>NC_000087.7:77896234-79213734 GCF_000001635.26 Mus musculus | reverse complement strand
ATGGAGGTCTGCCTGGGTTCCATCTATACTCTGAGAGGTTTTTTTTTTCTTTTTTTGAGGCAGGAATGCCATGGACTCAGTCATTACAATTTTCCTCTCTAGAATAAGTTTGTATGCTTCAGCATTTGATAATAATCTCTATTGTTGATTAATTTTAATATCTGGGATAGTTTCTGCAGTAACTGATTCTCTTAGGGATTAGTTGCTGTGAAAAGACACCATGTCAAAGGCCACTCATAAGAGACAACATTTCATTAGGGCTTTTCTACATTTCATTACACGTTCAGAGATTTACTCCACGATCATCAAGGCAGAAAATATGGCACTGTCTAGGCAGACATGGTGGTGGAGAGGAAGTTTAGAATTATGCATCTTCATCCAAATGCTTCCAGGAAAAACTATGTATTCTGTATGCAGGGAGGGTCTCTTCCACACTGGTAGAGCTTTAAAGCCCCAAAATGATATGCTTCCTCCAGCAAGGCCCGAACTATTCCTACAAGGCCACACCTCCTCATAGACATAATACATTTAGAATACCACACTGGTTTCATAACAATTGACAAGATCTAGCTTCTTCAAAGAGGAGGAGCCTCAGTTGAGAAGATGCCCCCACAAGATCCAGCTGTTAGGAAATTTCATAATTGGTGGGAGAGCACCCACTCCATTGTGGGTGTTGACATCCTTGTATTAGTAGTCCTGGTTTCTTTAAGAAAGCAAGCTAAGCAAGACTAGAGGAGCAAGACAATAAGCATCACCACACCATAGCCTCTGAATAAGCTCCTGGCTCCAGGATCCTTTGTTGTTTCAGTTTCTGTCCCAACTTCTTTGATAATTAACAACAATGTGGAAGTATAAGCTGAATAAAACCTTTGCTATGGAATTTGCTCTTTGGACATGGTGGATCCTTACAACAATAAACATAGTAAGACATTCATCAGAAAAATGTCTAACAGTGCCAATGCCACTTATCTTAAAACCACAAATAATAATGTGTAGACATTTTATTTTATTTAAAGGTAAGATATACTCGTGTACCTACCTGAGATGTAAATGTTCTAGTTTGCTTCTTTCTCACTATGTAGAATACTACAATCAAAAATTACTTGGAAATAGAAGGGTTATAGTCTATCACCGAGGAAGACAAAACAGGAAGTTGTATCAGTAACAGCAAAAAACTGCTTATTGGCTTGCCACTGTCTTAGTCACTCTTTTATTGATGTGAAGAGATACCATGGATAAGGCAACTATTAGAAAACAAAACATTTAACTAGAGGCTTGCTTACATATTCAGAAGTTTGGTCATTCACCAAGGGAGGGACCCCAACACTGGAGCAATAGAGAACTATTGATCCTTAAGCAAAGAGAGAGATTCTGCCATTGCTTTGGCTTCTTGAAAACTCAAACCCATCCTTGTTGACACACCCACTTCCTCCAATAAAGACACACATTCTCTTATTCCTTCTAATCTTTAAACTCACTGCCACTTCCCAGTGACTAAGTATTCATATATATGTGTCTATATAGAACTTTCTTATTCAAACTACCAATTTTCTATGGCTTGATCAGCTTTTATTATTTTAGTACAGTCTAAAAGGCTCCCAATTAAAATGACTACTGTTGAGCTTAGCCACAGTGGTGGGCCCTCCCACATCAATCATTACCCAAGAAAATATCCTATAGACTTACCTAATAACCAAGTGAATAGAGACAGTTCTTCAATTGCTCTCTCTGATCAGGTATCCGTTGATTGTCAAGATTGGGAAAAAATAAAGTCCCATCACAGGAATATTTTACTGACTCCACAACCTACCCAAACATTACTGAACAGCATTTCCTCCTCTCTGCCCCTTCATAGACCCACTTCCATGCATGGCATAAGTGAAGGATAACTTCTTTCATCAGCATTGATACTCAATAATAGGTGAAATGATGTGAATATGTCCTATAGCCACACAACCCCCCACATTCTACTGTGTGTTACACTTACTGGGGTACAACCCAATCTGTCCAATTTTCTGCCAACTCAGCTATGAGAAAAAAAAAATCTCCTCATCAATAGATCCAATGAATTTTACCTGATTTCTTTCTCCTGGGGCAACTCAGTGTTATCCCTTCATGCATATATTGGTGTCTTATTCATCTGTAATAAAACCACTACTATTAATAGATACATCACAGGAGATATGACAAATACCAACTCCCATGAGCAGCTGCACAGTTGGCCAAGCCTTTTCAGTGCTTTTTTGAAGTTTCCTTTGTATACTAAAAAGTCAATTGATTTCTTTAAGTGTATAATTTAATGATTCTAACACATTTTCACCTTCATTCCATTTTCCCCTCATTTTCTGCTTCTTCATATGATATTGCAATCTATTAAAATACAGTACTGAAGGCAGAGGGAGGATCAGTGTGGGAAGCTGCAAAGTTCTTTAATTCTAAAACAACAGATACACTGTCTGAATATTCCAGATACAACTTTTTGGTAACTTTGGGTCTACTGTTAGCATGAAATTTCTAGAAAAAAAAAAACTTAAAGAATTAAGCCATGGTTCCTCTGGACCAGAGAGTTTAGTATCACTAATGAGTCATATTCATGTCAATCATTTTCATCACTGTTACAAGATGCCTAGCAACAAGGAAAACAGGTCCATGGTCACAAGAGTATGAAAGGGGCATGAATGAGCACAATTGTCCAAATTATTGGCAGACAGTAAACATCAACACAGGAAGCAACCAAATACAATAAACACCTTCCAAGACATGTTCCCAATGACCATGTTCCTTTACAAGTTTCTCACCCCTTCCATTCACACCCATTAATCAACGCATAGATTAAAGGCCTCAGGGTCCAATCACTTTTCAGATTGAGTATATAGTTCTACCTATGAACATTGTACTTCGGACCAAAACCTTCATCAAAGACCCAGGACAGACATTTCAAACCCATTTCACCACAGCATTCTTTATGCTACACAAAGTGATAGGATCTATCTGTCTCTTTAAGGGTATCTCTATCAAGCAGTTCCAAAAGGAAAATGTCCAGGTAAACAGCATCAGCACTTCCAGGAGCTTTTATAAATGTGAGTTCAAGAAGAGCGAAATTGCAATGCAATTTAAGGGTCTTTGTCCCCCATCTCTGCATCTTAAAACCATAGGGTGAACACAGAAATGTAGGTCAAAAGTGTAAATTGCACCTATACTACAACTAATTGGGATGATTTCTAGCCATCTCTACGTTCTGTCTGTTACGGAGTCCACCATGTCTGCCTCAAGGCATATTGCCTAGTGTTAAATAGTGCCAGTAGTTGATTGCAAACAACACTATGTGTTGACTTGCATGTAAAATGAGACATGTATAATATAGACATATTTGTACATACACACATACTCACAGAAAGAGGCAAGCAGTAGAGGAGCTTTGTCTTAGGAACTCTCATGGAAGAGATGGTAGAAATCTTGTAAGGCAGAGAGGTCACTGAGACACTGTATGTCTCTATCTGCACAAAATCAGGCCAGTCTGCCTTGCATCCCTAAGTGGTATGGTATCACTATCCATCATCCCCATCTGCGAATATATGGACTATTGATGAAGGATGGAGAATCAGTTTTCATCAAAGGTAAGGCTTTTGTATGTGATAGGTTTGCCATGCTCTACTGGTTTCCACATGTCCAAGAGTTTAGGGGCAACACAATTGATTTGAATTGGGTTGTATCAAAGGGGAGAAAAGTAGACTTGAACTTGGGAGGAGGATTAAGGTGGGAATGGGTCTGGTTTTAGTCTGGGAGGAGTTATCAAGAGAATTGGAAAGTGAATTCCATCAAAAAAATTGTATGAAGTTCTCAAGGAATTAATTAATATAGTTCTTAATATACAATGTCTTTACTGAACATATACAGACCACTTATATTTCAATCTCCTAAATAGCAACTCATTTTATAGCACTTACATTACATTAAGTGCAAAAGTAATCCAGAGATTATTTAAAATAAAGAAGGATCAGGGGATATGGCCCAGAGACAATGCCATGTGTGTGTTAAAACATTCACCTACAACACCAGTGCTTATGATTTTGGGAGGGGCAGAGATAGGAAGATGACTGTGGCTTCCTGAAAGCCAGCTCAGCAAGAAACCCAGTCACAAGGGGATAAGTTATGGAGGAAAAGAGTAGATCACACTATACCCTTCCCTAGCCTCTGAACTTACCTGTACAGTTCTCTATGCAGACTCACATAAATATGATTAAAATATGCAAGAGGTTATTTTGCATAGCTTATATTCAAAAGCAATGTTGTTTTAGACTAGAAACCTGAGGACTTTATATCATTATAGTTCCTGGAGCAAACTCCCAAGATATAGATGATGGGTATATCTTCTTACTGTGCAAAGGAAACCTCAGTTAAGTGTGTGTGTCAGTGACTCCAAACAGCTTTCCTCCTCTATGTTCCTTTATATAGCATAGAATGATCTGTAAATAATGAAAATATGAAAACAAAGCTTTTTTGAGATTTTAGGCTTGTGTTAAAATCATATTTATAACATCGTATTAAATGGAAGTGAAATCTTCAGCTCTCAGGAACAATACAGTCAATGCTGTAGGCTTCTGTTTTGTCCCATTGTGAACAAAATTAATTGCACATCAACAGGTCCCACACTTTTAACTAAATCAGGGAGAAGGGCTATGTTTCCGTACAAATAAGTAATGTCAATGTGATTATTCAAGTAGAAATCTGGCAGGGTTAGGATGCGTTTGGCTTATGTGATAGTGATGACTGATTAGTCTCTTGTTATTCAAATAACCCTTACCTCTGAGAAAAGACAAGTAATGATATAAGATATACTACAAAGTGACATGGACACTTATTACTAGATTTCATTTTCCTTTACATACTTTAGTTGTTTGAAAAATTGTGGCCCACAGAAGCTCAAATATTCAAAGGTGTTAGTTTTCCAGGTGGTGAGATGTTATGAAAGAATTAGGATTTGTATTTTTATTAAAGGAGATTTGTCACTATTCTTTGAAATATCAAAAATCCATCAGGCTCTCTCTCTCTCATTCTTACTCTCTCCTCATTCTCTCTGTCTCTGTCTCTTTGTCTCTGTCTCTGTCTCTATCTCTGTCGCTCTCTCTCTCTTTCATTCTCTGTCTTTCTCTGTCTCTGTTTGTTGTCTGTAGTATTGCTTGTGAGCTCTCAGCTACTGCTCTACACATGTGTGCCTGCGTGTTGCCATGGTGTTTACCATGATGTCCTGGAGTCGCCTTCTGAAACTGTAAGACCACAATTAAATATTTCATCTTATAATTTGGTGTGGTCATGATGTCTCACATCATTAGAACAGTAACCAAGACATCCATATTCCAGTTAATTTTTTCAATCGTTCTGTATTTATTTCATTAAAGTTACCTTTTGTCCATTGAAAAGTTTTAAGAATACATTTAAAGATCCTGAACAAATAGTGCCAGTAGGAGTGGCACTGTTAGGAGGTGTGGCCTTGTTGAAGTATGTGTGACCCTGTTGGAGTAGATGTGGCCTTGTTGGAGGAAATGTAATACTGTGCTTGTGGACTTTGAGGTCCGTTATGCTTAAGCTGTCCCCAGTGTGACACACAGTCTCCATCTTCTACCTGTGTATCAAGATGTAAAACTCTCAGCTCCTTCTCTAGCATTGTGTCTGTCAGAATGCTTCCATATTTCCAGTCATGATAATAATGGAGTAAACCTCTGAAAACAAGTTACAAAGTGTTCAAGAGTTACTGTGATCCTGGAGACTCTTCATGGCAATAAAACCCAAACTAACACAAACACAAACGTTCAAAAACACATTTGATATTTTGACTATTCTTGGCCTAGGGAGTGGCACTACTGGGAGCTAATAACCTTGTTGAAGTAAGTTTGGCCTTGTTGAAAGAAATTTATCTTTGTGAAATAGACTTTAATGCCCTCTGCCTAGCTGCCTGAAAGCTAATCATTTCCTAGCACCCTTCAGATGAAGATGTAGAACTCTCAGCTCCAAATGCACGTGCCTGCCAGGATCCTGCCATATTCCTACCTTGATGATAATGGACTGAATTTCTGAACCTGTAAGCCAGGGTAAATTGAAAAGTGTCTCTGCTGATAGTTGGTTGCTATTCCAGAAAGACCAAAAGTTATGACGTACCATCCAGAGTCTGAGAATACATTGGTTTAGCTTCTAGCATTTGACAGAAAACAGAATTAACAAGACAATGAGAATATAAAACTTCGTATTTCATACTTAGAGACACATGGGTTATAGATCTGTGGAACTCAAGGTTTTATGGGTGGTATGGTAGGGTGATTAGTGTCTGTATATGAGTGCAGTGTCTGTTCCCAAGTCTGATGTCACACATACACATATGTTCAGTAATGAGTAGAATATCTTCAACACTTGCTCTCTTAGAGTGAAACCCTCTCACCATTTTGACTAGTTTGACTGTCCAATACACTATTGGGATATCTACCTGTCTCCACCCCACAGTGTTGCAGATATGAATAGACATGCCTGGAATTTTACAGAGGTGCTGAGAATACATGAACTCCACTGAGCCATCTTCTCAGCCCCCAGCAGGGTATTGTTTATTGAAATCAATGATCATATCAGTAGAGAAATGAAAACCAACATGACCCTGATATTTTATCTTACCTCCACCTTACACCAACTAAATGAATTTTAAATATAAATTTAATTTATGTCCAAATGAATCCAGGTTACATTCTAATGAAAGATAAAATTGGAGTGTATCCAGATGAAAGCTATGTTAGTATATTTTTGGCCATTTATATGGAGAATAACCTATATTTTCGGTACACTAGGAGAGCAAATGCATGTAAATGAGTTCAACCAAAGAAAATCTTTGTTCCAGTGAATTTCTTTGTAAAATAACGTTGAAAATCATGACATTTCAGTTATATATATTTAATTTTTTTGAGTATGTTATTATGGGAACATGTGAGTTTTCTTGGATTCCGATTGCAGAATTAGAGTATAGGGGACCTGATTATGTGGCACTATTATTTTTTATTAATTAGTTCATTCATTGTCCACCTTCCTACTGTTCCACATCCCATATCTACTGCCCATCCCCTGTCTCCAAGGGCAAGTCCCCATCCTACCGGATCTCTAAACACCTTGATGTCTCTAGTTTGTTGAGAATTTGGTACATCATTTCTGATTGAATAGAGATCAAGCAGATTTTTTTCTGTGTATGTTTTAGAGACCTTCTGATAGTTCATATATGCTGCCTGTTTGGTTGTCTAGCATTTGGGAGAATTCTAGGTCCATAGTATTTGAGACAACTGGTCCTGTCAGCCTCCTTCAGTCTTTCTCAAATTAAACCAATGGTTCTGCAGATTCTGTCCATTGGTTGTTTGCATACATCTGCATCTCACTGTTTCACCTGCTCATTATTTCTTCATAAGTACAGTCATCCTAGCATTAATATTACAAGTATCTGAATTCAGAAACATACAGAGGCTGTGTACTGCAAGCAGGTCTTCTGCAAAAGCAATATATAATATAAGTACTAAAATTGATATCAGTGCTCTACAATATTCTATTCTATGTGATGAAATATCTCTCTCTCTCTTTCTCTCTCTCTCTCTCAATATATATATTCCTCTAACACTTAGTATGAATAAAGATTCTCTTATATTCTCTCCTACAAAGGGGATGATATTGGCATGTCATCTGCAACATTCATTCACTTTCCTACACAGTTTGTGCTTTCTCTTAGCAATCAACTAATATCTAAATCACACATGCACTCAGATTACAAAGTAAGGTATCTGAGCTCATGCAAACTGTTATTCTGAGTCAGAGTAGGGGGAGGACAATTCCAAACTGTAGTTACATCCAAGAGCATGGACTTTAACAACTTGTGAATCAGTAGAAGAAAAGACAATGTATAGACACGGTTGTTTCTTTTGGTTTGGTTTGGTTTAGCTTTGCTTATTTCAGTTACCCACAATCATTATAAGAAACACAGAGAAACACAGATTAATGCCTGTATCTTGAACTGAATGCAAACAGGGGCCTTAGAACCAACATTTTATTTCTGTTACAATATACAATATATATTTTTAGAGATTTTTTTTTATTTATTAGCTATTATACCCACTGCAACAAGTTTAAGAAATATTCCTAGTGACCCAAATAGCAGCTTTATGATTCAGATGCAGATATTTTCACCCAATCAATGGATTGAAGCATCTGACCCCTGTTGTTGAATTAATGAGGTCAAAGATATTAAAGAGGGCATCCCTGTGGTATGATACCTGTCTCAATTGAAGTGTTCCCCCAAGATGTCTGAAATTGTGGCCCAACAAAGAGACAGAATGCACCTGCTGATATGAGGCCTCCAACACACATACAGGAGAGGATTGCTGGGAGGAGAACTCTACAATTCCACTCTCCCCACTGGAGGGCATTTCATCTAATTTTTTTTTTTTTTAATTCCTGAGAGTCTCTCACATCCCAGGTCTCTGGTATACTCTAGAGCGTTTTCTCATTTCCTCCTTCACAAAGTTGCCTGTTTCCATTCTTTTCGCTGGTCTTCATCAATTCAGTCCTGTTTCCCACAACCACAGTACCTGATAAAATTCCTCTATTCTCCTTCTTGTCCCATTTCCCACCCAGGTCTCTCCCTTCCCCTATCTGTATTGATTTTTTAACCTTCTTATCATTTCTAATTATGTTTATGACTAATAAAATAATTGAAGTTTATTTTTTTGATTCATTATCTTATTAGTTTCCAAAGGGATGATATACAAATACCAAAAGTACATTGGTTTAATTTTATTTCATTTCATTTGATTTTTGAGATAGTCAGTTAGTATGTTTTGTATTCTCCAGGAAGCTCTAGAGTGTTGAGGTTCAGCATTCCATGCTAGTACCATTACAGGTATGTAAAAACTTACCTGGCTTTAATTGCTTATAATAAAATAGTCCCAAAATATCTATAAACACTATAAAATAAACACCTTCCAGTCTGAGAGATGAAAATATTTCCTGTTCATTTACAAACCTCATTGATAGAAAGTATATTTGTTTCTTGAAACAAACTAAACTGCAAACTGAGTGCCATGATTAGCCCCCTCTCTGGTTTCCAGGCTCAGCCGCTTCTCTCTGTTCCCATTATTATTGATGATCTCGAACAGGGGAATGCCAGGCCTACGACATGAGAGTGAGTGGGTAAGGGGAAGGGTTGGGGGAACATACAGGGGAATTTTGGGACAGCATTTGAAATCTAAATGAAGAAAACATCTAATTGAAAAAAACAACTTAAGTGTATTCACATATGTACACAGGGACATGTGGCACATATATACATAATTTAAAATTATCATTCCTTTTCAATACTGTGTTTTTCATTTATTTTATTATTATTATTAATATATATGGCAATTCTGAAACTTACTTTGTAGACTAGAATGTCCTCAAACTGAGATTTGCCTACCTCTGCCTTCCAAAAACTGAGATAAAAGGTGTGTGCAACCACCACCTGGCTTCCGAAATATTTTTTACTTAGTGGGAGATGTCCATTATTTTTTTCCTGTTAGGATATATCAAAATCATCAAGATGTCATTTTTCCTTAATCAATTTATGAGAGTAAATCAATCCCTGTAAAAATATTTCAGGTACTTTTGGAGACAGGTAAGTTTACAAAAAACATCATTTAAAAAATATTTTATTTCTGGAGCCAAAACCTTGAGTAGACCTTGCATGCAAACTCTGTAGCTAGCCTTATAACACCCGGAGGCAACTCCACTGCCAATCATCTAACATTCATAGGATCCGATGATCAGACAAGAGGAAGACACAACATCATTCCCCAACACCTGGAGTAGAGGGTACCAGAAAGACACAGGCATGCAGGAACTCCACCAGACCAGTGGTATGGATTGCATCCATTCTGTCTGGGACAGGGCCCTGAGCATTCCTTGGATACAAACTCAGCAGCCAGCCCCATAACACCCAGAGGAATCTCCACTACCTGAAGATCTAATATGGCCAGGGTCAGAGGATCCCAGGATCCTATGAGCTTAGTCACACCAGGATCTCAAGGTTCCAAGGGCAGCTTGACTCCCAGGATGTCAGACACACCCAGCATCTCATAATCACAGTATACCGTAATAACAGGATCACAGAGACAGCTAGACTTTGAAGAGTTATGACACAACCAATATCACAGGAAGGACAGTCTGATGTAGCCAGGGCATGTAGCACTTGAGATATCCAGATGGTGAGAGGCAAGGACAAGTTAATAAGCAAGAGAAACCAAAGTTATTTGGAATAATCAGCACCCAACACTTGCACCATATCAAGTGGAACCCCAACACACCCTAAAAGTAAGACATGGATCTAAAGTCACTTCTCATAGTGATGATGAAGGACTTTAAGAAGGACATTAGTAACTCTCTTAACGAAATGCAGGAGAACACAGATAAACATGTAGAAGTCCTTAAAGAGGATACACAAAAATCTGTTAAATAGATTCAGGAAAACACAATCAAACAGGTGAAGGAGCAGAACAAAACTATCCATAATCTAAAAATGGAAATAGAAACAATTGACAATTCTCACTCAGGCCATGAAGCTATGGAATATTCCCATTTACTGAGATCCAGAGGAGTAGCCATTTGGAAGATTGTGTCCCTAAATGTGAAGGTTGTGCTGAAACTCTTATGAAAATTGAGAACAATTTTAAATATGAAAGAAAAAAACACACATTAAAAATTCATGTAGGCAAAATTGACAGCCTTCTATATGTCACAAAACACACAAGCAGAGATTACAATTACAATAATTATTTTTATATCAAGGGGTCAAAACTCCTGATACAATCAATGTCCAAGAAGAGATATTTAGAGCACACACTCACCGGGGACAAACTGTCATGACTGGGACAGCATGGCAGGAAACAAAATGTTGATCTGTTTCATTGAGGGCCAGCATGGGGCCTTCTTACACTTTTGTGGAATAAGCAGCCAAGAGTTAGGTCAGAAATAGCCAGCGCCCTCAATTATGCCAAAGTAAACTATTTCTGCTAGGGAACAGTCCCAAATGTTCCACAAACTTCCTAGACTGTTCCACTAGTTTGAGACACCTGAGACTGTGGGAAAATTTCACACCCAATCTTAATGAAACTGAACCAGGCATGTGTAAAATACTTTTTGAAAATAGTTTCATTTCAATTCAGGAAAAAGGACAGAGAGCCCTGCTTTGTAATGGATGGAGTTAGTCTTTAGCTTCCACTGTGCACCCTAAATGAAACATAGTGTAAAAGAAGCAGTTTTCTATGCAGCAAGTAAAGAGTGAAAACAACACACTAATGGAGATAAAATGCAAAGAACCGGGATATATAGTAACAATTCCAATTGTAAGTGTGAAAAAACAAATATACATATATGTGAGTTGTGCTTGTTATTTTCCTACTGGTTTGATTGTACAGGATAAAAAAACAATAGTCTGTCCGTATTGGCCACAGTTTCATTCATCATTGTGCTAGTGGACCCAATCTAGGAATTAATCATCAGGGTTTGACAGCAAAATCCATCGGCTCAATACACCAGACATTAGCTGGAAAGTGAGGTACAAGTAGGTCATGTCCTTTGGTTTCTTCTCTCTCAGTCAGTTATATGGGCGTCCTGTCATTGTTTGTTATTGTTGTTGGTTGTTGTTTTAAAATTTGAAATATTGAATGCAAAAGCAAGTGGCAGGAGCCCAACAGGTCTTTGCATTCTTACTTTCTCCTTTCCATCACTCTCCAATTCTTCCAATCCCCAGCTTTCATTCAAACATAAAGAAACAATGTGAAAATAAGACTCCTTCATCATCTTTACTTTGTGCTTGCATGTTGGCTGTAATCATCTTGAAAACATTAAAAATCAGGCTAAGATTCTGCCTATGTTTGATAGGGTTTCATTGCTGTGAAGAGACACCATGACTCAGGCAACTCTTATAAAGGAAAATTTAATAGAGGTTGTCTTACAGTTTTAGAGGGTCAGGTCAGTACATTATTATCATGGTGGGAAGCATGGCAACATCCAGGAAGAAGGGGTGATGTAGAAGGAAAGAAGTTTTCTATATCTTAATCTGAAAGCATACAGGAGGAAGCTTGTGGCCAAAGCAGCAAGGAAAAGCATCTCTCTTCATCACTGGGCAGAGTTTGAGCACTAGATAAAAGCCAGCCTACACAATGATCAAGGCCACATCTGCTAATAGTGCCACTTCCCATGGGCCAAGGATATTCTAATCATCAAACTGCTACATACCTGCAAACACTCCTGTATGCATGTATGCTCACAGACACAAAGACACACACACAAAGACACACAAACACACACACACACACACACACACACACACACACTTTCATGCCTATTGCACGTGATATTGCATAAAAATATATTTGTTTATTTACTCATATATTTATTTTTTACTTACTTGCTTGCTTGCTTATTACTTACTTATTTACTTATTTACTTACTTACTTAGTTTTAAATGTTTTGCTGAAGAACTTTGTACATAAACATAATGAGTTTGAGTAAATCCATCCCCATCTTCTCCTCCTTGAATTGCTCTCCATTTCTCCTGTATCACTTTTAGCTTTAATTCCATGCACATTTTAATAAAGACCACTGAGTGAATTTAGTGCTGACTACATATGTGGGGTTAGGGAAACACATCCACTGGAACATGGGCAGCCTCTGAGGAGCCAAATCTATGAAGAAAACTGGCCCTCACACCTGCAGCCACTAATTGCCAATTTTTTGGGGTGAAATTTTCTCTGCTCCCCCATCTATTCTTCAAGAACTGTGAGACAGAAAATTTTAAAAAAAGGTGTTGAGATCTGCTTAGAAAGGACTTTAATCTCAGGATATGGGAATCAAAACTAGTTAGAGATGAATTCTCTGCTGATCTGCACAGGAAAGCACAGAAATCTAGGACTATACAGAAATATCCAGTTCCAGAGGAAAAAAAAAAAAAGAAACAGGGAGGAATTGGAAAGTACAAATAAGAATTTGAATGTACAGATTGTAAATCCTGTCTCTGGGAGTAATAATCAAGGTACTTTGAAAGGAACAATCAAGCCATGTTTAAAAGACTGGACACACCATTTGGCATATGTTATATAAATCAGTAAAAATAATTAAAAATGTCTCATTAAAATTCACAACAGTCCCCTTAAGTTTTTTCTTCTGGTTTTCTTCTTTAAATATCTTATTGAATCTGAAGTGATGGCTCAGCATTTCTGAACACTGGCAGCTCATGCACAGCATACACTTGGACT
Source organism: Mus musculus (assembly GCF_000001635.26). Classification (NCBI taxonomy): domain Eukaryota; kingdom Metazoa; phylum Chordata; class Mammalia; order Rodentia; family Muridae; genus Mus; species Mus musculus. Next base: position 79,200,424 of record NC_000087.7, on the reverse strand, counting down.
TGCCACATTTCCATAGGCTGTTTACAACTTCTTCTATTTTAGTAACCACAGGGAATCCACACTCCCCCTTCCCACGAGACAATGTATCCATACCTATACAGAGAATTCAAAACAAACAAAATCTCTTCAATCTGTCTCACCAATCATACATTAGGTCCAATGCTTGGGTGCTTTCTATTTCAGGCTCACAATGATCAATGGTATATACTTTCTAGGTTGTATAACTGCACTTCATTTCTCTACCAGGAACCTTTCCTCAGATTCTGTCCTCATCAAGAATCCCATCTAATACCATCAGACACTTCTATGCATCAGAGGGAACAAGGTCTAGCTGTGTGCCTTGCAGGTTGGGTAGAGCACTGTCAATATCCCTTCTCCTCCAGCAAACCCTCTCAAGGCTCACAACGGTTGTCTTCCAGAATAAAATCTGATTGCCTAAGAGAAGGAGCAAATCATCTCTGCTTGCTCTAATGTCTAAATGCCATTACAGATTAAGAAAAAACCTAGAGCTTCCCTAAGATTCTCAGTCCGGGAGCATTTGGACAATCCATTACTTTCATAGGGTCCAAAATTGTTTGAATTCTACAGACCAATGAATTGTCCCATTAGAAGCCAACTTTCCAGCAGGTAGCAGCAGCTCCAACTGTTGTCTCCAAAGGCAGTTAAACAAAAGCAACCTGAAGAGGCAGGTGAACTGCTCCTGGTCCCACCAAGGTGACTTTGGTTTCTGGTGGGAGGGGGCAATTACATGCTGTGAGAACTCTGTTCTGTTGATGTGCTCACCCACCAAAACACTCCTCTTGGAAAGACCAGGAATGAGTTCCTCTTCCAAAATCCCTCCTCTTGCATGTGGTGTTCATTCCATGGGTGTGGGGAGTAGGCTCTATTCCTTGGGTACTCTGTTTCTAAATGAGGTGACACGCAGTGATCACTCTCTCCTACCTTTCACAGATGATTGAGACTCCTAATCTAGACATTATTTATTTATTTATTTATTTTTTCAATCTGCGAAGGCAGATATGGTTGTTTGCTAACATTACAGTTTGCATGGACACTTCATATATGTAATACATCAGAGGACAGAAGAGGATACAGCAGCATATGCTGCTGGAATTACAGGGAGGATGAGAAAGAAAGGGGGGGCAGGGAGGGAGAGGGAAAGAGAGAAACACAGACTGAGACTGAGATACAGAGAGATAGCAATACAGAGAGTGGGAAAGTTAGAAGGAAAGAGAGAGAGGCAGAGAGACAGAGAGACAGAGAGACAGATAGAGAGACAGAGAAACAGTCACAATGTAATTGCTAGAAATTGAAGCCACGACCTGTGTGATAGCAGCAAGTCTGTCCAATACATACATTGTCTCTTGAGATTTTGGCTCCAATTTTAATTGGCCAAGAAAGACCTGATGCTATGTATTCTGGAGCTGACCTTTTGTATATCATCTTATTCCTGGAAACAGTTTCACATCTAGGGAACATGACCTTTAATCAGTCTTGATGCATCTCACATATCCTATGCCCAGACACCAAAGGAGACATATGGAAGGTTTCCTGTTGTGGTCTGGTAAATGCTCGCAATTCCTGACAAGAATCTCCAGAAGAATAAAGCCAATAAAGTGGAAACAACCTTAGCCCTGTTCAGAGTGAGATACCTGCCTTCTTAATGCTTCTCAGTACAGCTTTATATAGTGTATTAGCTTACTCTTGGTCAGAATTCACCACAGATCACAAACATCCTATTCAGATTTCTCTCTCTTTATTTTTTTCTTGCTGTAGTGGTGGTGATTTTTTAAGAGAGCCTTATAAGAATTAATTTACTCTTAGATGAATTTGGACCTTTTGAGAAAGATTGTATTCCTACACCATTTTTCGCTCATGGCTTAGAGTATAAGATCATTGGCCCCTGTGCACAGGTTCCAGTATTCAATTACCAGGGCCCATCTGTCACAGCCACAGGTAAGTGTTGTTTCAGGGGATCTAATACTATCTAACTTCTGATCTCTACACGGTCCAGTTTAGTGCACAGGCAGCAGACACACCCCTTCAGGTAAAACATTCATAAAATAGAAATAATGAAAATTCTACAGTTTACCAATTGCCATATAAAACTTGATTTCCAAATGATCACACATACTATTAGGAGAGGACCTCAAAATGTGGATGTAGGTCAAAAATTTTGATATATTTGATACTTATTTTTTCTTTCTTTTCTGTTTTACACCACCTAGGACCCCACATCCCAATGACCTGGAGGAGAGTAAGCCAGAGTTCTTCCATAGTCTTTGCTTCAGTTCCTGTCTCCACTTACCAGCTCTGATTAAGGTGTTGTCCAGACTTCCCTAGATAACACAGTTTAAAACCTGAAAGTTGAAAACAGAAAGAATCCATTACATCATTTGGTAGATTTGGGTCCCAATTTTTACCTCATTGAAATCAAGACAGGACTGTATGCTTGCAATAATGTTATCTGCCTGTGCTTAAACTTCTGACTAAAAAACTCTTTGTTCAAAACAGTGCAGTGACCGATGAGCATCAGACAGTTACATAGCAATTGTTGCCCTATGAATTTGGATACATCTCTGATTATATTGAAGATTCAAATTCAATTAAATGGTTTTAGTAGTAGGTAGACAGGCACCTAGTGTTGAGGTAAAACAAATTCCACAGTAGATCAGTTCTAAAACTACATTATTCTGCATGATATCTCAGCACTAATGAATAGGCAGCTGCACAAGCAAAAGAAGAGGAAAAGGAAGAAACACAGGCAGACACAGATGCAGAGGTTGAGAAACAGGCTGAGATAGAGAATGAAGAAGGAGAAAAGGAAGGGCAGGCAGAGTCACAGGGACAGTCAAAGGGAGATTCAGAATCAGAGACAGAGTCAGAATGTGTGGTGTGCATGTACCTAGTGTGTGTCTTTCTAAATTTTAGACCTTTTAGGAAGTTACATTAACTCAAGTGTCCTGAGAGATGGAGTGATTGGTTGCAACAAATTTCTCAGATTACAACCAGTATACCAAGACATGGTTTCTGTCTAATTGGCCACCCAGACCCAAGGAATACTTATAATAGGAGAGATCCCAGGCTAATGGTTTTCTTTCTTATAATAAGTCTGTCTCTCCCAGTCACAGAATAAAAGGAAATTATGATTCATTGGAAAAGAACACATAAATGGCTCCAGAAACTCAGCCAAGTCTATTAAGATATATATATATATATATATTATCACAAAGCTCTCACACAACTTTTTAAAAATCCTGTACTGGATTCATCTTCTAAGTATACACTGTATGTTATGTATAGTATATCATAAAATACTAAATAGGAATATCTAGCTATGTACACTGAATGTATACTGTGAGGAGCTGCCCTTTCAATCTCCATTACAAGATGGAGCTGACATCCGTTGTTCTAACTGGTAAAGAAATAGTCTGTGTATGTGCTGGGGTATTTTTCCATTCTTTGTGCCCTTCCTGTTCTGTGGCGTCATATGGGCTGATAGTGAGCAGCCCTTAGGGTGAAATATGTCTCTAACACTTCTTGTGGTCTATTTAAGGACCGAGTTTCCTGTGTTCTAAGCCTCCTCGCCCAAAAGCTAATCATCTTTCTCTTGAGATGGATTAAAGCTATGCTGCAGAAGGATCTGAGTGTGTCCTGTGTGTGTGTGTTATCGACGGTGAGACTCTTTATCATCACAGACACAGTATACTGAATGCACAGAGCATTAGTACTGTAACTCCATGGATAAATCATGTTCATGAAGCAACACTAACAGAGATTTACACACAATATTTGCATTTCATTTGTGTTCCCGAGATGAAAATTATTTTCATCAACACACATGGCACTGCATAGAACAGGTATGACTAATATTAAAATAGTAAACAGCTGACTGCAAGAAGTATAGAAATCAGAGTTAGTAAGTCTTTGGTGGAATACTATATTTACATACTCACAACATCCATTAGTGAAGAACTCCTGCTGCATTAACTTTGCACAAGATTTATTGTCAAAACTTGTACTTTTAGTCTGGTGGTTGGTGGTTGGTTACACAAGTTGGTTGTGGTTTGTTAGTAGCCATAATTAAAGGAGAAGAACAAGGAAAAAAATTAAATTCAGAGATTTTCTAATTCCTCTCTCTAATATACCCTTATTTCTGTTCTATCTAGCGTTAGGGGTTATAAAAAGAAGATCCTAGAAAATATCAAACACCAACTATAAAAATGAATCCTTAATTACTGTCCACCAGAAACCACCAATTGTGAAGAAATACACTTTATCTTCTTTATCATAAGTTTTAAAGGACTCTCTTCAATAGCTTCCTGACTGGACTGTTCTTTTTTCTTCTGTGTTCTTTTTCCTTGTGTGTGTGTGTGTGTGTGTGTGCATGAGGATGAGTGTGTGTGACTTCCTGTGATTAATACCTTCCTGTGTTGTTAACCATTCATATTTGCTGTGGATTTACTCACAACAAACAGATAAACTGAATTGTGAGTATCTTTTTTTTGGTGTCTGTTTTGTTTTTCTTTTCTGGTGGTGGGTTTAGCATGTATGTAAATCAAACACTACCATCGAGTCACATCTCTAGCTTAGACAGGGTTTTGAATTCTTTAACACTAGTTATTTCTCTCCATATTACTTTAACATTATAATGTTTTTATTGTACTCCTGATCTGTTACTGAAATTTTATTTCTATTTACTCCAAATTTATGTAGGTGCTAAGCAACGTCAACCCATTGCTGATATTTTTTGTCAATAAGGCAAGTTGATCAATAAATGACTTTTTTTTTCTGACTAGTGCCATATTGTGTTTTCTTGAAGACTTGTATCTTATGAGCCGGAGCAGAAACTTGTAATGTACACTTGAGGAGGGTTTTTTTGGGATTTGGAGGGTATTTCAGTGTATAAAATGAATGTCAGGTGCCTGATGTTCTATCAGGGTAATGGTGCTCCTTAAGCTACATGTTCATCTTTATTTTCTCCTACACTTTTCATAACAATATTTTTCAGTACCACAGAGCAAATGTTACAGGTTCTTAGCTTTTAAACTCTCAGTAAACACCAAAGTCTCAATTTTGGACTACAGTGCAGCCTCTTCTCTAAAAGCTAGTCAGAGGATGCTTAGTCCTGTGAGCCCAATCCTTTCTTTTTATTCCAAGCATGGAGGGAAAATGGCATGCCCTGTAAGGGTTTTGCAATTAGAGATTCTGGTGTCAGCAGATTTTACTTGTCACCCTATTGAGTTTGCTCATCTGTAATAGCAAGTGAAAGAGTGGTAATCAGTACCATGATGGCTCAAAAGAAGTCTAGAACACCACTGCATTCTGCCCCCTTGTGGGTGCCATCCCTGTCACATTTTGAAGAGAAACAGTGATCCTTCCAGGAAGCTGCTGGGAATTGAACTGCACTTCTCTGCATGCTGTCAGACCCAGCCTCCAGGTCTGGACTGACTCTCCTTAAGGATAGTCACTTACCCTCCTGGCCCCAGTCCCTAATTCTCTCTCAGTTCTCCACAAAACAGGAGACTCTCTTTATTTTTTGTGCCAAATGATGCCAGCTTCATTTCAAATATCCTGATAAACTAAACTGGTTGGGTCTTAAAATAATTTCTTTCTCTCAAACACCTATTTATCAGGAAAACTGTCAGTGAGAATGGCTGAGACATCTAGTCTGGGCGAGTTTCCCATGATTAAGGGCTGGGAATATGAAGATAAGGCCAACTTATTAATATACTTCCAAAGTCTAGTTTTAATTGGCATCTCTAATGCTGTGCAGAAGAAATGTGAGATTGTGAGGTGACTTCACAGATTAATATAAGAGGTGAGTCTAGAAAATCAGGAGCTGTCTATTGAGAACAGCACTGGACCATGGCCCTCCTTTGAGGATTTACACTTTAAAGCTGAGATAAACTGTAAAAAAATTATGTCTTTCTGAAATTTATGCCATGGAACGTCCACATAATATCTTAGTTCATTTGTGTGATGTTTTTATACATGGCTGTAAATGCTTTTATGTTAACCTGTGTGTGCTAGTAAGTGTTTGCCTTCTTAACATGAAGCTAAAGTCACCTGGGAAGAGGGAACCTCAAATTGGATCTGTCTACATTATATGAGGCTATAGCCATGTTTATTTGTTTTCTTAGAAATTTTTCTTTAAATTTTCCATCTTATGTGACCTGAAAGTATCCATCTCCCTGTTTATCCTCCTACCATCGAACTCAGAGACACAGTGAAACTAACAGAAGTTATGGGCCAAATGAATTTAACAGATACCTATAGAACATCACCCAAAAACAAGAACACACATAATATGCACTCATTCTTAAGTGTATATTAGGCAAAAAAAAAAAACATGGAATACCCATGATACAATTCATTGATACTATCCATTATCTCTACCTATGGTCAGGATTATTTTTCTGATTTTTCTTTGTATAGATTCCTGATTCTTGAAGGAGAGAGCTCGATAAAGGCATCTTTAATTCTCTGAGTCTCTCACTCTCTGTGCATTGTCCAGTTGTGTCTTTCTGTGATTATTACCAGTTTTGTAGGAAACTCACCTATGATGAATGCTGAGGCATATATACTAACATATGGGTGGAGCCATTAGGATTCATGAGAAGTCATTTTACTGCTGTGGTTATTTAACAAAATTTATGATGGCAGATTTTCACTTAGTGTTTTATGACCTTTCTAGTCTCAGATGCTTGGCCTGATATTTCCCTCCACATTTAACCCTCCTATTTTAGTGTATTCTTCATTCCTTTATACCACTATATTCTACTTCCCCTTCCTTGGAAGAGCTCCTCCTTCTTTATGGTTCCTTACTAGATAGCTCATCTCTGTTACCCTAAATGAAAAACAAACATATATAAACCTTACAAGCTAACTCCATACATAGGTGAAAACATTCCATTTGTGTCGTTCTGGGTGTGATTTGACTGTTGGATATTTTCCCTTTTTTTGTTTTTTTGTTTTTTTTTTTGTTTTTGTTTTTGTTTTTTTTTTTTTGATACTTCAATCCTTCTTTTTTAAAAAAATATTTTTATTACGTATTTTCCTCAATTACATTTCCAATGCTACACCAAAAGTTCCCCATACCCTCCTCCCCAGTTCCCTACCCACCAATTCCCATTTATTTTTTTTGCTCTGGCGTTGCCCTGTACTGGGGCATATAAAGTTTGGTTGTCCAATGGGCCTCTCTTTCAGTGATGGCTGACTAGGTCACCTTTTGATACAAATGTAGCTAGAGTCCAGAGCTCCGTGGTACTGATAAGTTAATAATGTGGTTCCATCTGTAGGGTTGCAGATTCCTTTAGCTTCTTGTGTACTTTCTCTAGTCCTCCATTGGGAGCCCTGTGATCCATATAATAGCTTACTGTGAGTATCCACGTCTGTGTTTGCTAGGCCCTGGCATAGTCTCACATGAGACAGCTGATTAACAGTTGATGGGAGAGGATCCAGTACTCAGTGAGTGGTGCTATCTCTGCAAAGATGGTGATAAAATATATAAGAAAGCAACCTGAGGGTAGTGTTTGAAAAATGAGTCAGTGTTTAAGAGAACTGGCTGCTCTCTTAGAAGGTCAGGATTTGAATCACAGAACTCAGGTGGCAGCTCACAGCCTCATGAAGCTCCAATATCAAGGGACCAAGCTCCCTCTTATGGACTCTGTGAACCCTGGACAAAAAAGGCCCACAGACATTCACGCAAACAAAACATTTTTATATATACATATATGTTATTAAAATAAAAGTTAAAAGGCATTTTTAAATTTTGTAAGTAGAAAAGCTGAGAAAACTGTGTTTAGAAACAAGCCAATAAGCAGCCTTGCTCCATGTACCCTGCCTATAATCGTACATGGGTTCCTGCCCTGATTTCACTCAGTGATGGAGTGTGATGTGGAAGAATAACACAAACTAATCTTTTTCAAAAGAGAAGGGAGGAGAGGGGGATTGGAATGGGGATTTGTTGATGGGAAACTGTGAAGGAAGTTATCATTTAAATTGTAAATAGATAACTAAATTAATGATGAAAAAAATAAGTCCTGTCAAGAACTCCAATGTGACAGTGTGAAACTGCTAATCTACAACCTGCTAAACTCACATGTGCGGGGTGTGGGCATGCAAGTGTTCTGTCTGAGCCTGCAGGCCACTTAAATCCTCAAAAACCCTGTGGAGTTCAACCCTGACTTTCTGGCACAGTTGATCCCCAAAGTGTAGTGGGAAGTGCTTGTGCAGGTAGCAGACACCTCAATCTTGGCCCAGGTACACAAATAGCCAACTAGCTGCTATAAACAGGACAAGATACTTTTGAGGAAGATGTACCCACGTGTGGCTTGAGATTGATGTACTGGATGGTACTCTGCAATGGTCAGAATCCAGTGTTCTTTTCCCCATCATCCACAGGATCACCAATATGCTGTAGAATGATGAGGAGACAGAGAGGTAACCTTGCTAGCCACCACAATGCGATGTGGGAATGGGTATCCAGTTGGAGGAAGACCCTCATGAAACAGTGGGGAGGGGATGGGATAGAGGGTTTCTGGAAGGGTGGGAAACTGAAAACGGACATCATTTGAAATGTATATAAAGAAAATATACAATTAAAAAAAGACCAACCAAAGAGTACATAGGGTGGGGCCCATGGCTGCAGCTTCATATGTAGCAGAGAATGGCCTATTTGGACACCAGTGAGAGGTGAAGCTCCTGTTCAAGAGAAGGCTCTATACCCCAGTGTAAGGGAATGTCAGGACTAGGAAGTAGGAGTGGGTATTTTGTTGATTACTGAGAGGAGGGATGGCATAGTGGGTTTTCAGAGGGGAAACCAGGGAAGGGGATAAGATTTGAAATGAAAATAAAGAAAATGCCTCATAAAATAAAATAAAATAAAATAAAATAGATTGAAAACAACCACCTAGACACAATAAGTTAATAGCAGAATAATAAATAAGACAGTGTAGTGGTGCATACCTTTTATCCCTGCTCTTGGTAGGCAGAGGCAGGGGCAGGCAAATTTATGAGTTCAAGGCCAGCCTGATCTCCAGATTGAATTCCATGACAACCAAGGCTAAACAGAGAATCCCTGCCTCGAAAAAACAAAAAACAATAAACAAATAAAGAGAAAATGAATGACACACAGGCATACAGAAGAGGACTGGTCCCAAAGACAGCTCTGTCCTAAATATACAAGAGCACATTGCTTCACAAAATGAATTCTGAACATGCTCTCACATAGTGCATTTGAATATACTTTTTAGGTTAACCCCATATGATCACAAGAAACAAAAGGTAACAAGAAGATCAGAGTCAGAAGTATATCTCAGACTCATGTCAAAGACAGTCTGGGAGGCACACCATGCTTCGGTTTTCAAAGTTCAATAGAGTGGTTCTCCACCTTTTTATTACTGCGGTTCCTTCATATATATACTTCCTTATGCTGTGTGGTGCCCCAACCGTAAAACTATTTTTTGCTGCTTCATAACTGAAATGTCCTACTGATATGAATTGTAACATACATTTCTGACATACAGATAGTCTTAGACAACTCCTGTGAAATTTGTCACAAGGACTAGCAACCTACAGGTTGCCAACCACAGTGCCAGCAACTAGGAAAACTAGCCAGCCCCTTGATTTTTACAATGTTGCCTTCCGTAACTGTGGTAGAATAGATGTGCTCTATTTTAGTGGTCTAAGCATGTTAGGATCTGTAACACTACCTGGAAACACACATACCAAATTGGATGAGGGAGTCTATTTTTTCTGTCCTGGACCTTGCAGGTTTGAGTCAGCTCTAACCAAATAGAAGAGAAAGGATACTGGATGAATTCCTACTCAAAGTCTTTGGAGACAACAGGGATTTTATTGGGTTCTCATGGAGAATGGGAGAGTGTTTGTGCTCCATTAAAAAGGTACTCACATTCACTATTTTGATGCCTTTCTTTCTATTTGAGTGTGCTTTGTACTTTTGTCTGCTATGTGTTGTGTTCTGTGTTCTTTGTTACTAACTCTAGGGTTCTTCCCATACTTGGAAAATGAAAGTCAGTTTGAAAACCTTTCATATTTGTTCTCTGTATAGAAACTCTCTCTCTCTCTCTCTCTCTCTCTCTCTCTCTCTCTCTCTCTCTCTCTCTCTCTCTCTCTCTCTCTCTCTCTCTCTCTCTCTTTGAGTTTTCAAGACAGTGTTTCTCTGTGTAGCCATGTTGTTCTGGAAATCACCCTGTAGACCAGGTTGGCCTCGAACTTAGAAATTCACCTGTCTCTGCTTTTCGAGTGCTGGGGTTAAAGGTGTTTGCCACCACCACTTGGAAATATGATTCTTTTAAAAAATTAGATTATGAGTCCTTTGTACCAAAAATGAGATCAAAATTTCAAGGAAGGTACTTTTAATTGAAAATGCATCTTTCTGATAAAAAAATGGGGTATTCCATGGAGATACAGAAGGTTGAAAATGACCCAAAAGGTATTGTTCTTCAACTAATTCCTTATCAGCTTGTAATTTTCTGAGGATATTGGCCACTGAGGCTTGAAGTATCAAAAACCCATCAGGCTATCTCTCTCTCATTCTTTCTCTCTCTTTCTCATTCTTTCACTCTCTCTCATTTTTTCTCTCTCCTCATTCTCTCTCTCTTTCTCTCTCTCTTTCTCTCTCTCTTTCTCTCTCTCTTTCTCTCTCTTTCTCTCTCTCTCTCTCTCTCTCTCTCTCTCTCTCTCTCTCTCTCTCTCTCTCTGTCTCTCTCTCTCTCTCTCTCTCGTTTTAAGCCATTCATCCAGTGGTTGACATCTAATGTTAATCCATTTCTTGTCTATTTCACACAGTGAGGCAATCAATATTGATGATATGACTGTGAAATAATCCTTCTTACTTTTTTTTTCTTTTGCTTTTTTGAGACAGGCATGCCATGGACTCATTCATAACAGTTTTTCTCTCTAGAATAAGTTTGCATGCTTTAGCACTTGATAATAATCTCGATTGTTGATTTATTTTAATATCTGTGAGTTTCTGCAGTAACTGATTCTATTAGTTAGTGATTAGTTGCTGTGAAAAGACACCATGACCAAGGCCACTCATAAGAGACTCATTTCATTAGGGCTTTTCTACATTTCATTACACGTTCAGAGGTTCACTCCATTATCATCAAGGCAAAAAATATGGCACTGTCTAGGCAGACATGGTGGTGGAGAGGAAGTTTCGATTATTCACCTTCATCCAAATGCTTCGAGGAAAAACTATGTATTTTGCAAACAGGGAGGGTCTGTTCCACACTGGTAGAGCTTTAAAGCCCCAGAGTGATATGCTTCCTCCAGCAAGGCCAGACCTACTCCTACAAAGCCACACATCCTCATAGGCCAACTATATTTAGAATGCCACACTGGTTTCATAGCAACTTGACAAGATCTAGAGTCTTCAAAGAGAAGGAGACTCAGTTGAGAAGATGCCTCCATAAGATCCAGCTGTTAGAAATTTTCTTAATTGATGGGAGAGCACCCACTCCATTGTGGGTGTTGACATCCTTGTGGTGGTAGTCCTGGGTTCTTTAAGAAAGCAAGCTAAGCAAGATTAGAGGAGCAAGACAATAAGCATCACCACTCCATAGCCTATGAATGAGCCTCTGATTCCAGGATCCTGTGTTGTTTCAGTTTCTGTCCCAACTTATTTGGTGATAAACAGCAATGTGGAAGTATAAGCTGAATAAAACCTTTGCTATGGAATTTGCTCTTTGGACATGGTGAATCCTTACAACAATAAAAAACAGTAAGGTATTCTTAGGGAAAAAAATGTCTAACAGTGCCAATGTCACTTGTCTTATAACCACAAATAATAATGTGTAGACATTTTATTTTTACTTAGAGATAAGCTATACTCATGTACCTACCTGAGATGTAATTGTTCTAGTTTTCTTCTTTCTCACCATGTAGAATACTACAATAAAAAATAACTTGGAAATAAAAAGGATACAGATTGTCACTGAGGAAGACAAAACAGAAAGTTGAGTCAGTAACAGCAAACACTGCTTATTGGCTTGCCACTGTCTTAGCCACTGTTCTATTGCTATGAAGAGACACATTTGGTGACGGCAACTATTAGAAAACAAGGCATTCTTTGTGTAGAGAAAGGCCATTGACTTGTTTGAGTTAATTTTATATCCAGCTACTTCACCGAAACTGTTTATCAGGTTTTGGTGTTCTCTGGTGGAATTTTTAGGGTCACTTATATATACTATCATATCATCTGCAAAAAGTGATATTTTTACTTCCTCTTTTCCAATTTATATCCACTTGATCTCCTTTTGTTGTCAAATTGCTCTGGCTCATTCTTCAAGTACTATATAATAAACAGGATGAGAAAGAAATTAGGGAAACAACACCCTTCTCAATAGTCACAAATAAAAAATATCTCGGCGTGACTCTAACTAAAGAAGTGAAAGATCTGTGTGATAAAAACTTCAAGTCTCTGAAGAAAGAAATTAAAGAAGATCTCAGAAGATGGAAAGATCTCCCATGCTCATGGATTGGCAGGATCAACATTGTAAAAATGGCTATCTTGCCAAAAGCAATCTACAGTTTCAATGCAATCCCCATCAAAATTCCAACTCAATTCTTCAACGAATTAGAAGGAGCAATTTGGAAATTCATCTGGAATAACAAAAAACCTAGGATAGCAAAAACTCATGTCAAGGATAAAAGAACCTCTGGTGGAATCACCATGCCTGATCTAAAGCTTTACTACAGAGCAATTGTGATAAAAACTGCATGATACTGGTATAGAGACAGACAAGTACACCAATGGAACAGAATTGAAGACCCAGAAATGAACCCACACACCTATGGTCACTTGATCTTCGACAAGAGAGCTAAAACCATCCAGTGGAAGAAAGACAGCATTTTCAACAATTGGTGCTGGCACAACTGGTTGTTATCATGTAGAAGAATGCGAATCGATCCATACATATCTCCTTGTAGTAAGGTCAAATCTAAGTGGATCAAGGAACTTCACATAAAACCAGAGACACTGAAACTTATAGAGGAGAAAGTGGGGAAAAGCCTTGAAGATATGGGCACAGGGGAAAAATTCCTGAACGGAACAGCAATGGCTTGTGCTGTAAGATCGAAAATTGACAAACGGGACCTAATGAAACTCCAAATTTTCTGCAAGGCAAAAGGCACCGTCAATAAGACAAAAAGACCACCAACAGATTGGGAAAGGATCTTTACCTATCCTAAATCAGATAGGGGACTAATATCCAACATATATAAAGAACTCAAGAAGGTGGACTTCAGAAAATCAAATAACCCCATTAAAAAATGGGGCTCAGAACTGAACAAAGATTTCTCACATGAGGAATACCGAATGGCAGAGAAGCACCTGAAAAAATGTTCAACATCCTTAATCATCAGGGAAATGCAAATCAAAACAACCCTGAGATTCCACCTCACACCAGTCAGAATGGCTAAGATCAAAAATTCAGGTGACAGCAGATGCTGGCGTGGATGTGAAGAAAGAGGAACACTCCTCCATTGTTGGTGGGATTGCAGGCTTGTACAACCACTCTGGAAATCAGTCTGGCGGTTCCTCAGAAAATTGGTCATAGTACTACCAGAGGATCCAGCAATACCTCTCCAGGGCATATATCCAGAAGATGCCCCAACTGGTAAGAAGGACACATGCTCCACTATGTTCATCGCCACCTTATTTATAATAGTCAGAAGCTGGAAAGAACTCAGATACCCCTCAACAGAGGAATGGATACAGAAAATGTGGTACATCTACACAATGGAGTACTACTCAGCTATTAAAAAGAATGAATTTATGAAATTCCTAGCCAAATGGATGGACCTGGAGGGCATCATCCTGAGTGAGGTAACACATTCACAAAGGAACTCACACAATATGTACTCACTGATAAGTGGATATTAGCCCAAAACCTAGGATACCCAAGATATAAGATACAATTTCCTAAACACATGAAACTCAAGAAAAATGAAGACTGAAGTGTGGACACTATTCCTCTCCTTAGAAGTGGGAACAAAACTCCCATGGAAGGAGTTACAAAGTTTGGAGCTGAGATGAAAGGATGGACCATGTAGAGACTGCCATATCCAGTGATTCACCCCATAATCAGCATCCAAAAGCTGACACCATTGCATACACTAGCAAGATTTTATCGAATGGACCCAGATGTAGCTGTCTCTTGTGAGACTATGCGGGGCCTAGCAAACACAGATGTGGATGCTCACAGTCAGCTAATGGATGGATCACAGAGCTCCCAATGGAGGAGTTAGATAAAGTACCCAGGGAGCTAAAGGGATCTGCAACCCTATAGGTGGAACAACATTATGAACTAACCAGTACCCCGGAGCTCTTGACTCTAGCTGCATATGTATCAAAAGATGGCCTAGTCAGCCATCACTGGAAAGAGAGGACCATTGGACACGCAAACTTTATATGCCCCAGTACAGGGGAATGCCAGGGCCAAAAAGGGGGAGTGGGTGGTTAGGGGAGTAGGGGTGGGTGGGTATGGGGGACTTTTGGTATAGCATTTGAAATGTAAATGAGCAAAATACCTAATAAAAAAATGGGAAAAAAAAGAAAAAGAAGAAAACACGGCATTTAACTGGAGGCTTGCTTACATTTTCAGAAGATTGTACAATCATCACGAGAGGGACCCCATCACTGGAGCAATAGAGAACTATTGATCCTTAGGCAAAGAGATAGATTCTGCCATTGCATTGGCTTCTTGAAAACTCAAACCCATCCTTGTTGATACGCCCACTTTCTCCAATGAAGCCACACCTTCTCTTATTCCTTCTAAATTTAAACTCACTGCCACTTCCTGGTGACTAAATATTCATATATATGTGTCTATAGGTGACTTTATTATTCAAACCACCACTATTCCTATGGCTCGTTCAGCTATTTTTTTTTAAATACAGCCTAAAAGGCTCCCATTTACTAAGGACTACTGATGAGCTTAGCCACAGTGATGGGCCCTCCCACATCAATCATTAGCCAAGAGAATATCCCATAGACTTACCTAATGAACAAGTAAGTGAATAGAGACTGATCTTCAATTGTTCTCTCTTCTCAGGTAACTGTGGATTGTTAAAATTGGAAAAAAAAATAATATCCCATCACAGTAATTTTTAACTTACACCATAACCTACAAAAACATTACTCAACACCATCTATTGCATTCTGCCCCTGCATAGACACACTTCCATGTATGGCATAAGTGAAGGGTGACTACCTCCATCAGCAAGGATACTCAATAATAGGTGACATGAGCTGAATATTTCCTATAGCCTCACAACCCCGAAATTCTACTGTGTATTACACTTACTGGGGGACTTGCCAATCTGTCCAATTTTATGCCACCAAAGCTATGACAAAAAGACTCCTCATCAAGAAATCTAATGAATTTTACCTGATTTCTTTCTCCTGAGGCAACTGAGTATTATCCATTCATGCTTATATTGGTGTTTGATTCATCTGTAATAAACCCACTACTATTTACAGCTACATCACAGGAGGTATGACAAATACCATCTCCCATGAGTTGGCCAAACCTTTTCAGCAGCTTTTTTTGTAGTATCCTTTCTATAATAAAAAATACATTGATTTCTTTATTTTTAAGTGTGTAATTTAATGATTCTAACACATTTTCATCTCCTTCCATTTCCCCTCATTTTCTGCTACTTCATATGATATTGCAATCTATTAAAATACAGTAGTGAATACAGTGGAAAAAACAGTGTGGGGAGAATCAAAGTTCTTTATTACAAAGACAACAGATACACTGGCAGAATCTTCCAGGTACAACTATTTGGTAACTTTCGGTCTAATGTTAGCATGATTCTTCTAGAAAAAAGCTTAAAGAATTAAGGCATGGTTACAATGGACCAGAAAAGTCAGTATCACTAGTGAGACACACTCATGTAAATAATTTTCATCACTGTTCCGATATGCCTAGCAACAAGGAAAACAGGTCCATAGTCACAAGAGTATGAAAGGGGCATGAAGCAGAACAGTTGTCCAACTTATTATTACCCAGTAAGCATCAACACAGGAAGTGACCAAAGACAATAAATAACTTCCAAGACATGTTCCCAATATCCAAGTTCCTTTACAAGTGTCTCACCCCTTCAATGCACACCCATCAATCAATTAACTCATTGATTAAAGCCCTCAGGGTCCAATCACTTTTCAGATTGTGTATAGTGTTCTATCTTTGAACATTGTATTTGGGGCCAAAACCTTCATCAAAGAACCACGACTGACATTGCAAACCCATTTCACCACACAATTCTTTATGTTACAAAAAGTGATAGGATCTATCTGTCTCTTTAAGAATATCTCTGTATAGCAGTTACAAAAGCAAAACGTCCAGGCCAACAGAATCATCACCTCCATGAGGTATTTTAAAATATGAGTTCATGAAGAAGGAAAGTGCAATGAAAGTTAAGGTTCTTGATCCCACATCCCTCTATTTTAAAGCCATAGGTTGGACCCAGAAGTTTAGATCAAAAGTGTAAATTTCACCTATACTACAACCATCTGTGATGATTTCTAGCCATCTCCAGTTTCAGTGTGGTATTTAGTCCCACCATCTGCATCACAGCATATTGCCTAGTGTGAAATAGTGCCAGCAGTTGATTGCAAACCCCACTATGCGTTGACTTGGATGTAAAATGAGACATCTATAATATAGACACACTTGTACACACACACATACTCACAGAAAGAGGCAAGAAGTAGAGGAGCTGAGTCTTAGGATCCCTCAATGAAGAGATAGTGGAAATCTTGTAAGGTAGAGAGGTCATTGAGAAACTGTATGTCTCTATCTGCACAAAATCAGGCCAGTCTGCCTTCCATCAATAAGTGGTAGGTTCTCACTATCAATCATCCCCATCTGAGAATGTATGGACAGTTAATGAAAGATGGAGAGTCAGTTTTCATCAAAGGTATGCCCTTTGAAGGTTATAGGTTGGCCAGGCACTACTGGTAGCTCCATGTCCAAGAGTTTATGGGCAACACAATTGATTTGAATGGGTTTTATCAAAAGGGAGAAAAGGAGACATGAAGTTGGAAGGAGGATTAAGGTGGGAATGGATCTGGTTTTGGTCCGGGAGGAGTTATTAAGATAACTGGAAAATAAATTCCATCAAAATACATTGTATGAATTTCTCAAGGAATTAATGAATGTAGTTCTTAATATATAATGTCTGTACTGAACATATACAGACGACTTATATTTCCATCTCCTAAATAACAAACCCTTGTATAGCAGTTTCATTACATTAAGGGCAAAAGTAATCCAGAGATTATTTAAAATAAAGAAGGATCAGAGGTGATGGCCCAGGGGCAAATTCATGCCTGTGTTTATTTACTTACAACACCAGTTCTTAGGATTTTGGGAGCGGCAGAGACAGGAAGATGAATATGACTTCCCGAAAGCCAGCCTCACTATTAGCTCAGCAGGAAACCCTATCAAAAGCAGATAAATTAGGGAGTGAAGGAGCAAATCATACTATGCCCTTCCCTAGCCTCTGAACTTACCTGTACAGATCTGTGTGCAGAAACACATGAATATAATTAAAATATACAAGAGCTTATCTTGCATAGCTTATAAGCAGTGTTCTGTTATCTTAGCCTAGAGTCCTGAGGACTTTATATCATTTGAGTTCCTGAAGCAAACTCCCCAGATACAGCAGATGGGTATATGTTGTTACTATGCAAAGAGACCTCAGTTAAGTGTGTGTGTCAGTGATTCCAAAACAACTTTTCTTCTCTACCTTTCTTTATATGGCACAGAACGACCTGTAAATAATTAAAATATGAAAACAAAGCTTTTTCACGAATTTAGGCTTGTGTTAAAATAATATTTATAACATTTTACTAAATGGAAGGGAAATCTTCAGCTCCCAGGAACAATCCTGTAGGCTTCTGTTTTGTCCCATTATGAACAAAATTAATTGCACATTGACAATTCCCACGGTTTTAACTAAATCAGGATGAAGGGATATGTTTCCATACAAATAAGTAATGCCAATGTGATTAATCAAGTAGAAATGTGGCAGGGTTAGGATGCCTTTGCCTGATGTGACAATGATGACTGATTAGTCTCTTGTTATGCAAATAACCCTAACCTCTAAGAAAAGAAAAGTAATGATATAGAATATTCCAAGAAGTGGCATGGACAATTATTACTTGATTTCAATTTCTTTTACATACTTTATTAGTTTGAATAATTGTGGCTCACAGAAGATCAAATATTCAAAGGAGTTATTTTTCCAGGTGGTGGGATGTTAAGAAAGAATTAGGATTTGTGTTTTCATTAAAAGTGATTTGGCACTGGGCTTGAAATATCAAACACCCTTTGGCATATCAAAAACTCTCTCTCATTCTTTCTTTCTCTCTCTCTCTCTCTCTGTCACTCTCTCTCTCTCTCTCTCTCTCTCTCTCTCTCTCTCATGTTTTAAGCCATCCATCCAGTGGTTGACATCTAGTACTAATCCATCGCATGTTTATTCCACACAGTAAGGCAATCAACATTTATGATATGGATGTGAAATGGTCCTTCTTGCATTTTTTTTTTTTTTTAGTTAACTCAACCTGGGAATATAGAACCGCAGATAAAGAACTGCCTCCATCACATTGGTCAGTTGCCACACCTGTAAGGAATGATCTTTTTTGGATGGCTGATGTTGAAGGGTCTAGCCCACTATGGGTAGTGTCAAAATCTATGAAAAAAATATACAAGGTGTTTTGGTTATCGTGTAAGGGCCTGAAATTATTTTTTCTGGAAGAACTAAAGATCTATATGGCATGAAAAATTAAAGTGCCTGATAATTTGTAAGTAAATTCCATACTTACCAGCATTCAATATTTTGTCTACCCATATTTCAAAAGTAAAATTATCAAATCTATTTCACCCTGTTTTACTGCATTTAATCTATTAAATTACTTGTAACCAGAAATACTAATAAATTTTAAAGGCCTTTAAAACATGACTGGTTGATATTGTGTTTAACTTCATCACAACTTTGTAAGCAGGAACAAGAGCTAGATTGCCTTCTCATTTTCCAAAGAATCCATGATTCACGGTTGCAAATAGCTTCAATACAAGGTACTTAACCCTGTAAAATTCCTGCTTTGTTTGAATAAAATATTTATTGCTCTAACTTTGGGTTTTCATAAACAGAATTTTGATGTGCTATCCAATGTGCTGCCTCAAAGAGTCTGGCACAATTTCTGACACTAAGAACAGTTTAAAGATAACCAGGGAAAGGTTGGAACAGGGAAAATAACCACCAAGGATGTTGGTGAGTCAGAAACTGAAGGCTTTCACAGGAGGAAAATAAAAACAAAAACAAAACAAACAATCAACAAATGAATAAACAGAAACCCAACCACCAAAATGATAAAAACAATACAGGAGTGAATTACTTGGGCAGAATGTGACTCAAGTCATCAGGACATTTCAGTAGGGATTATATTTTGTATTTCGAGAAGCCATATGAAAAGGTAAAGCCTAGATGGTTAATGTCTCTGGTGTAATTAGGGAAGGAACCAGCATGAGTGGGGTTCTATCATGCAAGCTGAACTAGGTGATGTCACAGAGCACTGGCCATAGATTGCACATCTATTCCACTTGGAGGCACTAGAATCCCTAGAAGGTGTGTCCACTATTTTCCCAGTGGTGTATGAAAGGCAGGCCAGCTCCTGAACCCCAACGTTGTTCCTCAAGTTTTTTTTGCCTGGTCTGTATCAAAAGACAGAATCTTGATGACTAAGACATTTTCTTTGGGTAAGTACATTTATGAAGTGAATGGGACCCTCATAGCTATAGAAAGCTGAAAGTTTTCCCTCCCACACTGAGTAACTGTACATTCTAAATTCTCCCATGTTTGGGGCCAGGGGCATGGTTGATCCAGTTTAGTTGATCTCCTGAATTTATTATCCTTGCTAACAATATCTCCTTCACAATTCCATTAAAATGTCAAAGCTCTTCTTTGTCCGTATGTATTTTAGAAAATGTTAGTTCTAAATGGCTGATATTGCCTGGACTTGTTGAGGCCAGAGTTGCAGTGGCAAATAATCACCAAATAATCCTGAGGCTGGGTCAGGTGACATAATACAGAAGGCCAGTGGTGTGCTGTGTCCCTGGGATATTTGTGAATATTGCCACCTAATTCAGAGCTTGCAGGTACAAGAGAGGGTAGGTGACAACTCTGACTCATTTTCTTTATTCTTTAATCCTTGATCATTTTGTAAAAGGCATACCAACTTCCACATTGACATAGACATGCAAGGAGATGTTCCTCAGCAGAGGCAAATTAGCTCAGGGCTGAAGACATATTCATCTGAGTATGTTATTCTGAGCTCTCGAGAATTACTTGTTAATTTCCCTTCGATAATTTCCTTGTTTCCCTTATTTATTTATTTATTTATTTATTTATTTATTTATTTATTTATTTATTGTTTGTTCATTTTTTCTTTGGATGTGTGATTAATTTTAATTTGAGTGTGTTTTTGTGTAGCTTTGGCTGTTAGGAAAATCACTCTGTAGAATAGACTAGCCTTTATCTCACTAAGGTTTGCCTCCCTCTGCCTCTTGAGTACTAGGATTTGAGACTTGGGTCACTAACACCTCCTATTAACTTCTGATTTGATTGTTTGTTTTGTTTTTTGTTTGTTTTTCATTTTTGTTTTTTTTTTGTTTTGTTTGTTTGTTTGTTTGTTTTTTTGTTGTTGTTGTTGTTTTTTGTTTAAGTTGTTAATGTTGTTGCTGATTTGGAGACATGGTTCCTTTGTCTACCACTGGCTGCCCTGGAACTCACTTTGTAGACCAGGCTGGTCTCTAAGTCAGAAATCTGCCTTATCCTCCCTTCTGAATGCTGAGTTTAAATGCTTGTGCCACCAAAGCTGGATTATGAACTTCTTATTTGGATCAAATTAAGTTTAGAAGCCCAAACATGTTTAGCATAGCCTTCTTGACCTACTCAAAAATTCCATTAGAGAAGAGCATTTCTCCAGCATTCTCTCCCATCCTACACTCATTGCCTTTCAGTAACTCATATATATGACAGTAGCAACAGCATTGTGTCTGGTGTAAACAGGCAATACCTTCAATCCAAGGCAATGGGCAAGTATGATATTTGAACACAGAATGATACCCACAAGACATCTGCCCAGGGTTGGTGTGGTCTACCACACCAGGGCTACAGCCATGTAGAAGACAATACCTCTGAAGAGTCTTAGCATGACATCCCTCATGAAGAAGAAGAGGAGGATGTCTTCTTCCAACGTCTTGAGGAATATTGTTGGCTGCAGAATTTCTCAAGGTTGGAAGGAAGGTAATGAGCCTGTCACTCAATGGAAGACCATAGTTCTAGGTCAACTGCCAACAAACCCTTCTCTTTATTTGGTGAAGTATGATGGAAATGACAGCGTCTATGGACAGGAGCTCTACAATGATGACAGGATTTTAAACCTTAAGGTTTTGCCTTCCAAAGTAAGATTTCCTCAGGTAAGGGATGCCCACCTCGCCAGAGCCCTGGTTGGCAGAGCGGTACAACACAAATTTAAGGGTAAAGATGGCTCTGAGGACAACTGGAGGAGGGTTGTGCTAGCCCAGGTGCCAATCATGAAGGATTTGTTTTACAGTACCTACAAGAAGGATCCAGCTCTCTACTTCTATCAGCTCCTGGATGACTACAAGAAAGGGAACCTCCACATCATTCCAGACACTCCTCTGGCTGAGGAGAGATCAGGAGATGACAGTGATGTGTTGATAGGTAACTGGGTGCAGTACACCAGAAAAGGTGGTTCCAAATAGTTCAGAAATGTTGTTTACCAAATTCTAGCCAATCCTTCACATTCAATTTCACATTTGCAAAGTGTCACAGAAATGCTGCTTATGACCAGAGTGCTTAAACTTCCTTATTCTCATGAAGTTTGTCACATTACCTCCTTGATGAAGGGCACAACCATCCTACTTCTGTGCAAAATTGCCCAAGCTCCTCCCCTATCTTACTTTAGGAAGATTTAGACATTCACAACAGAGAGTACTCCAACCTGTGTTGAGCACAGTGTGTTTGAGGAAATCCCCCAGATTCACCATCTTCCCAGTGTATGTCCTACCTATAACTTCTAATTTCCATGGTCTGGGAAGCACTGTTCTGACCTAAGAGATTTCTGAACACTCTGGACTGAAATCCCAAACAGAAGAGTATCAAGGTAAGGGTAAATCAGATTACTATCTTTGTTTTGTTACCTTAGACAGAGACATCATGGCCTCCATGCATAGGAATGTGTGGATGGACATATATTTAAGAAAGTCACTAAACCAGAAAATACCACATTACACCCTCTTAAAAGACTTCTAAGATTGTTGTCATGCCTACCACAGACATTCAGATGATGTGTATTCTTGATTGTGATTTCATGTTTGGAGCTGATGAAGGAGAAAGTACCTGGAATGTCCTAGAATTCTCAAGGTATCAATCAGTGTTCAATTTCTGCTCAATAGTGCTGCAGACATAGGAATAACAGGATAAAACTATTCTATACAATCCTATGAAGCTCCTATCACCATCCTCCTATTTTAGAGAATCTTAGATCTATCACTAATCCTGAGACAGGCAGAAACAATTCTTCTCCTGCACATAGGGGTACTGCATATGTCTCCCCTTACCCAAAGTATTCAACTTACTGTCTTTTACTGAATTGGCTTTTAGACTATACCTGAAATATTCCACTTTTCACCAAAGGATCTACCAGCCCTCCCTGTTCTAATAGAGAGCTACAGTCCACCAATATCCAAAGGGTTCTCAGACATTCTAAATATGCCCCTGTGGGAGTAAACTTACTAAGTCTATTTAATTGGGCCTCAGATCCTTCTGCTTTGACCAAAAGGATTTCAATCTACTGACTCTGAGTTACCAGGGGCCTCAGATCTCATTTTCCCCAAGTGGTCATCAGATGTCCCTTTCTGACCAATAATGACCTTGCAATGTTCTCCTCTGATGCAGACACTTAGACACCCCCCCTCCAATTTTAACTCCCAAATGGACCTCCAGACCACCCAAGCTTAAAGTACCTGAGCCGAACATTAAGAAGTACAGCCCAGAACAAAAGCTCATTTCCTCAAGGCAGAAACTAAAATGATGTTCTCCTCACCATTCATACCTAGACCCAGGAGATGAACATATGCCTGAGAAGAAGAACTAGTGTGGAACTGTCAGCCAGGTTTTTGATGAGTGCTCAGACTGCTTCCTGATCCCGCACCACATTTACTATAGTGGACAGATGCTCTAGTCTCTGATGAGGAGTTGCTAGCTGTTAGGAAAAACCTGGAATGGGCTCCACTGCATGAGGTAGGCTGTGTCTTTGATCTCACGTCAAGGAAAGAACATGCAAATTTGAACTCTACCCAACCAAACATACTAGTTTACCTGTACAAAGGGGATTTAGATTTCCAATTTCTCACAAAGATACCCCTCTTACCATTGAGTTCCTATCTATTTTTCATGGCTCATAGGGTCTAATTTCTTCCCAATGTCCATTACTGGCTCACTTCTGACCACTAGCCATACATCTCTGATTAGTGTTGGGGGTGTTCTCGGTATGACACTAAGGCCAACAATAGTGCCTAAATGCCATTTCTGAATAATTGGATCTTAAATTCCACCATTGTCCAAGTGTACTTCTGAAAGACTTTTCTCATTACATGGGGTCTCTACAGTAGCATCTTTGTTCATCAGGCCTCTAGTTGTACCTTCTGGCCTAAGCAGGTCTTATACTTCACTTAAAGAGATGCCAAATTTACAAAATGTAGAAAAAGATGCATTGAGCATTCTCATACTCATTAATATAACATTCCTCCCCTCAGGTTTGAAGTCTCCAGAGCAGCAAAGAGAGTGGGGAGTAGAACTCATCATCTTTAGGTCACTCAGCATCGATGGGTTGTTTGCAACCTTAGTATGCAGACATGGATGGTTGAACACAAACCTGTCAGGCTGATAAAGAACTAGACATCTACTAACGTCCTTGGAACCATGTTCAGATTGCTGCACATCCTCCTGAAGATGCCACAGATGACATGGTTCCTTGTGATTGTTGTTCTCTTCTTGTTGTTGCTGTTTTCTTTTAACTTTTGAAGAGGATACTTTATTAGTCTGTTGCTATGTTAGTCATCTCCTGGCATTAGAAACCAACATCCCACTGTTTAAATGTTTTACATTTCCTACTCTTTTTGGAAAACACAACGTATGCACATCATTTTTTCCTATTGTTTCAAAGACATACCACTATGTAATTCAACTTTACAATTGTAAACATTTTGACCAATATTCACATGAATATAAATTTTATGTGTAAACTTCTTCCTGTGCTGTGTTATTTTTCACCAGATGACAGTTTCATTTGAGGTCATTTGAAAGATCGTTCCTTACTATGTGTCTTTAAAAGATATATTTTGGAGCTGAGGGGTATGGCTGAATATCTTCAGCACAATAAACACCTTCTATAACATTACTATCTAGTGGATTATAAGTATCAGGTTGTACACAGTAGTAACTAAAATAATGGACAATTTGAGAAAGATTTTAGGGTGAAATCTCTCATAATATACAGAAAAAAAGGAAATCCTAGATATTAATCAAATCTATGCACACCAAATGAACATTGTGGGTTTTGTGGGTTTGTTTGTATATGTCTTTGTAGTTCGAATGTCCAACCTTTATGTCTTAATTGATGATTGTAAACAGTGCTCAGAGTGTGTGCATGTGAATTAAAGGGCACCATGTCTTAGTGTTTAGATTAATTTCACATATAATTATCTGTCTATCTGTCATCTATGTATGTATGTATGTATGTATGTATGTATGTATGTATGTATGTATGTATGAAGTAATGATTGAATGTATTTATATAGATATGTATGCAACTATTTCTCTATCATCTACCTATCTCTCTCTCTTTCTATTTCTCTCACCCTCTTTCTCTGTTTATCTCTTATGCATGAATATATGCATGCATGTAGCTAGGTAGGTGTGGTATTTTTAATGTAATTGGTTCCCATCCCCCCATAGGCTGTATTAGGATGATTAACCTTGTTGGACTAGGTGTTTCCTTGTTGGAGGAAGGGTGTCACTGGAGGAGGTGGGTGGTCTCACACATGTTCAAGTTAGTTATGCCCAGTAGGGCTCTGTGTGTTTGCTGTCTCTCTGTCTTTCCAAGAGTAGCTGTGATAGAGTGTTCAGTGATTCAAGGAGGGGATGTTGGTTAGATGGCATATAAAGCAGGCAAGACACATTTACATACATGTTAGAAGAAGCAAGCTTTAAGAAGCACAAACAATCACACACACATACACACACACACACACATTTGTTGGACAGTGCAAAGCTTCAACCACTTTAAATATATACTCACATTTGGTGGATGGAACAAAGCACCAACTTTATTTTTCTCACACTGCTTATATATCTCTGCACAATCTTTCAATTAGTATAAAATTTATACTGGTTACTTTCTATTTTCTTCTAGTGAATAATTATGAGAATATATAAGGAAAAGAATCTTCTCACTATACTTTTATGATGAGCTATTTATAAATTATGTTTATAAATATCCAATATTATTCTCAAGAACCAACACGCATTTCTAACTAAAAAACTTGTTATAG
Source organism: Mus musculus (assembly GCF_000001635.26). NCBI lineage: Eukaryota > Metazoa > Chordata > Mammalia > Rodentia > Muridae > Mus > Mus musculus. The sequence goes on along the minus strand of NC_000087.7, from coordinate 79,174,736 downwards.
ATTAACAAGTTGTAAGCAAGTAGGGTAATTTTTATTTCAGCCAGTTTCTCTTACTGGTAGACTGAAATTTGCCGTTATACAGAAAGGATTAGTTTTTATCTATCTCAAAAATTAATCCTTCAAAAATCTTAAAAGAATCACAAAACTAAACTTTTATATAAAAACCTATCATCCCTTTCTACTTTGAATCCTCAGGGTGCACATCTGTTCATTAACCATGTTTTTCTTAAATCATATCAGGAATCAGAATGAGGAAATAGGTACAAGGAAATAATAATCATCTGAACACCAGCCTGACTTTGAAAAAAAAAAAGGCATGTTTTTTGTAGTAATTCTTTCCAAGATTGTGGTTGAAGAATTAATCGCATCAGCTGCAATCCTTGAGAAAGTTCGATCTAAATAACACTGTGGGTGGCAATGATATTGCCCAGTGAGGGGCTGGAACCCCCCTTAAATTTTCATACAATCCATAGATTATGAGGAATGTGATGTGAGGGCAGCAAGTAGGGAGAAACTCTACAACAGCATGAGTGGTAACAGAGTGTTACCAGCTTTTAAGTGTTTAAGAGTGGTAAGAGATTTTAAGTGGTTCACCTCACCAAGAATCCATCAAAGCCCTGTATTTTGGAGGCAAAATGTACATTCTGGGGAGCCCCTCTGCCATGCTTAATATTCTAATAAAATTAAAAATAATATTAATTTCTCATTTAATAGACCCTGCTTACAGTCCCCCCAAATTTTACTCCCCACGGTTCTTTTACTACCTCCCATCCTCTCCAGTTCCTCCACCTTTCGGTCATCATTCATCAAATACTTCTCTTTCAAATATCTCTTCCTGCATTTCCTTATTCAACCCCATCTCCCTCCACCATGCCACCTGATCTTCTCCTTCTTGTCCACCTTTGTACACTAATAAATCCATTCTATTTCTCCATACCATGGGCATCCATGTATGCACCCAAGTCCTTCCTCTATACCTAACTTCTCTGGATCTACAGATTGTAGACAGGCCATCACATATGTAATGTTGAATGTCTTAATGTTTCTATTGCTGTCACCAAAAACTATAACCCAAGCACAAGTTGGGGAGGGTAGGACTTATTTGCAATGTGGGTACTGTAAAGAAAAGAGACACTGAGCAAGAGACTGCCCCAAGAAAGAGACAGATACCAGACCACCTAAGTCCTTTTCTCAGAGGATGATGACTACATGATATGGGGAACAGACACCCTACGTGACACTAGGGTAACCCCAGCTGTGGAAGAGACCCTTATGGCTTCCCTTCATGATATCAGAGCAGAGTTTTTAGTCCTGACAGAGCCACTGGAGAAATTGAGGACCAAGAAATCCTTAGTATTCGGGGCTACTGGTCAGAAACCATACTCTTAGACCACTGATAAGAAAGTTAATCTATGAATAAGCCAAGTAACTCATTCCTCCCTCATCATTCCTCAAGCCCCACCACATTGTTGTGGAGAGATATACTAGCATATTTAAAATCCCAAATAAGCTGCTCTTTGGAAGGAACTTCAATCCCTTGGCAAGCCTGTCCCTATAAATTTAACTTTAAAATTAGAAGAAGAATATAGATTACATGAGTCTCAAGCCCCGTCAAGAAAAGTACTAGAATGGACCTATTTAGAGAGATATCCAACAGCCTGGGCAGAGACTGGTGGTATAATTGAGACAAAAATGGTGTCCCCCCCATCATTGTGACATTGAAAACTGGTGAGATACCTTTCGGGGTACAACAATACACCATGAGCAAAGAGGCCAGTGAGGGCATCAGACCTCACCTTCAAAGGCTCTTAGAACTAGGCGTGTTTGGTCCTTTGTCAGTCTTCCTGGAATACTCTGTTGCTACCAGTTAAAAAGCAAGGCTTTGCCACCTGGCACTCCCTAATAATCCCCCCTTACTAAAGAGACTGGGACTTTCTCATGGACCCCATATATGGGGAGGCCTTTAAAAAGATTAAAAAATTGTGCTTAGTGCCTCAGTCCTAGTCCTGACAGATGTGACCGAGCCATTCACTCTCTATTTAGATAAAAGAGCAGAAATAGTGAGATAGGTCCTGAACTAAGCTCTGGGCACATAGAAAAGACTTGTGGCCTACTTGTAAAAAAAAATAGACCCAATGACCAGTGGATGGCCGTCTTTCTTAAAAGATATCAATACTTCTCAAAGATGCTGACAAACTGACTCTAGGTCAAGGAACTATAGTAGTAGCCCCCCTCTGCCCCCATGCCTTAGAAAGCATTGTTAGGCAGCTGCCAGATTGCTGGATGACTAATGCTCACAGGACCCATTATCAGAGCCTCTTTCTGACTGAGAGAGTGTAGAGAGAGTGTAATTTGCACCCCTGCTATCCTGAATCCTTCCACCTTGCTGCCTGAAGCTGACAACTCCCTACCAGTGAAGGTGTATAGACATCCTGGCAGAAGAAACCAAAACTAAGAAAGAAGTCATTGACCAGCCATGGTCAGGTTGCCCCAATTGGTACACAGATGGTATCAGCTTTTTGATTGAAGGTAAAAGAAAAGTGGTGCCAGCAGTGGTCAACGGAAAAGAACCCATCCGTGTAAGCAGCTTTACTGAAGAAATTACAGTCCAGAGAGAAGAGCTAATCACACATAACCAAGCCTTGCAGCTGGCCATAGAAAAGAACATCAAGATCTAAACAGACAGCATGTATGCCTTTGCCACATGCATGGTAGTATCTGTAGAAAAAGGATGCTACTCACTTCTACTGGGGAAGATATTAAAAATAAAAAGGAAACCTTGATACTATTAGAAGCCATACACTTTGCAAAAAACTGGACATCATACATTGCCATTGTCACCACAAAGTCCATGAGGCCATAGTGAAGGGAAATCTGATGCCTGAACTGACTGGCCTAAAAAAAATAAATGAATAAAATAAAGAACGTGAAGACCATTATAAACTCAAAGATGCAGGCTTTGACTATACTCCAGAAGATCAGAAATTAACAGGCAAAATACCTGATATATGTGGGTGTACTACCCAGGGAGTCTCTAGGACCAAGATGGTTGCTCTGTCCTGCCCACAATAGAAAGGTAACAATATGTCTCCAATCTAAACCACCTCATGCACTTGGAAATTGAGAAGGTCAAAGAAAATGTTGAGAGCTCAAACTGCAATGTTATAAGATTGCCAGATGTTGCCCAGGGGATTGTTAATGAATGCCAAGCATGTGCCCTCACAATTGCTGGGCACCACAAGAACACCCCCCCCCAGAAGGTGGATAAGAGTTGACTGGCCATGAGCATACTGAAAAGTATACTTTACTGAAGTTAAACCAGCCAAGTACAGTAATAAATATCTATTTGTTTTTTTGTAAACACCTTTTCAGGCTTGGTCGAAGCCTTCCCCACTAATAACAAGAACACCCATGCCATGGGAAAGAAGATATTAGAGGAAAATTTCCCAAGATTTGGCATCTCTAAGGTACTTTCATCAGACAATGGCCCCTCCTTCATTGTCCAGGTAAGCCAAGGGTTAGCCAGACAATGGGGGATTCATTGGAAGATACATTGTTCTTACAGATTCCAGACTTCAGGACAGGTAGAGTGGATGAATAGAGCATTAAAAGAAACCTTGACTAAATTGGTTTTAGAGACCTACAGAAAAGATTATGCAGCTCTTTTTCCCTTTGCCTTGTTCTGAGTATGGAACACCACAGCGAAATTTAAACTTACACCATTCAAACTCCTCAACTTGGGACGCCCCTCCCTTTAACAGAAGCAGGTGCAATGTTTGAACTTGATGTTTCTTTTTCAGAACCCCCTCTAGCTCACTTGAAGGCCCTACAATTGGTCAGAAAAGATGCCTTGGAAATGCTGAAACACAATAAAAAACAAAAACAAAAACAAAAAAACAAAAAAATATACTAACCAGAAACCATCTTCGTGCCACATAAATTTCAAACAGAAGATCCTGTCCGGGTCCGGTGCCACCATTCTGGCAAACTTGAACTCAGATCAAAAGGATGCTCCCTGGTGCTTCTGACAAGCCCTGCTGCCGCACCTCCAGCATGTAACCGCTTCTGGCCTGCCATGGCCCACTGGCCTGGCACTGCACAGGATCCCCCCTTCTTCCCTCCTCCCACTGGCAAGAGTCTCTTTCGTCTCATTCAAGGGGCTTCTGAGGTTCTCAATCTTACAAATCCTAAAGCTGTGACCTCAGGTTGGCTTTATTTGGCAGCTGGGCCAGAGGTTTAATTTTCTAACTTATAAAATTAGAACTATGTACTAGAAGGAGTGGGAAATGTGAGAACCCAACTTAGAGCATTTCTCCCTGGAAGGTGAAGCCCCTGGACATTCTCCAAGCTTGTATTCCCTGAGCTCTAAAAATACAGCCAGAAAGAAGCTCTATGTTCTCTACAGCCACCAAAAAGCATTTTGGTTTCTGAGCCTTACAGCTAGAGATTCGAAAATTGGAGTTTTGCCAAGGACATCTGGGCAGAGAAGAACACTCCTCCCGACTCTTCCCAACTCTCCAAACTCTCCTCCCAACTCATCTCAATTCCTCAGGTAGCTAATAAAAACCCTCTTCTGTCACATCTCAGAGTCATACGCCCCTGCCCTGCACAGTGGAAGGAGTTTGTCCTTAGCTAGCTGATAATAAAACCTCTTACAGTTTGCATCAGGTGTGGATTTCTCTCAAGTCATTTGGGTGCTGGCCATCTCATCTGAGGACTTTAATGGACTTGAGAGGAGGTCCATCTTCAGGGTCTTACACATGGAGACCTAAGACCAAAATTCTTCAAATTATTATGCAAAATCAAAAGAGAAGGAACACTATTGAATTTGTTCTATGAAGCCAGATTACAATTATATTCAAACCATACAAAAACTCAATGAAGAAAGGAAACTTCAGATCATTTTCCCTTATGAATATCGAAGCAAAAATACTCAATAAAATCACTGCAAACCAAATAAAAGAATACATCAAAACGATCATCCATCATGGTCAAGTAGGCTTCATCCCTGTGATGCAGGGATGGTTTAATATATGGAAATTTGTCAACTTAATCCACTATAGAAACAAACTCAAAGACGAAAACAACATGATCACCTCATTAGATGCTGAGAAAGCATTTGACAAAATACAACACCCATTCATAATAAAAGTCCAGGAAAGGTCAGGAATTCAAGGCCCATACCTAATATAAAAAAAAAGTCAGCAAACCAGTAGGAAACATTAAACTAAAAGAAACAATCGCATTAAAATCAGGGACGAGACAAGACTGCCCACTTTCTTCATATCTATTGAATATAGTAGTTGAAGTCCTAACCAGAGCAATTAGACAACAAAAGGAAAACAAATGAATACAAATTGGAAAGGAAGAAGTCAAAATATCACTATTTCCAGAATATATGATAGTATGTATCAGTGACCCAAAAATGCAAAAAAGAGAAATCATAAACCTTATATACGACTTCAGTGCAGTAGGTGAATATAAAATTAACTCAAACATATCAGTGGGCTTTCCCTACACAAAGGAAAAGGAGGATGAGAAAGAAATTAGGGAAAAAACACCCTTCACAATACTCACAAATAATATAAAAAAGCTTGGTGTGATTCTAACTTAGAAAGTGAAAGATACATATGATAAAAACTTCAAGTCTCTGAAGAAAGAAATGAAACAAGATCTCAGAACATGGAAAGATCTCCCATGCTCATGGATTGGAAGGATTAATATAGTAAAAATGTGTGTTCTGCCAAAAGTAGTTTAAAGATTCAATGCAATCCCCATCAAAATTCCAACTCAATTCTTTACTGAGTTAGAAAAGGCAATTTACAAATTCACCTGGAATTAAAAAAAAAATCCCAACAACAACAACAACAAAAAAAACCTAGTATAAGAAAAACTATTCCCAACAATAAAAGAACCTCTTGTGGAATCACCATGCCTGAACTCAAGCTGCACTACAAAGCAATTGTGATAAACACTACATGGTACAGGTTTAGTGGTAGGCAGGTATATAAATGAAATAGAACTGAAGTCAGAAAAATAAACCCACACACCTATAGTCACTTGATCTTTGACAAAGGAGCTAAAACCATCTAGTGGAAAGAAGACAGCATTTTCAACAAATGGTGCTGGCTTAATTGGCAGTTAGCATGTAGTAGAATGTAAATTGATCTATTCTCATCCCCTGTACAATGCTCAAGTCTAAGTCGATCAAGGAACTGCACATAAAACCAGAGACACTGAAACTTATAGAAGAGAAAGTGGGGAATAGCCTGGAATACATGGGCAAAGGGGGAATATTCTTGAAAAAAAAATACCAGCAATATCTTGTGCTATAAGATTAAAAATGGACAAATGGGACCTCATAAAATTGATAAGATTATACCCAGAAGTTCAAACTTGTAATAAGGATACATGCTTCACTATGTCCTTATGTATAATAACAAGAAGCTGAAATGAACCCAGATGACTCTCTTTAGAGGAATGTATATAGAAAATATGGTACATTTATTTAATGAATTACTACACAGCTATTAAAAACAACGAATTCATGAAATTTTTATACAAATGGATGGATCTGTATGATATCTTTCTAAGTGAGATAACCCAATCACAAAAATCACACATGATATTCACTCATTGGTGAGTGGATATTATCCCTGAAGCTCAGAATAACCAAGGTAAAATATGCAAAACCCATGAAACTGAAGAAGATAGACCAAAGTGTGGATAAGTACCCCACAATTCCCTGGGACTAAACCACCAATCAATGAAAACAAACAATGGGACATATGATTCCAGCTTTCTATGTAGCAGAGGATGGACTAGTCAGGCATCAATGAGAGGAGAGACACTTTTTCCTGTAAAGATCCTATGCCCCAGTATGGGGGAATACCTGGGCTGGAATTGTTAGATGGTGTGTTGGGGAGATGGGGGAGAAGGGAGAGGACAGGAGATTTTTGGAGTGTAAACTAGAAACGGGGATAATATTTGAAATGTAAATAAGGAAAATATACAATAGAAAAAGAAAGGAAATAATTTATTTGAAGGTTTTATGAGATAAATTCATGTTTGGCAAACATATTATACGAACAATGTTCAGGTCTTTTGTTGAGGCAAAATCAAAAAAGTTCTTCTTTCTCAAAATATGGTGATATAGTTCCAAGAGTAGGTATATGTGCTGCTAAACCTTGTATATAAGAATAGATAAATATAGGTAAAATTAGAAATGAAGTATATGTAAACTTAACAAGACTTCCTCCATTTCAGGTGACTAGGTAAAATCTAATGAACTGCAGGACACAATTAATACCTGACACTGGAAATGCTATACCTTCCAAAAGAGCCTCCTCTGAAACTTTTATGTCATCGTGCTCATCATCAAAGTCCAAGTGTAATAAGAAACCTTCCTTTGGTATCACCATCAATTTCTTAAGTGCCATTCTTCTCTTAAGAACTCAGTAGTCTTAGTTAAAAAACAAACAATAAAAATAAAAAGGAAAAAAAAGAACTTAGTTACCTGACTAAAAATTATCATTTAAATAATTAAAAATAACAAAACATCAAATAATTATTTTAGCTCAATGAAAGATAATTTCTTTTGTTACTTAACATGTATATTTTTAATCAATTGCCTTTTTCAGAGATTTCTGTATACATATTCAATATGGTGATGCATATATATATATATACTTACCCGTACCATTTTCTCCATGTATCCCATTTATCATGTCCCTCTCCCTCACAACTTGTTTTAAAAACTTCTTTAACTCACTTCTTTAAAAACCTCCTTTAGAACCAAAGTTATCAATCTGCCATTTCTCAGTTTAAAAAAAAACAAAACAAAAACTGGCCAACCTTCAACATGTGAGTCCTCCCCTCCTCCCAATAAACAATGAGCAACATCCTTTAACCTTTGAGGCATCTGAATTTTGGTCCCATCTCCCACAGATTCTTTTTAAACAAAACATCAGCAATTCTGTTTAACAGTTTATCTCAGTCTAAGGTATACTCACAGTTCTATCCAGAAAGATAAAGAACATGGTAACTGTATATTCATATCAAAAAGATCCACCACTAAGTCTACAAAAAAACATGAACTACCACCACCACCCACACAGAAAGACCTTATATTGGAGAAATTAGGGATTTGGGGAAGCCGAGGATTTCAAACATCTGAAGATTGTAAGTTAAAGGCCAGACCAAGCTGGGCCAGCTGAAACTACAAAGATAGATCCCATCCTACAGAACCTAAACTGAGAGAAAAAGCTGAACTTGGTGGTGCAAGTCTTTAATCCCAATACATGGGAGATTGGGACAGAAGGATCTGTGGTCAGAATCCATCCCCAATGACTTATGAATCTCTTACAATATCTCCTCTTCTTCTTTTCATTCATCTTCCTATGCCATTCTACTGTCTGCAATGTTCATACAGTCTATACCAAAGGAACACACCATAGAGAAGACAATGAGGAGGGAGGAATCCTCAGTGTGTTTCTAAGGGATCCTGTACAGCACACAGGACAAGCGCCAAGGCATCTCATCCATGGCTCCCTGTTCCCTGACCCACAGTCCTGCAGCTGGTTCTCTTATCCTATCCCCAGTCCCAAAGCTTTTCTCTTCCAAGGGTTCCGAATTCTCTATGGCCCTGACCTGTTCAATCCTCTTCCAAGAATACGGTCCTCCACCTTCCATTCACCCTCAGATTCCACAGGAAATGGCGATCAGGAGGCTTTTCCTCACTTAGTGGCCTCCTGGGCCTGAGATTCCCCACCCTGTCACACCTCGATTAACTGTACAACAAACCTGATCAGGGCAGATTATCACTTACAGGTCATGTATGAGGAGAACACCTTCACAACTGCACCCTTCTGTGCTTAGCTCCTCAATGGCAAAAAAAAAAAAAAAAAAAAAGTTGTCAGGAGCCAGACCCGGACAGAAGCCTCAGAGGATCCTTTGTGATGCCAGCTGGAGCAAACAGGTCTCACCAAAGGACTGTGCTGATTGGCTAAATACCCCCTGCACATGCGTTCATGGAATACCAAGTACCAACACTTTGAAGGGAGATTTTAGAAGGTGGGAATAAGCCACTGGCTTTAAGGCAAATGATTTCCAGTTTGTTGGTTGATAATTGCTTACAAACTTGAAAATCCAGAACAAATATGAAACATATGAAATACAGCAAATGGCTCTACTTAATTTCAGCTGTAGAGGCTCTTGTACGCATTTTTGGTTTTTTATTTATTTATGTGCATAAACATTTAATAATGTGGACTTCTGCATGTACACACGCACACCAGAAGAGTCTATGCTGCCCTAAGAGTTCAGAAGTGAGCATACACATTTCCTTCAACCCCTGGTACTCTCCTGTCTCTACTTTCCTAGTCCTCAGCTTGATTAGAAGAGTGTGCTATGCAGTGCAGGCCCTCTCTCTCTCACTTATGTGCTTGGCCACTCAGGCCCACTCTCTCACTTAGGCATTAGGCTGGGCAGGCACTCTCTGTCTCTCTCTTTCTCTCTCTGTCTCTCTCTGTCTCTCTCTCTGTCTCTCTCTTTGTCTCTTTGTCTCTTTGTCTCTCTGTCTCTGTCTCTGTCTCTGTCTCTGTCTCTCTCTCTCACTCTCTCTCACTTAAGTGCTAGGCTGCACATGTCCTCTCTCTCTCTCTCTTATGTGCTAGACTGCCCAGGGCCCCTCTCTCTCTTATATTCTAGGCTTCCCAGGACCTCTCTCTCACTTAGATGTTAGTCCTTGCAGGCCCTCTTTCTCACTTATGTGCTAGGCTGGGCAGGACCTCTCTCTCACTTATGTGCTAGCTGCCCAGGTCACCTCTCTCACTTATGTGCTAGGCTGAGAAGCCCCTCTCTCTCACTTATGCCGCAAGTGAGCACTGATTCTCTGAAACTGTGATTGTGCATATGTTATGAGCCACAATGTGAGTGCTTTGTGCCTGGTCCTCTACATAGAACAGGTGCTTTTCTTTTCTTTTTTGTTGTTGTTATTATTATTATTATTATTATTATTATTATTATTGTTATTATTATTATTAAATTTCAAGACAGGGCTTCTCAGTGTAGCACTGTCTTTCCTGGAACTTACACCAGGCTGGCTTTGAACTCAAAAATCCTTGTCCTCTTCTTCCCAAGTGCTGTGATTGAAGGCATGAACCACCACTGCCCAACCAACAGTTGCTCTTAACAGCTAGTTTTTCCATTTTTTCAACTAGTCTAGTGTGTATTTTATGTATCCTAGAGCATTCCGCCCATTTACTTGCAGTGTTTTCCTACTTGTGCATTAGATTTTCAAGGCTGGTTTGGTGAAAAGAAATGAAAGGAAGTAGTTAGGCACTTTAATAATAATAATAATAATAATAATAATAATAATAATAATAATAATAATAATAATAATAATAATAATAATATAAACATTTTAATGTCTTTAAGTCTATCATTTTTAAAATGTATGAGTGCTCTGTTTATGGGTTCACCTTCATGAAAGAAGGGGACATCAGATCACTTTATATATGGTAGTAAGCCACCATGTTATTGCTGGGAATTGAAATCAGCAACTGTAAAATAACAGCCCCTTCTCATAACTGCTAAGCAATCCCACCAGTTCTAGAAATATGTTTTGATTTAATTTTTATTGCATTATGATAAGAAAATATACATAATTTCAATTTATCTGAATTTGTTAACAACTAAAAACATATTTTGAGTAAACAGACTTACATCACATTCTTCTTTTTATTTTGTACCCCAACTCCTCCAGCTGATGCCCACTCAAAACCTATCAAACCTTTCATTTTTATCATGTTCCTTAATATTTATAAAATATTTAACAATAAAAATGAATATTAAAAAAGTTGTTTGATATAAAACAACAATCAATTGAATAGTCTTATTGATATGTTTGTCTGCAGCAATACTGAAAATACATTTCTCTCATAAATTTTAAATAACTCCAAATATATTAACTGTATGATATATTAAAATAATATATCACTATTAGTTTTTTTGGTGAACATAAATAGTCTTTTGGTTTGTTTGTTGTTTGTTTGTTTTGTTTTTAGGAGATCTTAAAATTCTTGACTTACAGATTATGCTAACAGGACCCTGAAGTTGTCTTGTGTGAGGATAGTCCAGTGACTGGCAAATAAAGAAGTGGATGCTCACAATCATCTATTGGATGGAACACAGGACCCCCAATGGAGGAGCTAGAGAAAGTACCCTAGGAACTGAGGTTGTTTGAAACCCTAAATAAGAACAACAATATTAACTAACCAGTACCTCCAGAGCTCATGTCTCTAGTTGAATGTGTAGCAGGGGATGGCCTGGTAGGCCATGTGTGGGGGGAGAGGCCTATGGTTTTGTGAAGGTTATATGCCTCAGCTCAAGGTACTACTAGGGCCTGGAGGTGGGAATAGGTATTTTGGGGATCAAGGAGGGGGGAGAGGGGAGGCGGGAGGGGACTTTTGGAATGTAAATGAAGAAAGTATCTAATAAATATAAAATTAATATAAAATCTTGGCTTACTGTGATACAAAAAAAAAAAGAAAAAAAGAAGAACAGATTATGGACACTGGATTTCATTGTAATAAGGCTGTACTTGAATGTCCCTCACATCACCAAAGTATTTTACCTCCATAGTAGCTAAGGGAAGAGTTGACATATCTGCTGCAGCAAGGAATGAACTGTAGGCATTATTTTTGGATACTAATTTCCTGCTATGTACAAAGCTATTTGATTTGAGTGATTGTTGTCATTCTCAGGCCACAGGTAACAGGGTACATTCACTTAAGGAATGGGTGTTTATTAAGATGGTCTATCCATGATGTCATTGATCAACAGTTTCAATGAAGAATTGTTCTGCTTTGAGAGTGTCACAGACGTTAGTTGATGATAGAATTCAGTTTCATTGGATGTGATGTTTTTTGCAAAAGCATTCATCTCAGAATAATAGTAACTTTATTGCAAACTTGAAAAATGGAAAAACTCAGAGTAGAAGTGGAAGCTAAAATACTACCACCTTTTTGCTACTGTGATGACAGATGACTGATAAATCCTCTCTCACTCTTTGTAGGAATGTGTAAACAGGAACAATCAGCAATGGGTTTGGCTAAGATTGTTTTCCTGCTGTCCAAACCCTGTTACTCAGTATGCTTTGTGGTGGCCAGGAAGCTGAGTTCCTGAGGAAGTAAAGTTCTGGAGGAAGCATGGTAGGCAGAAGTCTCTGTGGAGGGAGTCAGTGAACTGTTGAAAGATGGTTAATCCTGGTTCAGCTGGGGGTCCCAGCGGGATGATGGTGGAGGGATGGAGGTGTTACTAAAGGAGAAAGGAGAGCAGGTGACCCTCATTGGACTCCTGTGGTTAATGCTTCTGGGTTCACAATCCACTTTACCCAAGAAAAACAGAGAACTTTTTCGCTATGGGCAGGAGATTGAACAAATTATCACCTAGCTGAAACCAGGAAGGCTAGGGAATTGGAGACCCTAAAAGTATTCTTGGGGCCTGGGGATGTGAGTTGTGAGTAAACTGGCGGTCAGTTACTGGTGGAAACAGACTAGATCCTTTTCTGTACTGCTGCTGCCCACCAGGAATTCAAAAAACAAACTGAAGACCAGTCTTCATTTTCCTTTACCTGGTTTTGAAAGGCCAGATTTCCAAAATTTGCGTATATAGGCGCCAAAGTGCTTCCAAATCCAGAGGCTCCTCTCAACCTCAGAAGAGCTGGTACTTCAGACATGATTCAGGGAAGGCTGTGTTTATGTATGTGTTGTTTTGGTATAGGAAGGTAAGCTCTAACTCTGTATCTCAGTATTATCTTAGCACATGTGCAGTTTGGACTGGCCTTGAAAATGAAGTACTCAGCCTTACAAATTTACTGGGGCCTAAGGAAACATGTCTTCTATATTTTTTATACTTAAATTTTATTTTTTATTTATTTATTTTTTCATTGTTGAAGATTGAATCCAGAGCTTCTTTGTGTAGCATTAAAATATAAGTCCAGTCAGGCGAAAAGTATTTCATTAATATTTGCAATAATAATAATAATAATAATAATAATAATAATAATAATAATAATAATAATAATAATAATAATAATAATTGTTTATATATCTTGTTGTATTACCAAACAAGAACAGAATCTTCAGTAACTAATGATAATTAAAATGCAAATTCTGAAGAAGTAATTGGAGATACACTGTATTATGTTCAAACTTATTATTTCCTTCTTAGTGTAAGTATTTCAATGAAAGTATAATTGATTGTATAGCAAGTAATCTATGTTAACATTTTGTATATGATGTATATTCCAAACAATAATTCTGTATGATTAATCTTTAATTTTAATGGTTTTCTTGGAGGGTATAGTGTTGTGGGTCAAACTCTCATTGTCATGCCTGTATGTCAAAAGCTGAGCCATCAAACTCTAAGATCTGCATCTGTACTTTTTAAAACATTAATTTCTTTATAGATTTCCAGTACAAAATCTTCAGGGAAAATTTGAAGGTACATTTTTGGATATATAATTTTTTTAAACTATATAGTATTAGCATAATTTCTATATTAGGAAATATTAGTTAATATACTGTATGACATCATAGTGAATTATTCTTTTTATATGTAGTATTTTGTAACTATTTTTATTTTTATTTATTTATCTATCTATCTATTTATTTATTTATTTTTACTAGATATTATGTTTCTTTACATTTCAAATATTAGTCATTTCTTTGTTTCACCCCAGATAATCCCTATTCCATTTACCCTCTCTGTGTTTTTATGAGGGTCTCCTCCATCTTTCAATTTTACCCTCCCCACCCTGGTACATGCCTACACTGGGGAATCAAGCCTTCACAGGACCAAGAACCTCTCCTCCCACAGATGTCTGACAAGGTCATACTCTGCTATATATGCAGCTGGAACCATGGGTTGGTGCTTAGTCCCTGGGTGCTCTGGACAGTCTGGTTGGTTCATATTGTTGTTATTCCTATAAGGTTGCAAACCCATTCAGCTCCTTCAGTTCTTCCTGTATCTTGTCTACTGGGAACCCCATGATCAGTCTGATATTTGTCTGTGAGCATCAGCCTCTTTTCTTGCCAAGAAATGGCTGAGCTTCTCAGGAGATAGCCATATTTGGCTCCTGTCAGCAAGCAAGTGTTGGTATCCACAATAGTGACTGGGTTTGGTGTCTGTATATGGGATGGATCCACAGGTTGGGCAAACAATGGATAGTTATTCCTTCAGTCTCTGCTCTGCACTTTGTCTCCATATTTTTTTCCAAGGAGTATTTTGTTCCCCATTCTAAGAGGGATTGAAACACCCACACTCTCATCTTCCTTCTGCTTGAACTTCATGTGGTCTGTGAATTACATTTTGGATATTCTGAATTTTTAGAATAGTATCCCTTTATCAGTGAGTGTGTACCATGTTTGTAATTTTGGGATTGGGTTACCTCACACAGGATGATATATTTTATATCATTCCATTTGCCTGTGTATTTAATAAAGTCATTGTCTTTGTATCATTTGCATATATTTTTATCTCTATTGCTCTATTCTACAGCTTGAGGTCGAGGATGTTTCCCCCTGTACTTCTTTTATTGTTGAGAATAGTTTTTCAATATCCTGGATTTTTTTTTTATTTCAGATGATTTTGTAAATTGTTCTTTCTATCTTTATGAATAATTGAGCTTGAATTTTGATTGTGATTTCACTGAATTTATAGATTGCTTTTGGCAAGATCACCATTTTTACTGAATTAATTGTGCCAATCTATGAGCATGGTAGGTCTTTCCATTTTCTGAGATTTTCAATTTCTTTCTTCAGAGACTTGAAGTTCTTGTCACACAGATCTTTCACTTGCTTGGTGCGAGTAACAGAAAAGTATTTTCTACTCTAAGTAAATGTTAATGAGACTTTAAATTTTGATTTACATTTGTTGTGGAAATACGGAAGTATTGCACAAAGTTTTAGAAATGTACTTTATGGTTTATTATGTTTAACAGTATAGAAAAAATCAGTTACATAATCAGGCAATTTGTATATTTTAATTGAATTATGTTTTACACTAAGTCTTAACTGAGTCAATATAGGAAAAAAAATTAGACTTTCTATTTGGTAGAACAGAATAAAACCCTACTTTGAAATACAATTAATTTACTAAAAAAGATTACCTATCTATCTATCTATCTATCTATCTATCTATCTATCTATCTATCTATCTATCTATCTATCTATCTATCTATCTACCTATCTATCTATCTATCTATCATCTATCTACCTCTCTATTTTCTATCTATCTATCATCTATCTATCTATCTGTCTGTCTGTAAACTTTAATTTTGAAAATCTAAAACATAAAATAAAACTTCTCTGATAATCTCTTAGAAAAAAAATCTGCAATTACTTCCCATTAGATGATTTTTTACTGCTATTTTTCTTTTTATAGTATGAAAAGAACAATTTAATTTTTTTGAGCGTTCTTTTCCTATTTGTATAAATTTGACTGCTTTCATTACTTTGCTTTACAGGGTCATGATCAACAACAAATTATATGAGCAGTATAAAAATATGTTTCAGAAGTTGTATGTGGGTGTAGAGAAATTCGATAAAGAACAAGAAAAACAAGTGGTTGGTATAGTAAGTAACTTTATAATTAACCTCGTATACCTATGTATCAATTAGGAATGGAGAAACTAGCCTTGTGTTCGACACTTGAAACTAAATTAAGTCTCATTATCTAACTATCCTTGGTTCTGTTCAAGTCCTACTGAATTGTAAATCAGAGAGGTATGGTCACATACTATACCAATGAAAACCACTAAGAATTTTAATGGAGACGAGATCATAAATTTCCAAGAGACAGACATTTGCTGAGAGATGAAGAGAGGATGACCAGTTTTTACAATATGTCAGCCTCAGGTATAGTTGAAAGATAGAGAAAGATTACTTACTGTTGTCATCTGGACTCTGTCGTTAATTTTAGAAAACCAAATCAAACTAGCAAAGTAGTTTTAAAATCCTAAACTTAGTCCCTATTTAGTAAAAAAAAAAAAAAAAAAAAAAAGTGTATGGAAACAACTTTCCTAACAACCATGGCAAAATAATCCTGTGTAATAATATCACCAAACTATTTTAGATCGTCTCCCCGTTAATGTAACAATCATTGTAGTCATCAAATGGTTTCCAAGTAAGATCTGAGGCAATTACCATATTAACCATTTTTTTTTTTTGGTTGGTTAATTGTTTGGAGGGTATTCAATTTGAAATAAACAGGAGATCATTTCCTGCATGAGAACAACGTGGAGGGAGCTGCCATTTTGAGTCAGTTCAGGAAACAGATAGGGACTAAAGATAAAAAATAAATAAATACTCCAAATGAAGGCAATATTTAAACCTTTCATACCATGGCAAAAAACACTGTAGTCATTTACATACCAAAAGCTAGAACCTCTTTGTAGTGTTGGCATTGGGCTTACCATCCTAGTCTCAGTATACTAACTTACTTGAAAATTATCATAAAAACATACACTGAATATTTTGTCTTTAGATCTCTAAAAACCTCAGAAAAACTTATCAAAATAACAGACTACAATAAATTCAAGAGAATCAGTTTCATTTTATTTCAAAAAAATTTAGGCTTTTTATAATATTAAATATTTGTTATGAGTAATTCTAGCTCATTTGGTCATAAATATATATATGTTTTTAGGAAAATAATTCTAAAAACTTAAAATGCATGTTTTGTATTATTATGTATAACATTGGCAAATTAGATAAGACATGCTCATTCATGTTAAACTCATAAATCTACTCCTATTTTCTGAATCTCTTAAAAATCAGAAACCTCGCTAGGCAAGATCTTAAACTACTGTTCTCCTGTAGGCCATGACATTTTTAGCAGATATTTAAATGTATTAACTGATCTACTAATGAGTAGAAATCTGAAAGACCAGAATCTCTGTTGCCTTTCACATAATGACTCTATTCAATGTAAACTATGACTACAATTAGAAAAATACTGAAATCCTAAAGTCAAATCCTCACCTCTTTTATCAGTCATAGAAAATCTTTTAATAGCTATGATACTGTAATCTGTAATCCCAGCACTTGGCAGTTGAATGCAAGAGGATCAAGGCCTTTGACTGTCCATAGCTATATAGCAAGTTTGAGGTCAGCATGAGTAATGTAGGACTGTCTCAAATAAACCTGTCCCCTACACATCAAACAGAAATATAATGTTAGTATAAAGATATAAAAATAGTAAATATTGCTGTCACTTCAGTAGGAAATTGTTGACCAGAAATACTAAAATAAATGTACAATTGGAATTTTTTTACTATACTTTTGAAGGGAAAACTATTGAAATCTGGATATCCATAGAGTTCCCTGTTTAGAACATTATCCTGACAGCATATAGCACAGAACTGGTAAGAAGCAAGGCTTGGAGAATCACAGGAGTTGCCTTGCCCAGACTTTAGAGATGGCAGCAAATAACTGTAAGTATCACCTGTTATTTTAGACTGAGGAAGTGCAATTGATGATGACATGTTCCAATATAATAATAGAAAAACAAACAAACAAACAAAAAACTAGTATTTCTGCTTTAGATCTTGGCAGGGCCATTCTAGCCCCATCATTTGACAAAAGCACAGCACACCTCAGAAAATTGTTTTGATGACATCAACAATTGTCAGACTTAAAATCTATTGATGTGCTTCAAACATCTCTCATCTTCCGGGGTTATACATGGTAGTATTTATGAGACCTCTAAATGATCCCTAGGAATAGGAGCATAGTGTGTAGAGTTGGGAGAGGATATATAGACTGGAGAGATAAAATGGGAAGCATGGTGATCCTTGGATTGCCTGTGCCATATACCTTTGCAGTTGTGGTAATAGATTCAGTGCAGATTGACACTATGAGCACTACCCTAGCACACAGTACAGTGCTTTCTTTTCTTTTTCCGGGCTTTTGCCTGTGACAGGGAATGTAGCTTGGATACTACTGGGTATTGTGTGGAAGATAACAATCATTGGATCAGTTCAAAGCTTTGGGAGCTGCCAGTTAATAGGCTAAGCTTCAGACTACATCCTACCAATGGATAAATAGGGTCCAGTCTAGATGAATTTCTGGATCCCCAGGATACATGAATAGCATGCAGTATTCTAGAGTAGTATCCAGCTTAATGATACTTCTGTTGCTCTTGTGTCTTTCCCTCTTCTGTATCCCACAAGTTCATTCCGCTTTCTTGGCATGACTCACAAATGAGCCTTTGTGTATTATCCTGTGGTATATGAGAGGAGTTGTCTGAAGAGAGATGAAATATTGAGTCATGGCAAACACAACTGTGGAAATGGAAACCATCCAGGGGCAAATGTTGTAAAATTAACATAGTCTGTGAAAGAAAAATGCTTTTGCTTTCAGAAGGAGAGTGAATGGAGTTTTTCACTAAGCTGGAAGGGGGCTAATAAAGACCCTTTTTAACTGGAGAATTTAATAAGAATTAACCAAATCCCAGGTGCAATTATTCTTACAGGAGTGAACTGGATAGATGGGTAGAGTTTGGCTAGTATAAGATACTTGATTTACTGACTTTTGAGGTCCTTTTTCGAAATCATGATCAATAAATTCTGCCCTCTGTGACATATCTACTATATTTGTTTGAAAGATGAATAAACTAGGATACATAGATATAGCTTTATAGTATAGTTCTTGAACTTTCATGATGTGACAATTAAATCTGTATGATCAGGACATATTTAGAGCTCTGCATTAGGCACACATAATCTATAGCTCCTGGGGACATACACGCAAATGAACAAACATGACTTTATAGTGTTTCTTGTTTTCAGAATGGAATACATTTTATAAATAATCTAAAAGCAATAGGTTCAGTTTCTATGTTCTTAGAGACAGAACCTTAAAGACCCTAAAAACTCTAAAAAATAAAAAAGAAAAAAGAAGAGAAAAGAAAATAAACTTGAAGCTTTAAATAAACAATAAAAACCCTAAAACAAACAAACAAACAAACAAAAAAAACATAAAATTTTTGAAAAAATAAAACTAAAAGAACCTAAAACCCTAAAGAAAAACAAACAAACAAAAAAAATCAACAAAAAAATTCTAGATCTCTACAAAGACCCAAAAAACCATAAAATAATTACCACAAACAAACAATCAAGGAAAGAACAATAGCCACACTAAGCCTTAAAAAAAATCTTGCCAAATACACTGAGAACAACCCTAAAATCATTTAAAAACCGTAAAAAAAACCCTAAAACAATAAAGCAAAACCTAAAACCCTAAAAAACCCTAAAATTATTAAACAAACACTAAATGACCCAAAAAAGCTATTTTTTAAATTCTTAATTAACATTTTTAAAACCCTACAATTTATAAATAAGAAAACACAAGAACTCTAAAAAGACCCTAAAAAAATTATAAAACCCTAAAAAAAAAAATCCAAAAACTCTACAAGTCTAGATCCCTAATGAGACAATAAAAAAGCAATTAAAAAAAAAAGAAAATGAAAAGATACAAAACCACCACCCCAACAACTACAAATTCTTCTGCCTTAAAAAATCGCCAAAAACACTGGAAAAGAAAATCATTTTCCAAACCTTATTAAAAAAATGCTTAAAACAATTTTTAAAAATTCCTTAATTAAATTAAAAACAAAACAAAACTAAAAAATAAAGAAATACCCTAAAATTCTTTTTTTTTTCCTTATAAAAGAAAACATTTATTTGGGGGCTTGCTCACAGTTTGAAAGGGTTAGTCCATTATCATCATGGTGGGAAGCAGACAGGCATGGTGGCGGAGAGGTAGCTGAGAGCTTCGAATCCTGATCTGAAAGCAGCCAGGAGAGAGAGTGAGGGGGAGAGACAGAGAGAGACAGAGAGAGAGACAGACAGACAGAGAGAGAGAGAGAGAGAGAGACAGAGAGAGAGAGAGACAGAGAGAAACAGAGACAGAGACAGAGACAGAGACAGAGACATAGTTTCAAAGTCCTGGTATGGACTTTGAAACCTTAAAGATCACTCCTTACTAGGAGTGATCACACCTGTTCCAACAAGGCCACACCTCCTAATCCTTCCCAAACACTTCCATTAACCAGGGAATCAAGCAGTCAAGCATATAAGCCTACGTGAGGTTGTCTTATTCAGACCAAGACACTCATTAAACCTTGTAACAAAGCCAAGTTGAAAAGCAGTACTGTACAAGTGTTATGAGAAAAGTTGCTGGGACCAGGCTTACATTGCAATGCAGTGACCTGGCAACTCACTCAACAACAGTAAAAAGACCCACAAGAACTGTAAAACCCTAAAAAAAGTTCCTTTAAAAAGTTCTAAAAACACATCAAAACTCTGAAACTCAAAATAAAATCCTTGAAAACCCGCTTAAAAAAGCAAAACAAAAAAACAAACATACAAACAAACAAACAACAACAACAAAAAACCTACAATACCCTGAAACCCTAAGTAAAATCCTGAGACTATAAAATCAATCCTACCCTCCCCCAAAATACCTACAAAACCCTGAAACATTAACTAAAATCCTAAGATAAAAAAATAATCCTAAGCCTATAAAAAAAAGCAAACACACACACAAGAAAACAAAAAACCCTTACAAAATCCTAAAACCCTATAAAACACTAAAAGTATAAAAAGAAACAAAAACAAAACAAAACACAACAACAAGAAGAACAAAATCACACAAAAAACTACAATTATCCTAAAATTATTTATAAACACTAAAAAGCCCTAAAACCCTGAAATACCTTAAATAAATAAATAAATAAATGAATAAATAAATAAATAAATAAAATAAAAATAAACCTCAACCCTACCCAAAACAAACAAACAAACAAGCAAACAAAAAAACTTATAAGGACAAAAAACCTACCAAATTTAAAACCATTAAAACCCTAAAACTCTAAATAACACAAAGGGCTTTACTCTCCCGCACAACCCCTCCTCTAAAAAAAAAACACCTGAAAACTGTAAAATACTAAAAAGCCCGAAAAAAGCCTAAAACATTAGAAAAAGTAAATCAAAAGAAAAAAAAATCTAGAATCTTTAAACAAATACTGAAATAGTCCTAAAATACAAAAAAAAAAAAAAAAAAGAAAAAGAAAAAAAAGAAAAAGAAGAGAAAAATAAAATTCTGAAAACACACCTATTAGCTAGGCAGTCATTCAACTTACAGAGTTTAGCCTGCTTCTGAGTGCTGGTATTAAAGGGGAATAAAACTATACTTGACTCCTTTTTGTTTGTATAATTGTTTTCTAAAATATTTTTTTTCTCTGTGGGTGAGTATATGTGTGTGTGCGTGTGTGTGTGTCTGTGTGTGTGTGTGTTGTCCAAAGAGGTCATCAGATCGTCTAGAACTAGAATTGCAGGTGGTTGTGAACAACCATGTGGGTGTTAGAAATTGAACCCTGGTCCTGTGCAAAAGCAATCAGTGGGCCTAAGCAGTGAGCTATCTCCTCAGTCCTTTCTGCTTGCTCTAATCTCTACTTCACTATTCATCTTGCCTAAATATGTCTTTATTCCTACTTCTTCTGTCTGTTTTTATGTGATGAATTCTTGTTTGCTTTTCTCTTGTTTCTCCAATTACAGCACCAAGATTCTTCATTTCCTTTTGTTTTGGAAGATTCTCAAGGAATCTTAAATCCAGACTTTAAGGCAGTTATTTAAAATTCACACCTGGGGATTAATCTTCAGAAAATTATTTTTGGGAAAAACATGTGTTTATTTCAACATCTATAGTAGTGTGGAGGCATTATTCTCCCTACGTCATGTACACTTAAGATCTTTAGATACCTCCTTCCCTGTGATAGCCTTGCAGCTCACTGAGTGACATGTGCATTTGATGATAAATGATACACAAACTTTGAAGCACCTTACCATATCCTGTCACCCATATCATGTTCAACATAGCAAGAACCACAAGTGAGTTGAAAAATACAAATATATTTTTTAGTGTCTTGAAGCTATAATCCCCAAATTAATCAAAATATTATTTGGACTCTGTTACTTTATACCAGTGTTTTTTTTTAAGTGTACAAGTCGCAGGCCTTTTCTGTGACCCTTTGCACAGGTTTACAGTGTCCTTTTACCATCTTCATCCTCCCCACTATCCTCCATTGCTATCAGATCTCCCCCCTCCTGCTGCGCTTACTCTTCCAAAATACCTCCTATTTTTTAATGTCCCTTATTAAATTTATATTTTTACAATAGTCATTTTGAGTTTTACTTGTCTAACCTAATATATAGTATTTAACCATTCCATCCATTTTTTTGAAAACAAAGCGCTGCACTAATACACATAGATGAGAAATATATTTATCTCTCTCTCTCTCTCTCTCTCTCTCTCTCTCTCTCTCCTTCTGTCTCTCATTTTTAAGGCATTCATCCAGTAGTTGACATCTTAATTCACTCCATAGCATGTATGTTTCATACAGTGAGGCAATCAATATTGATGATATGGATATGTAGTGGTCCTTATTAGATTTTTTTTTTTTTGTGAACTTAAATCAACCTGGGAAGATAGAATCTCAGATAAAGATCCTCCATCACATTGGCCTGTGGCCACACCTTAAGGAATGATTTTTTTTTTGATGACTGTTGTTGAAGGATCTAGCTCTCTATGGATAGTGTCATATCCTATGAAGATGATGTACAGGGTACGGTGGGGACCGTGGAAGGTACTGAAAAGGATTTTTTTTGAAGAACTGAAGATCTATGTGCCATGAACAATTAAAGTGTCCTCTAATTTGTAAGTAAATTTTATACATACCTGTGTCCAGTATTCTGTCTACACATATTTCAAAAGTAAAATTACCTCATCTATTTCATCCTGTTTTACTGCATTTAATATATGAAATTACTTATAATCAGAAGTGCTGGTAAATTTTAAAAACCTTTAAAATATGACTGGGAGATATCAGGTTTTTTTTTTTTAATTTTATCACAACTTTGTAAGCATGCCCAAGATCTATGTTGTCCTCTTACTTTCCAAAGAATCCATAATTCATGATTGCCATTGGTTTCAATACATGTCATTTAACCCTGTCAAATTCCAGGATTGTTTGCATAAAAATATTCCTCCTCTAACTGTGGGTTTTCATAAAGTGAAAATTGGTGTGCTATCCAGTGTGCTGCCTCAAAGAATCTGGCAATATTTATGATAAGAAGCACAGCTTAAAGATAACCAAGGGAAAGGTTGGAACATGAAAAATAACCACCATGGATGTTGTCAAGGCGGAAACCGAAGACTTTCTCAGAACGAAAATAAAAACAAAAATGAAACAAAACAAAACACAAACCAAACAAATAAATAAAAATTCAACAACCAAACAATAAAAACCATGCAAGGGTGTAATTCTTTGGCAGAATATTACTCAGATCATCAGGCCTTTCAGTTGGGATTTCATTTATTATTTCTAGGAGGCCATATGAAAAGGTAAATTCGAGATGCTGAATGTTTCTGAGTGTAACTAGGGAAGGAAACAGCCTGAGAGGGGTTCTATGATGTAAGCTGAACTAGGGTGATGTCACAGAGCACTGGCTGGAGGTTGCGCATCTATTCCATTGGAGGCGCTAGAATCCATTCAAGGTGAGTTCACTATCTTCACAGTGGTGTGTCAAAGCCAGGTCATTTTTTTCCCACAGGCTTTTGGTGCCTGGTCTGTATCAGGAGATCTTGACGACTAGGATATTTTTCTATGGGTAAGTACATTTATGAAGTAATTGGGACCCTCATAGCTACAGAAAGCTAAAAATTTTCTCTCCTACAGTGAGTTACTGTACATTCTACTTTCCCCATGTTTATTAGCAAGGGAGATGAATGGTCTAGGTTAGTTTATCTCCTGAATTTATTATCCTTGCTAACCATATCTAGATCACAATTCCACTAAAATGCCAAAGCTCCTGTTTGTCCATGTGCATGTTAGAAGTTATTAGTTATAAAAGGCTGATATTGCCTCGACTTTTTGAGTTGTTCTTGAGTTCAGTGATGCAATGGCTTCATCGAATAATTCTGAAGCTGGGTCAGGAGAAACAATAAAGAAGAACAGTGGTGTGCTGTGTCCCTGGGAAGATATTTGTGAATGCAAGAACTTAGCTCAGAGCTTACGCGTACAAGAGAATCATGGTGACCCCTCTGGCCTTTTTTTTTTCTCTTCTTCTTGATCATTGGGGGTAATTGTCATAGCACCACCTAAATTGACATAGAAATTCAAGGAGAGGATCCTCATCAGAGACAAATTTACTCAGGTCTGAAGAAATAAATGTTGATCTGAGTATGTTATTCTGAGCTCTAGAGAATTACTTGTTAATTACACTATTTTTATTTCCTTGTTTCCCTTGTTTCTTTGTTTCTTTGTTTGTTTGTTTGCTTGCTTGGTTAATTTTATTTGAGTTTCTGTATGTTTAGATTTGGCTGTCAGGAAACTCACTGTGTAGACCAGACTAGTCTTTCTCTCACTAAGGTCTGCCTCACTCTGCCTCTTGAGTACTATGATTAAAGTTATGGGTCACTACCACTTCCTATTAACTTCTCCATTTGATTGTTTGTTTTGTTATTTTTTGTTTGAATTTCTCTTTTGTTTGTTTTTCGTTTGATTTTCGTTTGTTTTCTTTTACTTGATGTTGTTGTTGTTGTTGTTGTTGAGACAGGGTTCCTCTCTATAGCACTGACTGCCCTGGAACTCACTTTGTAGACCAGGCTGGTCTCTAATTTAGAAATCTGCCTGTCCTTGCCTTCTGAGTTCTGGGATTAAATGCGTGTACCACCATGGCTGACTTATTAACTTCTTATTTTTATAAAATTAATTTTAGGAGCTCAAAACTGTTTAGCATAATCTTCTTCACCTGCTCAGAAGTTCTCTTAGAGAAGAGTCTTGGTCCAGCATTCACTCCCAACCCATAACCATTGCCCATCAGGAATTCATATATATGACAGAGGCAACAGCATTGTGTCTGGTTTAAATGGGCAAGATCTTCAGTCCCAGGCAATGGGCAAGTATGATATTTGAAGGGAATGGAAGCCACAAGACAGTGTGATCTACCACAACAGGTCTACAGCCAGGTAGAAGACAATACATCTGAAGAGTCTGAGCATGACATCACTCAAGAAGAAGAGTAGGAGGAAGCCTTCTTCCCAGGCCCTGGGGAATATTGTTGGCTGCAGAATTTCTCACGGGTGGAAGGAAGGTAATGAGCCTGTCACCCATTGGAAGGCCATCATTCTAGGTCAACTGCCAACAAACCCTTCTCTTTATTTGGTGAAGTATGACAGAATTGACAGTGTCTACGGACAGGAGCTCCACAGCGATGAGAGGATTTTAAATCTTAAGGTCTTGCCTCACAAAGTAGTTTTTCCTCAGGTGAGGGATGTCCACCTCGCAGGCGCACTGGTTGGCAGAGAGGTACAACACAAATTTGAGGGGAAAGATGGCTCTGAGGACAACTGGAGTGGGATGGTGCTAGCCCAGGTGCCATTCTTACAGGACTATTTTTACATTTCCTACAAGAAGGATCCGGTCCTCTACGTCTATCAGCTCCTGGATGACTACAAGGAAGGTAACCTCCACATCATTCCAGAGACCCCTCTGGCTGAGGCGAGATCAGGTGATGACAATGACTTCTTAATAGGTTCCTGGGTGCAGTACACCAGAGATGATGGATCCAAAAAGTTCGGAAAGGTTGTTTACAAAGTTCTAGCCAATCCTACTGTGTACTTTATCAAATTTCTCGGTGACCTCCATATCTATGTCTATACTCTGGTGTCAAATATCACTTAAATTGAAAAAAATCACAAAGTACAGAAATGTAAACTTATAGGATTGAAAAAAAATGTTTGTTTTCCTGTGTTGGGTACCTATGGGTCTTTGACAACCTCAGTATCTTTGTCAATAAAATTTGTTTTGTTCTAAAAATTAATACGTGTGACATGACATGCTTTTAGTGAACACTTTGTTGGAAGAGATTGACTATGGTAGAAAGAACATCAAAGGAAGATGAAAGTTGCAACGCAGGCTGTGAACAGTGCATACATCTAATATCACACAGGCTAAAATGGACAGGACTTAGATTCTGTGGTCTGCATAGTGAGCAAGGAATTGGAGATATGACTTAGAGGAGCAGGGATGGCAGCAAAAAATGGATTTTTAGGAAGAAGCAGCGAAAGACAGGACATAGATAGAATCTCTGGTATGAAGTCTGAGGGAGAAACAACAAGTTGGGGAAAGAGTGATAGATAAAAGGAATGTGGCCTTGTTACACAAAGTGCAACCCAGAAAACTGATCCAAAGAGATTCAGAAATCAGACAAAATAAGGTTTCATTTGAATAATGAAACCAAATGAAACTTGTCTCTCATTTTAAGATTTATTATCTTTATTTATATGGGTGGGAGTAGGGCATGAGCTTGAGAGTATAGGTGACCACAGAGACATGAGTTGTCAGATCCCATAGAGCTGGCATTAAAGCTGATTGTTAACCATTGGATATGAATTCAAGAAAAAAAATCCAGTTTTTTTGCGGTACAGTAGTGCTCTTGACAACATGGTCATCTATTCCCATTAAGATATCTTTTTAAGAAATCCAATATTAACATGCAGAAAAGAGACCAGGTAGAAGTTAAGAAAGATTAAATTGATGGTGACCTTTAAAAACAATAAAGGACACACAAAGGACTAGAGGACACTGAGGGACAAATGAATTCTAAGATAAAGTTCTCAAAATGTGAAGCAGGAGACCCAGGAAGAATAGAAATTTTGTGCAAATAGTTAAAATTGGGCATATCCACATTAGGTTCTTTGGTTTCTTAACAAATAGCCAGCTGATCAGATCAAAGAGTAATTTAAAAGAGAAAATGAATAAACTGTGAGATAATATATGGTGGGGCGTGGATCCTGAGTTCTTTCCCTGTGCAATCTTTGCCTGGGATGAATCCTGTGATCTTTTGGAGGTCTCTGTTGAGTGCCCCAGATGACCATCAAAAAGCTCACCACTAGCCTGTTCCCCTGGCTCTCCTCCAAACATCTGACTCCCAACATAACTATGTACCATTTCAGCCTGTCTATTCCCTGGAAATTCCTGTCTCAAATTTATGTGTGACCTCATTCTCATAAAACAGTGAAGGTGTACTCAATGCATATGTGCTGATCTCTTTTCTATGCCAGTTCTCATGGGTTTCAAACTCTATGAGGTTGCCCAATATGTTGGTCACTACTCCTGAGTAGCCCCTGTGCTTCATGGGGGTCTTAATGGGTCCCATATGCACTCTGAGTGTTTCTTTTGTTTGTTTGTTTGTTTGGTTTTATTGTTGTTGTAGGTTTTTTTGTTTGTTTTTGTTTTGTTTGTTTGTTTGTTTTTTGTTTGTTTGTTTTTGTATTGTTTTTTGTTTTTGTTTTTAGTCAGGCTTGTCATGGACTCAATCATTTGTGTTTTTTCTCTAGAATAAGTTTGAATGCCAAATGACTTGAAAATACTCTTTATTGTTGATTAATTTTGATATCTGGGAGAGTTTCTATGCTAGCTGGATGTCTTAATTAGGGTTTCAATGCTGTGAAAAACCACTATGACTAAGACAACTCATTAGAGACATTTCATTAGGGCTTTTCAACATTTCATTGCTGTTTCAGAGGTTCAGTCCACTATCATCAAGGAAGTGAACATGCAAGTGTCTGGGCATATGTAGTGGTGGAGAGGAAGCTTAGAGTCTTCTGCATGCAGGGATGTTGTCTTCCACACTGAGCAGAGCTTTAAAGCCTCACAGTGATATGCTTCCTCCAAAAAGGCCACACCCACTCCTACAAGGCCACATCTCCTCATAGGCCAACTACATTCAGAGTGCCATACTGGTTTCATAGCAACTTGAAAAGATCTAGAGTCTTGCAAGAGGAGGAGCCTCAGTTGAGAAAATGCCTCATTAAGATCAAGCTTTTAGGAATTTTCTTAATTGGTGGGAGAGGACCCAGTTCATTGTGGGTGGGGACACCCTTGTGGTGGTAGTCTTGTGCTCCTTATGGAAGCAAGACTTAAGGAGCATGTCAATAAGCATCACCACTCCATGGCCTATGCATGAGCTTCTGGCTCCAGGAACCTGTGTTGTTTCAGTTTCTTTCCAAACTACTTTGATGATGAACAGCAATGTGGAATATAAGCTGAATAAAACTTTTGCTATGGAATTAGCTCTTTGGACATGGTATGTTCTTACAACAATAGAAACCTTAAGTAAGACAATTTCTTAGAGGAACAAAATATCTAATACTACCACTGTCACTTATCCTATAAGGACAAATAATGTGTAGATATTTTATTTTAATTTAAAGGTAAGATATTCTCATGTATATAATGACATGCAACTGTTCTAGTTTGCTTCTTTCTCACACTGAAGAATACTAACATCAAACATAACTTGGGAATATAAGGGTTATTAGCTTACATGTTACAGACTATTACCAAGGAAGGCAAAACAGGAACTTGAAGCATTACCAGGAAAGAGTGCTTATTGCTTGACCCTATCTTAGTCATTGTTCTATTGCTGTGAAGAGACATCATGGATAAAACAACTATTATGAAACAAAGCATTAACTGGGGGCTTTATTACACTTACAGAAGTTTAGTCAAACATCAAGTCAGTGACCGCAGCACTGGAGCAATAGAGAACTATTGATCCTTAGACAGAAACAGATATTCTGCCATTACATTGGTTTCTTGAAAACTCAAAGACCACCCTTATTGACACAACCACTTCCTCCAATGAAGCCACATCTTATCTCATTCCTTCTAATCCTTAAACACACTGCCAATCCCTGGTGACTAAATATCCATATATATGAATCTATAGGGTATATTCTTATTCAAACCACCAAAAATCATGTGGCTTGATCGAATATTTTATTTTAAATACAGAGTAAAAGCTTTCCTTTTATAAATGACTACTGATGAGCTTACCCACAGTTGCCTACCCTCACACATCGACCATCAATGAAGAAAATGTCCCATAGACTTACCCAAAAACCAAGTGAATAGAGACAATTCTTCAATTGTTCTCTCTCCTAAGGTGACGCTAGATTGTCAAGTTGGAGATAAATAAAATCCCAGCACATTAAGGTTTATCCTGCTCCATAACCCACACAAACATTACTCATCACAATCTCCTCATTCTGCCTAGGTGTAGACCCACTTCCCTCCATGGCAGAAGTGAAGGGTAAGTACCTCCAACAGCAAGAATACTCAATAATAGGTGACAAGTAGTGAATATGCCTTATAGCCTCACAACACCTACATTCTAATTTGTGTTACACTTTCTGGGAGACACCCCAGTCTGTCCAACTTCCTGCCAACTCAGCTTTGACCAGAAAAATTCTCATCAAGAAATCCAATGACTTTTAATTGATTTCTTTCTCCTGAGGGAATGGAGTGTAACCCCTTCATGGATGTATTGGTGTCTGATTCATAAGTAATAAAACCCAGTACTATTAACAGCTAAATCACAGGTGCTATGACAAATAACAACTCACATGAGAAGCATCACATTTGGTTAAGCCTTTTCAGAAGTTTTATTGGAGTTTGATTTATATACTAAATAAATCCATTGATTTATTTATTTTTAAGTGTGTAATTTAATGATTCTAAACACATTTCACCACTGTCATTTTTCACTCATTTTCTGGTACTTCATATGATATTGAAATCTACTAAAATACAATAGTGAATTCAGAAGAAAGACCAGTGGTGTGGGTAGCAGCAAAGTTCTTGAGTCTCAAAGACAACAGATACCATGGCTGAATATTCCAACTACAACAACTAGGTAACATTAGTTCTACACTTAGCATGCCGTTTCTAGAAAAAAAAATTAAAGAATTAAGCAATGTTTCCTCTGAACCTGACATGTTACTATCACAAATGAAAGAAGGATCCATGATCACATGAATATGAAAGGGGCATGAAGCAGCACAATTGTTCAAATTATTGGCAGCTAGTCAGCATTAACACAAGAAGGGACCAAAGACAATAAACAGCTTTGAAGACATGTCCAAATGACCGCGTTCATTTACAAGTTTCTTACCCATTCCTTGTATATCCATTGATTGATTAACTCATTGATTAAAGCCCTCAGGTTCCAATCACTTTTCAGAGTGCATATTGTACTACCTATGAACATTGTACTGTGGACCAAAGCCTTCATCTAAGACCCATGACTGACATTTCAAAACAATTTAACCACAGAATTCTTTATTTGAAACAAAGTGATAAGATCCATCTATCTCTTCAAGGATATCTCTGTTTTGTTCAAAAAGGAGAAAAATGCAATCCAAGTTCAGGATCTTGATCCCTTATCCATGCATCTTAAACCCATAGGGGCTAGCCAGAATGTAAGGTCAGAAGTCTAAACTTCACCTATACTACAACTAACTCTGAAGATATCTATCAATCTCTAGTTCCTTTCTGGTACTTACCCACACCAAGTCTGCATTAAGGAATATGGTCTAGTGTGAGATAGTGCCAGCAGTTAATTGCAAAATCCCACTATGAGTTGAGTTGTATATATACTGAGACATCTGTAATATAGACACACATGCATATTCACAAATACTCACAGAAAGAGGCAAGAAGTAGAGGAGCTGAAACTTAGAAATCCTCAAGGAAGAAAATGAAAATCTTGTAAGGCACAGAGGTAAGAGAAAAACTGTGTCTTTCTGCACAAAATCAGGACATTCTGTCTTCCATCACTGAATGGGAAGGCTCACTATCCCTTATCGCTATCTGATAAGGTATAGAAAGTTGATGAAGGATGAATAGTAAGTTTTCATCAAAGGTATTGACTTTGAAGATTATAGATTGTTCATGCTCTACTGGAAGCCAGATGTCTAAGAGTTTATGGGAAACACAAATGATTTGAATGGGTTGTAACAAAGGGGAGAAGACGAGATATGAAGTTGGCAGGAGGAGTTAGGTGGGAGTGGGCCAGGTTTTGTTCTGGGAGGAGTTACTAAAATAATTGGAAAGTAAATTCCATCAAAATATTTGTATGCAATTCTCAAGGTATTAAGGAAAGTAGTTCTTAATATACCATGTACTGAACACACACAGACCACTTATATTGCCATCTTCTAAATAACAAATTCTTATAGAGCAGTTTCATTACATTGAGGGCAAAAGTCATCCAGAGGTTATTTAAAATAAAGAAGAATCTAGGGAGATGGCCCAGTGGTAAAGCCAAGTGTTTGGTCAAACATTCACCTAAACACCAGTGCTTAGGTATTGGAGTGGCAGAGACAGAAGAATGACTGTGGCTTCCTGAATGTCAGCCTCACTCCTAGCTCAGCAAGAAACCCTGTCACAAGGGGAAAATTAGGGAGTGAAGTAGCAGAAAACAGTATACCCTTCCCTATCCTCTGGACTTACCTGTATAATTCTGTATGCATACACACATCAATATGATAACTGTATAAAAGAGGTTACTTTGCATAAATTATAGGCAAAAGCAATGTTGTTTTAACCTAGAGACCTGAAGACTTTTATATATTAATGGTCCTGGAGAAACTCTCCATATATAGAGGATTGATATATCTTCTTCCTGTGCAAAGGAAACCTAAGTTAAGTGTGTGTGTCAGTGACTTTAAACACCTTTCTTCATCTAGATTCCTATTTATACCACAGAATGGTCTGTAAATAATGAAAAGATGAAAATAAGACTTTTTCAGGGTGTTGCCTTCTTTTAAAATCATATTTATATTTTACTAAATCGATGGAAAATCTTCAGCTCCAAGGAACAATGGATTCAATATTGTTGACTTCTGTATTATCCCATTATGAATAGGAATTAATTATACATCAACATTTCCCACGATTTGAACTAAATCAGGAATAAGGGATATGTTTCCATAAAAATAAGAAATGCCAATATCGTTAATCAAGTAGAAATGTGTGTGTGTGTGTGTGTGTGTGTGTGTGTGTGGTGGGGTTAGGATGCCTTTGGATTATTTGAGAATGATTGCTGATCAGAAATATGTTATGCAAATAACCCTAACCTGAGAGAAATGAAAAGTAATGATATAAACTATACTACCAAGTGTCATGGCCACTTATTAGTTGATTTCATTTTCTTTTTCATTCCTTTATTCGTTTGAATAATTGTGTGCCACAGATGATCACACGTTCAAATGTGTTAGTTTTCCGGGTGATGGGCTGTTTAGAATGAATTAGGAGTTGTTTTATTATTAAAGGAGATTTGTCACAGAGCCTTGAAATATCAAAAACCCATCAGACTCTCTCTATCTCTCTCTCTTTCTCTCTCTCTCTCTCTCTCTCTCTCTCTCTCTCCCTCTTTCATTACTCTCTGCCATCTCCATCATAAGTTGTTCGCTCTCAACTACTGCTCTACATGTTTTGCCTCTGTGTTGCCATGGTGTCTACCATGATATCCTGGACTTGCCCTCTGGAACTCTAAGACCACAATTAAATGTTTCCTCTTATAAGTTTGTTTGGTCATGATGTCTCTCACAGCATAGAACAGTAACCAAGACATACATACTCCTGTTTATTTTTTGAAACATTCTTTATTTCTTTCATTAAAGTTACCTTTTGTCCATTGAACAGTTTTAAGAATAATGTTAATGGGCCCAAATAAATAGTGCCAATAGGTGTGGCACTCTCAGGAAGTGTGAAATAGTTTCATGAGGTGTGACATTGGTGGAGTAGTTGGGACACTGATGGAGATGTGTCTTTGTTGAGTTGGTGTGATCTTGTTGGAAGAAATGTAACAATGTGGTGGTAG
The DNA here is from genome assembly GCF_000001635.26 of Mus musculus. Taxonomy (NCBI): domain Eukaryota; kingdom Metazoa; phylum Chordata; class Mammalia; order Rodentia; family Muridae; genus Mus; species Mus musculus. The sequence goes on along the minus strand of NC_000087.7, from coordinate 79,141,939 downwards.
GCTTGGAGGTCTGCTGTCCTTAAGCAATCCCCAGTTTGACACAGTCTCCATCTGCTTCCTGTATATCAAGACCTAAAACTCATCTCCTTCTCCAGCACTTTGTCTGTCTGAAGGCTACCATGTTTCCAGCCATGACAATAATGGAGTAAACCTCTGAAAAGAAGTTACAAAGTGTTCAAGATTTACTATGATCCTGGTGACACTTCATGGCAATAAAACCCATACTAATACTCACATAAACACTCAAAAACACATTTGGTGTTTTGTGGGAACAGACTTTTCAGGCCCTCTGCCTACTGCCTGGAAGCTATTCATTTCCAAGCAGCTATCAGATGAAGTTATAGAACTCTCAGCTCCAAATGAACCATGCCTGCCTGGATCCTGACATATTCTTACCTTGATGATAATGGACTGAACTTCTGAACCTGTAAGCCAGCCCCAATTAAATGGTTTTCTAATAAAACATGCATTGATAAGTGTGTCTGTTTACAGCAATATAATCCTAACACACACATGTACATATACACCTAGATATACTGAGTCACAGACACACACACACATGGAAACATTCACACACACACACACACACACACACACACACACACACACACACACACACACACACACATTCATTTACAGGGACTTTAGATTCAGCCAGTACCCATGCAATTTAATTGGGGTGTTGAATACATGTGTTTGTGGAACATGACTATTGCTCTTTCTTTTAGGAGTTATGTGGACAAAATCTGCACACTCACTTCATTCCTCTTCAACATCAGAAATCTCAATTTAAAGAAAGTGAGATAATGAGAAGTAGTTTTAGATACCTCTCTTTTTTTTTCCTGTGAGTAGCTTCCACTTCAAATCACCAAAGAAAATTAAACATAACAGGAAAGAAATTCATATTCAAATGCTCTTGACAAGCTCATAATACATTCTCCATAATGAATATAAACTTTTATTTAGAATTCCCAAGGAAATGAGACTTTTGAAAAATCCTTACTTTCAGATAGGCTTTGGTATTTCATTTCCCTGCAAAAGAACACCAATGTAAAAAGACAAAATGTAGATTGCTTTGTGCACAAGTTGAATCAGAAACATTTGATAATGTGCATACAGGGACTCACCACATTTTTACAAACATATATATATATTTATATTATATATATTGGGAGGGTGAAAGGAGACATCTGGAGAACAATAAGAACCTCATTAGCATTAAACATTCCTGAAGTCAAGTAATAACATCTAACAACATCAATAACAACAACAACAAAAACAACAACAAGAATAGATGTTCATTAGGAAGAATTTTTTAAAATAACCTTCCATTAGCCACATAAAGAGGAGGCATGATCCATCTGCAACACTTTATAGATACTTATTACAATTACCACTAAAATTTTTAAAATAATACGGATTTTTAAAAATGAAATTGAAGTAAAATAGATTTTTCAGCTGTTAAAAGGGGGAAAATGTGTTCTAGATCGAAATAAAGAGTGTAAGAACTAATTGATTTTTTAATAAAGAACATCCTTATAACTCATGTGTCAGTAAGTATCAGGATTATAATGCAGTTGATTTTCTCATTGTAGAATAATTTTAATGTGTTTGAATATTTCCAGTTGTAAGAATGGATCTCAGAATTTTCACAGGACAAGAAGAAGACACCAAGTAGTTCCTCACTTTTGTTTCAAAATTCTTAATTCCTTTTTTGCAGAGTCCCAGACATTCCAGGGAAGGGTTTGAAACATCCAACAACTTCTGAGACCATAACCTCAGAGAGAAGCTACCTTTCTCAGTAAATGGAACTAGGAAAGCTGAAAAGATCCATCAAATCGTTTTAGAACAAAAATGGCAGCTGGTTCACAGAACAAGGTATCATTTAGCAACTCAGCCAAGAAATAAGAGGATTTGAAATGATAACACAGAGTAATAAAAACCACTATGCAGTTGTAATTTAATCGTATATATATACTTTGGACAGAGAAAGCAATCAAATCTTGAGATCTCTCTGCTCAGCCCAATGAAACTCTGGGTCATGCTGCAGATGTTCCAAGTTCATGGCTCATCACAGATACTGGAAGTCTCTGGGAAACTAGAACTACATCACGTAAGTGCTGTGAGTCCAAAGACATGATTTCAGAAATTGTTCAAGTCCTCATCTTGCTTGAAAAAAAAATCACATAGAACCAGAAGTAATAAGAAGTATCAATGTCAACAGGCAAGCACTACTAACAAATATCTGTTAAGCATTGGATTGTTACCAACTCAAATGAGGAGATGATTTTTAAATTTAAATGCAGTTACATTTTAATAATTTGTAGTAATGTTAAGTGTCCAGTGTGAAACTGTGGGTGTAGGGCAAGTTGGTGAAGTGAGAGAGAACATGGGCGGCAGAAGGTTCTGTGCTCTGTGAAGGCTGACATGGGAGGAGTGAAGGATAATTACCATGCATACCTGATTGTGCATCTGGCTGTGTAAATCCACTGAAACTACACGGATGGGGGTGAACTAGGGGAAGACAATGGTACCAGATTCTTTGTCTCTGGCATCCCATATTGGGCCTAAAAAACATAGACAGTCTAATATTTTAGAGCTTTATTTTAGACAGCAAGGAGAAAAAAAAGAGTAAAAAGATTGTTAGACTTGCTATGGCCAAAAGGAGAGATGGGGAAAGACATAGAAGGAAAGACAGAAAGCAAGTTAGAGAGTAAGAAAGTTGAACGCTTAGAGAAAGAGGTAAAAGTTTACAGAGAGTAAGGATTGTAAAAGTTAGAGAGAGAGAGAGAGAGAGAGAGAGAGAGAGAGAGAGAGAGAGAGAGAGAGAGAGAGAGAGAGAGAGAGAGAGAATGAGAGACTGATGTAGGGCCAAGTAGCCTCTCATATATTGGGCTTGTTATCTTGCTGTTGCTAGGTAACTAGAAGTTATCTAACCTGAAAATCAGAACCTTTGGTCATTTTGTATGTGACTGCTAGCCATTAGCCACTGCAGGGCGGGAGTGCTTGTGGGTATGGTAAATTCACCAGGAGCCAGGGTTCCAGAAATACGGAGGAAATGCCTTCCTTCCCATGTAGGTGAAAATTACGACCCATTAGGTTTCATCAGGTTTAAGGACTTCAGCATGACTGGAGACCAGGCACTTGGTACATAGCACAATGCCCCAAGCTCAATGATCAAATTTAACTCTAGCCTCCAGATTTTGTGGTTTCTCAGGCAGAACACCATCAGAGAGGATGTGAGTTTGAAACTCTGGAGACTCCCACCAGAAGAAATCAAGGCATGGAGGTGGGGTGGGGTAAAATGATCTTAGAAGAAATCTGTAAAACAGTGAAAAGACAATTGAAAAGACATATGGAAAAGACCAGTAACAGGGGATGCCTCAGGAGACCATCCTTGTCTTCATAGCTTGGCAAGACAAAATTCAAATGACCAGTAGTACTGGAGGAGAGTCTGTGAATGCATCAGGGAGGGTAGGGTAAGGGTAGGAGGGAGTGAGGGAGGGTGAGATAGAGAAAAAAGTAGAAGGAGAAAAAGAAAGAGAAGGAGAAGAATATGGAGAGGAAGAGGAGAAGAAGGAAGGGAAGAGGAATGGGTGGAGCAGAACGACAAGGAGAAGGAGAAGGAAGAAGAACAAGAGAAGAGGAAGAGCAAAAGGAAGGAGGAGGACTTGGAGAAGTAGAAAAGGAGAAGGATAAATAAGGAGGAGAGAAGGAGAGAAGAAGAATGAGAGAAGGAAAAGTCAAAGGCATAGAAGAAGAAGAAGAAGAAGAAGATGAAGAAGAAGAAGAAGAAGAAGAAGAAGAAGAAGAAGAAGAAGAAGAAGAAGAAGAAGAAGAAGAAGAAGAAGAAGAAGAAGAAGAAGAAGAAGAAGAAGAAGAAGAAGAAGAAGAAAGAAAGAAACAGGAGTAGGAGGAGAAGGCGAAGGAGAAAAGAATAAGGAGGAGAAGGATAAGGCAAAGAAGGAAAAACAATAGAAGAAGAAGGTAAGCAAGGAGAAGAAATGAGTTTAGATGTGAGGCATAGATAGACAGACAGAGACAGAAAGACAGAGAAACTTAGACATACAGAGTGAGACATGCACATAAACATTCACACAGAGACACACAAGTAGGCACAGAGACAGAGAAAAATATACATAGAAAGAGAGATATGCACAGAGACATTCACAGAGTTACACACATTCACACAACTTAATTAAGAAGTATTTAGAAAAATATATCTATGAAATCACGAGGATATTAAGTACTAAATTATGTGAGCAATGAGGAGGAATGAGATCCAAACAAATTTTGCAAGTCCTCCAACATTCTCCATGCTTCCACACAGCTTTAGCTGTGGGAGTATCAGTTATAGGGCTGTAACTCTTGTTTTCTTCATTTATAATTTACTGTGAATCTCCTTTCTCCACCATTCAATATGGTCAGTAGTTTCCATGTGGAAGGACTTTCCAATGCATGGCATCTAGTGAGAAAGAGAAAACAATTTTAAAGAAGAGTCTCTATGCTAGAGCCAACTGTACAAACAATTCGTAGTTATTCTCCAAATGCAGGGCTCAAAGAACACAGAGGCTCCTCTAGCTGCTACACAGATCTTAAGTATGGCCCCACAGCATCACTGGGAACCTATTGACAATTCTCACTCAGGTCATAAAACTATGGAGCATTCCAATTTCTTGAGTTCCAGAAAAAAAGCCATTTGGAAGCTTATCTCCCTAAAACTGAAGATTACACTGAAATTTATGAAAAGTGTGAATAATTTTTAATGTGAAAAATCATTCCACACACACACATTAAAAAAATACATGAAGGCAAAATTGACAGCAATATATTTGACACAACACCCACCCACACACACCTACACACACCCACACACACAGAGAGAGAGAGAGAGAGAGAGAGAGAGAGAGAGAGAGAGAGAGAGAGAGAGAGAGAGAAAGAGAGAGAGAGAGAAAGAGAGAGAGAGGGAGGGAGGGAGGGAGGGAGGGAGGGAGGGAGGGAGGGGGAAGAGGAAGAGGTGGAGAGACAGATGTACACTTACAATACTTATTTTTAAGTCAAGTTGTCAAAACTCCTGACACAATCAATGTTCAGGAAGAGATGTATATGGCAAACACTCACGAGGAACAGACTGTCATGATAAAGAGAACATAGGAGGAAACAACAAGTTCATCTGTGGCATTGAGAGCCTGAATGGGCCCTTCTCACATTTGGTTGGATTTAGAATCCAAGATTTAGTTCAGAACCACCCAGCTCCCTCCTTCTTGCCCCACGGATCTACTTCTCCTAGGGCACAGTCACAAAGGTTCCACAACATTTCTAGACAGTTTTCCCAGTTTTAGACAACTGGGACTGTGGGAGAAATAACCCCCCCCCCAATCTTAATTAAACTAAGCCACACAACTGCAAAATATATTTGAAAACAGTTTAAATTCAATTTTGGAAAGAGAACAGAGAGCTCTACTTTGAAATGGACTGAAATAGTCTTTAGGTTCCATTGTGCACCCTAAATGAAATATATTGTAAAAGATTCCGTTTTCTATGTAGCAAGTGAGGGCTGAAAACAACACACTAATGGAGATAAAATGCAAAAAAAAAAAAAACAAACTGGGAAATATAGTAACAATTCAAACTGACTGTGTGAAAAACGATGTATTTATACACGTTAACTGTCCTATTGACCACAGTGTCATTCATCATTGTATTAGGGGATACAATCTAGTGATTAATCATCAGGGTTTGACAGTAAAATCCTTAGGCTCAATACACCAGACATTAGCTGAAAAATGATTTACAAGAATGTATTGCCCTTTGGTGTCTTCTCTGTGAATCTGTTTTATGGATGCCCTGTCGTTGGTTGTTTTAGTTGTTGGTGTTGTTTTAAAATAGATATATTGAATGCAAAAGCAAGTGGCAGGAGCCCAAAAGGTCCTCTCTCTATCTCCTTCCCAAAACTTTCTAATTTTCCCAATCCCCTCATTCATTCAAAAATTCAGAAGTTCAAAAAATACAGAAACTCATTCATCATCTTTACTTTGTGCTTGCATGCTGGTTGCAATTATCTTGTAAGCATTAAAAATTAGGCTAACATACTGCCTATGATCAACAGGGTTTCATTGATGTGAAGAGACATCATGACACAGGAAACTCTTATAGGGAAAACTTAATTGAGGTTGTCTTACAGATTCAGAGGGTCAGTACATTATTATCATGGTAGGAAGCATGGCAGCATCCAGGAAGAGGAGGTGCTGGGGAAGGAAGTAATTGGTCTATATCTTAGTCTGAAGGCAACAATGTGGAAGCTTGTGGCCACAGTTAGCAAGGAAGAGGATCAATTTTTGTCACTGGGCAGAGATTGTGCACTACATAAAAGCAAGCCTACACAATGATACACTTCCTCAAACAAGCCAACACCTTGTAATAGTGCCACATCCCATGGGCAAAAGATATTCTAATCAACACACTGCATCATAGGAAAATGGCAGAGAGAAATAAAGAAAGACACTGCATGATTGCATTCCTCTGGTCACAAGTGCTACACGCTTATATGCACACACAAACACACACACACACACACACACAAACACACACACACACACACATGCCTATTGGATGTGCATAATAATAATGTGCAGTCTAGGGTCCTGGGCAATTTGATTGGACCAGGCGCTGTGTTCCACCCACCAGAGGTCTTAGGATCCCGTGGAGGATCCTGTGTGGGTCCTTGTGGGTGTCCACAGAATCCCCCGGTCCAGGGACCATGGTGCTCCCTTGATCTACTTCTGTTGTCCAATTGCTCTGGCTAGGATTTCAAGTGATATATTGAATAGATAGGAAGAAAGTGGCAGCCTTGTCTAGTCCCTGATTTTAGTGGGATTGGGTTTAGTTTCTCTCCATTTAGTTTGATGTTGACTACTGTTTTGCTATATACTGCTTTTATTATGTTCAAGTATGGGCCTTGAATTCCTGATCTTTCCATGACTTTTATCATGAATGGGTGTTGGATTTCGTTAAATGATTTCTCAGCATGTAAGGAGATGATCATGCGGTTTTTGTTTTTCAGTTTGCTTATATAGTGGATTACGTTGATGTGTTTCCTTATATTAATCCATCCCTGCATCCCTGGGATGAAGCGTACTTGATCATTATTGATGATCATTGTGATATGTTCTGAGATTCAGTTTGCATGGACTTTATTGAATATTTTTTGCATCAATATTCATAAGGGAAATTGGTCTGAAGTCTTCTATTTTGTTGGGACTTTATATGGTTTAGTTATCAGAGTAATTGTGGTATCTATAGAATGAATTGAATAGGGTACGTTCTGTTTCTATTTTGTGAAATAGTTTGAGAACAGTTGGAATTAGTTCTTTTTTGAAGGTCTGATAGAACTGGGCACTAAACCCATGTGGGTGGTCCTGGGCATTATTTGGTTAGGAGACTATTAGTGACTGCTTCTATTTCTTTAGGGGATATGGGGCTGTTTAGATCTTTATTCTTATCTGGATTTAACTTTGGTACCTGATTTCTGTCTACAAAATTGTCCATTTTGTCCAAGTTTTCCAGTTTTTTTAGTATAGCCTTTTGTAGTAGGATGTGATGATGCCTAGGATTTCCTCAGGTTCTGGTCTTACGTCTCCCTTTTCATTTATGATTTTGTTAATTAGGATACTATCCCTGTGCCCTCAAGTTCATCTTGCTAAGGGTGTATCTATCTTGATACTACTTTCAAAGAACAGGCTCCTGGTTTGGTTGATACTTTGAATAGTTCTTTTTGTGCCCACTTGGTTGATTCCAGCACTGAGTTTGATTATTTTCTGCTATCTACTCCCCCTTGTAAATTTGCCTCCTTTTGTTCTAGAGCTTTTAGGTGTGCTGTCAAGCTCTTAGTGTGTGCTCTCTCTTGTTTCTTTTTGGTGGCACTTAGAGCTGTTGGTTTTCTTTGTGGGACTACATTCATTGTGTCCCATAAGTTTGGGTATATTGTCCCTTCATTTTCATTAAACTCTAAAAAGTGTTTAATTTCTTCTTTATTTCTTCCTTGACCAAGTTATCATTGAGTAGAGTGTTGTTCAGCTTTCACATGAATGTTGGCTTCCTATTATTTATGTTGTTATTGAAGATCAGCCTTCCTCCATGGTGATGTGATAGAGTGTATGGGATACTTTCAATATTTTTGTTGAGTCCTGTTTTGTGACTGATTATATGGTCTATTGTGGAGACGGTACCATGAGGTGCTGAGAAGAAGTTATATGCTTTTGTTTTAGGGTAAAATGTTCTGTAGATATCTATTAAATCCATTTGTTTCATAAATTCTTTTATCTTCAATGTGTCTCTGTTTAGTTTCTATTTCCCCGATCTTTCTATAGATAAGAGTGGGTTGTGAAGTCTCCCTCTATTATGGTGTGCAGTGCAATGAATGATTTGAGGTTTACTAAAGTTTCTTTAATGAATGTGGATGCCATTGCATTTGGAGCATAGATATTCAGAATTGAGGGTTCATCTTGGAAGATTTTGCCTTTAATGATCATTAACTGTCCCTTCTTGTCTTTTTTGATAACTTTGGGTTGGAAATTGATTTTATTCTATATTAGAATGGCTACTCCAGCTTATTTCTTCAGACCATTTGCTAGGAAAATTGTTTTCCAGCCTTTTACTCTGAGGTAGTGTCTGGTTTTGTCCCTGAGGTGGGTTTCTTTTTTTTTTTCCATTTTATATTAGGTATTTAACTCATTTACATTTCCAATGCTATACCAAAAGTCCCCCATATCCACCCACCCCCACTCCCCTGCCCACCCACTCCCCCTTTTTGGCCCTGGTGTTCCCCTGTACTGGGGCATATAAAGTTTGCAAGTCCAATGGGCCTCTCTTTCCAGTGATGGCCGACTAGGCCATCTTTTGATATATATGCAGCTAGAGTCAAGAGCTCCGGGGTACTGGTTAGTTCATAATGTTGTTCCACCTATAGGGTTGCAGATCCCTTTAGCTCCTTGGCTACTTTCTCTAGCTCCTCCATTGGGAGCCCTATGATCCATCCATTAGCTGACTGTGAGCATCCACTTCTGTGTTTGCTAGGCCCCGGCATAGTCTCACAAGAGACAGCTACATCTGGGTCCTTTCAATAAAATCTTGCTAGTGTATGCAATGGTGTCAGCGTTTGGATGCTGATTATGGGGTGGATCCCTGGATATGGCAGTCTCTACATGGTCCATCCTTTCATCTCAGCTCCAAACTTTGTCTCTGTAACTCCTTCCATGGGTGTTTTGTTCCCAAAACTAAGGAGGGGCATAGTGTCCACACTTCAGTCTTTATTCTTCTTGAGTTTCATGTGTTTAGCAAATTATATCTTATATCTTGGGTATCCTAGGTTTGGGGCTAATATCCACTTATCAGTGAATACATATTGTGTGAGTTTCTTTGTGAATGTGTTACCTCACTCAGGATGATGCCCTCCAGGTCCATCCATTTGGCTAGGAATTTCATAAATTCATTCTTTTTAATAGCTGAGTAGTACTCCATTGTGTAGATGTACCACATTTTCTGTATCCATTCCTCTGTTGAGGGGCATCTAGGTTCTTTCCAGCTTCTGGCTATTATAAATAAGGCTGCTATGAACATATTGGAGCATGTGTCCTTCTTACCAGTTGGGGCATCTTCTGGATATATGCCCAGGAGAGGTATTGCTGGATCCTCCGGTAGTACTATGTCCAGTTTTCTTAGGAACCGCCAGACTGATTTCCTGAGTGGTTGTACAAGCCTGCAATCCCACCAACAATGGAGGAGTGTTCCTCTTTCTCCACATCCATGCCAGCATCTGCTGTCACCTGAATTTTTGATCTTAGCCATTCTGACTGGTGTGAAGTGGAATCTCAGGGTTGTTTTGATTTGCATTTCCCTGATGATTAAGGATGTTGAACATTTTTTCAAGTGCTTCTCTGCCATTCGGTATTCCTCAGGTGAGAATTCTTTGTTCAGTTCTGAGCCCCATTTTTTAATGGGGTTATTTGATTTTCTGAAGTCCACCTTCTTGAGTTCTTTATATATGTTGGATATTAGTCCCCTATCTGATTTAGGATAGGTAAAGATCCTTTCCCAATCTGTTGGTGGTCTTTTTGTCTTATTGACGGTGTCTTTTGCCTTGCAGAAACTTTGGAGTTTCATTAGGTCCCATTTGTCAATTCTCGATCTTACAGCACAAGCCATTGCTGTTCTGTTCAGGAATTTTCCCCCTGTGCCCGTATCTTCAAGGCTTTTCCCCACTTTCTCCTCTATAAGTTTCAGTGTCTCTGGTTTTATGTGAAGTTCCTTGATCCACTTAGATTTGACCTTAGTACAAGGAGATAAGTATGGATCGATTCGCATTCTTCTACACGAGAACAACCAGTTGTGCCAGCACCAATTGTTGAAAATGCTGTCTTTCTTCCACTGGATGGTTTTAGCTCCCTTGTCGAAGATCAAGTGACCATAGGTGTGTGGGTTCATTTCTGGGTCTTCAATTCTATTCCATTGGTCTACTTGTCTGTCTCTATACCAGTACCATGCAGTTTTTATCACAATTGCTCTGTAGTAAAGCTTTAGGTCTGGCATGGTGATTCCGCCAGAAGTTCTTTTATCCTTGAGAAGACTTTTTGCTATCCTAGGTTTTTTGTTATTCCAGACAAATTTGCAAATTGCTCCTTCTAATTCGTTGAAGAATTGAGTTGGAATTTTGATGGGGATTGCATTGAATCTGTAGATTGCTTTTGGCAAGATAGCCATTTTTACAATGTTGATCCTGCCAATCCATGAGCATAGGAGATCTTTCCATCTTCTGAGATCTTCCTTAATTTCTTTCTTCAGAGATTTGAAGTTTTATCATACAGATCTTTCACTTCCTTAGTTAGAGTCACGCCAAGATATTTTATATTATTTGTGACTATTGAGAAGGGTTTGTTTCCCTAATTTCTTTCTCAGCCTGTTTATTCTTTGTATAGAGAAAGGCCATTGACTTGTTTGAGTTTATTTTATATCCAGCTACCTCACCGAAGCTGTTTATCAGGTTTAGGAGTTCTCTGGTAGAATTTTTAGGGTCACTTATATATACTATCATATCATCTGCAAAAAGTGATATTTTGACTTTCTCTTTTCCAATTTGTATCCCCTTGATCTCCTTTTGTTGTCGAATTGCTCTGGCTAATACTTCAAGTACTATGTTGAAAAGGTAGGGAGAAAGTGGGCAGCCTTGTCTAGTCCCTGATTTTAGTGGGATTGCTTCCAGCTTCTCTCCATTTACTTTGATGTTGGCTACTGGTTTGCTGTAGATTGCTTTTATCATGTTTATGTATGGGCCTTGAATTCCTGATCTTTCCAGAACTTTTATCATGAATGGGTGTTGGATCTTGTCAAATGCTTTTTCTGCATCTAACGAGATGATCATGTGGTTTTTGTCTTTGAGTTTGTTTATATAATGTATTACATTGATGGATTTTCGTATATTAAACCATCCCTGCATCCCTGGAATAAAACCTACTTGGTCAGGATGGATGATTGCTTTAATGTGTTCTTGGATTCGGTTAGCGAGAATTTTATTGAGGATTTTTGCATCGATATTCATAAGAGAAATTGGTCTGAAGTTCTCTATCTTTGATGGATCTTTCTGTGGTTTAGGTATCAGAGTAATAGTGGCTTCATAAAATGAGTTGGGTAGAGTACCTTCTACTTCTATTTTGTGAAATAGTTTGTGCAGAATTGGAATTAGATCTTCTTTGAAGGTCTGATAGAACTCTGCACTAAACCCATCTGGTCCTGGGCTTTTTTTGGTTGGGAGACTATTAATAACTGCTTCTATTTCTTTAGGTGATATGGGACTGTTTAGATGGTCAACTTGATCCTGATTCAACTTTGGTACCTGGTATCTGTCCAGAAATTTGTCCATTTCGTCCAGGTTTTCCAGTTTTGTTGAGTATAGCCTTTTGTAGAAGGATCTGATGGTGTTTTGGATTTCTTCAGGATCTGTTGTTATGTCTCCCTTTTCAGTTCTGATTTTGTTAATTAGGATTTTGTCCCTGTGCCCTTTAGTAAGTCTAGCTAAGGGTTTATCTATCTTGTTGATTTTCTCAAAGAACCAACTCCTCGTTTGGTTAATTCTTTGAATAGTTCTTCTTGTTTCCACTTGGTTGATTTCACCCCTGAGTTTGATTATTTCCTGCCGTCTACTCCTCTTGGGTGAATTTGCTTCCATTTTTTCTAGAGCTTTTAGATGTGTTGTCAAGCTGCTAGTATGTGCTCTCTCCCGTTTCTTCTTGGAGGCACTCAGAGCTATGAGTTTCCCTCTTAGAAATGCTTTCATTGTGTCCCATAGGTTTGGGTACGTTGTGGCTTCATTTTCATTAAACTCTAAAAAGTCTTTAATTTCTTTCTTTATTCCTTCCTTGACCAAGGTATCATTGAGAAGAGTGTTATTCAGTTTCCACGTGAATGTTGGCTTTCCATTATTTATATTTTATTGAAGATCAGTCTTAGGCCATGTTGGTCTGATAGGATACATGGGACAATTTCAATATTTTTGTATCTATTGAGGCCTGTTTTGTGACCAATTATATGGTCAATTTTGGAGAAGGTCCCTTGAGGTGCTGAGAAGAAGTTATATCCTTTTGTTTTAGGATAAAATGTTCTGTAGATATCTGTCAGGTCCATTTGTTTCATAACTTCTGTTAGTTTCACTGTGTCCCTGTTTAGTTTCTGTTTCCACGATCTGTCCTTTGAAGAAAGTGGTGTGTTGAAGTCTCCCACTATTATTGTGTGAGGTGCAATGTATGCTTTGAGCTTTACTAAAGTGTCTCTAATGAATGTGGCTGCCCTTGCATTTGGTGCGTAGATATTCAGAATTGAGAGTTCCTCTTGGAGGATTTTACCTTTGATGAGTATGAAGTGTCCCTCCTTGTCTTTTTTGATAACTTTGGGTTGGAAGTCGATTTTATCCGATATTAAAATGGCTACTCCAGCTTGTTTCTTCAGTCCATTTGCTTGGAAAATTGTTTTCCAGCCTTTCACTCTGAGGTAGTGTCTGTCTTTTTCCTGAGATGGGTTTCCTGTAAGCAGCAGAATGTTGGGTCCTGTTTGTGTAGCCAGTCTGTTAGTCTATGTCTTTTTATTGGGGAATTGAGTCCATTGATATTAAGAGATATTAAGGAAAAGTAATTGTTTCTCCCTTTTATTTTTGTTGTTAGAGTTGGCATTCTGTTCTTGTGGCTGTCTTCTTTTTGGTTTGTTGAATGATTACTTTCTTGGTTGTTCTAGGGCATGATTTCCGTCCTTGTATTGCTTCTTTTCTGTTATTATCCTTTGAAGGGCTGGATTCGTGGAAAGATATTGTGTGAATTTGGTTTTGTCGTGGAATACTTTGGTTTCTCCATCTATGGTAATTGAGAGTTTGGCCGGGTATAGTAGCCTGGGCTGGCATTTGTGTTCTCTTAGTGTCTGTATAACATCTGTCCAGGCTCTTCTGGCTTTCATAGTCTCTGGTGAAAAGTCTGGTGTAATTCTGATAGGCCTTCCTTTATATGTTACTTGACCTTTCTCCCTTACTGCTTTTAATATTCTATCTTTATTTAGTGCATTTGTTGTTCTGATTATTATGTGTCGGGAGGAATTTCTTTTCTGGTCCAGTCTATTTGGAGTTCTGTAGGCTTCTTGTATGATCATGGGCATCTCTTTTTTTATGTTTGGGAAGTTTTCTTCTATTATTTTGTTGAAGATATTAGCTGGCCCTTTACGTTGAAAATCTTCATTCTCATCAATTCCTATTATCCGTAGGTTTGGTCTTCTCATTGTGTCCTGGATTACCTGGATGTTTTGAGTTAGGATCCTTTTGCATTTTGTATTTTCTTTGACTGTTGTGTCGATGTTCTCTATGGAATCTTCTGCACCTGAGATTCTCTCTTCCATTTCTTGTATTCTGTTGCTGATGCTCGCCTCTATGGTTCCAGATCTCTTTCCTAGGGTTTCTATCTCCAGCGTTGCCTCGCTTTGGGTTTTCTTTATTGTGTCTACTTCCCCTTTTAGTTCTAGTATGGTTTTGTTCATTTCCATCACCTGTTTGGATGTGTTTTCCTGTTTTTCTTTAATGATTTCTACCTGTTTGGCTGTGTTTTCCTGCTTTTCTTTAAGGGCCTGTAACTCTTTAGCAGTGCTCTCCTGTAATTCTTTAAGTGACTTATGAAAGTCCTTCTTGATGTCCTCTATCATCATCATGAGAAATGTTTTTAAATCTGGGTCTAGATTTTCGGTTGTGTTGGGGTGCCCAGGACTAGGTGGGGTGGGAGTGCTGCATTCTGATGATGGTGAGTGGTCTTGATTTCTGTTAGTAGGATTCTTACGTTTGCCTTTCGCCATCTGGTAATCTCTGAAGCTAGCTGTTTTAGTTGTCACTGTTAAGAGCTTGTTCTTCAGGTGACTCTGTTAGCCTCTATGAGCAGACCTGGAGGGTAGCACTCTCCTTAGTTTCAGTGGGCAGAGTATTCTCTGCAGGCAAGCTCTCTTCTTGCAAGGCAGGTACCCAGATATCTGGTGTTCCAACCAGAGTCCTGGCAGAAGTTGTGTTCCATTCACTAGAGGTCTTAGGATGACGTGTGGAATCCTGTGTGGGCCCCTGCGGGTGTCAGGGGACTCAGCTGGCAAGGTAGCCCGGGGCTCGAGTGGAGTGGAAGGGGTTTGTGCCCCAGATCAAGCCCGGGTAGCCTACTTCCCTATGTACCGCAGTCTCAAGTTCCGCGCGATTGGATTGGAGCAGGCGCTGTGTTCCACTCACCAGAGGTCTTAGGGTCCCGTGGGGAGTCCCGTGTGGGCCCTTGTGGGTGTTGGGCAAGACTCTGCTGGCAAGGTATCCCCGGGCTTGAGTCTGGAGTCGAGCGGAAGGGCGAGGTGGGTTTCTTTTATGCAGCAAAATGTTGTGTATTGTTTATATAGCCAGTCTGTTAGTCTATTTGTTTTTATTGGTGAATTGATTCCAGATTAAGGCAACTTCAGACCAACTTCTTTTATGCATATCAATGCAAAATACTCAATAAAATTCTCCCCAAACTAAAAGGGCTATTAGGTCCTTTTTCTGATAGTCAAAACTGCAATGAGAACTGCCAGTTTTCCTAGTGTCACTGGCTAATTGCTATTAGATAGTAACTAGGCTTTCTCCTATTCAGAGCACATTCCAAGAGGTTGTATAACAATTAACCAAAGGTCATCAGAAGGGAACTAATGATTTATTATAGGTTCTAGGGTAAAAGATAAAATATTGATTGGGTTTACCTATACAAAACTTCACTAATATCATAGTTATGGTTTGATACTTCAGTGAACCTGTTGATCTGAGACAGTTGATGAACTTTGTAACATGAGGTCATGTATTCTGAAATATTTATAAGTGCTGAGGACAAAGAGACAAGGAAAATCGAGAGAGAAAAAAAAATTTTTTTTTTGCCTTTCTCCACTTAGACTATTTTTTTTTCCTTTTACTCACTTAGAAGAATTTTTCCCTTTCCGCACTTAGGATCTTTCTGCTTTGCCCTTATATAAATTTCATAAAAATATTTTTATAACTTAGTAATAACTTCTATAATCACTTCTCTAAATTCCTTCTCTTCCAGTGACACCTGGCTTGTTGGCTCAAAGTTAGAGCCCAGCAATTCCTGCTGAGCTAGAAAAAAGGCTGCATTGCTTAATCCTCCTCTGTTAGGCTACAGGTGTTAATCACCTAAGCCAGCCTACACTCAGAAAAACCAAGTACTTTTTAGAAGTTATCATCAGCATTTCAGTACAATTTGAGAGCTAGAAAGCCCTGAGACATTTCGATTTTAAAGGCATTGCCAGGGTCCTACTCTGTGACTCCACTGCTATCCTGGCTCAGAGCAATCCTGGACCTCAAACTCTAGTATAGAGCAGTAGTGATAAAAAAAAAAAAAACTACATGGTATTGATACAGAGACTGACAGATGGATCAGTGGACTAGAACTGAAGAACCAGAAAGAAAACCACACATTGATAGACACTTGATATTTGGAAAGAAGATATATATATATATATATATGATGGAAAAAAGAAAGGATTTTCAATAAATGGTGCTGTTCTAATTTGCAGTCTGTATGTTGAAAAATAAAAATAAATCCATACTTATCACCTTGCACAAAGCTCAGTTTCAAGTTGATCAAGATTATCAACATAAAATAAGATCCACTGAATCTAATAGAAGATAAACTCATTGACACAGAGAGGGAAATGTCCTAAAAACTACTCCCATGGCTCATGCTCTAAGATCATCAATTCATAAATGTGACCTCATGAAACTGGAAAGCTTCTGTAAGCAAACCATATAGGCAATGGTACTAATCATCAACCTACAGACTGGAGAAAAAAATCTCAACTAACCTCACATCTGATAAAGGGCTAATATCCAAAATATATAAAGAACTCAAGAAACGAAATAAACCAATCAAATATGGGGTATATATCTAAATAGAGATGTCAAGACAGAAGAGTCTAAAATGGCTAAGGAACACTTAAAGATATGTTTAAAGTCCTTAGTGCTCAGGTTAATTCAAATCAAAACAACCCTGAGATTGTACTTTACACCAATCAAATTGGCTAAGATCAAAACCTCAGATGACAGCACATGTTCGTGAAAATGTGGAGAAAAAGGAACACTCCTCCACTGCTGGTGGGACGGAAGCAGGTACAACTTCTCTGGAATTCAGTGTGGAGATTCCTCAGAACATTGGAAATAGGTCTACCTGAAGACCCAGATGTACCACTCTTGGGCATATACCAAAAAGATGTCCCACCATGCCCCAAGGCACATGTTTTTCTATGTTCATAACAGCCTTGTTTATTATAGCTAGAAGCTGCAAATAACCCAGATGTCCCAAAACAGAAGAATGGATACAGAAAATGTGGCTCATTTACACAATGAAATACTACTCAGCTATTAAGAAACGAAGACATCCTGAGTTTTTCAGGCAAATGGATGTAACTCGGAAATATCATTCTGAGTAAGGCAACTCAGAACCAAAAGGACATGCATGGTATATCCTCATTAATAAGTGGATATTAACCAAAAAAGTGCAGAACACCCTGTATTCATTCCGCAGAACTTAAAAAAGTTATCAAGCCACAAGTCCCAAGTGAGGACACCTCAATCCCACTTGGAAGGGAGAAAAAGAAATCACAGAGCGAGTGGGGGTGGTGGGAGGGTCTCAAGTGGGGATGGGGACCAGGAGTACTAGAGAAGAACATGATCAGGTATTGGTTAGAAAAAAAAAAAACTGAAGCCCTGAGGTACAGCAGAAAGAATGAAAACAGGCAACCTATGGAAGTATGGCGTTGGGGACCTCCCAGAATGTACCAGAGCCCTGGGATGTGAGAGACTCTCAGGACTCAAATGGAGGTATCTTAGATGAAATGCCCTACAGTGGGGAGTAGGAACTTGTAGATGGGAAGCAGGAACTTGTAGAATCCACATCCAGTAGAAAGATAAGGAAGGCATGAAGTGAGTGATGGGGTTTCCATCCCACGTCAAAAGCTCTGACCCAGAACTATTCCTGTCAAAAAGAACTTCAAGAACAAAAACAGAGAAGAGCCTGATGGAAATGAGGTCCAGTGAATGGATCAAGGTGGGGCCCAGCTTGGGGAAAGGCCCCAAGGCCTTACACTACTACTGAGGCTATGAAGTGCTCACAAAAGGGGGCCTATTATGACTGTACCCGAATGACCCAAAAAGCAACTGGAAGAGTCAGGTGCAGATATTTACACCCAACCAATGGACAGAAGCTGCTGATCCCTCTGGTTCAATGAGGGAAAAGCTGGAAGAAGCTGAGGAGGAGGGCAACCCTGTATGAGGACAAGCAGTCTCATTTAACCTGGATCTCCAAGACCTCTCTGACACTGAGCCACCAATCAGGCAAAATATACAAGCTGACATGATGCCCCAAACACACATACAGCAGAGGACTGCCAGGTCTAGGTTTAGTCAGAGAAGATGCACCAAACCCTCAAGAGACTGGAGGCCACAGACAGTCTCTTGGGTAGTTCTGGTGAGGTGGGGGTTGAAGACAATTTTGTGGAATTGGTGGGCGGTGGTATGGAATGTGGAACAATCAGAGGGGGGACCTAGAGGGGTATAACACCTGGAGTATGAAGAAAAGATTAAATAAATCAAAAAAGATAAATAAATAAATAAATAAATAAATAAATAAATAAATAAATAAATAAATAAATAAATAAATAAATAAATTCTTAATGAACACTGGCTTTTAAAGGTTTCTTTCTTTTGAGTACATTCTCTCTCTCTCTCTCTCTCTCTCTCTCTCTCTCTCTCTCTCTCTCTCTTTCTCTTTCTCTTTCTCTCTCCTTTCTCCTCTTCCTTCTCTTCCTATTTCTCACTTGCTGCTTTGCTCCAGAATATTTATCAACAGTCACCTATTATTCTACCTATGTTTAGAAGGGGTGAGTCTCTGCCTCTTTAAGGTATCTAAGGGAGTTTTTTTTTTCCTACAAAATTAAAATGAGAGTATTGTCCTGGAAATTTCCCAATGCTTGTTTTGTAGTGTGTAGCACTTTCCTGATACTTACAGAGGAGTTCCTATTAATTGAAAATTTTGCGTCTGTGTATCAGAGGGAGAACAATAAATGGAGAAAGAGAGGATAAGGTGGGAGTTCTCATTGTTTTTTATTTGCTGAGAAATAATCTATGCACTAGACACACCAGTGCTTTGGTCATTTCCCAGATAAAACACCTGCTTTTAGCTATCAACGATTACAAACAAATATAGTAAAAATATGTAAGTATATTTTTGTGAGAATATGTTTTCCATTGATTTAATTATCAGAAATAATATTTTTCAGTCCTGTACTTAATTTGTTTAGCCCCTAGATATGAATCCCTGAAATATGTGTACTTGGGCTTTTGAAATATATTGAGATAGCTATCCAGGGTCTATTCTAATTTATCAGAACAATGTATGTCAGTTATAATAAGTATATAATATCCCTAACATAATTACTGAATAATATATAGATAAAGCAAGACATCAAACTTTATCCCTTAGAGATGCCCAGACAAAGATAGCTGATAATAAATAACTCTGAAAAGATAGTTAATAAAATTTATATTTGTCCACTTTGGTGAAGTAAAACCCCTCTGCACAGATATTTCTTTCATGATATAGAATAGAGGTCCTAACTGTCACAGGAACAGATTTATATAGTTTGTCAAAGAATTCTTTACAAGATTACAAAAGAGGTCGAATATAAATGACATAGTCTTTAGTTGAATTGACCTTTTATAAATAGAAATTTGACAAAAAAATAATATTTACTCTATGGGTGCTTTCAAAAATAGAATGGTTTGCATGGAACAAGTTAGTATTGGAAGGATTAGAAGTTCGAAGCTATCCTTGGTTACATTCCAAGTTGGGGCCAGCCTAGGCTATATGACATCCTGTCTGAAAATATGAAATTACTGGAACCAGTAGTTTATCTTTATGAATCCTCTACTTTGGATACTGAATCATGAGCAATATCAGAAGTACAAGGTCTATCAGTACCAGAAAGTATAAAAAGAATTTCCCCAAACAAAAATAATTTAAGAGTTATTTTTAGGGGCATGATTATGTTGCCAGGGAATAAAAGCACTTTGAGTTTAGAGTGGTCAGTAATGAGGAGTGAGTATTGCTCTTACACAGGACTCACATTGGTTAGCTCACAGTCACCTTTACCTTGAGGTTCAGGAGGCCTCTGGCAACTGTGGGCATGTGCATTTCCTTACATACATATGTACGTACGAACACATACACACACACACACACACACACACACACACACACACACACACACACACACATTTAAATAATAGGGAAAAGTACTTTGCTTTATCTATCAGTTTAAAGGAAGTTTGAGTTGAATGTACTTAAAAGAGGTGCCTCATAACCAAAGTATGAAATCTGCTAGTCTTCCACAAATTAGGTGACTCAGAGCCACTACTCAAATAAATTACACCCTATAAAATCAAATAACCCCATTTAAAAATGGGGCTCAGAACAGAACAATGATTTCTCACCCGAGGAATACCGAATGGCAGAGAAGCACCTGAAAAAATGTTTAACATCTTAATCATCAGGGAAATGCAAATCAAAACATCCCTGAGCTTCCACCTCACACAAGTCAGAATAGCTAAGATCAAAAATTCAGGTGACAGCAGATGCTGGCGCAGATGTTGAGAAAGAGGAACACTCCTCCGTTGTTGGTGGGATTGTAAGCTTGTACAACCACTCTGGAAATCAGTCTGGCGGTTCCTTAGAAAATTGGACATAGTACTACCAGAAGATTCAGCAATACCTCTTCTGGGCATATATCCAGAAGATGCCCCAACCGGTAAGAAGGACACATGCTCCACTATGTTCATAGCAGCCTTATTTATAATAGCCAGAAGCTGGAAAGAACCCAGATGCCCCTCAACAGAGGAATGGATACAGGAAATGTGGTACATTTACACAATGGAGTACTACTCAGCTATTAAAAAGCATGAATTTATGAAATTCCTAACCAAATGGATGGACCTTGAGGGCATCATCCTGAGTGAGGTAACCCAAACACAAAGAATCTCTCACAATATGTACTCAGTGATAATTGAAAATTAGCCCAGAACCTTAGGATACCCGATACAAGATATAATTTGCTAAAAACATTAAACTCAAGAGAACGAAGACCAAAGTGTGGACACTTTGCCCCTTCTCAGAATAGGAAATGAAACACCCATGGAAGGAGTTACAGAGACAAAATTTGGAAGTGTGACGAAAGGATGGACCATCTAGTGTATGCCATATCCAGAGAACCATCCCCTGATCAGCTTCCAAATGCTGACGCTATGGCATACACTAGCAAGATTTTGCTGAAAGGACCCAGATATAGCTGTGTCTTGTGAGACTATGTCAGCGCCTAGCAATCACAGAACTGGATGCTCACAGTCAGCTATTGAATGGATCACAGGGCCCCCAATGGAGGAACTAGAGAAAGCATCCCACGAACTAAGGGAACTGCAACCCTATAGGTGTAACAACAATATGAACTAAGCAGTAACACGGAGCTCCTGTCTCAAGCTGCATATGTATCAAAAGATGGTCTAGTCGGCCATCACTGCAAAGAGAGGCCTATTGGACTTGTACACTTTATATGCCCCAGTACAGGGGAACGCCAGGGCTAAAAAGGGGGAGTAGGTGGGTAGGGGAGTGGGGGTGGGTGGGTATGGGGTACTTTGGTATAACATTGAAAATGTAAATGAGCTAAATACCTAATAAAAAATGGAAAAAAATAAATTACACCCTAGACATGTGCAGCCATGAGGTCCACTGGTAAACTGTGGATAGAGATCAATGGTAGAGCTATTGGATTATGTAAGGGGAGGCTTAAATAAAACTGAGAGAGTCACAGTCTCATGTGATATAAGCTGGCTTTTGTTTGTGTGTTGGTATTATATAGTATTATAATCCTTACTTGCTTTCGAGATATATTCCATATAGTTCAGACTGTCCTTTATCTCACTTAATAGCTCAATATGACTATGATCCACTGATCCTCCTGCTTTCATTTTCCAGAACAGCTAGTATTAAAGAGAGGTACCAGCATGCTCTACTTGATACAGTTTTAGAGATAAAACCCAAGGCTTCATGCATGAGAATAAAGTACTCTACCAAATCTACTTCGGCAGCTGCAAGCCTTCCTGTTAATGATAAGTCCAAGACAACATTTCTTACCCTTAACACATCATGCCTATGGCTATAATCATTAATGTCCTCTTCTGTCTAAATCAATATCAACTTCACACAAGCCAGAACCATTTGAGAATATTGAATTTCAATTGAGAAAATAACCCCACCAAACTTTTGCCTGGAAAAGGCTTTGTTGAATTTTATTAATTAATGATTTCTATAGAAGGATATCCCAGTTGGCAGTATCAGCTCTGGACTGATGGTACTGGATGCTATAAAAAAAAAAAGTAGGATGATCAAAACATGGGGAATATGCCAGTATGCAATTTTTCTACATGTCCTCTACTTCAGGTCTTACCTGCTCCAAATTCCAGTCTAGGGTTTCTGGTGTGACTTTCATGTATGATGAATTACAAACTGAACTATGAACCAAAACATTTTCTCTCCCAGTTGATGTTGTTCATAATGTCTTATCACCTAAATACAATCCCTTACTAAGGCAAGTTAGTATGCCAATGTAGCTCATATGGAATACCAAGTACTGAATGTTCACGGTGGTCCAGATAGACCATAGAAATAATGAACTTCACTGGTCATGATAATGCATACCTAATATCTATGTATGTGAAAGACAGGAGGATGAGTGTAAGTTCAATGCAATGCTGAGCTACATAGGGAGGTTCTGAGTCCAAAACAAAACAAAACAAAAACAAAAACAATATCAAAAACAAAACAAAAAAAAAACACAAAACGGGAGGTTAATGAGATGCTAAACAAATAAAGCACTTGCTAAGCAATTGTGATGGCCTTCATTCCATTCTCAGAACATACATGAATGTAAAGAGGGAACTGCATTCAGCAAAGTGATGCTCTGACTTCCACATGTGCTATAGATCACATATGCTACCACATAATAATAATAGTAGTAGTAGTAGTAATAATAATAATAATAATAATAATAATAATAATAATAATAATAATAATAAATGTGTTTAAAAATGAAAAGAAAATTTATTCAGTCATATTATATTAGGCTTATAAAAAAACTAGCACTGAGGAAGAGAAATTGGAGTAGTATTGAAAGTTTGAGGCAAGCATGAACTGCATTAAGAATGTTAGCACCTTATAACTTTCTGTAGGTATCCTGCCCAAAACAAGATACATGAAAGTTTATTTTACACACAAATTCAGACTATAGTCCATCACTGTTGGGGCATCAGTGCAACAGGAAGTAGCAGAAACTTGACACAAGTCAAGAGTATAGATCAAGGAATTGATGCGTGTATGGTTACTAGAACTTAATTTGCTTTCTTTATTCTCATACACTCCAGAATCCCCATCGTAAATAATGGTGCCACAACAAGGGAAGTTCTTCCCATATAAATTAAAAGTAATCAAGATGCAGGCACACAACCATGCTCACAGACTAAGTAGTATAGACAATCCTTCATTCTGATTTCCCTCCCAGGCAATTCTATATTGTTTTATGTATATAACATTAACCATCACAGCTTCATTCATTGTTAACCGGTCACATAGACACATCACATTATGTTTTAGACATGAACTACCAACCCTTATTTCCAAAGTTCTCTGTGTGTTTAATAATGCAAAATACAGTTCAACTTTAAAAGTCCTCATAGTCTTTAAAATTTTTACCACATCAAAAAATGTATTGTGATATCTTGTAAAAAATTATGTTATTGCTATGCGTAATAGAATAATGTAAAAATTATTATCACAAAATAAAAATAAGTATTAGGAATAGAAAGTGATGATTATACAAAAAGCCAAAATCAAGCAGAGAAAGGAAATCCTCCATTTCTGGGGCTTTCCATGGAGAAATCAGCTTTGGTGTCCCAATTCCTCTACATATGCTATCTTCAGCACACACAGAATTTCTCAGCATTTAAACTGATTCCATTTCTCACCTTCAGATGTCCTTGTCCAGATATTAGATCATGTCCCATCATCCTGGCCTTTCTAATACTCTGGAATCTCTACAGTAGCTTAAACTTTACCTTCATAACTTCATGCAACATCCTCTTGGGGCTTCTTTGCCAGGATTCAAACTCTGTCACACAGTTCTGGCCTCAGCTGTTCTTAAAGACTGTCTTAGTATTGCATCTTTCATATATTAAATTTAGAAAAATGTAGACATTGCCACCAAATTTCATGACTGGCCCAAGAGGTAACCTAGTTTCACTGGACCATAGCTGTAACATCATATCTCAGTTAATGTATCTGAAACGTTTGACCATGTTTCATCAACACTAGTATCATTGGCGAATGTAAAACATACAGAGTTCCCAAAGCTTTTTAATCATTCCCAATTCTAAGGTATGTCAATTTATTTTTAAACAAATTCAACATATATATTTTTGGTATGAACTTCATTGTACAAAGTTCCATTTCAAGGACTTGTGACTTTGTGATTAAAAATATGAACATAAGATGTTAAAAAAAAAACATAAAATGTATGCACAATGAAATGTTTTGTCCACAGACATCCAAATTCTCTCAATATGTCTTACATTTTCTAGCCTCCATTCTCCATTTAATGTTGCCTTAACTCAAGGGGATTAATGATAAACACCTTCTTTCTGAAAATATTTTTTTTCCAAATTCAATAAAATAAAATAAAATAAAAGCCAATTCAGTTTAAAAGAATGCATTTCTGTTTGATGGAAAACTCAAGTTGATCGTGCTGTGCTTTAAACTATTTCGAGTATTTGATATGCTCTCTACTTTATAGAGTTTGACTCACATTTAAGGGTACCCTGAGAAGTTCTGGTAAGTAATTTTATAATATTCAGTCAAGTTCCTACAAATCCAAAGTAACCAAAATATCTTTAGAAATCTGCAACCCTTGAAAAAACATATTGTCTTGCAGATTTTATAGTATATAGACCTGTACTGGCTAGTTTTATGTCAACTTCACACAGCTGGGGTTATCACAGAGAAAGGAGCTTCAGTTGAGGAAATGCCTCCATGAGATCCAACTCTAAGACATGTTCTCAATTAATGAACAAGGTGAAAAGGCCGTTTGTGGGTGGGACCATCTGTGGGCTGGTAGTCTTGGGTTCTATAAGAGAGCAGGCTGAGCAAGCCAGGGGAAGCAAGACAGTAAAGAACATCCCTCCATGGCCTCTGCGTCACCTTCTGCTTCCTGACCTGTTTGAGTTCCAGACCTGACCTCCTTAGTGATGTAAGCCAATAAATCTCTCCTTCCTCCCCAAATTGCTTCGTGGTCATGATGTTCTGTCCAGGAATAAAAACCCTGACTAAGACAACACCCTATCCTGTTACATATATTATGCTATTTTTTTCTAAGCCCAGTTTATAGAGATAATTATGTCTGACAGAAAATAAAGCTCATTAATTTGAACAAAGAGTTTCAATAACAGAATTTACTCTAGTTTTGGAGGGTTAACATGGTGAGTCAAAAAATGAGATGAACTGCCTTGTTGCTGCTCTAAGAACTTAAGAGGTTTTTTTGCAATGATGATTTGTGGGAATTTAAAAGGTATACATAACTACATGTGTATTTGTGTTTGTGTGAGAGAGAGAGATTAGGATAAAGTAATTTGTATTATTATTATTATTAACAATTTTTCATACAATATATTTTGAGCATGTGTCCCATCCCTGAATACCTCCCAGATTTTTTCCAACCATCATACCCAATTTAATGTTCTTTCTCTTTCTTTCTCTCTCTTTTTCTTTCTCTCTCTAAATGAAAAAAACAAAAAAGCCTGAATCAACAACAACAAAAAATCATGAAATCAAAAAGCCTCAGAAAATCACACACACACACAGACAAAACACACACACATATACACAGAGAGAGAGAGAGAGAGAGAGAGAGAGAGAGAGAGAGAGAGAGAGAGAGAGAGAGAGAGCCAAAACAAACAACATCAAAGAAGTCCACAAAAATAACATGTGTTGGTCAACTCTCTGTAGGTATTAGTCAACTCTGGAATTTGGTTGACATGCACAGCAATATTCCATCAGAAAAAAAAGAGTTCTTTCATATGCCTGAGGGTCTCAATTTAGAACAGAGTCTATGTACATTTCCCCATCTAAGTGTTGGGATCTCATCTATCTTGAACTTGTACAGGTTTCATTTGTGCTACCACAGTCTTGTGAATTCTTATGTTCAACACCATTTTGTCTGGAAGAGAATGAAGAGGAAACCATATTTTTATGAAACTTAATAAATAAGTTTTCTCCACTTAAGAATAAGAACAAATTTGTTGTTAGAGTTATAAATCTCTCTTTTCAAAGAGACCATCTCATTACAGACATGTGTTCATTCCAACTACGAAATAACTAATATAATAATGTAAACTTTTAGTTATCTTCCAATATTGGTAAATATTTACAATTCAACTGATTTGGTAAATCAATTCAAAACTGACATTACCAATTTGAAAATTAAATAACTGTTTATTAAAATTACTAAGGTATAAAAATAAGTATGATTGCTATCAGAAAATATTGCCTTAATAAAATTAACATAAGTGAAGTAACAATTTTACTTAATATAGATTGTATCTCATATTCATCAATACTATTTTAAGATATTATAGTCTTCATTTTATGCATCTGGGATTAGATGACATGCTGAATTTCAGTGCCTGAAATAATAACTAGAGATGTTAGATGACTGGGAGGAAACTGGATTTGATTTTTATACTTATTGTGTTTTTATAATACTAATATTAAATCAATTGGTTACTACACTAAAGCTTTTTGAATCACTTTTTTTCAAATTTTAAAATCTTATGCTACCTCTTATACTACATAGCAAGGCATTATTCAACAGATTCTTAATTTGTTAAATTGTTCTTTGTGAATGACAATGATGTGTAAGAATATTAAAATCATCAATATACTCACCAAATAACTACAATGTTTTTAATATGTTGAAGGAATTTTTATATTCTGCATCTGTTAGAAAAATATCTTAATGTTCATTAGACACAGCCCTGGAAGGAATTAGGGTAATTTTTTTCTTTGAGCTTAGAGATGGGTGAGTCCTTCAGTAACATTTAGAATTTCTTTTTACCATGAGCATTCTTGAATCTCGACAGTCCTGACCCATGAAACAATCGAACAGGGTCTGAGAAACCACCTAAGGAGAGAATGGGGAACAAGAAACACAAAGAATGGACAGCAAGACAAAAAAAAAAAAACAAAAAAACAAAAAACAACAACAACAACAAAAAACCTGATCAAGCTGACAAATTTTGTTTTTCCCAGGCAGGTTTTATACCAATAGAAACAGGAAATGGTGAGTGAAAATGATGCGAAATCACTTTGTTTCTGGGGGAAAGCACCTGTTCCCCAAAGCAGGATATTGACTAGGTAAAAAAAGTTCAGCAGGAGGAACAAAACAGAGTGGGTTGCTAAGTACCTGTCCACAAGATCTATAGCTATTTGTTCTTAACTGGGACTAGTACTTTCCTATACAGGCCTCAACTTTTCCCACAGAAATCTCAACTAAGATAGGACTTTTCCACTAAGGCCAAAACTTTGTTAGTAAGGACTTCTGGCTGACAAGGCAGTTAACTTCACCCACAGTCATTCCCAACACTTGACTATAAATACTGCACCTGGAAATTAAAAATAATATTTGTTTGCATGAGATGCAAGCATGAACATGTCTTGATTGGATTAACAACTTTTGGATTAGAATGGCTAGAAGATAAATACAACAAGACAAATTAAAATTAAGTTAACTATTGGGTAAGTTAACCTAATTAATATGCTTTATTGGCAAAACCAGATACTAATATTGAGAAAACCAGCAAAGTTTCAACATTAAGTTCAAAAGAGCTATGAAACAAAAAACCTTTTTAAAAGTAGGGATGTGAAAATTTTAATTTCTCGTTTGTTTAATGTTGCATGAGACTGTAGAAAAAATAGTGACAATGGGATAGAAGTCAACATAAGATTCAAAGTCACACAAAACATTAAAATAGACAGCATTTGCTAAATAAAAGTGTAATTTCAAAACTTAGTGAAATATTTATTAATAAAAAACTATTTGAAAGCATGTGGCAATGAGCAGACTAAAGCCCACACTAAAACGTTAGCTTATCTTTGGAGTTATTAATAGTATGCCAAAATTGGAATGCCTTCTTTTGAGACACGGATGCATTTAATGAAATCATATTCTCTCTAAAATTTTCATAACATCAACACTGCTGACAAGTATGAAGAAAGCAATGACTTGACTAGCTATTGATGCTGCAGTCAGTTTGTATTTTATTTTAATTTATTTACATTCCAAATATCCCACCTCCTGATCCCACTTCCTACAGTTCTTCAACCCATTCATCTTCCCCATTTCCTCTGAGAGGGTGTTCCACAAGACACCCACCCCATCTCACCTCAACATATCCCACACCAGCATCTCTGATGCATCAAGTCTCTCCAGGATTCAGTCTATCCTTTCCCACTGGGCTGGAAAAAGCAATACTCTGCTACATATGTGCCAGGGGCCATGGACTAGCCCAAGTATGCTCTTTGTCTGGTGGCTTAGTCTCTCAGATCTTCCTGGGAGTTTGGGTTAATTGACACTCTTGGTAATCCTATGGGGTTGTCATCTTCTTCAGTTCTTTCAAACTTTTCTCTAACTCTTCTGTATGCGTCCAATGATTAACTATAATTATCTGCATGTGTCTCAGTCAGTTGTTTTTAGAGACACTAGGGGCCCTGTCTATTAACTGGAGGTGGTCTTTCCAGGTTCCATCTCCGCACTGTTGGGCATTTCGGCTAAGATCACCACCCAGTTCCGGGAGCCTCTCACATCCAAGCTCTCTGGGACTTTCTAGAGTTCCTAAGAGCTCCCCACCACCAGATTACACGTCTGGTACATGGATCAGACCGCCTGAAATTGGAATCATGGATGATTTCAACTTACAAAGAATGTGTAGAGAAACAAATGTTTTCTCTGGAAGAGTACTGGCTATCACTCCTAACCACTGAGCAATCTCTCCAATTCAAGAATATTATTTCTTTAAGACAAGATGTCTTTTCTTGAAGTTCTTATATTGGAAATTATAGATAAAATCTTTTGTAACATGATGCTAATTGTCTGAGAATATGTTTCCCATCTGTACCTTAAATACTAGATTAATTTAAAATGTTAACTGTCACTAAACAACATTAATAACTATTTTTCATTTCATTTTTCATGCAGGTTATTGTAGACTAAATAAATAGTCTGATGTTATGCTGGGCATGGTTGTGCACGCCTTTATTCCCAGCACATGGGAGGCAGAGGCAGGTGGATTTCTGAGTTCAAGGCCAGCCTGGTCTACAAAGAGAGTTCCAGGACAGCCAGAGCTATAGAGTGAAACTCTGTCTCACAAAACCATAATAAATAAATAAATAAATAAATAAATAAATAAATAAATAAATAAATAAATAAATAAATAAAAATTAAAAAAATAAAAAAGAAGTCTGATTTTATTGTGTGAATTGATGCATTTAAAATTAATGCAAAATATAACATATGATTATTCTCACAATGAAGATATCCATAAGATACCTTATGTGATAAAATGTTTTAGCAGTGAACTATATTTTAACAGAGAGATCATTGAAAAGCCCTTAACTTGTGTCCTTTATTATCTGAAATAGGGTGTATTATGTGTATGTATGTATATATGTATGTATGCATTGTATGTGTGTGTCTTTCTGTGAGTGTATTTGAACTTTGTGAGGGTGCGAAGAGAAAGCGTTATGAACCAAGCAGTCCAGGAAGGTTAGGTTGGGGTGTCTCCTCTGGAGTTATACACCCCAGGATTTGGCTATATTTGAAGCCAGCAAACTCTAACAATAGTATTGCTAATATCCCCTTCTAAATTTGAATCATATCCCTACACCCATTGCCCAAATTGTTGCTGTATGAACAATATGGATGCTGTAAATTCAAACTCTGCCCTTGTCATTCAATAGCAATCTCAGTTAACTACTAAGACATCTCTTTAAATACTCTTTTGTGAACACAGACAAATAATAAAATTCTTCTAGTTTTAGAGCTTTATGATAGCTATGAATTTCAACAAGATATCATAAGGACCTATTAATGATTAGAGGTTTGGCAAAGGTAAGTGCTTGATCATGGACCATTTTCCACTTTGGTTAATGCTTCACATGTTGAATTATACCATATCAGAATATACATGAATATTTGTCTTAAGCATTACACAGAATAAGAAAATAAACAGAATAGGAAAGTGAATGGAAGATAGTTTTGACATTACTAATTAATTTACAAAATTATTTTTAAAATGGAATTTAAAATGAGAGATAGTAATTGTTAGTGAAGTTGTTAAAAAACAAAATTTTTGTGGAGAAAATAATTTTCTACACTAGATCTTTAGGCTAGTCTGTTCCAATAGGGGAAATTAACTGGTATTGGTAAGACATAATTTTTATTTCCAGTATTCAGTAGGCTAATGCAGCAAAATCATACTTTCCAAGGAAATTTGAGCTATGTAGTGAGATCCTATGGCTTAATAAGTGTTCTATTAATACAAGATACCATCACCAGGAAAATATTGTAAACTGAAACCATTTAATCATGACTTGCTTACAGTTTCAGAGATTTAGTTCATTCTTACTGTGGTGGGAGTGCAGTAGCATGTAGACAGACATGTTAATTGAACAGTAGCGAGAGAATCTTCAGGTAGAAAGAAGAGAGAAACTCTGGTCTTGTAATGTACATTTTGAAATATCAAAATAATACCCAGTGTCAATACTTCCAAAAATGTTATACCCATTTCAACAAGGTCATACTTATTCCAACAAGGCCATACCTGCTTACTCTTTCAATTATGTTACTCAGTACTTATTCAAATATATGAACCTTATGGGGGCCATCCTTATTCACACTGTTTCTAAATACTTTCTTTTTAGTTGGACACTTTACTTATTTGCATTTCAAATGTTATCTCCATTCCATGTTTTCCATCTACAACCCCTATATCCCATCTCCCCTTTCCCTGATTTTATGAGGGTGATCCTCCAACCTCCAACCCACTCCTACCTCACCGCTCTAGCATTAGGCATAGAGTGTGGAATAACCACGATACAACTCATGAACTACATGAACTTCAGGAGGAAGTAAGACCAAAGAGTGGATGCTTCCATCCTAATTAAACGGGGAACAAAATAATCAAGGGACGTAGATGATGGGAGGGAATTGTGAAGAAGAGAAGAGGGGGGGCAAAAAAGAGGGGAAGAATCAGGAATGGGAGAAGACAGGAGAGTTGTTCAGAGGGTAAGGACATTGAACAGGGGTGTATAGCAACTGGGGGATGAGGAACTGGTGGTAAAAAACAGAAAGTCCCAGATGCTAAGAAAGCAAGAGCTTCCCAGGACTCCAGAAGGATGGCATTAGCAAAAATACTCCCACAAAGGGGACGGGAAAACCTGTCGAGACTAAATATATTATTTAAAGAGAGATAATGAAGTATTCTCTCCCTCTTTCTCTGTTTCTGTCTGTCTGTCTCTGTCTCTGTCTCTGTCTCTCCCTCTCCTTTCCTTCATCTCTCCCTCCATCCCTCCCCCTCGGTTGTGTGGTTTGGTATGGTGGTGGTTGTGGTGGTGGAGATTGTGTGTGTGTGTGTGTGTGTGTGTGTGTGTGTGTGTGTGTGTGTGTGTGTGTGTGTTTGCATGTGAACACACACATGCCTGTGAAGAAATGCCATGGTGTGCATGTATAGCTCAGATGACATCAGATGTCACTTTTATTTCTCTACAATATAGGACATAAGAGTCAAACTCAGGCTGTCAGGGTTGGCAGGAAACACTTTACCAGTTGAACCATCTCTACTGCCCATAACATAAAGGTCTATATCTAGTTTTGTTTAGTCTATGTATAGTTTAGCTGACTATGGATTTACTTTCTTGGTGTATCCTGGCATAAAGACATTCTTCATATTTCTTTATACTTTATACTTTAGCAAGTAGTATAGTAGTGATGTTACTTTCAGAAATGTACTATGGTTATTTAAAGTATTACTATTAAAGAAAAAAGAGATAAATGGTATATGAAAACTTTATCCTGACAATGTTTCTGCATATATAAAAATAATCTAGAACAAAAATTGAAGATTAAATAATTAAGCTTGAGATATACTTTCCTTTTATGAATATTCAGTAGGGACGTATAATTTAGGAGAAATAACAGATGTTTCAAGCCTTTGTTTCATAAGGCTTCTGCTACTCTGAAAATGTTTATGCAAACTAAAACGCCCAAAATAAAAATCAGTAAAGAAAATTGTATTTGAACACTGACATTCTTATTATGAACCACACATATGTAAAAAAATTAAAATAGTAACATAGATATTTATCTTGCTAACATTTAAAATATTGAGTAATGAAGTATTTGTGCATATTTTACTGTCTTGAAAGAGAATCTCAACAATTACCTTAGGCTTTTTTTTTAACTCAAAGGTCTTCCAATTATGGCTGTAGCTATGAGTATTAACTACCATACCAGCAAGAATTGTTTTAGATATTTACAAGAAAACTATTAGCTGGGATATAGGTATCTGCACCGTAGATTTTGTAAGAAAAAGAAGAATAAAATATTAATAAAATAGAATATGTTAAAAAAATTCAGTTTTGTTGCACATTTCCTGAACAGAAAAAAAATATCATGATTTATATACCATATATCCAGGATTATGTGCATAAGCTTATGTGTATTTGTGTGTGTGTGTCCGCACACACATGCACATGCACACACTTGTGCACGTATCTAACTTATTTCTAAACCTATAGCTTACTATAACTCTTCAAAATAAAATATGTTAACTCACAAAATGTCATGTTTACATGATATTAGTTCAATTTTTAGGGTAGAAACCTAGATGTCAGAAAAGTTAGTATTTTTTTTTATTTTTATATTATGAAGATAGTTGTATACCCCTGTGTATGTTTTACTTTTTCCCTTTAACATAGAAATGAATAATGGTTTGAAAATTTGGTACTCTTTTTCAAACTTTTTGTTTGATCTTCCTGAGTTTTAAATCATGCACCCAGTCCCACTTATCTCCTCATCACCTTGTATTCCGCTTCCATCATTGCAACCACCCCACCAGAATAAGAATCTCATCCTGGAATTTATAATGTCACAGTGTATATCCCACAGTGTGCACTTTTATCTACACTTCTTTGTTTCCAAGTTGTTCATTTTAATGAGTCTTAAGAGCTCTCTGCCTTCTACTATACTATCAGTACTAATGCATAACTGTAACTCCTCTCAGATATCCTGTTGTTGCCCTTTTTTATGGAGATCCTGTAGTATGGGATCTGTAGGGTGGCCATTTTAATCTACTTCAGCAGTTCACCAATGGGGGTCAATGTTGTGGTGGGGCAATTCAAACCCCAGGATCTGGGCCTGAGAGAGATCTGACTAATCAGACCACCAGCTCTGCCACACTACCACCATCTGGGAGAGATTTCCTGCCCTTCCCAAGCTTCCCTTTCCAAAGTTGCAGCCAAAAAGGGGCAGAAAAAACTTTCATGCTACCATACCCTCAGTGCTCTCTCATTTGTGCCCCTGCCATCAAAGCCAGCTTTACTGTGCTTCCCAGACAAGGTAGAGGGGTCATACTCTACAGTGCTACAGCAGGTAAGGGATGGAGCCAGGTCTCTAATTCTCACTCCCTCTGAGCATGCTCACCAGTAACCCCCCAAACCAGGGCCAACTCCCTCCCTGCTGCTCAGATGAGGTGCATGGCCTAATCTCCCAAGTGCTGCAAGAGGTGATTGGGCTCATGGCCCCATCAGGGACAGCTCTCTTGCCAAGGGTGGTGAGGGCAGAAGGGATGGAAAGGGTCTCTCCTTTGTCCAAACCACTGCACATCAAACAAGAGGCAGGACCAGGTACCCATGCCCATGCCCACCAGGCAGCTCATCAGAAAGCCCCAAATCTAGGGCCAGCTCTACTCTGTTGCTCAATCAAGGAAGGCTGTCACTAGAGGCAGGTTTTGAGATCATATATGCTCATGTCTGGCCAGTGTGTAGACAGCCTCTTTTTGCTGCCTGTGGATGAAAATTTATAGCTCTTGGCTTCATCTCCGGCTCTAACAAAAATCTTCCTGAAAACTACCATGATTCTTGGCAAGACAATAATGAAATTAACCTCTGAAACTGTAAGTCAGCCCCAGCAACGTTCTTTGCTTTATAGGAATTACTGTGGTCATAGTGTCTCTTCATAACAACAAAACTGAAATTTCGACACCTTCCATCCTTACCCTCCAATTCATTCTCTAAATTTCTTTCTCACATTCACATTTTATTTTATACTCTATGATAATGATTAAAACGTCCAGGTAATAGTAAATAAACAGTAAATTACTAAGATTTCTTTTTGTGAATCTATTCAACATTTTATCATTTTTATCATAAATGTAACACTGTTCTTGTTTCGAATACAAATAAAATCTCAAAGAAAAATGAACTGTAATAAGAGGATATTAGCCAAAGATGTACAGATTTCCTAAGATACAATCCACAGAACTCAACAAACTTAACAACAAGAAGGGTCCAAGTGAGAATGCTTCAATCACACTTGTAAGGGAGAAGAAAGAAATCACACGAGGCAGACAGAGAGAGAGAGAGAGAGAGAGAGAGAGAGAGAGAGAGAGAGAGAGAGAGAGAGAGAGAGAGAGAGAGAGGGA
Source organism: Mus musculus (assembly GCF_000001635.26). Classification (NCBI taxonomy): domain Eukaryota; kingdom Metazoa; phylum Chordata; class Mammalia; order Rodentia; family Muridae; genus Mus; species Mus musculus. The sequence continues at coordinate 79,107,495 of NC_000087.7, read as the reverse complement.
GGGAGAACTAGGTGGGAGATGGGAGGGGGAGGAAAAAATGAACACATTCAGGTATGGGAAGGCAGGAGAGAGGCCGTGAGGGTTAGCAGCTCTCCCAAGTCTGCCTGCCCAGAGCATAGGAGGAACTCTGGCCAGATGTGGGCTATCCTTCCTACCCTTCCTTCCCCTGCCCTCATTAGTTTCCACATATTTGGTGCTAAATTTTCATTTTTTATGAAGTCTATGACAATCCTAGAACTAAGGTATCACAAAACTGGTTCATCCTTGTTTTCTGCAATGATCACTTTTCATACTATTAAAAGAGCTGGAGTCCTATTCATCCCTCCATGTTAAAATTAACTAGGTCCTAAGATTGCTGTTTTTACTGACTGCATGTGCTGCTGTTCCCAGTCCATGTCTCCATTCAGAGATCAAAAACCAGCAGCAGCCTTATGACTTGACTAGGACAATTGAGAATCCTGAAATGGGTTATTGGGCCCAACTGGCTAATAAAGAAAAACCACTTGGGATGTCATGATTTCCATATTTAACGTTTGATCTGTGCCGGCTGGCTGATAACTCATGGCCTGACTCCCAACAGACTTTACAACATTCATACACTAAGTAGACTTAGGGAGAATTTTGTATATGTCTGGGGAAAAGAGAACTGTGGCATATGGGGAACCAGAACAATTCTATTATGCTTTTTGGGATTGTGAAACATCGGGATAGAAGGCATCAATGGAAAATTTTATTACAGTCACCTGACAGGGGAGGGAATCTGAAGTTCAACTAAAGTTCACCAGCCTAGGAAAGCAGGAAAAGGGCTGGGAAACTGGGAAACCTTGGGGCCTCCGATTTTATATTATTGGGGGGAAAAACCTCAAACTCATTTTCACAATTAGGCTCCTGATAAAACCAATAGTAAACCCCCTGAATGTGACTGTAGGACCAAACCGAATTTTGGCAAACACTAAACCTATACCAAGAGGTCTTGCCCTGAAAAACTTATGCCAAAGTCTATTCTCAAACCAGTGTTTGTTGACCTCCCAGTCCTTCCCCAGCAGGCTCTGCGCCCCCGTAGATCTGCTCTGGTCAAGGATGCTAAAAACCTTTCAGATTTTGACCAGTTCCCAACCAGAGCTAACCATCTTCTGCTGGCTGTGTTATTATGCCAGAAACCCTTTTTATGAAGATGTTGGTTTTATGTCTAAATATAATGAGTCCGAGAGAGACACTGCATGCATATGGTCCCAAGAGAAGAACCTTAACCATACAGACCATATCAGGACAGGGGACCTGCCTGGGAAAAGTTCCCTTGTCACATCAACATATTTGTAACCAAAATACCCTCATGGTGCATTCCAAATGGGTTATTTCCCCCTGAACAGGCATGGTGGGCCTGTTCAACAGGGTTGACTCTGTGTGTGCATGGAGAGGTTCTTAATTCCCCTACTGCAAAGGAGTTCTCTATTCTAGTCCAATTGGTGCCATCCATAACCTATTATTCAGAGGAAATAGTGCTGAAGAACCTAATAGGGCATGTTGGGGGAGACCTCAAAAGACAGAAGAGAGAAACTATTTCCCTAACGTTGGCTATAATTTTGGGAGCAGGGCTACCTAGTGCAGGCACTGGGATAGCAGCTCTAACATTGTAAGAGAATAACTATACAGCCTTATATTAGATACAGATCAAGACAGCCAATGCTTAGAAAAATCCATTGCACACCTAGAGTGAAATGTAGATTCCCTGGCTGAGATAGTTGAACAGAACATACAAGGGTTAGACTTTGTGTTCCTGCATCAGGGATCCACTTAGACTTGAACTACTTTTTCTTTCTTTTCTAGATATATTGGATTTTTTGCTAATATTCATTATAGAACAATATGTGAAATGTTCATAAAAAACATTCCTAAATGTTCCATAACCTTCCCAAACACTGTCTCTACCTGGAGACCAACTGTTTAAATATATTAGCCTACTCAAAATATTATATATTCAAATCATAATAAGACTGAAGCTATGGTGACAGCTAGAGGCGTAAATTGCTTCTGAGTAAAATTTTCACACTAAATGGACAACTGTGACCATAGAACAGGCACTGAGTTAACATGTCAGTGGTGGGCATAAATATACCACCTCCTGTTTAAACGTGTACACTGTGTTTAAACTGTAAGACAGAATTTGCAACACCTATTCCCTTGTTTGTCTTCCCAATATTTTATTATTGAATAAAGCTTACTTGTCTGAACTTTATTACTTGTCTATTTGGTTGTTATATAGGAGATAGGTTGCCAGGCATATTACTTCTCTGACTTCTACCTTTTTGATTGCTAGTCTTAGTTGTTAACTTTACTGAATATTGAATTAACTGAAAGTGAAAAGCACTGGATATAAGTGATTTTCGGTTCATTACCTCATTTGAGGTCTAAAAACCTATCCTAACTCTGGGACACATATTCTTGTGCTAGCCTATGTAAAGCACATAGAAGACCCCTTTGGTTTTTGCCTTTTTGTCTTCATTCTCACAGGTATGCTTGTTCTTTTGAAGGTTTTAGAGTATATTTCTTTGAGAGCCCAACATATACTGAAGAACATCTGGGAAACTCAGTCTTGTGGACAGAAGATCTATTGGATTCCTTTACTATCTGACCATAGACATCTATTTTTAAATACCTGGGCTGGACCACAGTGTATAAATCCCTCTACAAACACACACACACACACACACACACACACACACACACACACACACATAATTATTCCAGTTTTTTCTTTAAAGAATTTTGACTACCATACCTAAAATCTCTAAAATTAAATTTATCTTCCTATATCCAATTACTTTCATGCTCCTGTTTTGAAGATATTCTAAACTATATCATACTATCAATTTTACTAATTATTTTATTTATTTATATTTCAAATGTGATCCCCTTCAGCATACTCCCTCCATGAGGCCCCTACCACACTTCCCTCCATTCTCTAAAATGTTACTCTCCCACCCACCTCTCTAGAATTCAACTTTTCTGGGGACATAAAGCTTCCACAGGACAAGCACACACCCTCATCGCACTGAGGCCAGACAATGCAATCCTCTGCTACATATGTATAGTAGGGGTTATGTACTAGTACATGTATGCTTTTTGGTTGGTGGCTTAGTACCTGAGAATTCTGAGAAATCTAGTTTTTTCATGGTGTTGTTCTTCCAATAGGGTTGTAATTCCCTTCAGTTCCTTCAGTCTTTGATCAAACTCTTCCATAGGGGTTCCTGGGTTTAGACCAATGATTGGCTGTAAATATCTGCATCTGTCTCAGTCAGTTGATGGCATAGCCTCTTTTAGGACAGTCATGCCATGTTCATGTCTGAAAGCATATCTTGGTCAATTAACAAATGGGACCTTCTGAAACTGAAAAGGTTCTGTAAGGCAAAGGACACTGTCAATAGGACAAAATGGCAACCTAGTAATGGAGAAAAGTTCTTTACTAACCCTACATCTGATCGAAGGCTAATATTCAAAATATACAAAGAATTCAAGAAGCTAGACTCCAAAAAAAAAAAAAAACAAAAACAAAAAACAAAAAACAAAAAACAACCTAATGAAAAAATGAGCTCTAGAGCTAAACAAAATTCTCAATTTAGGAATCTCAAAAGCCTGAGAAGCACCTAAAGAAATGTTCAACATCCTCATTTATTGTGAAATAAAAATCAAAACCACGCTGAGATTCCATCCTAAACCAATCAGAATGGTTGAGACCAAAATGTCAGGTGAAATTAGCTGCTAGAGCAAATGTAGATAAAAAAGAACACTTTATCTTTGCTAGTGGGATTGCAAAGTGTTTTCCAGATTCCATAATCTGGAAAATATTCTGGCATTTCTTCACAAAATTGGAAATAAGTCTATCTGAATATTCATATATACAACTTCTGGGCATATACCCCAAAATGCTCTACCATATCATGAGTAAACCTTCAGTGTTTACAGCAGCCTTAATTATAATAGCGGGGGTTCAGGGACTATGCCGAACTTAGGAAATTAATCTGAACAGGTAAGAGAGTGCACCACAGAACTGGACAGCTTCTGGGACAGGCGGAGCCACAGAACCACTGAGGCAGCACGCTTTTCAGGCAATAGAAAGGCAGCCACCCTCCCAACCAATGGACAGGTATCTGCCTGGTTAGGAAGGCCTCAGCCTCAGGAGCAGCAGATGCCACTTTGGTTCTGGGACGCCACCGAACTTAGGAACTTAGTCTGCACAGGTGAGAGTGTGCGCTTCTGGGACCTGCCAAGCAACACAGCTTCTGGAAAAGGTCCTGTTTTTGGCCCACTTCTTCAGCCAGGAGGAGGTCCAAACACAAGATAATCTGTGCACCTTCCCGGTAAGAGGAGAGCTTGCCAGCAGAGAGAGCTCTGAGCACTGAAACTCAGAGGAGAGAGTCTGTCTCCCAGGTCTGCTGATAGACGGTAACAGAATCACCAGAAGAACAATCTCTAAACAGAGTCAACTATAACAACTAACTCCAGAGATTACCAAATGGTGAAAGGTAAATGTAGGAATCTTACTAACAGGAACCAAGACCACTCACCATCATCAGAACCCAGCACTCCCACTTCGCCTAGTCCAGGGCACCTCAACACACCCGAAAACCTAGACCCAGATTTAAAAGCATATCTCATAATGATGGTAGAGGACATCAAGAAGAACTTTAATAACTCACTTAAAGAAATACAGGAGAACACTGCTAAAGAGTTACAAGTCCTTAAAGAAAAACAGGAAAACACCATCAAACAGGTAGAAGTCCTTACAGAAAAAGAGGAAAACACATCCAAACAGGTGAAGGAAATGAACAAAACCATACTAGACCTAAAAAGAGAAGTTGACACAATATAGAAAACTCAAAGTGAGGCAACACTGGAGATAGAAATCCTAGGAAAGAAATCAGGAACAATAGATTTGAACATCAGCAACAGAATACAAGACATGGAAGAGAGAATCTCAGGTGCAGAAGATCCCATAGAGAACATCGGATCAACAATCAAAAAAAATGGAAAATGCAAAAAGATCCTAACTCAAAATATCCAGGAAATCGAGGACACAATGAGAAGACCAAACCTACGGATAATAGGGGTGGATCAGAATGAAGATTTTCAACTCAAAGGACCAGCAAATATCTTCAACAAAATTATTGAAAAAAACTTCCCAAATCTAAAGAAAGAGATGCCCATGAACATACAAGAAGCCTACAGAACTCCCAATAGACTGGACCAGAAAATAAATTCCTCCCGACACATAATAATCAGAACAACAAATGCACTAAATAAAGAGAGAATACTAAAAGCAGTAAGGGAAAAAGGTCAAGTAACTTATAAAGGCAAGTCAATCAGAATTACACCAACTTTTTCACCAGAGACTATGAAAGCCAGAAGAGCCTGGACAGATGTTATACAGACACTAAGAGAACACAAATTCCAGCCACGGCTACCATACCCAGCTAAACTCTCCATTACCATAGATGGAGAAACAAAAGTATTCCACGACAAAAACAAATTCACATATTACCTTTCCACAAATACAGGCCTTCAAAAGATAATAACAGAAAGAAAAAAAAAAACTAGGAAGGGAACCTTGCCCTAGAAAAAACAAGAAGGCTATCCCTCAACAAACCTAAAATAAAACAGCCACAAAAACAGAATGCCTAATTTAACAACAAAAATAAGAGGAACCAACAATTACTTTTCCTTAATATCTCTTAATTTCAATGGTCTCAACTCCCTAATAAAAAGATATAGACTAACAAACTGGCTACACAAACAAGACCCAGCATTTTGCTGCTTACAGAAACTCATCTCAGAGAAAAAGATAGACACTACCTCAGAATGAAAGGCTGAAAAACAATTTCCCAAGCAAATGGTATGAAGAAACAAGCAGGAGTAGCCATCATAATATCTGATAAGATTGACTTACAACCCAAAGTCATCAAAAAAGACAAGGAGGGGCACTTCATTCTCATCAAAGGTAAAATCCTCCAAGAGGAACTGTCAATTCTGAATATCTATGCTCCAAATACACGGGCAGCCACATTCATTAAAGAAACTTTAGTAAAGCTCAAAGCACACATTGCACCTCACACAATAATTGTGGGAGACTTCAACACACTACTTTCACCAATGGACAGATCAAGGAAACATAAAGTAAACAGGGACACAGTGAAACTAACAGAAGTTATGAAACAAATGGATCTGACAGATATCTACAGAACATTTTATCCTAAAACTAAAGGATATACCTTCTTCTCAGCACCTCATGGTACCTTCTCCAAAATTGACCACATAATAGATCACAAAACAGGCCTCAACAGATACAAACATATTGAAATTGTCCCATGTATCCTATCAGATCACCATGCACTAAGGCTGATCTTCAATAACAAAATAAATAATAGAAAGCCAACATTCACGTGGAAACTGAACAACACTCTTCTCAATGATATCTTGGTCAAGGAAGGAATAAAGAAAGAAATGAAGGACTTCTTAGAGTTGAATGAAAATGAAGCCACCTCATACCCAAACTTATGGGACACAATTAAAGCATTTCTAAGAGGAAAACTCATAGATCTGAGTGCCTCCAAAAGGAAACTAGAGAGAGCACACATTAGCAGCTTGACAACACACCTAAAAGCTCTAGAACAAAAGGAAGCAAATTCACCCAAGAGGAGTAGATGGCAGGAAATAATGAAACTCAGGGGCAAAATCAACCAAGTGGAAACAAGAAGAACTATTTAGAGAATCAACCAATCGAAGAGCTGGTTCTTTGAGAAAATCAACAAGATAGACAAACCCTTAGCCAGACTCACTAAAGGGCACAGGGAAAGCATTCTAATTAATAAAATCTGAAATGAAAAGGGAGACATAACAACAGATCCTGAAGAAATCCAAAAAACCCTCAGTTCCTTCTACAAAAGGCTATACTCAACAAAACTGGAGAACCTGGATGAAATGAAGAAGTGTCTAGACAGATACCAGGTACCAAAGTTGAATCAAGATCAGGTTAATGATCTAAACAGCCCGATATCCCCCAAAGAAATAAAAGCAAACCTTAATAATCTCCCAACCAAAAAAAAAAGCCCAGGACGAGATGGGTTTCGTGCAGAGTTCTATTAGACCTTCAAAGAAGATCTACTCCTAGTTCTGCACAAACTGTTCCACAAAATAGAAACAGAAGGTACTCTACCCAACTCATTCTATGAAGCCACAATTACTCTGATACCTAAACCACAAAAAGACCCCACAAAGATAAATAACTTCAGACCAATATCACTTATAAATATTGATGCAAAAATCCTCAATAAAGTTCTTGCTAACCAAATCCAAGAACACATCAAAACAATCATCCATCCTGACCAAGTAGGTTTCATCCCAGGGACGCAGGGATGGTTCAATATAAGGAAATCCATCAATGTAATCCAGTATATAACAAACTCAAAAACAAAAACCACATGATCATCTCATTAGAAGCTGTGAACACATTTGACAAAATCCAACACCCATTCATGATAAAAGTCTTGGAAAGATCAGGAATTCAAGGCCCATACCTAAACATGATAAAAACAATCTACAGCAAACCAGTAGCCAGCATCAAAGTAAATGGTGAAAAGCTTGAAACAATCCCACTAAAATCAGGGACTAGACAAGGCTGTCCACTCTCTTCCTACCTATTCAACATTGTACTTGAAATCCTATCCAGAGCATTTAGACAACAAAAGGAGATCAAGGTGATACAAATTGGAAAGGAAGAAGTCAAAATATCACTTTTTGCAGATGATATGATAATATGTATACGTGACCCAAAAATTCCACCAGAGAACTCCTAAGCCTGATAAACAGCTTCAGTGATGTAGCTGGATATAAAATTAACTCAATCCAGTCAATGGCCTTTCTCTTCACAAAGGACAAACATGCTGAGGAAGAAATTAGGGAAACAACACCCTTCTCAATAGCCACAAATAATATAAAATACCTAGGCATGACTCTTAGGAAGTAAAAGATCTGTATGACAAGAACTTCATGCCTCTGAAGAAAGAAATTAAAGAAGATCTCAGAAGATGGAAAGATCTCCCATGCTCATGGATTGGCAGGATCAATATAGTAAAAATGGCTATCTTGCCAAAACAATCTACAGATTCAATGCAATCCCCATCAAAATTCCAACTCAATTCGTCAACAAATTAGAAAGAGCAATCAGCAGATTCATCTGGAATAACAAAAAACCTAGGATAGCAAAAACTCTTCTCAAGGATAAAAGAACATCTAGTGGAATCACCATGCCCAACCTAAAGCTGTACTACAGAGCAATTGTGATAAAAACTGCATGGAACTGGTATAGTGACAGACAAGTAGACCAATGGAACAGAATTGAAGACCCAAAGAAAAACCCACACACCTATGGTCACTTGATCTTTGACAAGCAATCTAAAACCATCCAGTGGAAAAAAGACAGCATTTTCAACAAATGGTACTGGCACAACTGGCTGTTATCATGTTGACGATTGCGAATTGATCCATTTCTATCTCCTTGTACTAAGGTCAAATCTAATTGGATTAAAGAACTCCACATAAAACCAGAGACATTGATACTAATAGAGGGGAAAGAAGGGAAAAGCCTCGAAGATATGGGTACAGGGGAAAAATTCCTGAATAGAACAGCAATGGCTTGTGCTCTAAGATGGAGAATCGATAAATGGGACCTCATAAAATTGCAAAGCTTCTGCAAGGCAAAAGATGCCTTCAATATGACAAAAAGACCACAAACAGATTGGGAAAGGATCTTTACCTATCCCAAATCGGTAAGGGGACTAATATCCAATACATATAAAGAACTCAAGAAGGTAGACTCCATATATTCAAATAACCCCACTAAAAATGGGGCTCAGAACTAAACAAAGAATATGCCCCAGTACAGGGGAACGCCAGCGCCAAAAAGGGGGAGTGGGTGGGTAGGGGAGTTGGGGTTGGTGGCTATGGGGGACTTTTGGTATAGCATTGGAAATGTAAATGAGCTAAATACCTAATAAAAATGGAAAAGAAAAAAAAAAAGAAAATATATATATCATAAAATTCTGAAATATATAACCTAAGGTTGCTCTTTAAGTCCTTGAAAAAAAAAAAAACAAAAGTTATAGTAAGAAGTAATAAAATCAAAGGCAGACATGAATGTGAACTAGAGCACAGAATAAGGCAACTCAAACAAAAAATACATTCTTTTAAAAGCTTAAAATAATAAAATCAAATAAAAAGTGTAAAATACAAAAGTGGGTGGTGAGTGGGAGATGCTAGATATACAAATGACATGAGAAAGAGAGACCAAGAGAGACGAAAAAAGGATTTTGGAGCTCTCCCAGGAACAGAAGGAAATTTGGAGATGTACTGTTTCTCTTTGCCCCATACAGGAGACATCCATAATTCTGGTTACATCAAGGTCTCTACCCTCTCTGTATTGTCTGTGTTTGATGCACCAGTCTTTCCATGTGTCAATTCGTGTCTGTTTTTGTTTTGTTGTCTGAACAACTGTTGTTCTGTTTCATGTTGAATAAAAATAGTTAAAACTTAAAAAAAAAAAAAAAAAGTTCTCACCAGAGGAATACCGAATGGCAGAGAAGCACCTGAAAAAATGTACAACATCCTTAATCATTAGGGAAATGCAAATCAAAACAACGCTGAGATTCCACCTTCACACCAGTCAGAATGGCTAAGATGAATAATTCAGGTGACAGCAGATGCTGGTGAGGATGTGGAGAAAGAGGAACACTCCTACATTGTTGGTGGGATTGCAAGCTTGTACAACCACTCTGGAAATCAGTCTGGCGGTTCCTCAGAAAATTAGACATATTACCACCAGAAGATCCAGCAATACCTCTTCTGGGCATATATCCAGAAGATGTCCCAACCGGTAAAAAGGACATATGCTCCACTATGTTCATAGCAGCCCTATTTATAATAGCCAGAAGCTGGAAAGAACCCAGATGCCCCTCAACAGAGGAATGGATACAGAAAATGTGTTACATTTACACAATGGAGTACTACACAACTATTAAAGAGAATGTGAGTTTCCTTCATTCGGATTCCAGATTTGGAGTATAGGGGATGTGATTACTTGGCATTATTCTATTTTAATTTATTCATTCATTCACTCAACCCTGTCCACCTTCTTATTATTACACATCCCATATCTACTGACCATCCACTGTATCCAAGAGCATGTCCCCAAGCCACCTGATCTCTAAACACCCAGGGGCCTCTAGCCTCTTGAGACCTCAGTGCATCATCTCTGATTGAACAGAGATCAAATTTTTTTTCAGTGTATATTTTGGGGATAATCTAATAGTTGGTATATGCTTCCTGTTTGGTGGTCTATCATTTGGGAGAATTCTGGTCCAGAATAATTGAGACAGCAGGTCCTCCTAAAGGGATACTCTCCTCTTCAGCCTCCTTCAGTCTTTCTCCAATTCCCCAATGGTTCAGCAGATTCTGTCCATTGGTTGGTTGCAGACATATGCATCTGATTGTTTCAACTGCTCATTAGGTCTTCAGAAGTGCATTCATGCTAGTATTCACATTACAATTATGTGAATTCAGAAGCCAGCAGAGTTCGTGGACTGCAAGCAGGTCTTCTGAAAAAGCAATGCATGATATAATTACCTGAATTTTCTGGCAGTGCTCTTCAATATTGTGTTCTACGTGATGCAATATTCCACTCTCTTTCTCTATCTCTGTCTCTGTCTCTGTCCCTCTCTGTCTCTGTCTCTCTCTGTCTCTTTGTCTCTCTCTCTCTGTCTCTCTGTATCTGTCTCTGTCTCTGTCTCTGTCTCTGTCTCTGTCTCTGTCTCTCTCTCTCTCTCTCTCTCTCTCTCTCTCTCTCTCTTTCTCTCTCTCTCTGTCTGTCTCTCTCAATATCTATTCCTCTAACACTCAGTATGACTAATGATTCTCTTATCTTCTCTTCTACAAAGGAGATGATATTTTAATGTCATCTGCAAATTGTTATTCTGAATCGGAGTAGGGAAAGGACACTTTAAATCTGTTGTTACACCCAAGAGCATGGCTTTTAAAACCTGGTGAATCAGTAGAAGATGAGACAATGTATAGAAGAGGTTGCTTCTTTTGCTTTGGTTTGGTTTAGCTTTGTTTATTTCTGTTACACGCAATCATTAGAAGAAACTCTGTGAAATACTGCCTAATGCAAATTTCCTGAAGGAAAATAGGTACCTCAGAACCAAAATTATATTTCTCAGTTACAATATATAATATATATTATTAGAGATTTTTTTTTCATTAAACCTTGAACAGAATTTTTCTCTGATCTTAACAAAACTGCAAAGTACATGGGGGATAAAGGTGCACACTCTCAGGTGTGCATGGAATGACAATATGTTGAAGACCTTATTAGCCTCCATGTCCTTACCCTATGTGCCATCTTGGAAAAAAAAATATGCTGAAAGTCAAGAAAATGGCTTACTTGAATATGCCAGGGAGATTTCTAACTAAAATGTCACTGTGTATATCTCTAACACAAGGTAGACCTGGTATTGCAAGAGACAGTAAATGGCAGTAACATTGGTGCACTCTAGGATATGGGCCTGTTCTAAGTGTACATCAATAACAACAAAGAGAACGAAAATTTGCAGCCTAATTGCATAAAGGATATAGATATATCTATCTATTTATCTATAGATTAGATAGATAGATAGATAGATAGATAGATAGATAGATAGATAGATAGATAGATAGATAGATAGATAGATAGATAGATAGTTATAATAAATACACAATGATACACACACACACATACATATATATTATATATAATATAACACTTATAAGCATATACATATAATACATATATACACATATCCATCTGTTAAACAAATATGATATATGATATTTGTGCACAGCAAGATTTCAGTTTCATAATGATGATCACCTTTACATATAATCAAATGAATCTGACTTTTTTGTCTACTTCAATCTAATTTATATCACTCTTCATATATTAGAAACTCTTGATACATTTTAATAAATATCAGTAATCCTATTGCTGAATATAGAAAGGTTTGTTCCATTTTCTCTTCATTTTTGTCTTGGTTATATTGTTTAATTTCATATCCCATGTTATCTCCTGTTTTAGATTTCCCCCTGGAAATCCCTCATCTGACCACCTCACCTGCCTCCGAACCTGTGCTGTCCCATCAATTCACCCACTCCATTTCTATACTAGAAAATCCTACCGCCTGATTTTACTGGACTTAGGATCAGTTATCTACTTTCTCATTCACAAATGCTATCTCTGTGAGATGTAAACTTTACTGTTGTATAGTAAATTTGATATTGGTAAATGATCATGTCAAGAAAAACTAACTACAATCAAGCAGGATTGGTCCAACAGATTGTATATGTTCAGCAAGTTTACCTCATTCACTAGGTATTATGCCCATTGCAACAAGTTTAAGAAATGTTCCTGACCCAACTAGCAGCTGAAAGAGTCAGATGCAAACACTTGCACCCAACCAATGTCTTGAAGCAGTTGAACACTATTGTTGAATTAACTAAGTTTAAAAGATGGTGAAGAGGAGGGCAGCCCTGTAGAAGGACCAACAGTCTCAATTAAATTGCTCCCCCAAGATTTCTAAAACTCTGGACAACCAAGGAGACAAAATATGCCTGCTGATATGAGGCCTCAAGCACACATACAGAAGAGGATTGCTGGGTGTGTGTTCCATCTGAATAGATGCACCTAATTTTCAAGAGAATGGAAGTTCCAGGGGGTTTAGATTTCTGGTAGTTTAGAGGTGAGGTGTGGAGACATTTTTGTGGAGAGTATGAGGTGTGAAGGAGGTATGGGATGTGGAACAATTGGAGGGTAGATAGGGTGGGGAATAAAATCTGGACTGTAAATAGAAATAATTATAAAGAAAGAAAAAAAAGACAAAAGTTATTGCAATTGCACTGAATTGTGGAATATTAGTGGAGAGTGGTGTGTTCAAGGGTTTTATTTCCTTTTCTCTATAAAAATGCATTCATGGAAAGCAAGTATTAAGATTTTTAAGGATCCAGGACTATTTTGGAAACTGTTCAGAGAATGTTCTGCCAATGCTGAATATCTGAGTTCTGTTCCTCTATCGTCGTCTGCTATTTCATAACTGTTTTTGTGTCCCTTAAACTGCAGTTTGAGTATCAAGACGTTCTTTGCAAACATGACATCTTCAATCCAGTTTCAATGAGTAAAATGTGGATTTTAATGCAGGATGTATTCCTTAAAGGGATGTTTCTGTGGAGACTAACATGAAGAGACATTTTTTTTAAATGATGATGCATTTTAGACCAAATTCTCATGCTGTTGATGGATGAATGTGAAGGATTTAGTGTAGCTGCAAACATACACTTATCTTTTTGGAAATGTTATTTTCTAGGATGTAGTAAAATCAAAATGTTGCCTCCATTTTCATCTATTTAGAATTTTCGGAGTCCAGGACCTCAATCTGATCCGGAAAATGAGGCCAGATTATCATAAAAATTGAATACACGATAATATCAGTTTTAACATTTTCTTTCCTAACAAAATGATAATTGCTTGTTGACATATTTACAAACTTTCTTTATTTTATTCTGTTTTTGTTTACATTCCTTTATCATATTTTTACAGTGGAGTAGTTATCCCAGTCTCAGCCTGCACCCTGACTTCCTCATCACATACCTCTGCCCTCATCAGCAATAGGATATCCACACATCCCAACCCCCACATATTCCCAATGCCTAGGACCTCAACTTTCTCTGGTGTTTAGGTGTGTCTTCTTCTATTGAGGCCAGGTCAGGCAATCCTTTCTGTATATGTGTCAGGGTCTCATATCCGCTGGTGTATGCTGCCTAGTTAGTGGCATATTATCTAAGAGATCTTAGTTGTCCAGAGTAGCTGACAGTGATGTTAGTCATTCTATTGGTCACACTCCTCAGCTTCTTCCAACTAGCTCCTTATTTCAAAAACAGGGTTCCCAAAATTCTGTCAATTGTTGGATAAGATATGTGTATATTTGAAAGCAGAAAAAAAAAAAAAAGAATGATTTCACCTTAGAATACAGAGCCATATTTTGGAGAACACTGAAAAAAACAGAGAGTATTCTCTCATGAATATGTTCCTACTGGAAATAAGAAAAAGTGTTCTTATTTCATATTTGTTGATTCTTTAGGTTGATTTTTTTCTCTGATACTTTTATTTATAGCCCTATTTGACCTGGGACTTAATTTCTATGCAAGGTCATAGATTCAATTGCCAAATCCAATTTAATTGGAAAATAGCAGGACAGAAATCTTCATGAAAAAAAAAATGATGAATAACATTGAAATAAAAATTTGAGAACTTTATTTCTTCCAAAGGAAAAACGAAAGTAAATGAGTAAATATTTTATGGAGAATGTACATTAGATTGGTGGATAAATATTTCTAGACATCACTGGATGAATAAATGTGAATTATTCCAAAACAAGATAAATGCAGTGTAAGTCAATAATTTAAAGAGATGTACCAAATTAATATTTGACAGTATTCCTGAGCTATGTGTTCAGATATCTGACTTCTATCTGACACCTTGGATAGAATTCAAGTCTGGTCTTATTTCAATGATGTAGATCTTGGGTGTAAAGATGCATCCAAGCATCACTGTACTGGATGCCAAGATTGAGAAGATCTCTACAGCAGCCATGACCATGCCCTTAGTCCTATGTGAGTCATGGAGGAAGGTGACATAAACACTGCAGAATCCTAGCACGACAAAGGTCAGGAACTTGGCTTCATTAAATGTTTCAGGAAAATTCTTTGCCACGAAATCCACAGTGAAGCTTCCAAGGGCAAGGCAGGTCAAGTATCCCAAAATTCAGTAGAATGCAGTAACTGAACCCTTGTTGCACAAAATGATTATCATTATCATCAATATCAACAAATATCAATATCAACAAAAGGAGGAGAAACTGAGAGCCAGATTACCCACAGAATACATTGATATGGAACATATCAGAAGGATGTATTTCATTGAACCTGATAAAAGGAGGTTCCTTAAACCTCTTCCAGGTTCTGTGATTATGAAAGCCAAACTACAATGATTGTTTTGGCAAGCAATGTGGAAACAGACACCATGAATACAATTCCAAAAGTGATTTGTTGTAAGGCTACATTTTTTTCTGTTAGGAAGACCAATGAAGAAAAAGGAGCATGAGAAAATGGAACATGAGTGACATGAGTAGCTGATGAGAAATGTGGAAAGACATAGAAGGAAGGACAGGAAGCAAGTTAGAGAGTAAGAAAGGTTAAAGCTTAGAGAAAGAGGTGAAAGCTTAGAGAGAGTAAGGATTGTAAAAGTTGAGAGAGAGAGAGAGAGAGAGAGAGAGAGAGAGAGAGAGAGAGAGAGACAGAGACAGAGACAGAGACAGAGACAGAGGGAGGGAGGGAGGGAGGGAGGGAGAGAGGGAGGGAGGGAGGGAGAGAGAGATAGAGAGAAAAGAGAGATAGAGAGAAAGAGAGAAAGAGAGAAAGAGGGAGACACTGAGGTAGGGCCAAGTAGCCTCTCATATATTGGGCTTGCTATCTTGCTGTTGCTAGGTAACTGGAAGGAATCTAACCTGAAGATCAGAAGCTTTGGTCATTTTGTATATAACTTCTAGCCATTACCCTATCCTGAGCAGGGGTGCCTGTGGGTTGGCTAAATTCACCAGGGGCCAGTGTTCCAGAAGTACTGAGGAAATGCCTTCCTTCCCATGTAGGTGAAAATTACGACCCATTAGGTTTCATCAGGTTTAAGGACTTCAGCATGACTGGAGACCAGGCATTTGGTACATAGCCCAATGCCCCAAGCTCAATGATCAAATTTAACTCTAGCATCCAGAGTTTGTGGTTTCTCAGCAAAACAACAGCACAGACGATGTGAGTTTGAAACTCTGGAGACTTCCACCATATGAAATCAAGGCATGGAGGTTGGGTTTGGTAAAATGATCTAGAAGAAATCTGTAAAACAGTGAAAGGACAATTGAAAAGACTCATATGGAAAAGATCAGCAACAGGGAATGCCTCAGGATACCATCCTTGTATTCATAGCTTCTCAAGACAAAATTCAAATGACCAATAGTACTGGAGGAGAGTCTGTGAATGCATCAGGGAGGGGAGAGTAAGTGTTAGGAGGGAGGGTGAGATAGAGAAAAAAGTAGAAGGAGAAAAAGAAAGAGAACGAGAAGGTAAAGTAGAAGGAGAAGAATATGGAGAGGGAGAACAGAAGAAGGAAGGGAAGAGGAAGGTGTGGAGCAGGATGACAAGGAGAAAGAGATGGAAGAAGAACAAAAAAAAGAAGAGGAAAATGAAAAAGAAGGAGCAGGAGGGGAGGAGAAGGAGAAAAGGAGAAGGTGAAATAAGGAGGAGAGAAGGAGAGAAGAAGAAGGAGAGAGGAGGAAGAGATGGGGAAGGAGAAGAAGTAGAAGAAGATGTGGAAGAAGAACCAAAAGAAGAAAGAGGGAGAGGAGAAAAAGATTGAGAAGGAAGAAGAAAGAAGGAGAAGAAAGAAGAAAGAAAAGTAGAAGAAAAAAAGAAGAAAGAGGAGGAGGAGGAAGAGGAGGAGAAAAGAGAAGGAGAAGGCAAAGAAGGAGAAGAAGTAGAAGGAGGAGAAGGAGAACATGGAGAAGAAATGAGAAGAGATGAGAGTTATAGTTAGGCAGACACAGACAGAGAAACACAGACACACAAAGAGAGTCGTGCACATAAACATTCACACAGAGACACACAAGTAGGCACAGAGACAGAGAAAAATATACATATAAAGAGAGACATGCACAGAGACATTCACAGAGATACACACATTTACACAACTTAATTAAGAAGTATTTACAAAAATATATCTATGAAATTACAAGGATATTAAGTACTAAATTATGTGAGCATTGAGGAGGAATGAGATCCAAACAAATTTTGCAAGTCCTGCAACATTCTGCATGCTTCCACACAGCTTTAGCTGTGGGAGTATCAGTTATAGGGCTGTAACTTTTGTTTTTTTCATTTATAATTTACTGTGAATCTCCTTTCTCCACCATTCAATATGGTCAGTAGTTTCCATGTCGAATGACTTTCCAATGCATGGCATCTAGTGAGAAAGAGAAAACAATTTAAAAAAAAAAGAGTCTCTATGCTGGAGCCAACTGTACAAACAATTTGTAGTTATTCTCCAAATGCAGGGCTCAAAGAACTCAGAGGCTCCTCTAGCTTTTACACAGATCTTAAGTTTGGTCCCCCAGCATCACTGAGAACCTATTGACAATTCTCACTCAGGTCATAAAGCTATGGAGCATTCCAATGTATTGAGTTCCAGAGAAAAAGCCATTTGGAAGCTTATCTCTCTAAAAGTGAAGATTGCGCTGAAAATTATGAAAAGTGAGAATAATTTTAAATATGAAAAAACATTCCACACACACACATTAAAATAATACATGTAGACAAAATTGACAGCAATCTATATGACACAATACCCACATACACGAGAGGGGAAGGGGCAGGGGGAGAGGTGGAGAGACATATGTATACTTACAATACTTTTTTTTTTTTAGTCAAGTTGTCAAAACTGACACAATCAATGTACAGGAAGAGATGTATATGGCAAACACTGGGGACAGACTATCATGATAAGGACAGCATAGGAGGAAACAACAAGTTGATCTGTGGCATTGAGAGCCTGAATGGGCCCTTCTACATTTGGTTGGATTTAGAATCCAAGATTTAGTTCAGAACCAGCCAGCTCCCTCCTTGTCCCAGTGATCTACTTTTGCTGGGGCACAGTCACAAAGGTTCCACAACATTTCTAGACAGTTTTCCCAGTTTTAGACAACTGGGACTGTGGGAGATATAACCCCCCCATCTTAATTAAACTAAGCCACGCAAATGCAAAATATTTTTGAAAACAGTTTAATTTCAATTTTGGAAAGAGAACAGAGAGCTCTACAATGATATGGACTGAATTAGTCTTTAGGTTCCATTGTGCACCCTAAATTAAATATAGTGTAAAAGATTCTGTTTTCTATGTAGCAAGTGAGGGCTGAAAACAACACACTAATGGAGATAAAATGCAAAAAACTGGGATATACAGTAACAATTCAAAATGACACTGTGAAAAACGATGTATTTATACATGTTAACTGTCCTATTGACCACAGTGTCATTCATCATTGTGTTAGGGGATCCAATCTAGTGATTAATCATCAGGGTTTGACAGTAAAATCTTTAGGCTCAATACACCAGACATTAGCTGGAAAATGATTTACAAGAATGTAATGACCTTTGGTGTCTTCTCTGTGAATCTGTTGTATGGATGCCCTGTCGTTGATTGTTTTAGTTGTTAGTGTTGTTTTAAAATAGAAATATTGAATGCAAAAGCAAGTTGCAGGAGCCCAAAATGTCTTTGCATCCTCTCTTTCTCCTTCCCATAACTTTCTAATTTTCCCAATCCCCACATTCATTCAAAATACAGAATTTCAAAAAATAAAGAAACTCATTCATCATCTTTACTTTGTGCTTGCATGCTGGTTGCAATTATCTTGTAAGCATTAAAAATCAGGCTAACATACTGCCTATGTTCAATAGGGTTTCATTGATGTGAAGCTACATCATGACTCAAGAAACACTTATAGGGAAAATTTAATTGATGTTGTCTTACAGTTTCAGAGGGTCAGTATATTATTATCTTGATAGGAAGAATGGCAGCATCCAGGAAGAGTCGGTGCTGGGGAAGGAACTAATTGGTCTATATCTTAGTCTGAAGGCAACCAGGAGGAAGTTTGTGGCCATAGGTAGCAAGGAAGAGGATCGATTTTCGTCACTGAGCAGAGATTGTGCACTACATAAAAGCAAGCCTACACAATGATACACTTCCTCAAACAAGCCAACACCTTGTAATAGTGCCACATCCCATGGGCAAAAGATATTCTAATCAACACACTGCATCATAGGAAAATGGTAGAGAGACATAAAGAAAGATACTGCATGATTGCATTCCTCTAGTCACAAGTGCTACATACCTACACGTTAATATGCACACACACACACACACACACACACACACACACACATAAACACACACACACACACACACACACACACACACACATGCCTATCTGATATGCATAATAATAATGTGCAGTCTCGGGTCCTGTGCGATTGGATTGGACCAGGTGCTGTGTTCCACTCACCAGAGGTCTTAGGATCCCGTGGTGGATCCTGTGTGTGTCCTTGGGGGTGTCCAGAGACACCCCTGGCAAGGGACCACGGTGTTCCCTTGATGTACTTCTGTTGTCCAATTGCTCCGGCTAGGATTTCAAGTGCTATATTGAACAGATAGGAAGAAAGTGGACAGTCTTGTCTAGTCCCTGATTTTAGTCGGATTGGTTTTAGTTTCTCTCCATTTAGTTTGATGTTGACTACTGGTTTGCTATATATTGCTTTTATTATGTTTAAGTATGGGCCTTGAATTCCTGATCTTTCCTTGATTTTTATCATGAATGGGTGTTGGATTTGTTTAAATGATTTCTCAGCATATAACGAGATGATTATGTGGTTTTTGTTTTTGAGTTTCTTATGTAGTGGATTACGTTGATGTGTTTCCTTATATTAAACCATCCCTAAATCCCTAGGATGAAGCCTACTTGATCATTATTGATGATTTTTGTGATATGTTCTTGGATTCAGTTTGCATGGACTTTATTAAATATTTTTGCATCGATATTCATAAGTGAAATTGGTCTGAAGTCTTCTATTTTGTTGGGAATTTATGTGGTTTAGTTATCAAAGTAATTTTGGCTTCTATAGAATTAATTGAATAGAGTACCTTCAGTTTCTATTTTATGGAATAGTTTCGGGACAGTTGGAATTAGTTCTTTTTTGAAGGTCTGATAGAACTCTGCACTAAACCCATGTGGGCTGTCCTGGGCATTATTTGGTTGGGAGATTATTAGTGACTGCTTCTATTTCTTTAGGGGGTATGGGGCTGTTTAGATCTTTATTCTGATCTGGATTTAACTTTGGTATCTGATTTCTGTCTAGAAAATTGTCCATTTTGTTCAAGTTTTCCAGTTTTGTTTAGTATAGCCTTTTGTAGTAGTATCTGATGATGCCTAGGTTTTCCACAAGTTCTGGTCTTATGTCTCCCTTTTCATTTCTAATCTTGTTATTTAGGATACTATCCCTGTGCCCTGTAGTTCGTCTTGCTAAGAGTTTATCTATCTTGATACTATTTTCAAAGAACAGGCTCCTGGTTTGGTTGATACTTTGAATAGTTCTTTTTGTTCCCACTGGTTGATTCCAGCCCCGAGTTTGATTATTTTCTGCTATCTACTCCCCCTTGTAAATTTGCCTCCTTTTGTTCTAGAGCTTTTAGGTGTGCTGTCAAGCTCTTAGTGTGTGCTCTGTCTGGTTTTTTTTTGTGGTGGCATTCAGAGCTGTTGGTTTTCTTTGTGGGACTACATTCATTGTGTCCCATAAGTTTGTGTATATTGTCCCTTCATTTTCATTAAACTCTAAAAAGTGTTTAAGTTCTTCTTTATTTCTTCCTTGACCAAGTTATCATTGAGTAGAGTGTTGTTCAGTTTTCACGTGAATGTTGGCTTTCTATTATTTATGTTGTTATTGAAGATCAGCCTTCTTCCATGGTGATGTGATAGGGTGTATGGGATACTTTCAATATTTTTTTGAGTCCTGTTTTGTGACTGATTATAAGTTCTATTGTGGAGAAGATACCATGGTGTTTTGAGAAGAAGTTATATCCTTTTGTTTTAGGGTAAATGTTCTGTAGATATCTATTAAATCCATTTGTTTCATAACTTCTATTATCTTCAATGTATCTCTGTTTAGAGTCTATTTCCAGGATCTTTCTATTGATAAGAGTGGGTTATTGAAGTTTCCCACTATTATGGTGGGCAGTGCAATGAGTGATTTGAGCTTTACTAAAGTTTCTTTAATGAATGTGGATGCCTTTGCATTTAGAGCATAGATATTCAGAATAGAGGGTTCATCTTGGAAGATTTTACCTTTCATGAGCATTAATTGTCCCTCTTGTCTTTTTTGATATCTTTGGGTTGGAAATTGATTTTATTCTATATTAGAATGGCTACTCCATCTTATTTCTTCAGACCATTTGCTTGGAAAATTGTTTTCCAGCCTTTTACTATGAGGTAGAATCTGGTTTTTTACCTGAGGTGGGTTTCTTTTATGCAGCAAAATGTTGTGTATTGTTTATATAGCCAGTCTGTTTGTCTATTTGTTTTTATTGGTGAATTGATTCCACATTAAGGCAACTTCAGACCAACTTCTCTTATGTATATCAATGCAAAAATACTCAATAAAATTCTCCCCAAACTAAAAGGGCTATTAGGTTCTTTACTGAGAGTCAAAACTGCAATGAGAACTTCCAGTTTTCCAAATGTCTCTGACTAATTGCTCTTTGATAGTAACTAGGCTTTCTCCTACTCAGAGCACATTACAAGAGGTTGTATAACAATTAACCAAAGGTCATCAGAAGGGAACTAATGATTTATTATAGGTTCTAGGGTAAAAGATAAAATATTGATTGGGTTTACCTACACAAAACTTCACTAACATCTTAGTTATGGTTTGATACCTTCAGTGAACCTGTTGATCTGAGACAGTTGTTGAACTTTGTAGCATGTGGTCATGTATTCTGAAATATGTATAAGTGCTGAGGACAAAGAGACGAGGAACATCTAGAGAAAAGATTTTTTTTTTGCCTTTCTCCACTTAGACTATTTTTTTTTCCTTTTGCCCACTTAGAAGAATTTTTCCCTTTCCCCACTTAGGATCTTTCTGCTTTTCCCCTTATATAACTTTCATAGGAAATTTTTTATAACTTAGTAATAACTTCTATGATCACTTCTCTAAATTCCTTCTCTTCCAGTGACATCTGGTTAGTAGGCTCAAAATTAGAGCCCAGCAATTCCTGCTGAGCTAGAAAAAAGGCTGCATTGCTTAATCCTCCTCTTAGGCTACAGGTGTTAATCACCTAAGCCAGCCTACCCTCAGAAAGACCCAGTACTTTTTAGAAGTTATCATCAGCATTTCAGGACAATGAGAGAGCTAGAAAGCTCTGGGACACTTAGATTTTAAAGGCATTGCCAGGGTCCTACTCTGTGACTCCACTGCTATCCTGGCTCAGAGCAATCCTGGACCTCAAACTCTACTATAGAGAAGAAGTGATTTAAAAAAAAACTACATGGTATTGATACAGAGACTGACAGATGAATCAGTGGACTAGAACTGAAGATCCAGAAAGAATGCCAAATATTTATGGACCCTAGATTTTTGACAAAGAACCAAAAAAAAAAAAAAAAAAAAAAAAAACGATGGAAAAAAGAAAGGATTTTCAATAAATGGTGATGTTCTAATTTGCAGTCTGTATGTTGAAAAATAAAAATAAATCCATACTTATCACCTTGCACAAAGCTCAGTTTCAAATTGAACACGATTATCAACATAAAATATGATACACTGAATCTAATAGAAGATAAACTCATTGACACAGAGAGGGAAATGTCCTAAACACATATCCCATGGTTCATGCTCTAAGATCAACAATTCATAAATGTAATATAATAAACTATTTTAGATCATCTCCCCATTAATGTAACAATCACTGTAGTCATCAAATGGTTTCCATGTAAGATTTGAGGCAATTACCATATTAACCTTTTTTTTTTTTAATTTGGTTGGTTAATTGTTTGGGGGGTATTCAATTTGAAATGAACAGGAGATCATTTCCTGCCTGCGAACAACGTGGAGGGAGTCAGTTCAGGAAACAGATAGCTACTACAGATAATAAATAAATAAATACTCCAAATGAAGGCAATTTTTAAACCTTTCATAGCATGGCAAAAAACACTTTAGTCATTTACAGACCAAAAGCTAGAACCTCTTTGTAGTGTGGGCATTGGGCTTAGCAGCCTAGTCTCAGTATACTAACATACTAGGAAATTATCATAAAAAAATACACTGAATAGTTTGTCTTTAGATCTTTAAAAACCTCAGAAATACTTATCAAAATAAAAGACTATAATAAATTCAACAGAATAAGTTTCATTTTCTTTCAACAAAAATTTAGGCTTTTTATAATAATAAATATTTGTTATGAGTAATTCTAGCTCATTTGGTCATAAATATATATGTTTTTAGGAAAATAATTCTAAAAACTTAAAATTTATGTTTTGTATTATTATGTATAACATTGGCAAATTAGATAAGACATGCTCATTCATGTTAAACTCATAAATCTACTCCTATTTATTGAATCTTTTAAAAAATCAGAAACCTCCCTAGGCAAGATCTTAAACTAATGTTCCCACTTATGCCATGACATTTTTAGCAGATATTTAAATGTATTAACTGATCTACTAATGAGTAGAAATCTGAAAGACCAGAATCTCTGTTACCTTTCACATAATGATTCTATTCAATGTAAACTATGACTACCATTAGAAAAATACCCAAATCCTAAAGTCAAATCCTCACCTCTTTTATCAGTCATAGAAAATATTTTAATAGCTATGGTACTGTAATCTGTAATCCCAGCACTTGGCAGTTGAATGAAGGAGGATCAAGGCCTTTGACTGTCCATAGCTACATAGCGAGTTTGAGGTCAGCATGAGTAATGTAGGACTGTCTCAAATAAACCTGTCCCCTACAAATCAAACAGAAATCTAATGTTAGTATAAAGATATAAAAAAGTAAATATTTCTGTCACTTCAGTAGGAAAATGTTGACCAGAAATACTAAAATAAATGTACAATTGCAATTTTTTTACTATATTTTTGAAGGGAAAACTATTGAAATCTGGATATCCATAGAGTTCCCTGTTTAGAACATTATCCTGACAGCATATAGCCCAGAACTGGTAAGAAGCAAGGCTTGGAGAATCACAGGAGTTGCCTTGCCCAGACTTTAGAGATGGCAGCAAATAACTGTAAGTATCACCTGTTTTTTTAGACTGAGGAAGTTCAATTGATGATGACATGTTCCAATATAATAATAGAAAAACAAACAAACAAACAAATAAAAAACTATTATTTCTGCTTTAGATCTTGGCAGGGCCATTCTAGCCCCATCGTTTGACAAAAGCACAACACAGCTCAGAAAATTGTTTTGATGACATCAACAATTGTCAGACTTAAAATCTATCGATGTGCTTCAAACATCTCTCATCTTCTGGGGTTATACATGGTGGTATTTATGAGACCTCTAAATGATCCCTAGGATTAGGAGCATAGTGTGTAGAGTTGGGAGTGGATATATAGACTGGAGAGATAAAATGGGAAGCATGGTGATCCTTGGATTGCCTGTGCCACATACCTTTGCAGTTGTGCTAATAGATTCAGTGCAGATTGCCAATACCTTATATGAGCACTACCCTAGCACACAGTACAGTGCTTTCTATTCTTTTTCCGGGCTTTTGCCTGTGAGAGGGAATGTAGCTTGGAAACTACTGGTTGGTGTGTGGAAGATAAAAATCATTGGATCGGTTCAAAGCTATGGGAGCTGCCAGTTAATAGGCTAAGCTTCAGACTACATCCTTCCAATGGATAACTAGGGTCCAGTCTAGATGAATTTCTGGATCCCCAGGATACATGAATAGCATGCAGTATTCTAGAGTAGTATCCAGCTTAATGATACTTCTGTTGCTCTTGTGTCTTTCCCTCTTCTGTATCCCACAAGTTCATTCCGCTTTCTTGGCATGACTCACAAATGAGCATTGTGTATTAACCTGTGATATATGAGAGGAGTTGTCTGAATAGAGATGAAATATTGAGTCATGGCAAACAAAACTGTGGAAATGGAAACCATCCAGGGGCAAATGTTGTAAAATTAACATAGTCTGTGAAAGAAAAATGCTTTTGCTTTCAGAAGGAGAGTGAATGGAGTTTTTCACTAAGCTGGAAGGGGGCTAATAAAGACCTTTTTTAACTGGAGAATTTAATAAGAATTAACCAAAACCCAGGTGCAATTATTCTTACAGGAGTGAACTGGATAGATGGGTAGAGTTTGGCTAGTATAAGATACTTGATTTAATGACTTTTGAGGTCCTTTTTCGAAATCATGATCAATAAATTCTGCCCTCTGTGACATTTCTACTATATTTGTTTGAAAGATGAATGAACTAGGATACATAGATATAACTTTATATTATAGTTCTTGAACTTTCATGATGTGACAATTAAATCTGTATGATCAGGACATATTGTAGAGCTCTGCATTAGGCACACATAATCTATAGCTCCTGGGGACATACACGCAAATGAACAAACATGACTTTATAGTGTTTCTTGTTTTCAGAATGGAATACATTTTATAAATAATCTAAAAGCAATAGGTTCAGTTTCTATGTTCTTAGAGATAGAACCTTAAAGACCCTAAAAACTCTAAAAATTAAAAAAGAAAAAAGAAGAGAAATGAAAATAAACTTGAAGCTTTAAATAAACAACAAAAACCCTAAAAACAAACAAACAAACAAACAATAAAAAAACATAATTTTTTTTGAAAAAATAAAACTAAAAGAACCTAAAACCCTAAACAAACAAACAAACAAACAAACAAACAAATCTAGATCTCTACAAAGACCCAAAAAAACAAAAAATCATTACCACAAACAAACAAACAAACAAGGAAAGAACAATAACCACACTAAGCCTTAAAAAAAAAAATCTCGCCAAATACACTGAGAACAACCCTAAAATCATTTAAAAAAACGTAAAAAAAAAACCCTAAAACAATAAAGCAAAACCTAAAACCCTAAAAACGCTAAAATTATTAAACAAACACTAAATGACCGAAAAAAGCTATTTTTTTAATCTTAATAAACATTTTTAAAACCCTACAATTCTATAAATAAGAAAACACAAGAACTCTAAAAAGACCCTAAAAAAATTATAAAACCCTAAAAAAAAATCCAAAACTCTACAAGTCTAGATCCCTAATGAGACAATAAAAAAAAAAAATTAAAAAAAAAAAGATAATGAAAAGATACAAAACCACCACCCCAACAACTACAAATTCTTCTGCCTTAAAAAATCGCCAAAAACACTGGAAAAGAAAATCATTTTACAAACCTTATTAAAAAAAATGCTTAAAACAATTTTTAAAAATTCCTTAATTAAATTAAAAAACAAAACAAAACTAAAAAATAAAGAAAAACCCTAAAATTCTAAAACAATCTCAACAACAGTAAAAAGACCCAAAAGAACTGTAAAACCCTAAAAAAAGTTTTTTTAAAAAGTTCTAAAAACACATCAAAACTCTGAAACTCAAAAAAAAAAAACTTGAAAACCCGCTTAAAAAAGCAAAACAACAAAAACAAACAAATAGACAAACAAAAAACAACAACAACAAAACACCTACAATACCCTGAAACACTAACTAAAATCCTGAGACTATAAAAACAAACCTACCGCCCCCAAAAGGCTTACAAAACCCTGAAACATTAACTAAAATCCTAAGATACAAAAATAATCCTAAACCCATAAAAAAAAGCAAACACACACACAAGAAAACAAAAAACCTTTTCAAAATTCTAAAACCCTATAAAACACTAAAAGTATAAAAAGAAACAAAAACAAAACAAAACAAAACAACAAGAAGATCAAAAACACACAAAAAACTACAATTATCCTAAAATTATTCATAAACCCTAAAAAGCCCTAAAACCTGAAATACCTTAAATTTCTAGGAGAAATCAAGATCTAAAATAAATAAATACATACATAAATAAACACATAAATAAATACATAAATAAACAAACAAACCTCAACCCTACCAAAAACAAACAAACAAACAAACAAACAAACAAACAAACAAACAAACAAACAAACAAAAAACTTTTAAGGACAAAACAACCTCCAAAATTTAAAACCATTAAAACCCTAAAACTCTAAATAACCCAAAGGGCTTTACCCTCCTGCACCCCCCCCCCAAAAAAAAACCCGAAAACTGTAAAATACTAAAAAGCCCGAAAAAAAAAGCCTAAAACATTAGAAGAAGTAAATAGAAAAAAAAAAATCTAGAATCTTTAAACAAATACTGAAATAGTCCTAAAATCAAAAAAAAAAAAAAAAAAAAAGAAAGAAAAGAAAAGAAAAGAAAAAGAAAAGAAAAAGAAAAAGAAAATTCTGAAAACACACCTATCAGCTAGGCAGTCATTCAACTTACATATTTTAGCCTGCTTCTGAGTGCTGGTATTAAAAGGGAATAAAACTATACTTGACTCTTTTTTGTTTGTATAATTGTTTTCTAAAAGATTTTTTTTTCTCTGTGGGTGAGTATATGTGTGTGTGTGTGTGTGTGTGTGTGTGTGTGTGTGTGTGTGTGTGTGTGTGTGTGTGTGTGTGTGCGTGTGTGTGTGTCTGTGTGTGTGTGTGTTGTCCAAAGAGGTCATCAGATCGTCTAGAACTAGAATTGCAGGTGGTTGTGAACAACCATGTGGGTGTTAGAAATTGAACCCTGGTCCTGTGCAAAAGCAATCAGTGGGCCTAAGCAGTGAGCTATCTCCTCAGTCCTTTCTGCTTGCTCTAATCTCTACTTCACTATTCATCTTGCCCAAATATGTCTTTAATTCTTACTTCTTCTGTCTTTTTTTCTGTGATGAATTCTTGTTTGCTTTTCTCTTGCTTCTCCAATTACAGCACCAAGATTCTGCATTTCCTTTTGTTTTGGAAGATTCTCAAGGAATCCTAAATCCAGATTTTAGGGTAGTTATTTAAAATTATTGCTGGTGATTCTGACAATGGTTTCCTCATTTTTTTAAAAATTAGGTATTTTTTCATTTACATTTCCAATACTATCTCAAAAGTCCCCACATACCCACCTCAACCACACCCCCACCACCACCACCACATCTTGTCCCTGGCATACCCCTGATTTAAGGCATATAAAGTTTGCAAGACTGATGGGGCTCTCTTTCCAATGATAACCAACTAGTCCATCTTCTGATACAACTGCAGCTAGAAACATGAGCTCTGATATGCTGCTAGAAAAATGAGCTCTGGGGGGTTTCTTTAGTTCATATTGTTGTTCCACTTATGGGATTGCAGACCCCTTTAGCTCCTTGGGTACCTTCTCTACCTCCTCCATTTCGGTCCCTGTGATTCATCCAATAGCTGACTGTGAGCATCCACTTCTGTGTTTGCTAGGCCATGGCAAAGCCTCACAAGAGACAGCTAAATCTGGGTCCTTCCAGCAAAATCTTGCCAGTGTATGCAATGGTGTCAGTGTTTGGAGGCTGCTTATGGATGGATTAGTGGATTGAAAACCACTAATTTGGACACAATGGGGCTACCTCTGCCAATGTAGACTGTTTATCCAGTGTTGCTGGTCAGAAATCTCCGTTCTTTGAAGGCAATGGGTTTTCCCAGAACAGGCTTCTTCTGAGTCCCCAAACTTCTGTCAACACCTGTTCACCTTGATGATGATCACTGATGTATCAAATGACCATACTTAGTAAATTAGAGTAATACAGTTTTCTTTTCCACCCTAGAAAGTGGGGATTCTAAAAATATGTGTACTAGCTAAAAGCAGTGATGGTGCTCTTCCTAGGGTTCCTTACATAGTGTCCTCCTTGGATGTTCCTCTCTGATCTATACTCACCATCTATGCAGCTTCCTCTCATGAACAGCACACATGATAACACTCAACACATCTGATCTTCAGTCAGCAGAAATATACTAATTATATTTCCCATATGGCCCAGTTGCTCATGATTCTGAGGCATAATCATACATGTTGTATTGCCAAACAAAATGACACTAATTGTCTAGTATATAATGAAGCATATTTTGTATGACTCTTTACAGGAGTCTGTATATTCAATGATGAACACACCATCAGCAAATGAGTGAATTCTTGTGAGATGATGTCATCACAGAGGGAACCAATGGGCTAGAAAGAGAAAAGAGAGAGCCAAACTCCCTTTCATAATTAAACCTTTTCTATAACAGCATTATTAAATTATTTTTATATGTAAGTCATATCCCTCCTGACCCATTCAATTTCTTCCAAATATATTCACACCTGGGGATTAATCTTCAGAAAATTATTCTTGGGAAACACATGTGATTATTTCAACATCTATAGTAGTGTGGGGGCATTATTCTCCCTACGTCATATACACTTAATATCTTTAGATACCTCCTTCCCTGTGATAGCCTTGCAGCTCACTGAGTGACATGTGCATTTGATGATAAATGATACACAAACATTGAAGCACCTTACCATATCCTGTCACCCATATCATGTACAACATTGCAAGAACCACAAGTGAGTTGAAAAATACAAATATATTTTTTAGTGTCTTGAAGCTAAAATCCCCAAATTAATCAAAATATTATTTGGACTCTGTTACTTTATACCAGTGTTTTTTAAGTGTACAAGTCGCAGGCCTTTTCTGTGACCCTTTGCACAGGTTTATAGTGTCCTTTTACCATCTTCATCCTCCCCACTGTCCTCCATTGGTATCAAATCTCCCCCTGCTGCTGCGCTTACTCCTCCAAAATACCTCCTATTTTTTAATGCCTCTTATTAAATTTATATTTTCACAATTGTCATTTTGAGTTTTACTTGTCTAACCTAATATATAGTATTTTAACGTTCCATCCATTTTTTTTGAAAACAAAGCCCTGCACTAATACACATAGATGAGAAATATATTTCTCTCTCTCTCTCTCTCTCTCTCTCTCTCTCTCTCTCTCTCTCTCTCTCTCTCTCTCTCTCTCTTTCTCTCTGTCTCTCCTTTTTAAGTCATTCATCCAGTAGTTGACATCTAAAATCACTCCATAGCATGTATGTTTCATACAGTGAGGCAATCAATATTGATGAATTGATGATATGGATATGTAGTGGTCCTTCTTAGATTTTTTTTGAACTTAAATCAACCTGGGAAGATAGAATCTCAGATAAAGATCCTCCATCACATTGGCCTGTGGCCACACCTTAAGGAATGATTTTTTTTTTATGACTGTTGTTGAAGGATCTAGCTCTCTATGGATAGTGTCATATTCTATGAAGATGATGTACAGGGTGTGGTGGGGACCGTGGAATGTACTGAAAACGATTTTTTTTGAAGAACTGAAGATTTATGTGGCATGAACAATTAAAGTGTCCTCTAATTTGTAAGTAAATTTTATACATACCTGTGTCCAGTATTCTGTCTACACATATTTCAAAACTAAAATTACCTCATCTATTTCATCCTGTTTTACTGCATTTAATCTCTGAAATTCCTTGTGATCAGAAGTGCTGGTAAATTTTAAAAACCTTTAAAATATGACTGGGAGATATCAGGTTTGTTTTAATTTTATCACAACTTTGTAAGCATGCCCAAGATCTATGTTTTCCTCCTACTTTCCAAAGAATCCATAATTCATGATTGCCATTGGTTTCAATATATGTCATTTAACCCTGTCAAATTCCAGGTTTTTTTGCATAAAAATAGTCCTCCTCTAACTGTGGGTTTTCATAAAGTGAAAATTGGTGTGCTATCCAGTGTGCTGCCTCAAAGAGTCTGTCAATATTTATGATAAGAAGCACAGCTTAAAGATAACCAAGGGAAAGGTTGGAACATGAAAAATAACCACCATGGATGTTGTCAAGTCAGAAACCGAAGACTTTCTCAGAACGAAAATAAAAACAAAAATGAAACAAAACAAAACACAAACCAAACAAATAAATAAAAATCCAAAAACCAAACAATAAAAACAATGCAAGGGTGAAATTCTTTGGCAGAATATTACTCAGATCATCAGGCCTTTCAGTTGGGATTTCATTTATTATTTCTAGGAGGCCATATGAAAAGGTAAATTCGAGATGCTGAACGTTTCTGAGTGTAACTAGGGAAGGAACCAGCCTGAGAGGGGTTCTATGATGTAAGCTGAACTAGGGTGATGTCACAGAGCACTGGCTGGAGGTTGCTCATCTATTCCACTTGGAGGCGCTAGAATCCATTGAAGGTGAGTTCACTATCTTCACAGTGGTGTGTCAAAGCCAGGTCATTTTTTCCCACAGGCTTTTGGTGCCTGGTCTGTATCAGGAGACAGAATCTTGACATCTAGGATATTTTTCTATGGGTAAGTATATTTATGTAGTAATTAGGACCCTCATAGCTACAGAAAGCTAAAAATTTTCTCTCCTACAGAGAGTTACTGTACAATTTACTTTCTCCATGTTTATTAGCTAGGGAGATGAATGGTCTAGGTTAGTTTATCTCCTGAATTTATTACCCTTGCTAACAATATCTAGATCACAATTCCACTAAAATGCCAAATCTCCTCTTTGTCCAAGTGCATGTTAGAAGATATTAGTTCTAAATGGCTGATATTGCCTCAAATTGTTGAGTTGTTCTTGAGTTCACTGATGCAATCGCTTCATCAAATAATTTTGAAGCTGGGTCAGGAGAAACAATAAAGAAGGACAGTGGTGTGCTGTGTCCCTGGGAAGATATTTGTGAATGCAGGCACTTAGCTCAGTCCTTACACGTACAAGAGAGTCATGGTGACCCTTCTGGCCCTTTTATTTTTTTTTTTCTCTTCTTCTTGATCATTGGGTGTAATAGTCATAGCACAACCTAAATTGACATAGAATTTCAAGGAGATGATCCTCATCAGAGACAAATTAACTCAGGGCTGAAGAAATAAATGTTGATCTGAGTATATTCTTCTGAGCTCTAGAGAATTACTTGTTAATTACACTATTTTTATGTCCTTGTTTTTTTGTTTCTTTGTTTCTTTGTTTGTTTGTTTGCCTGCTTGGTTAATTTTATTTGAGTTTCTGTATGTTTAGATTTGGCTGTCAGGAAACTCACTGTGTAGACCAGACTAGCCTTTATCTCACTAAGGTCTGCCTCACTCTGCCTCTTGAGTACTATGATTAAAGTTATGGGTCACCA
This sequence comes from Mus musculus, assembly GCF_000001635.26. NCBI lineage: Eukaryota > Metazoa > Chordata > Mammalia > Rodentia > Muridae > Mus > Mus musculus. The sequence continues at coordinate 79,075,517 of NC_000087.7, read as the reverse complement.
CCACTTCCTATTAACTTCTCCATTTGATTGTTTGTTTTGTTATTTTTTGTTTGAATTTCTCTTTTGTTTGTTTTTCGTTTGATTTTCTTCTGTTTTCTTTTACTTGTTGTTGTTCTTGTTGTTGTTGAGACAGGGTTCCTCTCTATAGCACTGGCTTCCCTGGAACTCACTTTGTAGACCAGGCTGGTCTCTAATTTAGAAATCTGCCTGTCCTTGCCTTCTGAGTTCTGGGATTAAATGCGTGTACCACCATGGCTGACTTATTAACTTCTTATTTTTATAAAATTAATTTTAGGAGCTCAAATCTGTTTAGCATAGTCTTCTTCACATGCTCAGAAGTTCTCGTAGAGAAGAGTCTTGGTCCAGCATTCACTCCCAACCCATAACCATTGCCCATCAGGAATTCATATATATGACAGAGGCAACAGCATTGTGTCTGGCGTAAACGGGCAAGATCTTCAGTCCCAGGCAATGGGCAAGTATGATATTTGAAGAGAATGGAAGCCACTTAGACAGTGTGATTTAGCACAACAGGTCTACAGCCTTGAAGAAGACAATACCTCTGAAGAGTCTGAGCATGACATCACTCAAGAAGAAGAGTAGGAGGAAGCCTTCTTCCCAGGCCCTGGGGAATATTGTTGGCTGCAGAATTTCTCACGGGTGGAAGGAAGGTAATGAGCCTGTCACCCATTGGAAGGCCATCATTCTAGGTCAACTGCCAACAAACCCTTCTCTTTATTTGGTGAAGTATGACGGAATTGACAGTGTCTACGGACAGGAGCTCCACAGCGATGAGAGGATTTTAAATCTTAAGGTCTTGCCTCACAAAGTAGTTTTTCTTCAGGTGAGGGATGTCCACCTCGCCAGCGCCCTGGTTTGCAGAGAGGTACAACACAAATTTGAGGGGAAAGATGGCTCTGAGGACAACTGGAGTGGGATGGTGCTAGCCCAGGTGCCATTCTTACAGGACTATTTTTACATTTCCTACAAGAAGGATCCGGTCCTCTACGTCTATCAGCTCCTGGATGACTACAAGGAAGGTAACCTCCACATCATTCCAGAGACCCCTCTGGCTGAGGCGAGATCAGGTGATGACAATGACTTCTTAATAGGTTCCTGGGTGCAGTACACCAGAGATGATGGATCCAAAAAGTTCGGAAAGGTTGTTTACAAAGTTCTAGCCAATTCTACTGTGTACTTTATCAAATTTCTCGGTGACCTACATATCTATGTCTATACTCTGGTGTCAAATATCACTTAAATTAAAAAAAATCACAAAGTACAGAAAAGTAAACTTATAGGATTGAAAAAAATGTTTATTTTCCTGTGTTGGGTACCTATGGGTCTTTGACAACCTCAGTATCTTTGTCAATAAAATTTGTTTTGTTCTAAAAATTAATACGTGTGACATGACATGCTTTTAGTGAACACATTGTTGGAAGAGATGGACTATGGTGGAAAGAACATCAAAGCAAGATGAAAGTTGCATCGCAGGCTGTGAACAGTGCATACATCTAATATTACACAGGCTAAAATGGACAGGACTTAGATTCTGTGGTCTGCATAGTGAGCAAGGAATTGGAGATATGACTTAGAGGAGCAGGGATGGCAGCAAAAGATGGATTTTTAGGAAGAAGGGGAGAAAGACAGGACATAGATAGAATCTCTGGAATGAAGTCTGAGGGAGAAACAACAAGTTGGGGGAAAGAGTGATAGATAAAAGGAATGTGGCCTTGTTACACAAAGTGCAACCCAGAAAACTGATCCAAAGAGACTCAGAAATCAGACAAAATCAGGTTTCATTTGAATAATGAAACCAAATGAAACTTGTCTCTCATTTTAAGATTTATTATCTTTATTTATATGGGTGGGTAGTAGCTTGAGAGTATAGGTGACCACAGAGACATGAGTTGTCAGATCCCATGGAGCTGGCATTAAAGCTGATTGTTAACCATTGGATATGAATTCAAGAAAACAAATCCAGTTTTTTTGCGGTACAAAAGTACTCTTGACAACATGGTCATCTCTCTATTCCCATTAAGATATCTTTTTAAGAAATCCAATATTAACATGCAGAAAAGAGACCAGGTAGAAGTTAAGAAAGATTAAATTGATGGTAACCTTTAAAAACAATAAAGGACACACAAAGGAGTAAAGGACACTGAGGAACAAAAATATTCTAAGATGAAGTTCTCAAAATGTGAAGCAGGAGACCCAGGAAGAATAGAAATTTTCTGCAAGTAGTTAAAATTGGACATATCCACATTAGGTTCTTTGGTTGCTTAACAAATAGCCAGCCGATCAGGTCAAATAGTAATTTAAAAGAGAAAATGAGTATACGGTGAGATAATATATGGTGGGGCATGGATCCTGAGTGCTTTCCCTGAGCACTCTTTGCCTGGGATGAATCCTGTGATCTTTTGGATGTCTCTGTGGAGTGCCACAGATGACCATCAAAATGTTCCCCATGGCCTGTTCCCCTGGCTCTCCTCCAAACATCTGACTCCCAACATACCTATGTACCATTTCAGCCTGTCTATTCCCTGGAAATTCCAGTCTTAAATTTATGTGTGACCTCATTCTCATAAAACAGTGAAGGTGTACTCAATGCATATGTGCTGACCTCTTTTCTATGCCAGTTCTCATGGGTTTCAAACTCTATGAGGTTGCCCAATATTTTGGTCACTACTCCTGAGTAGCCCCTGTGCTTCATGGGGGTCTTACTGGGTCCCATAAGCACTCTGAGTGTTTCTTTTGTTTGTTTGGTTTTATTGTTGTTGTAGTTTTGTTTTTGTTTTTGTTTTCTTTGGGTTTTTTTTTTTTTGTTTTTGTTTTTGTATTTTTTTTGTTTTTGTTTTTAGTCAGGCTTGTCATGGACTCAATCATTTGTGTTTTTTCTCTAGAATAAGTTTAAATGCCAAATGACTTGAAAATACTCTCTATTGTTGATTAATTTTGGTATTTAAGAGAGTTTTTGTGCTAGCTGGATGTCTTAATTAGGGTTCCAATGCTGTGAAAAATCACTATGACTAAGGCAACTCATTAGAAACATTTCATTAGTGCTTTTCAACATTTCATTGCAGTTTCAAAGGTTCTGTCCACTATCATCAAGGAAGTAAACATGCAAGTGGCTGGGAATATGTGGTGGTGGAGAGGAAGCTTAGAGTCTTCTGCATGCAGGGATGGTGTCTTCCACACTGAGCAGAGCTTTAAAGCCTCACAGTTATATGCTTCCTCCAAAGAGGCTACACCTACTCCTATAAGGCCACACCTCCTCGTAGTCCAACTACATTCAGAGTGCCATACTGGTTTCATAGAAACTTGACAAGATCTAGAGTCTTGAAAGAGGAGGAGCCTCAGTTGAGAAAATGCCTCTTTAAGATCAAGCTGTAAGGAATTTTCTTAATTGGTGGGAGAGGACCCAGTTCATTGTGGGTGGTGACACCCTTGTGGTGGTAGTCTTGTGCTCCTCATGGAAGCAAGACTTAAGGAGCATGTCAATAAGCATCACCACTCCATGGCCTATGCATGAGCTTCTGGATCCAAGAACCTGTGTTGTTTCAGTTTCTTTCCCAACTACTTTGATGATGAACAGCAATGTGGAATATAAGCTGAATAAAACTTTTGCTATGGAAATAGCTCTTTGGACATGGTATGTCCTTACAACAATAGAAATTTTAAGTAAGACAATTTCTTAGAGAAACAAAATATCTAATAGTACCACTGTCACTTATCCTATAAGGACAAATAATGTGTAGGTGTTTTATTTTAATTTAAAGGTAAGATATTCTCATGTATATAATGACATGCAATTGTTCTAGTTTGCATCTTTCTCACACTGATGAATACTAACATCAAACATAACTTGGGAATATAAGGGTTATTAGCTTACATGTTACAGACTATTACCAAGGAAGGCAAAACAGGAACTTGAAGCATTACCAGGAAAGAGTGCTTATTGCTTGACCCTATCTTAGTCATTGTTCTATTGCTGTGAAGAGACATCATGGATAAAACAACTATTATGAAACAAAGCATTAACTGGGGGCTTGAATACACTTACAGAAGTTTAGTCCAACATCAAGTTAGTGACCGCAGCACTGGAGCAATAGAACTATTGATCCTTAGACAGAGACAGATATTCTGCCATTACATTGGTTTCTTGAAAACTCAAAGACCACCCTTATTGACACTACCACTTCCTCCAATGAAGCCACATCTTCTCTCATTCCTTCTAATCCTTAAACACACTGCCAATCCCTGGTGACTAAATATCCATATATATGAATCTATAGGGGATATTCTTATTCAAACCACCAAAAATCATGTGGCTTGATCAAATATTTTATTTAAATACAGAGTAAAAGCCTCCCTTTTATAAATGACTACTGATGAGCTTACCCACAGTTGCCTACCCTCACACATCGACCATCAAGGAAGAAAATGTCCCATAGACTTACCCAAAAACCAAGTGAATAGAGACAATTCTTCAATTGTTCTCTCTCCTAAGGTGACGCTAGGTTGTCAAGTTGGAGATAAAAAAAAATCCCAGCACATTAAGGTTTATCCTGCTCCATAACCCACACAAACATTATTCATCCCAATCTCCTCCTTCTGACTAGGTATAGACCCACTTCCCTCCATGGCAGAAGTGAAGGGTAAGTACCTCCAACAGCAAGAATACTCAATAATAGGTGACAAGTAGTGAATATGTCTTATAGCCTCACAACACCTACATTCTAATGTATGTTACACTTTCTGGGAGACACTCCAATCTGTCCAACTTCCTGCCAAGTCAGCTTTAACCAGAAAAAATTCTCATCAATTAATCCAATGACTTTTAATTGATTTATTTCTCCTGAGGGAATGGAGTGTTAAGCCTTTTCAGAAGTTTTATTGGAGTTTGATTTATGTACTATATAAATCCATTGATTTATTTATTTTTAAGTGTGTAATTTAATGATTCTAAACACATCTCACCACTGTCATTTTTCACTCATTTTTCTGGTACTTCATATGATATTGAAATCTACTAAAATACAATAGTGAATTCAGAAAAAAGACCAGTGGTGTGGGTAGCAGCAAAGTTCTTGAGTCTCAAAGACAACAGATACCGTGGCTGAATATTCCAACTACAACAACTAGGTAACATTGGTTCTACACTTAGCATGCCGTTTCTAGAAAAAAAAAATTAAAGAATTAAGCCATGTTTCCTCTGAACCTGACATGTTACTATCACAAATGAAAGAAGGATCCATGATCACATGAATATGAAAGGGGCATGAAGCAGCAAAATTGTTCAACTTATTGGCAGCTAGTCAGCATTAACACAAGAAGGGACAAAGACAATAAACAGCTTTGAAGACATGTCCAAATGACCACGTTCATTTACAAGTTTTTTACCCATTCCATGCACATCCATTGATTGATTAACTCATTGATTAAAGCCCTCAGGTTCCAATCACTTTTCAGAGAGCATATTGTACTACCTATGAACATTGTACTGTGGACCAAAGCCTTCATCAAAGACCCATGACTAACATTTCAAAACAATTTAACCACAGAATTCTTTATTTGAAACAAAGTGATAGGATCCATCTATCTCTTCAAGGATATCTCCGTTTTGTTCAAAAAGAACAAAAATGCAATGCAAGTTCAGGATATTGATCACCTATCCATGCATCTTAAACCCATAGGTACTAGCCAGAATGTAAGGTCAGAAGTCTAAACTTCACCTATACTGCAACTAACTCTGAAGATATCTAGCAATCTCCAGTTCCTTTCTGGTACTTACCCACACCAAGTCTGCATTAAGGAATATAGTCTAGTGTGAGATAGTGCCAGCAGTTAATTGCAAAATCCCACTCTGAGTTGAGTTGTATGTAAACTCAGACATCTGTAATATAGACACACATGCATATTCACAAATACTCACAGAAAGAGGCAAGAAGTAGAGGAGCTGAATCTTAGAAATCCTCAAGGAAGAGAATGAAAATCTTGTAAGGCACAGAGGTAAGAGAAAAACTGTGTCTTTCTGCACAAAATCAGGCCATTCTGTCTTCCATCACTGAACGGGAAGGCTCACTATCACTTATCACTATCTGATAAGGTATAGACAGTTGATGAAGGATGAATAGTCAGTTTTCATCAAAGGTATTGACTTTGAAGGTGATAGATTGTTCATTCTCTACTGGAAGCCAGATGCCCAAGAGTTTATGGGAAACACAAATGATTTGAATGTGTTGTAACAAAGGGGAGATGACGAGATATGAAGTTGGCAGGAGGAGTTAGGTGGGAATGGGCCAGTTTTTTTTTCTGGGAGGAGTTACTAAAAGAATTGGAAAGTAAATTCCATCAAAATATAGTGTATGAAATTCTCAAGGAATTAAGGAAAGTAGTTCTTAATATACCATGTCTGTACTGAACACACACAGACCACTTATATGTCCATCTTCTAAATAACAAATTCTTATACAGCAGTTTCATTACATTGAGGGCAAAAGTAATCCAGAGGTTATTTAAAATAAAGAAGAATCTGGGGAGATGTCCCAGGGGTAAAGCCAAGTGTTTGGTCAAACATTCACCTACAACACCAGTGCTTAGGAATTGGAGTGGCAGAGACAGAAGGATGACTGTGGCTTCCTGAATGTCAGCCTCACTCCTAGCTCAGCAAGAAACCCTGTCACAAGGGGAAAATTAGGGAGTGAAGTAGCAGAAAACAGTATACCCTTCCCTATCCTCTGCACTTACCTGTATATTTCTGTATGCATACACACATCAATATGATTACTGTATAAAAGAGGTTACTTTGCATAAATTATAGGCAAAAGCAATGTTGTTTTAACCTAGAGACCTGAAGACTTTTATATCATTAGGGTCCTGGAGAAACTCTCCAGATATAGAGGATTGATATATCTTCTTCCTGTGCTAAGGAAACCTCAGTTAAGTGTGTGTGTCAGTGACTTTAAACACCTTTCTTCCTCTAGATTCCTATTTATACCACAGAATGGTCTGTAAATAATGAAAATACGAAAATAAGACTTTTTCAGGGTGTTGCCTTCTTTTAAAATCATATTTATAATATTTTACTAAATCGATGGGAAATCTTCTGCTCCAAGGAACAATGGATTCAATCCTGTTGACTTCTGTTTTATCCCATTATGAATAGGAATTAATTATACATCAACATTTCTCACGATTTGAACTAAATCAGGAATAAGGGATATGTTTCCATGAAAATAAGTAATGCCAATATGGTTAATCAAGTAGAAATGTGTGTGTGGGTGTGGGGTGGGGTTAGGATGCCTTTGGATTATTTGAGAATGATGGCTGATCAGAAATATGTTATGCAAATAACCCTAAACTGTGAGAAATGAAAAGTAATGATATAAACTATACTACCAAGTGTCATGGCCACTTATTAGTTGATTTCATTTTCTTTTTCATTCCTTTATTCTTTTGAATAAATGTGTGCCACAGATGATCACACGTTCAAATGTGTTAGTTTTCCAGGTGATGGGCTGTTTAGAATGAATTAGAATTTGTTTTATTATTAAAGGAGACTTGTCACAGAGCCTTGAAATATCAAAAACCCATCAGACTCTCTCTCTCTCTCTCTCTCTCTCTGTTTCATTACTCTCTGCCATCTCCATCATAAGTTGTTGGTTCTCAACTACTGCTCTACATGTTTTGCCTCTGTGTTGCCATGGTGTCTACCATGATATCCTGGACTTGCCCTCTGGAACTCTAAGACCACAATTAAATGTTTCCTCTTATAAGTTGGTTTGGTCATGATGTCTCTCACAGCAAGAGAACAGTAACCAAGACATACATACTCCTGTTTATTTTTTGAAACATTCTTTATTTCTTTCATTAAACTTACCTTTAATGAAAGGTCCATTGAACAGTTTTAAGAATAATGTTAATGGGCCCATATAAATAGTGCCAATAGGTGTGGCACTCTCAGGAGGTGTGGAATAGTTTCATGAGGTGTGACATTGGTGGAGTAGTTGGGACACTGATGGAGATGTGTCTTTGTTGAGTTGGTGTGATCTTGTTGGAAGAAATGTAACAATTTGGTGGTAGGCTTGGATGTCTGCTGTCCTTAAGCAATCTCCAGTTTGACACAGTCTCCATCTGCTTCCTGTATATCAAGACCTAAACTCATCTCCTTCTCCAACACTGTGTCTGTCTGAAGGCAACCATGTTTCCAGCCATGAAAATAATGGAGTAAACATCTGAAAAGAAGTTACAAAGTGTTCAAAATTTACTATGATCCTGGTGACACTTCATGTCAATAGAACCCATACTAATACTCACATAAACACTCAAAAACACATTTGATGTTGAGTGGGAACAGACTTTAATGCCCTCTGCCTACTGCCAGGAAGCTATTCATTTCCAAGCAGCTATCAGATAAAGATGTAGAACTCTCAGCTCCAAATGAACCATGCCTGCCTGGATCCTGACATATTCTTAACTTGATGATAATGGACTGAAATTCTGAACCTGTAAGCCAGCCCCAATTAAATGGTTTTCTAATAAAACATGCATTGATAAGTGTGTCTGTTTACAGCAATAAAATCCTAACACACACATGTACATATTCACCTAGATATACTGAGTCACAGACACACACACATGGAAATATTCACACACACACACACACACACACACACACACACACACACACACACACACACACACACACACACACAAACACATTCATTTACAGGGTCTTTAGATTCAGCCAGTACCCATGCAATTTAATTGGGGTGTCGAATACAGGTGTTTGTGGAACATGACTATTGCTCTTTCTTTTAGGAATTATGTGGACAAAATCTGCACACTCACTTCATTCCTCCTCACCATCAGAAATCTCAATTTAAAGAAAGTGAGATAATGAGAAGTAGTTTTAGATACCTCTTTTTTTTTTTCATTTGAGTAGCTTCGACTTCAAATCACCAAGGAAAAATAAACATAACAGAAACGAAATTCACATTAAAATGCCCTTGGCAAGCTCATAATACATTCTCCATAATGAATATAAACTTTTATTTAGAATTCCCAAGGAAATGAGACTTTTGAAAAATCCTTAATTTCAGATAGGCTTTGGTATTTCATTTCCCTGAAAGGAAAACCAATGTAAAAAGACAGAATCTAGATTGCATTGTGCACAAGTTGAATCAGAAACATTTGATATTGTGCATTCAGGGACTCACCACATTTTTACAAATATATATATATATATATATATATATATATATATTGGAAGGGTGAAAGGAGACATCTGGAGAACAATAAGACCCTCATTAGCATTTAACATTCCTGAAGTCAAGTAATAACCTCTAACAACATCAATAACAACAACAACAAAAACAACAACAAGAATAGATGTTCATTAGAAAGAATTTTTTTTAATAACCTTCCATTAGCCTCAGAAAGAGGGGGCATGATCCATCTGCAACACTTTATAGATACTTATTACAATTACCACTAAAGTTTTTAAAATAATATGGATTTTTAAAAATGAAATTGAATTAAAATAGATTTTTTTAGCTGTTAAAAGGGGGAAAATGTGTTCTAGAACGAAATAAAGAGTGTAAGAACTAATTGATTTTTTTAATAAAGAACATTCTTATAACTCATGTGTCAGTAAGTATCAGAATTATAATGCAGTTGATTTTCTCATTGTAGAATAATTTTAATGTGTTTGAATATTTCCAGTTGCAAGAATGGATCTCAGAATTTTCACAAGACAAGAAGAAGTCACCAAGTAGTTTCTCGCTTTTGTTTCAAAAGTCTTCGTTCCTTTTCTGCAGAGTCCCAGACATTCCAGGGAAGGGTTTGAAACATCCAACAACTTCTGAGACCATAACCTCAGAGGGAAGCTACCTTTCTCAGTAAATGGAACTAGGAAAGCTGAAAAGATTCATCCAATCGCTTTAGAACAAAAGTGGCAGCTGGATAACAGAACAAGGTATCATTTAGCAACTCAGCCAAGAAATAAGAGGATTTGAAATGATAATAACACAGAGTAATAAAAACCACTATGCAATTGTAATTTAATCGCATATATATACTTTGGACAGAGAAAGCAATCAAATCTTGGGATCTCTCTGCTCAGCACAATGAAACTCTGGGTCATGCTGCAGATGTCCCAAGTTTATGGCTCATCACAGATACTGGAAGTCTCTGGGAAACTAGAACTACATCATGTAAGTGCTGTGAGTCCAAAGACATGACTTCATAAATTGTTCAAGTCCTCATCTTGCTTGGAAAAAAAATCACAAAGCACCAGAAGTAATAAGAAGTTCATGGTATCAATGTCAACAGGTAAGCACTACTAACAAATATCTGTTAAGCATTGGATTGTTACCAACACAAATGAGGAGATGATTTTTAAATTTAAATGCAGTTACATTTTAATAATTTGTAGTAATGTTAAGTGTCCAGTGTGAAACTGTGGGTGTAGGGCAAGTTGGTGAAGTGAGAGAGAACATGGACGGCAGAAGGTTCTGTGCTCTGTGAAGGCTGACATGGGAGGAGTGAAGGATAATTACCATGCATCCCTGGTTGTGCATCTGGTTGTGTAAATCCACTGACACTACACGGATGGGGGTGAACTAGGGGAAGACAATGGTACCAGATTCTTAGTCTCTGGCATCCCATATAGGGCCTTAAAAAAACATAGACAGTCTAATGTTTTAGAGCTTTATTTTAGACAGCAGTGAGAAAAACAAAGGGTAAAAAGATTGTTAGACTTGCCATGGCCAAAAGGAGAGATGGGGAAATACATAGAAGGAAGGACAGAAAGCAAGTTAGAGAGTAAGAAAGGTGAACACTTAGAGAAAGAGGTAAAAGTTTACAAAGAGTAAGGATTGTAAAAGTTAGAGAGAGAGAGAGAGAGAGAGAGAGAGAGAGAGAGAGAGAGAGAGAGAGAGAGAGAGAGGGAGAGACTGATGTAGGGCTAAGTAGCCTCTCATATATTGGGCTTGTTATCTTGCTGTTGCTAGGTAACTAGAAGTTATCTAACCCGAAGATCAGAACCTTTGGTCATTTTGTATGTGACTGCTAGCCATTAGCCACTGCTGGGCCGGAGTGCTTGTGGGTTTGGTAACTTTACCAGGAGCCAGGGTTCCAAAAACACTGAGTAAATGCCTTCCTTCCCATGTAGGTGAAAATTACGACCCATTAGGCTTCATCAGGTTTAAGGACTTCAGCATGACTGGAGACCAGGCATTTTGTACATAGCACAATGCCCCAAGCTCAATGATCAAATTTAACTCTAGCCCCTAGATTTTGTGGTTTCTCAGGCAGAACACCAGGAAAGAGGATGTGAGTTTGAAACTCTGGACACTCCCACCATAAGAAATCAAGGCATGGAGGTGGGGTGGGGTAAAATGATCTTAGAAGAAATCTGTAAAACAGTGAAAGGACAATTGAAAAGACATATGGAAAAGACCAGTAACAGGGGATGCCTCAGGAGACCATCCTTGTTTTCATAGCTTGTCAAGACAAAATTCAAATGACCAGTAGTACTGGAGGAGAGTCTGTGAATGCATCAGGGAGGGTAGGGTAAGGGTAGGAGGGAGTCAGGGAGGGTGAGATAGAGAAAAATGTAGAAGAAGAAAAAGAAAGTGAAGGAGAAGAATATGGAGAGGAAGAGAGAAGAAGGAAAGGAAGAGGAATGGGTGGAGCAGAACGACAAGGAGAAGGAGAAGGAAGAAGAACAAAAGAAGAGGAAGAGCAAAAAGAAGGAGGAGGACTTGGAGAAGTAGAAAAGGAGAAGGTTAAATAAGGAGGAGAGAAGGAGAGAAGGAGAATAAGAGAAGGAGGAAGAGAAGGAGAAGTAATAGGCATAGAAGAAGAAGAAGAAGAAGAAGAAGAAGAAGAAGAAGAAGAAGAAGAAGAAGAAGAAGAAGAAGAAGAAGAAGAAGAAGAAGAAGAAGAAGAAGAAGAAGAAGAAGAAGAAGAAGAAGAAGAAGAAACAGGAGTAGGAGGAGAAGGCGAAGGAAAAGGAGAAGCAGAAGGAGAAAAGAATAAGGAGGAGAAGGATAAGGCAAAGAAGGAGAAACAATAGAAGAAGAAGGTAAACAAGGAGAAGAAATGAGAAAAGATGAGAGGCATAGATAGACAGACAGAGACAGAAAGACAGAGAAACTTAGACATACAGAGTGAGACATGCACATAAACATTCACACAGAGACACACAAGTAGGCACAGAGACAGAGAAAAATATACATAGAAAGAGAGACATGCACAGAGACATTCACAGAGTTACACACATTCACACAACTTAATTAAGAAGTATTTAGAAAAATATATCTATGAAATCACGAGGATATTAAGTACTAAATTATGTGAGCAATGAGGAGGAATGAGATCCAAAATAAATTTTGCAAGTCCTGCAACATTCTGCATGCTTCCACACAGCTTAAGCTGTGGGAGTATCAGTTATAGGGCTGTAACTTTTGTTTTCTTCATTTATAATTTACTGTGAATCTCCTTTCTCCACCATTCAATATGGTCAGTAGTTTCCATGTGGAAGGACTTTCCAAAGCATGGCATCTAGTGACAAAGAGAAAACAATTTAAAAAAAGAGTCTCTATGCTAGAGCCAACTGTACAAACAATTCGTAGTTATTCTCTAAATGCAGGGCTCAAAGAACACAGAGGCTCCTCTAGCTGCTACACAGATCTTAAGTATGGCCCCACAGCATCACTGGGAACCTATTGACAATTCTCACTCAGGTCATAAAACTATGGAGCATTCCAATTTCTTGAGTTCCAGGAAAAAAGCCATTTGGAAGCTTATCTCCATAAAAGTGAAGATTGCACTGAAATTTATGAAATGTGAGAATAATTTTAAACGTGAAAAATCATTCCACACACACACATTAAAAAAATACATGTAGGCAAAATTGACAGCAATCTATTTTACACAACACCCACCCACACACCCACACACACACACAGAGAGAGAGAGAGAGAGAGAGAGGGAGAGAGAGAGAGAGAGAGAGAGAGAGAGAGAGAGAGAGAGAGAGAGAGAGAGAGAGAGAGAGGAAGGGAAGGAGGGAAGGAAGGAAGGAAGGAAGGAAGGAAGGAAGGAAGGAGGGGAGAGGGGTATGGGTAGGGGAAGAGGTGGAGAGACAGATGTACACTTACAATAATTATTTTTAAGTTAAGTTGTCAAAACTCCTGACACAATGAATGTACAGGAAGAGATGTATATGGCAAAAACTCACCAGGGAAAGACTGGCATGATAAGGACAGCATAGTAGGAAACAACAAGTTCATCTGTGGCATTAAGAGCCTGAATGGGCCCTTCTCACATTTGGTTGGATTTAGAAGCCAAGATTTAGGTCAGAACTAGCCAGTTCCCTCCTTCTTGCGCCAGTGACCTCCTTCTGCTAGGGCACAGGCACAAAGGTTCCACAACCTTTCTAGAGAGTTTTTCCAGTTTGAGACAACTGAGAATGTGGGAGAAATCCCTCCCACCCCACAATCTTAATTAAACTAAGCCAGGCAAGTGCAAAACATTTTGAAAACAGTTTAATTTCAATTTTGAAAAGAGAACAGAGAGCTCTACTTTGAAATGGACTAAATTAGTCTTTAGGTTCCATTGTGCACACTAAATGAAATACAATGTAAAAGATTCCGTTTTCTATGTAGCAAATGGGGCTGAAAAGAACACACTTATGGAGATAAAATGCAAAAAAAACTGGGATATATAGTAACAATTCAAACTGACAGTGTGAAAAACAATCTATTTACTTAACTGTCCTGTTGACCACAGTGTCATTCATCATTGTGTTAGGGGATACAATCTAGTGATTAATCATCAGGGTTTGACAGTAAAATCCTTAGGCTCAATACACCAGACATTAGCTGGAAAATGATTTACAAGCATGTAATGCCCTTTGGTGTCTTCTCTGTGAATCTGTTGTATGGATGCCCTGTTGTTGGTTGTTTTAATTGTTGGTGTTGTTTTAAAATAAAAATATTGATTGCAAAAGCAAGTGACAGGTGCCCAATAGGTCTTTGCATCCTCTCTTTCTCCTTCCCATAACTTTTTAATTTTCCCAATCCCCATATTCATTCAAAAATTCAGAAGTTCAAAAAATACAGAAACTCATTTGTCATCTTTACTTTGTCTTTGCATGCTGGTTGCAATCATCTTGTAAGCATTAAAATCAGGCTAACATACTGCGTATGTTCTACAGGGTTTCATTGATGTGAAGAGACATCATGACTCAGGAAAGAAACTCTTATAGGGAAAATTTAATTGAGGTTGTCTTACAGTTTCAGAGGGTCAGTACATTTTGATCTTGGTAGGAAGCATGGCAGCATCCAGGTAGAGGAGGTGCTGGGGAAGGAACTGATTGGTCTATATCTTAGTCTGAAGGCAACCAGGTGGAATCTTGTGGCCATAGGTAGCAAAGAAGAGGATCGATTTTTGTCACTGGGTAGAGATTGTGCACTACATAAAAGCAAGCCTACACAATGATGCACTTCCTAAAACAAGCCAACACCTTGTAATAGTGCCACATCCCATGGGCAAAAGATATTCTAATCAACACACTGCATCATAGGAAAGTGGCAGAGAGACATAAAGAAAGATACTGCATGATTGCATTCCTCTAGTCACAGGTGCTACATATCTACATGCTTATATGCACACACATGTGCACACACACACACACACACACACACACACACATATCCTATCTGATATGTATGTCCATCCAAATTTATTTGTCTATTTATTTAATTACTTACTTATTTACTTTGTTTTAAATTTGTTTGTGAAGAACTTTCTACATACATGTAAATGAGTTTGAGCAAATCCATCACTATCTTCTCCTCCTTGAAATGTTCCCCACTTCTCCTGTATCACTCTTATCCTTAAGTCCATGTGCATTTTTATATAGATAGCTGAGTCCATTTAGTCCTGACTACATATGTGTGGGTAGGGACAAATATATACTGGAACACGGGCAACCTTTCTCTAGCCAAATCCATGAAGAAAACTGGCCCTCTCACCTGAAGCCTTTAATTTCCAATAACTCCTTTGTTGGGGGTGAAAGTTTCTGAGTCTCCCCAATCTATTCTTGGATTTGTCTGTGAAAATTTTGTTGATGGAAACATAGCCACGGTGAGTAACACACAAACACACACACACACACACACACACACACACACACACACACACACACACATACACACCAAATTTTAAAACCAGAGGATTGTTTAAAAGTTTACACAACGTCCAAAATTCAATTCATTTTTGTTGAAACATTTGAATTCCATACGAGATCTTAATACTATCTGTATAAAATTAGATTATAACAATGAATATTTTAAAATTCAGTGGATCTTTATGTGTTAAATAGCACCTACTGAACAAAATCCGTTAGTGCCAAAACACTGATGGCTGCACAAAAAAAAACTGTAAATCAGTGTCCAAAGGTAAGAATCCACAAGGTAAGGGGGTTGTCAGAGATTAAGGGCATGCAGGATAGTGTATGGAAGCTCTGTAGACCAAAACAGGTATACCGTTAGCAAATAGCCTGGAAAATCTGCCATTCATTCCTTCACAATCTTATACTAGGGAAAATTCAGGTGTAAGTACCCTCAAAAGTGGGAGTAAGAAAACGATAATATACTCCAGGTCTCTTGACTACTAAAAGGAGTGTGGACTGATATCTACAGTGTGAAAGAATTTAGAAATGGCAATGTCCGTTTTTATCTTTTCTGTGACAAAACTTTGTTATTGAGGGGCTGGAGAGATGGCTCAGAACCCTTTGCACCCTCGCATCTGTCTCTAAGTCTGGGAGATCTGACTTCTTCTTCTGGCCATTCCAGGTACTGCAGCCATGTGGCATACACAAAACCTACTTTATATATTTTAAATGAGATATTTAGTTGTTATTAGTGCCCCAAATTTTGAGACTCTCTTATAAACATCATCTGTCAATTAAATAATGTGTATGACAAATGAGCTGAGGAAGAAAATATGAGGTGAGACTTTTCAAAAAGAGAGTATTCTATGAAATATTAGGAGAATAAACAGATTCAGGGACAGATGCTGGCACATATGCTAAGGGAGATATTTAGGAAGATGCTAAGTAAATAGATAAAGGGGTAACTAAAAATGTACAAAACATAAAATATTTTGAATGTGTTAAATACGTTATTCTGGGAATAAGCCACAGTTTGTGGCCCAGGCATTTGTTAATAAGTAGTCTAAGACAAAACTGTCTTTTTTTTTTCCTTACAAATTTTATTTTCTCCTCATTATTGTCATACAAATTTGTAAGATGCTAACATATGGACATCATGAGTAGGGAATACAGGAAATTACGAGTATCCTAGAGAATTCTAAAATAAATGTGTTTTTTAATTTGAAGTTGGTAGAGGTTTTTGTTTTTTTTTTAATTTACATTTTTAAGTTTCAGTATATTCTAAAATATATGTGCTTATATGCACTGTAGAAAATATCTATGTGATGTAAGGAGACATTAATCAAATTTACTAAATTGCTTTCTGGAATTCAGTTAGCTTTAGACACTGACAGCTGTGATGATTTAAGATAGGCAGCAGAGTGCTCACAGTATCACTAAGAGATGAACATTAGCTTGTTGTCATATTCACCCACACTCACACATACATAAACACACACAAACACACACACACACATAAACACACACAACACTCACACAAACACACACGCACTCACACACCCACACACACACACACACACACAAACGCACACCAGCCATTGGAACACAAACCCCAGTAGTGACTCCCGTGACAGTTCTAAATATTTAGACACAGTCCCTAGTCAAAAAGTTCATGGAAACTAAGTCTTCAGGAACCATCCTGGAAAAAATGCATCAAACTTGTCCTTACATTAGTAAGTGATTGAAACTTTGTGACTTCTTTCAATGTTGTTTTATTATAAGTGCCTCCAAGTAATGACTTGGCAAATATCTAAGCAATATCCAACTTTGTTCCCTGTCCTTCACCAATATTCTAGGTAGTCCTTGAGCGGATCCTGGGCTTGGAATTCAGTAAGAATGTTACCTGTAACAACCAGAGTTACCTCTAGTATTATAAGAGAGATTGTGACAGCCATTGCTATATACTACATAGAGTTAGAAATCTCAGGACAACTTTAGGAAAGTATGTTTAGAATATTTGTTATACTTATGCATGGCAGGCTACATTAGTTGTTAGTAGAAAGATTCCCCCATACAATCCCTCTCATATACAGGAATTTACAATGGTTTAGGAAATAACTTGTGCTGTGGTTTGAGGGGGAACAACAGTTTTGAATTATTCATGAGAAGATTAGCTAGAAAGAAACTCCCTAATTAGAACCATGGCTTGAGTGTGAAATCCATTTGCATGGTGTGATCATAAAGTGTTCAAACCTAGCTTCAAAGAATATAGCTGACTTTAGAGAAGAATTCATTTCAGTTATTTTATTGCTCAGTCCCTGCCAGTCATTATGTTTTTATTGCTCTATTTTGGACATGAGTCTTTAAGAATTCAGTAACCTCATTTACCTGGCTGATTTGAAAACCAACTTCCCTATTTGTTTCTATATTAATAATCTGATGATTTCTTTGAGAAATTACATTCAGATACAGCACCCCCTCTGTGTTTGTATCTGATTGACACTTAAATGTCAGCTTCCTGCCCACCTATACCAGGACAACGATTTCTCCCAGAGATTGAGGAGGGCTGATTGAGGCCAGTCTGCAGCAGGCCATCCATTAAAAGCAGTACCTAAGCTTTGGTTGTGGCTTCAAGAATCTGCAACAGTGGCATTGGCTTTTGTTATTTCTTATTTTAGCCATTCTGTCTAGTCTTCCCTATTCCAGAACTTTTTTCTTTTCTGCATGTGTTTATGTGTGTGTGTGTGTGTGTGTGTGTGTGTGTGTGTGTGTGTGTGTGTGTGTGTGTTTAAGAGATACCATGCGTGTTGGCAATTATAAGAGAAAGAACAGTATATATGAAGGTTTTTCCTCTACATGTGCATGCAGACACTTGTTGAAGCCCAAAGTGGATTCAGGAAATGACCCTAATGTGTTGTCTATCTTTTCACTGAGGCAAGGTCTCTCAATTAGAGGAAAAGCTTCTTGGTATGGGTCATCTTTCTAGACAGGTTTCTCTGGGCATCCTTCCCCTGCATTCTGTGATCCTCTAATAGATGATTTCTACATCCACAGGGCATTTATGTTAGTTTTGTAGGGAGCAAGTGATTAACTGCTAGGCTTTCAGTCTAGCCCCTTCCAAAACTCTCTGTTGCAACTCTTTGTCACATTTTCTTTTTAGATGTATCAAGCGTGCTTCACAAACGGAAACTGTATGAATTTGGTGTATGAGGCATGGGGTTCTGAAGAAAAGAAATATTGTAAAAATGATTCTTTTTTTCTTTCTTTCAATATTACATTAGATAATTTCTTCATTTACGTTTTAAAATCAAGACCATCCATCATCTCATCACCCCATTCTATTTCTCTATGTCTCTGTCTCTGTCCATATCCACTCTGTCTCTGTCACTCTAAGATCTATTCCCTTGACATATTCCATATACAGAGAACACCACTGACAATTATTTTCAGTTCACTGTTGCCAGGCTCCAAGGTAAGTTCATTTTTTACCTGTACATTGTTGTACATTCTAGACAGTCTATTTCTCAAATAGAAAACTAAATACATTTGTTATCCTGTTAAAACCCTCTAAATGGATACTTATTGTCCTGAGGGTAAGTTGAAAAGTCTTTCTGATGATAGTTGGATGCTATTCCAGAAAGACAAAATGTTGTGTTCTACCATCCTGAATCTGAGAATACATTGGTTTAATTTCTGGAATTTAAGAGAAAACAGGATTAACAAGACAATGAGACTATAAATCTTCCCATTTCATACTTAGAGACACATAGGTTATGGAACTGCTGAACTCAAGGTTTCATGTGTGGTATGCAAGAGGGTTTCCTGGCTTCATATGAGTGGAGTGTCTGTTCCCAATTGTGAGGTCACACCATGAACATACACATATGTTCAGATATGAGTAGAATGTCCTCACCGTTTGGTCTCTCAGAGTGTATTACACCCACCATTTTGACGAGTTTGAATAGCCAGTACACTATTGGGATATCTACCTGTTCCCACCCACAGTGTTGCAGACATGAATAGAAATGCCTGGAATTTTACAGAGGTGCCAAGAATATATTCTCTCCATGGAGCCTTCTTTCCAGTGCCCAGCAGGTTATTGTTCTTTTAAACCAATGCCCATATCAGTAGAGAAATGAAAAAGACATTACCCTGATATTCTACTTTACATCCATGTTACAACAAATAACTGAAATTTAAATATAAATTTAATGTATATCTAACTGAATCCAGATTATATTCTAATGAAAGGTATAATTGGTGTGGATCTAGATAAAATTATGTTGGGAGATTTTCCCAGATAAAAACTATGTTAGGAGATTTTGGCCTTTTATATGGAGAACAATCCATATTTTGGGTAGATTAGGAGAACAAATGTATGTAAATTAATGGAACAAAAGAAAAACTCTGTTCCACTGTATTTCTTTGTAAAATGAACTTCAAAATCATGGAATTTCAGTTATATGTGTGTGTGTATTTTTTAGTTATATTTTTGAGTGTGCTGTTATGTGAACATGTGAGTTTTCTTGGATTATGATTAAAGAATTAGAGTATATGGGGCGTGGTTACTTGGCAGTATTCTTTTTTATTTATTAATTCATTCATTCATTGAACCCTGTCCACCCTCCTACTGTTCCACATGCCATATCGACTGGCCATCCCCTGTCTCCAAGAGCATGTACCCATTCCATCTGATTTCTAAACACCCTGGGGTCTCTAGGTTCTTGAGAATCATTGCATCATTTCTGATTGAACAGAGACCAAGAATTTTTTTTTTCTGTGTATGTTTTGGGGACCTTCTAACTATAGTTGGTGTAAGCTGCCATTTTGGTTGTCTAGCATTTGGGAGAATTCTGGGTCCATATTAATGGAGACATCTAGTCCTCCTACAGGGTTGATCTCCTCCTCAGTCTCCTTCAGTTTTTCTCCAATTAAACCAATGGTTCAACATATTCTGTCCGTTGGTTGGTTGCATACAACTTCATCTGATTGTTTCACCTACTTGTTAGTTCTTAAGAAGTACAGTCATGGTAGTATTAATATTACAAATGTGTGAATTCAGAAAACTGCAGAGGTTGCTTACTGCAAGAAGGTATTCTGCAAAAGCAATAGATGATAAAAGTACAGAAATATCTATCAGTGCTCTACAATATTATATTCTAGGTGATGAAATTTCTCTTTCTCTCTGTCTCTGTGTCTCTGTGTCTCTGTCTCTATCTCTATGTCTGTCTGTCTGTTTGTCTCTCTCTCTCTCTCTCTCTCTCTCTCTCAATTTCTACTTCTCTAATACTTATTATGAATTATGATTCTTTTATCTTATTCCCTCCAATGGGAATGATATTGGAATGGCATCTGTAACATTCATTCACATTCCTACACAATTTGTGCTTTCTATTAACAATCAACTAATATCAAAGTCACACATTCACTCAGATTACAAAATAAGATATCTGAGCTCATGTAAAGTGATATTCTGAATCAGAGTAGGGGAAGGGCACTTCCAATGTGTAGTTTCACTCAAGAGCATGGCTTTTAAGAACTGGTCAATTGGAAGAAGATGAGACAATGTATAGAAGAGGGTGTTTCTTTTGGTTTAGTTTGGTTTAGCTTTGTTTCTTTAGGTTACCCACAGTCATTTTAAGAAACATTGAGAAACACTGTTTATTACCTATATCTTGAACTGAATGTGAATAGGTCCCTTAGAACCAACGTTATATTTCTCCGTTACAATATGCAATATATTTTTGATATTATTTTGATTCATTATCTAGTACATACACTACAACAAGTTTAAGACATGTACCTCATTAGGAACTAGCAGGTGAAGGATTCAGCTGCAGATATTTGCAACCAACTAATGGACTGGAGCATCTGACGCTTGTTGTTGAATTAACAAAGTTTAAAAAATGTTAAAAACAAGGGTATCCCTCTAGGAAGACCCACAGTCTCATTTAAACTGTTCAACCATGAAGTCTGAAACTCTGACCCTTCAAAGATACAGAATTCACCTGCTCATATGAGGCCTCCAATACACATACAGAAGAGGACTGCTGGGAGAACTCTACAAGTCCCCTTTCCCAACTGGAGGGCATTTCATCTAAGGTCACTTCCTTTGAGTCCTGGGAGTCTCTCAGCTCCCAGGTCTCTGGTACATTCTAGAGGGTTTTCTCACCTCCTACCTCACAAAGTTGCCTGTTTCCATTCTTTTTGCTGATCTTCATCAATGCACTCCTGTTTCACAACCCCCCACAGTACTTGATCAAGTTCATCTCTTCCCCTCCGTGTGTGGTTTCTCACCCAGGTCTCTCCCTCCCCCTTCTTGTAGTAATTGTTTAACCTTCTTAACATTTCTAATTATTTTTATCATAAAGATAATTGAATTTTTTGATTCATTATCTTATAAACTTCCCAATGCACTAGATACAATTATCGAAGGTACATTTGTTTGATTTTATTTCACTTCATTTTAGTGTTGAGGTAGGCACTTAGTATGTTATGTATTCTCTAGGAAGTGATAGAGTGTTGCGGTTCAGCATTCCGTGTTGGTGCTAATACAGGTATGTTTAAACATACCTGGCTTTAATTGTTCTTCGGAAAATAGACCCAAAAAAACTCCTATAACCACAATAAAATTTCCACAGGCAGTTCTGAGAGATGGAAATATTTCCTGTTCACTTATAAAATTCATTGAAAGAAAGTATATTTGTTTCTTGAACCAAAATAAACTGATACCTGAGAGGAAGGATAAAATGACTGATTGGCCCCTTTCTCTTTCCCAGGACCAGCCCCTACTCTCTGTTCCCATTGTACTTGATGCTCCAGTACAGTGGAATTCCAGGACAAAGAAATGGGAGTGAGTGGGTAGGGGATCAGGGCAGGGGGAAGGGAGGGGAAAGGCTAAAGGTGACTGTTATGATAGCATTTGAAATGTAAATGGAGAAAATAACTACTAAAATTTAAAAAAAAATTAAAAAAACATAAGTGTATTTACATATGTGCACAGGGATATGTGGCTAACAACCACATAATATAAAATTATCATTCCTTTCCAGGACTGTCTTTTTTGTTTGATTGTTTGTTTTTTGTTTTGTTTGTTTGTTTTGTATTGTTTGTTTTTTATTATAAGTATTTTTTTTTTTGTATATCTATTAGTCCTGGAAATTACTTTGTAAACTAGACTGGTCTCAATTTGAGATCTGCCTACTTCTCCCTCCAAAAACTTCGAAATATGTGTGTGCCCCCACCACGTGGCTTCAAAATTATTTTAGACTTAGTGGAGAAGGTCCATTATTGTTTCTTGTTAGGATATTTTAAAATCATCAAGATGTCATTTTTCCTTAATATATTTATAAGATTAAATCCATTCCTATAAAAATATGTCAGATATTTTTGGAGACAGGCAAGTTTGCAAGAAGCATCATTTAAAAATACTTCTGGAGCCAGTGCCTTGAGCAGGCCATGCATGCAAACTCTGAAGGCAGCCCCACAACACCGAGAGGCTGCTTCAATCCAAGGTACTCCAACATTCTAAGGATCAGATAATCAGACAGGAGGAAGAACATCTGTCATCAACACATGGAGTAGCTGGAATCAGAAGGATCCAGGCATGCAGGAACTGTGCCGGACAAGTGGCATGGGTTATTTCTATTCTGTCTTGGCCAAGGCCCTGAACAGTCCTTGGAAGAAAACTCAGCAGCCAGCCCCATAACACCCAGAGTTCTAACATGGCCAGGTGCAGAGGATCTCAGGATCCCAGGATCTTGGTCCCACCAGGATTTCATGGTCCCAAAGGCAACTTGACTCCCAGAAGATCAGACAGACCAAGGATATCTACCTTTTCTATAAACTTCTTTATCACCTGTGAATACAGCCGCAAACCTAGTTACATTTTTTTCAAGGCTTCTATCTCGTCAATTTTCTCTTTCCTCAGCCTCTCTCTTTTTTATTTGTCTTTTTTCTTTTTCAGTCTCAATCTCTTTTTAATATATTTTATTAGGTATTTTTTTCATCTAAATTTCCAACACTATCCCAAAAGTCTCGCATACCCTCCCCCTCCCCCACTCCCTTACCCACTCACTACCACTTTTTGACACTGGCGTTCCCCTGTACTGGGGCATAATTAGTGTGCATGCCCAATCGGGCTCTCTTTCCAGGGATGGCCTACTAGGCAATCTTTTGATACATATGCAGCTACAGTCAAGAGCTTTGGGGTACTGGTTAGTTCATAATGTTTTTTTTACCTAGAGGATTGCAGATCCCTTTAGCTGCTTGGATATTTTCTCTAGCTCCTCCATTGGGGCCATGTGATCCATCCAATAGATTACTGTGAGCATCCACTTCTTTGCTAGGCCCCGGTATAATCTCACAAGAGACAGCTATATCAGGGTCCACTCAGCAAAACCTTGCAAGTGTATGGAGTGGTGTCAGTGTTTGGAGACTGATTAGTGGATGGATCCCTGCATATGACAATCTCTAGAAGGTCCATCCTTTTGTCTATGCTCCAAACTTTGTCTCTGTAACTACTCCCATGGGTGTTTTGTTTCCAATTCTAAGAAGGGGCAAGTGTCCACACTTTGGTTTTCGTTCTTCTTGAGTTTCATGTATTTGGCAAATTGTGTCTTATACCTTGGGGTTATTCTAGGTTTCAGGGCTAATATCCACTTATTAGTGAGTACATATCATTAGCATTCTTTTGTGATTGAGTTACCTCACTCAGGATGATGCTCTCCAGGTCCAACCATTTGCCTATAAATTTCATAAACTCATTCTTTTCAATAGCTGTACTATTAGTAGTAGTACTCCATTGTGTAAATGTACCACAATTTTGTAAACATTTTCTGTTGACAGGCATCTGGATTCTTTCCAGCTTCTGGCTACTATAAATAAGGCTGCTCTGAACATAGTGGAGCATGTGTCTTACTAGTTGGAACAGCTTCTGGATATATGCCCAGGACAGGTATTGTGTGAGCCTATGGTAGTACAATTTCCAATTTTCTGATTTCCAGAGTTGATTTAAAACTTGCAATTCCAACAACAATGGAGGAGTTTTCTGCTTTCTCCACATCCTTGCCAGCATCTGCAGTCATCTGAATATTTGATCTTACCCATTCTGTCTGGTGTGAGATGGAATCTCAGGGTTGTTTTGATTTACATTTCACTGCTGATTAAGGATGGTGAACATTGTTTCAGGTGCTTCTTAGCCATTTGGTATTCCTCAGGTGAGAATTCTTTCTTTAGCTCTGAGCCCCATTTTTAAATGGAGTTATTTGATTTTCTGGAGTCCACCTTCTGAGTTCTTTATATATATTTGATATTACTCCCCTATCTAATTTAGGATAGTGAAAGATCCTTTCACAATCTGTTGGTGACCTTTTTGTCTTATTGAAGGTGTCTTTTGCCTTACAAAAGATTTGCAGGTTTATGAGGTCCCAGTTGTCAAT
This sequence comes from Mus musculus, assembly GCF_000001635.26. NCBI lineage: Eukaryota > Metazoa > Chordata > Mammalia > Rodentia > Muridae > Mus > Mus musculus. The sequence continues at coordinate 79,050,893 of NC_000087.7, read as the reverse complement.
TCTAAATCTTACAATACAAGCCATTTGTCTTTTATTCAGGAATTTTTCCCCTGTTCCCATATCTTTGAGGCTTTTCCTCATTTTCTCCTCTACAAGTTTCAGTATGATTTTATGTGGAGCTCCTTGATCCACTTACATTTGACCTTAGTACAAGGAGATAGGAATGGATTGATTCACATTCTTCTACATGATAACCACCAATTGTACCAGCACCATTTGTTGAAAATGCAGTCTTTTTTCCACTAGATGGTTTTAGCTCCCGTGTAGATGATCAATTGACAATAGGTGTGTTGGATCATTTCTGGGTTTTCAATCATATTTCATTGGTCTACTTGTCTGTCACTATATCAGTACCATGCAGTTTTTATCACAATTGCTTTGTAGTATAGGTTTGGGTCAGGTATGGTGATTGCACCAGAGGTTCTTTTATACATGAGAAGAGTTTTTGCTATCCTAGGTTTTGTTTATTCCCAATGTATTTGCAGATTGCCCTTTCTAATTCATTGAAGAATTGAGTTGGAATTTTAATGGAGATTTTATTGAATCTGTAGATTTCTTTTCGCAAGATGGCCATTTTTACAATGTTGATACTGCCAATCCATGATAATGGACGATCTTTCCATCTTCTGAGATATTCTCTAATTTCTTTCTTTAGAGACTTGAAGTTCTTATCATAGAGATCTTTCCCTTCCTTAGTTAAAGTCACTCCAAAGTATTTTATATTATTTGTGACTATTGAGAAGGGTGATGCTTCTCTTATTTCATTTTCAGCCTGTTTATTCTTTGTGAAGAGAAAGGTCATTGATATGTTTGATTAATTTTATATCCAGCTATTTCACTGACGTTGTTTTTCAAGTTTAGGAGTTCTGTGGTGGAATGTTTAGGTTCATTTATATATACTATCATATCATCTGCAAAAAAGTGATATTTTGATTTCTTCTTTTCCAATTTGTATACCCTTGGACTCCTTTCGTTGTCAAATTGCTCTGCCTAGGACTTCAAGAACAATGTTGAATAGGTAGGGAGAAAGTGGGCAGCCTTGTCTAGTCACTGATTTTAGTGGGATTGCTTCCAGCTTCATACCATTTCATTTGATGTTGGGTACTGGTTTACTGTAAATTGCTTTTATCCTGTTTATGTATGGACCTTGTATTCCTGATCCTTCCAAGACTTTTATCATGAACGGGTTTTGGATATATTTAAATGATTTATTTGCATCTAATGAGATGATCATGTGGTTTTGTCTTTGAGGTTGTTTATATAATGGATTATGTTGATGGATTGCCATATATTAAACCATCCCTGTATCTCTGGTATAAAACCTACTTGGTAAGGATGAATGAAATTTTTAATGTGTTCTTGGATATGATTAGGGATAATTTTACTGAGTATTTTTGTTTCGATATTCATAAGGGCCATTGTTCTGAAGTTCTTTATCTTTGTTGGATCTTTCTGTGGTTTAGGTATCAGAGTAATGTGGTTTCATAGAATGAGTTGGGTAGTGCATCTTCTACTGCTATTTTGTGGAATTGTTCATGCAGAACTGGAATTAAATATTCTTTGAAGGTCTGACAGAACTCTGCATTAAACCCATCTGTTCCTGGGCTTTTTTTTTTTTTTTTTTTTTTTTTTTTGATTGGGAGACTATTAATTCCTCCTTCTATTTCTTTAGGGTATATGGGACTGTATATATCGTTAACTTGATCCTGTTTTAACTTTGTTACCTGGTATCTGTCTAGAAATTTGTCCATTTTGTCCATGTTATCCTGTTCTGTTGAGTATAGCCTGTGGTAGAAGGTTCTGATGGTGTTTTGGATTTCGTCAGGATCTGTTTTTATGTCTCTCTTTTCAATTCTGATTTTGTTAATTAGGATGCTGTCTCTGTGCCTTAAGGGATGCTAGCTAAGGGTTTATCTATCTTGTTGATTTTCTCAAAGAACCAGCTCCTATTTGGTTGATTCTTTAAGTAGTTCTTGTTTCCACTTGGTTAATTTCACCACTGAGTTTTATTATTTCCTTACATCTTCTCCTCTTGAGTGAATTTGCTTCCTTAATTCTGGAGATTTTTTATGTGTTTTCAAGCTGCTTGTATGTGCTCTCTCTGGTTTCTTTTTGAGGCACTCAAATCTGTGAGTTTCCCTTTTAGTAATGATTTCATTGAGTCTCATAAGTTAGGGAATGTTCTGGCTTTATTTTCATTAAACTCTAATATGTCTTTAATTTCCTTCTTTATTCCTCCTTGACCAAGGTATCACTGATAAGACTATTGTTCATTATCAACGTAAACATTGGCTTTCCATTATTTATGTTGTTATTGAAGATCAATCATCCTTAGTCTTTGGTGGTCTGATAGGATGTTTTGGACAATTGCAATATTTTTTATCAGTTGAGGTCTGTTTTATGATCAATTATATGGTCAATTTTGGAGAAGGTACTGTAGTGGCTATTCCTGGTTGTCAACTTGACAATATTTGAAATGAACTACAATCCGGAATTGGAAGGCTCACCAGTGACCCTTATCTGGAGGCTTGGAGATCCTTATCTGGATCTTGGTTTGAAGATCTTGAGCCATAGTGGCTATGGATTCCAGAAGATTGAATCTCCGAGTTTAAGAAACACACCTTTAATCTGGGCTACGCCTTTCATCTGGGATTAAAGGTGTGGTGGAACACACCTTTAATCTGGGCTACACCTTCTGCTGGAGACAATATAAGGACATTGGAAGAAGGGAGTCTAGCTCTTGCTCCTGCTCCTTCGCCTGCTTGCTGCGTGAGACTGAGTAACTGCTAGATCCTTGGACTTCCATTCACAGCTGCGACTGAACAATTGTTGGGAATTGGGCTGCCGACTGTAAGTCATCAATAAATTCCTTTACTAACTAGAGACTATCCGTAAGTTCTGTGACTCTAGAGAACCCTGACTAATACAGAAGTTGGTACCAGGAGTGGTTCTAGAGTAACAGAAGTACAAGGATGAATCTTTTAAAATACTGGAATTGGCTTGTTGATCCACCAGCACTTTCAACTATTGAAACCTCTTCAGATTCTCTCCCTCCTGGGATCTCAGAGAATTTTGAAGACCCATGGTTGAAACTATATTCCGAACTTAAAGAAGCTAATGACCTTGATTTTCTTAATGAATTAGGTGATTCAGTGCACAAAGCTTTCTACAAGATGGGGAAAAAATCGGAAAATGATTTTACTGGCTGGCTGCTCTTAGTATCTGTGGAAAGAATGATGAATGAAAGGAAGGAGTTGTGTGATAAAATCGAAAGTCTCCAGACACAAGTAAACGATCTAAAAGTTGCTAAGTGTGTCCTTGAGGAGAATCTTCTCTCTTGTAGCAATAGAGCTCAAGTTGCAGAAAATCAAACAGAAACTCTCATTTTAAGGTTGGCTGAACTACAGCGAAAATTCAAGTCTCAGCCTCAGAGTGTGTCGACAGTTAAAGTAAGGGCTCTAATTGGCAAAGAATGGGATCCTACAACATGGGATGGGGATGTGTGGGAAGACCATGTTGAAGCTGAGAATTTTGAATCCTCAGATTCTCAAGGGTTTGCCCCACCTGAGGAAGTAGTACCCTCAGCCCCACCTCTTGAAATAATGCCTTCCCCACATGAGGAAATTAATTTTGCAGAGTCTGCTCACGGCCCACCAATAGTTTCTTCTAGACCTGTAACCATACTCAAAGCAAAACAGGCTCCTAGAGGGGAGGTAGAAAGTGTAGTCCATGAGGAAATTCGCTACACTACTAAGGAGCTTAATGAGTTTGCTAATTCATTCAAGCAGAAACCTGGTGAATATGTGTGGGAATGGATTTTAAGGGTGTGGGATAAGGGTGGAAGGAACATAAAACTAGAGCAGGCTGAGTTTATTGACATGGGTCCTCTGAGTAGAGATTCTAGGTTTAATACGGAAGCTCGCATAGTTAAAAAAGGTGTCAAAAGTTTGTTTGAATGGTTGGCTGAGGTGTTTATCAAAAGATGGCCTACTGGAAATGACTTGGAGATGCCTGATATTCCATGGCTTAGTGTTGATGAAGGGATTTTAAGACTTAGGGAAATTGCAATGCTAGAGTGGATATATTGTGTAAAGCATAATTGTCCACAATGGGAAGGTCCAGAAGATATGCCTTTCACCAGCTCTATAAGACGCAAATTGGTGAGAGGGGCACCAGCACATTTGAAGGGTTTTGTTCTTTCCCTTTTCCTTGTGCCAGATCTTAGCATTGGAGATGCTTCTGCTCAATTAGATGAATTAAATTCACTGGGTTTAGTTGGATTCCGAGGTAACAAGGGCCAGGTGGCAGCATTGAATCGCCGGAGACAAGGTGATTCTAGTTATTATAATGGACAGCGTAGACAAAAGAATGTTTATAATAACATACCCAGTAATGGTCAGCACAGGAGAGGTGAAATTTATAATGGCATGACTCGGTTGGACCTTTGGTACTGGCTAACCAATCATGGTGTTTCCAGGAATGAAATACATAGGAAGCCTACTGCATATTTGTTTGATCTGTATAAGCAGAAAAATTCTCAAACAAATGAAAGAAAGGCTACATTAGATCGTGGTAAACAGCCAAATGAAAGAAAGGCTACATTAGATCGTGGTAAACAGCAATCTCGGCCAGTGAATCAATTTCCAGACTTGAGACAGTTTGCAGATCCAGAACCCCTTGAATGAAGGGGTGGCCAGGTTCCGCTGAGGAAGGATCTTGATAAGACACTCAAAGGTTTTGCTGTTACCCTTTCTCCAGTTCTTCCCCAGAGGGACCTACGGCCTTTTACAAGGGTAACTGTACACTGGGGAAAAGGAAATAATCAGACTTTTCGGGGTCTGCTGGATACTGGTTCTGAGTTGACACTGATCCCAGGGGATCCCAAGAAACATTGTGGCCCTCCAGTTAAAGTAGGGGCGTATGGAGGGCAGGTGATTAATGGAGTTTTGACTGATGTCCGACTCACAGTAGGTCCAGTAGGTCCCCGGACACATCCTGTGGTGATTTCCCCAGTTCCAGAATGTATAATTGGGATAGATATACTCAGAAATTGGCAGAATTCTCATATTGGTTCCCTGAACTGTAGAGTGAGGGCTATTATGGTTGGAAAGGCCAAATGGAAGCCTTTAGAGTTGCCTCTGCCAAAGAAAATAGTGAATCAAAAACAGTATCGTATTCCTGGAGGCATTGCAGAAATTACTGCCACTATCAAGGACTTGAAAGATGCAGGGGTGGTGGTTCCCACCACATCTCCGTTTAACTCTCCTATTTGGCCAGTGCAGAAGACAGATGGATCATGGAGAATGACAGTTGATTATCGAAAACTAAATCAGGTAGTAACTCCAATTGCAGCTGCTGTACCAGATGTAGTTTCGTTACTTGAGCAAATTAACACATCTCCTGGCACCTGGTATGCGGCTATTGATCTGGCAAATGCCTTCTTCTCAGTACCTGTCCATAAGGACCACCAGAAGCAATTTGCTTTCAGTTGGCAAGGCCAACAGTATACCTTCACAGTTTTGCCTCAAGGATATATTAACTCTCCTGCCCTGTGTCATAATTTAGTTAGAAGGGATCTTGATCGTTTGGATCTTCCACAAAATATCACATTGGTGCACTATATTGATGACATTATGCTGATTGGACCAAGTGAGCAGGAAGTAGCAACTACTTTGGACTCATTGGTAACACATATGCGTATCAGAGGATGGGAAATAAATCCAACCAAAATTCAAGGACCATCTACCTCAGTGAAATTCTTAGGAGTCCAGTGGTGTGGAGCATGCAGAGATATTCCTTCTAAGGTGAAAGATAAGTTATTGCACCTGGCCCCTCCTACAACCAAGAAAGAAGCACAACGTTTAGTGGGTCTATTTGGATTCTGGAGACAACACATCCCTCACTTGGGTGTGTTACTTAGGCCTATTTACCAAGTGACTAGGAAAGCTGCTAGCTTTGTGTGGGGCCTGGAACAGGAGAAGGCCCTTCAACAGGTCCAGGCTGCTGTGCAGGCTGCTCTACCACTTGGACCATATGACCCAGCAGACCCGATGGTACTTGAGGTGTCTGTGGCTGATAGAGATGCTGTTTGGAGCCTCTGGCAGGCTCCTGTAGGTGAATCACAGAAAAGACCTTTGGGATTTTGGAGCAAAGCTCTACCATCATCTGCAGACAACTATTCTCCCTTTGAAAAACAGCTCTTGGCCTGCTATTGGGCCTTAGTGGAAACTGAACGTTTGACAATAGGACATCAAGTTACTATGCGACCTGAATTACCCATCATGAGCTGGGTACTATCAGACCCTGCAAGTCATAAAGTGGGACGCGCACAGCAGCAGTCTATTATCAAATGGAAGTGGTATATACGTGATCGGGCCAGAGCAGGTCCTGAAGGCACAAGCAAGTTACATGAAGAAGTTGCTCAAATGCCTATGGTTTCTACTCCTGTTACAATGCCATCTGCTGCCAAGCATGCACCTATAGCCTCATGGGGTGTTCCCTATGATCAACTGACCGAAGAGGAGAAGACTAGAGCCTGGTTTACTGATGGCTCTGCACGTTATTCAGGCACCACCCAGAAGTGGACAGCTGCAGCATTACAACCCCTTTCTGGGACAACCTTGAAAGACACAGGTGAAGGGAAATCTTCACAGTGGGCAGAACTTCGGGCAGTACACATGGTATTACAGTTTGTTTGCAAGAAGAAATGGCCAGATGTACGATTATACACTGACTCATGGGCTGTAGCCAATGGATTGGCTGGATGGTCAGGGACTTGGAAAGATCACAATTGGAAAATTGGTGAGAAAGACATCTGGGGAAGAAGTATGTGGATAGATCTCTCCAAATGGGCAAAGGATGTGAAGATATTTGTGTCCCATGTAAATGCTCACCAAAAGGTGACTTCAGCTGAGGAGGAGTTCAATAATCAAGTGGATAAGATGACCCGTTCTGTGGACAATCAGCCTCTCTCCCCAGGCATCCCTGTCATTGCTCAATGGGCACATGAACAAAGTGGCCATGGTGGTCGAGATGGAGGTTATGCTTGGGCTCAGCAACATGGGCTTCCACTCACCAAGGCTGACCTGGCTACAGCTGCTGCTGATTGCCAGATCTGCCAACAGCAGAAACCAACACTGAGCCCCAGATATGGTACCATTCCTCGAGGTGACCAGCCAGCAACCTGGTGGCAGGTTGACTACATTGGACCACTTCCTTCATGGAAAGGACAGCGTTTTGTTCTTACTGGAGTTGATACTTATTCTGGTTATGGATTTGCCTTTCCTGCACGTAATGCCTCTGCTAAAACCACCATTCACGGATTGACAGAATGCCTCATCTATCGTCATGGTATTCCACACAGTATTGCTTCTGACCAAGGAACTCATTTCACAGCCAGAGAAGTACGACAGTGGGCCCACGATCATGGAATTCACTGGTCTTACCACGTTCCCCATCATCCTGAAGCAGCTGGTCTGATAGAAAGATGGAACGGCCTTTTGAAGACGCAGTTACAGTGCCAATTAGGTGGTAACAGCTTGGAAGGCTGGGGTAGAGTTCTTCAGAAGGCAGTATATGCTTTGAATCAGCGCTCGATATATGGTACAGTTTCACCCATAGCCAGGATTCATGGGTCCAGGAATCAAGGGGTGGAAAAAGGAATAGTTCCACTTACTATCACTCCTAGTGACCCTCTAGGAAAATTTTTGCTTCCTGTCCCCATAACTCTAGGTTCTGCTGGCCTAGAAGTTTTGGCTCCTGAGAGGGGAGTGCTCCTACCAGGAGCTACAACAAACATTTCATTGAACTGGAAACTCAGACTTCCCCCTGGTCATTTTGGGCTTCTAATGCCCCTAAACCAACAGGCTAAAAAAGGAATAACAGTGTTAGGAGGGGTGATAGATCCAGATTACCATGGCGAAATTGGATTACCTCTTCACAATGGTGGTAAGCAAGATTATGCCTGGAGTGTAGGAGACCCCTTAGGGCGTCTCTTAGTACTACCATGTCCTGTGATTAAAGTCAATGGGAAACTACAACAGCCTAATCCAAGCAGGATGACAAAGGACACAGACCCATCAGGAATGAAGGTATGGGTCAATCCTCCAGGAAAAGAGCCAAGACCTGCTGAGGTGCTGGCTGAAGGTGAAGGAAATACAGAATGGGTAGTAGAGGAAGGTAGTTATAAATACCAATTAAGGCCACGTAACCAGTTGCAGAAACGAGGATTATAAAGTAATATGAATGCCCATTGTAAATTTACTAATGCGTTTGCGATTGTACAAGGGATAGTTATATCATGTTAGGCGTATTTACAACCTTGTTATTGTTTCATGTGAACATGAGATATTATTTGTGTCAAGTTGACAAGGGGTGGATTGTAGTGGCTATTCCTGGTTGTCAACTTGACAATATTTGAAATGAACTACAATCCGGAATTGGAAGGCTCACCAGTGACCCTTATCTGGAGGCTTGGAGATCCTTATCTGGATCTTGGTTTGAAGATCTTGAGCCATAGTGGCTATGGATTCCAGAAGATTGAATCTCCGAGTTTAAGAAACACACCTTTAATCTGGGCTACGCCTTTCATCTGGGATTAAAGGTGTGGTGGAACACACCTTTAATCTGGGCTACACCTTCTGCTGGAGACAATATAAGGACATTGGAAGAAGGGAGTCTAGCTCTTGCTCCTGCTCCTTCGCCTGCTTGCTGCGTGAGACTGAGTAACTGCTAGATCCTTGGACTTCCATTCACAGCTGCGACTGAACAATTGTTGGGAATTGGGCTGCCGACTGTAAGTCATCAATAAATTCCTTTACTAACTAGAGACTATCCGTAAGTTCTGTGACTCTAGAGAACCCTGACTAATACAGGTACCATGATGTGCTGAGAAAAAGTTATATCCTTTTGTTTCAGGATAAAACGTTCTGTAGATATCTATTAAGTCCATTTGTTTAATAACTTCTTTTAGTTTCACTGTGTCCCTGTTTAGTTTCTGTTTCCAAGGTATGTCCATTGATAAAAGTGTTTTTTTAAGTCTCCCACTATTATTGTGTGAACTGCAATGTGTGCTTTGAGCTTTCTTTAATGAATGGGACTGCCTTTTCATTTGGAGCATAGATATTCAGAATTGAGAGTTCCTCTTGGAAGATTTTAACTTTGATGAGTATGTGTCCTTCTTTGTCTTTTTTGATAACTTTAGGTTGGAAATCAATTTTAATCGATATTTGAATGGTTACTCCAGCTGATTTCTTCAGACCATTTGCTTGGAAAATTATTTTCTAGCCTTTCACTCTGAGACAGTGTCTGTCTTTTTCCCTGAGATGGGTTTCCTGTAAGCAGCAGACTATTGGGTCCTGTTTTTATAGCCAGTCTATATCTTTTTATTGGGGAACTGAATCCATTGATATGAAGAGATATTAAGGAAATGTAATTGTTGCCTCGATTATTTTTGTTGTTAGAGTTTGCATTCTGTTCTTGTGGCTGTCTTCTTTTTGGTTTGTTGAGGGATTACTTTCTTGCTTTTTCTAGGGCGTTGTTCCTGTCCTTGTATTGGTTTTTTTTTCTGTTATTATTCTTTGAAAGGCTGGATTCATGGAAAGTTAATGTGTGAATTTGTTTTTTATCGTGAAATACTTTGGTTTCTCCATCTGTGGTAATTGAGAGTTTGGCTGGGTTTAATAGCCTGGGCTGGCATTTGTGTTCTCTTAGTATCTGTATAACATCTGTCCAGGATATTCTGTCTTTCATAGTCTCTGGTGAAAAGTCTGGTGTAATTCTGATAGGCCTGCCTTTATATGTTACCTGACCTTTTTCCCTTACTACTTTTAACAGTATATCTCTATTTAGTGCATTTCTTCTTCTGATTATTATGTGTCAGGAGGAATTTCTTTTCTGGTCCAGTCTATATGGAATTCTGTAGGCTTTTTTTATATTCATGGGCATGTGTTTCTTTAGGTTTGACAAGTTTTCTTCTATAATTTTTTTGAAGATATGTGCTGGCCCTTTAACTTGAAAATCTTCATTCTCATCTACTCCTATTACCAGTAGGTTTGGACTTCACATTGTGTCCTTGATTTCCTGGATATTTGAGATAACATCTTTTGCATTTTGTATTTTATTTGATTGTTGTTCCAATATTCTCTATGGAATCTTCTGCATCTGTCATTCTCTCTTCCATGTCTTGTATTCTGGTGCTGATGCTCGCATCTATGGTTCCAGATTTCTTGCCTAGGTATTCTATCTCCAGTGTTGCCTTACTTTGGGTTTTCTTTATTGTGTCTACTTCACTTTTTAGGTCTTGGATGGTTTTACTCAATTCCATCACCTGTTTGGTCGTGTTTTCCTTCAATTCTTTAAGATTTTTTTTTTTGTGTTTCCTCTTAAGGTTCTACCTATTTAGCAGTGTTCTCCTGTATTTCTTTAAGTGAGTTTTTAAAGTCCTTCTTGATGTCCTCTACCTTCAACCTGAGATATGCTTTTAAATATGGGACTACCTTTTCGGGTGTTTTTGCGTTTCCAGGACTGGATGAGGTGGGAGTGCTGTAATTCTTATGATGGTGAGTGGTCTTGGTTTCTGTTAGTAAGATTCTTATGTTTGCCTTTCATCATCTGGTAATCTCTGGAGTTAGTTGTTATAATTGTCTCTGGTTATATCTTGTTCCTCAGATGATTATGTAATCCTCTATCAGTAGACCTGGGAGACTAGTTTTCTCCTGAGTTTCAGTGTTCAGAGTACTCTATGCAGGCAAGATCTCCACTTGCAGAGAAGGGACCCAGATATCTGGTGTTCGAACCTTCCTCCTGGCAGATGTTGTGATCCACTCACTAGAGGTACTAAGTTCCCGTGGAGAGTCCTGTGGGGACCTTTGGGGTGTCCACAGACTCTGCCCACAAGGTGCCCGATGCTGTCATGGACTGGAAGGGACTTGTGACCCTGATCATACCGGTTTCTCTGCTTCCCTAATGAATGCAGTCACAAGTCCTGCATGATAGGATTGGAGCGGAAGTTGTTTTCCACTCACCAAAGGTCTTAAGATCTCATGGATGTTTCTGTGAGGACCTTGGGGCTGTCCTCAGACTCTGCCCAATATGTTGCCCAGGTGCTGGCACAGATCAGAGGGACTTGAGACCATTGTCAGGCCAGTTTTTCTGCTTCCCTAATTAATGCAGTCTCAGATCCTGTGAGATTGGATTGGAGCAGAGGTTGTGTTACATTCAACAGAGGTCTTATGATCCTATTGAGGGTCTTGTGGGGACCTTAGGGGTGTCTGCAGACTCCGAGCCCAATGTGCCCTTGTGCTGGCTTGTCAGTCTCTCTCTTATGGTACACTTTCTCTGCCTCCTTAAACAGATGTTGTAAAGATAATGTTTTCAGACTCTCTAGACCCAGTAACCTTTTCCTAATTTCAGAAGAGGACTGCCCTATAGAAGCCATGACACCTGTCACTTGCTGGCACACTGAAGTAGGGTCAAAGGTAGTGTAACACTTCTATACCTTTAAGAGGTACTCTAAAAACACTGCTGGGGGCTCCTTTTTCTCTTGTAGGATCTCTCTTACCTTGGTCAAATTGGTGGGGCACCTGCCAGCCCCTTTCAGTCCTATTATCAGAGCCCAGCAGAAAATTGTCAATTGCTCCATATGGTCAGTCCTATCAGGACATGTCAGAGGGAAGGCTGCATCTATTTCATTCAGAAGTTTTATTAGTAGTCAATTGGCCCCCAGTATGCTCTTTCTTTCCTCTCAGAATCCTCTCCTTCTCCTCTGTGGTGAAAGAACCTGTAAAAGCTGCTGACAGTCATCCCAAATAGGCTGAAGAGAGAATATGAGAGATTCCTTTAGATTAGCAAGGCTAGAGGGGTTTTCAACGAAGGGGATTGTGATTTGCCTTCCAGTTATAGAGATCAGAGGAGGAAAAAGGCCATTACTGAAGGGGCTGCAGTTGTCTGGGGTCCGCTGGATGAGGGTCATAAGTACACAAAGGCAGTGCGATGGTTGAGTCTGGTCCCTCTGGGCTTTGAGCTCGCTGGTCTTGGGCTTTAGCAACTGGTCCCTCCCCAAATATCTAGTGGCACCCTGTTGAGAGTTCTTGGGGGGACCAGTTGGGAATATGCGGGTGGGGTGCAGTGCCATTTTGGAGGTTCTTCTAACTCTGGATAGATCTTGGGAGAAACCGATGGCTGCAGTTTAACCGGTGCCAGATTTAACTTTTTATTTTCCCTCTCTGGATGGCAGAGGGCCAGGACTGGGGAGCCTGGACTATTCTTTTGAACCCAAGGCTTTAAACACGATAGGAGAAGGGGGATCCTGTGCTAATTTTTTCTAGATGAGAATGTAGGGCACTCAATCTGGCTGAGACCCTGGTCCCCTCTGTAAAACAACTTTAAGAGCTGAAAACAGAACCAAACCAAGGGTGCCCTCTAGTGGCCAACTAACATCAAAGCTGGCCATTCCGTAGAGCACAAAGTTCTCTAAAATCTATTTCAGACATCCACCGAGAAAATGTGAGTCTTAGTCTTAATTTCAGTACTGTGCACTAGGGTCAGTCCAAGGGGCATGCTAATAGTCGGTCCCATCATCAGAGTTACATACAGGGGAAAAACCAATATATACACACAAAAAGATTACAATAACCAAGAACAGGCCCCAATAAGATGGCCGAGAGAGCACACACTCACTTGGCACACAGTAACAGAAACAGACAGCCGAGTGAGCACACTCTCACTTGGCACCCTGATAGGAGATCTCCAGGTATCCCTGGAACTTCCTCAGAACTGGGGAGTGACTTCTTTCTGAATTTTTATCTCCTTGTCCTTGGCAAAGGAAGGCAGGCATCTCTGGTTGTAAAGTATAAAAAAAAATGCTTTTTTGCTGGCTATAGAGAACAAAGAGCTTCTTCCTAGCTGTATTTAAATAGATCAGGGAAAACAAGCTTGGGGAATGTCTAGGGGCTTTACCTTACTGGGAGATATACTTTAAGTTAGAATCTCCCAGTAGGATATTTTTTCTACAACACACAAAACTTTACAGAGAAAATTATTTCAATTATTTATAATAAATATATAATATTTGGTTTGAACCAAATGTTAAATCCATATAAAATACATGATAGTATTCCAAAAAACTTGTAATATTTACTTTAAACAATTTATACATTTACACCCCACAGCACTTCTTCATAACTGTACTACCCTTGCTGAGATCCTTCTTCTTCCCAAATGGTCCCTCTCTTATTTTTATAATGGTTCTCCTTTTCTTTGTGTGTATATATGGAAACATCTCATGAAGGTGGTTGTATTGTACTCATTGCTATTTTTTTGTGATCACAAGGTCTAAAGGACCACAATCTGGTCTTCAACTACACATATAAGAGCATCTGACCCTGAATTGCTCTTTTTCCTGAATCGACTTCTCCAGTCAAGGGATCACAAACACCACTTTTGAAGTACTCTATTGAAATGGGAAAAAAATGAAAATATTGTACTGTATCTTCATCTGTTTCTACCTGAGGTGATATATTCTCATCTTTGTCAAATGCTGGGCTCTGTACTATATGGACAACAGAAAATGGAAACATAATATGCTATATTAGGAAAAGGGAATAAAGTTTTAATGATTTGAATTTCTCAGGAAATACTGCCCATGTGAATTTTTTAAACAGCTTTGAGAAATGACGTAATTACATACATGATATTCGGTATAGGTATAGATGAGAAGTAAGTTTTCCAAATTATAGGGCCTTTGAATATCTTTACCAATATTATAGAAAAAAAAACCTCCCTAACTTAAATAAAGATATGCTCATGAATATACAAGAAGCCTACAGAACGCCAAATTATTTGAACCAGAAAAAAAAAAATCTTGCCATCATATAATAGTCAAAACACCAAATGCACAAAACAAAGAAAGAATATTAAAAGCAGTAAGGGAAAATGGTCAAGTAATATATAAAGCAAGATCTATCAGGATTACACATAACTTTTCCCTTAGACTAAGAAAGCCAGAAAATCTAGGGCAGATGTCATACAGAATGTAAGAGAGCAGAAATGCCAGCCAAGACTACTATATGAAGCAAAACTCTTTTAACATAGCTTGAGACAACAAGGTATTCTGTGACAAAACCATATTTACAAAATATCTTCCAATGCATCCAGCACTTCAAACGATTATAAAGAGACAATTCCAATATAAGGAGGGAAATTACACTCAAGAAAAAGCAAGAAATTAAACTTGAAGGAAACCTAAATGAAGATAGCTACATGAACAAAATTCCAACTCTAATAACAAAAATAACAGGAAGCAACAAGAATTTTTCCTTAGTATCTCTTAATATCAGTGGACTCAGTTCACCAGTAAAAAGGCATAGAATAACAAAATGGATGTGTAAGCAATATTCAGCACACCAGAAACAAACACCAAGGACAAAGTCAGACATTACCTCAGACTAAAAGGCTGGAAAAGAACTTTCCAAGCAAATGATCCGAAGAAATAAGGTGGAGCAGCCATTCTAGTATCAAATAAAATTGACTTTCAACCCAAAGTTATAAAAAAAAGTCAAGGAAGGAAACTTCATATTCATTAAAGTTAATATTTACCAAAATGGACTCCCAAATCTAAACATTTATACTCCAAATGCAATGACATCCACATTGATAAAAGAAACTTTAGTAAACTCAAAACACACATTGTACCACACACAATAATATTGGAAGACTTCAACACCCCTCCTTCATTAATGGACAGATCCTGGAAACTAAAACTAAAAAGATACATGGTGAAACTCACAGAATTTATGAAACAAATACATTTAGTTCATATCTATAGAACATTTTATCCTAAAACAAACGAATGTCCCTTCTTCTCATCACCTCACAATGCCTTCTCCAAAATTGACCATACACTCAGTCACAAAACATGCCTCAACAGATATAAAATTATTGAAATAATGTCATGCTTCCTAACAGATCACCACAGACTAAGGCTGATCTTCAACAATAATATGAATAATTGAAAACCCACATACACGTGGAATGTGTATAAAAATCTAGTCAGTGACAAAACAGTCAAGGAAGTAATCTAGAACTAAATTAAAGACTTTTTAGAGTTTAATGAAAATGTAGCTACAACATACTGCAAGTTATGGGACACAATGAAAATAGCCCTAAGATGGACTCTCATAGCTCTCTCTGAATGCCTCTAAAAAAGAAACTGGAGAGAGGATATAGGAGTAGGTTGATATCACACTTTAACACTATAAAACAAAAGGAAGCAAATTCACCCAAAAGGAGTTGAAATCAGGAAGTAATCAAATTCAGTGCTAAAATCAACCAAGTGGAAACAAAGGAACAATACAAAAATAATCAAACAAACTGGGAGCTTGTTCTTTGAGACAATCAACAAGATAGACAAACCATTAGACAGAATGAATACAGAACACAAGAACAGTATCCAATTTAGTAAAACCAGAAATCAAAAGGGAGAAATAACAACAGAAATTTAGTAAATTTGAAATATCATCAGATCCTACTATACAAGGCTGTACTCAACAAAACTGAAAATTCTGGATAAAATTGACACTTATCTAGACAGATATCAGGTACCAAATTCAAATCAGGATCAGATAAACCCTGTAATTACTTCTACCACTGTGAAAAGCCGCCCTCATGGTCGCCATTACAATATGGTGCTGACAACACCATTGTCACCATTGCTCATGGTGAGTGCGCGCGGGTGTCAGAATATCTTTCCATTACCTGAGCCCTACCTCTCCCATGGCGTCATCAGGCTGATAGTGGGCAGCCAATCCCATGGTGCACATCCCCAACCTTACTTCTAACCATACTTCGCAGCCAATATAAGGGAGGAGTTTTCTGCTTTCTAAGTCTCCTGTCCTGAAGCTGTTCATCTATATCTCGAGATGTATTACAGCTTTACTACAGAAAGATCCGAGTGTCCTAGATGCGTTCTTGCTGGCAAGATGGTAGCGTGGGTCATCTGGTGCCAGAAACCCAGGATCAACATTGCTGGCATTGAGGGGAACCCCTGAAGAAGGGATGGATTCAGAACTGCATGGAAAAGGTAAGTTCGGAGAAGTATGTCTGATCATGAACCTCTTATCCCTTTTGATTTCGGTCTTAATCTAGATGCAACTTAGGAAGGGGCAGTAGAAGCTCTTGTTTTGGTTGCCCTGGCCCTCATTCTGTTTCTTATTCTATCCATCGAGGCTGGTGCTGAAATTTGAGGTAAATCGCGGCTGGTGCTGAAAAATGAGGTGTTGTCAGTCCAATGTAGATAAGTGGCAGCACTGAGGTATCTTCTAAGCTTTCCATAGATAAGGGAGCAAAGTGCTGTGTTTACTTTCACTTTGCAAAAGGAATACTATAAATCAGGTGTAGATCAGCCGCAGGCACTCACTCTATCATGGGCTCCTCACAGTCAGTGATCACCACATTACAGTCAGTGCTAAAGCAACGTGACCTGCAGGTTGCCTCCCGTATGCTGCAGAACTTTGTTAAGGAGGTGGATCATATTTCTTCCTGGTATGCCTATTCGGGGTCTCTAACTGTAGCCTTATAGAATAAGCTAGGAAGGGACCTTGACCATAAGCATGAAGAGGAAGACTTATGCCTGGGCACCAAGGCAATTTGGAAGCTGATAAAAAACTGTCTAGAGGATGAAACCTGCCGACCAGCCAATGTGGAGGGACAGGGAATACTAGAAGAGGTTCAGGACAGTATGTCAGAAACCTAACAGAATGAGAGAAAGGGAGCTCGAAAAAAGAAAGACACGTCACGAAAAAGGGCCCTCCCAAGGATTCAGAAAGAAGGGATGGAGAAAAGAGGGCAGTAAAACTGATCCCTCTACTAAGAAAAAGCCTCACATGTAATTCAACATTACCTTGAAGCTTGGAGTGCTTGGGGACAACCCAAATTTCTTAGAACAGATAATGGACTGGCCTACACCTCTCAAAAATTTCAACAGTTCTGTCTCCAGATGAATGTATCTTATTTAACTGGTTTGCCATACAGGGACAAGGCATTGTGGAACATGCCCACCACACTCTTATAACCTACCTTATCAAACTAAAAGGGTGAGTCGATGAGGGCCTGCCCTTAACACTGAGAGTGGCCATCTTCATGATACTCTTTACTCTTAATTTTTTGAATATTGATGAACAAGGCCACACTGCGGCTGATCATCACTGTTCAGAACCAAACAGATCTAGAGAAATGATCAAATGGAAAGATATCTTAACCGGAAAATGGAGAGGCCCGGATCCTATTTTAATAAGATCCAGGGTAGTTATTTGTGTCTTTCCACAGGAAGAAGACAATCCTCTTTGCGTTCCGGGATGCCTCATCTAAAGGATCTCCCCTTCAGAAGATGTGGACAAAAGAGGGAATACTGAAACAAAGAAGGCTACTGACCCTTCTACTGGAGATCCTGGTTCCTAGTATATAGGGGAAATTGTGTTGGGGTATTATGTCCACCTTTCCTCTGCCCATGCCTGTCATGCACAGTGCACAAGTGTTTCCACATTTCTTTACTACTGATAGGGAGCTTCAACTTGCCTTTTTACCATTAGATGGGCAAATTCAGGCTCTGATGGAAAACAGAACTTTTCCCTCAAAAGTTGCATGTGTAGCAGAGGATGGACTAGTAAGTCATCAATAGCAGGAGAGACACTTGTTCTTGTAAAGTTCCTATGACCAAGTTTTGGGAATGCCTGGGCCAGGAATTGGGAGTGGGTGTGTAGGAGAGCAGGGCGAGAGGGGAGAGGACTGGGATTTTTGGAGGGGAAAATAGT
The DNA here is from genome assembly GCF_000001635.26 of Mus musculus. Taxonomy (NCBI): domain Eukaryota; kingdom Metazoa; phylum Chordata; class Mammalia; order Rodentia; family Muridae; genus Mus; species Mus musculus. Next base: position 79,033,086 of record NC_000087.7, on the reverse strand, counting down.
AAAGGGAATAACATTTGAAATGTAAAAAAAAAAAAAGAAAAAAGAAAATAAATAATAAAAAAAAGAATGAAATAAATTATTCGTAGTATTCTTGAAATAAATTCAAGTTTTACAAACATATATTGGAACAATGTTCAGGTATTTTCCGTTGGCAAAATAATAACAAGTTATTTTTTATCAACATATTGTGACTACAGTGCCAAGAATAGTTATATATTAGTTGCTAAAACTCTGGTATAGGAATATATAGATATAGGTAAAATTTCAAGTGAATTATACAAAATCTCTTAGAAAAGACTTCTTCCAATTCAGCTGACTAGGTAAAAGTCTAGTGAACTGCAGGACGCGCAATTAATACCCAACCCTGAATATGCAATAACCTTCAGAAAGAGACTCCTCCGAAATATTTATGTCATCTTCTTCATCATCAAAGTCCAAAAGTAATAAGTAATCTCCTTTGGAATCACCATCATTTTCTTAACAGCCATTCTTCTCTTAAAAATTGTAATGTCTTCTTAGTTAAAAAAAATGGAAAACAAGGAAAAAAAATCTTAGTAATCTGAATCCAAAGGTATCATTTAAGTAGTTAAAAATATCAAAAATGAAATAATTATATGCACTTCCTCTTTCCAGTTCCTCCATGTGTCCCATTTATTATGTCCCTCTCCCTCACAACATTGTTTTAAAATCTTCTTTAACTTACTTCTATAAAAAAACTCCTTTAGAACCAGAGTTAACAATATGTCAGATCCCAGTTTAAATAAGGGGAAAAAGGCCAGCCTTGACTATGTGAGACTTCTTAACTACCCAAAGACGATGAGGAAAATGTATTTGCATTTAATTTCTGAGTCATCTGATTCTTGTTCCTATTTCCCACAGATTCTTTTTAAACAAAACATTAGCAATTTTGTTTATCAGTGTGTCTCTGTCTTTAAATAAACTCACACTGCTATCAAGATAGATAATGAATATGGTAACTGTATATTCATTTGAGAAGACCCAAAGCTCCCTCTACAATAAACACCCAACAGCACCAGCACCCACACAGAAAGACCTTCTATTGGAGAAAGCAGGGATTTGGGGAAGACTTGGTTTTCAAATATCTGGATATTGTAAGTCCAAGGCCAGCCCAAACCAAGACAGCCTGAGCTACAAACGAAGAACCCATCCTACAGAAGGAAAACGGAGAGAAAAGGCTGATCTCCGTGGTGCAAGTCTTTAATAGAAATACTTGGGGAATGAGAGGGGAGGATCTGTGGTCAGAATCCATCTTAGAAGACTTATGAATCTTCTGCATTGTCTGCTCTTATTCTTTTCATTTATTCTTCCTATGCCACTCCCCTTTCTGTAGTATCCATACAGTCTCTACCAAAGAAATACACACTAGAGAAGACAGTGAGGGTAGAGGAATGCTCAGTGTGTCTCTAATAGATTTTGGACTACACACAGGACAAGTGCCAATTTCAACCCTAAGGTCTCTTTCAGCACATAGGACAATCGCCAAGACTCCTCACCAATGGCACCCTGATCCCCTGACCCCCAGTCCTGCAGCCGGCTCTCTGATCCTCTCCCTAGGCCCCAAGCTTGTGTCCTCCAAGGGTTTTCAATCCTCTAAGCCCCTGTCCTGTTCAATCCTGTGCAATGAATATGATCCTCCTCCTTCATTTTACCCTCAGAAGCCATAGGAAATGCCGATCGGGAGGCTTTTCCTCACAGAGTGGCCTCCTGAGACTGAGATTTCCCACCAGTCACACATCTGTTAATAGTCCAATTACCCTGATCAGAGCTGGTTATCAGTAGCAGGTCATTCAAAAGTGAACACCTTCACAACTGAACCCTTCCTTGCTTGGCTGCTCAATGAAAACAAAAACAAAAACAAAAACAAAAACAACAACAACAACAAAAAACAAAGCAAAACAAAACAAACAAACAAACAAAAAAACTAAGCAAAAAACAAAACAAAAACGAAAACAAAAAACAAAACAAAACAAAAAAATCAAAATCAAAACAGATAAAAACAAAACAAAAACAAAAAGACAAACAAAAACAAAACAAAAAGAAAAACAAAACAAAACAAAAAGAAACAAACAATCAAACAAACAAACAAACAAAACGTTATCAGGAGAGACCCAGATGGAGTACTCTGAGGAGCCTTTGTGATGCCAGATGGAGAAAACAGGTCTCATCCAGGGATTTCACTGTTTGGCTGAATATACCCTGTGTATGCTGTCATGGAGTACCAGGCACCATTGATTGGAAGGGAGTTCTCAGGAGGTGGAAAAGAGCTACCATCTTTAAGACAAATGATTTCCAGTTTCTAGGTTGATAAGCATTTGCAGACTTGAAAAACATGTACAAATGTGTAACATATGAAAGCACTGGAAATGGCACTACTAATTTCAACTGTAATATTTTTTGTTATTTATTTATGTGCATAAAAATTAAAATGTGTGCACTTTTTCTGTATGTACATTCCCACAACAGAAGAGTCCACGCTGTCCTAATAGATCAGAAGTGAACATCCAGATTCACTACAATCCCTGGTAAACTCCCACCTCCACCTTCCTAATAGTGAGCTTGTTTACAATAGTGTGCTAGGATGTGCAGGCCCTCTCTCCCTCAATTATGTGCTAGGCTGCCCAGCCCCTTTTTCTCCCTTATGTGCTAGAGTGCTCATGCCTATTCTCTCACTTATACCTCTATGGCCTACAGAGGCTGAAAGAGAGCAGTGATTCTCTAAAACTTTGGCTGTGCATAAATTGTAAGCCACTATGTGGGAGCATTGTGCCCGGTCCTCTTCATAGAAAAGGTGCTTTTTGTTTGTTTGTTTGTTTGTTTGTTTGTTTGTTTTATTATTTTTTGAGAGAGGGTTACTCTGTGTAGACCTGGCTGTCCTGGAACTCACTCTGTATACCAAGCTGGTCTCGGACTCCCAAATTCTTGGCCTCTGCCACCCAAGTGATGGGATTAAAGGCATAAAGCACCACTGCCCAAACAGCAGTTGCTCTTATCAGCTAATTTTTCCATTTTTCAACTAATCTAGTGTGTACTTCATGTATCTTTACTGCATTTCTCCCATTTACTTTCAAGGTGGAGGGTGTTTCCACCGGAACAGGGATCCAAAGTGGGATCCGTGCCACCATGGCATGGGTGTTCTTTGTTACATCCCAACATTGAGAAATCCAACAAGAATCATTGGAACAGACTTCAAATGAATCACTTGAAAGAATATAAACAAGAAAGGGGGGTAAACACAGACTGGGGGAGATGTATAATTAATCTGGTTTACCAAAGTTTTATTGAACCCAGTGATCTCTACACTGATATTAGTATGTCCATAAGAGTCCTGGGAGGCATCATATATTCCCCAATGCTGAGCAAATCTTGAGATGCCAGTAAAAGAAGCCTTTACAACTGTTCCTCCCTGGATAAAATTCAAAGGATTTAGTTCTGTACAACTGCCATTGACTCCACAAAGCAACCACTTGTGAAAGGGATGCATTCTAAAGTCCTGTATGACAAATCTCTTTTTCATAACAAATTCCTTCTCTGGGTCATCTGTCATGTTGGAAGAAAAGGAAAAAGTTTTACTCTGATCTGCCCAACAAATGATGGAGGATCGACAATCAGATCAAGACAGGATCAGCCTTTCATCTTCCAAGATACAATGAGGGGCTATTTTTGTTTGGTGGGGATGTTCTTTTTCTGAAAAGTTAGGTTGTAGAATTGTACCATTAACCCAAATTGCCTCTTGCCAAAAGGTCCGATTTATAAAGGTTATATCTACATTGGAAGTATCTTGGGTTGTGCTCACCCAACCTCCTCGGTGCTCATTAAACTTCCCTAAAGCTCGGGCTGGGAGGTTGATACAATTTCTGGTCCATTAATTTGAAAACATAAAGACCCCTGTTCTAGTAAGGAGTGATTTTCTCCTAATGGTGCTCGAGTTGGATCATAGGTTAAATATGGCAAATCCACTGTTTTATTAGTAGTAAAGAATTTTAGAAAAACTATAGCATCATGACGAACTGACATTGGTTTAGGGAAAGTCAAGAGAATAGCCCATCTCTGTTATACTAGAAAACTGATACAATTTCAGCATTGTCAGGATCAGGAACAGTCCTGGGGAGGTCAGCATCTTCTGCACCATCCTTGATGAATATCCTGCGGGTGAGTCGTTCCAGCAGCCAAAATGGGTTGTCTTCACTCTGTGGAAAAACACAAACAGCTCCCCAGGATCTGATTAAGATAGGATCTGGGCCTTTCCACAGAGCAGTTAAAACATCCTTCTGTTTGACCATTTCTTTTGGTCTATCAGGGTCTGAGTTATGTCTCTCAGCTGCAGAACATCCCTGCTTGTCGTGATTCAAAAAATTAAGTGTAAAGAGTGACATAGATACCAATACTCTTGGCACTGAGGGCAGAGTCTCATCAACTCTCCCTTTTTGTTTTATAAGATAAGACTTGAGTGTGTGGTGGTCACATTCCACAATGCCTTGTCCTTGAGGTTTATAAGGAAGGCCAGTCAAGTGACTGACATCCATTTGATGACAAAATTGTTGAAATTTAGTAGAATTATATGCTGGCCCATTATCCGTTTTAAGAATTGGTGGCTTGCCCAAAGCACTCCACTCTTCTAGGCAGTGCTGTATAACATGAGAGGCTTTTTCCCCTGTTAAAGGTATGGCAAACATTACACCATTGCAGGTGTCAATGGAAATATGTAAATACTGATTTATAATGGCGATTGCACGTGGCACGCAAGCTCTTCTCAGCAATTGCTTGTGGCACACACGTGATTGCTTGGGACATGGCACTACACAGCTGTCTATATAAAAATGAAAATGTAATTAAGGATAAAAGTGATACAGGAGAAATGGGGAACAATTCAAGGAGGAGAAGATAGGGATGGATTTGCTAAAACTCATTTATATGTATGCAGAATGTTTTTACCCAACAAATTTAAAACAAAGTAAGTAAGTAAGTAAGTAAGTATGTAAGCAAATAAATAAAAAAAATATATTTGTATGCACATGCATATCCGATAGGCGTGTGTGTGTGTGTGTGTGTGTGTGTGTGTGTGTGCATATAAGGGTGTAGGTATGTAGCACCTGTGACTAGAGGAATGCAATCATGCACTATCTTTCTTTATGTTCTATGGTGCAGTGTGTTGATTAGAATATCTTTTGACCATGGGATGTGGCACTATTATGATCTTTAAGTGGCACTATTATTATCTTTAAGTGCTCCTTAGCCATTTTAGACTCTTTTGACTTGACATCTCTATTTAGATATATACCCCATATTTGATTGGTTTATTTCGTTTCTTGAGTTCTTTATATATTTTGGATATTAGCCGTTTATTGGATGGGAGGTTAGTTAAGATTTTTTTCTCCAGTCTGTAGGTTGATGATTAGTCTCATTGCCTATATGCTTTGCTTACAGAAGCTTTCCAGTTTCATGAGGTCACATTTATGAATTGTTGATCTTAGAGCATGAATCACGGGAGAGGTTTTTAGGACATTTCCCTCTCTGTGTCAATGAGTTCATCTTCTATTAGATTCAGTGTATCTTATTTTATGTTGATAATCGTGTTCAACTTGAAACTGAGCTTTGTGCAAGGTGATCAATATGGATTTTTTTTTCAACATACAGACTGCAAATTAGAACCGCACAATTTATTGAAAATCCTTTCTTTATTCTATCGTAAATATATACATATATATTTTGCTTCTTTGTCAAATATCAAGTATCCATAAATGTGTGGTTTTCTTTCTGGTTATTCTGTTCTAGTCCACTGATCCATCTGTCAGTCTCTGTATCAATACCATGTAGTTTTTTTTTTTTTTTTGTTTTGTTTTGTTTTGTTTTGTTTTGTTTTGTTTTGTTTTGTTTTAATCACTTTTGCTCTATAGTAGAGTTTGAGGGCCAGGATTGCTCTGAGGCAGGATAACAGTGGAGTCACAGAGTAGAACCCTGGCAATGGCTTTAAAATCTAAGTGTCCCAGGGCTTTCTAGCTCTCTCATTGTACTGAAATGCTGATGATAACTTCTAAAAAGTACTTTGTCTTTCTGAGGGTAGGCTGGCTTAGGTGATTAACACCTGTAGCCTAACAGAGGAGGATTAAGGAAAGCAGACTTTTTTCTAGCTCAGCAGGAATTACTGGGCTCTAATTTTGAGCTTACTAGCCAGATGTCACTGGAAGAGAAAGAATTTAGAGAAGTCATTATAGAAGTTATTACTAAGTTATAAAAAATTTCCTATGAAAGTTATATAAGGGCAAAAGCAGAAAGATCCTAAGTGCGGAAAGGGAAAAATTCTTCTAAGTGGGGAAAAGGAAAAAAAAAAAAACTCTAAGTGGAGAAAAGAAAAAACAAAAACTTCTCTCTTGATTTTCCTCGTCTCTTTGTCCTCAGCACTTATACATATTTCAGAATACATGACCACATGCTACAAAGTTCATCAACTGTCTCAGATCAACAAGTTCACTGAAGGTATCAAACCATAACTAAGATATTAGTGAAGTTTTGTATAGGTAAACCCAATCAATATTTTATCTTTTACCCTAGAACCTATAATAAATCTTTAGTTCCCTTCTGATGACCTTTGGTTAATTTTTATACAACCTCTTGGAATGTGCTCTGAGTAGGAGAAAGTCTGGTTACTATCTAAGAGCAATTATCCAGTGACACTTGGAAAACTGGCAGTTCTCATTGTAGTTTTGACTATCAGAAAATGACCTAATAGCCCTTTTAGTTTGGGGAGAATTTTATTGAGTATTTTTGCATTGATATACATAAGAGAAGTTGGTCTGAAGTTGCCTTAATCTGGAATCAATTCACCATTAAAAACAAATAGACTAACAGACTGACTATATAAACAATACACAATATTTTGCTGCATAAAAGAAACCCACCTCAGGGACAAAACCAGATACTACCTCATAGTAAAAGGCTGGAAAAAAAATTTCCAAGCAAATGGTCTGAAGAAATAAGCTGGAGTAGCCATTCTAATATAGAATAAAATCAATTTCCAACCCAAAGTTATCAAAAAAGACAAGAAGGGACAGTTAAGGCTCATGAAAGGTAAACTCTTCCAAGATGAACCCTCAATTCTGAATATCTATGCTCCAAATGCACAGGCATCCACATTCATTAAAGAAACTTTAGTAAAACTCAAATCACTCATTGCACTGCACACCATAATAGTGGGAGACTTCAACAACCCGCTCTTATCAATAGAAAGATCCTGGAAATAGAAACTAAACAGAGACACATTGAAGATAACAGAATTTATAAAACAAATGGATTTGATAGATATCTACAGAACATTTTACCCTAAAACAAAAGGTTATAACTTCCTCTTAGCACCTCATGGTCCCTTCTCCACAATAGACCACAATCAGTCATAAAACAGGACTCAACAAAAATATTGAAAGTATCCCATACCCCCTATCACATCACAATGGACGAAGGCTGATCTTCAATAACAACATAAATAAGAGAAAGCCAACATTCACGTGAAAGCTGAACAACCCTCTACTCAATGATAACTTGGTCAAGGAAGAAATAAAGAAGAAATTAAACACTTTTTAGAGTTTAATGAAAATGAAGGGACAATATACCCAAACTTATGGGACACAATGAATGTAGTCCCACAAAGAAAACCAAAAGCTCTGAGTGCGACCAAAAAGAAACCAGAGAGAGCACACACTAAGAGCTTGACAGCACACCTAAAAGCTCTAGAGCAAAAGGAGGCAAATTTACAAGGGTGAGTAGATAGCAGAAAATCATCAAACTCAGGGCTTGAATCAAACAAGTGGGCACAAAAAGAACTATTCAAAGTATCAAACAATCCAGGATCCTGTTCTTTGAAAATAGTATCAAGATAGATAAACCCTTAGAATGATGAACTGGAGTGCACAGGGATAGTATGCTAATTAACAAAATCATAAATGAAAAGGGAGACATAAGACCAGAACCTGAGGAAATCCTAGGCATCATCACATCCTACTACAAAAGGCTATACTAAACAAAACTGGAAAACTTGGACAAAATGGACAATTTTCTAGACAGAAATCAAGTACCAAAGTTAAATACAGATCAGAATAAAGATCTAAACAGCCCCATATCCCCTAAAGAATTAGAAGCAGTCACTAATACTCTCCCAACCAAATAATGCCCAGGAACACCCACATGGGTTTAGTGTAGAGTTCTATCAGACCTTCAAAAAAGAACTAATTCCAACTGTTCTCAGACTATTTCACAAAATAGAAACAGAACGTACTCTATTCAATTCATTCTATAGAAGCCACAATTACTCTGATAACTAAACCATATAAAGTCCCAACAAAATAGAGGACTTCAGACCAATTTCCCTTCTGAATACCGATGCAAAAAATAGTCAATAAAGTCCATGCAAACTGAATCCAAGAACATATCACAAAGATCATCAATAATGATCAAGTAGGCTTCATCCCAGGGATGCAGGGATGCTTTAATATAAGGAAACACATCAACATAATCCACTATATATAAGCAAACTCAAAAACAAAAACCACATGATCATCTCCTTAGATGCTGAGAAATCATTTAAGGAAATCCAACACCCATTCATGATAAAAGTCATGGAAAGACCAGGAATTCAAGGCCCATACTTAAACATAATAAAAGCAGTATATAGCAAAACAGTAGTCAACATCAAACTAAATGGAGAGAAACTAAAACCAATCCCACTAAAATCAGGGACTAGACAAGGCTGCCCACTTTCTTCCTATCTATTCAATATAGCACTTGAAATCCTAGCCAGAGCAATTGGACAACAGAAGTAGATCAAGGGACACCATGGTCCCTGGCCCGGGGGATTCTTCGGACACCCGCAAGGACCCATACAGGATACTCCATGGGATCCTAAGCCCTCTGGTGAGTGGAACACAGCGCCTGGTCCAATCCAATCGCGCAGGACCCTAGACTGCACATTATTATTATGCATATCAGATAGGCATGTGTGTGTGTGTTTGTGTGTGTATGTGTGTGTTTGTGTGTGCATATAAGCATGTAGGTATGTAGCACTTGTGACCAGAGGAATGCAATCATGCAGTATCTTTCTTTATGTCTCTCTGCCATTTTCCTATGATGCAGTGTGTTTATTAGAATATCTTTTGCCCATGGGATGTGACACTATTGCAAGGTGATGGCTTGTTTGAGGAAGTGTATCATTGTGTAGGCTTGCTTTTATGTAGTGCACAATGTCTGCCCAGTGACGAAAATCGATCCTCTTCCTTGCTACCTGTGGCCACAAGCTTCCTCCTGGTTGCCTTCAGTCTAAGATATAGACCATTTAGTTCCTTCCTCAGTACCTCCTCTACCTGGATGCTGCCATGCTTCCTACCAATATAATAATGTACTGACTCTATAAGAGTTTCCTGAGTCATGATATCTCTTCACATCAATGAAACATGGGCAGTATGTTAGCCTGAATTTTAATGCTTACAAGATAATTGCAACCAGCATGGAAGCACATGGAAGCACAAAGTAAAGATGATGAATGAGTCTTTGTATTTTTTGAACTTCTGAATTTTTGAATGAATGTGGGGATTGGGAAAATTAGAAAGTTATGGGAAGGAGAAAGAGAGGATGCAAAGACCTTTTGGGCTCCTGCCACTTGCTTTTGCATTCAATATTTCTATTTTAAAACAACACTAACAACTAAAACAACCAATTACAAGGCATCCATACAACAGATTCACAGAGAAGACACCAAAGGGCATTACATTCTTGTAAATCATTTTCCAGCTAATGTCTGGTGTATTGAGCCTAAAGATTTTACTGTCAAACCCTGATGATTAATCACTAGATTGGATCCCCTAACACAATAATGAATGACACTGTGGTCAAAAGGACAGTTAACATGTATAAATACATCGTTTTTCACACTGTCAGTTTGAATTGTTACTATATATCCCAGTTTTTTTTTTTTGCATTTTATCTCCATTACTGTGTTGTTTTCAGCCCTCACTTGCTACATAGAAAATGGATTCTTTTACACTATATTTTATTTAGGGTGCACAATGGAACCTAAAGACTAATTCAGTCCATTTCAAGTAGAGCTCTCTGTTCTCTTTACAAAATTGCAATTAAATAGTTTTCAAAAATATTTTGCACTTGTGTGGCTTAGTTTAATTAAGATTGGGGGGGGTTATATCTCCCACATTCTCAGTTGTCTCAAACTGGGAAAACTGTCTAGAAATGTTGTGGAATCTTTGTGACTGTGCCCTAGCAGAAGTAGATCACTGGGACAAGATGGAGGGAGCTGGGTGGTTCTGAACTAAATCTTGGCTTCTAAATCCAACCAAATGTGAGAAGGGCCCATTCAGGCTCTCAATGCCACAGATCAACTTGTTGTTTCCTCCAATGCTGTCCTTATCATGACAGTCTGTCCCCGGTAACTGTTTGCCATATACATCTCTTCTTTTTTTTTTTCTTTTTCATTTTTATTATAAATTTAGCTCATTTACATTTCCAATGCTATACCAAAAGTCCCCCATAGCCACCCACCCCCAATCCCTTATACACCCACTCCCCCTTTTTGGCCCTGGCGTTTCCCTGTACTGGGGCATATAAAGTTTGCATGTCCAATGAGCCTCTCTTTCCAGTGATGGCCGACTAGGCCATCTTTTGATACATATGCAGATAGAGTCAAGAGCTCCGGGGAACTGTTGAGTTCATAATGTTGTTCCACCTATAGGGTTGCAGATCCCTTTAGCTCCTTGGGTACTTTCTCTAGCTCCTACATTGGGAGCCCTGTGATCCATCCATTAGCTGACTGTGGGCATCCTCTTCAGTGTTTGCTAGGCCCCGGCATAGTCTCACAAGTCACAGGTACATCTGGGTCCTTTCAATAAAATCTTGCTAGTGTACGCAATGGTGTCAAAGTTTGGATGCTGATTATGGGGTGGATCCCTGGATATGGCAGTCTCTACATGGTCCATCCTTTTATCTCAGCTCTAAACTTTGTTTCTGTAACTCCTTCCAAGGGAGTTTTGTTCCCACATCTAAAGAGGGGCATAGTGTCCACACTTCAGTCCTCATTTTTCTTGAGCTTCATGTGTTTAGAAAATTGTATCTTATATCTTAGGTATCCTAGGTTTTGGGTTAATATCCACTTATCAGTGAGTACATATTGTGTGAGTTACTTTGTGAATGTGTTACCTCACTCAGGATGATGCATTCCAGGTCCATTCATTTGGCTAGGAATTTCATAAATTCATTCTTTTTAATAGCTGAATAGTACTCCATTGTGTAGATGTACCATATTTTCTGTATCCATTTCTCTGTTGAGGGGCATCTGGGTTCTTTCCAGCGCTGGCTATTATAAATAAGGATGCTATGAACATAGTGGAGCATGTGTCCTTCTTACCAGTTGGGGTATCTTCTGGATATATGCCCAGGAGATGTATTGCTGGATCCTCCGGTATTACTATGTACAATTTTCTGATGAACTGCCAGACTGATTTCCAGAGTGGTTGTATAAGCCTGCCATCCCACCAACAATGGAGGAGTGTTCCTCTTTCTCCACATCCATGCCAGCATCTGCTGTCACCTGAATTTTTGATCTTAGCCATTCTGACTGGTGTGAGGTGGAATCTCAGGGTTGTTTTGATTTGCAATTCTCTGATGATTAAGGATGTTGGACATTTTTTTTTCAGGTGCTTCTCTGTCATTCGGTATTCCTCAGGTGAGAATTCTTTGTTCAGTTCTGAGCCACATTTTTGTATGGGGGTTATTTGATTTTCTGAAGTTCACCTTGAGTTCTTTATATATGTTGCATATTAGTACCCTATCTGATTTAGGATAGGGAAAGATCCTTTCCCGAACTGTTGGTGGTCTTTTTGTTTTATTGATGGTGTCTTTTGCCTTGCAGAAACTTTGGAGTTTCATTAGGTCCCATTTGTCAATTCTCGATTTTACAGCACAAGCCATTTCTGTTCTGTTCAGGAATTTTTCCCCTGTGCCCATATCTTCAAGGCTTTTCCCCCCTTTCTCCTCTATAAATTTCAGTGCCTCTGGTTTTATATGAAGTTCCTTGATCCACTTAGATTTGACCATATTACAAGGAGATAAGCATGGATCGATTCGCATTCTTCTACATGATTACAACTAGTTGTGCCAGCACCAATTGTTGAAAATGCTGTCTTTCTTCCACTGCAAGGTTTTAGCTCCCTTGTCGAATATCAAGTGATCATAGGTGTGTGGGTTCATTTCTGGGTCTTCAATTCTGTTCCATTGGTCTACGTGTCTGTCTCTATACCAGTACCATGCAGTTTTTATCACAATTGCTCTGTAGTAAAGCTTAGGTTAGGCATGGTGATTCCACCAGATGTTCTGTTATCCTTGAGAAGAGTTTTTACAATCCTAGGATTTTTTGTTATTCCAGATGAATTTGCAAATTTCTCCTTCTAATCCGTTGAAGAATTGAGTTGGAATTTTGATGGGGATTGCATTGAATCTGTAGATTGCTTTTGGCAAGATAGCCATTTTTACAATGTTGATCCTGCCAATCCATGAGCATGGGAGATCTTTCCATCTTCTGAGATCTTCTTTTATTTCTTTCTTCAGAGACTTGAAGTTTTTATCATACAGATCATTCACTTTCTTAGTTAGAGTCACGCCGAGATATTTTATATTATTTGTGACTATAGAGAAGGGTGTTGTTTCCCTAACTTCTTTCTCAGCCTATTTATTCTTTGTGTAGAGAAAGGCCATTGACTGGATTGAGTTAATTTTATATCCAGCTACTTCACCGAAGCTGTTTATCAGGTTTAGGTGTTCTCTGGTGGAATTTTTAGTGTCACTTATATATACTATAATATCATCTGGAAAAAGTGATATTTTGACTTCCTCTTTTCCAATTTGTATCCCCTTGATCTCCTTTTGTTGTCGAATTGTTCTGCCTAATACTTCAAGTACTATGTTGAAAAGGTAGGGAGAAAGTGGGCAGCCTTGTCTAGTCCCTGATTTTAGTGGGATTGCTTCCAGCTTCTCTCCATTTACTTTGATGTTGGCTACTGGTTTGCTGTAGATTGCTTTTATCATGTTTAGGTATGGGCCTTGAATTCCTGATCTTTCCAAGACTTTTATCATGAATGGGTGTTGGATATTGCCAAATGCTTTTTCTGCATCTAATGAGATGATCATGTGGTTTTTGTCTTTGAGTTTGTTTATATAATGGATTACATTGATGGATTTTCGTATATTAAACCATTCGTGCATCCCTGGAATAAAACCTACTTGGTCAGGATGGATGAGTGCTTTAATGTGTTCTTGGATTCGGTTAGCGAGAATTTTATTGAGGAATTTTGCATCGATATTCATAAGAGAAATTGGTCTGAAGTTCTCTATCTTTGTTGGATCTTTCTGTGGTTTAGGTATCAGAGTAATAGTGGCTTCATAAAATGAGTTGGGTAGAGTAACTTCTACTTCTATTTTGTGAAATAGTTTGTGCAGAACTGGAATTAGATCTTCTTTGAAGGTCTGATAGAACTCTGCACTAAACCCATCTGGTCCTGGGCTTTTTTTGGCTGGGAGACTATTAATAACTGCTTCTATTTCTTTAGGGGATATGGGACTGTTTAGATGGTCAACATGATCCTGATTCAACTTTGGTACCTGGTATCTGTCCAGAAATTTGTCCATTTCGTCCAGGTTTTCCAGTTTTTTTGAGTATAGCCTTTTGTAGAAGGATCTGATGGTGTTTTGGATTTCTTCAGGATCTGTTGTTATGTCTCCCTTTTCATTTCTGATTTTGTTAATTAGGATTTTGTTCCTGTGCCCTCTAGTGAGTCTAGAAAAGGTTTGTCTATCTTGTTGATTTTCTCAAAGAACCAACTCCTCGTTTGGTTAATTCTTTGAATAGTTCTTCTTGATTCCACTTGGGTGATTTCACCCCTGAGTTTGATTATTTCCTGCCATCTACTCCTCTTGGGTGAATTTGCTTCCATTTTTTCTAGAGCTTTTAGATGTGTTGTCAAGCTGCTCGTATGTGCTCTCTCCCGTTTCTTCTTGGAGGCACTCAGAGCTATGTGTTTCCCTCTTAGAAATGCTTTCATTTTGTCCCATAGGTTTGGGTACGTTGTGGCTTCATTTTCATTAAACTCAAAAAAGTCTTTAATTTCTTTCTTTATTCCTTCCTTGACCAAGATATCATTGAGAAGAGTGTTGTTCAGTTTCCACGTGAATGTTGGCTTTCTATAATTTATTTTGTTATTGAAGATCAGCCTTAGTCCTTGGTAGTCTGATAGGATGCATGGGACAATTTCAATATTTTTGTATGTGTTGAGGCTTGTTTTGTGACTAATTATGTGGTCAAATTTGGAGAAGATACCATGAGGTGCTGAGAAGAAGGTATATCCTTTTGTTTTAGGATAAAATGTTCTGTAGATATCTGTCAGGTCTACTTGTTCCATAACTTCTGTTAGTTTCACTGTGTCCCTGTTTAGTTTCTGTTTCCACGATCTGTCCATTGATGAAAGTGGTGTGTTGAAGTCTCCCACTATTATTGTGTGAGGTGCAATGTGTGCTTTGAGCTTTACTAAAGTGTCTTTAATGAATGTGGCTGCCCTTGAATTTGGAGCGTAGATATTCAGAATTGAGAGTTCCTCTTGGAGGATTTTTACCTTTGATGAGTATGAAGTCTCCCTTCTTGTCTTTTTTGATAACTTTGGGTTGGAAGTCGATTTTATCTGATATTAGAATGGCTACTCCAGCTTGTTTCTTCAGACTATTTGCTTGGAAAATTGTTTTCCAAGCAAATTTGATTTTATAGGGTGTAGTTTATTTGACTAGTGGCTCTGAGTCAATAAGACAAAAAGACCACCAACAGATTGGGAAAGGATCTTTACCTATCCCAAATCGGACAGGGGACTAATATCCAATATATATAAAGAACTCAAGAAGGTAGACTCCATAAAATCAATTAACCCCATTAAAATATAGGCCTCAGAACTGAACAAAGATTTCTCCCCCGAGAAATACCGAATGGCAAAGAAGCACCTGAAAAAATGTTCAACATCTTTAATCATCAGGGAAATGCAAATCAAAAGTCTTATTTTCATATTTTCATTATTTACAGACCATTGTGTGTTATAAATAGAAATCTAGAGGAGGAAAGATGTTTAGAGTCACTGACACACACACTTAACTGAGGTTTCCTTTGCACAGGAAGAAGATATACCCATCCTCTATATCTGGAGAGTTTCCTAGGACCCTAATGATATAAAAGTCTTCAAGTATCTAGGCTAAAACAACATTGCTTTTGCCTATATTTATGCAAAGTAACCTCTTTTATACAGTAATCCTATTGATGTGTGTATGCATACCGAAATATACAGGTAAGTGCAGAGGATTGGGAAGGGTATACTGTTTTCTGTTACTTCAGTCCCTAATTTTCCCCTCGTCATAGGGTTTCTTGCTGAACTAGGAGTGAGGCTGACATTCAGTCATCCTTCTGTCTCTTCCACTCCCATTCCTAAGCACCAGTGTTGCAGGTGAAAGTTTGACCAAACACTTGGCTTTAACCCTGGGCCATCTCCCCAGATTCTTCTTTATTTTAAATAACCTATGGATTACTTTTGCTCTCAATGTAATGAAACTGCTGTATAAGAAGTTGTTATTTAGAAGATGGCAATATAAGTGGTCTGTATGTGTTCAGTACACACATGGTATATTAAGAACTACTTTCCTTAATACCTTGAGAATTGCATACAAATATTTTGATGTAATTTACTTTCCAATCCTTTTAGTAACTCCTCCCAGAACAAAATACGGCCCATTCCCACCTAACTCCTCCTGCCAACTTCATATCTTATCTTCTCTCTTTTGTTACAACCCATTCAAAATCATTTGTGTTTCCCATAAACTCTTGGACATCTGGCTTCCACTAGAGCATGGCCAATCTATCACCTTCAAAGGCAATACCTTTGATGAAAACTGACTGTTCATCCCTCATCAACTGTCTATACCTTATTAGATAGTGATGAGGGATAGTGAGCCCTCCCCATTCAGTGATGGAAGACAGAATGGCCTGATTTTGTGCAGAAAGAAACAGTTTTATAATTTTTTAAGGTCTTTTTAGAGTTCTTGTGTTTTCTTATTTATAGAATTTTATGGTTTTAAAAATATTTATTAAGAATTAAAAAAATAGCTTTTTGGGTCATTTAGTGTTTGTTTAATAATTTTTTGGTTTTTTAGGGTTTTAGGTTTTGCTTTATTGTTTTAGTTTTTTTTTTTATTAAGGTAAAGTGATTGTTAGTTTCTATTAGTTTTATTCTTAGAGGTGGAAGCATGTGTTTGTGGATTTGTTGTAAGATTACTTTCTTGTTTCTTCTATGGTGTAGTTTCACTCCTTGTGTTGTTGTTTTTCACCTATTATTCTTTGTAGGGGTGGATTTAAGGAAAGATTATGTGTAAAATTGGCTTTGTCGTGGAATATATTGTTTTCTCCGTCTATGGTGATTGAGAGTTTTGTTAGGTATAGGAGCCTAGGCTAGCATTCATGTTCTCTAGAGGTGGAATAGATGCTGGGATTAATATATTTTTTTATGAAAATACATCCATGAGTTGAGAGAGGAGGACTTCCACTGGCCTTTGTACCCTAGTGCCATGTTCTAGGTGCTGCTAGTGAATGGGGAACTAAGTGACACCCCAGTGACAACAGAAAACACCTCTTTCAGAATCATACCTAAGAATGTCAGGCGGAGTTTATTTTGGCTGACTCATGGTAACCAGATCTTATATAGAGAGGGTGGGACTCATGTATCACTTCAGAAAATGCTTTTAAGCTTAGTCTTATATATTTTACAGAGAAGGAAAAGAGAGAAATAACTTCATGAAGGATAACACCCAAGAAAGCAAATGATCAAGGCAGCTTTACAGCAACACACAAATCTGCCCAACACTAGTGTTTACTAGTGGTTTGTTGGTGTTAAATAGCCAAGGAGGCTACTGGACCATAGAGGGGCTGGAGAAAGTCAGATTGCTTTTTGTTATTGTTTTATTTTATTTTAACATTTCCCTTTTGAATTCAGCCAGTCTCATTTTAGATTTTTCCTGCTGCTAAGACCACTAGTGTTCTCTGGTATATTCAACCTTACTGATCTCCAGGCGACTAGACTTGTCAGGGTCAGAGTGGAAACTGGATATTTTACAACCAATTATCTGGGCCACTTGCCTACCGCTGGTCACCTCAGTTTCTCTACCTAAATTCCTTACTGATAATTTCCTCAGCATGCAGCCTGCCATGATTCACAGACAGGTACAACAACTGCTTCTGCCTCAGTATTAAATTCAAGTCCTTTCTCTTCTTCAGGAATGTTAATATTTGACGATATACAAATGCATTTATCTGAGAAAGAATGGGCTATGCTAACCCATCGAAGAAGACACTCTACAGTGTTGTAATGCTGGTCATCTACAAGCTAGGTCTAGGTTAACTGATTAACTATAACTCATTTCCTTTGTGTAACTATAACTATAACTCATTTCCTTTGAGATACATCGTGTAACCTGGACTGTAATGGTGAAAAATACACCCTGGGAGATATTACCTTTTGGGTTATAATTGATTTAGATTGCTTCTTCACTGTTGAAGCAGGAACTGCTACAGAAAAAAAAAAATTCTATGTTATTTTTTTTGGGTTATTTGTTTTCTTTGTTTTTTAAAGATACAATTTCTCTGCATAACCCTGGCTGTCTTCAAGATCAATCTGTACAGCAGGTTTACCACAAACTCACCTGCCTTTGTCTCCCAAGTTCTGGGTTTAAAACATGCACCACCATCATCCAGCTCAGTGTGAAAGTTCTTAATTTTAGTGAGGATCAATTATTTCTCTTAGAATGAATATTTCTTCCATGAAATCTAGAACTCTTAACTCTATTAATCATACATATACTCCAATTTTCCTAAATCTTTTATTTTGTTCTTACATTAAGTCCATGCCCTTGTGAATTATTTTACATACAGTATGAAGTTGAGATTGAGTGTGAGGCTTACTCTTTTACCTATTATGTGTCACTGCTCTCGGGTGAAACAAAACATACAGCACAAATTACATATATGCATAATGTTATAAAACTATGGTGTATATATTATATATAATTTATTTTATATGTAATATATTTTATCATTTATAATATTTTGTTATATAATATACTTTAAATGTAGTTTAAATAGACTTTAAAGTGAATTACAGGGTGTGATCCAACAATAGCTGTCTACCAACTGATATTCTAAGAACATAATAGTTATTCAGTCAATGAGGTGGATTGTCTCAGGTAGTCTCCAGTGTATTATGGAATACTGAAAATGGCCTGTATTGACAGTGAAGGAATGGGCTTCCCAATGAGGGCAAACAGGCAAAGAAAACAAACTTTCTTCTTCCACGTCTTTCATATAGGTTGCAGAACATTTATATAAGTGTGTGCCAGGTTTAAGGTGACTTTTCCCACTTGAAAGATTCAGATTCAAAATGGAGCTTGCCATTTCAAAGTATTAAGAAAAAAAATCCTTTAACGTCTTGCTCAGTCAGTTGGATTTTAATTAATTCTTGATGCAGTAAAGTTCAAAACCAAGAACACTCATCACATTGTCCAATAGGCTCCCCATAATTTATTGACATTTATAGCCTTCCTTCATTGAATTGCTTGTGTATTTTGTTGAAAGTTACTTTGCAATTTGTATACATATGTCCAGACTGAGCTGTTTGACTTTTTGTTGTTATTATTTAACTCTTAAACAATTATAGATAAGCCCTCATATCTATTACACAATATTTTTTCTACTTTATTCATTCTTGTTATTCTTTGCATTGTGAAGAAAGAGATGGCTCAATTCTTGAACAGTACATTTTAAACTTCCCGTTCTGTTTATAGCACCAAATATAGTTTAACAAAAAAACTGTCTAATGCCAGGCAGTGAGGGAACAGGTCTTCAATCTCAGCATTTGGGGGTTGGGGGCATAGGCAGGCGAATTTCTGAGTTTGAGGCCACCATGATCTACAGAGTGAGTTTTGGGAAAGCCAGGGGTAAACAAACAAACTTTGTCTAGAAAACAAAACAAAACAAAACAAAAAAAAAAAAAACAAAAGATCAAAAAAACAAGAATAAAAACTTACTTGTATCTCTAGGTCTTCCGGTCTCTTTAGACCCTGAATACATATCACACACACACACACACACACACACACACACACACACACACACACACACACACACACACACACACACACACATGCACCCTCACACGCAGAAAAACACCATTCAGATTTTATAATACATTATCTGACTCACTAAGAAATAAAACTACATCAGTGTTCCTGGTGCCAGAAACCTTTAATCATAATACAAATTTAGTTGAACATCAATGATTTTATACAGGAGAGAATCCTGTTTAACTGTATTGAATGTGGGAGGCCATTCCTTCAGAAATGTCACCTCATTAAGCACCAGCTGACCCACATTGCTGACCATCCCTATACATGTAACCTGTGTGAGAAAATGTTTAACAGACAATCAAGGCTTCTAAGACACCAGAACGTGTCAGAAAACAAGAATAAAAACTTACTTGTATCTCTAGGTCTTCTGGTCTCTTTGGACCCTGAATACATATCACACACACACACACACACACACACACACACACACACACACACACACACACACACACACACACACACATGCACCCTCACTTAGTCAAAAAAGTCAGACAGAATTGCCAAGCTAAGGAAAATTAGCATATTGCAGGGACAGAATGTAAAGAATGTTTAAAATCTAGAAAATTTGGCAGAGTTATGTTTCATATAAAAAAAAGATAAAATAGAATAATAAGTTGCTTCCCACTGTCTTTCATTATCTGTGTTATCCACACAATTTTTTTTTGTATTAGGAATAAAAAAATGAGTATTTGTTTGACATTTGTATCCAACCTATGTTTTTGTTTGACATCTGTGTCCATAGCAATGTTTTCTTAGACACTGTCCTCTGGTTTCAGGTACCATGGACTATGATTTAATTCTTCACTTTACTCAGAAGAGATGTAAAATGCTATTAGGGCCCTTGAAGTCAGAAAGAATTAATATTCATGGCATAGATTCAGTGGCTATAATGTTGACTGTCATACAATACCAAAACAAAGATTCAGGTAAATTTATGAACAAGAACACAAGACTGTGTCTTCCTTCAGTGTTACCATGGGAGTTGTCACTTCAGTCTCTCCCTTGACATTGTCTATTTTCATGGAAGCTTGGGGAACACAAGAAGACCTGAAAGCCAACACAAACCTAAGAAACTTGTAAGCATTTGAAGTCCACTTACAGATCTCACTGTCCATACTAGTTATCCATCTCTGTGGAAGTAAAAGAGAGCAGTAAAGTGACTTTGATTATTTTGGCTTTTATTACACACACTGGAATTTTTAAATGATTGCATACCACTCCTGTGCCTAAAGGGATGTACAATTTGTGATTTCTTAATTTTAAATGAGTATAGCAGTTTTCTCTATAGAAAAGTTTGAGCATTAATTTATTGATAAGGTCAGTGCATGGGAGCTTATGTACCCTCACCAACATGGTATGCATCTGATACTCGAGGGTCTCATCCCCTAGTAGTCTGGCAGAGAAAGACATGTGGCTTATACATTTGGTCCCAATTAGAAGCAGGGTAGATTGAATCCCAGGTTTATGTAGAAATAACAACTGCTTGGTCAGGAGGATACTTCTTAAGATGGCCATGTAGTCAGAGAAGTGAATCCTGGCTTGTGAGTTCATGAAAGACAAATTATATTTTGCTAGCTACTTTAAGCAACATAGTAGGTTCACACACCAAGACACACAGACACAGACACAAACACCAATACAAATTCACTGTAGGATCTCAGATAATAAAATTCTCCTTAATAATAATTGTTGAGATGAGTTTTCTCTAACACCAGAAAATAAACTGTCCTGGAGCTGATTTTTTTAAATTAGTTAATCAATCAACATCCCAAACCTAGTATTCCTTCTCTTCTCTGCTCCCTGACTTCTCCTCCACTTCTGCTACCCCAATCCACTCTTCCTCAATTTTTCTTCAGAAAAGAGATCTTCCATGATAACTTCTAGTTTTGGCAATTGTAGTTGCACATCGACGCATATTGATGATAGACAAGGCCTGGCAGAATTTCATTCCATTGGCTATGGAAATAGAGCTAAGTGGAAGACAGGCTATGTGAACAAATCTTAACAAAAATTTACCCTCATTAACCATAAACTCTTTTTTATTTCTCTTTTAATTAATTAGGTATTTTCCTCGTTTACATTTCCAATGCTATCCCAAAAGTTGCCCATACCCATCCCCCCACTCCCCTACCCACCCACTCCCCCTTTTTGGCCCTGGCGTCCCCCTGTACTGGAGCATATAAAGTTTGCAAGTCCAAAGGGCCTCTCTTTCCTGTGATGGCTCACTAGGCCATCTTTTGATACATATGCAGCTAGAGACAAGAGCTCTGGGGTACTGATTAGTTCATATTGTTGTTCCACCTATAGGGTTGCAGTTCCCTTTAGCCCCTTGGGTACTTTCTCTAGCTCCTGCATTGGGGGCCGTTTGACCCATTCCAATAGGTAACTGTGAGCATCCACTTCTGTGTTTGCTAGGCCTCAGCATAGTCTCACAAGAGACAGCTATATCTGGATCCTTTCAGCAAAATCTTCCTAGTGTATGCAATGGTGTCAGCGTTTGGAAGCTGATTATGGGATGTATCCCTGGATATGGCAATCACTAGATGCTCCATCTTTTCGTTACAGCTCCAAATTTTGTCTCTGTAACTCCTTCCATGGATGTTTTAACTATATTACAAGTACAGCTTTACATTTTTCTCTTTAATATTTTTACATTTTCTACATCTTCCAAGCCTGGTGGACAAAGTGCTCTTTTAGTCAAATTGTACTAATTCATACCAATATTGTCCAGGGAAGTTTCTTGGTAAGCCCTTTAGAGCATATGTTTCTTGCTTTCAGCTGTTCCTTCATCATGAGGAATAAAGTATAAACACAGTACATAGCCACAGTTTCTGTCATCGATGAGGACTTGGTCTGTGAAAGATACTATGCAGATTCTTAGCCTCTGAACTTGGCAATGGTTTACAGATGCTGATGTGAGCAAAATGAGGAACTAAAGGACAACTTTGTTAGGTCTCAGATCTTCTTGTGCACACTGTTAACAGATAATAATATGGGGAATGAGATCTAGTTTTTTAGTGCAGAGTCATTTGTCCCTGGTCAATATTAAAAGTTTTAAACATTTCTTGAATATCATCTACTGAAATTTAATAAATTTTAAATTTAAATTATGTAATTATAACAAAAAGAAAAACAACAGCAATTAATAAATAATAATAATAATAATAATAATAATAATAATAATAATAATAATAATAATAATAATAATACAGTGAGACTGATGAGCCTGCAGTGACAGGACTTGAGCGTCTATGATAGAATTTGAGTCAGGCATTGTGTACTCACACATTAATTATGAGGATCTTGCTTAATTTTGTGTACATAGAACTGGATTATCACATGGATCTTTTCCCCCTCTTAAATTCTGAGCATGTGAAGAAAAGTGATGTTTCTCTTTCTTATACAATTAAACAGATTCCATAAAAGCTTATCTTCTCCCACTTCTAAATTAGCATTTTCGTTTAATTTATTGCCATGTTGTATGCTTTAACTGTTTGTAGTTGTCTGTTAATTTTTGATTTATCTTACATATAAAGCAAGTTTGATAAAAATTTGGTACGGAATTTTATGCATTTTATAATTGTAAAAATATTATTTCCACTCAACTCAAAGTGCTCTGTGGTTATAAATTGGCCTCTCAGTTAGTAATACACAACACAAATTCATTTCCACTTAACCCTTCTGAAAATGAACTTGCATGGTATTGTCTGATTTGAAGCTAATAAATCTATTTAACTAAACCAGAGACATTTGTGTTAGGAAGGAAACTACTACTGTCTGTTGTTTAGAAAATGGAAAAGTTACTTCTACAGTAAAAGAAAGAAAGGAGGGCCTGCCTTCAGCAATTGTGGGAAACCTGTGTTGCATGTGCATTTTTCAGTTCAGCAGCATCTAGGGCACTCAGAATACACAGAGATTTCTTCATATGTGGCGAGAAAAACCAAATCTACAGGAATCCCAGGCAAGTGCTTCAAGCGAAGTCTTAGTCCAGCGAAAGTAGATGTAAAACCTCCCTTCTGCATGGGAGGTTTGTAGGAAACAAACAAGCTCCAAATCCTATAAATGTAGTCTCTCTGAAACTTCCAGTAGAAGGTCTATTTGTTTTTATATGATTTTATACATTTTAATGTACTTACATTATGGGTACATGTGTTTGATTAAGTACATATGTGTGTAACTGTGCACAAACCACTGCACATGTGTAGAGATTGCAGGACATTGTGGAAGAGACAATCCTCTTCTTCTACCATGTATATTATTTCAGAGATGAAGTTCAGGTACGCGGTCTTGAGTGGCTAGTAACCTTACTTGAGTGGCTAGTGGGCCACCTCATACATTCCTTGAGCTTTAATTCTTTACCTCCTCTGAAGATTGCCTGTTCATTCATCATGTCAAAACCCACAGAGACTATGAAGGTGGTCATGCTGCAAACCAGCATGAGTATAGAAAATGAAGCAACCAAGTATAAATGAGCCATTGATATTTCTTATCATCCTATCACTCCCATAGGTCGAAGTGGTTAAAACTCTCACCCAAGGCCTTCTACTATCAGTTGCATTGAACTAAAAGTGTCTGTAGCAGTATCTGTATGCACAGCGCCTGCAAGGTCTGAGATAGAAAGAGCCCAAGCAATGAGAGGGAAGGGCGTGCATGCCACTTTCTTTATCTCAGAAGTTATTTCTAGTTTGTAGCTTGGAAAGGAAAACATTCAAATTTCCACTAGGGTATCACTGGGTATGCAAACCATGCTTAAATCTAAGTCTCTAGTTCAGCATTGCCTGGCAAATGAAAATCAAACTGGATAATAATCTTGGAGGTCCTTTATATAATAAGGTATTGGCAAGGTTCTTTAAAGAATACCTTAAGGGTCCTTTGTTTATATATTATGGTTTGCAGTTTTTTTTGTTTTTATGGGATTTCTGAGTGTTTGTGAACATATATGTCTCTGTGTCTACATGTATATTTCTTGTGCTTTTTCTTTGCCTCTTTTTCATTATGTTTGCTATGTTCTGTTCTGGTTCATTTGTTTATTTTGTATCTTAATCTTCATTATTATTGTTATTAGTATCATTAATAGTATCATTATTATTTAGATGCCTGTTTGTATTTTAATAAAGGGAGAAAGAAAAAGTGTGAATTTGGGTGGGTCGAGAAGTGGAGAGGTTGTAGAAGGATTTGGGGGGACAGTAATCTGAATCTATTGAATGAAAAACTGTATTTTCAATGAAAAGTGTCTTCCCAGAAATTTTGATCTTACTATTAGTACAAAGGAATCAAAAACTTATTTTTTAAAGAATCATATTGTATACAGAGGAAAAAAATGAGAGCTTTTCCAACTGAGAAATATTTCATTTTGCAAGTATGGTAAGGACCCTAGAGTTAATAATCAAGAACACAGAGCACAACACAAAGCAGAAAAAAGTACAAAGCACACACAAATATACAGGCAGGAATCAAATTAGTCAATTTATTGACCTTTTTAATGGAGCACAAATCCTCATCCATTCTCCATTCGGACAAAACAGATTTGCTGTTGTCTCCAATGACTTTGAGTAGGAATTCATCCAGTAACCTTTCTCATCTATTTCATTAGAGCTGACTCATCCCTGCTAAGATTCCAGGACAGGAAAAATAGACTCCATCATCCTCTTGGGTATGTGTGTTTCCAAGTTCCTTCATATATATTCTTCCTTATGCTTGGTGAACCCCTACATTAAATTATTTTTTCCTACTTCATAACTATAATTTCCTACTGTTATAAATCCTATCATACATACCTGACATAAAGATAGTCTTAGACAACTCCAGATGATCACATGATTAGACAACTAAAATAGATCACATCTATCCTAGTACAGTTCTGGAAGGCAGAAATTGTAAAAATCAAGGAGCTGGCTAGTCTTACTAGTATTTCCTGGCACTGTGAATGGCAACCTATAAGTTCTAAGTCCTTGTGACACTTTCATGGGAGTTGTCTAGGACTATCTTTATGTCAGGTATTTATGTTAGGATTTATAACAGTAGGAAATTATAGTTATGAAGTAGGAAAAAAATAATTCTATGTAAGGGCTCACCAAGCATGAGGAAGAATATATATGAAGGAACTGTAGCATTAGAAAGGTTGAGAACCACTCTCTGGATGCTTGAAAACAGAAAGCATAATGGAGTCATAGGCTGGTCTTGGCATCAGTCTGATATCTGCTTCAGACTAATATCTTGCTTCCTTTTGTTTCTTGTCACCATGAGGGGAATAACCTAGATAGTATAGTCAAAGGACAAATCTGAGGACATGTTCAGAATCCATTTTGTGAAAACATGTGCTGTTGTATCATTTGGAAAGGGCTGTCTTTGGAACCAGTGCATGCACATGAGTGCTTTGGTGCTTTGCTCTTTCTTTCTTTCTTTCTTTCTTTCTTTCTTTCTTTCTTTCTTTCTTTCTTTCTTTCTTTCTTTCTTTCTTTCTTTCTTTCTTACTATATTTCTTTCTTATTTTATTTTATTTTTTTTTTGAGGCAGGTTTTCTCTGTGTAGGCCTGGCTGTTGTAGAACTCATTCTGAAAACCTGGCTGGCCTTGAACTCATAAATTTGCCTGCCTCTTCCTACCAAGTCCAGGGAATAAAGGCTTGCAACACCACACCCAGCTTCTTTGATTTTTTTTTATTCTGCTATTAACTTATTGTTCCCAATGTTGTTTATTTTATTATTTTATTTTATTAGATATTTTCTATATTGACATTTTAAATGTTATCCCATTTCAAGTTTTCCCCTCTAAAAACGCAATAACATGTCCCTCCTCCTCCTACTGACCAACCTAAGCACTCCTGCTTCCCTGTCCTGCCATTCCCTTACACTGAGGTATAGAGTCTCTCAGGACCAGGATCCCCTCCTCTCACTGTGTCCATCTAGTCCATCATTTGCTACATATTCGGTGGCAGCGATGGGCCCCTCACTTTGCATTATTTGGTTGGTCTTTTTTTTTTAATTACATATATTTTAACTTACATTTCAAATGTTGTATTCTTTCCCAGTTTCCCACTCATCCAGAAACCCCCTATCACATCCTCTGTCCCCCTGCTTCAATGAGGGTGTTCCTTCACCTGTGCACCCTCTCCCACCTCACAGTGTGGTGGCTAATAAGTTTATATCTCTGTATCCTTATCATTCAACACCATATTGGGGATCCTGCAGCTTATAGGGAAAAGATGTCCAGATTCTGAGAACTGCAGGGTACCATCCAATACATCAATCTCAAGCCACATGTGGGTACATCTTCCTAAAAAATGTGTCGTCCTGTTAATAGCTTTCAGTTGGATCTTTAAGTACCTCAGCCAAGATTGAGGTGACTGTTCCCTGCATAATCACTGCCCACTTCATTTTGGGGAGCATCTGTGCCAGGAAGTCAGGGTAGATATCCACATAGTTGATGCGGATTTCAGTGGCCTGCAGGCACAGATGGAAGTCATGCATGTCCAAGCCTTACACATTTGAGCTTAGGAGATAGTATGTGAGCAGTTTTATGTTGTCATTTTGGATTTCTGCATAGGACATATTGTCTTTCATTAATTTTGGGATTTATTTACATTTTAAATGATAGCTCCTTTCCCATTTTCCATTCAACAAATCCCCAACCCATCCACCATCTCCTCCCTTCCCTTTGAAAAAAGGCTTAGTTTGTATTATATTTCTATATTGCACTCCATCACTGAGTGAAATCAAGACAGGACACATGTAGGAGTATAGGCAGGGTACATGGAGAAAGGCTGCTTATTGGATTGCTTTCTCAGCACAGTTTTCTCAGCTTTTTTTCTTACAAAATTTGAAAGCTTTTTTTTTAACTTTTATTTTAATAACATACCCACAAACACACACACACACACACACACACACACACACACACACACACACACAAGACATAAGATCACTAAAGAACAAGCGAAATGATTGTAAAGCAATGTCCTAAATGTATTTCATTTTCTCCAATGCCACATTTATAAGTCAATTCTAGAGGCCTTATATCTAATCATATTTGGCAAATGGATATAACCCATTATGCAGAATTTGGAAAACTAAAATATGAACATGTTTGTATCGATACTTGTTCAGGATTTCTTTTTGCTTTTTTTCTGCTTCTCTCCATAAAGGAAAGGTTTCTAAAAACGTAATTGATCATTGCCCACAAGCATTTAATGCAATAGGATTGCCTAAACTTATCAAAACAGATAATGGGCTATCCTATTATAGTAAAAATTTTATTTCATTCTGTAAGGAATTTGAAATCAAACATAAAACTTGAATTCCTTATAAGCCCATGGAAACGGAATAGTTCAATGTGCTCATCAGACCTTAAAGAATTGGCCTTTTATGACAAAACAGTGGCAGTTATATCCCCCAAGGTCACCAAAGGCGCATCTTGCCTTTACTTTATTTGATCTAAATTTTTTGCAAACTGATATTAAAGGTCAGTCTGCAGCAGATCACCACTGGCATCCAGTTACTTCTAATTCTTATGCATTGATAAAATGAAAGGACACACTAACTAAGGAATGTAAGGGTCCAGATCCGGTTCGAATCTGGGGAAAGAGCTCGGTTTGCGTTTTTTCATGTGAAGATGGAGCACAGAGGCTGCCCAAGAGATTAATTTGTTAGCTGAACACAGATCCTGAATCTTCTTATAAGTATCACTCTGAGAACTAAAATTCCTCTTTTGCATAGAATTTAGTTGGGGACTCAGCCTCCCAGAAAAGCTGTTTTCTTGCTACTCTCAGAGCTTTGCAATTTGCAACTGAATAAAGTATCTGGACTTCCCCAAAAGAAGCTTTGCATTGCTACTTTCTCATTGTCTGGGTCTCTTTTTCTTAAGCAGGTCATTCAACATCCTCCAATCAGACTGCAGGGGGAGTGCATCCCTGCAAACAAAGGCTTAAGGTGGCAACTGCTATTTTCATTCTAAAGACATTCTACCATGCATTTTGGCTTTAGGTCTGATTTGAAAAATAGGTTTATTAGAAGGGCTAGGAAGGCAGATATTTCAAATATTAGAAGAGATTGGTTTTTATTCTGATAGATGGTCTTAGTCCCTTTGCTGGTCTCTGGTTCTCCATCCTTGCTGTTATTGCAAGCTCCCCTAATTTCCTCAGGCTGTGGGAATAACAGAGATGAGGAGGATGACCTCCAGCTCCTAATATAGCCTAAAAGCCACAAATTGTGATGTTACCAGTGGTATAATTCTTGTTGAGGCCTTGCTAAATCTGCTGTTGGCAATACTCCTTTAGGAGATGCACAGTACTGAGAACTGTGCATACTGATTCGTGATGATATGAATACAGTATGGGTACAGCTTCGGTGCAGATATTTACTGTATAATATCATGGGTATTCCGTGTTCTTTGTCTAATATCCACGTAGCAGTGAGTGCATACCATGTGTGTTCTTGTCTTAGGGAGAGATGTTCCAAATGTATCTGTTAAATCCATTTGGTCCATGACTTCTATAAGTTTCACAGTGTCTCTGAGTTGAATGGTAGGGATATAAAGTAGGGAAAGAATTTGTTCAACCCATATTACATGAAAAAAATTAAATTAATATATACTTTTTTTAATCCAAAAAGCATGCCTATAGACCCATCTAATGTAGGGAGATCCTATTTGATGTTTCCTCTTCGTAGGTGACTCTAGATCATCACTGTTCAGAACCAAACAGATCTAGAGAAATGATCAAATGGAAAGATATCTTAACCGGAAAATGGAGAGGCCCGGATCCTATTTTAATAAGATCCAGGGTAGTTATTTGTGTCTTTCCACAGGAAGAAGACAATCCTCTTTGCGTTCCGGGATGCCTCATCTAAAGGATCTCCCCTTCAGAAGATGTGGACAAAAGAGGGAATACTGAAACAAAGAAGGCTACTGACCCTTCTACTGGAGATCCTGGTTCCTAGTATATAGGGGAAATTGTGTTGGGGTATTATGTCCACCTTTCCTCTGCCCATGCCTGTCATGCACAGTGCACAAGTGTTTCCACATTTCTTTACTACTGATAGGGAGCTTCAACTTGCCTTTTTACCATTAGATGGGCAAATTCAGGCTCTGATGGAAAACAGAACTTTTCCCTCAAAAGTTGCATATGTAGCAGAGGATGGACTAGTAAGTCATCAATAGCAGGAGAGACACTTGTTCTTGTAAAGTTCCTATGACCAAATTTTGGGAATGCCTGGGCCAGGAATTGGGAGTGGGTGTGTAGGAGAGCAGGGCGAGAGGGGAGAGGACTGGGATTTTTGGAGGGGAAAATAGTAAAGGGAATAACATTTGAAATGTAAAAAAAAAAAAGAAAAAAGAAAATAAATAATAAAAAAAAGAATGAAATAAATTATTCGTAGTATTCTTGAAATAAATTCAAGTTTTACAAACATATCATTGGAAAAATGTTCAGGTATTTTCCGTTGGCAAAATAATAACAAGTTATTTTTTATCAACATATTGTGACTACAGTGCCAAGAATAGTTATATATTAGTTGCTAAAACTCTGGTATAGGAATATATAGATATAGGTAAAATTTCAAATGAATTATACAAAATCTCTTAGAAAAGACTTCTTCCAATTCAGCTGACTAGGTAAAAGTCTAGTGAACTGCAGGACACGCAATTAATACCCAAACCTGAATATGCAATAACCTTCAGAAAGAGACTCCTCCGAAATATTTATGTCATCTTCTTCATCATCAAAGTCCAAAAGTAATAAGTAATCTCCTTTGGAATCACCATCATTTTCTTAACAGCCATTCTTCTCTTAAAAACTGTAATGTCTTCTTAGTTAAAAAAAATGGAAAACAAGGAAAAAAAATCTTAGTAATCTGAATCCAAAGGTATCATTTAAGTAGTTAAAAATAACAAAAATGAAATAATTATATGCACTTCCTCTTTCCAGTTCCTCCATGTGTCCCATTTATTATGTCCCTCTCCCTCACAACATTGTTTTAAAATCTTCTTTAACTTACTTCTATAAAAAACTCCTTTAGAACCAGAGTTAACAATATGTCAGATCCCAGTTTAAATAAGGGGAAAAAGCCAGCCTTGAATATGTGAGACTTCTTAACTACCCAAAGACGATGAGGAAAATGTATTTGCATTTAATTTCTGAGTCATCTGATTCTTGTTCCTATTTCCCACAGATTCTTTTTAAACAAAACATTAGCAATTTTGTTTATCAGTGTGTCTCTGTCTTTAAATAAACTCACACTGCTATCAAGATAGATAATGAATATGGTAACTGTATATTCATTTGAGAAGACCCAAAGCTCCCTCTACAATAAACACCCAACAGCACCAGCACCCACACAGAAAGACCTTCTATTGGAGAAAGCAGGGATTTGGGGAAGACTTGGTTTTCAAATATCTGGATATTGTAAGTCCAAGGCCAGCCCAAACCAAGACAGCCTGAACTACAAAGGAAGAACCCATCCTACAGAAGGAAAACGGAGAGAAAAGGCTGATCTCCGTGGGGCAAGTCTTTAATAGAAATACTTGGGGAATGAGAGGGGAGGATCTGTGGTCAGAATCCATCTTAGAAGACTTATGAATCTTCTGCATTGTCTGCTCTTATTCTTTTCATTTATTCTTCCTATGCCACTCCCCTTTCTGTAGTATCCATACAGTCTCTACCAAAGAAATACACACTAGAGAAGACAGTGAGGGTAGAGGAATGCTCAGTGTGTCTCTAATAGATTTTGGACTACACACAGGACAAGTGCCAATTTCAACCCTAAGGTCTCTTTCAGCACATAGGACAATCGCCAAGACTCCTCACCAATGGCACCCTGATCCCCTGACCCCCAGTCCTGCAGCCGGCTCTCTGATCCTCTCCCTAGGCCCCAAGCTTGTGTCCTCCAAGGGTTTTCAATCCTCTAAGCCCCTGTCCTGTTCAATCCTGTGCAATGAATATGATCCTCCTCCTTCATTTTACCCTCAGAAGCCATAGGAAATGCCGATCCGGAGGCTTTTCCTCACAGAGTGGCCTCCTGAGACTGAGATTTCCCACCAGTCACACATCTGTTAATAGTCCAATTACCCTGATCAGAGCTGGTTATCAGTAGCAGGTCATTCAAAAGTGAACACCTTCACAACTGAACCCTTCCTTGCTTGGCTGCTCAATGAAAAAAAAACAAAAACAAAAAACAAAAACAACAACAACAACAAAAAACAAAGCAAAACAAAACAAACAAACAAACAAAAAAACTAAGCAAAAAACAAAACAAAAACGAAAACAAAAAACAAAACAAAACAAAAAAATCAAAATCAAAACAGATAAAAACAAAACAAAAACAAAAAGAAAAACAAAAACAAAACAAAAAGAAAAAGAAAAACAAAACAAAACAAAAAGAAACAAACAATCAAACAAACAAACAAACAAAACGTTATCAGGAGAGACCCAGATGGAGTACTCTGAGGAGCCTTTGTGATGCCAGATGGAGAAAACAGGTCTCATCCAGGGATTTCACTGTTTGGCTGAATATACCCTGTGTATGCTGTCATGGAGTACCAGGCACCATTGATTGGAAGGGAGTTCTCAGGAGGTGGAAAAGAGCTACCATCTTTAAGACAAATGATTTCGAATTTCTAGGTTGAAAAGCATTTGCAGACTTGAAAAACATGTACAAATGTGTAACATATGAAAGCACTGGAAATGGCACTACTAATTTCAACTGTAATATTTTTTGTTATTTATTTATGTGCATAAAAATTAAAATGTGTGCACTTTTTCTGTATGTACATTCCCACAACAGAAGATTCCATGCTGTCCTAATAGATCAGAAGAGAACATCCAGATTCACTACAATCCCTGGTAAACTCCCACCTCCACCTTCCTAGTACTGAGCTTGTTTACAATAGTGTGCTAGGATGTGCAGGCCCTCTCTCCCTCAATTATGTGCTAGGCTGCCCAGCCCCTTTTTCTCCCTTATGTGCTAGAGTGCTCATGCCTATTCTCTCACTTATGCCTCTATGGCCTACAGAGGCTGAAAGAGAGCAGTGATTCTCTAAAGCTTTGGCTGTGCATAAATTGTAAGCCACTATGTGGGAGCATTGTGCCCGGTCCTCTTCATAGAAAAGGTGCTTTTTGTTTGTTTGTTTGTTTGTTTGTTTGTTTTATTATTTTTTGAGAGAGGGTTACTCTGTGTAGACCTGGCTGTCCTGGAACTCACTCTGTATACCAAGCTGGTCTCGGACTCCCAAATTCTTGGCCTCTGCCACCCAAGTGATGGGATTAAAGGCATAAAGCACCACTGCCCAAACAGCAGTTGCTCTTATCAGCTAATTTTTCCATTTTTCAACTAATCTAGTGTGTACTTCATGTATCTTTACTGCATTTCTCCCATTTACTTTCAAGGTGGAGGGTGTTTCCACCGGAACAGGGATCCAAAGTGGGATCCGTGCCACCATGGCATGGGTGTTCTTTGTTACATCCCAACATTGAGAAATCCAACAAGAATCATTGGAACAGACTTCAAATGAATCACTTGAAAGAATATAAACAAGAAAGGGGGGTAAACACAGACTGGGGGAGATGTATAATTAATCTGGTTTACCAAAGTTTTATTGAACCCAGTGATCTCTACACTGATATTAGTATGTCCATAAGAGTCCTGGGAGGCATCATATATTCCCCAATGCTGAGCAAATCTTGAGATGCCAGTAAAAGAAGCCTTTACAACTGTTCCTCCCTGGATAAAATTCAAAGGATTTAGTTCTGTACAACTGCCATTGACTCCACAAAGCAACCACTTGTGAAAGGGATGCATTCTAAAGTCCTGTATGACAAATCTCTTTTTCATAACAAATTCCTTCTCTGGGTCATCTGTCATGTTGGAAGAAAAGGAAAAAGTTTTACTCTGATCTGCCCAACAAATGATGGAGGATCGACAATCAGATCAAGACAGGATCAGCCTTTCATCTTCCAAGATACAATGAGGGGCTATTTTTGTTTGGTGGGGATGTTCTTTTTCTGAAAAGTTAGGTTGTAGAATTGTACCATTAACCCAAATTGCCTCTTGCCAAAAGGTCCGATTTATAAAGGTTATATCTACATTGGAAGTATCTTGGGTTGTGCTCACCCAACCTCCTCGGTGCTCATTAAACTTCCCTAAAGCTCGGGCTGGGAGGTTGATACAATTTCTGGTCCATTAATTTGAAAACATAAAGACCCCTGTTCTAGTAAGGAGTGATTTTCTCCTAATGGTGCTCGAGTGGGATCATAGGTTAAATATGGCAAATCCACTGTTTTATTAGTAGTAAAGAATTTTGGAAAAAGTATAGCATCATGACGAACTGACATTGGTTTAGGGAAAGTCAAGAGAATAGCCCATCTCTGTTATACTAGAAAACTGATACAAGTTCAGCATTGTCAGGATCAGGAACAGTCCTGGGGAGGTCAGCATCTTCTGCACCATCCTTGATGAATATCCTGCGGGTGAGTCGTTCCAGCAGCCAAAATGGGTTATCTTCACTCTGTGGAAAAACACAAACAGCTCCCCAGGATCTGATTAAGATAGGATCTGGGCCTTTCCACAGACCAGTTAAAACATCCTTCTGTTTGACCATTTCTTTTGGTCTATCAGGGTCTGAGTTATGTCGCTCCGCTGCAGAACATCCCTGCTCGTCGTGATTCAAAAAATTAAGTGTAAAGAGTGACATAGATACCAATACTCTTGGCACTGAGGGCAGAGTCTCATCAACTCTCCCTTTTTGTTTTATAAGATAAGACTTGAGTGTGTGGTGGTCACATTCCACAATGCCTTGTCCTTGAGGTTTATAAGGAAGGCCAGTCAAGTGACTGACATCCATTTGATGACAAAATTGTTGAAATTTAGTAGAAGTATATGCTGCCCCGTTATCCGTTTTAAGAATTGTGGGCTTGCCCAAAGCACTCCACTCTTCTAGGCAGTGCTGTATAACATGAGAGGCTTTTTCCCCTGTTAAAGGTATGGCAAACATTACACCATTGCAGGTGTCAATGGAAATATGTAAATACTGATTTATAATGGCGATTGCACGTGGCACACAAGCTCTTCTCAGCCATTGCTTGTGGCACGCACGCGATTGCATGGGACATGGCACTACACAGCTGTCTATATAAAAATGAAAATGTAATTAAGGATAAAAGTGATACAGGAGAAATGGGGAACAATTCAAGGAGGAGAAGATAGGGATGGATTTGCTAAAACTCATTTATATGTATGCAGAATGTTTTTACCCAACAAATTTAAAACAAAGTAAGTAAGTAAGTATGTAAGCAAATAAATAAAAAAAATATATTTGTATGCACATGCATATCCGATAGGCGTGTGTGTGTGTGTGTGTGTGTGTGTGTGTGTGTGTGTGTGTGCATATAAGGGTGTAGGTATGTAGCACCTGTGACTAGAGGAATGCAATCATGCACTATCTTTCTTTATGTTCTATGATGCAGTGTGTTGATTAGAATATCTTTTGACCATGGGATGTGGCACTATTATGATCTTTAAGTGGCACTATTATTATCTTTAAGTGCTCCTTAGCCATTTTAGACTCTTTTGACTTGACATCTCTATTTAGATATATACCCCATATTTGATTGGTTTATTTCGTTTCTTGAGTTCTTTATATATTTTGGATATTAGCCGTTTATTGGATGGGAGGTTAGTTAAGATTTTTTTCTCCAGTCTGTAGGTTGATGATTAGTCTCATTGCCTATATGCTTTGCTTACAGAAGCTTTCCAGTTTCATGAGGTCACATTTATGAATTGTTGATCTTAGAGCATGAATCACGGGAGAGGTTTTTAGGACATTTCCCTCTCTGTGTCAATGAGTTCATCTTCTATTAGATTCAGTGTATCTTATTTTATGTTGATAATCGTGTTCAACTTGAAACTGAGCTTTGTGCAAGGTGATCAATATGGATTTTTTTTCAACATACAGACTGCAAATTAGAACCGCACAATTTATTGAAAATCCTTTCTTTATTCCATCATATATATATACATATATATTTTGCTTCTTTGTCAAATATCAAGTATCCATAAATGTGTGGTTTTCTTTCTGGTTATTCTGTTCTAGTCCACTGATCCATCTGTCAGTCTCTGTATCAATACCATGTAGTTTTTTTTGTTTTGTTTTGTTTTGTTTTGTTTTGTTTTGTTTTGTTTTGTTTTGTTTTGTTTTAATCACTTTTGCTCTATAGTAGAGTTTGAGGGCCAGGATTGCTCTGAGGCAGGATAACAGTGGAGTCACAGAGTAGAACCCTGGCAATGGCTTTAAATCTAAGTGTCCCAGGGCTTTCTAGCTCTCTCATTGTACTGAAATGCTGATGATAACTTCTAAAAAGTACTTTGTCTTTCTGAGGGTAGGCTGGCTTAGGTGATTAACACCTGTAGCCTAACAGAGGAGGATTAAGGAAAGCAGACTTTTTTCTAGCTCAGCAGGAATTACTGGGCTCTAATTTTGAGCTTACTAGCCAGATGTCACTGGAAGAGAAGGAATTTAGAGAAGTCATTATAGAAGTTATTACTAAGTTATAAAAAATTTCCTATGAAAGTTATATAAGGGCAAAAGCAGAAAGATCCTAAGTGTGGAAAGGGAAAAATTCTTCTAAGTGGGGAAAAGGAAAAAAAAATAAAAAAAAAAGTCTAAGTGGAGAAAAGAAAAAACAAAAACTTCTCTCTTGATTTTCCTCGTCTCTTTGTCCTCAGCACTTATACATATTTCAGAATACATGACCACATGCTACAAAGTTCATCAACTGTCTCAGATCAACAAGTTCACTGAAGGTATCAAACAATAACTAAGATATTAGTGAAGTTTTGTATAGGTAAACCCAATCAATATTTTATCTTTTACCCTAGAACCTATAATAAATCTTTAGTTCCCTTCTGATGACCTTTGGTTAATTGTTATACAACCTCTTGGAATGTGCTCTGAGTAGGAGAAAGTCTGGTTACTATCTAAGAGCAATTATCCAGTGACACTTGGAAAACTGGCAGTTCTCATTGTAGTTTTGACTATCAGAAAATGACCTAATAGCCCTTTTAGTTTGGGGAGAATTTTATTGAGTATTTTTGCATTGATATACATAAGAGAAGTTGGTCTGAAGTTGCCTTAATCTGGAATCAATTCACCATTAAAAACAAATAGACTAACAGACTGACTATATAAACACTACACAATATTTTGCTGCATAAAAGAAACCCACCTCAGGGACAAAACCAGATACTACCTCATAGTAAAAGGCTGGAAAAAAAATTTCCAAGCAAATGGTCTGAAGAAATAAGCTGGAGTAGCCATTCTAATATAGAATAAAATCAATTTCCAACCCAAAGTTATCAAAAAAGACAAGAAGGGACAGTTAAGGCTCATGAAAGGTAAACTCTTCCAAGATGAACCCTCAATTCTGAATATCTATGCTCCAAATGCACAGGCATCCACATTCATTAACGAAACTTTAGTAAAACTCAAATCACTCATTGCACTGCACACCATAATAGTGGGAGATTTCAACAACCCGCTCTTATCAATAGAAAGATCCTGGAAATAGAAACTAAACAGAGACACATTGAAGATAACAGAATTTATGAAACAAATGAATTTGATAGATATCTACAGAACATTTTACCCTAAAACAAAAGGTTATAACTTCCTCTTAGCACCTCATGGTCCCTTCTCCACAATAGACCACAATCAGTCATAAAACAGGACTCAACAAAAATATTGAAAGTATCCCATACACCCTATCACATCACCATGGACGAAGGCTGATCTTCAATAACAACATAAATAAGAGAAAGCCAACATTCACGTGAAAGCTGAACAACCCTCTACTCAATGATAACTTGGTCAAGGAAGAAATAAAGAAGAAATTAAACACTTTTTAGAGTTTAATGAAAATGAAGGGACAATATACCCAAACTTATGGGACACAATGAATGTAGTCCCACAAAGAAAACCAAAAGCTCTGAGTGCGACCAAAAAGAAACCAGAGAGAGCACACACTAAGAGCTTGACAGCACACCTAAAAGCTCTAGAGCAAAAGGAGGCAAATTTACAAGGGTGAGTAGATAGCAGAAAATCATCAAACTCAGGGCTTGAATCAAACAAGTGGGCACAAAAAGAACTATTCAAAGTATCAAACAATCCAGGATCCTGTTCTTTGAAAATAGTATCAAGATAGATAAACCCTTAGAATGATGAACTGGAGTGCACAGGGATAGTATGCTAATTAACAAAATCATAAATGAAAAGGGAGACATAAGACCAGAACCTGAGGAAATCCTAGGCATCATCACATCCTACTACAAAAGGCTATACTAAACAAAACTGGAAAACTTGGACAAAATGGACAATTTTCTAGACAGAAATCAAGTACCAAAGTTAAATACAGATCAGAATAAAGATCTAAACAGCCCCATATCCCCTAAAGAATTAGAAGCAGTCACTAATACTCTCCCAACCAAATAATGCCCAGGAACACCCACATGGGTTTAGTGTAGAGTTCTATCAGACCTTCAAAAAAGAACTAATTCCAACTGTTCTCAGACTATTTCACAAAATAGAAACAGAACATACTCTATTCAATTCATTCTATAGAAGCCACAATTACTCTGATAACTAAACCATATAAAGTCCCAACAAAATAGAGGACTTCAGACCAATTTCCCTTCTGAATACCGATGCAAAAAATAGTCAATAAAGTCCATGCAAACTGAATCGAAGAACATATCACAAAGATCATCAATAATGATCAAGTAGGCTTCATCCCAGGGATGCAGGGATGCTTTAATATAAGGAAACACATCAAAATAATCCACTATATATAAGCAAACTCAAAAACAAAAACCACATGATCATCTCATTAGATGCTGAGAAATCATTTAAGGAAATCCAACACCCATTCATGATAAAAGTCATGGAAAGACCAGGAATTCAAGGCCCATACTTAAACATAAAAAAAGCAGTATATAGCAAAACAGTAGTCAACATCAAACTAAATGGAGAGAAACTAAAACCAATCCCACTAAAATCAGGGACTAGACAAGGCTGCCCACTTTCTTCCTATCTATTCAATATAGCACTTGAAATCCTAGCCAGAGCAATTGGACAACAGAAGTAGATCAAGGGACACCATGGTCCCTGGCCCGGGGGATTCTTCGGACACCCGCAAGGACCCATACAGGATACTCCATGGGATCCTAAGCCCTCTGGTGAGTGGAACACAGCGCCTGGTCCAATCCAATCGCACAGGACCCTAGACTGCACATTATTATTATGCATATCAGATAGGCATGTGTGTGTGAGTTTGTGTGTGTATGTGTGTGTTTGTGTGTGCATATAAGCATGTAGGTATGTAGCACTTGTGACCAGAGGAATGCAATCATGCAGTATCTTTCTTTATGTCTCTCTGCCATTTTCCTATGATGCAGTGTGTTTATTAGAATATCTTTTGCCCATGGGATGTGGCACTATTGCAAGGTGATGGCTTGTTTGAGGAAGTGTATCATTGTGTAGGCTTGCTTTTATGTAGTGCACAATGTCTGCCCAGTGACGAAAATCGATCCTCTTCCTTGCTACCTGTGGCCACAAGCTTCCTCCTGGTTGCCTTCAGTCTAAGATATAGACCAATTAGTTACTTCCTCAGTACCTCCTCTACCTGGATGCTGCCATGCTTCCTACCAATATAATAATGTACTGACTCTATAAGAGTTTCCTGAGTCATGATATCTCTTCACATCAATGAAACCCTATTGAACATGGGCAGTATGTTAGCCTGAATTTTAATGCTTACAAGATAATTGCAACCAGCATGGAAGCACAAAGTAAAGATGATGAATGAGTCTTTGTATTTTTTGAACTTCTGAATTTTTGAATGAATGTGGGGATTGGGAAAATTAGAAAGTTATGGGAAGGAGAAAGAGAGGATGCAAAGACCTTTTGGGCTCCTGCCACTTGCTTTTGCATTCAATATTTCTATTTTAAAACAACACCAACAACTAAAACAACCAATGACAAGGCATCCATACAACAGATTCACAGAGAAGACACCAAAGGGCATTTCATTCTTGTAAATCATTTTCCAGCTAATGTCTGGTGTATTGAGCCTAAAGATTTTACTGTCAAACCCTGATGATTAATCACTAGATTGGATCCCCTAACACAATGATGAATGACACTGTGGTCAAAAGGACAGTTAACATGTATAAATACATCGTTTTTCACACTGTCAGTTTGAATTGTTACTATATATCCCAGTTTTTTTTTTTTTTGCATTTTATCTCCATTACTGTGTTGTTTTCAGCCCTCACTTGCTACATAGAAAATGGATTCTTTTACACTATATTTTATTTAGGGTGCACAATGGAACCTAAAGAC
Organism: Mus musculus; assembly: GCF_000001635.26. Classification (NCBI taxonomy): domain Eukaryota; kingdom Metazoa; phylum Chordata; class Mammalia; order Rodentia; family Muridae; genus Mus; species Mus musculus. The sequence continues at coordinate 78,993,436 of NC_000087.7, read as the reverse complement.
TAATTCAGTCCATTTCAAGTAGAGCTCTCTGTTCTCTTTACAAAATTGCAATTAAATAGTTTTCAAAAATATTTTGCACTTGTGTGGCTTAGTTTAATTAAGATTGGGGGGGGTTATATCTCCCACATTCTCAGTTGTCTCAAACTGGGAAAACTGTCTAGAAATTTTGTGGAATCTTTGTGACTGTGCCCTAGCAGAAGTAGATCACTGGGACAAGATGGAGGGAGCTGGGTGGTTCTGAACTAAATCTTGGCTTCTAAATCCAACCAAATGTGAGAAGGGCCCATTCAGGCTCTCAATGCCACAGATCAACTTGTTGTTTCCTCCAATGCTGTCCTTATCATGACAGTCTGTCCCCGGTAACTGTTTGCCATATACATCTCTTCTTTTTTTTTTCTTTTTCATTTTTATTATAAATTTAGCTCATTTACATTTCCAATGCTATACCAAAAGTCCCCCATAGCCACCCACCCCCAATCCCTTATACACCCACGCCCCCTTTTTGGCCCTGGCGTTTCCCTGTACTGGGGCATATAAAGTTTGCATGTCCAATGAGCCTCTCTTTCCAGTGATGGCCGACTAGGCCATCTTTTGATACATATGCAGATAGAGTCAAGAGCTCCGGGGAACTGTTGAGTTCATAATGTTGTTCCACCTATAGGGTTGCAGATCCCTTTAGCTCCTTGGGTACTTTCTCTAGCTCCTACATTGGGAGCCCAGTGATCCATCCATTAGCTGACTGTGGGCATCCTCTTCAGTGTTTGCTATGCCCCGGCATAGTCTCACAAGTCACAGGTACATCTGGGTCCTTTCAATAAAATCTTGCTAGTGTACGCAATGGTGTCAAAGTTTGGATGCTGATTATGGGGTGGATCCCTGGATATGGCAGTCTCTACATGGTCCATCCTTTTATCTCAGCTCTAAAATTTGTTTCTGTAACTCCTTCCAAGGGAGTTTTGTTCCCACTTCTAAGGAGGGGTATAGTGTCCACACTTCAGTCCTCATTTTTCTTGAGCTTCATGTGTTTAGAAACTTGTATCTTATATCTTAGGTATCCTAGGTTTTGGGTTAATATCCACTTATCAGTGAGTACATATTGTGTGAGTTACTTTGTGAATGTGTTACCTCACTCAGGATGATGCATTCCAGGTCCATCCATTTGGCTAGGAATTTCATAAATTCATTCTTTTTAATAGCTGAGTAGTACTCCATTGTGTAGATGTACCATATTTTCTGTATCCATTTCTCTGTTGAGGGGCATCTGGGTTCTTTCCAGCCCTGGCTATTATAAATAAGGATGCTATGAACATAGTGGAGCATGTGTCCTTCTTACCAGTTGGGGTATCTTCTGGATATATGCCCAGGAGATGTATTGCTGGATCCTCCGGTATTACTATGAACAATTTTCTGATGAACTGCCAGACTGATTTCCAGAGTGGTTGTATAAGCCTGCCATCCCACCAACAATGGAGGAGTGTTCCTCTTTCTCCACATCCACGCCAGCATCTGCTGTCACCTGAATTTTTGATCTTAGCCATTCTGACTGGTGTGAGGTGGAATCTCAGGGTTGTTTTGATTTGCAATTCTCTGATGATTAAGGATGTTGGACATTTTTTTTTTCAGGTGCTTCTCTGTCATTCGGTATTCCTCAGGTGAGAATTCTTTGTTCATTTCTGAGCCACATTTTTGTATGGGGGTTATTTGATTTTCTGAAGTTCACCTTGAGTTCTTTATATATGTTGCATATTAGTACCCTATCTGATTTAGGATAGGTAAAGATCCTTTCCCGATCTGTTGGTGGTCTTTTTGTTTTATTGATGGTGTCTTTTGCCTTGCAGAAACTTTTGGAGTTTCATTAGGTCCCATTTGTCAATTCTCGATTTTACAGCACAAGCCATTTCTGTTCTGTTCAGGAATTTTTCCCCTGTGCCCATATCTTCAAGGCTTTTCCCCCCTTTCTCCTCTATAAATTTCAGTGCCTCTGGTTTTATGTGAAGTTCCTTGATCCACTTAGATTTGACCATATTACAAGGAGATAAGCATGGATCGATTCGCATTCTTCTACATGATTACAAATAGTTGTGCCAGCACCAATTGTTGAAAATGCTGTCTTTCTTCAACTGCAAGGTTTTAGCTCCCTTGTCGAATATCAAGTGACCATAGGTGTGTGGGTTCATTTCTGGGTCTTCAATTCTGTTCCATTGGTCTACGTGTCTGTCTCTATACCAGTACCATGCAGTTTTTATCACAATTGCTCTGTAGTAAAGCTTAGGTTAGGCATGGTGATTCCACCAGATGTTCTGTTATCCTTGAGAAGAGTTTTTACAATCCTAGGATTTTTTGTTATTCCAGATGAATTTGCAAATTTCTCCTTCTAATCCGTTGAAGAATTGAGTTGGAATTTTGATGGGGATTGCATTGAATCTGTAGATTGCTTTTGGCAAGATAGCCATTTTTACAATGTTGATCCTGCCAATCCATGAGCATGGGAGATCTTTCCATCTTCTGAGATCTTCTTTTATTTCTTTCTTCAGAGACTTGAAGTTTTTATCATACAGATCATTCACTTTCTTAGTTAGAGTCACGCCGAGATATTTTATATTATTTGTGACTATAGAGAAGGGTGTTGTTTCCCTAACTTCTTTCTCAGCCTATTTATTCTTTGTGTAGAGAAAGGCCATTGACTGGATTGAGTTAATTTTATATCCAGCTACTTCACCGAAGCTGTTTATCAGGTTTAGGTGTTCTCTGGTGGAATTTTTAGTGTCACTTATATATACTATAATATCATCTGGAAAAAGTGATATTTTGACTTCCTCTTTTCCAATTTGTATCCCCTTGATCTCCTTTTGTTGTCGAATTGTTCTGCCTAATACTTCAAGTACTATGTTGAAAAGGTAGGGAGAAAGTGGGCAGCCTTGTCTAGTCCCTGATTTTAGTGGGATTGCTTCCAGCTTCTCTCCATTTACTTTGATGTTGGCTACTGGTTTGCTGTAGATTGCTTTTATCATGTTTAGGTATGGGCCTTGAATTCCTGATCTTTCCAAGACTTTTATCATGAATGGGTGTTGGATATTGCCAAATGCTTTTTCTGCATCTAATGAGATGATCATGTGGTTTTTGTCTTTGAGTTTGTTTATATAATGGATTACATTGATGGATTTTCGTATATTAAACCATTCGTGCATCCCTGGAATAAAACCTACTTGGTCAGGATGGATGAGTGCTTTAATGTGTTCTTGGATTCGGTTAGCGAGAATTTTATTGAGGATTTTTGCATCGATATTCATAAGAGAAATTGGTCTGAAGTTCTCTATCTTTGTTGGATCTTTCTGTGGTTTAGGTATCAGAGTAATAGTGGCTTCATAAAATGAGTTGGGTAGAGTAACTTCTACTTCTATTTTGTGAAATAGTTTGTGCAGAACTGGAATTAGATCTTCTTTGAAGGTCTGATAGAACTCTGCACTAAACCCATCTGGTCCTGGGCTTTTTTTGACTGGGAGACTATTAATAACTGCTTCTATTTCTTTAGGGGATATGGGACTGTTTAGATGGTCAACATGATCCTGATTCAACTTTGGTACCTGGTATCTGTCCAGAAATTTGTCCATTTCGTCCAGGTTTTCCAGTTTTTTTGAGTATAGCCTTTTGTAGAAGGATCTGATGGTGTTTTGGATTTCTTCAGGATCTGTTGTTATGTCTCCCTTTTCATTTCTGATTTTGTTAATTAGGATTTTGTTCCTGTGCCCTCTAGTTAGTCTAGAAAAGGTTTATCTATCTTGTTGATTTTCTCAAAGAACCAACTCCTCGTTTGGTTAATTCTTTGAATAGTTCTTCTTGATTCCACTTGGTTGATTTCACCCCTGAGTTTGATTATTTCCTGCCATCTACTCCTCTTGGGTGAATTTGCTTCCTTTTTTTCTAGAGCTTTTAGATGTGTTGTCAAGCTGCTCGTATGTGCTCTCTCCCGTTTCTTCTTGGAGGCACTCAGAGCTATGTGTTTCCCTCTTAGAAATGCTTTCATTTTGTCCCATAGGTTTGGGTACGTTGTGGCTTCATTTTCATTAAACTCTAAAAAGTCTTTAATTACTTTCTTTATTCCTTCCTTGACCAAGATATCATTGAGAAGAGTGTTGTTCAGTTTCCACGTGAATGTTGGCTTTCTATAATTTATTTTGTTATTGAAGATCAGCCTTAGTCCTTGGTAGTCTGATAGAATGCATGGGACAATTTCAATATTTTTGTATGTGTTGAGGCTTGTTTTGTGACTAATTATGTGGTCAAATTTGGAGAAGATACCATGAGGTGCTGAGAAGAAGGTATATCCTTTTGTTTTAGGATAAAATGTTCTGTAGATATCTGTCAGGTCTACTTGTTCCATAACTTCTGTTAGTTTCACTGTGTCCCTGTTTAGTTTCTGTTTCCACGATCTGTCCATTGATGAAAGTGGTGTGTTGAAGTCTCCCACTATTATTGTGTGAGGTGCAATGTGTGCTTTGAGCTTTACTAAAGTGTCTTTAATGAATGTGGCTGCCCTTGAATTTGGAGCGTAGATATTCAGAATTGAGAGTTCCTCTTGGAGGATTTTTACCTTTGATGAGTATGAAGTCTCCCTCCTTGTCTTTTTTGATAACTTTGGGTTGGAAGTCGATTTTATCTGATATTAGAATGCCTACTCCAGCTTGTTTCTTCAGACTATTTGCTTGGAAAATTGTTTTCCAAGCAAATTTGATTTTATAGGGTGTAGTTTATTTGACTAGTGGCTCTGAGTCAATAAGACAAAAAGACCACCAACAGATTGGGAAAGGATCTTTACCTATCCCAAATCGGACAGGGGACTAATATCCAATATATATAAAGAACTCAAGAAGGTAGACTCCATAAAATCAAATAACCCCATTAAAATATAGGCCTCAGAACTGAACAAAGATTTCTCCCCCGAGGAATACCGAATGGCAAAGAAGCACCTGAAAAAATGTTCAACATCTTTAATCATCAGGGAAATGCAAATCAAAAGTCTTATTTTCATATTTTCATTATTTACAGACCATTGTGTGTTATAAATAGAAATCTAGAGGAGGAAAGATGTTTAGAGTCACTGACACACACACTTAACTGAGGTTTCCTTTGCACAGGAAGAAGATATACCCATCCTCTATATCTGGAGAGTTTCTCTAGGACCCTAATGATATAAAAGTCTTCAAGTATCTAGGCTAAAACAACATTGCTTTTGCCTATATTTATGCAAAGTAACCTCTTTTATACTGTAATCATATTGTTGTGTGTATGCATACCGAAATATACAGGTAAGTGCAGAGGATTGGGAAGGGTATACTGTTTTCTGTTACTTCAGTCCCTAATTTTCCCCTCGTGATAGGGTTTCTTGCTGTACTAGGAGTGAGGCTGACATTCAGTCATCCTTCTGTCTCTTCCACTCCCATTCCTAAGCACCAGTGTTGCAGGTGAAAGTTTGACCAAACACTTGGCTTTAACCCTGGGCCATCTCCCCAGATTCTTCTTTATTTTAAATAACCTATGGATTACTTTTGCTCTCAATGTAATGAAACTGCTGTATAAGAAGTTGTTATTTAGAAGATGGCAATATAAGTGGTCTGTATGTGTTCAGTACACACATGGTATATTAAGAACTACTTTCCTTAATACCTTGAGAATTGCATACAAATATTTTGATGTAATTTACTTTCCAATCCTTTTAGTAACTCCTCCCAGAACAAAATACGGTCCATTCCCACCTAACTCCTCCTGCCAACTTCATATCTTATCTTCTCTCTTTTGTTACAACCCATTCAAAATCATTTGTGTTTCCCATAAACTCTTGGACATCTGGCTTCCACTAGAGCATGGCCAATCTATCACCTTCAAAGGCAATACCTTTGATGAAAACTGACTGTTCATCCCTCATCAACTGTCTATACCTTATTAGATAGTGATGAGGGATAGTGAGCCCTCCCCATTCAGTGATGGAAGACAGAATGGCCTGATTTTGTGCAGAAAGAAACAGTTTTATAATTTTTTAAGGTCTTTTTAGAGTTCTTGTGTTTTCTTATTTATAGAATTTTATGGTTTTAAAAATATTTATTAAGAATTAAAAAAATAGCTTTTTGGGTCATTTAGTGTTTGTTTAATAATTTTTTGGTTTTTTAGGGTTTTAGGTTTTGCTTTATTGTTTTAGTTTTTTTTTTTTTATTAAGGTAAAGTGATTGTTACTTTCTATTAGTTTTATTCTTAGAGGTGGAAGCATGTGTTTGTGGATTTGTTGTAAGATTACTTTCTTGTTTCTTCTATGGTGTAGTTTCACTCCTTGTGTTGTTGTTTTTCACCTATTATTCTTTGTAGGGGTGGATTTAAGGAAAGATTATGTGTAAAATTGGCTTTGTCGTGGAATATATTGTTTTCTCCGTCTATGGTGATTGAGAGTTTTGTTAGGTATAGGAGCCTAGGCTAGCATTCATGTTCTCTAGAGGTGGAATAGATGCTGGTATTAATATCTTTTTATGAAAATACATCCATGAGTTGAGAGAGGAGGACTTCCACTGGCCTTTGTACCCTAGTGCCATGTTCTAGGTGCTGCTAGTGAATGGGGAACTAAGTGACACCCCAGTGACAACAGAAAACACCTCTTTCAGAATCATACCTAAGAATGTCAGGCAGAGTTTATTTTGGCTGACTCATGGTAACCAGATCTTATATAGAGAGGGTGGGACTCATGTATCACTTCAGAAAATGCTTTTAAGCTTAGTCTTATATATTTTACAGAGAAGGAAAAGAGAGAAATAACTTCATGAAGGATAACACCCAAGAAAGCAAATGATCAAGGCAGCTTTACAGCAACACACAAATCTGCCCAACACTAGTGTTTACTAGTGGTTTGTTGGTGTTAAATAGCCAAGGAGGCTACTGGACCATAGAGGGGCTGGAGAAAGTCAGATTGCTTTTTGTTATTGTTTTATTTTAACATTTCCCTTTTGAATTCAGCCAGTCTCATTTTAGATTTTTCCTGCTGCTAAGACAACTAGTGTTCTCTGGTACATTCAACCTTACTGATCTCCAGGCGACTAGACTTGTCAGGGTCAGAGTGGAAACTGGATATTTTACAACCAATTATCTGGGCCACTTGCCTACCGCTGGTCACCTCAGTTTCTCTACCTAAATTCCTTACTGATAATTTCCTCAGCATGCAGCATGCAGCCTGCCATGATTCACAGACAGGTACAACAACTGCTTCTGCCTCAGTATTAAATTCAAGTCCTTTCTCTTCTTCAGGAATGTTAATATTTGACGATATACAAATGCATTTATCTGAGAAAGAATGGGCTATGCTAACCCATCGAAGAAGACACTCTACAGTGTTGTAATGCTGGTCATCTACAAGCTAACCACCTGTCTAGGTTAACTGATTAACTATAACTCATTTCCTTTGTGTATACATTGTGTAACCTGGACTGTAATGGTGAAAAATACACCCTGGGAGATATTACCTTTTGGGTTATAATTGATTTAGATTTAGATTGCTTCTTCACTGTTGAAGCAGGAACTGCTACAGAAAAAAAAATTTCTATGTTATTTTTTTTGGGTTATTTGTTTTCTTTGTTTTTTAAAGATACAATTTCTCTGCATAACCCTGGCTGTCTTCAAGATCAATCTGTACAGCAGGTTTACCACAAACTCACCTGCCTTTGGCTCCCAAGTTCTGGGTTTAAAACATCACCCACCACCATCATCCAGCTCAGTGTGAAAGTTCTTAATTTTAGTGAGGATCAATTATTTCTCTTAGAATGAATATTTCTTCCATGAAATCTAGAACTCTTAACTCTATTAATCATACATATACTCCAATTTTCCTAAATCTTTTATTTTGTTCTTACATTAAGTCCATGCCCTTGTGAATTATTTTACATACAGTATGAAGTTGAGATTGAGTGTGAGGCTTACTCTTTTACCTATTATGTGTCACTGCTCTCGGGTGAAACAAAACATACAGCACAAATTACATATATGCATAATGTTATAAAACTATGGTGTATATATTATATATAATTTATTTTATATGTAATATATTTTATCATTTATAATATTTTGTTATATAATATACTTTAAATGTAGTTTAAATAGACTTTAAAGTGAATTACAGGGTGTGATCCAACAATAGCTGTCTACCAACTGATATTCTAAGAACATAATAGTTATTCAGTCAATGAGGTGGATTGTCTCAGGTAGTCTCCAGTGTATTATGGAATACTGAAAATGGCCTGTATTGACAGTGAAGGAATGGGCTTCCCAATGAGGGCAAACAGGCAAAGAAAACAAACTTTCTTCTTCCACGTCTTTCATATAGGTTGCAGAACATTTATATAAGTGTGTGCCAGGTTTAAGGTGACTTTTCCCACTTGAAAGATTCAGATTCAAAATGGAGCTTGCCATTTCAAAGTATTAAGAAAAAAAATCCTTTAACGTCTTGCTCAGTCAGTTGGATTTTAATTAATTCTTGATGCAGTAAAGTTCAAAACCAAGAACACTCATCACATTGTCCAATTGGCTCCCCATAATTTATTGACATTTATAGCCTTCCTTCATTGAATTGCTTGTGTATTTTGTTGAAAGTTACTTCGCAATTTGTATACATATGTCCAGACTGAGCTGTTTGACTTTTTGTTGTTATTATTTAACTCTTAAACAATTATAGATAAGCCCTCATATCTATTACACAGTATTTTTTCTACTTTATTCATTCTTGTTATTCTTTGCATTGTGAAGAAAGAGATGGCTCAATTCTTGAACAGTACATGATAAACTTCCCGTTCTGTTTATAGCACCAAATATAGTTTAACAAAAAAAACTGTCTAATGCCAGGCAGTGAGGGAACAGGTCTTCAATCTCAGCATTTGGGGGTTGGGGGCATAGGCAGGCGAATTTCTGAGTTTGAGGCCACCATGATCTACAGAGTGAGTTTTGGGAAAGCCAGGGGTAAACAAACAAACTTTGTCTAGAAAACAAAACAAAACAAAACAAAACAAAAAAAAAAAAACAAAAGATCAAAAAAACAAGAATAAAAACTTACTTGTATCTCTAGGTCTTCCGGTCTCTTTAGACCCTGAATACATATCACACACACACACACACACACACACACACACACACACACACACACACACACACACACATGCACCCTCACACGCAGAAAAACACCGTTCAGATTTTAAAATACATTATCTGACTCACTAAGAAATAAAACTACATCAGTGTTCCTGGTGCCAGAAACCTTTAATCATAATACAAATTTAGTTGAACATCAATGATTTTATACAGGAGAGAATCCTGTTTAACTGTATTGAATGTGGGAGGCCATTCCTTCAGAAATGTCACCTCATTAAGCACCAGCTGACCCACATTGCTGACCATCCCTATACATGTAACCTGTGTGAGAAAATGTTTAACAGACAATCAAGGCTTCTAAGACACCAGAACGTGTCAGAAAACAAGAATAAAAACTTATTTGTATCTCTAGGTCTTCTGGTCTTTCTGGTCTCTTTGGACCCTGAATACATATCACACACACACACACACACACACACACACACACACACACACACACACACACACACACACACACACACATGCACCCTCACTTAGTCAAAAAACTCAGACAGAATTGCCAAGCTAAGGAAAATTAGCATATTGCAGGGACAGAATGTAAAGAATGTTTAAAATCTAGAAAATTTGGCAGAGTTATGTTTCATATAAAAAAAAAGATAAAATAGAATAATAAGTTGCTTCCCACTGTCTTTCATTATCTGTGTTATCCACACATTTTTTTTTGTATTAGGAATAAAAGAAATGAGTATTTGTTTGACATTTGTATCCAACCTATGTTTTTGTTTGACATCTGTGTCCATAGCAATGTTTTCTTAGACACTATCCTCTGGTTTCAGGTACCATGGACTATGATTTAATTCTTCACTTTTCTCAGAAGAGATGTAAAATGCTATTAGGGCACTTGAAGTCAGAAAGAATTAATATTCATGGCATAGATTCAGTGGCTATAATGTTGACTGTCATACAATACCAAAACAAAGATTCAGGTAAATTTATGAACAAGAACACAAGACTGTGTCTTCCTTCAGTGTTACCATGGTAGTTGTCACTTCAGTCTCTCCCTTGACATTGTCTATTTTCATGGAAGCTTGGGGAACACAAGAAGACCTGAAAGCCAACACAAACCTAAGAAACTTGTAAGCATTTGAAGTCCACTTACAGATCTCACTGTCCATACTAGTTATCCATCTCTGTGGAAGTAAAAGAGAGCAGTAAAGTGACTTTGATTATTTTGGCTTTTATTACACACACTGGAATTTTTAAATGATTGCATACCACTCCTGTGCCTAAAGGGATGTACAATTTGTGATTTCTTAATTTTAAATGAGTATAGCAGTTTTCTCTATAGAAAAGTTTGAGCATTAATTTATTGATAAGGTCAGTGCATGGGAGCTTATGTACCCTCTCCAACACGGTATGCATCTGATACTCGAGGGTCTCATCCACTAGTAGTCTGGCAGAGAAAGACATGTGGCTTATACATTTGGTCCCAATTAGAAGCAGGGTAGATTGAATCCCAGGTTTATGTTGAAATAAAAACTGCTTGGTCAGGAGGATACTTCTTAAGATGGCCATGTAGTCAGAGAAGTGAATCCTGGCTTGTGAGTTCATGAAAGACAAATTATATTTTGCTAGCTACTTTAAGCAACATAGTAGGTTCACACACCAAGACACACAGACACAGACACAAACACCAATACAAATTCACTGTAGGATCTCAGATAATAAAATTCTCCTTAATAATAATTGTTGAGATGAGTTTTCTCTAACACCAGAAAATAAACTGTCCTGGAGCTGATTTTTTTAAATTAGTTAATCAATCAACATCCCAAACCTAGTATTCCTTCTCTTCTCTGCTCCCTGACTTCTCCTCCACTTCTGCTACCCCAATCCACTCTTCCTCAATTTTTCTTCAGAAAAGAGATCTTCCATGATAACTTCTAGTTTTGGCTATTGTAGTTGCACATCCACTGATATTGATGATAGACAAGGCCTGGCAGAATTTCATTCCATTGGCTATGGAAATAGAGCTAAGTGGAAGATAGGCTATGTGAACAAATCTTAACAAAAATTTACCCTCATTAACCATAAACTCTTTTTTATTTCTCTTTTAATTAATTAGGTATTTTCCTCGTTTACATTTCCAATGCTATCCCAAAAGTTGCCCATACCCATCCCCCCACTCCCCTACCCACCCACTCCCCGTTTTTGGCCCTGGCGTCCCCCTGTACTGGAGCATATAAAGTTTGCAAGTCCAAAGGGCCTCTCTTTCCTGTGATGGCTCACTAGGCCATCTTTTGATACATATGCAGCTAGAGACAAGAGCTCTGGGGTACTGATTAGTTCATATTGTTGTTCCACCTATAGGGTTGCAGTTCCCTTTAGCCCCTTGGGTACTTTCTCTAGCTCCTGCATTGGGGGCCGTTTGACCCATTCCAATAGGTAACTGTGAGCATCCACTTCTGTGTTTGCTAGGCCTCAGCATAGTCTCACAAGAGACAGCTATATCTGGATCCTTTCAGCAAAATCTTCCTAGTGTATGCAATGGTGTCAGCGTTTGGAAGCTGATTATGGGATGTATCCCTGGATATGGCAATCACTAGATGCTCCATCTTTTCGTTACAGCTCAAAATTTTGTCTCTGTAACTCCTTCCATGGGTGTTTTAACTATATTAAAAGTACAGCTTTACATTTTTCTCTTTAATATTTTTACATTTTCTACATCTTCCAAGCCTGGTGGACAAATTGCTCTTTTAGTCAAATTGTACTAATTCATACCAATATTGTCCAGGGAAGTTTCTTGGTAAGCCCTTTAGAGCATCAGTTTCTTGCTTTCAGCTCTTCCTTCATCATGAGGAATAAAGTATAAACACAGTACATAGCCACAGTTTCTGTCATCGATGAGGACTTGGTCTGTGAAAGATACTATGCAGATTCTTAGCCTCTGAACTTGGCAATGGTTTACAGATGCTGATGTGAGCAAAATGAGGAACTAAAGGATAACTTTGTTAGGTCTCAGATCTTCTTGTGCACACTGTTAACAGATAATAATATGGGGAATGAGATCTAGTTTTTTAGTGCAGAGTCATTTGTCCCTGGTCAATATTAATAGTTTTAAACATTTCTTGAATATCATCTACTGAAATTTAATAAATTTTAAATTTAAATTATGTAATTATAACAAAAAGAAAAACAACAGCAATTAATAAATAATAATAATAATAATAATAATAATAATAATAATAACAATAATACAGTGAGACTGATGAGCCTGCAGTGACAGGACTTGAGCGTCTATGATAGAATTTGAGTCAGGCATTGTGTACTCACACATTAATTATGAGGATCTTGCTTAATTTTGTGTACATAGAACTGGATTATCACATGGATCTTTTCCCCCTCTTATATTCTGAGCATGTGAAGAAAAGTGATGTTTCTCTTTCTTATACAATTACACAGATTCCATAAAAGGTTATCTTCTCCCACTTCTAAATAAGCATTTTCGTTTAATTTATTGCCATGTTGTATGCTTTAACTGTTTGGTAGTTGTCTGTTAATTTTTGGTTTATCTTACATATAAAGCAAGTTTGATAAAAATTTGGTACGGAATTTTATGCATTTTATAATTGTAAAAATATTATTTTCACTCAACTCAAAGTGCTCTGTGGTTATAAATTGGCCTCTCAGTTAGTAATACACAACACAAATTCAATTCCACTTAACCCTTCTGAAAATGAACTTGCATGGTATTGTCTGATTTGAAGCTAATAAATCTATTTAACTAAACCAGAGACATTTGTGTTAGGAAGGAAACTACTACTGTCTGTTGTTTAGAAAATGGAAAAGTTACTTCTACAGTAAAAGAAAGAAAGGAGGGCCTGCCTTCAGCAATTGTGGGAAGTCTGTGTTGCATGTGCATTTTTCAGTTCAGCAGCATCTAGGGCACTCAGAATACACAGAGATTTCTTCATATGTGGCGAGAAAAACCAAATCTACAGGAATCCCAGGCAAGTGCTTCAAGCGAAGTCTTAGTCGAGCGAAAGTAGATGTAAAACCTCCCTTCTGCATGGGAGGTTTGTAGGAAACAAACAAGCTCCAAATCCTATAAATGTAGTCTCTCTGAAACTTCCAGTAGAAGGTCTATTTGTTTTTATATGATTTTATACATTTTAATGTACTTACATTATGGGTACATGTGTTTGATTAAGTACATATGTGTGTAACTGTGCACAAACCACTGCACATGTGTAGAGATTGCAGGACATTGTGGAAGAGACAATCCTCTTCTTCTACCATGTATATTATTTCAGAGATGAAGTTCAGGTACGCGGTCTTGAGTGGCTAGTAACCTTACTTGAGTGGCTAGTGGGCCACCTCATACATTCCTTGAGCTTTAATTCTTTACATCCTCTGAAGATTGCCTGTTCATTCATCATGTCAAAACCCACAGAGACTATGAAGGTGGTCATGCTGCAAACCAGCATGAGTATAGAAAATGAAGCAACCAAGTATAAATGAGCCATTGATATTTCTTATCATCCTATCACTCCCATAGGTCGAAGTGGTTAAAACTCTCACCCAAGGCCTTCTACTATCAGTTGCATTGAACTAAAAGTGTCTGTAGCAGTATCTGTATGCACAGCGCCTGCAAGGTCTGAGATAGAAAGAGCCCAAGCAATGAGAGGGAAGGGCGTGCATGCCACTATCTTTATCTCAGAAGTTATTTCTAGTTTGTAGCTTGGAAAGGAAAACATTCAAATTTCCACTAGGGTATCACTGGGTATGCAAACCATGCTTAAATCTAAGTCTCTAGTTCAGCATTGCCTGGCAAATGAAAATCAAACTGGATAATAATCTTGGAGGTCCTTTATATAATAAGGTATTGGCAGGGTTCTTTAAAGAATACCTTAAGGGTCCTTTGTTTATATATTATGGTTTGCAGTTTTTTTGTTTTTATGGGATTTCTGAGTGTTTGTGAACATATATGTCTCTGTGTCTACATGTATATTTCTTGTGCTTTTTCTTTGCCTCTTTTTTATTATGTTTGCCTTGTTCTGTTCTGGTTCATTTGTTTATTTTGTATCTTAATCTTCATTATTATTGTTATTAGTATCATTAATAGTATCATTATTATTTAGATGCCTGTTTGTATTTTAATAAAGGGAGAAAGAAAAAGTGTGAATTTGGGTGGGTCGAGAAGTGGAGAGGTTGTAGAAGGATTTGGGGGGACAGTAATCTGAATCTATTGAATGAAAAACTGTATTTTCAATGAAAAGTGTCTTCCCAGAAATTTTGATCTTACTATTAGTACAAAGGAATCAAAAACTTATTTTTTAAAGAATCATATTGTATACAGAGGAAAAAAATGAGAGCTTTTCCAACTGAGAAATATTTCATTTTGCAAGTATAGTAAGGACCCTAGAGTTAATAATCAAGAACACAGAGCACACCACAAAGCAGAAAAAAGTACAAAGCACACACAAATATACAGGCAGGAATCAAATTAGTCAATTTATTGACCTTTTTAATGGAGCACAAATCCTCATCCATTCTCCATTCGGACAAAACAGATTTGCTGTTGTCTCCAATGACTTTGAGTAGGAATTCATCCAGTAACCTTTCTCATCTATTTCATTAGAGCTGACTCATCCCTGCTAAGATTCCAGGACAGGAAAAATAGACTCCATCATCCTCTTGGGTATGTGTGTTTCCAAGTTCCTTCATATATATTCTTCCTTATGCTTGGTGAACCCCTACATTAAATTATTTTTTCCTACTTCAAAACTATAATTTCCTACTGTTATAAATCCTAACATACATACCTGACATAAAGATAGTCTTAGACAACTCCAGATGATCACATGATTAGACAACTAAAATAGATCACATCTATCCTAGTACAGTTCTGGAAGGCAGAAATTGTAAAAATCAAGGAGCTGGCTAGTCTTACTAGTATTTCCTGGCACTGTGAATGGCAACCTATAAGTTCTAAGTCCTTGTGACACTTTCATGGGAGTTGTCTAGGACTATCTTTATGTCAGGTATTTATGTTAGGATTTATAACAGTAGGAAATTATAGTTATGAAGTAGGAAAAAAATAATTCTATGTAAGGGCTCACCAAGCATGAGGAAGAATATATATGAAGGAACTGTAGCATTAGAAAGGTTGAGAACCACTCTCTGGATGCTTGAAAACAGAAAGCATAATGGAGTCATAGGCTGGTCTTGGCATCAGTCTGATATCTGCTTCAGACTAATATCTTGCTTCCTTTTGTTTCTTGTCACCATGAGGGGAATAACCTAGATAGTATAGTCAAAGGACAAATCTGAGGACATGTTCAGAATCCATTTTGTGAAAACATGTGCTGTTGTATCATTTGGAAAGGGCTGTCTTTGGAACCAGTGCATGCACATGAGTGCTTTGGTGCTTTGCTCTTTCTTTCTTTCTTTCTTTCTTTCTTTCTTTCTTTCTTTCTTTCTTTCTTTCTTTCTTTCTTTCTTTCTTTCTTTCTTTCTTTCTTCCTTCCTTCCTTCCTTCCTTCCTTCCTTCCTTCCTTCCTTCCTTTCTTCCTTCCTTCCTTCCTTCCTTCCTTCCTTCCTTCCTTCCTTCCTTCCTTCCTTCCTTCCTTCCTTCCTTCCTTCCTTTCTTTCTTTCTTTCTTTCTTTCTTTCTTTCTTTCTTTCTTTCTTTCTTTCTTACTATCTTTCTTTCTTATTTTATTTTATTTTTTTTTTGAGGCAGTTTTTCTCTGTGTAGGCCTGGCTGTTGTAGAACTCATTCTGAAAACCTGGCTGGCCTTGAACTCATAAATTTGCCTGCCTCTTCCTACCAAGTCCAGGGAATAAAGGCTTGCAACACCAAACCCAGCTTCTTTGATTTTTTTTTATTCTGCTATTAACTTAATGTTCCCAATGTTGTTTATTTTATTATTTTATTTTATTAGATATTTTCTATATTGACATTTTAAATGTTATCCCATTTCAAGTTTTCCCCTCTAAAAACCCAATAACATGTCCCTCCTCCTCCTACTGACCAACCTAAGCATTCCTGCTTCCCTGTCCTGCCATTCCCTTACGCTGAGGTATAGAGTCTCTCAGGACCAGGATCCCCTCCTCTCACTGTGTCCATCTAGTCCATCATTTGCTACATATTCGGTGGCAGCGATGGGCCCCTCACTTTGCATTATTTGGTTGGTCTTTTTTTTTTTTAATTACATATATTTTAACTTACATTTCAAATGTTGTATTCTTTCCCAGTTTCCCACTCATCCAGAAACCCCCTATCACATCCTCTTTCCCCCTGCTTCAATGAGGGTGTTCCTTCACCTGTGCACCCTCTCCCACCTCACAGTGTGGTGGCTAACAAGTTTATATCTCTGTATCCTTATCATTCAACACCATATTGGGGATCCTGCAGCTTATAGGGAAAAGATGTCCAGATTCTGAGAACTGCAGGGTACCATCCAATACATCAATCTCAAGCCACATGTGGGTACATCTTCCTAAAAAACGTGTCGTCCTGTTAATAGCTTTCAGTTGGATCTTTAAGTACCTCAGCCAAGATTGAGGTGACTGCTCCCTGCATAATCACTGCCCACTTCATTTTGGGGAGCATCTGTGCCAGGAAGTCAGGGTAGATATCCACATAGTTGATGCGGATTTCAGTGGCCTGCAGGCACAGATGGAAGTCATGCATGTCCAAGCCTTACACATTTGAGCTTAGGAGATAGTATGTGAGCAGTTTTATGTTGTCATTTTGGATTTCTGCATAGGACATATTGTCTTTCATTAATTTTGGGATTTATTTATATTTTAAATGATAGCTCCTTTCCCATTTTCCATTCAACAAATCCCCAACCCATCCACCATCTCCTCCCTTCCCTTTGAAAAAAGGCTTAGTTTGTATTATATTTCTATATTGCACTCCATCACTGAGTGAAATCAAGACAGGACACATGTAGGAGTATAGGCAGGGTACATGGAGAAAGGCTGCTTATTGGATTGCTTTCTCAGCACAGTTTTCTCAGCTTTTTTTCTTACAAAATTTGAAAGCTTTTTTTTAACTTTTATTTTAATAACATACCCACAAACACACACACACACACACACACACAAGACATAAGATCACTAAAGAACAAGCGAAATGATTGTAAAGCAATGTCCTAAATGTATTTCATTATCTCCAGTGCCACATTTATAAGTCAATTCTAGAGGCCTTATGTCTAATCATATTTGGCAAATGGATATAACCCATTATGCAGAATTTGGAAAACTAAAATATGAACATGTTTGTATCGATACTTGTTCAGGATTTCTTTTTGCTTTTTTTCTGCTTCTCTCCATAAAGGAAAGGTTTCTAAAAACGTAATTGATCATTGCCCACAAGCATTTAATGCAATAGGATTGCCTAAACATATCAAAACAGATAATGGGCTATCCTATTCTAGTAAAAATTTTATTTCATTCTGTAAGGAATTTGGAATCAAACATAAAACTTGAATTCCTTATAAGCCCATGGAAACGGAATAGTTCAATGTGCTCCTCAGACCTTAAAGAATTGGCCTTTTATGACAAAACAGTGGCAGTTATATCCCCCAAGGTCACCAAAGGCGCATCTTGCCTTTACTTTATTTGATCTAAATTTTTTGCAAACTGATATTAAAGGTCAGTCTGCAGCAGATCACCACTGGCATCCAGTTACTTCTAATTCTTATGCATTGATAAAATGAAAGGACACACTAACTAAGGAATGTAAGGGTCCAGATCCGATTCGAATCTGGGGAAGGAGCTCGGTTTGCGTTTTTTTCATGTGAAGATGGAGCACAGAGGCTGCCCAAGAGAATAATTTGTTAGCTGAACACAGATCCTGAATCTTCTTATAAGTATCACTCTGAGAACTAAAATTCCTCTTTTGCATAGAATTTAGTTGGGGACTCAGCCTCCCAGAAAAGCTGTTTTCTTGCTACTCTCAGAGCTTTGCAATTTGCAACTGAATAATGTATCTGGACTTCCCCAAAAGAAGCTTTGCATTGCTACTTTCTCATTGTCTGGGTCTCTTTTTCTTAAGCAGGTCATTCAACATCCTCCAATCAGACTGCAGGGGGAGTGCATCCCTGCAAACAAAGGCTTAAGGTGGCAACTGCTATTTTCATTCTAAAGACATTCTACCATGCATTTTGGCTTTAGGTCTGATTTGAAAAATAGGTTTATTAGAAGGGCTAGGAAGGCAGATATTTCAAATATTAGAAGAGATTGGTTTTTATTCTGATAGATGGTCTTAGTCCCTTTGCTGGTCTCTGGTTCTCCATCCTTGCTGTTATTGCAAGCTCCCCTAATTTCCTCAGGCTGTGGGAATAACAGAGATGAGGAGGATGACCTCCAGCTCCTAATATAGCCTAAAAGCCACAAATTGTGTTGTTACCAGTGGTATAATTCTTGTTGAGGCCTTGCTAAATCTGCTGTTGGCAATACTCCTTTAGGAGATGCACAGTACTGAGAACTGTGCATACTGATTCGTGATGATATGAATACAGTATGGGTACAGCTTCGGTGCAGATATTTACTGTATAATATCATGGGTATTCCGTGTTCTTTGTCTAATATCCACGTAGCAGTGAGTGCATACCATGTGTGTTCTTGTCTTAGGGAGAGATGTTCCAAATGTATCTGTTAAATCCATTTGGTCCATGACTTCTATAAGTTTCACAGTGTCTCTGAGTTGAATGGTAGGGATATAAAGTAGGGAAAGAATTTGTTCAACCCATATTACATGAAAAAAATTAAATTAATATATACTTTTTTTAATCCAAAAAGCATGCCTATAGACCCATCTAATGTAGGGAGATCCTATTTGATGTTTCCTCTTCGTAGGTGACTCTAGATTTTCACAAGTTGGCATAAGATTACTAGCACACTCAGATTAACATAAACGCATTTTCAGTCATGTCTAAAACCATCATACCAATCGACCGAGATATTCTCTGTACATTCCATGGGCTAAATGTCAGAAACATGTGTGTTTTACAGTGTGTCTCAGCTTTAAAGTGTAAATCCTAAAAGGAGGGCCATGGTCAACCTTCCTACTTCCTGCTTCTAGGCCACTATTTGCTGCTCTGTGGCACTACAAAGGCTTCTTCGTTAATCAGGTACCACTGTGCCATAGATATCTTGAAGTGACAGAGTGTACAAGCATCCATGGGACCTAGATGCTGATGAGAACACTCTTACACCATCTCCTGCCTTCACAACATACTTATTAAGATGGTGAAATATTGGGAAAGTCATGGTAGAACAAATTCTTTAAAGCCCAGTGCTGTTCTCAACAGTCATCTCTTGATTTTCTATATGGACCTCATATGTTACACTTTGAAGTCAACCCACAATCTCATGTTTCTTGTGAAAGTCATTAGAGTGTCAATTAAATCTAGACTTTGGGATTATATCAATAAGTCTGCATTATCTTCATATTCCCTGCCCTTAATTATGGTAACCTTGCCAAGAATAGATGTCTCACCATTCTCACTGACAGTTTACCTGGTAAATAGATAGTTGAGAAAAAGACATTCTTCTAAGGCCCAAATAGCCTAGTTAATCAGTATATGAGAAGCAGGGCTGACATCACTCAGCACAAAAGCTAAAGAGAGTCTCTTGTTTTGTGGAGAACTGAGAGAACAGCAGGGACAGGGGCCTTAATGATAGTCAGTCCAGACCTAGAGGCTGGGTCTAACAGCATCCAAAGGAATACAGGCCAATTTCCTCCAGCTTCCTGGAGGAGCACTGTTTCTCTTCAAAATGTGACAGGGATGGCACCCACAAGGGGGAAGAATGCAGTGTGTTCTAGACTTAATTTGAGCCATCAGGGTAATGATCCTCCCACATTTCCCTTGCTATTACAAATGATCAACCTCAATAGGGGTCATGTAAGCTCTGCTGACACCAGAATCTCTAATTGCAAAACCCTTACAGGAAAGACCAGTTTTCCTCCACTCTAAGGATAAAAAGCAAGGATTGGGCTCATATCGCTAAGCATTTTCTGACTAGCTTTGAGAGAACAGCGTGGTCCAAGGCCCAGATTTCAGATTTGGTGATTACTGACAGTTTAAAAAGTAAGTACCTGTAACGTTTGCTCTGTGGTACTGAAAAATATTGTCCCCAAATGTATGAACACAAAACGGTGAGCATGTAGCCTAAGGAGCAACATTTCCCTGATTTAACACCAGGCACTTGGCATTCATTCTATACACAGAAATACCCCCCGAGTCTCCAGACCACCCTCCTCAACTGTACATTACAAGCATTACAAGTTTTTGTTATAGCCCATAAGATACAAGTCTTCAAGAAAACACAATCAGACACAAGGCAGAAACAAGAACTCATGTATTGATCAAATTGCATTATCAATAAAAAAATGTCAGCCATGGGTTGACATTGCTTAGTTTCTGCATAAAATTGGTATAAATGGACCTAAAAGTTCTGTAACAGTTCAGGAGTACAAGAAAAACAAGATTATAATTTCTTAGTAATAAAGAGAGAAACACTTTCTGTTAAAGTATTCAAAACCCTGTCTAAGGTAGATTTGTCACTCAATGGTAGTATTTGATTTGTAACTTCAAAAGCTGACCCGTCCAGCAGGTCCAGTTATTCGAGGGTCTCGAGAGGACTTTCTCCTAAGAAATAAATGGGGTGTAGAGAGAGATGAGGATATTGTGCGAACAAAGATATGGAAATGTTCTGAATTACATCAGGACCCCAATGTATTAGCCATGACCAAGGTTTAAATGCACAAGCAAAAGGGGAAGTGCCTTTCAGCAGGAGAAATGGGGCAGAAGCAATGCACCTCAGCAGGAGGGATGGGGCAGCAGGGTGAGGGGGGAAGAGGAAGTACTTCTCAGCAGGAAGGAAGGGGCAGCGGAAATTTTTCTTTTGGCGACTACTGGTGGAAGCAGGAACTTGGCGTTATCAGGGTACATCTTTAGGTCAGGACATCCAGCACTGACTTAGGGTTGGAACAATCTGTAATTGTTCTCAGAGCAGTGAGTCTGTGGCCTGCTTTTGACCCTCTTTTCTTATGGGGGCGGGGGAGGTGGAGAGACCCAATTCAGAGATCAGGACAATAGCATTGCAGTAATAGCTCCCAACAAAAAGCATAGATGCACTCCCCACCACCAGAAAATTAAAAAAAACAAAACAATACAAAACAAAACAAAAACAAACAAACAAACAAACAAACAAGCAAAAAAAGCAAAAGATACTCCAATGCACTGTATCTGCTTTGTTGTGAGTAAATCCACAAACATGAATGGATAGCAACACAGGAAGGAATTATGCACAGCAAGGCACACACACACACACACACACACACACACACACACACAAAAGTAAAAAGAAACAGTCCAGTCAAGAAGCTATTGAAGAGAGTCCTTTAAAATTTATGATAAAGAAGATGAAGTGTATTTCTTCACAGTTGATGATTTCTGGTGGAGGGCAAGGAAGATTCATTTTTAGAGCTTGTGTTTGATATTTTCTAGGTTCTTCTTTTTATACTCCAAAACACTAGATAGGACAGAAATAAAGGTAGAGAGAGGAATTAGAAAATCTCTGAATCTAATTTTTTTCCTAGTGCTTTTTCTTTAACTATGGATATGAAAAAACCACAAGCAACTTGCTTAACCAACCACCAAACACCAGACAAAATGTACTAGCTTTGACACTCAATCTTGTGCAAAGTAATGCAGCAGGAGTTTTTCACTAATGTATGTTGTATGTAAATATAGTATTCCACCAAACTTAGTAACTCTGTATTCCATACTTCCTGCATTCAGCTGTTCACTATTTTAATATTAGTCATACCTATTCCATGCTGTGCCATGTGTTTTGATGCAATTAAGTTTCATCTGGGGACCTCGTATGAAATGCAAATATTGTGTGTAAATCTCCCTTAGTGTTACTTCATAAACATGTTTCATCTATGGAGTAACAGTATTAATGCTTTCTGTTTGAAGTACACTTTCAGCGTGCATAAGTAGATACTCCACTTTAGTATTTTATGATACACTAAATATAACATATAGTGTATACTTAGAAGATGAATCCAGTAAAGGATTTTTAAAATGTTGTGTGAGGGCTTTGTGATTTAAAAAAAAAGTGTTCTCAATAGTATTGGCTGAGATTCTGCAGTCTTGTGTGTGCTCTTTTCTAATGAATCATAATTAACGTTTATGCTGAGACTCGGGGAGGCAGGCTTATCAGTAGAAAGAAAGCCATTATCTTGGAATCTCTACTTTTATAAGTACTCCTATAAGTATATAAATGTCTGGGTGGCCAATTAGACAGAAACCATGTCTTGGTATACTTGTTGCAATCTGATAGCTTTGTCGTAACCAATCACCCCACCTCTCAGGACTTGAATTAATGTAACTTCCTAAAATGTCCAAGAATTACAAAGACACACACCAGGTACATGCACACCACAAATTCTGACTCATTCTCTGATTCTGAATCTTCCTATGACTGTCCTTGTGACTCTGCCTCTCCTTCTTTTTCTGCCTCTACATTCTCTACCTCAGCCTGTATCTGAACCTCTGCTTCTGCACCTTCCTATGCCTTTGATTGTCCCACTGCTACTTATTAGTGCTGAGATAACATACAGGTTAGTTTAGTTTTAGAATTGATCTACTGTGGAATTGGTTTTCTATGAACATTAAGTTGCCTCTCTACCTTGTACTAAAACTATTTGATTGAATTTGAATCTTCAGTATAATGAGAGATGTAACCCAAATTCATAGGGCAACAATGTCTAGGTAACTGTCTGGCATTGAACAGTCACTCCACTGTTCTGAACAAACTGTTTGTAACCAGTAGTTTAAGCACAGGCAGATAGCATAAGTGTAAGTATGCAAGCCTGTCTTGATTTCAATGTGATAAAGATCGGGGGCCAAAACTACAAAAGGAGGTAATGGTTTCTTTCTGTTTACAAGTCTCAGCTTGTAAATTGCATGACCTAGGAAAGTCAGGACAGAACTTGATTCAGAGCTGGTAAGTAGAGGCAGAAACTGAAGCAGAGACTATGGAAGAACTCTGGATTACTTTCCTCCAAGTCATAGGTATGCGAGGTCCTAGGGGATGCAAAACAGAAAAGAAAGAAAAAATAAGTACCAAACATATCACAATGGTTGACCTACATGCATACTTTAAAGTCTGCTCTTGATAATATTTGTGTTCATTTGGAAATCAAGTTCTACATGACAATTGGTAAACAGCATACTTTTCATTATTTCTATTGGATGGACATTTTTACCTGAAGGAGTGTATTTGTTGGATGTGAACATTCCTGGATTACATGGAGGTCCTAAGTTAGCTTGTATCAGGTCCCCTGGAACAGGACTTACATGTGGCTGTGACACACAGGATGATCACTGGGAATTGAATCCCAGACCCTCTGCAAGAGCTTCCAATGATCTTATACTCTGAGTCATGTAAAGTTCTCCACATTTCTGGAGAGAGAAGGAAGGTGTAGGAAGAGAACATTACTCAAAATGTCCAAATTCATCTAAGAATAAATTAATGCTTGCAAGGGTCTGTCAAGATACACAACAAAAACAAGAAAAAATTAGAAGGTGTGTAAAAATTGAAAAGAATGTTTGTTTCTGCTCTGTTGTGTGTTCTGACCAGGACTAAATGAACACACTAAATGAAGCTGCACTGAGAAGCATAAAGAAGGGAGGTACCACACTCTGACATGTACTAAGGTTGTTTCAACTGTATTTGTGTAATCCTTCAGGGGCTTCCTGTCAAAAATAAACCCCCTTTATCAAATCCCCAACAGTAAATTCTGTGTGTCTCAATTGGAGACTGGGCAGAAGATATGTGAGATGCACCAGGAATGATTAAACTTTATGTTCTCTTGCTCAGAAACCATTTTCAGGGATCCTATGAAATCCAAATGTCAGCTCCAGACTGCATAGTATCAGGTTTTTCTTGGCCAATTCAAAATTAGAGCCAATATCTAAAAAGATGACTTATTTGTTACACAAAGTTGCTGCTACCAAATAGGAGGTGGCTATGATTCCCAACACCAACACTGTGGATCTCTCTCTCTCTCTCTCTCTCTCTCTCTCTCTCTCTCTCTCTCTCTCTCTCTCTCTCTCTCTCTCTCTCTCTCTCTGTCTCACTCTGTTTCTGTCTGATTGTGTCTGTGTGTGTTTCTGTGTGTGTCTGTCTGTTTCTGTGAGTCTGAATGTGATTGAGTGTGTGTGTTATTATAATGTAGCCCATTCTTAAAATAAGAAAGGCACTTTCACTTTGTGGTTTTTTTTTTTCTTTCCATTTTGGCCAAATTGTATTGATTAGCACTGGCTGGCCTCAAATTGGCTATGTATGTATGGCTTTTTTAGAAGTCAAAAGAGATATGATATAAGACCCATAGTCCTCTGGTTAAAAGCAGGAATCACTGTGATACGCTTCCATTTTGTAATATTATAAGGTTTGAACTATATGAAGGTATGTAAGTAGTCTTCAAAATTAATTCCTAGGTGCCAGGGAATGGGGGCAAACACACATTTAATCCCAGGACTTATTATGCTGAGGCAGGAAAATCTCTAAATTCCTTGACAGTCTCGTCTATAGAGCAAATTCCAGTTCAGCCAAAGATATTCCATGGAATGCAGCCTGGAAAAAAAAAACTTGAAATGAATAAACTTCATAGTTAAGTAATGAATAATTAAAAAAAAACGCTGCGAAAGATGAGTGAAATATGCAATTATCTAGACATATACCAAATCCATAAGATAAACCATCTAAACAGCACCTTAACACCTTAAGAAATAGAACCAATCATGATAATCTCCCACCAAAACAACCCTGGGACTAGATGGCTGTAGTGCAGAATTCTATCAGACCATCAAAGAAGAACTAATACCAATTCTCATGAAAGTGTTCCACAAATTAGAAACAGAAGGAACAATACAGAATTCATTCTATGAAGCCACAGTTACACTGCATATTCTCCTGTGGAGATGGAATGGTCACTGCCTAATGAGGAACTGGTCACTTCTTCCTTTCATACAGGACTTTGTTTGAGATTATTTTTTGCTTCTACCATGGTTAATATTACAAATAGATTTTAAATACAGTTTTAACATACATGAATTTTTGCTTTAGAAAATATCATGTATATTTAACAGGCTTTTAACAATCATAACTTATATTCACAACATAAAAGCAAAAGTAGTTACAACCTATTTAATCAATGAGAGAAAATTAGAGACTATTCTAACCAAATTGAACCAGGAGGAAAATAAGAACTGTACTGAAAAACTGATTTTTAGTAATAAAAATAACAAAAATAATGATAATAATAATAATAATAATAATAATAATAATGAAATATATTAGAAATTAAAAAAATGAATACATATATTTTGCTAGTTTAAGTAAAAAATACTAATGAATAATAAGAAATATGTTCACCTGATTTCGAAATCCCAATCCTCTCATTCTATGAAAATTTTGGTTGGAATTTGAAAGATTAGCTTTGTGAATAGTTGTCCAGGAAATTGACAGATGCCCTTAGGTTATGTTGCTTTCAGTTGTTATGGAGACAATGCCTCAATTACACTCCTTTCTTTGGCTTGCAATTCTAGGTCCTCAGTCTGCCACTGCCTCCACCTCCACCTCCATTTCCGCCTCTGCTCTACCTCTGCCTCCTCCTTCTTCCCCCTTTCCTTGTCCATGTCCCTGTCCCTGTCCCAGTCCCTCTCCATGTCCCTGTCTCTCTCCCTGTCCCTGTCCCTGTTCCTGTTCCTGTCCCTGTCCCTGTCCCTGTCCCTGTCCCTGTCCCTGTCCCTGTCCCTCTCCCTGTCCCTGTCCCTCTCCCTCTCCAGCTCCCTCTCCCTCTAGCCTCCCCACTAGCACACAGATAACCCTCAGATTATTTCAGTTTTAGTACTGATCTACTCTAGAATTTTTTTCCTTCATGTCTACTTCCTTCCTAGCTTGTTGTAAAGCTATTTAATTCAATTTGAATCTTCCACATAATAAGAAATTTATTCAAAATTCATAGGCCAACTATTGCTAAGTAAGTGTCTGGTGTTCATCAACCACTCCACTCTTCTAAAGGAAGTGTTTTGTAATCAGAATTTTAAGCACAGGCAGATATCTTTAGTGTTAGTGTAAAATTCTGTCTTGTGTTCAATGTGATAAAGATCAGGACCAAAACTGTTGGAAACCAGGCCTTACCTAACTTGAACTGTGTTTCACCTGGGAGGCAAACAGAGGCTGAAAAGAGAGGGGAACTATATAGGTGAGAGAAAAATGGAGCCAAGACAATTTTCTGATCTAGGCTCAAATATTTAATAAAAGTTTTCACTTATAAAGGGGGAAACCCATTCTCTGCCATGCCAAGTTTCTTGCTTTCCTGATACCAAGTTGTCAGCACAGCCTTTTAGCACTAAGTCACCAAATTCACAGATTGCAGTTAACTACAGAAAATCTTGGAGAACCAATTTGGCCTCATGGCAGATGGCAGGTAGTTTCACATCAAAGGAAACTAGCTGAGGAGCTGCACTGCAGGTCGCCATGCCTCAATGGCATAAGGTCTGAACCTGCATAGGTTGGAGGAGGTTATACTCCCCCCCCCGTTAATAATATTTTAAAAAGTGCTAAACTGAGGCATAAAATGTATTTATGCTCTATAGTCTTGCCTGGGAGTTATGGTGACTGCAGGCCACACCTCCCTTAGGAAATCTTAGATCTTCCTGAAGCATCAAATTCCATTATGGATGCTACGTGCAACTAGTTTGTGTTATATATCACACAAAACATGGCTCTGTGTTGTGTTATCAATAGTCATGGATTTTGGCATGTACCTCTGTCTTAGATTGGTATGGTTCTGAGATCTGGATGTCTGTCATTGAATGTCCAGTCCTCATTATCACACCTTATTCCCAATTCAGACCAAAGTCATAATATGTACTAGAATGAAGATCAATAACTGCCACCTTCACTGTTGGAGGCAAGGCTGTACATCTGCTACAGTCAGGCTGAAGGACTTGGATGACCTGCTTGAGAAACAAAGTTGGGACAGTGATAAGCAAGAGTATGAAAGTTTCTTTGGAGAAGTCCAGGTACCCCATTCAGTTGCAAATTAGCAATGATCAAGCTTAGTCTTAGAGATTCTGGTGTGGGGAGGTGGCTTTGAGAATTGCAGAAAGGCTGCAGCCTCTCTGGGAGTGGAGGCTGTGCTCCAAATTAAATTTGCTAGCTAATTAAGATTTTAGCTATCTTCCCTAATTCTTCTAATACTGGAATTATTAATAGACCAGTCCAATATTGAATTAGGATACCTGGTCACAGTGAAGTTAGAAGATGAATCACTATAACTCTATCTTGAGACTAATCTTTCTAAATCAGATTACACAGTCTCTACTGTTCTATATCCCATAATTCTTAAAAACCTTGAAGTAAAGCATCTTAGCTTGTCCAAACTGGGAAAATGATAAACAAAGGTAGGTCAAAAACATATACCCAATTCAGCTTTCTTGTCACTACAGTCAGGGCACTAAGCAAACACACCTGTTAGTGTGTCACAAAAATTAGCGTTCATATATCTGCAGCATTCTGTGAAGAGAACCTATTCTTGTCCCTTTCCCAATAAAGTAGCTACTTAGGATCAAGCCATATACCAATAAGTAGATTTTTTTTCATTTGACCTAGACATGATTATGTCTCCTATTTAAGATATTATCAGGCATTTTTAAGTTCTTTGACATCCAAATTTCAAAGTTCTTAAAGTGTGATTTAAATAATGTGCATGGGGATATAATTTATCTTGTCCTTTGTTTTTTTAAAAAGAAGAGTTTTTTAAAGTTCCACATTACCCTGTATTAGATAAATTAATAAATTGTTTACAAACATTTCAAATGCTTTACTGTTATAGTCAGTATTAATATAACAAGGCCAGCGACTAATTACACTTTCAATTGTTTATCTTGAAGAGCGGATTTAACTAGAAAGCTTTAAAATGTATTAATAGTCCCCCTCTTCCTTTCTCTTTCTCACTTCCTCCATTTCCAGCAGCAGTCTTCTTGCCTCTGCAGGTATTTTACACATGAAGTGTCCAAGCAAAATGGCATGTACACAAACAACCATACCCAGCATCAAAGTTTATAAAATAAAAGAAATGATGTGTAGACTATGATAATAATTTTTCTGGGAAAGGTAGTATAGGAGAGAGGAATCACTGTGTGTGGACTCACAAAGACACAAAGAACCCCCCAAATAGATCCAATTTACCACTCCTTAGAAACACAAACACCACAGTCAGGAGGAGGGATTTTGAATGAGGAACACTTTCCTTGTCTTTCCAAGTGCTTTGGTGGATGAGCACAACTACAGGAAAATGGTCTCACAGCAGGTAAACTCCCACCACCACCCCACACAAAGGCAAAGTCACCTTGGTGGAATCAGGAGCAAATCACCTGCCTCTGCAGGTTGTTTCTGTTTAGCTGCATTTGGAGAAAGCAGTTGGAGCAGTTGCTGCCTGCTCTTGAGAAGGGCTCTAAGGTACAATGTATAGGTCTGTAGAATTGCAACAAGTTTGGACCCTAGAAAAGTAATGGGTTGCTGAAATGGTCCTGGACTGTGAATCTTAGGGTCTTGCTAGGGAATTTCTTAATCTACAGTGACATTTAGACATTGGAGCAAGCAGAGGTGCTTTGATCCTTATCTTAGGCACTCAAAGTTGTCCTGGAAGACAATCGTTGTGACTGTTTGTGAGGCTTTGCTGGAGGAGAGGGGATATTGACAGCCCTCTACACGATCTGCATGGCACACAACTAGAGCTTTGTTTCTTATGAAGCATAGAAGTGACTGAGGGCAAAACACCACAGGAGACAACTATATCAGCGTCCCTTAAGTAAAATCTTGCTGGTGTATGAAATAGTGTGCCTTGCAAATACTGAAGTGGGTGCTCACAGTCATCTATAGGATGGAATACAGGGCCCCCAATATAGGAGCTAAAGAAAGTACCCAAAAACTGAAGGGGTCTGCAACCCTATAGGCTGAACAACAATATGAACTAACCAGTACCCACAGAACTTGTTCCTCTAGCTGCATATGTAGCAGAAGATTGCCTAGTCGGCTATCATTGGGAAGAGAGGCCCTTGGTCTAGCAAAATTTATATTCCACAGTTCAGGGGAATGCCAAGGCCAAGAAGTGGGAGTGAGTGGGTAGGTGAGCAGGGGGCAGGAGGTATAGGGGACTTTTGGGATAGCATTTGAAAGGTAAAAGAAGAACATATGTAATAAAAAATGTGTGGGAAAATAAAGAGACGAGGTCGTTTCTACAATTAGGAAAAGTCTCATTACTTTATCCCATTAAATGTGCACATTAAAAAAAAAAGTGGCTAATGGCTTTGAACAGGATCCTTGCTGAGGACAGGATCTTATAAAGGGTTCCAGATAGACAACTCATTTACAGTTTTACAAGCTAGTACTTATAAACAATTGATCATTGGGAGCCTCAAGCTGAGACACCCGATCACTGGGCATAAGTGTTGAGATAATTTGAAGATATTTCCATTGTTTTGAATAATCTGTATGATATTGGATACATTTACTCTATGGAAGGAGTATGTGTGTGGAGTCCCTTGTGTCACTGAAGTAGGAGTTGTAAAACACCTGTGGCGATGATGCAAGTTCATATCTATGATGTGTTTGTGATGTCAGTATTTATAAAGGAGGAGGCATCTCTGAGATGCAATAACACATTTAAAAAAGAAAACCACAAGACAAAACGGAAAGGGAATATTGCCTTATGTTGTTGTATTTCTGTTTTGTGTGTGTTGTGTGTGTGTTTTGTTTTTTGTTTTTGTTTGTTTGTTTGTTTGTTTTCTTATTTGTGTGTATGGTCTGATTTTTGGATTTTTTCGAGACAGGAATTCTCTATATGCCCCTGGCTGTCCTGGAACTCACTCTGTAGACCATGCTGGCCTTGTACTCAGAAATCTGCCTACGTCTGCCTCCCAAGTGCTGGGATTAAAGCTGTGCACCACCAACACCCTGCAAATATTGCCATTTTTAGTGAGATATTTTTAATGTTTTTTTTACTGATTTATGTAAGATATTTCAAATGGTGTGTCCATTTTTTTTCACGTTGTTGCATTATTCCTTTCAAAGTTTGTTGATTATTGCTAACGAATACAGGATTTAACATCAGGACACTGACATTCTTCTTTTTCATTTCATTCCTCTCCTTTTTTTCTGTTTAACTTATCTGGAAATGGATTTTTCTGTATAGTCCTAGCAATTCTGGACCTTCTTGTGCAGTTCAGTCCTGAATTCAAATCTACTGGATTTTATCACCAAATCCTGAGATTAAACCCCTTTCTAAGCAGACATCAACATTTTTTAAAATTTTCTGTCTCACAATACTTCTTTAGAAGATGTCCTCATCACAGTTCCCAAGTAATGCCTTCAGACACTTCTAACTTTCTGTAGCAACCTTACCATATAGAGCCTATGTAAGGCATCCTGTTGGGTAGCATTCTGCCTTAAGCTGTCCACATCCAAAGTGTTTGTATTCTTTCACAGTGGCCTGTGAGGTTAGTGTGATAAATCTGGGATGAGCTGTCAGGTGAGGAATTATTCACCACTGCAGCCACAAAGCTTGCAGTTTCCACTGCTCCTGATCATGATGCTGCAGAAGGTTTCTTTGATTATCATAGACACTGGCTTCTTATTCCCAAATCTTGGTAGTGGTACTGTATTCTGCCTGTCTGTGTAAACAATTAGACATGAACCATGTCTTAGTATACTGGTTGAATCTTGAGAAGTTTGTTGTTCTTTTCTGCTGGATAGCCTGTTACTGGGGAAATCAGGCCATCAAGATTATTCTTAGCCTGGAAGGTACAGAGTCAGGGTCAGAGGAAGTGTGAAGTCTGGGTAAGGACTAGTTCTTAATCCAGATATTCCCTATGTATAAGAACCGTAATTGTCAACATTTCTCATTAAAAAAAAAAACACTTGAGGTTTATATGTGTTATTCTCAAATGACAGCTGTAAGTTTTTTCCACTTAAACACACCCCTCAATATACAATAACAGATATCTACAGGGCCCTTTATAAACTATTCAGAGTTGTGCATCCCCATGGTCTTGTCTGTTTCCATTGTGAAAGGACATATGTTGAGAGAGATTTGTTTACCTTTCTTCTAATGATGTCCCTGGTCTTAATGTCTCAGTATTCATCCTGGTGTGAATACTGTGGAAATCGAAAATGTTAAAGGAACCCTGAAGAAAAATGTTAATTGGTTTGAAAGTGTTAATGGGAACAGCCGTTAGTTTCCACTGACTGAAACTAAAATATTCATTACCTGTTATATTTCACAAAAACAGAATTATTGCTCATTTGTTCAAAGTGGACAGCCAGGTACAAATGAAATGATTTTATCCACTGGGCTGTTTTTTTTTTTTTTCAAAGCCTGGGCATGCTTCAACAAAGGAGTGCCTGAGAGCACCTGAATGTTCAGATAAAGTTTACTGAGGTCTCCTTGGCCTGAGAATGCCTGTCCAGCCGCACTTTTGAACAAGAGGAATGGGTGGGACATACTTTGATAGAAACAGCAGGAGCTTGGTTGCCAGTCAGAAAATTGTTGAAGAGCAGCAGGCTGTAGTGTTTGAGATTGTCAGACACCCTGTGAAAATTGCAAAACCCAAAGTAACTTGGAGCTAAAATGTTAGAGATCTGATTAAGAGGTAAAATCTTGGATGTTGTAGTGAAGAGCAAAAACTTATAATTTTGCGCCTCATAGCATTGTGGTATGTAAGTTCAAGAAATTCAGGGCTGAAGAATAGACCAAGGCGGGTCCAGGCACAGCCAAACCCACTCTGTAGCTAAGAATGTCCAGCCATAAAAGATAAAAAAGAGAATGCAGGAACTAGCCACTGCTATCAGGGCGGACCAAATGGCCATCTGGCAGGATGGCACCTCCCTATAGATCCCCATAAATCATACATTGACCAGGTGTCCTGCTGACCTCGAGAAGTCCCAAGCCCTTGTGCCTCCCTACACCTTAGCATGCACATATTACCCTGTTAATTTGTAATCATCCCGCCAACATTTAAATAAGCCTATCATGTGTAATGGCCCAAATTCTTTTGGCTCCCCTGTTTTTGGTTTGTGGTTTTTGCCTTTATATGCCTGTAAAAAGTTTGGGCCGGGGTTGAACTTCCCTGCCCCCTGCGCAGTGCATGAGATTCGACCCCAGCATGCTGGCTTGGGCGCTCCTTTTTTGTTTGTGTGTTTGTGTGAGATTAAAGCTTGTATAGTTACAGCGAGTTCCGCCTCAGTGTCCTACTGGGTGCACACCTCCCTGAAGAGGGACTCACTGAAGGGGTCTTTCATGTGGTGGATCGGCTGGGAGATGTGTGACCACCCAGGGGTCCTAGACCCACTTGGAGGTAAGGCCCTCTATCTTGTCTTGGTTTTGTCTCTATATTCTGTCTGAAAATCTTGTGAGATCACAGTTTCAGTTTTGCAAACTCTCTTATGAGACAGTGCTTCGAAGGGAGAGCAAAGTGGATAAGGACAGATGTGTCTAGGTGTCCACCATTTGTTCGCCCTGGGAGACTTTCAGGGAAGTCAGGGGGAGGGCCAGGGATGCCTAGTGAACCTCCTCGGGAAAAGTCAGGGATAAATTTTCTCCTTGACGATCTGTTTCTGAGACCTGTTCCTAGGCCGTCTGATTCTTTTCAGGAACTCTGGTTGACACAGAGTAGGCGACTGGTTTTGCTTTTGAGTCTTGTAGCCTTTGTAATCGTTTTTAACATGTGTGTGACAGAGCTTAACATGGGAAAGACTGTGACGACCCCACTAACACTTACTCAGAACCATTGAACAGACGTTATGACTAGGGCCAACAATCTTTTCTTTGATGTCAAGAAGGGACCTTGGAAAACTTTTTGCTCCTCTAAATGGCCAGCTTTTGGTGTGGGCTGGCCTTCGCAGGGAAATTTTAGCCTGCCTGTTATTCTAGGTGTCAAGTTATTTTTCAGACTGCAGGAGGGCATCCTGATCCGGTACCTTATATAATTGTGTGGCAGGATCTGGTACAAAATCTGCCACCCTGACTGGGTTCCTGGACTTCCGGAGCTGAGGCAGCGATGGTGGCAGTAGCCATGAAACCGAAAATGATGCATGCGGGTCTGCCAGAGCACGTTCCATCGGCCCCCCTGAGGATCTATCCTGAAATTGATGATGCCTTTTTCATTGACTCCTTCCCACCCCCTTACCCCCAAAGAACTTCTAATCCTGATCCCTCACAGCTGCCCACCCCAGCAGACCCCAGGGTGGCCTCTGTGACAGGACCGTTGGGAGGGACTCCTAGCTGCGAAGTCCATAGTTCAGAGGGAAGTGAATCTAAACCAGATTCCACTGTTGCTTTGCCTTTAAGAGCTTATGTAGAAGGACCTGCCCATGTCCCGGGGCAGTTAGTCCCATTGCAGTACTGGCCATTTTCATTGATAGATATGTTGGCAGATATGTTTAACAGATATGTATAACTAATCACTCCTCTTTCTCATAGAATCCCTCAGGCTTAACAGGACTCCTTGAGTTCCTAATGTTCTCCTACCAGCCCACTTGGGATGACTGCCAGCAACTTTTGCAGGTCCCCTTTAGAACTGAAGAGAGAGAGAGGATCCTGCTAGAAGCCAGAAAAAAACGTCCCAGGACCAGATGGGACCCCCACTAATCTCCCCAACCTTATAAATGCAGCTTTCCCCTTGGCCCTTTCTGCCTTAGAGTTCAATACTGTGAAAGATAGGGAGTGTCTCACAGTCTACTGATGGACTCTAGTGGCAGGGATAGAGCGGGCTGCATGGTGACCCACCAATTTGGCCAAGGTAAGAGAAGTCCTTCAGGGTTCAATGGAGCTGCCCTCCGTTTTCTTAGCACGACTAATGGAGTCTTATAGGAGATAGCCCCATTTGATCCCTCTTAGGAGGGACAGCATGCAGCTGTAGCCATAGATTTCATTGGTCAGTCTGACTCTGATATTATGAGAAAGTTACAGAGGTTAGAGGGTCTCCAAGATTATACTCTGCAAGATTTAGTAAAAGAAGCTGAGAAAGTGTACCACAAGAGATAGACTGAGGAAGAAAAGCAAGAGAGAGAAGAGAAAGAGGTAGAGGAAAGAGAAAACCGGCATGAACGCCAGCAGGATAGGAACTTGACTAAGATTTTGGCCGCAGTGGTAGGTGGAGAAAGTTCAGAGAAGGGTCAGTCAGGGTACCTGCGCAACAGGGCAAGAAAACCCCCAGGAGAACAGAGACCTCCACTTGAGAAAGACCACTGCCCATACTGCAAGAAAAAAGAATATTGGGCCAGAGACTGCCCAAAAAAGAAGCAGAGGGGCCCCAAAGTATCTGCCCTTGAAGAAGACAAGGGAAGTCGGGGCTCGGTCCCCCTCCCCAAGCCTAGGGTAACTCACTCTGTGGAGGGGACCCCCGTTAATTTTCTAATAGACACAGGAGCTGAATATTCAGTCTTGACTGAACCTTTAGGACAATTAGGATCAAAGAAGATTTTAGTTATGGGAGCCACTGGTAGCAAGCTTTATCCCTGGACAACCAAAAGGATTTTAGACATAGGAAAAAATAAAGTGACACATTCTTTTCTTGTGATACCTGAGTGCCCAGCACCCCTGCTAGGCTGGGACCTTTGTAAAAAATTGAAAGCACAAGTCCAGTTTACTTCTGACGGACCTGAGGTATCATGGAAGAAGAATCCAGTGGCATGCTTAGTTTTAAATTTAGAAGAAAAATATCACCTCCACGAACAGAAGTCTGAGACTTTACCCTTTAAAGAACGATTGACAGGTTTTCCAGAGGTTTGGGCAGAGCAGGCTGGGATGGAATTAGCTAGGCAAGTGCCACCCAACATAGTCGAGCTAAAAATGGCTGCCAAACCCATTTCAGTCAGGCAATACCCCATGAGTCAAGGGGCTAAAAACAGCATTCGACCACATATCCAGAGACTGCTATAACAGGGTATATTGGTCCCGTGCCAGTCCCATTGGAATACCCCCTTCCTGCCAGTGTGTAAACCTGGGACAAATGACTATCTGCCTGTCCAGGACTTAAGAAATGTCAATAAGCAGGTACAGGACATTCACTCAACTGTGCCCAACCCTCACAACTTGCTGAGTTCCTTACCACCTGAACGGTCCTGGTACACTGTCCTGGATTTGAAAGATGCCTTTTTCTGTCTCAGATTACACCTGAACAGTCAACTTCTGTGTGCTTTTGAGTGGTGAGTCCCTGAAGGAGGATATACGGGTCAGCTAATTTTGACTAGGCTGTGACAGAGGTTCAAAAATTCACCCACTTTTTTTGATGAAGTGGTCCACCACAACCTTATGCCCTTTAGGGAACAGAACCTCCAAATTTCTCTCCTGGAGTATGGAGATGATTTAATCCTTGCAGCTTCAACCCAGGAACTGTGCCTTGACAGGATCAAGAAGCTTCTAAATGAAAAAAGTGAATTGGTGTACTCCTAAGAAAGCTCAGCTATGCCATATGGACTTGACCTACCTAGGATACTCCCTCCGAGAAGGAAAGCAGTGGTTCTCCGAAGCTCGAAAGAAGACTGTGATGCAGATCCCAACCCCCACCACTCTGTGACAAGTACGTGAGTTTCTGGGAACGGCAGGCTTTTGTAGACTCTGAATACCAGGGTCCACAATGTTGGCGGCACCTCTGTACCCACTCACTAAAGAAAAAGTCCCGTTCACCTGGACAGAAGAACACCAAAAAGCCTTTAACAGCACAAAGGCTGCTCTGCTTGCAGCCCAGGCTTTGGCCCTGCCAGATTTGACTAAGCCTTTCACCATATACGTTGATGAGCCAGCTGGAGTAGCCCGCAGAGTCCTGACTCAGACTCTGGGGCCCTGGAAGAGGCCAGTGGCCTACCTGTCTAAAAAATTGGACCCAGTTGCCAGTGAATGGCCCTCCTGCCTAAAAGCCATCGCTGCAGTAGCCCTACTTGTTAAAGATACTGGCAAGCTTACTCTAGGTCAGCATGTGAGTGTAATCACTCCCCATGCGTTAAAGAGTATTGTATGACAGCCCCCTGACCATTGGATGACAAATGCCCGGATGACCCACTACCAGAGCCTGTTGCTAAATGACCGAGTGACTTTTGCCCTACCTGCCATCCACAATCCTACCACCCTCCTCCTCAAGACGGATGCCTCTACCTAGGTACACCA
Source organism: Mus musculus (assembly GCF_000001635.26). Classification (NCBI taxonomy): domain Eukaryota; kingdom Metazoa; phylum Chordata; class Mammalia; order Rodentia; family Muridae; genus Mus; species Mus musculus. The sequence continues at coordinate 78,957,058 of NC_000087.7, read as the reverse complement.
ATGTGCTGATATCCTGGCTGAAGAAACTGGATCGAAAAGGATCTGACTGACCGAACTTGGCCAGGTGTGCCTGACTGGTACACAGATGGTAGAAGCTTTGTGGTGGAGGGAAAATAAAGAGCAGGAGAGGCAGTGGTTGACAGAAAACATGTAATTTGGGCAAGTTAACTTCCAGAAGGAACTTCGGCTCAGAAGGCTGAGCTCCTGACGCTAACTAAAGCTCTGCGGCTGGCAGAAGGTAAGGCAATCAATATTTACACTGACAGCCACTATGCTTTTGCCACAGCCCACATTCATGGGGCCATCTATAGACAAAGGGGGCTACTTACTTCGGCAGGCAAGGAAATCAAAAATAAAGAAGAAATCTTGGCCCTCCTAGAGGCTATACACATGCCCAAGAAAGTGGCCATCATCCTCTGCCTTGGCCATCAAAAGGGGCAAGGTGCTGTAGCCCAGGGAAATCAGATGGCAGGTTGGGTGGCCAAACAGGTGGTACAAGGCATCCCTGCGCTGCCTGTAGAGAGTATAGAAGAACCAAAAGGGACCCCAGAGATCAGTTTTGAATACACCTCCAAAGATTATGAGATGATTGAAGATCTTGAAGAACAAGGGAAGTCCAAAGGATTTAGCTACCATGGGATAGCAAGAACAAAAGAAGGAAAAATTATTTTGCCCTATAGAGAAGGAAAGGCATATGTAAAACGCATCCATCCCCTGACACATCTGGGAGCAAAGAAATTGTGTGATTTAATCCAGTCCTCAAACTATTATGTGCTCAGGCTACTAGACGAACAAGTAACTAAATCCTGCAAGTGTGTTCCCTAATTAATGCTGCAAGCCCCTTTAATGAACAAGGAAAACGACAACTGGGGGATAGACCTGGAGTTTACTGGGAAGTAGACTTCACTGAGATCAAACCAGGAAAATATGGTAATAAATAGTTACTAGTTTTCATAGACACTTTCTCGGGATGGGTAGAAGCCTTCCCCACCAAGTCTGAAACTGCTCAGGTGGTGACCAAGAAGATCGTTGAAGAGATCCTACCCCAGTTTGGGATCCCCAGGGTAATATGCTTGGATAATGGGCTTGCATTTGTTGCCCAGGTAAGTCAGGAATTAGCCACACATTTGGGGAAAAATTGGAAGTTATATTGTGCTTATAAACCCCAGAGATCAGTATAGGTAGAAGGAATGAACAGGACTCTAAAAGAAACCCTAACTAAATTAGCTTTTGAGACCAGTGGTAAAGACTGGGTGACCCTCCTTCCCTTTGTGCTCCTTAGGGCCCGAAACACACCTGGGTGTTTCGGCATTACTCCTTATGAAATTCTACATGGGGGACCACCCCCCTTGACCGAGTCTGATGGGATATTGAATTCCAGTGCTGACTCTTCCTCACCCTCTTCTCTGTTTACCCATTTAAAGGCCGTAGAAGTTGTCAGAACACAGATCTGGGACCAGATTAAAGAAGCCTACACACCAGGGAGCAGTGCAGTGCCCCACAGGTTCCAGGTCGGGGACTCAGTTCTGGTCTGACAACATCGAGCTGGCATGCTTGAGCCACGGTGGAAGGGACCTTATCTAGTGCTGCTGACCAGCGCCAAGGTAGCAAAGGTAGACAGGATCGCTGCCTGGATCCACGCATCCCACATAAAAAAAAGGCATCCAACCAGGATGAAGACGACCTCAGAGAAAATTGGACAGTGGCCGCTACTGATAATTCTCTTAAACTGTGCCTTCGCTGTACACCAACCTTGGGTAATAATCCTCACACTCTTATGACCCTGACATGGGAGGCCATCTCTCAAGCTGGAGATACTGTATGGAGTACTTCAAAGCCCCCCCCCCCTTATACATGGTGTCCCCCTCTGTTTCCTGAAATCTGTGCCCTGATAGATGGATTAGATGCCTGGGATATCCCTGAAGAGTCACATGAAACGGTGCCCCAAGATGAGGTAATCTATCACAAGCAGCCATATCACCAGGGGTTAAGTTCCCAAGGAAAGTACATTGCAGATATACCAGGCTGTAGTAGCAGGTCTCAACAGAGGAGACTTTGTCAGGAGCCCTTTTATGTCTGTCCCAGGGATAGGGCAAATAAAAAAGAGGCTCGCTGGTGTGGGGGAATAGAGGGCAACTTCTGTAGTCAGTGGAGATGTGAAACCACTGGTACCACTCATTGGGACCCTTCCTCTAGCTTGATATTATTATAGTATCCAGATGAAATAAGGGCCATGATTCCTTAAACATCACTTTTACTCAAAAAGCAAAAGAGACAAAAAAGATTGGATAAAGAGAAGACTGTGGGGCCTAACATTTTATGTGACAGGGACGGGCCCTGGATTCACATTTAAGATACGGCTAAAGATGAAGTGTCCCCCAACCCAGGCAGTAGGACCTACCCCCGTTCTTGTTAAAAAACCTCCAATGCCCCTTCCCAGACCTACTTTTCCCGGACATACCCTAGTTGGTCCAGCTATTCCAACAGAAGTCTATACCCCTTCCTCAGACCTGAAACTTACATTGCCCCTACTCCCCCAGATACTGAAAACCGTCTGTTTAGTATGGTACAGGGGGCTTTTTGGTACGCAATTGTACCAATCCCAACATCACTAAGTCTTGTTGGCTGTGTTATGCCTCCAATCCCCCATATTATGAGGGAGTTGCTCAAGTCAAGACATACAATAAGGCTGAGGACAATTCTCAGTGTCCTTGGGGAGAAAACAGAAAACTAACATTAGCAGCTGTCTTGGGAAATGGACTTTGCCTGGAACAAGTCCCACATGACAAACGGTAACTCTGTAATCAGACTCATCATCTCCAGTCTTCCAGTAATAGAGGTCAGTTCTTAGTCCCTCCCTTAGTCACAGTATGGGCTTGCAACACTGGACTCACTCCCTGTGTATTTACTTCTGTTTTTAATACTTCTAAAGATTATTGTCGTTTAGTTCAGAGGGTTCCTAGGCTTCTGTATCATGATGACAGTTTTTTGTCAATGGATTCAACCACTGGACCCGGTATAAAAGGGAACCCATTACCATGACCTTAGCAGTGCTTTTGGGTCTAGGAACAGCAGCTGGGGTCGGCACAGGCACAACTGCCTTGATACAGACCCCCCACTATTTTCATGAATTGCACAACCGCTATGGATGCAGACCTAGGAGCACTAGAGCAGTCCATCACCAAACTTGAAGAATCTTTGACCTCGCTACAGAACAGGAGGGGGCTAGATCTACTTTTTCTCAAAGAAGGTGGACTCTGTGCCGCACTAAAAGAAGAGTGTTGTTTTTATGTAGACCATTCTGGTCTTATCAGGGACTCCATGGCTAAGCTCAGAGAAAGGTTAGAAAAATGAAGCAAAGAAAGAGAAGCATATTAAGGATGGTATGAAAATTGGTTTAACAGGTCTCCCTGTTTTACGACACTGATTCCACCCTGGCAGGCCCTCTGATTATTTTTTTCCTCCTGCTTTCTTTTGGGCCATGTATTTTAAATAAGCTGGTTGCTTTTGTTAAAGATAAAATAAACACCATACAAGTCATGGTCCTCAGACAGCAATATCAACAAGAAGAAAGGTCGTTCTAAGATTAGAGCTATCCACTAAAAGAAGTGGGTAATGAACAGCAAAAACTTATAATTTTGGGTCTTATAGCATTGTGGTATGTAAGTTCAAGAAATTCAGGGCTGAAGAATAGACCCAGGCGGGTCCAGGCACAGCCATACTCACCCTGTAGCTAAGAATTTCCGGCCATAAAAGATTAAAAAGAGAATGCAGGAACTAGCTACTGCTATCAGGGCGGACCAAATGGCCATCTGGCAGGATGGCACCTCCCTATAGACCCCATAAATCATACATTGACCAGGTGTCCTGCTGACCTCGAGAAGTCCCAAGCCCTTGTGTCTTTCTCCATTTTAGCAGGTACATATTACCCTGCTAATTTGTAATCATCCTGCCGCCATTTAAATAAGCCAATTATGTGTAATGGCGCAAATTCTTTTGGCTCCCCTGTTTTTGGTTTGTGGTTTTTGCCTTTATAAGCCTGTAAAAAGTTTGGGCTGGGGTTGAACTCCCCTGCCCCCTGCGCGGTGCATGAGTTTCGTCCTCAGCATTCTGGCTTGAGCGAACCTTTGTTGTTTGTGTGTTTGTATGCCATTAAAGCCTTGTATAATTACAGTGAGTTCGGTCTCAGTGTCCTACTGGGTGCGCGCTTGCCCGAGAAGGGACTCCCCACGGGGGTCTTTCAGTAGGTTTTCTGAATAAGTTTGTATTACATGGCAAAAAAAAAAAAGATTTATTATATTCATTTCCTTCCTTCTCATGGTGTTTAAGGCATATATAATGCAATTGAATACTGCACATTCGGATTATTAACAGTTTTATACCAAGTTCCAAATTTAACATACCACGAAATGAGAAAGCGTACAATATATATTCCAATCATGAATAAGCAAATGAATGTAGGGAAACAGTTTTCAGGTACTAAGATACATAGCTATTAAGACATGATCAGAACAATTTAGATCAGAGGATATTAGCCTAACCCCTATGACTTAAATTTCCCCTTGGCTGTATACTCAGAGCTCTGTGTCCTGTCTGTTGCTGATTGGAACAATGCTTTGTTTTTCAGTAGCTTCCTGCATGAATTTAACATGGTCATACACTATAGACCGTCTTAGCAGGAATCAACTTAATGTGGATCTAGGAATCTGTTACCTGTAGAGAAGGGCCTCTCTGTTAAGAATGATCAGTGAGCATTGTACCTCATTGTTTCTACAGAGGATCCTAAAGGGTGCATAACCTGCTGTGAAAAAGATCTAGGCCCTCTAATCCATGACACAAGCCTAGTTTCCATTTGTTCAGTTATGTCAGATTTTGTACTAATATATTCAGGCAAAGTAATTACTGTTATATATCTGTTCTATCCAAGATTTTAATACTATTGGTTGCTATTTTGCATTGAATCCTAGAGCTGATGAACCAAGTAAAGAACACTGGGAAATCACCTAGATAAAAGAGATAAAGTGTGTGATGGTTACACCTTGTAATGGCAATGACTCTTTGAATTAAGAGGCCTTAAAAAGAAATGAAATAGAAACTTGAGTTTCTCAGTAATGTGAGTCACTCTGGTATCAGGTCTCTTTAGCCTGAGGATACAAGAGAAGACTCTAACCAACATCATTGACAGTCTTGGTCTTAGGTCATCATGATATCCCTTTCTATGATCCCAAGTGTATTACAATATAATAAGTAGACCCACTAAAGGCAATAAAGTAAAGACAGCACTAATCACTGAGTCCTAGGCATCCTAAATGCTAGGCAGTCACTCTGTCAACTGAGCTATGTACAGACTCTGTTCCCAATATTCACAGATTTAAGGTTTTCCAATGAAGCCTAGAAGCTGCTTTCGAAGAAAGATGTGTTCTATGACTATGTCCTAGCACAGTCTGCTGGAAATGGCACCTCAATTTCTGGTCAGTACTAGGAGAGCAACAGCAGGGAGGTAAAAGCTATTCACTATTGCGTCCCGCTCGACCGGCAAGAAAGATACAACAAACTAGAATCTTCCACAGTAAGAGCTTTATTGCTTGCTTATCAGGAAGATCCCGAACCAGGAAAATGGCGCTGCTTTTATAACCTGCAGCGTGACATTTCAGCACCTGATATGGCATGACAGCTCCTGATTCATTGCTTGCCCATCACCTGACTATTTCACCCCGAGAATGGGAGTGACTAGGAGTGAATTCACTCTCGCACCTTCGTACAAGGCTTCTTTACTAGTTAGCCACAGCGGAGGCCCGCACCATCTTATAATGGCGATTGCTCGCGGCACACACGGCTCTCCTCAGAGATTACTGGTGGCATGCACGAGATTGCTCGCAGTACGTACCTGCTCTCCACATCTTCCCCTTTTTATTTAATAAAACTTGAGGCTGGTCTAGGCCTGTGTAACTTTGCCCATCCACTGTGGCTCCTGTCTTAGGTCATTCCTCCAATGTCACAGCCTTTCCTGTCATAGGGTAACCCTATCGCCACCGGGCCCCGTGTCTTAGGTTGATCTGTGCATGAGGAAAGTTGCCCGTCCCTGGATACCACAGTGCTATGTGACATTAACTACTAAATAAACTAGGGCGAACTCTATAAAAGAGGACAGCCACCAATGTCAATTAATTTTTGAGCATAGATAGCCAGATTTCAGGGAAGGCCCCTTGCTTGATGGCAGCAAGTGCTTGGGTTATCAAAACCTTGTCACGTGTTTGTTGGGTTCTGAGCTTGCAAACCAACCAGAGCATGACCACAAGTCCACAGCAGGTGGCAACACCAAATAAACCTACCCCCAACCATTCCTTAAAATAAGAAAAGGCAGATGAAATCCAGGAGGAGAGGACCTCTGTCAATGACAGGTCCACTCGTGTTGAGTTGATCTTTAGAACGGCTGCTCTAAGGACCTCAAGGGTCTCATCGAATCTTTCAGACCAGTTTCCTGCAAGATATAAAGAAACCTGTCTAGACAAATTAGCTGCATAAGTAAAATTTCATATTGGACACTGGTAATGCACAGAGCTTCCAGTTTTCTTTCACAACCCAACTGGGCCATCTGGTATAGAACACCTATCTGTTCTTCCGCCAGGTCAAGGCACTGATTCAAAGTCATCAGCCCTCCCTTTAACTTGGTACTAGCAGAAGTTTGGACAGTGATGGCATCAGCCAGATCTGCTGAAAGCTGATTTAATTTTGTGCCTGATTGAACCGCACTAAACATAGCATACCCTGCAGCTGTAGAAACAGCTGCACTGGCTGAAATTGCTATGATCACGGCAGCAGTAATGCCAAAATCTCTCTTTTTTCAAAACATAGATAAGATGGAGGGTGTATCCACCAGAACAGGGATCCAACGTGGGATCCGTGCCACCATGGCACGGGTGTTCTTTGTTACATCCCAACATTGAGAAATCCAACAATTATCATTGGAACAGATTTCAAATGAATCATTTGAAAGAATAAACAAGAAAGCGGGGTAAACACAGACTGTGGTAGATGGATAATTAATCTGGTTTACCAAAGTTTTATTAAACCCAGTGATCTCTGCACTGGTATTACTATATCCATAAGAGTCCAGGGAGGCATCATGTATTCCCCAATACTGAGCAAATCTTGAGATGCCAGTAAAAGAAGCCTTTCCAACTGCTCCTCCCTGGATAAAGATCAAAGGATTGAGTTCTGTACAACTGCCATTGACTCCACAAAGCACCCACTTGTGAAAGGGATGCATTCTAATGTCCTGTATGAAAAGTCCCTTTTTCATAACAAATTCCTTCTCTGGGTTATCTATCATGTTGGGAGAAAAGGAAAAGGTTTTACTCTGATCTGCCCAATGAGTGATGGAGGATTGACAATCAGACCAAGGCAGGATCAGCCCTTCATCTTCCAAACTACAATGAGGGGCTATTTTTGGTTGGTGTGGACGTTTTTTGTCTGAAAAGTTAGGTGGTAGAAATGTACCATTAACCCAATTTACCTCGTGCCAAAAGGTCCGATTTGTAAAGGTTATCTCTACATTGGAAGTATCTTGGGTTGTGCTCACGCAACCTCCTCTATGCTCATTAAACTTCCCCAAAGCTTGGGCTGTGAGGTTGATACAATTTCCTGGTCCATTAATTCGAAAACATAAAGAACCCTGTTCTAGTAAAGTGCGATTTTCTCCTAATGGTGCTCGGGTTGGGATCATAGGGTAAATATGGCAAATCCACTGTTTTATCAGTAGTAAAGAATTTTGGAAAAACTATAGCATCATAGCGAACTGGCATTGGTTTAGGGAAAGTTGAGAGAATAGCCCATCTCTGCTGGCCCATTATACTAGGAACCTGAGACAAGTTCAGCATTGTCAGGATCAGGAACAGTCCTCGGGAGGTCAGCATCTTCTGCACCATCCTTGATGAATATCCTGGGGATGAGTCATTCCGGCAGCCAAAATGGGTTGTCTTCACTCTGTGAAAAAACACAAACAGCTCCCCAGGATCTGATTAAGATAGGATCCGGGCCTTTCCACTGACCAGTTAAAACATCCTTCCCTTTGACCATTTCTTTTGGTCTATCAGGGTCTGAGCTATGTCGCTCAGCTGCAGAGTGTCCCTGCTCGTCGAGATTCAAAAAATTAAGTGTAAAGAGTGCCATAGATACTGCTACTCTTGGCACTGAGGGCAGAGTCTCATCAACTCCCCCTTTCTGTTTTATAAGATTTGAGTTTGGGGTGGGCACGTTCCACAATGCCTTGTCCTTGAGTATTATAAGGAAGGCCAGTCAAATGAGTGACATCCATTTGATGACAAAATTGTTGAAATTAAGTAGATTTATATGCTGGCCCATTATCCGTTTTTAGAATTGTGGGCTTGCCCCACACACTCCACGCTTCTAGGCAGTGCTGTATAACATGAGAGGCTTTTTCACCTGTTAAAGGTGTGGCAAATATTACACCAGAGCAGGTGTCAATAGAAACATGTAAATATTGATTTCTCCCAAAGGAGGAAATATGACTGACATCCATTTGCCAGACCTGTAATGTCCTGACGCCACGAGGATTTACCCCTACATGAGGAGTAGGTAAAAATTGACAACAGTTTTGACATTGGGTGACAATGTCACGAGATTCTTTCCTGGTTAAAGTAAAACGGTGGTGTAATGTCTCAGGTGTCACATGAAAGCATTCATGAAATTCTCTTGCAGCCTCTGCCTGTGAGGACAAAGCAGCAGCCACGATTCTAGTGGCTTTGTCTGCTAAGTCATTTCCATGAGACATGAGGCCAGGAAGGCCAGAATGAGCTCAAACATGATTAATATAGACAAGATGTCTTCTGTATAACAAGGCTGACTGAATCTTTTGAAAAATGTGAGCAAGCTTACTAGTTGGTTTAATTAAGCCTGCAACTTCAAGCATATTAACTGCATTGAACACATATAAGGAATCAGATACAATATTGAGCGGTCCCAGGAAAGTTTCAAGGACTTCTAGAACTACCAAACACTCTACAACATGGGGTGATGAATCATTATATTGTTTAGATGTTACTTGGCCATTTACTACATATGCACCTATACCAGATTTGGATCCATCTGTATACACTACTACCCCATCCGGAAGTGGGTGTTTGACTGTTATTATTGGAAACACTATAGCTTGGCTTAAGGCAAATTGTAAAATTGTATGTTTTGGATAATGGTTATCAATTTGTCCTGAATAGGAGGCAACCAAGACTGCCCAATCGTTGGTTGTTGCTGCCAGGGTTTGAACTTGAGCAGAAGTATAAGGTACACTTACTATATAAGGTTCTTACCCGAAATAAGTAATGGCTGCTTTTATCCCCCTAAGTGCAAGTTGAGCAACTGCATTAGGATACCACTCAATGATTTTTGCAGGGGAAGCATTAGGATGGACCCACAACAAGGGCCCATTTTGCCATAAGACCACTGTTGGTAACTGTGCAGTTTTTAATATGCACAATTCAAATGACTTTGACTCGTCAATGCGTTGTAATTGAGCATCTTGTAGGGCCTTTTCTACAATTTGTAAAGCTTGACATGCAGCTGGGGTAAGTGCTCTGTGGGAGGAGATATGGGTATCTCCCTCTAATATGTCAAATAAGGGCTTTAATTCTGCTGATGGAATTTTCAAAAAGGGTCTCAGCCAATTAATATCTCCTAACAATTTTTGAAAATCATTCAAGGTATGTAGTTGATCTTTGCGAATCTCTAATTTTTGAAGAACAATTTTGTCAGGATAAATAAGTGACCCTAGGAAGGCTCCCATTCGAGCAACTTGCACCTTTTCGGTGGCCACCTGCAATCCCCATTGCCCTAACGTTTTTATTAATATAAGGTATGCATCTTGAAATAACTCTGAATTTTTATGGCAAATCAAAATGTCATCCATATAAATTATCACCTGTAATGATGGAAAATGTTCTCTAACTGACTTAAGTGCCAATTGTACATACAGTTGACACATGGTGGGGCTATTCGCCATCCTCTGAGGTAGGACCTTCCATTGGTATCTTTGATCTGGCTCTAAGTAATTAATGGCTGGGATCGTAAATGCAAATCTTTGCTTATCTTGAGGGCATAAAGGTATAGAGAAAAAGCAATTTTTAATGTCTAGGATTATAATTTCCCAATTTTTGGGTAAGGCAGAAAGTAATGGTAGCCCTTGCTGAACTGGTCCAAACAGATGCATTTGCGCATTAATTGCTCTAAGATCATGTAATAAGCGCCATTTGCCAGATTTTTTTCTTAATTACGAAAATAGGTGTATTCCAGGGTGAGGTAGAAGGCTCTAAATGACCCAAGTGTAGCTGTTCAGAAATTAGTTTTGTGGCTGCTTCTAATTTTTCAGAGGAGAGAGGCCATTGGGGAACCCATACAACTTCCTCTGTAAGCCATGGAATGGGCATGGAACCCTCAACAGCTGTCTCTAGAAAAAATCCAAACCTTGTCTCCCATTATTACCTTTTTGAGGGATATGTTCAAGTTTACCCTGCTCTCCTTTTCCTAATCCCCTTCCTTCTTTATAGCATATTTTCTTAATCATTCGAACAGCTTGTGGCGAGCATGCATTAGTTAAGGTCAGTCCTAGTGCCTGTAAGATGTCTTTCCCCCAGAGATTTACTGGGAGTGGTAAGACATAAGGAGTGAATCGTCCCATTTGACCTTCAGGCGCTGTCCAGCTCAAAGAACGGGAACTAATAGTGGGACAGGACTGATAACCGAAACCTTGCAAAGAATGTGATGACTGAATAACTGGCCAAGTTTTCGGCCACCAGTGAGAAGAAATAATACTTTTGTCTGCTGCTGTGTCTAAAATCCCCTTAAATTGTTTCCCTTCTATAACTAACTCTAAAGAAGGCCTGGAATCTATAGGCATTATTAAATAAGCCGAATCATTTCCAATAGAACCAATCCCTCTGGTAGCTTGAGGGACACCAGAAGAGGGAAAACAGCCATGTAGGCTTGGCTGAATTACTAACTGAGCTATTCTATCTCCTTGTGAAATAGAAACGACACCCTGAGGACAGGAACAGAGAACTTGAAGTCCCCCTTCATAATCTTGATCTACATCTCCAGGGTGAACAATAAGACCTTGTAGTGTAAGGGAAGCCCTGCCCAATATTAGGCCGACACTCCCAGATGGCAGAGGTCCTTTATAGTTAGTAGGAATAGGCTGCACTCCCATTTGAGGGATCAGCATGAATTGGGTGTTGCCCTGCGGACTGTGGGGTCCACCTTTCGCCTGTCGAGGTCCCATATGTTTTCGGGCCCTGAGACCTGAGGGCCCTGTACTGGTTTTTTGAAATTGTGTCATTATCTACTGCTTGAGGGAATCCTGGCTGCAGGAGCCTGCCTCGAATGTCCCTGATTGAACGACAAGCGCTAGTCCAATGATATCATTTTCCACACTTAGTGCACAATCCTGGTGCTCTCCTTTTAACAAGGGCTCTACAGTCCTTTTTTAAGTGTCCCGGTTTGCCACGATTATAGCAGAGTTTGAGCTCAGCCATGTCAGTGCATTTTTGCACTTGTAGAATGGCAGCTGCTAAACCTGCATTAGTGAGTGGCCCCCCAAGTTCACGGCAAACCTTCGACCAGTCCTGCAGTCCCTTGCTTTTTCCAGGTGTAATAGCCGCCCTGCATTCCTGGGTAGCCTGTTCATATATCAACTGTCCAATTAAAGGCATAGCTGCTTTTGTATCTCAAAATATTCTCGTGCTGCCTCTGTCATTCTAGCCACAAAATCTGAGTACGACTCCTGGGAGCCCTGAGTGATCTTGGTCAAATGCCCACTTGCCTCTCCCTTCTTAGAGAGTGCCTTCCATGCCTTAACAGTGGCAGCTGAGATCTGGGCGTATGCTCCCCAATGATAATCTGTTTGGTTAGCAGCATGCTGTCCCTGACCTGTAAGCAATTCAAATGTCCATGTCCTTTGGTTTCCTTCCATGGTGGCATTGGCCCTTGCCTGCGTCTGACAGGAGTCCTGCCACAAAGCTTTCCATTCAAGATACATCCCCATACTGGGGGCTGCAGCTTTTACTACAGTCTGGCAATCACCAGGAGTCATAGTGTGAGTTGCAAGCCTTTCAACTTGTGCTACAGTGAAATTAGCTCTGACTCCATAACACGGACTGTTTCTGCAAGCTCCTTAATCTGTATATATTCTACTGGAGCGTGAACACGCCCTCCCTCAGCTCTTTCAAAAACTGGAAATGCCTGTTGTATCTTCCTCTGTTCCTCTTTTGGTATAAATGAGTCTGAATGATACCTCTGCACATAAGGCTCAGAATGGTGCCTCTGCACATAAGGCGGAGGTGCACTAGAACCCTGAAGACCGCACAATGATTTGACATTTGTCTCTAGCTGCTTTCATGTTATTCTGTAACTGATTAACTTGTCTTTCATCTGACTGGTATCTTTCTCCCTCACAACCTGTCGCTTTCTTCTCTAAGTCTGTTTCCTCATAGGAATAAGTTCCTTATCTGATTCTGAGCTACTGACAGCTAGCTGCTTAAACTCATCTAGTGGTGGGTAGAGGCTTCTTTCCTTATGTGCCTCTCCAGCTCGATCTCCCTTCTTCTCTCCCTTTCCATCCTTTTTTCTAATCTCTCCCCAGGTATTTTCCCTGACATTCTCTTTTCCTCGGTCTCAAGGCTCATGGAAAGGCCTAAATTCTTCAGTGCACTTTGTTTCCTCTCTATTTTTCCTCTCTCTCCCCGCTCTACCTCTGATAGACTTTCTTGAATTTCGTCCAGAACTTTCTGCCCCGCTTCTACCATTTGCTGACAATCCTCATCTGTTAAACACGATTTCACCAATTTCATAGCGGCATAATCCCTCCTTTAAGTTTGCCTTTCTGTTGTTCCCTAACTAGATCTCCTTTCAGTTTGTCCCAAGAGGCGACAGTTAATGACAATGAGCAAGCATACCATGGTGCAACACGGTCTATCTCTCTGACAAATCCCTCTTAGGTCTTAGTGGCGATTTTTAGGCCACACTGCTTCAGGACTGAGCGTAGGCCCACTACTATAGAATGGGAGATTCCCATACTGCCGCTGTCCAGGCCTGACCGGGCCTGAAATTGGTTGCTGTCCAGGTGCTGTCCAGGCCTGACTGTGACTAAGAACCAGTCAACAGTTCCAGTGGTGGAAACAAAACGAAACCAAAAGGAAAAGTGTAATCGCCATGCAAACAATCAAAAGGGCTTCTAACTCTGGAGAAATTTCAAGATTGTACGTACCTTGTAGAGACTTTTGTCCCACAGTTCTGATTCTGCCCCGTGAATGAGGGATCTTCCTTGCGCTGGTGTGATTACAGTTCCCGGGTTTTGGCACCACTTATTGCGTCCAGCTCGGCCAGCAAGAAAGATGCAACAAACCAGAATCTTCCTCAGCAAGAGCTTTATTGCTTTCTTCTCAGGAAGATCCCGATCCGGGAAAATGGCACTGCTTTTATAACCAGCAGCGAGACGTTTCAGCACCTGATATGGCATGACAGCTCCTGATTCATTGCTTGCCCATCACCCCACTATTACACCCCGAGAATGGGAGTGACTAGGAGTGAATTCACTCTCGCACCTGCGTACAAGGCTTGTTTACTAGTTAGGCACAGTGGAGGCCCGCACCATCTTATAATGTTGATTGCTAACGGCACACATGGCTCTTCTCAGAGATTACTGGCGGCACGCACGTAATTGCTTGCAGCACGTACCGGCTCTCCACAATTCACCACGATATCTGCAGTCCCTTCTATGAATAGTCTGTTGTAACCTGGAGAGTTCTGGTCATCCACTCTGATACCACTACTGTTGTAGCAACTTGAACTTCTCTTAAACCAGTCAGTCCCTTTCTATAGAGATGATTCATCCCTGAAGCATCTACATGGGAGAGAGAATGGGGAGCATAGAAATCAGAGAGAGGCAGAAGTAATCTAGACTTCAAGCTGAGAAAAGAAAAAGTGGTCCTGGGGAAAATACAGTGATTTCTGGGTAGAGAATATGGAGCATCCCAGTAAAGGTAGTTCTGAACTGGCTTGTTTATCTTGAAGGCAGACTTGGGCATTGTATAAAGCTCTCTTGTAAGATCTCATACACAAAATTTTGCTCAATGTCAGACTCAGAAGTAATATTTCAGCAGTATCTAGGATTCATGCTGGAAAAAACTGGAGAAAAGAAATCAGGATTTTTGTGGGCCAAGGTCCATGACATAAGGCTTCAGATATCTAAATTGGCAAAGCTCATGCAGCCAAGAGAAACCTTTACACAGACACCTAGAGTCTTGTGGCAATGAGCCAGGATCAAATTCACCATAACTATCCATATTTTAGCATTCCTTGTGCTATGATAATAAAGGACACAGCCTGAGTTCATATAAATCATTAGGTCTGCTTTTATTGGGTTCTAACTTCCTGGGGCCGGGCTCTAAAGCAGGACAAATCTTTCCTCTGATCAGCAGAAGACATAACATGACCTAGTCATGTCGGGCATGCATGCAGAGCTTAGAGAATGAGAACCCTGAAGGGGCATAGAACCTCAAGAGATCAAGAAATAAATTGACTTCTGTTTGGCATTTGCCTGTCAGAGAGAGAAGCACTTAAGGCAGGGTCATCTCTGCCTTTCATTGTTTCAGGACTCAACACTCTGCAACTTTGTTTCAATACCTTCTTTCTGTTAGCCATTAGCTTGCCTTTAGCCTCCTAGACTCAGTGTTGCTGAGTGTGAAACAGATTATACTCCTGACAGCCTCAGGAGCATGTAGATGTGTAATTCACACACAAGTACCAATTCAAATGTCTTGTGTCTGGCCAGCGGCTCACATGTCTGGGTTCTAATCTGGAAAGGAATCTTGGAAACCTGGAAGAGAACAGGGAGCTAGGCAGAGAAGAGAAAGATGTAGCTAAGGCAAAATTCTGAACAAAGCTCAATTTTACTATTTCTGAAACTCATTTATGAAGCAGAGGTAGGGACCTGATTCCCGCCAAATCATCTTGGAGTAAAGTTGCAGGTGAACACGTGATGGGTCCAGAAATGCTAGTTGGAAAGCAGCAGCAGTGGGAGTGGCAGGGTTATAGAGCTGCAAGCTCTGCTGAGATGCTCTCTAATACTGAAACCTGAGCAGATCAGCTGAAAATGAAAGGAAGCTTGTTCAGGTATAAGACTAAAAATAAGGGTTCTGGGCATGGAGGAACAACACTTGGGAAATATCAATCTGATATATAAGGACAAACAGAAATAGACTAGCAACAACCAGTCCCAGAGAATAGAGGGAGATAGCTTACGAGGTTAGTCAAGCACCATTTGCTCTTTGGAATGCCTAACAGCTCATCCATCCAATTTTGCTTGTAACCATCTCCTTTCTAATCTACCAGCCAGATAATATGCAAAGCCTGAGGGACCTTCTAACATTCAGTCCTACAAGGGAGGTCACCATCAAATCTCCACCTCAGTGTTCAGGAAACACTGTAATAAAAGACAGAAACAGTGTAGGATCATAAAAACTATCTTGATTGTAACTACTAGAATTTAGTCCTAGCTACACACTTTTATTAAAAAACTGACATCAATGAAATTTATATTTTAGAGTTGTTTCTACAACAGAACAAACGATCTACATTTGGGGTTGGTCTTCCTATTTCACATAATCAAATCAGGAAAAAAAATTCCTCACAGGTGCCCCAAATTCCCAGAGTTTTAGTGAATTCCTAATATTATCAGGGTTACAACCAAGACTAGCCATCATAAGTATACCTCTTGTCAATAAGACATACAATCATATCTCCTTATATTATATTAATTTCCAAAGGAAAGCAATAGTTATGCCTAGCATAGTATCCTATATCCAATATACAACTGCAAATAAAGTATATGAATTTTCAGGGCAGAATCATGCTTAACATGAGATAAAATTCCATATACAACTACAATCATATTTTATCTTTTAGAATAGATTACAATTTCTTAATTGTAACACCATATAAAATCAAATTCAAAGCATTGTTTACTTTCAAAGTACACTGACATGATTATACATTCTCATTCAAAATAAGAGGAAAAGAAACATAAACAGGAAATATTGGGAAAATCAAGATCAAATCTAGCTAGACAAACCCCAAATCCTAAATTTATGTACATTGTGGCTTAAAAAGCTCTTCCTATCTAGTTTCATGACTACAATATATTTCTCTGTCTTGGAATGGTTCCATTCTTTGTGTGTAGCTTTCTTTGAGAGATATCGCACAGCTGTGGACCTTCTTACATCCTGATTGCTATATCACAATATAGGCTTCCCTTTCATACCTTCACTAAAAGCCTCTCTAGGCATCTATGCAGGGACTTCGCTGCAACCTGGATGCCCTCAGTGGCTTTCCATAACCACGTAGGAAGACTCCATGGCTCTTTTCCTTCTGTATCCTTCATTAATCTGATGAAAGAACTACATGGTGGATGTTGCCAAGTTCTTTTGCCTGCTTTAGATAGAACCTGCCTGCTTCCTTGAATATTTTTTCATAAATTTGATATGTTGTTTTTGTGCTATAAACAGATCAATCCTTGGGACATTTCTTTGCACAAGTTGCAGGATTAGCTTGGTGGATACTCACCTCGAGGAAACAATTCCCTTTATTACATTACTCCTTATATCTTTCAACACTAGCTATGGCTCCCACAAAAAATTTTCTGGTGCTCTTTTTTTCTCCAAACTTAAATTCTAGCTCATCCCTTAAAGAATGAGTACAATCAGGAAAACAAAAGTCAAGAAGCATTAGCGATGTGGGAATAAAGTACAGCTGTACTGCTGGTGGGTGCTTAAGTTGGTACATCCAGGATAAAATCAGTGTGGAATTTGCTAAAAATATCTAAAAATAGAACTAACTGGTGACTCACCTATATCACACTTGAGTGTAGAAAAGATAGCATGGTTATCTATTGATACTTGCTCAGTCATTTTTGTTGATTTTGTTTTCAAAAAAGGAGATGCAATCAGCTGTAACTAAATTTGCTAGAGAGTATATGGAATTTGAAAATACTATATAATAAATGCGTTAAGTCAGGCCTATAAAGAGAAATGCTACGTGTCTGTAATCACATTTGGTCTAGCTTCAACTATTAGATTTTTTGTTTAACTTGGAGTATCTGTGGAGATAAGGAACCCCAAAGTGGCACATGGCATGGAAGAAAGGATGAAGCCTTTAGGGAAGGAGGGAATGACAGAACACATGCAACATAGTAGTAGGAGGAAACATTAGAGATTACAAGTTTAGGTAAGCATGAGTATAGGATTATGTCTGTTATTCCATACGGAATGTCACATTTTAGGAAGTTTATTTAAAATATTACATTTAAGTGGCATTACTCTTGGTTACAGTCCAAAATTTGATACTACAACACTTTCTGAAGAAACCACATACTCGAGTAATAGAACATGAATAAATAAAGTTATAAACAATCTTGAAATTTAATTCTTAGGGCTTGCTGTTATATAGTGGCAGAATGTTCTGTTTATGCTACTAGCAGAAAAATTAATCAAGCATATTACACATCTGTGATCCCTGACAACAAGATTAGTGACTCATTTGAAATATACTGTGTACATATATATCATCTAGGTTTAAAGTAATATATTCCTGTTGTCTATTTTTCTGTGTTTACTTCTAGATCATAGGAACTATTTTACTGTTACCTAGAACTGATTTTAGAACGAGGACAGAATACTTTGTCTTAATAATTTCATGACTACCTAAACATAAATACACAATATTGTTTAAAAAAAATAATTATGAATATTTTCTACCTGCATTGGGTAGTGCCATAATAAGTTCGTATTTCAAACTACTGATTAATAATATGAAACAAAAAAACGTTAATTTTAGGATAGATAGTTATAATACTTCAGAAAGTTGTCAACAAATTACACAGGGAAGGAGAAATAGAATACATCGTTTTCTCCACCTATGGTTATTGAGATTTTGGCCAGGAATAGTAGCCTGGGTTGGCATTTGAGTTCTCTTAGTGTCTGTATAACATCTGTTCAGGCTCTTCTGGCTTTCCTAGTCTCTGGTGAAAAGTCTGGTGTAATTCTGATAGGCCTGCCTTTATATGTTACTTGACCATTCTCCCTTACTGCTTATAATGTTCTATCTTTTTTTAGTGAATGTGTTTTTCTGATTATTATGTGTTGGGAGGAATTTCTTTTCTGGTCAAGTCTATTTGGAGTTCTGTAGGCTTTTTTTATGTTCATGGGCATCTCTTTCTTTAGGTTTGAAAAGTTTTCTTCTATAATTATTTTGAAGATATTTGCTGCCCCTTTAAGTTGAAAATCTTCATTCTCATCAACTCCTATTATCTGTAGGTTTGGTCTTCTCATTGTGTCCTGTATTTCCTGGATGTTTTGAGTTAGGATCCTTTTGCATTTTGCATTTTCTTTGATTGTTGTGCTGATGTTCTCTATGGAATCTTCTACACCTGACATTCTCTCTTCCATCACTTGTATTCTGTTGCTGATGCTTGCATCTATGGTTCCAGATATCTTTCCTAGGGTTTCTATCTCCAGCGTTGCCTCACTTTGGGTTTTCTTTATTGTGTCTACTTCCATTTTTAGGTCTAGTATGGTTTTGTTCATTTCAATCACCTGTTCGGATGTGTTTTCCTGTTTTTCTTTAAGGAATTCTACCTGTTTGGTTGTGTTTTCCTGTTTTTCTTTAAGGACTTGTAACACTTTAGCAGTGTTCTCCTGTATTTCTTTAAGTGAATTATTAAAGTCCTTCTTGATGTCTTCTACCATCTTCATGAGATATGCTTTTAAATCCGGGTCTAGCTTTTCGGTTTTGTTGGGGTGCACATGACTAGGTGGAGTGGGAGTGCTGTGTTCTTGATTTCTGTAAGTACAATTCTTACATTTGCCTTTGGCCATCTGGTAATCTCTGGAGCTAGTTGTTATAGTTTTCTCTGGTTAGAGCTTGTTCCTCAGGTGATTGTGTTAGCCTCTATCATCAGACCTGGTAGACTACATCTCTCCTCTGAGTTTCAGTTGTCAGAGCACTCTCTGCAGGCAAGCTCTCCTCTCACGGGAAAGGTGCACAGATATATGGCCTAAAGACCTCCCTCCTGGCCGAAGAAGAAGGCCCAAAACAGGACCTGTCCTGAAGCTGAGTTGCTTTGGCCTGTCCCAGAAGGTGTTAGCTTCTGTATTCTACACTCTCACACGTCCAGAATACACTCTGTGGAGTCCTGGAACCAAGATGTCTGCAGCTGATGCTCAGGCAAAGCACTCCTGCACTGGGCAGACCCCTTTCCTCTGGCTGGGAAAGTGGCCAGATGTCTGAAGCCTGTGCAGAATACTCTCGGCTGGGTCCCGGAACCAAGATATCTGCTGCCGCCAATGCTCCGTCAAAGCGCTCCCGCACTGGTCAGACCCCTTTCCTCTGGCCTGGACATTTGCCAGTTGTCTGGGGCCCGAAAAGTGGGCTGCCTTAGAAGCTCTGTGGCTCCCACCTCTCCCAGAAGCTTTTGGCTTCTGTATTCCGTACTCTCACCTGTGCAGAATACACCCGGTGGGGTCCTAGAACCAATATGTCTGTTGCTGATGCTCAGGCAAAGCACTTCTGCACCAGGCGGACCCCCTTTACTCTGGTACGGAAAGTGGCCGGATGTCTGGGGCCTTTGCAGAATACACTTGGCAGGGACCTGGACCAGTCTTGTGCTTCTTCAGAAAATTGACATAGTACTACCAGAAGATCCAGCAACACTTCTCCTGGGCAAATACTCAGAAGATGTTCCGATATGTAATAAGGATTCATTCTCTATGATGTTCATACCAGCCTTATTTATTTATTTTGTTAATATTTTTTATTATTACGTATTTTCCTCAATTACATTTAGAATGTACATTTAGAAAGTCCCCCATACCGTACCCCCCACTTCCCTAACCACGCATTTCCATTTTTTGTCTCTGGCATTCCCCTGTACTGTGGCATATAAAGTTTGCATGTCCAACGGGCCTCTCTTTCCAGTGATGGCCTACTAGGCCATCTTTTGATACATATGCAGTCAAGAGCTCCGGGGTACTGGTTAGTTCATAATGTTATTGGACCTACAGCATTGCAGATCTCTTTAGCTCCTTGGATACTTTCTCAAGCTCTTCCATTGAGAATCCTGTGCTCCATCCAATAGCTGACTTTCAGCATCTACTTAAGTATTTGCTATGCCCCAGCCTTGTCTCACAAGAGACAGCTATATCCGGGTCTTTTCAGCAAAATCTTGCTAGTTTATGCAACGTTTTCATCGTTTGGAGGCTAATTATGGGATGGATCTCTGGACATGTCAGTCTCTAGATGGTCCATCCTTTTGTCTCAGCTCCAAACTTTGTCTCTGTAACAGTCTGGCGGTTCCTCAGAAAATTGGACATGGTACTACTAGAGGATCCCACAATACCTCTCCTGGGCATATATCCAGAAGATGTCCCAACCAGCAAGAAGGAATCCTGCTCCACTATGTTCATAACAGCCTTATTTATAATAGCCAGAGGCTGGAAATAACTCAGATGCCCCTCAACATTGGAATGGATACAAAAAATGTGGTACATTTACACAGTGGAGTACTACTCAGCTATTAAAAAATGAATTTATGAAATTCCTAGGCAAATGGATGGATGTGGAGGGCATCATCCTGAGTGAGGTAACACAATCACAAAAGAACTCAAATGATATTTACACACTGATAAGTGGATATTAGCCCGGAAACTTAGCATACCTGAGATATAAGATACAATTTGCAAAACACATGAAACTAAAGAATGAAGACCAAATTGTGGACACTTTGCCCCTTCTTAGAATTGGAAGCAGTCACCAGCATTATTTATAATAGCCATTTGCTCGAAAGAACTCAGATGTTGCTCAACAGAAGAATATATGATACAGAATGGATACAGAAATTCTGGTACATTTAAACAATGGAGTACTATTCAGCAGTTAAAAACAATGAACTTATGAATTTCTTAGGCAAAAGCATGTATCTGGAGGATATCATCCTGAATATGGTAATCCAATCACAAAAGAACACATATGATATGTACTAACTTATAAGCCGATATTAGCCCCCAAACAGACTACTCAAGATACAATTTGCAAAACGCATGAAACTCGAGATGAAGGAAGACCAAAGTGTGGATACTTCATTGGTTCTTATAATGGGGAACAAAATACCCATGGAAGGAGTTACAGAGACATTTTGGAGGTGAGAAAAAAGAAAGGACCATCCAGAGACTGCTCCACCTGGTGATGCATCCCATAGACAACCACCAAACCCAGACAATATTGCATATGCCAGCAAAATTTTTTGACAGGACACTGGAATAGCTATCTCTTGTGAGGCTATGCCAGTTCCTGGCAAATACAGAACTGGATACTCACAGTCATCTATTGGATGGTACACAAGGCCCTTAATGTGGAATCTAGAGAAAGTACCCAAGGAGCTAAAGGGTCTGCAACCTTAAAGGAGGATCAACATTATGAACAAACCAGTAACCCCCTGAACTATGTATCTAGTTGCATATGTGGCAGAGGATGGCCTAGTCAGCCATCAAAGAGAGGAGAGTCACTTGGTCTTGTGAAGATAATATACCCAAGTACAGGGGAATGCCAGGGCCAGGAAGCAGGAGTGGGTGAGTTGGCAAGCAGGGTAGGGGAAGGTATAGGAAACTTTCAGGATAGCATTTGAAATGTAAATGAAGAAAAATATCTAATAAAAATGAGTTAAAAAATATTAGCAAAACCTTATATTAGCACGTTAACAGCACATCCTAAAGATCTCAAACACAAAGAAGAAATGACACCCAAAAGATGTGGTGGCAGGAAATAGTAAAACTCAGGGTGGAAAAAAAATAAAATAGAAAGAAAAATACAAATAATTTTTGGAACAAATATTGGTTCTTTGACAAGATCACTAAGATCAACAAACTATTATTCAAGTTAACTAAAATAGAAAAGATAATATCCAAATTAGCAAAATCAGATATTAAATGGGGGGACATAACAACAGACACCTGATAGGTCAGAAAGTTTCGCAAAGTGCTTCTTCCTCCTAGAAGCACACTTGCTCAACCATATTAATTGCTGCTGTATTCATAATTATCTGCAACTGGAAACAACCTACATGTCCATAAACTGAAGAATGTATAACATATATGTTATATTTATACAATGGAACATTACTCAGCTGTTATGAAATGGATGGAAACAGAAAAAAATAAAAAAAAAAAAACTAAAAACAAAAACATAACCTGAATAACGTATCCCAGTCCCAGGAAGATAAATATGCTATGTGTTGATTTATATGTTGATATTGACTGGGCTGGATAGTTTTTTGTCAACTTGTCACAAAGTAAAGTCCCCTGAGAGTAGGGAATCTCAATTGAGAAAATGTCTCCATAAGATTGGTCTGTGCAGGCAGGACTGCAGGGCAGTTTCTTAATTAATGATTGATGGGTAGGATTTCTGCCAATTGTTGATACTGCCATCCATGTGCTTGTGGTTCTGAGTTGTCTATGAGAAAGCATGAAACCATGGGGAACTAAAAACTAAGCAGAATGCTGCAGACACTCTGGGCCCCTTTGTCTGCGTGGAACGGATCTCTAGTCACAGGTGGGCAAAGCGTTGGATGAAATGATAGACAGATACACAGAGGAGAGGTTGTGTAGAATCTGAATGTAATGTGTCAAATTGAGCATCAAACTTTTTATACAGAAGAGAATAGGAAAGTTGGGTGACACACAAGCAAGGTACAAAGAGGTTACTGGATTCTTACAGAAAACGGAGGAATACAAACTCAGAAGTTCTCACAGGAAACACCTGGGATAAAATTCACTGTTAACAACTGGGATCAAAAAGAGCTCCACCAAATATCCACATAATCTTAGAAGTCAGGGTCAAGGGCTTCGTGCCCTTGCTATAGTTCCTATTTTAGTCTATTGTATAGACCACCTTCCCCCTAGGCAATTGTAAATACGTGTATATGGGTGGAACTCAGCTATCTATAGTTCTAAGTATGTACTCTGCTTCCTCCTTAGGTCTCAAACTTCCTTCTTCCTAGATGATGATAAATTCTTGTGTAGGGCAGTGACTTAGCTTTTATTCAAAGTGGTAGTATAATACCAGAGGCAATTCTGAATGCCACTGAATAGACAACATTCTTACTGAATTCTAAGCCCATGGTCAGCTCAAGGACTTTCTAGGATATTGGAACACTGGCAAAAGCTTAGCTATATCAGAATTCAATCTTAAAAAGAACTTATAATAAGATAACACTAAAAGAGAGCATGTGGATCCATACACCAGACTAACGCGGGAATAGGGGATGAGTATATGGGTTAATGAGAAGGCCAAAACTCCAGAAGGTGAGCTTCCGTGAAACTCTTTGCCTCATGAGTGCTTCCAGGCCTCTCGGCCTGTCAAGCTGACTCGACTGGTGTGCGTGGCAGCAGTACCCATCCATGGTCTCTGTATTAGCTCCTGCCTCTAGGTACCTGGCCCATTTCAGTTCCTGTTCTGTCTGTCTTCAGATGATGAATAGCAATGAAGAAGTGTAAACCAAATAAGTCCTACCCTCCCCAACTTGTGCTTGGGTTATAGTTTTTGGTGACAGCAATACAAAGATTAACACATTCTACATTACATATGTGATGGCCTGTCTACAATCTGTAGATCCAGTGAAGTTAGGTATAGAGGAAGGACTTGGGTGCATACATTGATGCCCATGGTATGGGGATATAGAATGGATTTTATTAGTGGACAAAGTTGGACAAGAAAGAGAAGATCAGGTGGCATAGTGGAGGGAGATGGGGTTGAATAAGGAAATGCAGGAAGAGATATTTGAAAGAGAAGTATTTGATGAATGATGACCGAAAGGTGGAGGAACTGGAGAGGATGGGAGTTAGTGAAAGAACCGTGGGGAGTAAAATTTGGGGGGACTGTAAGCAGGGTCTATTAAATGAGAAATTAATATTATTTTTAATTTTACTAGAATATTAAGCATGGCAGAGGGGCTCCCAGGAATGTACATTTTACCTCCAAAATACTTGGCTTTAATGGATTCTTGGTGAGGTGAACCACTTAAAAGCTCTTACCACTCTTAAACACTTAAAAGCTGGTACCACTCTGTTACCACTCATGCTGTTGTAGAGTTTATTTCTACTTGCTGCCCTCACATCACATCCCTCATAATCTATGGATTGTATGAAAATTTAAGGGGGGTTCCAGCCCCTCACTGGGCAATATCATTGCCACCAACAGTGTTAGTTAGATCTAACTTTCTCAAGGATTGCAGCTGATGCAGATTAATACTTCAACCACGATCTTGGAAAGAATTACTACGAAAAGCATGCCTTTTTTTTTTTTTTTTCAAAAGTCAGGCTGGTGTTCAGATGATTATTATTTCTTTGTACCTATTTCCTCCCTCTAATTCCTGATATGATTTAAGAAAAACATGGTTAATGAACAAATGTGCACCCTGAGGATTCAAAGTAGAAAGGGATGATAGGTTTTTACATAAAAGTTTAGTTTTGTGATTCTTTTAAGATTTTTGAAGGATTAATTTTTGAGATAGATAAAAACTAATCCTTTATGTATAAAAGCAAATTTCAGTCTACCAGTAAGAGAAACTGGCTGAAAAAAATACCTTACTTGCTTACAACTTGTTAATCTATAACAAGTTTTTTAGTTAGAAATGTGTGTTGGTTCTTGGGGATAATATTGGATATTTATAAACATAATTTATAAATAGCTCATCATAAAAGTATAGTGAGAAGATTCTTTTCCTTATATATTCTCATAATTATTCACTAGAAGAAAATAGAAAGTAACCAGTATAAATTTTATACTTATTGAAAGATTGTGCAGAGATATATAAGCAGTGTGAGAAAAATAAAGTTGGTGCTTTGTTCCATCCACCAAATGTGAGTATATATGGAAAGTGGTTGAAGCTTTGCACTGTCCAACAAATGTGTGTGTGTGTGTGTGTGTGTGTGTGTGTGTGATTGTTTGTGCTTCTTAAAGCTTGCTTCTTCTACCATGTATGTAAATGTGTCTTGCCTGCTTTATATGCCATCTAACCAACATCCCCTCCTTGAATCATTGAACACTCTATCACAGCTACTCTTGGAAAGGCAAACAGACAGCAAACACACAGAACCCTACTGGGCATAACTTGAACATGTATGAGACCACCCACCTCTTCCAGTGACACCCTTCCTCCAACAAGGAAACACCTAGTCCAACAAGGTTACTCATCCGAATACAGCCTATGGGCCGATGGGAACCAATTACATTAAAACTACCACACCTACCTAGCTACATGCATACATATATTCATGCATAAGAGATAAACAGAGAAAGAGGGTGAGAGAAATAGAAAGAGAAAGAGTGATTGGTAGATGATAGAGAAATAGTTGCATACATATCTATATAAATACATTCAATCATTACTTCATACATATATACATACATACATACATACATACATATATAGATGATGGATAGACAGATAATGATATGTGTTATTAATCTAAACACTAAAGACATGGTGCCCTTTAACTCACACACACACACCCTGAGCATTGTTTACAATCCTCAATTAAGACATAAAGGTTGGACATTCGAACTACAAAGACATATAAAAACAAATCCACAAAACTCACAATGTTCATTTGGTGTGCATAGATTTGATTAATATCTAGGATTTTCTTTTTTGTGTATATTATGAGAGATTACACCCTAAAATCTTTCTCAAACTTGTCCATTATTTTAGTTATTACCGTGTACAACCTGATACTTATAATCCACTAGATAGTAACGTTACAGAAGGTATTTATTGTGCTGAAGATATTCAGTCATACCCCTCAGCTCCAAAATATATCTTTTAAAGACACATAGTAAGGAACGATCTTCCAAATGACCTGAAATGAAACTGTCACCTGGTGGAAAATAACACAGCACAGGAAGAAGTTTACACATAAAATGTATATTCATGTGAATATTGGTCAAAATGATTACAATTGTAAAGTTGAATTACATAGTGGTATGTCTTTGAAACAATAGGAAAAAATGATGTGCATACATTGTGCTTTCCAAAAAGAGTAGGAAATGTAAAACATTTAAGCAGTGGCATGTTGGTTTCTAATGCCAGGAGATGACTAACATAGCAACAGACTAATAATGTATCCTCTTCAAAAGTTAAAAGAAAACTGCAACAACAAGAAGAGAACAACAATCACAAGGAACCATGTCATCCGTGGCATCTTCAGGAGGATGTGCAGCACTCTGAACATGGTTCCAAGGACTTTAGTAGATGTCTATTGCATTGTCAGTCTGACAAGTTTGTGTTCAACCATCCATGTTTGTATACTAAGGTTGGGAACAATCCATTGGTGATGAGTGACTTAAAGATGATGAGTTCTACTCCCCACTCTCCTTGCTGCTCTGGAGACTTCAAACCTGAGGGGAGGAATGTTATATTGATGAGTATGAGAATGCTCAAATCCTTTTTGTCTACATTGCGTAAATGTGGCATCTCTTTAAGTGAAATGAAAGAACTGCTTGGCCAGAAGGTACAACCAGAGGCCTGTTGAATAAAGATGCTACTATAGAGACCCCATGTAATGAGAAAGGTCTTTCTGAAGTACCCTTGGATAGAGGTGGAATTTAAGATCCAATTATTCAAAAATGGCATGTAGGCACTACTGTTGGCCTTATTGTCATACCGAGAACATCCCCAACACTAATCAGAGATGTATGGCTAGTGGTCAGAGGTGATTGGGTAATGGACATTGGGAAGAAATGAGACCCTGTGAGCCATGAAAAATAGATAGGACCCCAATGGTCAGAGGGGAAATACACGAGGGCATCTTTGTGAGAATTTGGAAATCTAAAACCCCTTTGTACAGGTAAACTAGTATGTTTGGTTGGGTAGAGTTTAAATTTGCATGTTCTTTCCTTGACGTGAACTCAAAGACTCAGCCTACCTCATGCAGTGGAGCCCATTCCAGGTACTTCCTTACAGCTAGCAACTCCTCATCAGAGACTAGAGCATCTGTCCACTGTAGTAAATGTGGTGCCGGATCAGGAAGCAGTCTGAGCACTCACCAAAAACCTGGCTGACAGTTCCACACTAGTTCTTCTTCTCAGGCATATGTTCTTCTCCTGGGTCTAGGTATGAATCGTGAGGAGTACATCATTTTAGTTTCTGCATTGAGGAAATGAGCTTTTGTTCTGGGTTGTACTTCTTAATGTTCGGCTCAGGTAATTTAAGCTTGGGTGGTCTGGAGGTCCATTTGGGAGTTAAAATTAGAGGAGGGGGTGACTAAGTGTCTCCATCAGAGGAGAACATTGCAAGGTCATTATTAGTCAGAAAAGCATATTTGATGACCACTTGGGGAAAATGAGTTCTGAGGCCCCTGGTAACTCCGAGTCAGTAGATTGAAAACTTTTTGGTCAAAGCAGAAGGATCTGAGGCCCAATTAAATAGACTTAGTAAGTTTACTCCCACAGGGGCATATTTAGAATGTCTGAGAACCCTTTGGATATTGGTGGACGGTAGCTCTCTATTAGAACAGGGAGGGCTGGTAGATCTTTTGGTGAAAAGTGGAATATTTCAGGTATAGTCTAAAAGCAAATTCAGTAAAAAGACAGTAATTGGAATACTTTGGGCAAGGAGAGACATATGCAGTATCCCTATGTGCAGGAGAAGAATTGTTTCTTCCCGTCTCAGGATTGGTGATAGATCTAAGATTCTCTAAAATAGGAGGATGGTTATAGGAGCTTCATAGGATTGTATAGAATAGTTTTATCCTGTTATTCCTATGTCTGCAGCACTATTGATCAGAAATTGAACACTGATTGATACCTTGAGAATTCTAGGACATTCCAGGTACTTACTCCTTCATCAGCTCCAAACATGAAATCACAATCAAGAATACACATCATCTGAATGTCTGTGGTAGGCATGACAACAATCTTAGAAGTCTTTTAAGAGGGTGTAATGTAGTATTTTCTGGTTTAGTGTCTTCCTTAAATATATGTCTATCCACACATTCCTCTGCATGGAGGCCAGGATGTCTCTGTCTAAAGTAACAAAACAAAGATAGTAAACTGATTTACCCTTACCTTGATACTCTTCTGTTTGGGATTTCAGTCCAGAGTGTTCAGAAATCTCTTAGGTCAGAACAGTGCTTCCCAGACCACGGAAATTAGAAGTTATAGGTAGGACATACACTGGGAAGATGGAGAATCTGGGGGATTTCCTCAAACACACTGTGCTCCACACAGGTTGGAGCACTCTCTGTTGTGAATGTCTAAATATTCCTAAAGGAAGATAGGGGAGGAGCTTGGGCAGTTTTGCACAGAAGTAGAATGATTGTGCCCTTCATCAAAGAGTTAATGTGGCAAACTTCATGAGAATAAGGAAGTTGAAGCATTCTGGTCATAAGCAGCATTTCTGTGACACTTTGCAAGTGTGAAATTCTAAACCTACTTGTAAGAAGGGTAAAATCTCTGGCTATTTTCAATAAATAAGAAATACCATTTAACATTAGTGAAAATGCAAATACCTTCTGGAGAAGAGGGAGTCCCAGTATTGCTTGATTTGCTTACAAATCTTTTTTTGTAGAATTTAGGATATCCACATATTTTATGTAGTGTGTGGAAAGCAGGCAGCAATTGTTTCAGTATTCCAACAGGTTGGATGGTTATTTTGGTCTATGAAACCTTTAGTCAGATGACATAAGAGCAAGGCCACTTTTCTTGAATGGAGGAATGTCTCCGAATATTTGTAACAGGAAGAAGTTTGGAAGTAATCTTAGACAGTTGTAATATAGCAGGCACACATAGTCAATAAGACAAGATCTATTTACACTTTACAAGAGAGTGTAGGTATTTGTCCACCACTGAAAAAAAAGGAAATATTTCAGTCCAATATGGGCATTCGAGAAGGCTTTGTTGCCCAATAGACACAGGGAGAAGAGGAAATATTTATGACTAGATGTGGTGTGTCTGAGGCTCCCATAGGGAGAGGGAGAGGCACTGAAGCCCTGGTATGACTGGATGACATTTATAGACCTCTTCGACAGAGGATGTGAATTTGAGAACCACTGGAACAAAAAGAGTCATTCTGGTGCCCCTTTCAAATGAGGAGTTCGATATGAGACACAGTTAAATGGAAATTTTTGCCCTCCATCAGATAGAGAATAGTTTGGAATTCTTTCTGATCAGAGAGGGTAATTATTGAAGACCTTTTGGACTGGAAGTGAAGTTTGGGGCCTGGGGCAGGTAGAGATGATCTCAGGCCTGTCAGGCTTACAAGACAGATATTGGACCCTCATGTATACAGAGGGTGCATTTGATATATAATGGACACAAATTAGTGGTCTAAGTATTGATGTTTAGGAGTAGAAGATTAAAGCAGAATTAGAGTCTGCTTAATGTCCCCAACCTCTTTAGGGTTAAGGAAGTGGCCTAGCCTACCTTAAGCAGGAGAGGTAGGACTGCTTCACAACTTAGAAGATTCCCATCTTCACATACACCTTGGTAAGCCTGGCAGCAATACAAGTATTATGCACCAGGCATGACTGTAAGTCTCTAAGCACTCTTGAAGCTTATCATCAGTTATATGGGTGTTTGCATGAAGGATGGTACGAAGGATAGATGACCTAAGTTTCAGGCTCTGTTAATGCAGGGCAGAATTAAGTGAAGTATAATTTCCTAGAGACCATCGTTGGAGGGAAATGATCTAAAGCTCATGATTGGAGTGTTATATTTGAGGCTCATATGTATGTAAGGATGCTCTTAGGATACCTGAATTTTGGTACCCTTGGGAAAAATGAAAATTCTGAGATTCCAATAGTAAACTACAGTCATAATTATAACTGACCTTGGGCAGAAATGGAAGGTTTTGGGTATTGTTGGTAACAGCAGTAGGTCATGAAGGCCACCTATCCCAAGTGAAATTCTGATGACCCTTCATCCAAAGGTGATGGTATGAGATACCTTGAAAACAGGTTGAGTAGCATGTGTTCATACCTACAACTTCTATGACCTTCCGGATCTATTTTGCTTAAAAAGAAAGAACCTGGGGCTGGAGAGATGATTCAGTGGTTAAGAACACTGACGGCTCTCCCAGGGCTCCTGAGTTCACAAACATCTGTAATGGTATCCAGTGCCATCTTCTAATGTGCAGGCACACATGCATAGAGAACACTGTATATATAATAAATAAATAAATACTTAAAAAAGAAAGGAACAAAGGAATGAAGGAAGGAAGGAAGGAAGGAAGGAAGAAGGAAAGAAGAGAAAGAAATTTAGGAGGGAAGAAAGGAAGGAAGGAAGAAAGAAAGAATGAAAGAAAGAAAGAGAAAGAAAGAAAGAAGGAGAGAAAGAGAATGAAGGAGGTAGAGAGAGAGAGAGAGATAGAAAGAAAGAGACAGAAAGCAAGAGAGAGAGAAAAAAAGAAAGAAAGAAAGAAAGAAAGAAAGAAAGAAAGAAAGAAAGAAAGAAAGAAAGAAAGAAAGAAAGAAAGAAAGGAAGGAGGGAGGGAAGAAAGTAAGAAAGAAAGAAAGTAAGAAAGAGAGAGAGAACGAAAGAAAAAGAAAGAAAGGAAGGAAGGAAGGGAGAGAGAGAGAGAGAGAGAGAGAGAGAGAGAGAGAGAGAGAGAGAGAGAGAGAGAGAGAGAGAGAGAGAGAGTATGTTAGTTAGTTTCAGGCCATGATTAACCAAGTAGCAGGATCAAGTCACCACATTGTGCAAAAGGGAAAAATCTAGTTTATCTTGGGTAGAGGGAGAACAGAATGGTAGTGCATAGTTTGCTTCCATCTAGTCTCCCCACCTTCCATTATCCATATATTGTATATACTGTTGGGAAGAATACAAGGAACAATCAGCACACTCTTCCAACAGGGAGAGTGGTTGTCTGACCTGAGGTTGTATTTGTCTGTACCTATCTATAACTGAGAGACAGGAACACACCATTTCTGACACCTAACTCTAGGAAGATCACATGCATATTAGTTTTCTTTCTATGTTCTGCCCTCTGCCCTACACTCAGAAACATGTGAGAGCCCACTGAGAAGTTGCAATTGTGTTTGCCTTGCAATCTTTCTATAGAGAGTGGCACTGAGGTAATATGAGTTTAAGTCAAGTTTAAGGTGCCCTTGAAAAGAATACTCTTGGGCATCCCAAGAGGCTATATCTGAAACTCCTATGACTATAGGTATAATAAATGAGACCCTCTTGGCCAAAGGATCCAAACCTGAGGTCTCTGTCATCATTGCTCCATGACACATACACCCTTGGCAAGAAATTAGATGTCTATGTTCCTTGAGGTTGAAGGAGGTAATTATAGCCCCCTTTTGTACTACAATGAACTGCATGTGAGTGGACATCATTCTACTTTTTTTGTGGGAATGGCATAAAGCTTACTTAGTCTGGGGCATCTTTTTTTTTTATTAGATATTTTCTTTAATTACATTTCAAATATTATCTACTTTCCTAGATTGCCTTCTGAAAATTTCCTATGCCTTCTCCCTCACCCCGCTCCCCAACCTACCTACTCCTGCTTCCTGGCCCTGGCATTTGCCTATAATGGGGAATAGAGCCTTCACAGGACCAAGGTCCTCTCTTCCCATTGATGAACTCCTAGGCCATCCTATGCTACACTTGTGGTTAGAGCCACAAGTTCCACCATGTGTTTTCTTTGATTGGTGGCATAGTTCCAAGGAGCTCTGGGGGAGGGGTACTAGTTAGTTCATATTGATGTTCCTTCTATGGGGCTTCAGTCCCCTTCATGTCCCTGGGTATTTCTCTGGCTCCTTCATTGAGGACCTTATGCTCTGTCCAATGGATGACTGTGAGCATCCACTTTTGTATTTGGCAGGCAGTGGTTTGGGACATCTTTTGTCACAAGAGAAATGACTGAGTCCCACATTCAACGAAACTGAAAGTTTGAGCGTATTTCTACTAAATGAGTACTTTAGACAATCTTGGGCAAATAGAGAAGGTCTGCAGGAGGCTTAGTCATAGGAGGAATGTCTGACATTCTCTTCAGTGAAAATCAAAACAAAACAAAGAACTGAGGTAACTTGGGAAGAGAGGAAGTACTGGGCACTTAGGAGTAAGAGAAAATAATGAGACCTGGTTGGTACAATGGCATGCATTAGAAAAACCTTGGAGAGGGGGTAAGTGCCATGCAACATCCTGTTATGTATGAATGTCCCTTTTACCTTGATCAGTAAAGGAAGTCCCTCCACTGCTCTTCAGCTTCCAAATCTTCCTTAGTTGGTAAAAGTTCCACATCCTGTGTTTAGTCTGGGGGAGTTCAGATAACATTCCAAGCCTTTTCAAACAGCCTGGATGTCTGTCCCTGGCTAGGTTGCCACCTTCAGTTTGTCTTAATATGTACATATATAGGCAACAACAATTCAATTGGATTGCAAAGCATAACATAGGATCCAGTCAATACTTATATATATATATATATGACCTGGAACCACAAACCAGAGAAAAACAATATATTTCCCCTGTCATCCTTATAAAAGGGAAAGGCTTGAATCTTATTTATTAGAGAATATACATTTGATATAGTTCAAAGTCATAAGTGAATGCTTGAGGATACAAGGCACCATGCATTATTATTCAAAAGAGCATATCTAATGGCATTTTAGGAATAAAGAATAGTGTGACCTTCCTTTGGTCAAACACAGTGGTTAATGCCCCCCTCCCTTGCAGAAATGGACAAGATCCAAGGCCATATTTTGAGGGAAGGAAAAGACTGAACCTCACTCAGCCTCGCCCAGGTTAGTTCTCTTGGCTACTTCAAAAAACAAGGAGTGTGAGAGGAATCTGTGGAACATAGGAGTTATGA
This sequence comes from Mus musculus, assembly GCF_000001635.26. Classification (NCBI taxonomy): domain Eukaryota; kingdom Metazoa; phylum Chordata; class Mammalia; order Rodentia; family Muridae; genus Mus; species Mus musculus. The sequence continues at coordinate 78,924,129 of NC_000087.7, read as the reverse complement.
GAACCTCTTCTCAGAATGGTAAGTTCCAAGACCACCTTCAACAGAGAAGAAATCGTGAATGTCTTAGTTCCTAAAGTAGAGGTCCCCAGTCATATTTTGCAGGTCAGAAATATCCAGTTCACCCATGGTCAACAGGGTAAGTTTCTAGGCTTCACTGGGTACTGGAGGAATGTTCAGACTCTGCCTCACTAGCTTCCAAGTATTTCCCCCATATGCATACCCTGTGTAACATCTTTGAGAGTCCAGTCAGTGGTCACAACAATCTCCCAGCATAAGTAGTTATGCAAGCATTGATGTTTCCTCGAGGCTGTGTTCAGCTGCACACATCTGTGAATAAGAGATAGGAATGGTGCATTTTGATGACCATTTTTGAGGCACAGGATATGAGAGCCAATTTCAGATTTCTATTTTCTGTCCTATGATCTAAAAGGATAGAAAATGTGAGGTGTCATTGGTCGTGTATGTATTGTATGGATATGTTTAAAGCAAACTTAGTTAATAGGGGTATTTGCGAGGCACAGCCAGAAGAGAATCTCTGGTGGTTCAATAATTGCACAGATGGACCTGAAGTGTCCTAGTACAGAGAGTAGGTGTATGAAATGCCCCTTTGACACAGGAGCTAGTTCTGAGAGCCCTTTCAATAGTCTTTGATTTCCCAGGACCCCCTTTGTAGAAACTGAAGTTCTAAAATCCACTTGGTGAATTGAAGTAGACAATAGGCCCAGATTCCTACTGGGAAGACAGGGAATGTTAGATTCTATTTTATGTAGAATGAGTGGTATAAGTCTCTTATGGTCTGACATCCCTTTAAGGAAAAATGATTCAAAGCTACTTGGTAGGATTAGGAATATTCCTTATAAGGCATAATACATGTTTTAGGCGACATTTGACCAATAGGGTCTAAGGCAATGTTAGCCCTAGGAGAGTTCTGACATTCTATTCAGTGTAGTGAGAAAAAAATGAGTTACCATGGGGAAATGTGGGCCCCATGTAAAAAAGGAAATCTCGAAGGCCCTCCTGAAAGAGGAGGGCAGACTCCTCTTGAGGCAGAATGTGAAATTGCCATATACACCTCTGTCAAAGGTAAAGGTCCCTGGTACCTTATAGAGTGGAGAATGTTTCCAGGCATGATCATAAGTTTCCAATTCTTATTCAGTGTTTTTATTTTCATAGTTTGTGTTCATTCATGAGAGACATGGCAGCAATATATATATTTTTTTTTCTTCCAAAGGCTTTCAATGACTGTTGCTGGCTAGTATACTTCTTTGACTTTATTCATCTATCCAGGTCTAGGCCGAATTAATGAAGTTATTACATTTCTATTGACTTGCCTAAAGGCAGATGGCACAGGTACTTTGCTCTGATTTGTAACTTGGACTATGGGACCTCAAACCAGAATGGTCTAGGGTACATTGTTTACAGAAGGAGTCACTTTTGGAAATATGGCTGACCAGCTAGGTATAAAACTACTTTGAAGTATACATTCACATATATACTTCATATATTTGAATGACATTTATGAGAAAGAGAACGTGTTGGGTGGATAAGGAAGAGAAGGAAGGTCACAGAATCCCTCAGACAAAAGTTTACCTTGGGAATTGGAAGATGTCAAAAATAACTTATCAAGTGCAAATGTCCTCATAGTCCAGAATACCCACGTGTTCTGAGACTTTGAGTTTTGCTTGCCAACAATCAGAGCAGTTTTCTTTCAAATTGTTTGGTAAACTCTAGCTCTATGTTCTCCATAAGCTGTACAGCAGCATCCCAGGCATAGGCACCAAAATGGAATTGATCCATTTCAAGTGACAGGCTTAAAATTAAAAATTAGATTAGAGTTCATATAATTACTGTCATGTCCCAGGACATCATTTCAGAGTGTTTGGCATCCCTTCTTTTATTTGAGCATGCCTGGCCATCCAGGTCTGAAGGGAAACTTTAGGACCTCCTAGAGGAATAGACCTCATGGTTCTATGGATAAAAGTGGATTTTCTGAGGTAAGCATAGTCAAGAGAAGTTGATTTAAAGTTTCCTTGAGGAAAAAAAAAGAAAAAAAAAAGAACATTGGGCTTGAGTTTTTCATGTCAGTGGCTTTTCTGTAGGCTCCATAAGCAGCAGAATTTGTATTAATCTCCGGTCAAATATAAGGGTGATTCTATTTTTCCCTAATTCAAAGATAAAATGAAAGATTCTTCCTTGACAGAGTATCTATGTCAAAGATTCTTCATTGAAACCTTTTTGAACCTAGAGTTTACCTTGAACTGAAGGAAAAGTCTCAGAAACATTAGGAAAAACATCTAAGTTTCAGTCCATAATATCAGCAAGCTCTGTGGGATTCCTCGACCTAAATGAATGTCCAAGCCTGCTTCGGACAAACTGGTATGATCTGAGGCTCCCTTTGCTTCAGTAGGAATATGTGATGCCTCCTTAAGTAAAGGTAGAAGGAATGAGTAGCCCTGGGGAGAAAGGAGTTGCTGATATCCTTGTAACAGGAGAGATGATCGGAGTATAAAATTCCCCATAATATTTTGAGCAAAAATTAAATTGCTTACCTTAGCTCATGAGGTCTAGCATGGCCACAACTTCTGACAGTTCTTCACAGCCTGGGGTATCCATATCCTTAGCTGAATTAGCAAGGCACCAAATATAGATACCATGATTCATGAAAAGCTTCGGATTGTATCCTCAGCATGATTGCCTCCTAAGAATTATGTTCAACCAACCAGAACTGAGTTATAATGATGATTTCACACAATGTCATGTGACTATACTCAAGAAAGTGGCATAAGGTTCCAGGATTGGCCTCCTCCTCTTGATTTCTGTGAACTTTGAGCAGAGGGAGCAATTCTCCTTGGTCAGAGGTAAAATATCCCATGGGTTCCTGAACGGAAGGGATTTTTATGATTGCCCATTGCATCAAAGGTGTACATTTTATGACCTTGATCATCACAGGAAGGAAAATACTATAGGTTTGGAAAGTAGAAAGTCCCTCAACCCTGTTGGACAGTAGGGGAGTTGCCCTGTTCACCTTCTGTAGAGGAGTTTGTTCCAGGCACTCCAGGCCTCCACATCTTCAGAGAACTCTAAAAAATTCTTATCTCTTAGGACTACATGAAGATTTGACAGCAATCTGAGGTTTCTTCTGACAAGTTGGTTCAAAGTCCCAGGATTTGTTGCCTATTAAACTTACAACAAAGCACACAGGTGTGGGTGTAGTGTACAGTTACCTTTCTGATGACCAGCTTAAAGAGAGCCTTGGATCCAGGCTGAGGTTTTTATACATTGGCCATGGGACTTGACTCTGGAGTTCTGTGAGGTTTGTTTTGTTTGTTTGTTTGTTTTTGGTGGTCAAAAGTGTATTCCCTAACCAATAATGTCTGAGGGAGAAGCTCTTAGTTGAGTGGTAGACCTGATTCCACCATGAACAAAGACTGAAGCTCTTGCGTATTCTTGGTACCAAGGATTCAGCCTGAAGCACACTAGAGCTGAGCCTGAATATTTGAGAAAAACTTCTCACTCACAAGGTCAGTTCTATACCTTGCTTCATCAGAGAGGCATGTCTCAGACCCTTCCAGTGCAGAAGGAGGAAGAATAAAGCGTTTTACTCAAGGTCAGCTGACCCCTTTGGCATACACATAATGTCAGGGGATACTATGGTTAGAGGAAGCAAGGTTTAGGTGCTCTTCAAAAGATAAACCAACTGGGTGTCAGCCCCCTTGAAGTTATGGGATACTTTACATCGAGGGGGCCTTACGTGATGGAGTTGATATTTATGCTGGAGGTATAAATTATCCTGGGTCTAGAAGGGTACATCTGAGTCCCCATTGTAACTTCATCAATGCTATTGAATGCTGATAGTAAAAGAGCCAACTTTGTGGCTTTCTTAAAATGTTGTTGGGGTCTGTTGATAAGTCCTTTGCTTATCATGTCATATGTATCAGGGCATCTTCAGTTATTGAGGACCTATGTGACACCTTTGTTCTGAAGTGGTAATTCTGAGGGAAATTAACGAAATTCTGAGGTTTCTGGTTCTCATATGATAATGCTGCCTTCAATACTCGGGAGTTTCTAACATATTTGATTTCGGGGGTTACATCTGAATCCCCCTTGAGTTATTGGTGTAAGTTGTGAGTCACATAGGTTCTATTTCATGTATGTGGGTATACTGTCATTGTCTTCAGACACACCATAAGGTGGCATCAGGTCCCATGACAGATGGTTGTGGTATAACAAGTGATTGCTGAGAATTGAACTCAGGACCTGTGGAAGAGAAGTCAGTGCTTTTAACTGCTGAGCCATCTCTCCAGCCCCAGCACATTGGTTCTAGACAGGTAAGATGAAGGTCACTTAGGCTATTGGGGATGATCTGAGGATCCCTGGTTCAGAATGGGCATATCAGAAGTTCCCTTGGTCCATACAGTAGTTTAGAAGATCTGTGGTTCTTAAGCTGTAGGTCTGAACCTTACCAGAGAAGAATGCCTGGAGTGTTTTTGAATTCCTAATTTAGACAAAGTGTACCTGATGACTCCTTGAGCCACTGAGAGTGATTTAAGCTCCACTTCAAGAATGGGGGGACAGTGTGAGTCTTTTTGGTGCTGAAGGGATAATTCTGAGGTTTGTGTGTCAGAAACAGGACTTGGAGGACCCAGTGACAGAGTGATAATGTTGATGTATCCACAAACAATCTATAAAGGATGCCATCCTTTAGAGGCAGAAAGGTTCACACCATGTTGGGGAAAGTAGAAATGCCAAAGACTATTGTATCTGTACAAGATCAAGGGTCGATATGGAGAGGAGAGAAGGCCTGAATATTTCATGATTGAGACGTCCTGGGAACCTAGAACACGCAAATCATGCAGGCCATGCAACAGCTTAATCAATCTCCAGTGTGCTAGGAGACATTTCCCAGCTAGTTCTCCTGATAATTCTGCTGCCTACTTCTAAAAATGGCAAGGCTTTCTCATTTTTGCTGGTCAGCTTAATGTCTATGTCTTGGGTTCATTAACGTGCTGGCTACTCTTAAGCTCTGAGACTTCAGGAACCCGGGTCCTGATCCTTGGACAGGGGTAATTAGGTCAGAGGATCAGAATAAGAAGCACTTGGTGCACCTTAGATCAAGGGAGTGGAATTTTCATGGACTAGATCAGATCTAGTAGGTAGGTCTAGGTCCTCAATGTTCAGAAGAATCACATAATACTCTCCATGAGGTGAAAATTATATAGCACATTCTTCTGGATACAATTGTGATCTAATCTTAATCAGAAAGGGGATTCTTGTCCTGCTTTTAGTCACAGGGGCATAGATGAGGCTTCAATGTGCATCTGAGGCAGCTAGGAGTGGAAATTGTAAGTTTGATAGACAGTTGATGAAAAGAAAAAGTTCTAAATTCATGTTGTTCATAAGGGGCATAGAAAGGGAAAATATGAGGGCAGCTTCTGTATTAAAAAAGAACTGAAAATGCCAGAGTAAGAGAGAGTAGGGCCCAGGCCACCCTCTTGAGATGGACTGCCTTACAGGTTCCGTTTGGCAGGCTCGGAAGCTCTGGTGAGTCCCTGGGCAGAAGGAGGAAGTCAGAAGCAAGGAGTAAGTAGTAAGCCTCCTAGAGCATTTTCGATATCTCTTTTGTCATAAAAAGTACCAGTGAGGCCCAGTTTCTTAGATGGAGCATTTGAGGGGCCACCTATTTCAGCCTGAAGAATTCTGAGCCTTTCTGAAACAGGGATCACAAAGCCAGTGTCCCTTTGGTGAGAACTGGAAAGTCTGAGTCCACATTGGTCTGATTCAGAAGGTCCGACACATCCTTTAGGGAAGAGGAAAGAACTACAACTCCCCTTTTGCAGTGCGATCCTGTTGAGATTGATTTTCAAATGATGTGTATATTTGTGGCCTCCTAGGACAGAATGGTCACAAAGGGGGAACCCAAATTTATATTGTAATGATGGGTCTCTCCGAGGACAGGAGAGAGCAGGTACCACATCCTCTGCTTGAGATATTGTATGTTTGTCATATCTTCGCATAACAGGGAATGTTCCAAAAGGGAATGTGGTACTCCCTTTTGGTGGTATGAATGCCCATAGGATAGGCACAAAAGCTATGGGCTCCTGTTTGGCACTTCTGGAAGTTTTCTCTCCCTCTTGGACATTAGGAATATGTTTTGAGTCCTCCTTAGTAGAAAAAGAATGGCTGATATCCTCTTGGGGTGATGATGAGTGTTGCACACCTCTATGGGGACTGTCTCCATCTGGAGATGAATCAATGCATTCTTGATCTGTAGGGGAAGCTTGCAGGGCTCCTTGGGTAACAGAGGCTTTCCTCTGTTTTCTCTTGGTAGAAGTAGCGTGTCTGGGAATCTCATGAGGAAGGTGGGATGCCTGAGGCTGTCTTCATGAGAAAGAGTGGTTCGCATGCACTCTTCTGTAAGGATGGAGGATGGCTTGTCAACCTTATGCTCTGAATTGGAAGCTTTGGTGTCCCATTGGTCTGAAGGGGCTTTTTCTGATGGGGTTTCAGTAGACTTAGATGGTCTGTGAATGCCTTGGCTTGGTAGGGGACTTCTGAGGCCCACCTCATGAGATGGTGAGCATCTGCAGGCTCCTTTAGCAGAATCAGATGTGGCAAAGTTTGTTAGTCATAGTTTTAAGCTTTACAACTCTTTCTTAAATTTGCAAACTCTTACCCAAATTTGGAAGAATGGCAGTGTTTCCAACCCGCATGTTTTGAGCGCACATATTTCAGGCCCTCTTGATCTACAGAGGAAGGGCTTGGTCTTGTTTTCCTCAATTTAGAAGGTGTGGGGCAATCTCCTGGAGGAGGAGAATGACTGAGACTTTTTTTACAAAGAATACTAGATCTGAAACTCAATTGAGATGATTTTAAGGGGGAGATGCTCCTTTGAGGAGTAGAGGTAGGACTGGATTCCTTTTCTGCATACTTGGAAGATGTGAGGCTACTTACGGCAGAAGAGATACATTTTAAGGCATCAAGTTCTGAAAGGCAGTATCTGATATCCCTTTCAGGAATTGGGACATGTTTCAATATCCTTTGGTTAGATTTCAAACGTCTAGGGTTCTTTTTGAGATAAGAGAAATTTCTCCATCCATCTTCATGAGGAGGGGTAGGCATAATGTCCCCTTCTGCACAAAGGGACTGTCCCTGAAACTCTGTTGAAAAGGAAGTATCCATGGTTTCTTGGTGAGATGTCACAGGTTTTAGAGGCCCCTGGGCAGGTTGAGAAAGTTCTAGACTTTCCTGGGGAAATGCTGGTGTTCTCAGGATCCCTTGTTCAGATACTAAAGGGCCCAGAGCACCTTCATTGGGTTTCAAAAGACACAGAGACCCTAACACAGATGCCAAAGCTTCTGGAGTCCCTGGCACAGATTTTGAACTCTTAGAAATGGATTGTGTATATGTCAGAGGTTCTTCTGTCTCTGGACTAAGTGGTGAAGGAACTGGTAATTTGGGAGAATCTTGTGTGGCTGACAAAGATTCTATGACCTCTTGGGTGACAGATGGTATTTCTGTACTATTTTGCATACATGCCCATATTTCTAGTGTGTCCTGGGAAGAATCAGAAAGTCCAAGATCTTCAGGATTGGATGGTAAATATCCTAAAGCCTCCTTTTCCAACCAGTGTCCTGGAGGCTCTTGAGGTAACAAAGAAGTTTCTGTAAGCCCTTGGGAAGATATTAATGTTTCTAGTACACCTTGGGCAGACATGGAAGGTCTCCAAGACATTAAGACAGAATGTTACTCTTTCAAATCCAATTGGACAGATGGAGAAGGTCCTGGACTCACTATGGTAGATGCTGAAATTTCCAAAGCTCGTGATGAAGCATTGGATATTCCTGGATTGCCATGTGTACAGGTACAACCTTCCAGGTTCCCCTATAAAGACAGCCAAGGGCCTCCAGCTTCTTGAACAGATAACAAATGTCCTGGATTCCCTTGAGCAGATAAGGGACAATGTCAAAGGCTCTAGGGCAGATGATATAGATCCTAGTGTTCCTCGATCAGATAAAGAAATTACCATGGGTCCTTTGGAAGAATGCATAGATCCTGAAGGATCTGAAGTAGATGGATCTGTTTGTTGAACCCCTTGTAGAGAATTCAAAGACTCATTTGGTCCCTGGAATGAAGTTAAAGGTCCCTCTGTAGGTTTAGAGAGGTCTAAAGGCTCTTCTGTGGAAAGGGAAGATCCAAAAGGCTTAGGGAAGAAAGTGAGGAACTAAGTTGGGCAGAAATTGCAAGTTCCAGAGGTGAGTCATTAGATATCACATGTCCTGGGGTAGCTGTTGAAAATTTTTGTGCTCTTCATGCAAATGATGAATATCCTAGAGCCCCCTGGGGAGGCAGCAATGTTTCTACAGAGCCTGTGTATTTGCTGAAATCCTCAGAGATCCCTGGTCAGATCTCAAAATCCTTGCTGTATTTTGAGCAGGGTGGTTATATCCCTGACACACTGGTAAAGATGGTGAGTCTGCTACTGTGTAGTGTGTAGATGTGGAGTGAGTTCCTATACCTTGTGTATGTAAAGAAGGACTTGAAAACCTTTTGGAAGATGTAGAATGTTGGGTAGACCTTTGTGGACATGTGGACAGATGTATGGTCCCCTTGTGCAGAGACTGGGACTCACACCTCCTTGAGCAGAATCAGAAGATCCTGGAGTCCTTTGTTCTGAGGATGAAAGACCCAGAGGATTATGAGAACATTCATAGCATTGTGATGTATTCATCATTGCCTGGGCTGAGATAGAATGTTTCAGAGGCCCCTGGGCAGATTGCAAAAGTGCTAGATACCCTTGACCAAATGGGAAAGTCTTTGCACCTCCTTGGTCAGAACAGGAATGTCTACCAGGTGTTGGCGATGATGGTGGCAATGTTCCTAGATTTGCTGAAGTAGACTGAGAAGATGCTACAGCCTGCCTCACTTGTGGAAAAAGGCCTATAGCACTGTGTGACTCTTCATATTGTGCAAATATCCCTGTGGCATCTGTTGAATTTTCTCGATTTCTTTGTTTGGGGAAAAAAGAACTTTGCATGAGCAAAGTTCCCTCTTGTGCCCTGGAAAATTTCTTGTGCTTTTGAAAAGATGACAAAGCTTCTAGAACCTCTGGAGTAGATACAAGATGCTCCTGAACACCCGGTACTGATGGTGTAGGATAAAAGGTTTCTTGAGATTTCTGGCTAAGTAGGAAAGTTCGAGTGTCCCTTGGGAAACCTGGGGATCTTTGTGCAAAATGATGGGCAGTTGGAGAAAATCCTATTTCTGTCTGACAAGAAGTTGGAGGATGCAAAGTATCTTGAGCAAATGAAACACTTTGTGTATTCCCCTGTTTAAAATTGGGCTTTTAGATACCCTTGGGAAAAACAGAAATGTCCGAAAGCCTCTTGGAAAGATGAAGAACCTAGGGTTCCTTGTGAAGATAAACAAATTCCCAGAGACATCTGCTCAGATGACACAGATTCTGGTCGCACCTGAGTATTTTGGGTAGACCCCAGATGTCCTGGAGTGGGAAGCAAAGCTCCCATAGTCTCCTTTGCAGACAGGGACTTTCCTACTGTGGTTTCTGCAGATAAAAAAATCCCCTCAGTACCCTGAGCAGATGTGGAAGACCCTAGAGTTGTTTCTTTAGATTTAGTCACGTCTAGATGGCATTTTTCAGTTGAAAAAAGTCCTAGAGTTCCTTGCTCAGATCTCAAAGATGATGGTGACAACTGTAGTGATGTAGTAAGATCCAGGAGCAGTCCAGCACATCTGAAAGTGTCTGAAGTCCCTTGGGTAGATGGAGAACATTCATTTGTTTCTGAAACTGTTGGGGAAGGAGTTGAATGCAGTAGAGCCCCTTCAGCATATCCAGAATATGGGTCATTGCCTGGGCTGAGCTTGAAAGTGTCAGAGGCCCCTGGGCTGACTGCAAATGTGCTAGGGTCCCAGGACCAGATGGGAATGTTTCTGCACCTCCTTGAGTAAAAGATGAATGTGTACCAGGTTCTCGAGGTGATGGTGGCAAAGGTCCTAGAGTAGACAAAGCAGATGTAGAAGATTCTGTATTCTCCCTCACTAGAGGCAAAGGGACCGAGGTAGTCTCTGTGTGATTACATTGCCCCAAGCCCAATATCCCTGAGGAATCTGCCGAAGGTTCTATTTTCCTTCGGGTGGATGACAAAGAACTTAGCACAGAAAAAGTCCCCTCTTCAGCTGTGGAAAAGTCCTTACACTTTTGAGAGGTTAGCACATATCCTTGAGAGTCTTTACTACATAGAGGATGCTCCTGAGAACCTAGTACAGATGGTGAATGTGTTACATATGCTGGTGAATATGGAATGGATTTTTGAGATTTCTGGCTAGGTAGTAATGTCCCAAAGTCCCTTGAGGAAAGTTGGGATCTTTGTCTAGAATGTTCAGAAGGGGGAGAAAATCTCATACCTTTCTGGCAATAAGTTGGATGTTGCACAGTCTTTGGAGAAAATGGCACAGTTTTTACACTCCCTTGCTTAGTTGTGGACAGTTTTAGAGACCCTTGGTCAGAAAGGGAATTTCCAGAAGCCTCTATGGAAGATGAAGAGCTTAGAGTTCCTGGTAAAGAGGAAGAAATTCCCAGAGGCTTCTGATCAGATGGAAAAGACTCTGAGACCACCCGAGTGATTTGGGTGGACCCTAAAGGTCCTGGAGTGGGAGGCAAAGTTCCCACTGTCTACCTTGCAGACATGGACTTTCCTGTTTTGGCTTGTGCCAATAAGGAATGACCCCTAGTGCCCTGAGCAGATGCATAAAACCCTACAGTTGTTTCCTTAGATTTAGTCCCTTCAGGTATGCAAGGTCCCAGAGATCCTTGCTCAGATCTCAAAGATGATGGTGACACCTGTAATAATGTAGTATGATCCAGGTGCAGTTCAGCACATCTGGAAGTGTCTGAAGTCCCTCAGGTAGAAGGAGAATATTCATTTGTTTCTGAAACTGCTGGGGAAGGAGCTGAATGCAGTAGAGCCCCTTCAGCAGATCCAGAGATATGAGTCATTGCCTGGGCTGAGATGGAATGTGTCAGAGGCCCCTGGGATGATTGCAAATGTGCTAGGTTCCCGGGACTAGATGGGAATGTTTCTGCACCTCCTTGAGTAAAAGTTGAATGTGTACCAGGTTCTCGAGGTGATGGTGGCAAAGGTCCAAGAGTAGGAAAAGAATATGTAGAAGATTCAGTATTCTCCCTCACTAGAGGCAAAGGGCCCGAGGTAGTCTCTGTGTGTTTACATTTTCCCATGACCAATATCCCTGTGGAATCTACGGAAGGTTCTAGATTCATTCGTGTGGATGACAAAGAACTTTGCACAGGCAAAATCCCCTCTGCAGCTGTGGAATAGTCCTTACACTTTTGAGAGGATAGCACATATCCTTGAGAGTTTTTACTAGATAGAGAATGCTCCTGAGATCCTAGTACAGATGGTGAGTGTTTCCCATCTGCTGGTGAATATGAAAAGGATTTTTGAGATTTCTGGCTAGGTAGTAACGGCCCAATATCCCTTGAGGAAGCTGGGGATCTTTGTCCAGAAGGTTCAGAAAGGGGAGAAAATCTCATACATTTCTGGCAATAAGTTGGATGTTGCACAGTCTTTGGAGAAGACGGCACAGTTTGTACACTCCCTTGCCTAGTTGTGGACAGATTTAAAGACGCTTGGTCAGAAAGGCAATGTCCAGAAGGCTCTATGGAAGAAGAAGAGCCTAGAGTTCCTGGTGAAGAGGAAGAAATTCCCAGAGGCTTCTGATCAGATCCGAGTGATTTGGGTGGACCCTAAAGGTCCTGGAGTGGGAGGCAAAGTTCCCACAGACTGCTTTGCAGACATTGGCTTTCCTACTGTGGCTTGTGCAGATAAGGAATACCCCCTAGTACCCTGAGCAGATGCAGAAAACCCTACAGTTGTTTCCTTAGATTTAGTTGCTTTAGATGAGAAAGGTCCCACAGTTCCTTGCTCAGATCTCAAAGATGATGGGGACACCTCTAGTGATGTAGTAAGATTCAGGTGCAATCCAGCATATCTGGGAGTGTCTGAAGTCCCTTGGGTAGATGGAGCAAAAAATACAGCAACTCATTCATCATCTTTACTTTGTGCTTGCAGGCTGGTTGCAATTATCTTGTAAGCATTAAAAATCAGTCTAACATACTGCCTATGTTCCATAGGGTTTCATTGATGTGAGGAGACATCATGACTCAGGCAACTCTTATAAGGAAAATTTAAATGATGTTGTCTTACAGTTTCAGAGGGTCAGTACATTATTATCTTTGTAGGAAGCATGGCAGCACCCCGGTAGAGGAGGTGCTGGGGAAGGAACTAAGTGGTCTATATCTTAGTCTGAAGGCTACCAGAAGGAAGCTTGTGGCCACAGGTAGCAAGGAAGAGGATTGATTTTTGTCTCTTAGCAGAGATTGAGCACTACACAAAAGCAAGCCTACACAATGATACACTTCCTCTAACAAGCCAACACCTTGTAATAATGCCACATACTATGGGCAAAAGATATTCTAATCAACACATTGCGTCATAGGACATAAAGAAAGATACTGCATGATTGCATTCCTCTAGTCACAGGTGCGACATACCTACAAGCTTATATGAACATACACACACACACACACACACACACACACACACACACACCAATCGGATATGCACGTGCATACATATATATTTGTCTATTTATTTACTTACTTACTTACCTACTTACTTACTTACTTACTTACTTACTTACTTACTTACTTACTTACTTACTTACTTACTTACTTACTTTGTTTTAAATTTGTTGGGTAAGAACTTTCTACATACACATAAATGAGTTTTAGCAAATTCATCCCTATCTTCTCCTCCTTGAATTGTTACCCATTTCTCCTGTATCACTTTTATCCTTAATTACATTTTCATTTTTATATAGACGGCTGTGTAGTGCCATGCCCTGAGCAATCGTGTGCATGCCGCAAGCAATCACTGAGAAGAGCCGTGCATGCCACGAGCAATCGCCATTATAAGATGGTGCTGGCCTCCCCTGTGCCTAACTAGTAAACAAGCCTTGTACGCAGGTGCAAGAGTGAACTCACTCCTAGTCACTGCCCATTCTCGGGGCATAATAGTGGGGTGATGGGCAAGCAACGAATCAGGAGCTGTCACGTCACATCAGGTGCTGAAACGTCATGCTGTTGGCGCCATTTTCCCGGATCATGGTCTTCCTGATAAGTAAGCAATAAATCTTTTGCCACAGAAGATTCCGGTTTGTTACTTCTTTCTTGCTGGTCGAGTGGGATGCAATAAGTGGCACCGAGGAACCCGGGAACTTTATACCATCACACCAGTGCAAGGAAGATCCCTTGTTCGCGGGGCGGAATCAGAACTGCGGGATGAAAGGCTCTGTAAGGTACATACAGTTTTGAAATTTCTCCAGAGTTAGACACCCTTTTGATTGTTTGCACAGCGATTGCACTTTTCCTTTCAGTTTCGTTTTTCTTCCACTGCTTCCACTGCTGACTGGTTCTTAGTCACGGTCAGGCCTGGATAGCGCCTGGACAGCGACCAGTTTCAGTCACGGTCAGGACTGGACAGTGCCTGGACAGCGTCCATTTTCAGTCACAGTCAGGCCTGTACAGCGGCAGTATGAGAATCTCGCATTCTATAATAGTGGCCTTACACTCGGTCCTGAAGCAGTGTGGCCTAAAATGTGCCACTAATACCTTAGAGGGATTTGTCAGGGAGATAGACCATGTGGCACCATGGTATGCTTGCTTAGGGTCATTTAGGCCTTTTCATGGGCCTTGATCCCGAGGAAAAGATATAAAAAGAAAAGAATGCCTTGGGAGAGATTAGAAAATGGATGGAAAGGGAGAGAAGAAGGGAGATCCAGGTGGAGAGGCACATAAGGAAAGGAGCCTCTACGTGCCACTAGATGAGTTTAAGCAGCTAGCTCTTAGTAGCTCAGAATCTGATGAAGGGCTTAGCTCCTCTGAAGAAACGGACTTGGAGGAGGAAGCAGTTCATTATAAGGAAGAAAGGTACCTGCAAGATAAAATGCAAGCTACTCAGTGCAGAAAAAGTCCAACAACGACTGGTGAAAGCCAGCTTGCTGCTCGGCCTCGGGATTGTTGGCTTCAGTGTCCTAGTGAACCTCTGCCTTATGTGCATAGGTAGTTGTCAATTTTTGCCTACACCTCATGTAGGGGTAAACCCTCGAGGCATCAGGCCATTACAAGTCTGGCAAATGGATGACACTCATATTTCCTCCTTTGGGAGAAATCAGTACTTACATGTTTCCTTTGACACCTGCAATGCTGTAATGTTTGCCACACCTTTAACAGGGGAAAAAGCCTCTCATGTTATACAGCACTGCCTAGAAGTGTGGAGTGCTGGGGCAAGGCCACAATTCTTAAAACGTTTAATGGAGTAGCATATAATTCTACTAAATTTCAACAATTTTGTCATTAAATGGATGTCACTCACTTGACTAGCCTTCCTTATAATACTCAAGGACAAGGCATTGTGGAATGTGCCCACCACACACTCAAGTCTTATCTTATAAAACAAAAAGGGGGAGTTGATGAGACTCTGCCCTCAGTGCCAAGAGTAGCAGTATCTATGTCACTCTTTACACTTAATTTTTTGAATCTTTACGAGCAGGGACGTTCTGCAGCTGAGCGACATAGCTCAGACCCTGATAGACCAAAAGAAATGGTCAAACGGAAGGATGTTTTAACTAGTCTCTGGAAAGGCCCGGATCCTATCTTAATCAGATCCCGGGGAGCTGTTTGTGTTTTTCCACAGAGTGAAGACAACCCATTTTTGCTGCCGGATTGACTCACCAGCAGGATATTCATCAAGGATGGTGCAAAAATGCTGACCTCCTGAGGACTGTTCCTGATCCTGACAATGCTGAACTTGTCTCAGGTTCCTAGTATAATGGGTGAACAGATATGTGCTATTCTCTCGACTTTCCCTAAACCAATGTCAGTTCGCCATGATACTATAGTTTTTCCAAAATTCTTTACTACTAATAAACAGTAGATTTGCCATATTTACCCTATGATCCAACTCGTTATTATCATTAGGAGAAAATCACTCCTTACTAGAACAGGGTTTTTTATGTTTTCAAATTAATGGACAAGGACATTGTATCAACCTCCCAGCCTGAGCTTTAGGGAGGTTTAATGAGCACCGAGGAGTTTGGGTGAGCACAACCTAAGATACTTCTAATGTAGATATAACCTTTACAAATCGGACCTTTTGGCAGGATGCAATTTGGGTTAATGGTACATTTGTACCACCTAACTTTTCAGACAAAGAACGTCCCCACCAACCAAAAATAGCCCCTCATTGTGTCTTGGAAGATGAAGGTCTGATCCTGCCTTGGTCTGATTGTCGATCCTCCATCACTTGTTCGGCAGATCAGAGTAAAACATTTTCCTTTTCTTCCAACATGACAGATGACCCAAAGAATGAATTTTTTATGAAAAAGAGATTTTTCATTCAGGACTTTAGAATGCATTCCTTTCACAAGTGGGTGCTTTGAGGAGTCAATGGCAATTGTACAGATTTCAATCCTTTGATTTTTATCCAGGGAGGAGCAGTTGTAAAGGCTTCTTTTACTGTCATCTCAAGATTTGCTCAGCACTGGGGAATACATGATGCCTCCCAGGACTCTTATGGACATACTAATATCAGAGTAGAGATCACTGGGTTCAATAAAATTTTGGTAAACCAGATTAATTATACATCTCCCCCAGTCTGTGTTTACCCCCTTTCTTGTTTATATTCTTTCACGTGATTCATTTGAAGTCTGTTCCAATGATTCTTGATGGATTTCTCAATGTTGGCATGTAACAATAAACACCCATGCCATGGTGCCACGGATCCCACTTTGGGTCCCTGTTCTGGTGGAAACACCCTCCACCTTGAAAGTAAATGGGAGAAATGCCCTAAAGATACATGAAGTACACACTAGATTAGTTGAAAAGTGGAAAATTAGCTGATAAGAGCAACTGTTGTTTGGGCAGTGGTGCTTTATGTCTTTAATCCTATCACTTGGTTGGCAGAGGCCAAGAATGTCTGAGTCTGAGACCAGCTTGGTATACAGAGTGTGTTCCAAGACAGCCAGGTCTACACAGAGAAACCCTCTCTCAAAAAATAAACAAACAAACAAACAAGCAAACAAAAAGCACCTGTTCTATGAAGAGGACCTGGCACAATGCACCCACATAGTGGCTTACAATTTATGCACAGCTACAGTTTTAGAGAATCACTGCTCTCTTTTAGCCTCTGTAGGCTATAGAGGCATAAGTGAGAGAGAGGGCATGAGCAGACTAGCACAGAAGTGAGAGAGGGCATAGCACATAGGTGAGAGAGAGGTCCTGAGCACTCTAGCACATAAGGGAGAAAAAGGGGCTGGGCATCCAAGCACATAAGTGAGGGAGAAAGGGCCTGCACATCCTAGCACACTCTTGTAATCAAGCTCAGTACTAGGAAGGTGGAGGTGGGAGTTTACCAGGGATTGTAGGGAATCTGGATGTTCTCTTCTGATCTATTAGGACAGCATGGACTGTTCTGTTGTGGGTATGTACATACAGAAAAAGTACACACATTTTAATTTTTATGCACATAAATAAATAACAAAAAATATTACAGTTGAAATTAGTAGTGCCATTTCCAGTACTTTCATGTTACACATTTGTTCATGTTTTTTCAAGTCTGCAAATGCTTATCAACCTAGAAACTGGAAATCATTTGTCTTAAAGATGGTAGCTCATTTCCACCTCCTGAGACCTCCCTTCTAATCAATGGTGCCTGGTACTCCATGACAGCATACACAGGGTATATTCAGCCAAAGGGTGAAATCCCTGGATAAGACCTGTTTTCTCCATCTGGCATCACAAAGGGTCCTCAGAGACATGTGGGTCTCTCCTGATAACGTTTTATTTATTTATTTGTTTGTTTGTTTGTTTGATTTTGTTTTGTTTTTTATTTTTGTTATTGTTTTGTTTTTTATTTGTTTTATTTTTGTTTTGTTTTTTGTTTTTGTTTTTGTTTTTGTTTGTTTATTTGTTTGTTTGTGTGTTTGTTTGTTTTTCCGATTGAGCAGACAAGCAAGGAAAGGTGCGGTTGTGAAGGAGTTCACTTCTGAATGACCTGGAAGAGATAACCAGCTCTGATTAGGGTTATTGGACTGTTAAAGGATGTGTGACTGGAAGGAAATCTCATTCGCAAGAGGCCACTATGTGAGGAAAAACCTCCCGATCTGCATTTCCTACGGCTTCTGAGGGTTAAATGAAGGAGGAAGATCATATTTATTTATTTTTCCTTTTTTTTTAACTAAGAAGACATTATAGTTTTTAAGAGAAGAATGGCTCTTAAGAAAATAATGGTGATTCCAAAGGAAGATTACTTATTACTTTTGGACTTTGATGATGAAGAAGATGACATAAATATTTCGGAGGAGTCTCTTTCGGAAGGTTACTGCATATTCAGTGTTGGGTATTAATTGTGTGTTGTGCAGTTCACTAGACTTTTACCTAGTCACCTGAAATGGAAGAAGTCTTTTCTCAGAGATTTTAT
Organism: Mus musculus; assembly: GCF_000001635.26. NCBI lineage: Eukaryota > Metazoa > Chordata > Mammalia > Rodentia > Muridae > Mus > Mus musculus. The sequence continues at coordinate 78,906,553 of NC_000087.7, read as the reverse complement.
ATAGTTCATTTGAAATTTTACCTATCTATCTATATCTATATATTCTTATACCCGAGTTTTAGCAACACATATAACTACTCTTGACATTGTAGTCACAATATGTTGATAAAAAATAACTTGTTATGATTTTGCCACCGGAAAATACCTGAACATTGTTCCAATAATATGTTTGCAAAACCTGAATTTATTTCAAGAACATTACAAATAATTTATTTCATTCTTTTTTTTATTATTTATTTTCTTTTTTTCTTTTTTTTACATTTCAAATGTTATTCCCTTTTCTGTTTTACTTGATTACAATTTCTTTTACATACTTTATTAGTTTGAATAATTGTGGCTCACAGAAGATCAAATATTCAAAGGAGTTAGTATTCCAGGTGGTGGGACGTTTAGAAAGAATTAGGATTTGTGTTTTCATTAAAAGTGATTTGGCACTGGGCTTGAAATATCAAACAACCATTGAAATATCAAAAACTCTCTCTCATTCACTCTCTCTCTCTTTCTCTCTCTATTTTTCTCTCTCTTTCTCTCTCTCTCTCTGTCACTCTCTCTCAGTCTCTCTCATGTTTTAAGCCATTCATCAAGTGGTTGACATCTAGTATTAATCCATTGCGTGTTAATTATACAGAGTAAGGCAATCAACATTTATGATATGGATGTGAAATGGTCTTTCTTGTTTTTTTTTTTTTTTTTTTTTTTTTTTTTTTAGTTAACTCAACCTGGAAATATAGAACCTCAGATAAAGAACTGCCTCCATCACATTGGCCAGTTGCCACACCTTTAAGGAAGGATCTTTCTTGGATGGCTGTTGTTGAAGGGTCTAGCCCACTATGGGTAGTGTCATCATCTATGAAAAGGATATACAAAGCGTGGTGGTGACCGTGGAAGGGCCAGAAATTGATGTTTCTGGAAGAACTGAAGATCTATATGGCATGAAAAATTAAAGTGCCCGCTAATTTGTAAGTAAATTCCATACTTACCAGCGTTCAATATTTTGTCTACCCATATTTCAAAAGTAAAATTATCAAATATATTTCACCCTGTTTTACTGCATTTAATCTATGAAATTACTTGTAACCAGAAATACTGAAAAAATTTAAAGGCCTTTAAAACATGACTTGTTGATATTGGGTTTGTTTAACTTTATCACAACTTTGAAGGCAGGACCAAGAGCTAGATTGTCTTCTCATTTTACAAAGAATCCATGATTCAAGGTTGCAACTGGCTTCAATACAAGGTACTTAACACTGTAAAATTTCTGCTTTGTTTGAATAAAATAGTAATTGCTCTAACTTTGGTTTTCATAAACAGAGTTTTGATGTGCTATCCAGTGTGCTGCCTCAAAGAGTCTGGCACTATTTCTGACACTAAGAACAGTTGAAAGATAACCAGGGAAAGTTTGGAACAGGGAAAATAACCACCAAGGATGTTGGTGAATCAGAAACTGAAGGCTTTCACAGGAGGAAAATAATAACAAAAGCAAAACAAAGCAATCAACAAACAAATAAACAGAAACCCAACCACCAAAAAAATAAAAACAATACAAGAGTGATTTACTTGGGCAGAATGTGACTCAGGTCATCAGGACATTTCTGCAGGGATTTCATTTTGGATTTCAAGGAGGCCATATGAAAAGGTAAAGCCTAGATGGTTAATGTTTCTGAGTGTAATTAGGGAAGGAACCAGCATGAGTGGGGTCTATGATGCAAGCTGAACTAGGTGATGTCACAGAGCACTGGTCATAGATTGCACATCTATTCCACTTAGAGACACTAGAATCCCTAGAAGGTGTGTCCACTATTTTTCCAGTGGTGTATGAAAGGCAGGCCAGCTCCTGAACCCCAACTTGTTCCTCAAGCTTTTGTGCCCTGGTCTGTATCAAAAGACAGAATCTTGACGACTAAGACATTTTCTTTGGGTAAGTACATTTATGAAGTAACTGGGACCATCATAGCTATAGAAAGCTGAAAGTTTTCCCTCCCACACTGAGTAACTGTACATTCTAAATTCTCCCATGTTTGGGGCCAGGGGCATGGCTGATCCAGTTTAGTTGATCTCCTGAATTTATTATCCTTGCTAACGATATCTCCTTCAAAATTCTATCAAAATGCCAAAGCTCTTCTTTGTCCTTATGTATTTTAGAAAATGTTACTTCTAAATGGCTGATATTGGGCCTGGAGCGATGGCTCAGCAGTTAGGAGCACTGACTGCTCTTCCAGAGGTCATGAGTTCAAATCCCAGCAACCACATGGTGGCTCACAACCATACTAATGAGATCTGAAACCCTCTTCTGGAATGTCTGAGGACAGCTACAGTGTATTTAGATACAATAATAAAAGAAATCTTAAAAAAAAAATGGCTGATATTGCCTGGACTTGTTGAGGCCGGAGTTGCAGTGGCATATAATCACCAAATAATCCTGAGTCTGGGTCAGGTAACACAATACAGAAGGCCAGTGTTGTGCTGTGTCCCTGGGATATTTGTGAATATTGCCACCTATTTGACAGCTTGCAGGTACAAGAGAGGGTAGGTAACAACTCTGGCTCATTTTCTTTATTCTGTTCTCTCCTTGATCATTTTGGGTAAAAGGCATACCAACTTCCACATTGACATAGACATGCAAGGAGATGTTCCTCAGAAGAGGCAAATTAGCTCAGGGCTGAAGACATATTCATCTGAGTATGTTATTCTGAGCTGTGGAGAATTACTTGTTAATTTCCCTTTGATAATTTCCTTGTTTCCCTTATTTATTTGTTTGTTGTTGTTGTTGTTGTTGTTGTTTTGTTTGTTTGTTTTTTCTTTGGATGGGTGTTTAATTTTACTTTGAGTGTGTTTGTGTGTAGCTTTGACTGTTAGGAAAATCACTTTGTAGAATAGACTAGCCTTTATCTCACTAAGTTTTGCCTCCCTCTGCCTCTTGAGTACTAGGATTAAAGACTTGGGTTACTGCCATCTCCTATTAACTTCTGATTTGATTGTTTGTTTTGTTTTGTTTTGTTTGTTTTTCTTTTTTGTTTTTTGTTTGTTTTGTTTTGTTTTTGTTGGTTTTTTGTTTTAGTTGTTAATGTTGTAGCTGATTTGCAGACATTTTTCCTTTGTCTACCACTGGCTGCCCTGGAACTCACTTTGTAGAACAGGCTGGTCTCTAAGTCAGAAATCTGCCTGACCCTGCCTTCTAAAAGCTGGGATTAAATGAGTGTGCCACCATAGCTAGATTATGATCTACTTATTTTGATCAAATTAAGTTTAGAAGCCCAAACATGTTTAGCATAGCCTTCTTGACCTGCTCAAAATTTCCATTAGAGAAGAGCCTTGGTCCAGCATTCTCTCCAACCCTACACCCATTGCCTTTTAGTAACTCATATATATGACAGTAGCAACAGCATTGTGTCTGGTTTAAACAGGCAATATCTTCAATCCAAGGCAATGGGCAAGTATATTTGAACACAGAATGATAGCCACAAGACATCTGCCTGGGTTTGGTATGGTATACAACAGCAAGGCTACAGCCATGTAGAAGAAAATACCTTTGAAGAGGCTTAGCATGTCCTCCGTCATGAAGAAGAGGAGGAGGAAGTCTTCTTCCAACACCCTGAGGAATATTGTCGGCTGCAGAATTTCTCATTGTTGGAAGGAAGGTAATGAGCCTGTCACCCAATGGAAGGCCATAGTTCTAGGTCAACTGCCAACAAACCCTTCTCTTTACTTGGTGAAGTATGATGGAATTGACAGCATCTATGGACAGGAGCTCTACAGTGATGACAGGATTTTAAACCTTAAGGCTTTGCCTCCCATAGTAGTATTTCCTCAGGTGAGGGATGCCCACCTTGCCAGAGCCCTGGTTGGCAGAGCGGTACAACAAAAATTTGAGGGGAAAGATGGCTCTGAGGTCAACTGGAGGGGGGTGGTGCTAGCCCAGGTGCCAATCATGAAGGATTTGTTTTACATTACCTACAAGAAGGATCCAGCTCTCTATGCTTATCAGCTCCTGGATGACTACAAGGAAGGTAACCTCCACATGATTCCAGACACTCCTCCGGCTGAGGAGAGATCAGGAGGTGACAGTGATGTGTTGATAGGTAACTGGGTGCAGTACACCAGAAAAGATGGTTCTATAAAGTTCGGAAAGTTTGTTTACCAAGTTCTAGACAATCCTTCCGTGTTCTTTATCAAGTTTCATGGTGACATCCATATCTATGTCTATACTATGGTGCCAAAGATTCTTGAAGTTGAAAAATCATAAAGTACAGAAATGTAAACATATAGGACTGGAAGAAAAAAAAAGTTTTTTTTTTCCTGTGTTAGCTATATAAGGGTCTTTGACAATTCCAGTATCTTTGCCAATAAAATGTATTTTGTTCTAAAAATGTAAATGCGTGACATGACATGCTGTGAGTGAACAATTTGCTGGAAGAGATGGCCTACAGTGGAAGGAACATCAAATGAAGATGAAAGTTTCATTTCAGGCGGTGAACAGTACATACACCTAAAATCATACATGCTAAAATGAACAGCTTCTCTGGTCTGCATGAAGAATAAGGAAATGGAGATGGAACTTGGAGGAGCAGGGATGGCAGAAAAAGATGGATGTTTAGGAAGTAGGGGAGAAGGACAGGACATAGGTAGAACCTCTGATGTAAAGACTGAAGGAGAAACAAAAATTTTGGGAAAGTGGGAAATTTAAAAGAAATGTGGCCTTGTTGCACAAGGTGAAACCCAGAAAACTGATTGAAATAGACTCAGAAATCAGAGAAAATCAGGTTTTCTTTGAATAATGACACTTAAAGAAACCTGTCTCACATTTTAAGATTTATTATCTTTACTTATGTGGGTGGGGATATGGCATGTGCTTTTGAGTACAGGTGAACACAGAGACATGCGTTGTCAGGTCCTCTGGAGCTGCCATTAAAGGTGATTATTTGCCATTGGATATGAAATCAAGAAACCAAATCCATTTTTCTTGTGGTGCAAAAGTGCTTGCTACCATTGATTCATCTCTCTAATCCCACAAAGATATCTTTTTTAAGAAATCCAAAATTCAAATGCATAAAACAGACCAGATTGAAGATAAGAAAGTTCTAATTGATGGTGACCATTAAAAGTAATAAGGGACACACAAAGAGTAGAGGACACTGAGAGACAAATGAATTCTAAGTTGGAGTTCTCAAAAAGTTAAGCTGGAGACACAGAAAGAAGAGAAATTTTAAGGAAATAGTCAAACATGGGCCATATCCACATTGGCTTCTTTGTTTTCTTAACAAATAGCCAGCCTGTCATTACAGATGGGTGTGTGTGTGTGTGTGTGTGTGTGTGTGTGTGTGTGTGTGTGTGTGTGCGTTTGTGAGTGTGTGTGTGTTTCCATTTTTACACAGGCAATCTAGACTAGTGAATGTTTATATTTATGAGACTCCCTAAATCATCACAGAAACCTTGATTTTGTGTAATCAGTTCCAAAAGTAAAGTAAAACAGAAAATGAATATGCTGTGAGATAATTTTGGGTTGGAATGGATCCTGAGTTCCTTCCGTGAGCACTCTTTCCCTGTGATGAATCCTGTGATCTTTTGCAGGTCTCCAATGAGATCCCCAGATAACCATAAAAAGCCCCACAGTGGCCTGTTCCACCTAGCTCTCCTCTAAACACATGACCCCCTACATACCTATGTATAACTTCAGCCTGTCTATAGCCTGGAAATTCTAGTCTTTTACTTATATGTGACCTCATTCTCAGAAAACACTGAAAGTGTAACCAATGCATATATGCTTACCTCTTTTGTACGCCAGTTGACATGGGTTTCAAATGTTATGAGTTTGCCCACTGTGTGGGTCACTTCCTGAGGAGCCCGTGTACTTCATGGAGGTCTGCCTGGGTTCCATCTATACTCTGAGAGGTTTTGTTTTTTTTTTTTTTTTTTTTTCTTTTTTGAGGCAGGAATGCCATGGACTCAGTCATTACAATTTTCCTCTCTAGAATAAGTTTGTATGCTTCAGCATTTGATAATAATCTCTATTGTTGATTAATTTTAATATCTGGGATAGTTTCTGCAGTAACTGATTCTCTTAGGGATTAGTTGCTGTGAAAAGACACCATGTCAAAGGCCACTCATAAGAGACAACATTTCATTAGGGCTTTTCTACATTTCATTACACGTTCAGAGATTTACTCCACGATCATCAAGGCAGAAAATATGGCATTGTCTAGGCAGACATGGTGGTGGAGAGGAAGTTTAGAATTATGCATCTTCATCCAAATGCTTCCAGGAAAAACTATGTATTCTGTATGCAGGGAGGGTCTCTTCCACACTGGTAGAGCTTTAAAGCCCCAAAATGATATGCTTCCTCCAGCAAGGCCCGACCTATTCCTACAAGGCCACACCTCCTCATAGACATAATACATTTAGAATGCCACACTGGTTTCATAACAATTGACAAGATCTAGGTTCTTCAAAGAGGAGGAGCCTCAGTTGAGAAGATGCCTCCACAAGATCCAGCTGTTAGGAAATTTCATAATTGGTGGGAGAGCACCCACTCCATTGTGGGTGTTGACATCCTTGTATTAGTAGTCCTGGGTTCTTTAAGAAAGCAAGCTAAGCAAGACTAGAGGAGCAAGACAATAAGCATCACCACACCATAGCCTCTGAATAAGCTCCTGGCTCCAGGATCCTTTGTTGTTTCAGTTTCTGTCCCAACTTCTTTGATAATTAACAACAATGTGGAAGTATAAGCTGAATAAAACCTTTGCTATGGAATTTGCTCTTTGGACATGGTGGATCCTTACAACAATAAACATAGTAAGACATTCATCAGAAAAATGTCTAACAGTGCCAATGCCACTTATCTTAATACCACAAATAATAATGTGTAGACATTTTATTTTATTTAAAGGTAAGATATACTCGTGTACCTACCTGAGATGTAAATGTTCTAGTTTGCTTCTTTCTCACTATGTAGAATACTACAATCAAAAATTACTTGGAAATAGAAGGGTTATAGTCTATCACCGAGGAAGACAAAACAGGAAGTTGTATCAGTAACAGCAAAAAACTGCTTATTGGCTTGCCAATGTCTTAGTCACTCTTTTATTGATGTGAAGAGATACCATGGATAAGGCAACTATTAGAAAACAAAACATTTAACTAGAGGCTTGCTTACATATTCAGAAGTTTGGTCATTCACCAAGGGAGAGACCCCAACACTGGAGCAATAGAGAACTATTGATCCTTAAGCAAAGAGAGAGATTCTGCCATTGCTTTGGCTTCTTGAAAACTCAAACCCATCCTTGTTGACACACCCACTTCCTCCAATAAAGACACACATTCTCTTATTCCTTCTAATCTTTAAACTCACTGCCACTTCCAAGTGACTAAGTATTCATATATATGTGTCTATAGAGAACTTTCTTATTCAAACTACCAATTTTCTATGGCTTGATCAGCTTTTATTATTTATTATTATTTTATTATTTATTATTTTATTATTTTAGTACAGTCTAAAAGGCTCCCAATTAAAATGACTACTGTTGAGCTTAGCTTAGTGGTGGGCCCTCCCACATCAATCATTACCCAAGAAAATATCCTATAGACTTACCTAATAACCAAGTGAATAGAGACAGTTCTTCAATTGCTCTCTCTGATCAGGTATCCGTTGATTGTCAAGATTGGGAAAAAATAAAGTCCCATCACAGGAATATTTTACTGACTCCACAACCTACCCAAACATTACTGAACAGCATTTCCTCCTCTCTGCCCCTTCATAGACCCACTTCCATGCATGGCATAAGTGAAGGATAACTTCTTTCATCAGCATTGATACTCAATAATAGGTGAAATGATGTGAATATGTCCTATAGCCACACAACCCCCCACATTCTACTGTGTGTTACACTTACTGGGGTACAACCCAATCTGTCCAATTTTCTGCCAACTCAGCTATGAGAAAAAAAAATCTCCTCATCAATAGATCCAATGAATTTTACCTGATTTCTTTCTCCTGGGGCAACTCAGTGTTATCCCTTCATGCATATATTGGTGTCTTATTCATCTGTAATAAAACCACTACTATTAATAAATACATCACAGGAGATATGACAAATACCAACTCCCATGAGCAGCTGCACAGTTGGCCAAGCCTTTTCAGTGCTTTTTTGAAGTTTCCTTTGTATACTAAAAAGTCAATTGATTTCTTTAAGTGTATAATTTAATGATTCTAACACATTTTCACTTCCATTCCATTTTCCCCTCATTTTCTGCTTCTTCATATGATATTGCAATCTATTAAAATACAGTACTGAAGGCAGAGGGAGGATCAGTGTGGGAAGCTGCAAAGTTCTTTAATTCTAAAACAACAGATACACTGTCTGAATATTCCAGATACAACTTTTTGGTAACTTTGGGTCTACTGTTAGCATGAAATTTCTAGAAAAAAAAACTTAAAGAATTAAGCCATGGTTCCTCTGGACCAGAGAGTTTAGTATCACTAATGAGTCATATTCATGTCAATCATTTTCATCACTGTTACAAGATGCCTAGCAACAAGGAAAACAGGTCCATGGTCACAAGAGTATGAAAGGGGCATGAATGAGCACAATTGTCCAACTTATTGGCAGACAGTAAACATCAACACAGGAAGCAACCAAATACAATAAACACCTTCCAAGACATGTTCCCAATGACCATGTTCCTTTACAAGTTTCTCACCCCTTCCATTCACACCCATTAATCAACGCATAGATTAAAGGCCTCAGGGTCCAATCACTTTTCAGATTGAGTATATAGTTCTACCTATGAACATTGTACTTCGGACCAAAACCTTCATCAAAGACCCAGGACAGACATTTCAAACCCATTTCACCACAGCATTCTTTATGCTACACAAAGTGATAGGATCTATCTGTCTCTTTAAGGGTATCTCTATCAAGCAGTTCCAAAAGGAAAATGTCCAGGTAAACAGCATCAGCACCTCCAGGAGCTTTTATAAATGTGAGTTCAAGAAGAGCGAAATTGCAATGCAATTTAAGGGTCTTTGTCCCCCATCTCTGCATCTTAAAACCATAGGGTGAACACAGAAATGTAGGTCAAAAGTGTAAATTGCACCTATACTACAACAAATTGGGATGATTTCTAGCCATCTCTACGTTCTGTCTGTTACGGAGTCCACCATATCTGCCTCAAGGCATATTGCCTAGTGTTAAATAGTGCCAGTAGTTGATTGCAAACAACACTATGTGTTGACTTGCATGTAAAATGAGACATGTATAATATAGACATATTTGTACATACACACATACTCACAGAAAGAGGCAAGCAGTAGAGGAGCTTTGTCTTAGGAACTCTCACGGAAGAGATGGTAGAAATCTTGTAAGGCAGAGAGGTCACTGAGACACTGTATGTCTCTATCTGCACAAAATCAGGCCAGTCTGCCTTGCATCCCTAAGTGGTATGGTATCACTATCCATCATCCCCATCTGCGAATATATGGACTATTGATGAAGGATGGAGAATCAGTTTTCATCAAAGGTAAGGCTTTTGTATGTGATAGTTTTGCCATGCTCTACTGGTTTCCGCATGTCCAAGAGTTCAGGGGCAACACAATTGATTTGAATTGGGTTGTATCAAAGGGGAGAAAAGTAGACTTGAACTTGGGAGGAGGATTAAGGTGGGAATGGGTCTGGTTTTAGTCTGGGAGGAGTTATCAAGAGAATTGGAAAGTGAATTCCATCAAAAAAATTGTATGAAGTTCTCAAGGAATTAATTAATGTAGTTCTTAATATACAATGTCTTTACTGAACATATACAGACCACTTATATTTCAATCTCCTAAATAGCAACTCATTTTATAGCACTTACATTACATTAAGTGCAAAAGTAATTCAGAGATTATTTAAAATAAAGAAGGATCAGGGGATATGGCCCAGAGACAATGCCATGTGTGTGTTCAAACATTCACCTACAACACCTGTGCTTATGATTTTGGGAGGGGCAGAGATAGGAAGATGACTGTGGCTTCCTGAAAGCCAGCTCAGCAAGAAACCCAGTCACAAGGGGATAAGTTATGTAGGAAAAGAGTAGATCACACTATACCCTTCCCTAGCCTCTGAACTTACCTGTACAGTTCTCTATGCAGACTCACATAAATATGATTAAAATATGCAAGAGGTTATTTTGCATAGCTTATATTCAAAAGCAATGTTGTTTTAGACTAGAAACCTGAGGACTTTATATCATTATAGTTCCTGGAGCAAACTCCCAAGATATAGATGATGGGTATATCTTCTTACTGTGCAAAGGAAACCTCAGTTAAGTGTGTGTGTCAGTGACTCCAAACAGATTTCCTCCTCTATGTTTCTTTATATAGCATAGAATGATCTGTAAATAATGAAAATATGAAAACAAAGCTTTTTTGAGATTTTAGGCTTGTGTTAAAATCATATTTATAACATTGTATTAAATGGAAGTGAAATCTTCAGCTCTCAGGAACAATACAGTCAATGCTGTAGGCTTCTGTTTTGTCCCATTGTGAACAAAATTAATTGCACATCAACAGGTCCCACACTTTTAACTAAATCAGGGAGAAGGGCTATGTTTCCGTACAAATAAGTAATGTCAATGTGATTATTCAAGTAGAAATCTGGCAGGGTTAGGATGCGTTTGGCTTATGTGATAGTGATGACTGATTAGTCTCTTGTTATTCAAATAACCATTACCTCTGAGAAAAGACAAGTAATGATATAAGATATACTACAAAGTGACATGGACACTTATTACTAGATTTCATTTTCCTTTACATACTTTAGTTGTTTGAAAAATTGTGGCCCACAGAAGCTCAAATATTCAAAGGTGTTAGTTTTCCAGGTGGTGAGATGTTAAGAAAGAATTAGGATTTGTATTTTTATTAAAGGAGATTTGTCACTATTCTTTGAAATATCAAAAATCCATCAGGCTCTCTCTCTCTCATTCTTACTCTCTCCTCATTCTCTCTGTCTCTGTCTCTTTGTCTCTGTCTCTGTCTCTATCTCTGTCGCTCTCTCTCTCTTTCATTCTCTGTCTTTCTCTGTCTCTGTTTGTTGTCTGTAGTATTGCTTGTGAGCTCTCAGCTACTGCTCTACACATGTGTGCCTGCGTGTTGCCATGGTGTTTACCATGATGTCCTGGAGTCGCCTTCTGAAACTGTAAGACCACAATTAAATATTTCATCTTATAATTTGGTGTGGTCATGATGTCTCACATCATTAGAACAGTAACCATCCATATTCCAGTTAATTTTTTCAATCGTTCTGTGTTTATTTCATTAAAGTTACCTTTTGTCCATTGAAAAGTTTTAAGAATACTTTTAAAGATCCTGAACAAATAGTGCCAGTAGGAGTGGCACTGTTAGGAGGTGTGGCCTTGTTGAAGTATGTGTGACCCTGTTGGAGTAGATGTGGCCTTGTTGGAGGAAATGTAATACTGTGCTTGTGGACTTTGAGGTCCGTTATGCTTAAGCTGTCCCCAGTGTGACACACAGTCTCCATCTTCTACCTGTGTATCAAGATGTAAAACTCTCAGCTCCTTCTCTAGCATTGTGTCTGTCAGAATGCTTCCATATTTCCAGTCATGATAATAATGGAGTAAACCTCTGAAAACAAGTTACAAAGTGTTCAAGAGTTACTGTGATCCTGGAGACTCTTCATGGCAATAAAACCCAAACTAACACAAACACAAACATTCAAAAACACATTTGATATTTTGACTATTCTTGGCCTAGGGAGTGGCACTACTGGGAGCTAATAACCTTGTTGAAGTAAGTTTGGCCTTGTTGAAAGAAATTTATCTTTGTGAACATGGACTTTAATGCCCTCTGCCTAGCTGCCTGAAAGCTAATCATTTCCTAGCACCCTTCAGATGAAGATATAGAACTCTCAGCTCCAAATGCACGTGCCTGCCAGGATCCTGCCATATTCCTACCTTGATGATAATGGACTGAATTTCTGAACCTGTAAGCCAGGGTAAATTGAAAAGTGTCTCTGCTGATAGTTGGTTGCTATTCCAGAAAGACCAAAAGTTATGACGTACCATCCAGAGTCTGAGAATACATTGGTTTAGCTTCTAGCATTTGACAGAAAACAGAATTAACAAGACAATGAGAATATAAAACTTCGTATTTCATACTTAGAGACACATGGGTTATAGATCTGCGGAACTCAAGGTTTTATGGGTGGTATGGTAGGGTGATTAGTGTCTGTATATGAGTGCAGTGTCTGTTCCCAAGTCTGATGTCACACATACACATATGTTCAGTAATGAGTAGAATATCTTCAACACTTGCTCTCTTAGAGTGAAACCCTCTCACCATTTTGACTAGTTTGACTGTCCAATACACTATTGGGATATCTACCTGTCTCCACCCCACAGTGTTGCAGATATGAATAGACATGCCTGGAATTTTACAGAGGTGCTGAGAATACATGAACTCCACTGAGCCATCTTCTCAGCCCCCAGCAGGGTATTGTTTATTGAAATCAATGATCATATCAGTAGATAAATGAAAACCAACATGACCCTGATATTTTACCTTACCTCCACCTTACACCAACTAAATGAATTTTAAATATAAATTTAATTTATGTCCAAATGAATCCAGATTACATTCTAATGAAAGATAAAATTGGAGTGTATCCAGATGAAAGCTATGTTAGTATATTTTTGGCCATTTATATGGAGAATAACCTATATTTTCGGTACACTAGGAGAGCAAATGCATGTAAATGAGTTCAACCAAAGAAAATCTTTGTTCCAGTGAATTTCTTTGTAAAATAACGTTGAAAATCATGACATTTCAGTTATATATATTTAATTTTTTTGAGTATGTTATTATGGGAACATGTGAGTTTTCTTGGATTCCGATTGCAGAATTAGAGTATAGGGGACCTGATTATGTGGCACTATTATTTTTTATTAATTAGTTCATTCATTGTCCACCTTCCTACTGTTCCACATCCCATATCTACTGCCCATCCCCTGTCTCCAAGGGCAAGTCCCCATCCTACCGGATCTCTAAACACCTTGATGTCTCTAGTTTGTTGAGAATTTGGTACATCATTTCTGATTGAATAGAGATCAAGCAGATTTTTTTCTGTGTATGTTTTAGAGACCTTCTGATAGTTCATATATGCTGCCTGTTTGGTTGTCTAGCATTTGGGAGAATTCTAGGTCCATAGTATTTGAGACAACTGGTCCTGTCAGCCTCCTTCAGTCTTTCTCAAATTAAACCAATGGTTCTGCAGATTCTGTCCATTGGTTGTTTGCATACATCTGCATCTCACTGTTTCACCTGCTCATTATTTCTTCATAAGTACAGTCATCCTAGCATTAATATTACAAGTATCTGAATTCAGAAACATACAGAGGCTGTGTACTGCAAGCAGGTCTTCTGCAAAAGCAATATATAATATAAGTACTAAAATTGATATCAGTGCTCTACAATATTCTATTCTATGTGATGAAATATCTCTCTCTCTCTCTCTCTCTCTCTCTCTCTCTCTCTCTCTCAATATATATATTCCTCTAACACTTAGTATGAATAAAGATTCTCTAATATTCTCTCCTACAAAGGGGATGATATTGGCATGTCATCTGCAACATTCATTCACTTTCCTACACAGTTTGTGCTTTCTCTTAGCAATCAACTAATATCTAAATCACACATGCACTCAGATTACAAAGTAAGGTATCTGAGCTCATGCAAACTGTTATTCTGAGTCAGAGTAGGGGGAGGACAATTCCAAACTGTAGTTACATCCAAGAGCATGGACTTTAACAACTTGTGAATCAGTAGAAGAAAAGACAATGTATAGACACGGTTGTTTCTTTTGGTTTGGTTTGGTTTAGCTTTGCTTATTTCAGTTACCCACAATCATTATAAGAAACACAGAGAAACACAGATTAATGCCTGTATCTTGAACTGAATGCAAACAGGGGCCTTAGAACCAACATTTTATTTCTGTTACAATATACAATATATATTTTTAGAGATTTTTTTTTATTTATTAGCTATTATACCCACTGCAACAAGTTTAAGAAATATTCCTAGTGACCCAAATAGCAGCTTTATGATTCAGATGCAGATATTTTCACCCAATCAATGGATTGAAGCATCTGACCCCTGTTGTTGAATTAATGAGGTCAAAGATATTAAAGAAGAGGGCATCCCTGTGGTAGGATACCTGTCTCAATTGAAGTGTTCCCCCAAGATGTCTGAAATTGTGGCCCAACAAAGAGACAGAATGCACCTGCTGATATGAGGCCTCCAACACACATACAGGAGAGGATTGCTGGGAGGAGAACTCTACAATTCCACTCTCCCCACTGGAGGGCATTTCATCTAATGTTTTTTTTTTTTTTTTTTTTTTTTTTTTTTTTTTTTTTTAATTCCTGAGAGTCTCTCACATCCCAGGTCTCTGGTATACTCTAGACCGTTTTCTCATTTCCTCCTTCACAAAGTTGCCTGTTTCCATTCTTTTCGCTGGTCTTCATCAATTCAGTCCTGTTTCCCACAACCACAGTACCTGATAAAATTCCTCTATTCTCCTTCTTGTCCCATTTCCCACCCAGGTCTCTCCCTTCCCCTATCTGTATTGATTTTTTAACCTTCTTATCATTTCTAATTATGTTTATGACTAATAAAATAATTGAAGTTTATTTTTTTGATTCATTATCTTATTAGTTTCCAAAGGGATGATATACAAATACCAAAGGTACATTGGTTTAATTTTATTTCATTTCATTTGATTTTTGAGATAGGCAGTTAGTATGTTTTGTATTCTCCAGGAAGGTCTAGAGTGTTGAGGTTCAGCATTCCATGCTAGTACCATTACAGGTATGTAAAAACTTACCTGGCTTTAATTGCTTATAATAAAATAGTCCCAAAATATCTATAAACACTATAAAATAAACACCTTCCAGTCTGAGAGATGAAAATATTTCCTGTTCATTTACAAACCTCATTGATAGAAAGTATATTTGTTTCTTGAAACAAACTAAACTGCAAACTGAGTGCCATGATTAGCCCCCTCTCTGGTTTCCAGGCTCAGCCGCTTCTCTCTGTTCCCATTATTATTGATGCTCTCGAACAGGGGAATGCCAGGCCTACGACATGAGAGTGAGTGGGTAAGGGGAAGGGTTGGGGGAACATACAGGGGAATTTTGGGATAGCATATGAAATCTAAATGAAGAAAACATCTAATTAAAAAAAACAACTTAAGTGTATTCACATATGTACACAGGGACATGTGGCACATATGTACATAATTTAAAATTATCATTCCTTTTCAATACTGTGTTTTTCATTTATTTTATTATTATTATTAATATATATGGCAATTCTGAAACTTACTTTGTAGACTAGAATGTCCTCAAACTGAGATTTGCCTACCTCTGCCTTCCAAAAACTGAGATAAAAGGTGTGTGCCACCACCACCTGGCTTCCGAAATATTTTTTACTTAGTGGGAGATGTCCATTATTTTTTTCCTGTTAGGATATATCAAAATCATCAAGATGTCATTTTTCCTTAATCAATTTATGAGATTAAATCAATCCCTGTAAAAATATTTCAGGTACTTTTGGAGACAGGTAAGTTTACAAGAAACATCATTTAAAAAATATTTTATTTCTGGAGCCAAAACCTTGAGTAGACCTTGCATGCAAACTCTGTAGCTAGCCTTATAACACCCGGAGGCAACTCCACTGCCAATCATCTAACATTCATAGGATCCGATGATCAGACAAGAGGAAGACACAACATCATTCCCCAACACCTGGAGTAGAGGGTACCAGAAAGACACAGGCATGCAGGAACTCCACCAGACCAGTGGTATGGATTGCATCCATTCTGTTTGGGACAGGGCCCTGAGCAGTCCTTGGATGCAAACTCAGCAGCCAGCCCCATAACACCCAGAGGAAGCTCCACTACCTGAAGATCTAATATGGCCAGGGTCAGAGGATCCCAGGATCCTAGGAGCTTAGTCACACCAGGATCTCAAGGTTCCAAGGGCAGCTTGACTCCCAGGATGTCAGACACACCCAACATCTCATAATCACAGTATACCGTAATAACAGGATCACAGAGACAGCTAGACTTTGAAGAGTTATGACACAACCAATATCACAGGAAGGACAGTCTGATGTAGCCAGGGCATGTAGCACTTGAGATATCCAGATGGTGAGAGGCAAGGATAAGTTAATAAGCAAGAGAAACCAAAGTTATTTGGAATAATCAGCACCCAACCCTTGCACCATATCAAGTGGAACCCCAACACACCCTAAAAGTAAGACATGGATCTAAAGTCACTTCTCATAGTGATGATGAAGGACTTTAAGAAGGACATTAGTAACTCTCTTAACGAAATGCAGGAGAACACAGATAAACATGCAGAAGTCCATAAAGAGGATACACAAAAATCTGTTAAATAGATTCAGGAAAACACAATCAAACAGGTGAAGGAGCAGAACAAAACCATCCATAATCTAAAAATGGAAATAGAAACAATTGACAATTCTCACTCAGGCCATGAAGCTATGGAATATTCTCATTTACTGAGATCCAGAGGAGTAGCCATTTGGAAGATTGTGTCCCTAAATGTGAAGGTTGTGCTGAAACTCTTATGAAAATTGAGAACAATTTTAAATATGAAAGAAAAAAACACACATTAAAAATTCATGTAGGCAAAATTGACAGCCTTCTATATGTCACAAAACACACAAGCAGAGATTACAATTACAATAATTATTTTTATATCAAGGGGTCAAAACTCCTGATACAATCAATGTCCAAGAAGAGATATTTAGAGCACACACTCACCGGGGACAAACTGTCATGACTGGGACAGCATGGCAGGAAACAAAATGTTGATCTGTTTCATTGAGGGCCAGCATGGGGCCTTCTTACACTTTTGTGGAATAAGCAGCCAAGAGTTAGGTCAGAAATAGCCAGCGCCCTCAATTATGCCAAAGTAACCTATTTCTGCTAGGGAACAGTCCCAAATGTTCCACAAACTTGCTAGACTGTTCCACTAGTTTGAGACACCTGAGACTGTGGGAAAATTTCACACCCAATCTTAATGAAACTGAACCAGGCATGTGTAAAATACTTTTTGAAAATAGTTTCATTTCAATTCAGGAAAAAGGACAGAGAGCCCTGCTTTGTAATGGATGGAGTTAGTCTTTAGCTTCCATTGTGCACCCTAAATGAAACATAGTGTAAACGAAGCAGTTTTCTATGCAGCAAGTAAAGAGTGAAAACAACACACTAATGGAGATAAAATGCAAAGAACCGGGATATATAGTAACAATTCCAATTGTAAGTGTGAAAAAACAAATATACATATATGTGAGTTGTGCTTGTTATTTTCCTACTGGTTTGATTGTACAGGATAAAAAAACAATAGTCTGTCCGTATTGGCCACAGTTTCATTCATCATTGTGTTAGTGGACCCAATCTAGGAATTAATCATCAGGGTTTGACAGCAAAATCCATCGGCTCAATACACCAGACATTAGCTGGAAAGTGAGGTACAAGTAGGTCATGTCCTTTGGTTTCTTCTCTCTCAGTCAGTTATATGGGCGTCCTGTCATTGTTTGTTATTGTTGTTGGTTGTTGTTTTAAAATTTGAAATATTGAATGCAAAAGCAAGTGGCAGGAGCCCAACAGGTCTTTGCATTCTTACTTTCTCCTTTCCATCACTCTCCAATTCTTCCAATCCCCAGCTTTCATTCAAACATAAAGAAACAATGTGAAAATAAGACTCCTTCATCATCTTTACTTTGTGCTTGCATGTTGGCTGTAATCATCTTGAAAACATTAAAAATCAGGCTAAGATTCTGCCTATGTTTGATAGGGTTTCATTGCTGTGAAGAGACACCATGACTCAGGCAATTCTTATAAAGGAAAATTTAATAGAGGTTGTTTTACAGTTTTAGAGGGTCAGGTCAGTACATTATTATCATGGTGGGAAGCATGGCAACATCCAGGTAGAAGGGGTGATGTAGAAGGAAAGAAGTTTTCTATATCTTAATCTGAAAGCATACAGGAGGAAGCTTGTGGCCAAAGCAGCAAGGAAAAGCATCTCTCTTCATCACTGGGCAGAGTTTGAGCACTAGATAAAAGCCAGCCTACACAATGATCAAGGCCACATCTGCTAATAGTGCCACTTCCCATGGGCCAAGGATATTCTAATCATCAAACTGCTACATACCTGCAAACACTCCTGTATGCATGTCTGCACACACACACAAAGACACACACACACACACACACACACACACACACACACTTTCATGCCTATTGCACGTGATATTGCATAAAAATATATTTGTTTATTTACTCATATATTTATTTTTTACTTACTTGCTTGCTTGCTTATTACTTACTTATTTACTTATTTACTTACTTACTTAGTTTTAAATGTTTTGCTGAAGAACTTTGTACATAAACATAATGAGTTTGAGTAAATCCATCCCCATCTTCTCCTCCTTGAATTGCTCTCCATTTCTCCTGTATCACTTTTAGCTTTAATTCCATGCACATTTTAATAAAGACCACTGAGTGAATTTAGTGCTGACTACATATGTGGGGTTAGGGAAACACATCCACTGGAACATGGGCAGCCTCTGAGGAGCCAAATCTATGAAGAAAACTGGCCCTCACACCTGCAGCCACTAATTGCCAATTTTTTGGGGTGAAATTTTCTCTGCTCCCCCATCTATTCTTCAAGAACTGTGAGACAGAAAATTTAAAAAAAAAGGTGTTGAGATCTGCTTAGAAAGGACTTTAATCTCAGGATATGGGAATCAAAACCAGGTAGAGATGAATTCTCTGCTGATCTGCACAGGAAAGCACAGAAATCTAGGACTATACAGAAATATCCAGTTCCAGAGGAAAAAAAAAAAAAGAAACAGGGAGGAATTGGAAAGTACAAATAAGAATTTGAATGTACAGATTGTAAATCCTGTCTCTGGGAGTAATAATCAAGATACTTTGAAAGGAACAATCAAGCCATGTTTAAAAGACTGGACACACCATTTGGCATATGTTATATAAATCAGTAAAAATAATTAAAAATGTCTCATTAAAATTCACAACAGTCCCCTTAAGTTTTTTCTTCTGGTTTTCTTCTTTAAATATCTTATTGAATCTGAAGTGATGGCTCAGCATTTCTGAACACTGGCAGCTCATGCACAGCATACACTTGGACTTGCCACATTTCCATTGGCTGTTTACAACTTCTTCTATTTTAGTAACCACAGGGAATCCACACTCCCCCTTCCCATGAGACAATGTATCCATACCTATACAGAGAATTCAAAACAAACAAAATCTCTTCAATCTGTTTCACCAATCATACATTAGGTCCAATGCTTGGGTGCTTTCTGTTTCAGGCTCACAATGATCAATGGTATATACTTTCTAGGTTGTATAACTGCACTTCATTTCTCTACCAGGAACCTTTCCTCAGATTCTGTCCTCATCAAGAATCCCATCTAATACCATCAGACACTTCTATGCATCAGAGGGAACAAGGTCTAGCTGTGTTCCTTGCAGGTTGGGTAGAGCACTGTCAATATCCCTTCTCCTCCAGCAAACCCTCTCAAGGCTCACAACGGTTGTCTTCCAGAATAAAATCTGATTGCCTAAGAGAAGGAGCAAATCATCTCGGCTTGCTCTAATATCTAAATGACATTACAGATTAAGAAAAAACCTAGAGCTTCCCCAAGATTCTCAGTCCGGGAGCATTTGGACAATCCATTACTTTCATAGGGTCCAAAATTGTTTGAATTCTACAGACCAATGAATTGTCCCATTAGAAGCCAACTTTCCAGCAGGTAGCAGCAGCTCCAACTGTTGTCTCCAAAGGCAGTTAAACAAAAGCAACCTGAAGAGGCAGGTGAACTGCTCCTGGTCCCACCAAGGTGACTTTGGTTTCTGGTGGGAGGGGGCAATTACATGCTGTGAGAACTCTGTTCTGTTGATGTGCTCACCCACCAAAACACTCCTCTTGGAAAGACCAGGAATGAGTTCCTCTTCCAAAATCCCTCCTCTTGCATGTGGTGTTCATTCCATGGGTGTGGGGAGTAGGCTCTATTCCTTGGGTACTCTGTTTCTAAATGAGGTGACACACAGTGATCACTCTCTCCTATCTTTCACAGATGATTGAGACTCCTAATCTAGACATTATTTATTTATTTATTTTTTCAATCTGCGAAGGCAGATATGGTTGTTTGCTAACATTACAGTTTGCATGGACACTTCATATATGTAATACATCAGAGGACAGAAGAGGATACAGCAGCATATGCTGCTGGAATTACAGGGAGGATGAGAAAGAAAGGGGGGGGGCAGGGAGTGAGAGGGAAAGAGAGAAACACAGACTGAGACTGAGATACAGAGAGATAGCAATACAGAGAGTGGGAAAGTTAGAAGGAAAGAGAGAGAGGCAGAGAGACAGAGAGACAGAGAGACAGATAGAGAGACAGAGAAACAGTCACAATGTAATTGCTAGAAATTGAAGCCACGACCTGTGTGATAGCAGCAAGTCTGTCCAATACATACATTGTCTCTTGAGATTTTGGCTCCAATTTTAATTGGCCAAGAAAGACCTGATGCTATGTATTCTGGAGCTGACCTTTTGTATATCATCGTATTCCTGGAAACAGTTTCACATCTAGGGAACATGACCTTTAATCAGTCTTGATGCATCTCACATATCCTATGCCCAGACACCAAAGGAGACATATGGAAGGTTTCCTGTTGTGGTCTGGTAAATGCTCGCAATTCCTGACAAGAATCTCCAGAAGAATAAAGCCAATAAAGTCGAAACAACCTTAGCCCTGTTCAGAGTGAGATACCTGCCTTCTTAATGCTTCTCAGTACAGCTTTATATAGTGTATTAGCTTACTCTTGGTCAGAATTCACCACAGATCACAAACATCCTATTCAGATTTCTCTCTCTTTATCTATTTTTTTCTTGCTGTAGTGGTGGTGATTTTTTAAGAGAGCCTTATAAGAATTAATTTACTCTTAGATGAATTTGGAACTTTTGAGAAAGATTGTATTCCTACACCATTTTTCGCTCATGGCTTAGAGTATAAGATCATTGGCCCCTGTGCACAGGTTCCAGGATTCAATTACCAGGGCCCATCTTGTTTGTCACAGCCACAGGTAAGTGCTGTTTCAGGGGATCTAATACTATCTAACTTCTGATCTCTACACGGTCCAGTTTAGTGCACAGGCAGCAGACACACCCCTTCAGATAAAACATTCATAAAATAGAAATAATGAAAATTCTACAGTTTACCAATTGCCATATAAAACTTGATTTCCAAATGATCACACATACTATTAGGAGAGGACCTCAAAATGTGGATGTAGGTCAAAAATTTTGATATATTTGATACTTATTTTTTCTTTCTTTTCTGTTTTACACCACCTAGGACCCCACATCCCAATGACCTGGAGGAGAGTAAGCCAGAGTTCTTCCATAGTCTTTGCTTCAGTTCCTGTCTCCACTTACCAGCTCTGATTAAGGTGTTGTCCAGACTTCCATAGATAACACAGTTTAAAACCTGAAAGTTGAAAACAGAAAGAATCCATTACATCATTTGGTAGATTTGGGTCCCAATTTTTACCTCATTGAAATCAAGACAAGACTGTATGCTTGCAATAATGTTATCTGCCTGTGCTCAAACTTCTGACTAAAAAACTCTTTGTTCAAAACAGTGCAGTGACCGATGAGCATCAGACAGTTACATAGCAATTGTTGCCCTATGAATTTGGATACATCTCTGATTATATTGAAGATTCAAATTCAATTAAATGGTTTTAGTAGTAGGTAGACAGGCACCTAGTGTTGAGGTAAAACAAATTCCACAGTAGATCAGTTCTAAAACTACATTATTCTGCATGATATCTCAGCACTAATGAATAGGCAGCTGCACAAGCAAAAGAAGAGGAAAAGGAAGAAACACAGGCAGACACAGATGCAGAGGTTGAGAAACAGGCTGAGATAGAGAATGAAGAAGGAGAAAAGGAAGAACAGGCAGAGTCACAGGGACAGTCAAAGGGAGATTCAGAATCAGAGACAGAGTCAGAATGTGTGGTGTGCATGTACCTAGTGTGTGTCTTTCTAATTTTTAGACCTTTTAGGAAGTTACATTAACTCAAGTGTCCTGAGAGATGGAGTGATTGGTTGCAACAAATTTCTCAGATTACAACCAGTATACCAAGACATGGTTTCTGTCTGATTGGCCACCCAGACCCAAGGAATACTTATAATAGGAGAGATCCCAGGCTAATGGTTTTCTTTCTTATAATAAGTCTGTCTCTCCCAGTCACAGAATAAAAGGAAATTATGATTCATTGGAAAAGAACACATAAATGGCTCCAGAAACTCAGCCAAGTCTATTAAGATATATATATATATATATATATTATCACAAAGTTCTCACACAACTTTTTAAAAATCCTTACTGGATTCATCTTCTAAGTATACACTGTATGTTATGTATAGTATATCATAAAATACTAAATAGGAATATCTAGCTATGTACACTGAATGTATACTGTGAGGAGCTGCCCTTTCAATCTCCATTACAAGATGGCGCTGACATCCGTTGTTCTAACTGGTAAAGAAATAGTCTATGTATGTGCTGGGGTATTTTTCCATTCTTTGTGCCCTTCCTGTTCTGTGGCGTCATATGGGCTGATAGTGAGCAGCCCTTAGGGTGAAATATGTCTCTAACACTTCTTGTGGTCTATTTAAGGACCGAGTTTCCTTTGTTCTAAGCCTCCTCGCCCAAAAGCTAATCATCTTTCTCTTGAGATGGATTAAAGCTATGCTGCAGAAGGATCTGAGTGTGACCTGTGTGTGTGTGTGTTATCGACGGTGAGACTCTTTATCATCACAGACACAGTATACTGAATGCACAGAGCATTAGTACTGTAACTCCATGGATAAATCATGTTCATGAAGCAACACTAACAGAGATTTACACACAATATTTGCATTTCATTTGTGTTCCCGAGATGAAAATTATTTTCATCAACACACATGGCACTGCATAGAACAGGTATGACTAATATTAAAATAGTAAAGAGCTGACTGCAAGAAGTATAGAAATCAGAGTTAGTAAGTCTTTGGTGGAATACTATATTTACATACTCACAACATCCATTAGTGAAGAACTCCTGCTGCATTAACTTTGCACAAGATTTATTGTCAAAACTTGTACTTTTAGTCTGGTGGTTGGTGGTTGGTTACACAAGTTGGTTGTGGTTTGTTAGTAGCCATAATTAAAGGAGAAGAACAAGGAAAAAAATTAAATTCAGAGATTTTCTAATTCCTCTCTCTAATATACCCTTATTTCTGTTCTATCTAGCGTTAGGGGTTATAAAAAGAAGATCCTAGAAAATATCAAACACCAACTATAAAAATGAATCCTTAATTACTGTCCACCAGAAACCACCAATTGTGAAGAAATACACTTTATCTTCTTTATCATAAGTTTTAAAGGACTCTCTTCAATAGCTTCCTGACTGGACTGTTCTTTTTTCTTCTGTGTTCTTTTTCCTTGTGTGTGTGTGTGTGTGTGTGTGTGTGCATGAGGGTGAGTGTGTGTGACTTCCTGTGATTAATACCTTCCTGTGTTGTTAACCATTCATATTTGCTGTGGATTTACTCACAACAAACAGATAAACTGAATTGTGAGTATCTTTTTTTTGGTGTCTGTTTTGTTTTTCTTTTCTGGTGGTGGGTTTAGCATGTATGTAAATCAAACACTACCATCGAGTCACATCTCTAGCTTAGACAGGGTTTTGAATTCTTTAACACTAGTTATTTCTCTCCATATTACTGTAACATTATAATGTTTTTATTGTACTCCTGATCTGTTACTGAAATTTTATTTCTATTTACTCCAAATTTATGTAGGTGCTAAGCAACGTCAACCCATTGCTGATATTTTTTGTCAATAAGGCAAGTTGATCAATAAATGACTTTTTTTTTCTGACTAGTGCCATATTGTGTTTTCTTGAAGACTTGTATCTTATGAGCCGGAGCAGAAACTTGTAATGTACACTTGAGGAGGGTTTTTTTGGGATTTGGAGGGTATTTCAGTGTATTAAATGAATGTCAGGTGCCTGATGTTCTATCAGGGTAATGGTGCTCCTTAAGCTACATGTTCATCTTTTTTTCTCCTACACTTTTCATAACAATATTTTTCAGTACCACAGAGCAAATGTTACAGGTTCTTAGCTTTTAAACTCTCAGTAAACACCAAAGTCTCAATTTTGGACTTCAGTGCAGCCTCTTCTCTAAAAGCTAGTCAGAGGATGCTTAGTCCTGTGAGCTCAATCCTTTCTTTTTATTCCAAGCATGGAGGGAAGCTGGCATTCCCTGTAAGGGTTTTGCAATTAGAGATTCTGGTGTCAGCAGATCTTACTTGTCACCCTATTGAGTTTGCTCATCTGTAATAGCAAGTGAAAGAGTGGTAATCAGTACCATGATGGCTCAAAAGAAGTCTAGAACACCACTGCATTCTGCCCCCTTGTGGGTGCCATCCCTGTCACATTTTGAAGAGAAACAGTGCTCCTTCCAGGAAGCTGCTGGGAATTGAACTGCACTCCTCTGCATGCTGTCAGACCCAGCCTCCAGGTCTGGACTGACTCTCCTTAAGGATAGTCACTTACCCTCCTGGCCCCAGTCCCTAATTCTCTCTCAGTTCTCCACAAAACAGGAGACTCTCTTTATTTTTTGTGCCAAATGATGCCAGCTTCATTTCAAATATCCTGATAAACTAAACTGGTTGGGTCTTAAAATAATTTCTTTCTCTCAAACACCTATTTATCAGGAAAACTGTCAGTGAGAATGGCTGAGACATCTAGTCTGGGCGAGTTTCCCATGATTAAGGGCAGGGAATATGAAGATAAGGCCAACTTATTAATATACTTCCAAAGTCTAGTTTTAATTGGCATCTCTAATGCTGTGCAGAAGAAATGTGAAATTGTGAGGTGACTTCACAGATTAATATAAGAGGTGAGTCTAGAAAATCAGGAGCTGTCTATTGAGAACAGCACTGGACCATGGCCCTCCTTTGAGGATTTACACTTTAAAGCTGAGATAAACTGTAAAAAAATTATGTCTTTCTGAAATTTATGCCATGGAACGTCCACATAATATCTTAGTTCATTTGTGTGATGTTTTTATACATGGCTGTAAATGCTTTTATGTTAACCTGTGTGTGCTAGTAAGTGTTTGCCTTCTTAACATGAAGCTAAAGTCACCTGGGAAGAGGGAACCTCAAATTGGATCTGTCTACATTAGATGAGGCTATAGCCATGTTTATTTGTTTTCTTAGAAATTTTTCTTTAAATTTTCCATCTTATGTGACCTGAAAGTATCCATCTCCCTGTTTATCCTCCTACCATCGAACTCAGAGACACAGTGAAACTAACAGAAGTTATGGGCCAAATGAATTTAACAGATACCTATAGAACATCACCCAAAAACAAGAACACACATAATATGCACTCATTCTTAAGTGTATATTAGGCAAAAAAAACATGGAATACCCATGATACAATTCATTGATACTATCCATTATCTCTACCTATGGTCAGGATTATTTTTCTGATTTTTCTTTGTATAGATTCCTGATTCTTGAAGGAGAGAGCTCGATAAAGGCATCCTCTTTAATCTTTAATTCTCTGAGTCTCTCACTCTCTGTGCATTGTCCAGTTGTGTCTTTCTGTGATTATTACCAGTTTTGTAGGAAACTCACCTCTGATGAAGGCTGAGGCATATATACTAACATATGGGTGGAGCCATTAGGATTCATGAGAAGTCATTTTACTGCTGTGGTTATTTAACAAAATTTATGATGGCAGATTTTCACTTAGTGTTTTATGACCTTTCTAGTCTCAGATGCTTGGCCTGATATTTCCCTCCACATTTAACCCTCCTATTTTAGTGTCTTCTTCATTCCTTTATACCACTATATTCTACTTCCCCTTCCTTGGAAGAGCTCCTACTTCTTTATGGTTCCTTACTAGATAGCTCATCTCTGTTACCCTAAATGAAAAACAAACATATATAAACCTTACAAGCTAACTCCATACATAGGTGAAAACATTCCATTTGTGTCGTTCTGGGTGTGATTTGACTGTTGGATATTTTCCCTTTTTTTGTTTTTTTGTTTTTTTTTTTTTGTTTTTGTTTTTGTTTTTTTTTTTTGATACTTCAATCCTTCTTTTTTAAAAAAAATATTTTTATTACGTATTTTCCTCAATTACATTTCCAATGCTACACCAAAAGTTCCCCATACCCTCCTCCCCAGTTCCCTACCCACCAATTCCAATTTATTTTTTGGCTCTGGCGTTGCCCTGTACTGGGGCATATAAAGTTTGGTTGTCCAATGGGCCTCTCTTTCAGTGATGGCTGACTAGGTCACCTTTTGATACAAATGTAGCTAGAGTCCAGAGCTCCGTGGTACTGATAATTTAATAATGTGGTTCCATCTGTAGGGTTGCAGAATCCTTTAGCTTCTTGTGTACTTTCTCTAGTCCTCCATTGGGAGCCCTGTGATCCTTATAATAGCTGACTGTGAGTATCCACGTCTGTGTTTGCTAGGCCCTGGCATAGTCTCACATGAGACAGCTGATTAACAGTTGATGGGAGAGGATCCAGTACTCAGTGAGTGGTGCTATCTCTGCAAAGATGGTGATAAAATATATAAGAAAGCAACATGAGGGTAGTGTTTGAAAAATGAGTCAGTGTTTAAGAGAACTGGCTGCTCTCTTAGAAGGTCAGGATTTGAATCACAGAACTCAGGTGGCAGCTCACAGCCTCATGAAGCTCCAATATCAAGGGACCAAGCTCCCTCTTATGGACTCTGTGAACCCTGGACAAAAAAGGCCCACAGACATTCACGCAAACAAAACATTTTTATATATACATATATGTTATTAAAATAAAAGTTAAAAGGCATTTTTAAATTTTGTAAGTAGAAAAGCTGAGAAAACTGTGTTGAGAAACAAGCCAATAAGCAGCCTTGCTCCATGTACCCTGCCTATAATCCTACATGGGTTCCTGCCCTGATTTCACTCAGTGATGGAGTGTGATGTGGAAGAATCACACAAACTAATCTTTTTCAAAAGAGAAGGGAGGAGAGGGGGATTGGAATGGGGATTTGTTGATGGGAAACTGTGAAGGAAGTTATCATTTAAATTGTAAATAGATAACTAAATTAATGATGAAAAAAATAAGTCCTGTCAAGAACTCCAATGTGACAGTGTGAAACTGCTAATCTACAACCTGCTAAACTCACATGTGTGGGGTGTGGGCATGCAAGTGTTCTGTCTGAGCCTGCAGGCCACTTAAATCCTCAAAAACCCTGTGGAGTTCAACCCTGACTTCCTGGCACAGATGATCCCCAAAGTGTAGTGGGAAGGGCTTGTGCAGGTAGCAGACACCTCAATCTTGGCCCAGGTACACAAATAGCCAACTAGCTGCTATGAACAGGACAAGATACTTTTGAGGAAGATGTACCCACGTGTGGCTTGAGATTGATGTACTGGATGGTACTCTGCAATGGTCAGAATCCAGTGTTCTTTTCCCCATCATCCACAGGATCACCAATATGCTGTAGAATGATGAGGAGACAGAGAGGTAACCTTGCTAGCCACCACAATGCGATGTGGGAATGGGTATCCAGATGGAGGAAGACCCTCATGAAACAGTGTGGAGGGGATGGGATAGAGGGTTTCTGGAAGGGTGGGAAACTGAAAACGGACATCATTTGAAATGTATATAAAGAAAATATACAATTAAAAAAAGACCAACCAAAGAGTACATAGGGCGGGGCCCATGGCTGCAGCTTCATATGTAGCAGAGAATGGCCTATTTGGACACCAGTGAGAGGTGAAGCTCCTGTTCAAGAGAAGGCTCTATACCCCAGTGTAAGGGAATGTCAGGACTAGGAAGTAGGAGTGGGTATTTTGTTGATTACTGAGAGGAGGGATGGCATAGTGGGTTTTCAGAGGGGAAACCAGGGAAGGGGATAACATTTGAAATGAAAATAAAGAAAATGCCTCATAAAATAAAATAAAATAAAACAAAATAGATTGAAAACAACCACCTAGACACAATAAGTTAATAGCAGAATAATAAATAAGACAATGTAGTGGTGCATACCTTTTATTCCTGCTCTTGGTAGGCAGAGGCAGGGGCAGGCAAATTTATGAGTTCAAGGCCAGCCTGATCTCCAGATTGAATTCCATGACAACCAGGGCTAAACAGAGAATCCCTGCCTCGAAAAAACAAAAAAAAAATAAACAAATAAAGAGAAAATGAATGACACACAGGCATACAGAAGAGGACTGGTCCCAAAGACAGCTCTGTCCTAAATATACTAGAGCACATTGCTTCACAAAATGAATTCTGAACATGCTCTCACATAGTGCATTTGAATATACTTTCTAGGTTAACCCCATATGATCACAAGAAACAAAAGGTAACAAGAAGATCAGAGTCAGAAGTATATCTCAAACTCATGTCAAAGACAGTCTGGGAGGCACACCATGCTTCGGTTTTCAAAGTTCAATAGAGTGGTTCTCCACCTTTTTAATACTGCGGTTCCTTCATATATATACTTCCTTATGCTGTGTGGTGCCCCAACCGTAAAACTATTTTTTGCTGCTTCATAACTGAAATGTCCTACTGATATGAATTGTAACATACATTTCTGACATACAGATAGTCTTAGACAACTCCTGTGAAATTTGTCACAAGGACTAGCAACCTACAGGTTGCCAACCACAGTGCCAGCAACTAGGAAAACTAGCCAGCCCCTTGATTTTTACAATGTTGCCTTCCGTAACTGTGGTAGAATAGATGTGCTCTATTTTAGTGGTCTAAGCATGTTAGGATCTGTAACACTACCTGGAAACACACATACCAAATTAGATAAGGGAGTCTATTTTTTCTGTCCTGGACCTTGCAGGTTTGATTCAGCTCTAACGAAATAGAAGAGAAAGGATACTGGATGAATTCCTACTCAAAGTCTTTGGAGACAACAGGGATTTTATTGGGTTCTCATGGAGAATGGGAGAGTGTTTGTGCTCCATTAAAAAGGTACTCACATTCACTATTTTGATGCCATTCTTTCTATTTGAGTGTGCTTTGTACTTTTGTCTGCTATGTGTTGTGTTCTGTGTTCTTTGTTACTAACTCTAGGGTTCTTCCCATACTTGGAAAATGAAAGTCAGTTTGAAAACCTTTCATATTTGTTCTCTGTATAGAAACTCTCTCTCTCTCTCTCTCTCTCTCTCTCTCTCTCTCTCTCTCTCTCTCTCTCTCTCTCTCTCTCTCTGAGTTTTCAAGACAGTGTTTCTCTGTGTAGCCATGTTGTTCTGGAAATCACCCTGTAGACCAGGTTGGCCTCGAACTTAGAAATTCACCTGTCTCTGCTTTTCGAGTGCTGGGGTTAAAGGTGTTTGCCACCACCACTTGGAAATATGATTCTTTTAAAAAATTAGATTATGAGTCCTTTGTACCAAAAATGAGATCAAAATTTCAAGGAAGGTACTTTTAATTGAAAATGCATCTTTCTGATAAAAAAAAAATGGGGTATTCCATGGAGATACAGAAGGTTGAAAATGACACAAAAGGTATTGTTCTTCAACTAATTCCTTATCAGCTTGTAATTTTCTGAGGATATTGGCCACTGAGGCTTGAAGTATCAAAAACCCATCAGGCTATCTCTCTCTCATTCTTTCTCTCTCTTTCTCATTCTTTCACTCTCTCTCATTTTTTCTCTCTCCTCATTCTCTCTCTCTTTCTCTCTCTCTTTCTCTCTCTTTCTCTCTCTCTCTCTCTCTCTCTCTCTCTCTCTCTCTCTCTCTCTCTCTCTCTCTCTCTCTCTCTCTCTCTCTCTCTCTCTCGTTTTAAGCCATTCATCCAGTGGTTGACATCTAATGTTAATCCATTTCTTGTCTATTTCACACAGTGAGGCAATCAATATTGATGATATGACTGTGAAATGGTCCTTCTTACTTTTTTTTTCTTTTGCTTTTTTGAGACAGGCATGCCATGGACTCATTCATAACAGTTTTTCTCTCTAGAATAAGTTTGCATGCTTTAGCACTTGATAATCTCGATTGTTGATTTATTTTAATATCTGTGAGTTTCTGCAGTAACTGATTCTATTAGTTAGTGATTAGTTGCTGTGAAAAGACACCATGACCAAGGCCACTCATAAGAGACTCATTTCATTAGGGCTTTTCTACATTTCATTACACGTTCAGAGGTTCACTCCATGATCATCAAGGCAAAAAATATGGCACTGTCTAGGCAGACATGGTGGTGGAGAGGAAGTTTCGATTATGCACCTTCATCCAAATGCTTCGAGGAAAAACTATGTATTTTGCAAACAGGGAGGGTCTCTTCCACACTGGTAGAGCTTTAAAGCCCCAGAGTGATATGCTTCCTCCAGCAAGGCCAGACCTACTCCTACAAAGCCACACATCCTCATAGGCCAACTATATTTAGAATGCCACACTGGTTTCATAGCAACTTGACAAGATCTAGAGTCTTCAAAGAGAAGGAGACTCAGTTGAGAAGATGCCTCCATAAGATCCAGCTGTTAGGAATTTTCTTAATTGATGGGAGAGCACCCACTCCATTGTGGGTGTTGACATCCTTGTGGTGGTAGTCCTGGGTTCTTTAAGAAAGCAAGCTAAGCAAGATTAGAGGAGCAAGACAATAAGCATCACCACTCCATAGCCTATGAATGAGCCTCTGATTCCAGGATCCTGTGTTGTTTCAGTTTCTGTCCCAACTTATTTGGTGATAAACAGCAATGTGGAAGTATAAGCTGAATAAAACCTTTGCTATGGAATTTGCTCTTTGGACATGGTGAATCCTTACAACAATAAAAAACAGTAAGGTATTCTTAGGGAAAAAATGTCTAACAGTGCCAATGTCACTTGTCTTATAACCACAAATAATAATGTGTAGACATTTTATTTTTACTTAGAGATAAGCTATACTCATGTACCTACCTGAGATGTAATTGTTCTAGTTTTCTTCTTTCTCACCATGTAGAATACTACAATAAAAAATAACTTGGAAATAAAAAGGATGCAGATTGTCACTGAGGAAGACAAAACAGAAAGTTGAGTCAGTAACAGCAAACACTGCTTATTGGCTTGCCACTGTCTTAGCCACTGTTCTATTGCTATGAAGAGACACATTTGGTGACGGCAACTATTAGAAAACAAGGCATTCTTTGTGTAGAGAAAGGCCATTGACTTGTTTGAGTTAATTTTATATCCAGCTACTTCACCGAAACTGTTTATCAGGTTTTGGTGTTCTCTGGTGGAATTTTTAGGGTCACTTATATATACTATCATATCATCTGCAAAAAGTGATATTTTTACTTCCTCTTTTCCAATTTATATCCACTTGATCTCCTTTTGTTGTCAAATTGCTCTGGCTCATTCTTCAAGTACTATATAATAAACAGGATGAGAAAGAAATTAGGGAAACAACACCCTTCTCAATAGTCACAATAAAAAATATCTCGGCGTGACTCTAACTAAAGAAGTGAAAGATCTGTGTGATAAAAACTTCAAGTCTCTGAAGAAAGAAATTAAAGAAGATCTCAGAAGATGGAAAGATCTCCCATGCTCATGGATTGGCAGGATCAACATTGTAAAATGGCTATCTTGCCAAAAGCAATCTACAGTTTCAATGCAATCCCCATCAAAATTCCAACTCAATTCTTCAACGAATTAGAAGGAGCAATTTGCAAATTCATCTGGAATAACAAAAAACCTAGGATAGCAAAAACTCATGTCAAGGATAAAAGAACCTCTGGTGGAATCACCATGCCTGATCTAAAGCTTTACTACAGAGCAATTGTGATAAAAACTGCATGGTACTGGTATAGAGACAGACAAGTAGACCAATGGAATAGAATTGAAGACCCAGAAATGAACCCACACACCTATGGTCACTTGATCTTCGACAAGGGAGCTAAAACCATCCAGTGGAAGAAAGACAGCATTTTCAACAATTGGTGCTGGCACAACTGGTTGTTATCGTGTAGAAGAATGCGAATCGATCCATACTTATCTCCTTGTACTAAGGTCAAATCTAAGTGGATCAAGGAACTTCACATAAAACCAGAGACACTGAAACTTATAGAGGAGAAAGTGGGGAAAAGCCTTGAAGATATGGGCACAGGGGGAAAATTCCTGAACACAACAGCAATGGCTTGTGCTGTAAGATCGAGAATTGACAAACGGGACCTAATGAAACTCCAAAGTTTCTGCAAGGCAAAAGACACCGTCAATAAGACAAAAAGACCACCAACAGATTGGGAAAGGATCTTTACCTATCCTAAATCAGATAGGGGACTAATATCCAACATATATAAAGAACTCAAGAAGGTGGACTTCAGAAAATCAAATAACCCCATTAAAAAATGGGGCTCAGAACTGAACAAAGAATTCTCACCTGAGGAATACCGAATGGCAGAGAAGCACCTGAAAAAATGTTCAACATCCTTAATCATCAGGGAAATGCAAATCAAAACAACCCTGAGATTCCACCTCACACCAGTCAGAATGGCTAAGATCAAAAATTCAGGTGACAGCAGATGCTGGCGTGGATGTGGAGAAAGAGGAACACTCCTCCATTGTTGGTGGGATTGCAGGCTTGTACAACCACTCTGGAAATCAGTCTGGCGGTTCCTCAGAAAATTGGTCATAGTACTACCAGAGGATCCAGCAATACCTCTCCAGGGCATATATCCAGAAGATGCCCCAACTGGTAAGAAGGACACATGCTCCACTATGTTCATCGCCACCTTATTTATAATAGTCAGAAGCTGGAAAGAACTCAGATACCCCTCAACAGAGGAATGGATACAGAAAATGTGGTACATCTACACAATGGAGTACTACTCAGCTATTAAAAAGAATGAATTTATGAAATTCCTAGCCAAATGGATGGACCTGGAGGGCATCATCCTGAGTGAGGTAACACATTCACAAAGGAACTCACACAATATGTACTCACTGATAAGTGGATATTAGCCCAAAACCTAGGATACCCAAGATATAAGATACAATTTCCTAAACACATGAAACTCAAGAAAAATGAAGACTGAAGTGTGGACACTATTCCTCTCCTTAGAAGTGGGAACAAAACTCCCATGGAAGGAGTTACAAAGTTTGGAGCTGAGATGAAAGGATGGACCATGTAGAGACTGCCATATCCAGGGATTCACCCCATAATCAGCATCCAAAAGCTGACACCATTGCATACACTAGCAAGATTTTATCAAAAGGACCCAGATGTAGCTGTCTCTTGTGAGACTATGCGGGGCCTAGCAAACACAGATGTGGATGCTCACAGTCAGCTAATGGATGGATCACAGAGCTCCCAATGGAGGAGTTAGATAAAGTACCCAGGGAGCTAAAGGGATCTGCAACCCTATAGGTGGAACAACATTATGAACTAACCAGTACCCCGGAGCTCTTGACTCTAGCTGCATATGTATCAAAAGATGGCCTAGTCAGCCATCACTGGAAAGAGAGGACCATTGGACACGCAAACTTTATATGCCCCAGTACAGGGGAATGCCAGGGCCAAAAAGGGGGAGTGGGTGGTTAGGGGAGTAGGGGTGGGTGGGTATGGGGGACTTTTGGTATAGCATTTGAAATGTAAATGAGCTAAATACCTAATAAAAAAATGGGAAAAAAAAGAAAAAGAAGAAAACACGGCATTTAACTGGAGGCTTGCTTACATTTTCAGAAGATTGTACAATCATCACGAGAGGGACCCCATCACTGGAGCAATAGAGAACTATTGATCCTTAGGCAAAGAGATAGATTCTGCCATTGCATTGGCTTCTTGAAAACTCAAACCCATCCTTGTTGATACGCCCACTTTCTCCAATGAAGCCACACCTTCTCTTATTCCTTCTAAATTTAAACTCACTGCCACTTCCTGGTGACTAAATATTCATATATATGTGTCTATAGGTGACTTTATTATTCAAACCACCACTTTTCCCATGGCTCGTTCAGCTATTTTTTTTTAAATACAGCCTAAAAGGCTCCCATTTACTAAGGACTACTGATGAGCTTAGCCACAGTGATGGGCCCTCCCACATCAATCATTAGCCAAGAGAATATCCCATAGACTTACCTAATGAACAAGTAAGTGAATAGAGACTGATCTTCAATTGTTCTCTCTTCTCAGGTAACTGTGGATTGTCAAAATTGGAAAAAAAAATAATATCCCATCACAGTAATGTTTAACTTACACCATAACCTACAAAAACATTACCCAACACCATCTATTGCATTCTGCCCCTGCATAGACACACTTCCATGTATGGCATAAGTGAAGGGTGACTACCTCCATCAGCAAGGATACTCAATAATAGGTGACATGAGTTGAATATTTCCTATAGCCTCACAACCCCGAAATTCTACTGTGTATTACACTTACTGGGGGACTTGCCAATCTGTCCAATTTTATGCCACCAAAGCTATGACAAAAAGACTCCTCATCAAGAAATCTAATGAATTTTACCTGATTTCTTTCTCCTGAGGCAACTGAGTATTATCCCTTCATGCTTATATTGGTGTTTGATTCATCTGTAATAAACCCACTACTATTTACAGCTACATCACAGGAGGTATGACAAATACTATCTCCCATGAGTTGGCCAAACCTTTTCAGCAGCTTTTTTTGTAGTATCCTTTCTATAATAAAAAATACATTGATTTCTTTATTTTTAAGTGTGTAATTTAATGATTCTAACACATTTTCATCTCCTTCCATTTCCCCTCATTTTCTGCTACTTCATATGATATTGCAATCTATTAAAATACAGTAGTGAATACAGTGGAAAAAACAGTGTGGGAAGAATCAAAGTTCTTTATTACAAAGACAACAGATACACTGGCAGAATCTTCCAGGTACAACTATTTGGTAACTTTCGGTCTAATGTTAGCATGATTCTTCTAGAAAAAAGCTTAAAGAATTAAGGCATGGTTACAATGGACCAGAAAAGTCAGTATCACTAGTGAGACACACTCATGTAAATAATTTTCATCACTGTTCCGATATGCCTAGCAACAAGGAAAACAGGTCCATAGTCACAAGAGTATGAAAGGGGCATGAAGCAGAACAGTTGTCCAACTTATTATTACCCAGTAAGCCTCAACACAGGAAGTGACCAAAGACAATAAATAACTTCCAAGACATGTTCCCAATATCCAAGTTCCTTTACAAGTGTCTCACCCCTTCAATGCACACCCATCAATCAATTAACTCATTGATTAAAGCCCTCAGGGTCCAATCACTTTTCAGATTGTGTATAGTGTTCTATCTTTGAACATTGTATTTGGGGCCAAAACCTTCATCAAAGAACCACGACTGACATTGCAAACCCATTTCACCACACAATTCTTTATGTTACAAAAAGTGATAGGATCTATCTGTCTCTTTAAGAATATCTCTGTATAGCAGTTACAAAAGCAAAACGTCCAGGCCAACAGAATCATCACCTCCATGAGGTATTTTAAAATATGAGTTCAAGAAGAAGGAAAGTGCAATGAAAGTTAAGGTTCTTGATCCCACATCCCTCTATTTTAAAGCCATAGGTTGGACCCAGAAGTTTAGGTCAAAAGTGTAAATTTCACCTATACTACAACCATCTGTGATGATTTCTAGCCATCTCCAGTTTCAGTGTGGTATTTAGTCCCACCATCTGCATCACAGCATATTGCCTAGTGTGAAATAGTGCCAGCAGTTGATTGCAAACCCCACTATGCGTTGACTTGGATGTAAAATGAGACATCTATAATATAGACACACTTGTACACACACACATACTCACAGAAAGAGGCAAGAAGTAGAGGAGCTGAGTCTTAGGATCCCTCAATGAAGAGATAGTGGAAATCTTGTAAGGTAGAGAGGTCATTGAGAAACTGTATGTCTCTATCTGCACAAAATCAGGCCAGTCTGCCTTCCATCAATAAGTGGTAGGTTCTCACTATCAATCATCCCCATCTGAGAATGTATGGACAGTTAATGAAAGATGGAGAGTCAGTTTTCATCAAAGGTATGCCCTTTGAAGGTTATAGGTTGGCCAGGCACTACTGGTAGCTCCATGTCCAAGAGTTTATGGGCAACACAATTGATTTGAATGGGTTTTATCAAAAGGGAGAAAAGGAGACATGAAGTTGGAAGGAGGATTAAGGTGGGAATGGATCTGGTTTTGGTCCGGGAGGAGTTATTAAGAGAACTGGAAAATAAATTCCATCAAAATACATTGTATGAATTTCTCAAGGAATTAATGAATGTAGTTCTTAATATATAATGTCTGTACTGAACATATACAGACGACTTATATTTCCATCTCCTAAATAACAAACCCTTGTATAGCAGTTTCATTACATTAAGGGCAAAAGTAATCCAGAGATTATTTAAAATAAAGAAGGATCAGAGGTGATGGCCCAGGGGCAAATTCATGCCTGTGTTTATTTACTTACAACACCAGTGCTTAGGATTTTGGGAGCGGCAGAGACAGGAAGATGAATATGACTTCCCGAAAGCCAGCCTCACTATTAGCTCAGCAGGAAACCCTATCAAAAGCAGATAAATTAGGGAGTGAAGGAGCAAATCATACTATGCCCTTCCCTAGCCTCTGAACTTACCTGTACAGATCTGTGTGCAGAAACACATGAATATAATTCAAATATACAAGAGCTTATCTTGCATAGCTTATAAGCAGTGTTCTGTTATCTTAGCCTAGAGTCCTGAGGACTTTATATCATTAGAGTTCCTGAAGCAAACTCCCCAGATATAGCAGATGGGTATATGTTGTTACTATGCAAAGAGACCTCAGTTAAGTGTGTGTGTCAGTGATTCCAAAACAGCTTTTCTTCTCTACCTTTCTTTATATGGCACAGAACGACCTGTAAATAATTAAAATATGAAAACAAAGCTTTTTCACGAATTTAGGCTTGTGTTAAAATAATATTTATAACATTTTACTAAATGGAAGGGAAATCTTCAGCTCCCAGGAACAATCCTGTAGGCTTCTGTTTTGTCCCATTATGAACAAAATTAATTGCACATTGACAATTCCCACGGTTTTAACTAAATCAGGATGAAGGGATATGTTTCCATACAAATAAGTAATGCCAATGTGATTAATCAAGTAGAAATGTGGCAGGGTTAGGATGCCTTTGGCTGATGTGACAATGATGACTGATTAGTCTCTTGTTATGCAAATAACCCTAACCTCTAAGAAAAGAAAAGTAATGATATAGAATATTCCAAGAAGTGGCATGGACAATTATTACTTGATTTCAATTTCTTTTACATACTTTATTAGTTTGAATAATTGTGGCTAACAGAAGATCAAATATTCAAAGGAGTTATTTTTCCAGGTGGTGGGCTGTTTAGAAAGAATTAGGATTTGTGTTTTCATTAAAAGTGATTTGGCACTGGGCTTGAAATATCAAACACCCTTTGGCATATCAAAAACTCTCTCTCATTCTTT
Source organism: Mus musculus (assembly GCF_000001635.26). Taxonomy (NCBI): domain Eukaryota; kingdom Metazoa; phylum Chordata; class Mammalia; order Rodentia; family Muridae; genus Mus; species Mus musculus. The sequence continues at coordinate 78,868,941 of NC_000087.7, read as the reverse complement.
CTTTCTCTCTCTCTCTCTCCTCTTTCTCTCTCTCTGTCACTCTCTCTCTCATGTTTTAAGCCATCCATCCAGTGGTTGACATCTAGTATTAATCCATCGCATGTTTATTGCACACAGTAAGGCAATCAACGTTTATGATATGGATGTGAAATGGTCCTTCTTGCATTTTTTTTTTTTAGTTAACTCAACCTGGGAATATAGAACCGCAGATAAAGAACTGCCTCCATCACATTGGTCAGTTGCCACACCTGTAAGGAATGATCTTTTTTGGATGGCTGATGTTGAAGGGTCTAGCCCACTATGGGTAGTGTCAACATCTATGAAAAAAATATACAAGGTGTGGTGGTTATCGTGTAAGGGCCTGAAATTAATTTTTCTGGAAGAACTAAAGATCTATATGGCATGAAAAATTAAAGTGCCTGATAATTTGTAAGTAAATTCCATACTTACCAGCATTCAATATTTTGTCTACCCATATTTCAAAAGTAAAATTATCAAATCTATTTCACCCTGTTTTACTGCATTTAATCTATTAAATTACTTGTAACCAGAAATACTAATAAATTTTAAAGGCCTTTAAAACATGACTGGTTGATATTGAGTTTAACTTCATCACAACTTTGTAAGCAGGAACAAGAGCTAGATTGCCTTCTCATTTTCCAAAGAATCCATGATACACGGTTGCAAATAGCTTCAATACAAGGTACTTAACCCTGTAAAATTCCTGCTTTGTTTGAATAAAATATTTATTGCTCTAACTTTGGGTTTTCATAAACAGAATTTTGATGTGCTATCCAATGTGCTGCCTCAAAGAGTCTGGCACAATTTCTGACACTAAGAACAGTTTAAAGATAACCAGGGAAAGGTTGGAACAGGGAAAATAACCACCAAGGATGTTGGTGAGTCAGAAACTGAAGTCTTTCACAGGAGGAAAATAATAACAAAAACAAAACAAACAATCAACAAATGAATAAACAGAAACCCAACCACCAAAATGATAAAAACAATACAGGAGTGAATTACTTGGGCAGAATGTGACTCAAGTCATCAGGACATTTCAGTAGGGATTATATTTTGTATTTCGAGAAGGCCATATGAAAAGGTAAAGCCTAGATGGTTAATGTCTCTGGTGTAATTAGGGAAGGAACCAGCATGAGTGGGGTTCTATCATGCAAGCTGAACTAGGTGATGTCACAGAGCACTGGCCATAGATTGCACATCTATTCCACTTGGAGGCACTAGAATCCCTAGAAGGTGTGTCCACTATTTTCCCAGTGGTGTATGAAAGGCAGGCCAGCTCCTGAACCCCAACGTTGTTCCTCAAGTTTTTTTTGCCTGGTCTGTATCAAAAGACAGAATCTTGATGACTAAGACATTTTCTTTGGGTAAGTACATTTATGAAGTGAATGGGACCCTCATAGCTATAGAAAGCTGAAAGTTTTCCCTCCCACACTGAGTAACTGTACAATCTAAATTCTCCCATGTTTGGGGCCAGGGGCATGGTTGATCCAGTTTAGTTGATCTCCTGAATTTATTATCCTTGCTAACAATATCTCCTTCACAATTCCATTAAAATGTCAAAGCTCTTCTTTGTCCGTATGTATTTTAGAAAATGTTAGTTCTAAATGGCTGATATTGCCTGGACTTGTTGAGGCCAGAGTTGCAGTGGCAAATAATCACCAAATAATCCTGAGGCTGGGTCAGGTGACATAATACAGAAGGCCAGTGGTGTGCTGTGTCCCTGGGATATTTGTGAATATTGCCACCTATTTGACAGCTTGCAGGTACAAGAGAGGGTAGGTGACAACTCTGACTCATTTTCTTTATTCTTTAATCCTTGATCATTTTGTAAAAGGCATACCAACTTCCACATTGACATAGACATGCAAGGAGATGTTCCTCAGAAGAGGCAAATTAGCTCAGGGCTGAAGACATATTCATCTGAGTATGTTATTCTGAGCTCTCGAGAATTACTTGTTAATTTCCCTTCGATAATTTCCTTGTTTCCCTTATTTATTTATTTATTTATTTATTTATTTATTTATTTATTTATTTATTGTTTGTTTGTTCATTTTTTCTTTGGATGGGTGATTAATTTTAATTTGAGTGTGTTTTTGTGTAGCTTTGGCTGTTAGGAAAATCACTCTGTAGAATAGACTAGCCTTTATCTCACTAAGGTTTGCCTCCCTCTGCCTCTTGAGTACTAGGATTTAAGACTTGGGTCACTAACACCTCCTATTAACTTCTGATTTGATTGTTTGTTTTGTTTTTTGTTTGTTTTTCATTTTTGTTTTTTGTTTTGTTTTGTTTGTTTGTTTGTTTGTTTTTTGTTGTTGTTGTTGTTGTTTTGTTTAAGTTGTTAATGTTGTTGCTGATTTGGAGACATGGTTCCTTTGTCTACCACTGGCTGCCCTGGAACTCACTTTGTAGACAAGGCTGGTCTCTAAGTCAGAAATCTGCCTTATCCTGCCTTCTGAATGCTGAGTTTAAATGCTTGTGCCACCATAGCTGGATTATGAACTTCTTATTTGGATCAAATTAAGTTTAGAAGCCCAAACATGTTTAGCATAGCCTTCTTGACCTACTCAAAAATTCCATTAGAGAAGAGCATTTCTCCAGCATTCTCTCCCATCCTACACTCATTGCCTTTCAGTAACTCATATATATGACAGTAGCAACAGCATTGTGTCTGGTGTAAACAGGCAATACCTTCAATCCAAGGCAATGGGCAAGTATGATATTTGAACAGAGAATGATACCCACAAGACATCTGCCCAGGGTTGGTGTGGTCTACCACACCAGGGCTACAGCCATGTAGAAGACAATACCTCTGAAGAGTCTTAGCATGACATCCCTCATGAAGAAGAAGAGGAGGATGTCTTCTTCCAACGTCTTGAGGAATATTGTTGGCTGCAGAATTTCTCAAGGTTGGAAGGAAGGTAATGAGCCTGTCACTCAATGGAAGACCATAGTTCTAGGTCAACTGCCAACAAACCCTTCTCTTTATTTAGTGAAGTATGATGGAAATGACAGCGTCTATGGACAGGAGCTCTACAATGATGACAGGATTTTAAACCTTAAGGTTTTGCCTCCCAAAGTAAGATTTCCTCAGGTAAGGGATGCCCACCTCGCCAGAGCCCTGGTTGGCAGAGCGGTACAACACAAATTTAAGGGTAAAGATGGCTCTGAGGACAACTGGAGGAGGGTTGTGCTAGCCCAGGTGCCAATCATGAAGGATTTGTTTTACAGTACCTACAAGAAGGATCCAGCTCTCTACTTCTATCAGCTCCTGGATGACTACAAGAAAGGGAACCTCCACATCATTCCAGACACTCCTCTGGCTGAGGAGAGATCAGGAGATGACAGTGATGTGTTGATAGGTAACTGGGTGCAGTACACCAGAAAAGGTGGTTCCAAATAGTTCAGAAATGTTGTTTACCAAATTCTAGCCAATCCTTCACATTCAATTTCACATTTGCAAAGTGTCACAGAAATGCTGCTTATGACCAGAGTGCTTAAACTTCCTTATTCTCATGAAGTTTGTCACATTACCTCCTTGATGAAGGGCACAACCATCCTACTTCTGTGCAAAATTGCCCAAGCTCCTCCCCTATCTTACTTTAGGAAGATTTAGACATTCACAACAGAGAGTACTCCAACCTGTGTTGAGCACAGTGTGTTTGAGGAAATCCCCCAGATTCACCATCTTCCCAGTGTATGTCCTACCTATAACTTCTAATTTCCATGGTCTGGGAAGCACTGTTCTGACCTAAGAGATTTCTGAACACTCTGGACTGAAATCCCAAACAGAAGAGTATCAAGGTAAGGGTAAATCAGATTACTATCTTTGTTTTGTTACCTTAGACAGAGACATCATGGCCTCCATGCAGAGGAATGTGTGGATGGACATATATTTAAGGAAGACACTAAACCAGAAAATACCACATTACACCCTCTTAAAAGACTTCTAAGATTGTTGTCATGCCTACCACAGACATTCAGATGATGTGTATTCTTGATTGTGATTTCATGTTTGGAGCTGATGAAGGAGAAAGTACCTGGAATGTCCTAGAATTCTCAAGGTATCAATCAGTGTTCAATTTCTGCTCAATAGTGCTGCAGACATAGGAATAACAGGATAAAACTATTCTATACAATCCTATGAAGCTCCTATCACCATCCTCCTATTTTAGAGAATCTTAGATCTATCACTAATCCTGAGACAGGCAGAAACAATTCTTCTCCTGCACATAGGGGTACTGCATATGTCTCCCCTTACCCAAAGTATTCAACTTACTGTCTTTTACTGAATTGGCTTTTAGACTATACCTGAAATATTCCACTTTTCACCAAAGGATCTACCAGCCCTCCCTGTTCTAATAGAGAGCTACAGTCCACCAATATCCAAAGGGTTCTCAGACATTCTAAATATGCCCCTGTGGGAGTAAACTTGCTAAGTCTATTTAATTGGGCCTCAGATCCTTCTGCTTTGACCAAAAGGATTTCAATCTACTGACTCTGAGTTACCAGGGGCCTCAGATCTCATTTTCCCCAAGTGGTCATCAGATGTCCCTTTCTGACCAATATTGACCTTGCAATGTTCTCCTCTGATGCAGACACTTAGACACCCCCCCTCCAATTTTAACTCCCAAATGGACCTCCAGACCACCCAAGCTTAAAGTACCTGAGCCGAACATTAAGAAGTACAGCCCAGAACAAAAGCTCATTTCCTCAAGGCAGAAACTAAAATGATGTTCTCCTCACCATTCATACCTAGACCCAGGAGATGAACATATGCCTGAGAAGAAGAACTAGTGTGGAACTGTCAGCCAGGTTTTTGATGAGTGCTCAGACTGCTTCCTGATCCGGCACCACATTTACTATAGTGGACAGATGCTCTAGTCTCTGATGAGGAGTTGCTAGCTGTTAGGAAAAACCTGGAATGGGCTCCACTGCATGAGGTAGGCTGTGTCTTTGATCTCACGTCAAGGAAAGAACATGCAAATTTGAACTCTACCCAACCAAACATACTAGTTTACCTGTACAAAGGGGATTTAGATTTCCAATTTCTCACAAAGATACCCCTCTTACCATTGAGTTCCTATCTATTTTTCATGGCTCATAGGGTCTCATTTCTTCCCAATGTCCATTACTGGCTCACTTCTGACCACTAGCCATACATCTCTGATTAGTGTTGGGGGTGTTCTCGGTATGACACTAAGGCCAACAATAGTGCCTACATGCCATTTCTGAATAATTGGATCTTAAATTCCACCATTGTCCAAGTGTACTTCTGAAAGACTTTTCTCATTACATGGGGTCTCTACAGTAGCATCTTTGTTCATCAGGCCTCTAGTTGTACCTTCTGGCCTAAGCAGGTCTTATACTTCACTTAAAGAGATGCCAAATTTACACAATGTAGACAAAGATGCATTGAGCATTCTCATACTCATTAATATAACATTCCTCCCCTCAGGTTTGAAGTCTCCAGAGCAGCAAAGAGAGTGGGGAGTAGAACTCATCATCTTTAGGTCACTCAGCATCGATGGGTTGTTTGCAACCTTAGTATGCAGACATGGATGGTTGAACACAAACCTGTCAGGCTGATAAAGAACTAGACATCTACTAACGTCCTTGGAACCATGTTCAGATTGCTGCACATCCTCCTGAAGATGCCACAGATGACATGTTTCCTTGTGATTGTTGTTCTCTTCTTGTTGTTGCTGTTTTCTTTTAACATTTGAAGAGGATACTTTATTAGTCTGTTGCTATGTTAGTCATCTCCTGGCATTAGAAACTAACATCCCACTGTTTAAATGTTTTACATTTTCTACTCTTTTTGGAAAACACAACGTATGCACATCATTTTTTCCTATTGTTTCAAAGACATACCACTATGTAATTCAACTTTACAATTGTAAACATTTTGACCAATATTCACATGAATATAAATTTTATGTGTAAACTTCTTCCTGTGCTGTGTTATTTTTCACCAGATGACAGTTTCATTTGAGGTCATTTGAAAGATCGTTCCTTACTATGTGTCTTTAAAAGATATATTTTGGAGCTGAGGGGTATGGCTGAATATCTTCAGCACAATAAACACCTTCTATAACATTACTATCTAGTGGATTATAAGTATCAGGTTGTACACAGTAGTAACTAAAATAATGGACAATTTGAGAAAGATTTTAGGGTGAAATCTCTCATAATATACAGAAAAAAAGGAAATCCTAGATATTAATCAAATCTATGCACACCAAATGAACATTGTGGGTTTTGTGGGTTTGTTTATATATGTCTTTGTAGTTCGAATGTCCAACCTTTATGTCTTAATTGATGATTGTAAACAGTGCTCAGAGTGTGTGCATGTGAATTAAAGGGCACCATGTCTTTAGTGTTTAGATTAATTTCACATATAATTATCTGTCTATCTGTCATCTATGTATGTATGTATGTATGTATGTATGTATGTATGTATGTATGTATGTATGTATGTATGAAGTAATGATTGAATGTATTTATATAGATATGTATGCAACTATTTCTCTATCATCTACCTATCTCTCTCTCTTTCTATTTCTCTCACCCTCTTTCTCTGTTTATCTCTTATGCATGAATATATGCATGCATGTAGCTAGGTAGGTGTGGTATTTTTAATGTAATTGGTTCCCATCGCCCCATAGGCTGTATTAGGATGATTAACCTTGTTGGACTAGGTGTTTCCTTGTTGGAGGAAGGGTGTCACTGGAGGAGGTGGGTGGTCTCACACATGTTCAAGTTAGTTATGCCCAGTAGGGCTCTGTGTGTTTGCTGTCTCTCTGTCTTTCCAAGAGTAGCTGTGATAGAGTGTTCAGTGATTCAAGGAGGGGATGTTGGTTAGATGGCATATAAAGCAGGCAAGACACATTTACATACATGTTAGAAGAAGCAAGCTTTAAGAAGCACAAACAATCACACACACACACACACACACACACACATTTGTTGGACAGTGCAAAGCTTCAACCACTTTAAATATATACTCACATTTGGTGGATGGAACAAAGCACCAACTTTATTTTTCTCACACTGCTTATATATCTCTGCACAATCTTTCAATTAGTATAAAATTTATACTGGTTACTTTCTATTTTCTTCTAGTGAATAATTATCAGTATGTATAAGGAGAAGCATCTTCTCACTATACTTTTATGATGAGCTATTTATAAATTATGTTTATAAATATCCAATATTATTCCCAAGAACCAACACGCATTTCTAACTAAAAAACTTGTTATAGATTAACAAGTTGTAAGCAAGTAGGGTAATTTTTATTTCAGCCAGTTTCTCTTACTGGTAGACTGAAATTTGCCGTTATACAGAAAGGATTAGTTTTTATCTATCTCAAAAATTAATCCTTCAAAAATCTTAAAAGAATCACAAAACTAAACTTTTATATAAAAACCTATCATCCCTTTCTACTTTGAATCCTCAGGGTGCACATCTGTTCATTAACCATGTTTTTCTTAAATCATATCAGGAATCAGAATGAGGAAATAGGTACAAGGAAATAATAATCATCTGAACACCAGCCTGACTTTGTAAAAAAAAAAAAAAAGCATGTTTTTTGTAGTAATTCTTTCCAAGATTGTGGTTGAAGTATTAATCGCATCAGCTGCAATCCTTGAGAAAGTTAGATCTAACTAACACTGTGGGTGGCAATGATATTGCCCAGTGAGGGGCTGGAACCCCCCTTAAATTTTCATACAATCCATAGATTATGAGGAATGTGATGTGAGGGCAGCAAGTAGGGAGAAACTCTACAACAGCATGAGTGGTAACAGAGTGGTACCAGCTTTTAAGTGTTTAAGAGTGGTAAGAGATTTTAAGTGGTTCACCTCACCAAGAATCCATCAAAGCCCTGTATTTTGGAGGTAAAATGTACATTCTGGGGAGCCCCTCTGCCATGCTTAATATTCTAATAAAATTAAAAATAATATTAATTTCTCATTTAATAGACCCTGCTTACAGTCCCCCCAAATTTTACTCCCCACGGTTCTTTTACTACCTCCCATCCTCTCCAGTTCCTCCCCCTTTCGGTCATCATTCATCAAATACTTCTCTTTCAAATATCTCTTCCTGCATTTCCTTATTCAACCCCATCTCCCTCCACCATGCCACCTGATCTTCTCCTTCTTGTCCACCTTTGTACACTAATAAATCCATTCTATTTCTCCATACCATGGGCATCCATGTATGCACCCAAGTCCTTCCTCTATACCTAACTTCACTGGATCTACAGATTGTAGACAGGCCATCACATATGTAATGTTGAATGTCTTAATGTTTCACCAAATGTCTTAATTGCTGTCACCAAAAACTGTAACCCAAGCACAAGTTGGGGAGGGTAGGACTTATTTGCAATGTGGGTACTGTAAAGAAAAGAGACACTGAGCAAGAGACTGCCCCAAGAAAGAGACAGATACCAGACCACCTAAGTCCTTTTCTCAGAGGATGATGACTATATGATATGGGGAACAGACACCCTACGTGACACTAGGGTAACCCCAGCTGTGGAAGAGACCCTTATGGCTTCCCTTCATGATATCAGAGCAGAGTTTTTAGTCCTGACAGAGCCACTGGAGAAATTGAGGACCAAGAAATCCTTAGTATTCGGGGCTACTGGTCAGAAACCATACTCTTAGACCACTGATAAGAAAGTTAATCTATGAATAAGCCAAGTAACTCATTCCTCCCTCATCATTCCTCAAGCCCCACCACATTGTTGTGGAGAGATATACTAGCATATTTAAAATCCCAAATAAGCTGCTCTTTGGAAGGAACTTCAATCCCTTGGCAAGCCTGTCCCTATAAATTTAACTTTAAAATTAGAAGAAGAATATAGATTACATGAGTCTCAAGCCCCGTCAAGAAAAGTACTAGAATGGACCTATTTAGAGAGATATCCAACAGCCTGGGCAGAGACTGGTGGTATAATTGAGACAAAAATGCTGTCCCCCCCATCATTGTGACATTGAAAACTGGTGAGATTCCTTTCGGGGTACAACAATACACCATGAGCAAAGAGGCCAGTGAGGGCATCAGACCTCACCTTCAAAGGCTCTTAGAACTAGGCGTGTTTGGTCCTTTGTCAGTCTTCCTGGAATACTCTGTTGCTACCAGTTAAAAAGCAAGGCTTTGCCACCTGACACTCCCTAATAATCCCCCCTTACTAAAGAGACTGAGACTTTCTCATGGACCCCATATATGGGGAGGCCTTTAAAAAGATTAAAAAATCGTGCTTAGTGCCTCAGCCCTAGTCCTGACAGATGTGACCGAGCCATTCACTATTTAGATAAAAGAGCAGAAATAGTGAGATAGGTCCTGAACTAAGCTCTGGGGACATAGAAAAGACTTGTGGCCTACTTGTAAAAAAAAAATAGACCCAATGCCCAGTGGATGGCCGTCTTTCTTAAAAGATATCAATACTTCTCAAAGATGCTGACAAACTGACTCTAGGTCAAGGAACTATAGTAGTAGCCCCCCTCTGCCCCCATGCCTTAGAAAGCATTGTTAGGCAGCTGCCAGATTGCTGGATGACTAATGCTCACAGGACCCATTATCAGAGCCTCTTTCTGACTGAGAGAGTGTAGAGAGAGTGTAATTTGCACCCCTGCTATCCTGAATCCTTCCACCTTGCTGCCTGAAGCTGACAACTCCCTACCAGTGAAGGTGTATAGACATCCTGGCAGAAGAAACCAAAACTAAGAAAGAAGTCATTGACCAGCCATGGTCAGGTTGCCCCAATTGGTACACAGATGGTATCAGCTTTTTGATTGAAGGTAAAAGAAAAGTGGTGCCAGCAGTGGTCAACAGAAAAGAAACCATCCGTGTAAGCAGCTTTACTGAAGAAATGACAGTCCAGAGAGAAGAGCTAATCACACATACCCAAGCCTTGCAGCTGGCCATAGAAAAGAACATCAATATCTAAACAGACAGCATGTATGCCTTTGCCACATGCATGGTAGTATCTGTAGAAAAAGGATGCTACTCACTTCTACTGGGGAAGATATTAAAAATAAAAAGGAAACCTTGAGACTATTAGAAGCCATACACTTTGCAAAAAACTGGACATCATACATTGCCATTGTCACCACAAAGTCCATGAGGCCATAGTGAAGGGAAATCTGATGCCTGAACTGACTGGCCTAAAAAAAATAAATGAATAAAATAAAGAACGTGAAGACCATTATAAACTCAAAGATGCAGGCTTTGACTATACTCCAGAAGATCAGAAATTAACAGGCAAAATACCTGATATATGTGGGTGTACTACCCAGGGAGTCTCTAGGACCAAGATGGTTGCTCTGTCCTGCCCACAATAGAAAGGTAACAATATGTTTCCAATCTAAACCACCTCATGCACTTGGAAATTGAGAAGGTCAAAGAAAATGTTGAGAGCTCAAACTGCAATGTTATAAGATTGCCAGATGTTGCCCAGGGGATTGTTAATGAATGCCAAGCATGTGCCCTCACCATTGCTGGGCACCACAAGAACACCCCCCCAGAAGGTGGATAAGAGTTGACTGGCCATGAGCATACTGAAAAGTAGACTTTACTGAAGTTAAACCAGCCAAGTACAGTAATAAATATCTATTTGTTTTTTTGTAAACACCTTTTCAGGCTTGGTCGAAGCCTTCCCCACTAATAACAAGAACACCCATGCCATGGGAAAGAAGATATTAGAGGAAAATTTCCCAAGATTTGGCATCTCTAAGGTACTTTCATCAGACAATGGCCCCTCCTTCATTGTCCAGGTAAGCCAAGGGTTAGCCAGACAATGGGGGATTCATTGGAAGATACATTGTTCTTACAGATTCCAGACTTCAGGACAGGTAGAGTGGATGAATAGAGCATTAAAAGAAACCTTGACTAAATTGGTTTTAGAGACCTACAGAAAAGATTATGCAGCTCTTTTTCCCTTTGCCTTGTTCTGAGTATGGAACACCACAGGGAAATTTAAACTTACACCATTCAAACTCCTCAACTTGGGACGCCCCTCCCTTTAACAGAAGCAGGTGCAATGTTTGAACTTGATGTTTCTTTTTCAGAACCCCCTCTAGCTCACTTGAAGGCCCTACAATTGGTCAGAAAAGATGCCTTGGAAATGCTGAAACACAATAAAAAACAAAAACAAAAACAAAAAAACAAAAAAACATACTAACCAGGAACCATCTTCGTGCCACATAAATTTCAAACAGAAGATCCTGTCCGGGTCCGGTGCCACCATTCTGGCAAACTTGAACTCAGATAAAAAGGATGCTCCCTGGTGCTTCTGACAAGCCCTGCTGCCGCACCTCCAGCATGTAACCGCTTCTGGCCTGCCATGGCCCACTGGCCTGGCACTGCACAGGATCCCCCCTTCTTCCCTCCTCCCACTGGCAAGAGTCTCTTTCGTCTCATTCAAGGGACTTCTGAGGTTCTCAATCTTACAAATCCTAAAGCTGTGACCTCAGGTTGGCTTTATTTGGCAGCTGGGCCAGAGGTTTAATTTTCTAACTTATAAAATTAGAACTATGTACTAGAAGGAGTGGGAAATGTGAGAACCCAACTTAGAGCATTTCTCCCTGGAAGGTGAAGCCCCTGGACATTCTCCAAGCTTGTATTCCCTGAGCTCTAAAAATACAGCCAGAAAGAAGCTCTATGTTCTCTACAGCCACCAAAAAGCATTTTGGTTTCTGAGCCTTACAGCTAGAGATTCGAAAATTGGAGTTTTGCCAAGGACATCTGGGCAGAGAAGAACATTCCTCCCGACTCTTCCCAACTCTCCAAACTCTCCTCCCAACTCATCTCAATTCCTCAGGTAGCTAATAAAAACCCTCTTCTGTCACATCTCAGAGTCATACGCCCCTGCCCTGCACAGTGGAAGGAGTTTGTCCTTAGCTAGCTGATAATAAAACCTCTTACAGTTTGCATCAGGTGTGGATTTCTCTCAAGTCATTTGGGTGCTGGCCATCTCATCTGAGGACTTTAATGGACTTGAGAGGAGGTCCATCTTCAGGGTCTTACACATGGAGACCTAAGACCAAAATTCTTCAAACTATTATGCAAAATCAAAAGAGAAGGAACACTATTGAATTTGTTCTATGAAGCCAGATTACAATTATATTCAAACCATACAAAAACTCAATGAAGAAAGGAAACTTCAGATCATTTTCCCTTATGAATATCGAAGCAAAAATACTCAATAAAATCACTGCAAACCAAATAAAAGAATACATCAAAACGATCATCCATCATGGTCAAGTAGGCTTCATCCCTGTGATGCAGGGATGGTTTAATATATGGAAATTTGTCAACTTAATCCACTATAGAAACAAACTCAAAGACGAAAACAACATGATCACCTCATTAGATGCTGAGAAAGCATTTGACAAAATACAACACCCATTCATAATAAAAGTCCAGGAAAGGTCAGGAATTCAAGGCCCATACCTAATATAAAAAAAAAAAAAAAGTCAGCAAACCAGTAGGAAACATTAAACTAAATGAAACAATCGCATTAAAATCAGGGACGAGACAAGACTGCCCACTTTCTTCATACCTATTGAATATAGTAGTTGAAGTCCTAACCAGAGCAATTAGACAACAAAAGGAAAACAAATGAATACAAATTGGAAAGGAAGAAGTCAAAACATCACTATTTCCAGAATATATGATAGTATGTATCAGTGACCCAAAAATGCAAAAAAGAGAAATCATAAACCTTATATACGACTTCAGTGCAGTAGGTGAATATAAAATTAACTCAAACATATCAGTGGGCTTTCCCTACACAAAGGAAAAGGAGGATGAGAAAGAAATTAGGGAAAAAACACCCTTCACAATACTCACAAATAATATAAAAAAGCTTGGTGTGATTCTAACTTAGAAAGTGAAAGATACATATGATAAAAACTTCAAGTCTCTGAAGAAAGAAATGAAACAAGATCTCAGAACATGGAAAGATCTCCCATGCTCATGGATTGGAAGGATTAATATAGTAAAAATGTGTGTTCTGCCAAAAGTAGTTTAAAGATTCAATGCAATCCCCATCAAAATTCCAACTCAATTCTTTACTGAGTTAGAAAAGGCAATTTACAAATTCACCTGGAATTAAAAAAAAAAACCCAACAACAACAACAACAAAAAAAACCTAGTATAAGAAAAACTATTCCCAACAATAAAAGAACCTCTTGTGGAATCACCATGCCTGAACTCAAGCTGCACTACAAAGCAATTGTGATAAAAACTACATGGTACAGGTTTAGTGGTAGGCAGGTATATAAATGAAATAGAACTGAAGTCAGAAAAATAAACCCACACACCTATAGTCACTTGATCTTTGACAAAGGAGCTAAAACCATCTAGTGGAAAGAAGACAGCATTTTCAACAAATGGTGCTGGCTTAATTGGCAGTTAGCATGTAGTAGAATGTAAATTGATCTATTCTCATCCCCTGTACAATGCTCAAGTCTAAGTCGATCAAGGAACTGCACATAAAACCAGAGACACTGAAACTTATAGAAGAGAAAGTGGGGAATAGCCTGGAATACATGGGCAAAGGGGGAATATTCTTGAAAAAAAAAATACCAGCAATATCTTGTGCTATAAGATTAAAAATGGACAAATGGGACCTCATAAAATTGATAAGATTATACCCAGAAGTTCAAACTTGTAATAAGGATACATGCTTCACTATGTCCTTATGTATAATAACAAGAAGCTGAAATGAACCCAGATGACTCTCTTTACAGGAATGTATATAGAAAATATGGTAGATTTATTTAATGAATTACTACACAGCTATTAAAAACAATGAATTCATGAAATTTTTATACAAATGGATGGATCTGTATGATATCTTTCTAAGTGAGATAACCCAATCACAAAAATCACACATGATATTCACTCATTGGTGAGTGGATATTATCCCTGAAGCTCAGAATAACCAAGGTAAAATATGCAAAACCCATGAAACTGAAGAAGATAGACCACAATAAGTAGATTGTGGATAAGTACCCCACAATTCCCTGGGACTAAACCACCAATCAATGAAAACAAACAATGGGACATATGATTCCAGCTTTCTATGTAGCAGAGGATGGACTAGTCAGGCATCAATGAGAGGAGAGACACTTTTTCCTGTAAAGATCCTATGTCCCAGTATGGGGGAATACCTGGGCTGGAATTGTTAGATGGTGTGTTGGGGAGATGGGGGAGAAGGGAGAGGACAGGAGATTTTTGGAGTGTAAACTAGAAACGGGGATAATATTTGAAATGTAAATAAGGAAAATATACAATAGAAAAAGAAAGGAAATAATTTATTTGAAGGTTTTATGAGATAAATTCATGTTTGGCAAACATATTATACGAACAATGTTCAGGTCTTTTGTTGAGGCAAAATCAAGAAAGTTCTTCTTTCTCAAAATATAGTGATATAGTTCCAAGAGTAGGTATATGTGCTGCTAAACCTTGTATATAAGAATAGATAAATATAGGTAAAATTAGAAATGAAGTATATGTAAACTTAACAAGACTTCCTCCATTTCAGGTGACTAGGTAAAATCTAATGAACTGCAGGACACAATTAATACCTGACACTGGAAATGCTATACCTTCCAAAAGAGCCTCCTCTGAAACTTTTATGTCATCGTGCTCATCATCAAAGTCCAAGTGTAATAAGTAACCTTCCTTTGGTATCACCATCAATTTCTTAAGTGCCATTCTTCTCTTAAGAACTCAGTAGTCTTAGTTAAAAAACAAACAATAAAAATAAAAAGGAAAAAAAAGAACTTAGTTACCTGACTAAAAATTATCATTTAAATAATTAAAAATTAAAAAAAAATAATTATTTTAGCTCAATGAAAGATAATTTCTTTTGTTACTTAACATGTATATTTTTAATCAATTGCCTTTTTCAGAGAGTTCTGTATACATATTCAATATGGTGATGCATATATATATATACTTACCCGTACCATTTTCTCCATGTATCCCATTTATCATGTCCCTCTCCCTCACAACTTGTTTTAAAAACTTCTTTAACTCACTTCTTTAAAAACCTCCTTTAGAACCAAAGTTATCAATCTGCCATTTCTCAGTTTAAAAAAAACAAAACAAAACAAAAACTGGCCAATCTTCAACATGTGAGTCCTCCCCTCCTCCCAATAAACAATGAGCAACATCCTTTAACCTTTGAGGCATCTGAATTTTGGTCCTATCTCCCACAGATACTTTTTAAACAAAACATCAGCAATTCTGTTTAACAGTTTATCTCAGTCTAAGGTATACTCACAGTTCTATCCAGAAAGATAAAGAACATGGTAACTGTATATTCATATCAAAAAGATCCACCACTAAGTCTACAAAAAAACATGAACTACCACCACCACCCACACAGAAAGACCTTATATTGGAGAAATTAGGGATTTGGGGAAGCCGAGGATTTCAAACATCTGAAGATTGTAAGTTAAAGGCCAGACCAAGCTGGGCCAGCTGAAACTACAAAGATAGATCCCATCCTACAGAACCTAAACTGAGAGAAAAAGCTGAACTTGGTGGTGCAAGTCTTTAAGCCCAATACATGGGAGATTGGGACAGAAGGATCTGTGGTCAGAATCCATCCCCAATGACTTATGAATCTCTTACAATATCTCCTCTTCTTCTTTTCATTCATCTTCCTATGCCATTCTACTGTCTGCAATGTTCATACAGTCTATACCAAAGGAACACACCATAGAGAAGACAATGAGGAGGGACGAATCCTCAGTGTGTTTCTAAGGGATCCTGTACAGCACACAGGACAAGCGCCAAGGCATCTCATCCATGGCTCCCTGTTCCC
Organism: Mus musculus; assembly: GCF_000001635.26. NCBI lineage: Eukaryota > Metazoa > Chordata > Mammalia > Rodentia > Muridae > Mus > Mus musculus. Next base: position 78,853,076 of record NC_000087.7, on the reverse strand, counting down.
TGACCCACAGTCCTGCAGCTGGTTCTCTGATCCTATCCCCAGGCCCAAAGCTTTTCTCTTCCAAGGGTTCCGAATTCTCTATGGCCCTGACCTGTTCAATCCTCTTCCATGAATACGGTCCTCCACCTTACGTTCACCCTCAGATTCCACAGGAAATGGCGATCAGGAGGCTTTTCCTCACTTAGTGGCCTCCTGGGCCTGAGATTCCCCACCCTGTCACACCTCGATTAACTGTACAACAACCCTGATCAGGGCAGATTATCACTTACAGGTCATGTATGAGGAGAACACCTTCACAACTGCACCCTTCTGTGCTTAGCTCCTCAATGGCAAAAAAAAAAAAAAAAAAAAAAAAAAAAAGTTGTCAGGAGCCAGACCCGGACAGAAGCCTCAGAGGATCCTTTGTGATGCCAGCTGGAGCAAACAGGTCTCACCAAAGGACTGTGCTGATTGGCTAAATACCCCCTGCACATGCGTTCATGGAATACCAAGTACCAACAATTTGAAGGGAGATTTTAGAAGGTGGGAATAAGCCACTGGCTTTAAGGCAAATGATTTCCAGTTTGTTGGTTGATAATTGCTTACAAACTTGAAAATCCAGAACAAATATGAAACATATGAAATACAGCAAATGGCTCTACTTAATTTCAGCTGTAGAGGCTCTTGTACGCATTTTTGGTTTTTTATTTATTTATGTGCATAAACATTTAATAATGTGGACTTCTGCATGTACACACGCACACCAGAAGAGTCTATGCTGCCCTAAGAGTTCAGAAGGGAGCATACACATTTCCTTCAACCCCTGGTACTCTCCTGTCTCTACTTTCCTAGTCAGCTTGATTAGAAGAGTGTGCTATGCAGTGCAGGCCCTCTCTCTCTCACTTATGTGCTTGGCCACTCAGGCCCACTCTCTCACTTAGGCATTAGGCTGGGCAGGCACTCTCTGTCTCTCTCTTTCTCTCTCTGTCTCTGTCTCTCTCTCTGTCTCTCTCTTTGTCTCTTTGTCTCTTTGTCTCTCTGTCTCTGTCTCTGTCTCTGTCTCTGTCTCTGTCTCTCTGTCTCTGTCTCTCTCTCTCTCTCTCTCTCTCTCTCTCTCTCTCTCTCTCACTCTCTCTCACTTAAGTGCTAGGCTGCACATGTCCTCTCTCTCTCTCTTATGTGCTAGACTGCCCAGGGCCCCTCTCTCTCTTATATGCTAGGCTTCCCAGGACCTCTCTCTCACTTAGATATTAGTCCTTGCAGGCCCTCTTTCTCACTTATGTGCTAGGCTGGGCAGGGCCTCTCTCTCACTTATGTGCTAGCTGCCCAGGTCACCTCTCTCACTTATGTGCTAGGCTGAGAAGCCCCTCTTTCTCACTTATGCCGCAGGAGAGCACTGATTCTCTGAAACTGTGATTGTGCATATGTTATGAGCCACAATGTGAGTGCTTTGTGCCTGGTCCTCTACATAGAACAGGTGCTTTTCTTTTCTTTTTTGTTTTTATTATTATTATTATTATTATTATTATTATTATTATTATTATTATTGTTATTGTTGTTATTATTATTATTAAATTTCAAGACAGGGATTCTCAGTGTAGCACTGTCTTTCCTGGAACTTACACCAGGCTGGCTTTGAACTCAAAAATCCTTGTCCTCTGCTTCCCAAGTGCTGTGATTGAAGGCATGAACCACCACTGCCCAACCAACAGTTGCTCTTAACAGCTAGTTTTTCCATTTTTTCAACTAGTCTAGTGTGTATTTCATGTATCCTAGAGCATTCCGCCCATTTACTTGCAGTGTTTTCCTACTTGTGCATTAGATTTTCAAGGCTGGTTTGGTGAAAAGAAATGAAAGGAAGTAGTTAGGCACTTTAATAATAATAATAATAATAATAATAATAATAATAATAATAATAATAATAATAATAGAAACATTTTAATGTCTTTAAGTCTATCATTTTTAAAATGTATGAGTGCTCTGTTTATGGGTTCACCTTCATGAAAGAAGGGGACATCAGATCACTTTATATATGGTAGTAAGCCACCATGTTATTGCTGGGAATTGAAATCAGCAACTGTAAAATAACAGCCCCTTCTCATAACTGCTAAGCAATCCCACCAGTTCTAGAAATATGTTTTGATTTAATTTTTATTGCATTATGATAAGAAAATATACATAATTTCAATTTATCTGAATTTGTTAACAACTAAAAACATATTTTGAGTAAACAGACTTACATCACATTCTTCTTTTTATTTTGTACCCCAACTCCTCCAGCTGATGCCCACTCAAAACCTATCAAACCTTTCATTTTTATCATGTTCCTTAATATTTATAAAATATTTAACAATAAAAATGAATATTAAAAAAGTTGTTTGATATAAAACAACAATCAATTGAATAGTCTTATTGATATGTTTGTCTGCAGCAATACTGAAAATACATTTCTCTCATAAATTTTAAATAACTCCAAATATATTAACTGTATGATATATTAAAATAATATATCACTATTAGTTTTTTTGGTGAACATAAATAGTCTTTTGGTTTGTTTGTTGTTTGTTTGTTTTGTTTTTAGGAGATCTTAAAATTCTTGACTTACAGATTATGCTAACAGGACCCTGAAGTTGTCTTGTGTGAGGATAGTCCAGTGACTGGCAAATACAGAAGTGGATGCTCACAATCATCTATTGGATGGAACACAGGACCCCCAATGGAGGAGATAGAGAAAGTACCCTAGGAACTGAGGTTGTTTGAAACCCTAAATAAGAACAACAATATTAACTAACCAGTACCTCCAGAGCTCATGTCTCTAGTTGAATGTGTAGCAGGGGATGGCCTGGTAGGCCATGTGTGGGGGGAGAGGCCTATGGTTTTGTGAAGGTTATATGCCTCAGCTCAAGGTACTACTAGGTCCTGGAGGTGGGAATAGGTATTTTGGGGATCAAGGAGGGGGGAGAGGGGAGGCGGGAGGGGACTTTTGGAATGTAAATGAAGAAAGTATCTAATAAATATAAAATTAATATAAAATCTTGGCTTACTGTGATACAAAAAGAAAAAGAAAAAAAGAAGAACAGTTTATGGACACTGGATTTCATTGTAATAAGGCTGTACTTGAATGTCCCTCACATCACCAAAGTATTTTACCTCCATAGTAGCTAAGGGAAGAGTTGACATATCTGCTGCAGCAAGGAATGAACTGTAGGCATTATTTTTGGATACTAATTTCCTGCTATGTACAAAGCTATTTGATTTGAGTGATTGTTGTCATTCTCAGGCCACAGGTAACAGGGTACATTCACTTAAGGAATGGGTGTTTATTAAGATGGTCTATCCATGATGTCATTGATCAACAGTTTCAATGAAGAATTGTTCTGCTTCGAGAGTGTCACAGACGTTAGTTGATGATAGAATTCAGTTTCATTGGATGTGATGTTTTTTTGCAAAAGCATTCATCTCAGAATAATAGTAACTTTATTGCAAACTTGAAAAATGGAAAAACTCAGAGTAGAAGTGGAAGCTAAAATACTACCACCTTTTTGCTACTGTGATGACAGATGACTGATAAATCCTCTCTCACTCTTTGTAGGAATGTGTAAACAGGAACAATCAGCAATGGGTTTGGCTAAGATTGTTTTCCTGCTGTCCAAACCCTGTTACTCAGTATGCTTTGTGGTGGCCAGGAAGCTGAGTTCCTGAGGAAGTAAAGTTCTGGAGGAAGCATGGTAGGCAGAAGTCTCTGTGGAGGGAGTCAGTGAACTGTTGAAAGATGGTTAATCCTGGTTCAGCTTGGGGTCCCAGCGGGATGATGGTGGAGGGATGGAGGTGTTACTAAAGGAGAAAGGAGAGCAGGTGACCCTCATTGGACTCCTGTGGTTAATGCTTCTGGGTTCACAATCCACTTTACCCAAGAAAAACAGAGAACTTTTTCGCTATGGGCAGGAGATTGAACAAATTATCACCTAGCTGAAACCAGGAAGGCTAGGGAATTGGAGACCCTAAAAGTATTCTTGGGGCCTGGGGATGTGAGTTGTGAGTAAACTGGCGGTCAGTTACTGGTGGAAACAGACTAGATCCTTTTCTGTACTGCTGCTGCCCACCAGGAATTCAAAAAACAAACTGAAGACCAGTCTTCATTTTCCTTTACCTGGTTTTGAAAGGCCAGATTTCCAAAATTTGCGTATATAGGCGCCAAAGTGCTTCCAAATCCAGAGGCTCCTCTCAACCTCAGAAGAGCTGGTACTTCAGACATGATTCAGGGAAGGCTGTGTTTATGTATGTGTTGTTTTGGTATAGGAAGGTAAGCTCTAACTCTGTATCTCAGTATTATCTTAGCACATGTGCAGTTTGGACTGGCCTTGAAAATGAAGTACTCAGCCTTACAAATTTACTGGGGCCTAAGGAAACATGTCTTCTATATTTTTTATACTTAAATTTTATTTTTTATTTATTTATTTTTTCATTGTTGAAGATTGAATCCAGAGCTTCTTTGTGTAGCATTAAAATATTAAGTCCAGTCAGGCGAAAAGTATTTCATTAATATTTGCAAAAAAAAATAATAATAATAATTGTTTATATATCTTGTTGTATTACCAAACAAGAACAGAATCTTCAGTAACTAATGATAATTAAAATGCAAATTCTGAAGAAGTAATTGGAGATACACTGTATTATGTTCAAACTTATTATTTCCTTCTTAGTGTAAGTATTTCAATGAAAGTATAATTGATTGTATAGCAAGTAATCTATGTTAACATTTTGTATATGATGTATATTCCAAACAATAATTCTGTATGATTAATCTTTAATTTTAATGGTTTTCTTGGAGGGTATAGTGTTGTGGGTCAAACTCTCATTGTCATGCCTGTATGTCAAAAGCTGAGCCATCAAACTCTAAGATCTGCATCTGTACTTTTTAAAACATTAATTTCTTTATAGATTTCCAGTACAAAATCTTCAGGGAAAATTTGAAGGTACATTTTTGGATATATAATTTTTTAAACTATATAGTATTAGCATAATTTCTATATTAGGAAATATTAGTTAATATACTGTATGACATCATAGTGAATTATTCTTTTTATATGTAGTATTTTGTAACTATTTTTATTTTTATTTATTTATCTATCTATCTATTTATTTATTTATTTTTACTAGATATTATGTTTCTTTACATTTCAAATATTAGTCATTTCTTTGTTTCACCCCAGATAATCCCTATTCCATTTACCCTCTCTGTGTTTTTATGAGGGTCTCCTCCATCTTTCAATTTTACCCTCCCCACCCTGGTACATGCCTACACTGGGGAATCAAGCCTTCACAGGACCAAGAACCTCTCCTCCCACAGATGTCTGACAAGGTCATACTCTGCTATATATGCAGCTGGAACCATGGGTTGGTGCTTAGTCCCTGGGTGCTCTGGACAGTCTGGTTGGTTCATATTGTTGTTATTCCTATAAGGTTGCAAACCCATTCAGCTCCTTCAGTTCTTCCTGTATCTTGTCTACTGGGAACCCCATGATCAGTCTGATATTTGTCTGTGAGCATCAGCCTCTTTTCTTGCCAAGAAATGGCTGAGCTTCTCAGGAGATAGCCATATTTGGCTCCTGTCAGCAAGCAAGTGTTGGTATCCACAATAGTGACTGGGTTTGGTGTCTGTATATGGGATGGATCCACAGGTTGGGCAAACAATGGATAGTTATTCCTTCAGTCTCTGCTCTGCACTTTGTCTCCATATTTTTTTCCAAGGAGTATTTTGTTCCCCATTCTAAGAGGGATTGAAACACCCACACTCTCATCTTCCTTCTGCTTGAGCTTCATGTGGTCTGTGAATTACATTTTGGATATTCTGAATTTTTAGAATAGTATCCCTTTATCAGTGAGTGTGTACCATGTTTGTAATTTTGGGATTGGGTTACCTCACACAGGATGATATATTTTATATCCTTCCATTTGCCTGTGTATTTAATAAAGTCATTGTCTTTGTATCATTTGCATATATTTTTATCTCTATTGCTCTATTCTACAGCTTGAGGTCGAGGATGTTTCCCCCTGTACTTCTTTTATTGTTGAGAATAGTTTTTCAATATCCTGGATTTTTTTTTTATTTCAGATGATTTTGTAAATTGTTCTTTCTATCTTTATGAATAATTGAGCTTGAATTTTGATTGTGATTTCACTGAATTTATAGATTGCTTTTGGCAAGATCACCATTTTTACTGAATTAATCGTGCCAATCTATGAGCATGGTAGGTCTTTCCATTTTCTGAGATTTTCAATTTCTTTCTTCAGAGACTTGAAGTTCTTGTCACACAGATCTTTCACTTGCTTGGTGCGAGTAACAGAAAAGTATGTTCTACTTTAAGTAAATGTTAATGAGACTTTAAATTTTGATTTACATTTGTTGTGGAAATACGGAAGTATTGCACAAAGTTTTAGAAATGTACTTTATGGTTTATTATGTTTAACAGTATAGAAAAAATCAGTTACATAATCAGGCAATTTGTATATTTTAATTGAATTATGTTTTACACTAAGTCTTAACTGAGTCAATATAGGAAAAAAAATTAGACTTTCTATTTGGTAGAACAGAATAAAACCCTACTTTGAAATACAATTAATTTACTAAAAAAGATTACCTATCTATCTATCTATCTATCTATCTATCTATCTATCTATCTATCTATCTATCTATCTATCTATCATCTATCTACCTCTCTATTTTCTATCTATCTATCATCTATCTATCTATCTATCTGTCTGTCTGTAAACTTTAATTTTGAAAATCTAAAACATAAAATAAAACTTCTCTGATAATCTCTTAGAAAAAAAATCTGCAATTACTTCCCATTAGATGATTTTTTACTGCTATTTTTCTTTTTATAGTATGAAAAGAACAATTTAATTTTTTTGAGCGTTCTTTTCCTATTTGTATAAATTTGACTGCTTTCATTACTTTGCTTTACAGGGTCATGATCAACAACAAATTATATGAGCAGTATAAAAATATGTTTCAGAAGTTGTATGTGGGTGTAGAGAAATTCGATAAAGAACAAGAAAAACAAGTGGTTGGTATAGTAAGTAACTTTATAATTAACCTCGTATACCTATGTATCAATTAGGAATGGAGAAACTAGCCTTGTGTTCGACACTTGAAACTAAATTAAGTCTCATTATCTAACTATCCTTGGTTCTGTTCAAGTCCTACTGAATTGTAAATCAGAGAGGTATGGTCACATACTATACCAATGAAAACCACTAAGAATTTTAATGGAGACGAGATCATAAATTTCCAAGAGACAGACATTTGCTGAGAGATGAAGAGAGGATTACCAGTTTTTACAATATGTCAGCCTCAGGTATAGTTGAAAGATAGAGAAAGATTACTTACTGTTGTCATCTGGACGCTGTCGTTAATTTTAGAAAACCAAATCAAACTAGCAAAGTAGTTTTAAAATCCTAAACTTAGTCCCTATTTAGTAAAAAAAAAAAAAAAAAAAAAAAAAAAAAAAAAAAAAAAAAAAGTGTATGGAAACAACTTTCCTAACAACCATGGCAAAATAATCCTGTGTAATAATATCACCAAACTATTTTAGATCGTCTCCCCGTTAATGTAACAATCATTGTAGTCATCAAATGGTTTCCAAGTAAGATCTGAGGCAATTACCATATTAACCATTTTTTTTTGGTTGGTTAATTGTTTGGGGGGTATTCAATTTGAAATAAACAGGAGATCATTTCCTGCATGAGAACAACGTGGAGGGAGCTGCCATTTTGAGTCAGTTCAGGAAACAGATAGGGACTAAAGATAAAAAATAAATAAATACTCCAAATGAAGGCAATTTTTAAACCTTTCATAGCATGGCAAAAAACACTGTAGTCATTTACAGACCAAAAGCTAGAACCTCTTTGTAGTGTTGGCATTGGGCTTACCATCCTAGTCTCAGTATACTAACTTACTTGAAAATTATCATAAAAACATACACTGAATATTTTGTCTTTAGATCTCTAAAAACCTCAGAAAAACTTATCAAAATAACAGACTACAATAAATTCAAGAGAATCAGTTTCATTTTATTTCAAAAAAATTTAGGCTTTTTATAATATTAAATATTTGTTATGAGTAATTCTAGCTCATTTGGTCATAAATATATATGTTTTTAGGAAAATAATTCTAAAAACTTAAAATGCATGTTTTGTATTATTATGTATAACATTGGCAAATTAGATAAGACATGCTCATTCATGTTAAACTCATAAATCTACTCCTATTTTCTGAATCTCTTAAAAATCAGAAACCTCGCTAGGCAAGATCTTAAACTACTGTTCTCCTGTAGGCCATGACATTTTTAGCAGATATTTAAATGTATTAACTGATCTACTAATGAGTAGAAATCTGAAAGACCAGAATCTCTGTTGCCTTTCACATAATGACTCTATTCAATGTAAACTATGACTACAATTAGAAAAATACTGAAATCCTAAAGTCAAATCCTCACCTCTTTTATCAGTCATAGAAAATCTTTTAATAGCTATGATACTGTAATCTGTAATCCCAGCACTTGGCAGTTGAATGCAAGAGGATCAAGGCCTTTGACTGTCCATAGCTATATAGCAAGTTTGAGGTCAGCATGAGTAATGTAGGACTGTCTCAAATAAACCTGTCCCCTACAAATCAAACAGAAATATAATGTTAGTATAAAGATATAAAAATAGTAAATATTGCTGTCACTTCAGTAGGAAATTGTTGACCAGAAATACTAAAATAAATGTACAATTGGAATTTTTTTACTATACTTTTGAAGGGAAAACTATTGAAATCTGGATATCCATAGAGTTCCCTGTTTAGAACATTATCCTGACAGCATATAGCCCAGAACTGGTAAGAAGCAAGGCTTGGAGAATCACAGGAGTTGCCTTGCCCAGACTTTAGAGATGGCAGCAAATAACTGTAAGTATCACCTGTTATTTTAGACTGAGGAAGTGCAATTGATGATGACATGTTCCAATATAATAATAGAAAAACAAACAAACAAACAAAAAACTAGTATTTCTGCTTTAGATCTTGGCAGGGCCATTCTAGCCCCATCGTTTGACAAAAGCACAGCACACCTCAGAAAATTGTTTTGATGACATCAACAATTGTCAGACTTAAAATCTATTGATGTGCTTCAAACATCTCTCATCTTCCGGGGTTATACATGGTGGTATTTATGAGACCTCTAAATGATCCCTAGGAATAGGAGCATAGTGTGTAGAGTTGGGAGAGGATATATAGACTGGAGAGATAAAATGGGAAGCATGGTGATCCTTGGATTGCCTGTGCCATATACCTTTGCAGTTGTGGTAATAGATTCAGTGCAGATTGACACTATGAGCACTACCCTAGCACACAGTACAGTGCTTTCTTTTCTTTTTCCGGGCTTTTGCCTGTGACAGGGAATGTAGCTTGGATACTACTGGGTATTGTGTGGAAGATAACAATCTTTGGATCAGTTCAAAGCTTTGGGAGCTGCCAGTTAATAGGCTAAGCTTCAGACTACATCCTACCAATGGATAAATAGGGTCCAGTCTAGATGAATTTCTGGATCCCCAGGATACATGAATAGCATGCAGTATTCTAGAGTAGTATCCAGCTTAATGATACTTCTGTTGCTCTTGTGTCTTTCCCTCTTCTGTATCCCCCAAGTTCATTCCGCTTTCTTGGCATGACTCACAAATGAGCCTTTGTGTATTATCCTGTGGTATATGAGAGGAGTTGTCTGAAGAGAGATGAAATATTGAGTCATGGCAAACACAACTGTGGAAATGGAAACCATCCAGGGGCAAATGTTGTAAAATTAACATAGTCTGTGAAAGAAAAATGCTTTTGCTTTCAGAAGGAGAGTGAATGGAGTTTTTCACTAAGCTGGAAGGGGGCTAATAAAGACCCTTTTTAACTGGAGAATTTAATAAGAATGAACCAAAACCCAGGTGCAATTATTCTTACAGGAGTGAACTGGATAGATGGGTAGAGTTTGGCTAGTATAAGATACTTGATTTAATGACTTTTGAGGTTTTTTTCGAAATCATGATCAATAAATTCTGCCCTCTGTGACATATCTACTATATTTGTTTGAAAGATGAATAAACTAGGATACATAGATATAGCTTTATAGTATAGTTCTTGAACTTTCATGATGTGACAATTAAATCTGTATGATCAGGACATATTTAGAGCTCTGCATTAGGCACACATAATCTATAGCTCCTGGGGACATACACGCAAATGAACAAACATGACTTTATAGTGTTTCTTGTTTTCAGAATGGAATACATTTTATAAATAATCTAAAAGCAATAGGTTCAGTTTCTATGTTCTTAGAGACAGAACCTTAAAGACCCTAAAAACTCTAAAAAATAAAAAATAAAAAAGAAGAGAAAAGAAAATAAACTTGAAGCTTTAAATAAACAATAAAAACCCTAAAACAAACAAACAAACAAACAAAAAAAAACATAAAATTTTTGAAAAAATAAAACTAAAAGAACCTAAAACCCTAAAGAAAAACAAACAAACAAAAAAAATCAACAAAAAAATTCTAGATCTCTACAAAGACCCAAAAAACCATAAAATAATTACCACAAACAAACAATCAAGGAAAGAACAATAGCCACACTAAGCCTTAAAAAAAATCTTGCCAAATACACTGAGAACAACCCTAAAATCATTTAAAAAAACGTAAAAAAAACCCTAAAACAATAAAGCAAAACCTAAAACCCTAAAAAACCCTAAAATTATTAAACAAACACTAAATGACCCAAAAAAGCTATTTTTTAAATTCTTAATTAACATTTTTAAAACCCTACAATTCTATAAATAAGAAAACACAAGAACTCTAAAAAGACCCTAAAAAATTATAAAACCCTAAAAAAAAAATCCAAAAACTCTACAAGTCTAGATCCCTAATGAGACAATAAAAAAGCAATTAAAAAAAAAAAGAAAATGAAAAGATACAAAACCACCACCCCAACAACTACAAATTCTTCTGCCTTAAAAAATCGCCAAAAACACTGGAAAAGAAAATCATTTTCCAAACCTTATTAAAAAAATGCTTAAAACAATTTTTAAAAATTCCTTAATTAAAGTAAAAAACAAAACAAAACTAAAAAATAAAGAAATACCCTAAAATTCTTTTTTTTTTCTTATAAAAGAAAACATTTATTTGGGGGCTCGCTCACAGTTTGAAATGGTTAGTCCATTATCATCATGGTAGGAAGCAGACAGGCATGGTGGCGGAGAGGTAGCTGAGAGCTTCGAATCCTGATCTGAAAGCAGCCAGGAGAGAGAGTGAGGGGGAGAGACAGAGAGAGAGAGAGAGAGAGAGAGAGACAGAGAGAGAGAGAGAGAGAGAGACAGAGAGAGAGAGAGACAGAGAGAAACAGAGACAGAGACAGAGACAGAGACAGAGACAGAGACATAGTTTCAAAGTCCTGGTATGGATTACTAGGAGTGATCACACCTGTTCCAACAAGGCCACACCTCCTAATCCTTCCCAAACACTTCCATTAACCAGGGAATCAAGCAGTCAAGCATATAAGCCTACGTGAGGTTGTCTTATTCAGACCAAGACACTCATTAAACCTTGTAACAAAGCCAAGTTGAAAAGCAGTACTGTACAAGTGTTATGAGAAAAGTTGCTGGGACCAGGCTTACATTGCAATGCAGTGACCTGGCAACTCACTCAACAACAGTAAAAAGACCCACAAGAACTGAAAAACCCTAAAAAAAAGTTCCTTTAAAAAGTTCTAAAAACACATCAAAACTCTGAAACTCAAAATAAAATCCTTGAAAACCCGCTTAAAAAAGCAAAACAAAAAAACAAACATACAAACAAACAAACAACAACAACAAAAAACCTACTATACCCTGAAACCCTAAGTAAAATCCTGAGACTATAAAATCAATCCTACCCTCCCCCAAAATACCTACAAAACCCTGAAACATTAACTAAAATCCTAAGATAAAAAAATAATCCTAAGCCTATAAAAAAAAGCAAACACACACACAAGAAAACAAAAAACCCTTACAAAATCCTAAAACCCTATAAAACACTAAAAGTATAAAAAGAAACAAAAACAAAACAAAACACAACAACAAGAAGAACAAAATCACACAAAAAACTACAATTATCCTAAAATTATTTATAAACACTAAAAAGCCCTAAAACCCTGAAATACCTTAAATAAATAAATAAATAAATAAATGAATAAATAAATAAATAAATAAAATAAAAATAAACCTCAACCCTACCCAAAACAAACAAACAAACAAGCAAACAAAAAACTTATAAGGACAAAAAACCTACCAAATTTAAAACCATTAAAACCCTAAAACTCTAAATAACACAAAGGGCTTTACCCTCCCGCACACACCCCCCCTCTAAAAAAAAAAAAAAACCTGAAAACTGTAAAATACTAAAAAGCCCGAAAAAAGCCTAAAACATTAGAAAAAGTAAATCAAAAGAAAAAAAAATCTAGAATCTTTAAACAAATACTGAAATAGTCCTAAAACACAAAAAAAAAAAAAAAGAAAAAGAAAAAAAAGAAAAAGAAGAGAAAAATAAAATTCTGAAAACACACCTATTAGCTAGGCAGTCATTCAACTTACAGAGTTTAGCCTGCTTCTGAGTGCTGGTATTAAAGGGGAATAAAACTATACTTGACTCCTTTTTGTTTGTATAATTGTTTTCTAAAATATTTTTTTTTCTCTGTGGGTGAGTATATGTGTGTGTGCGTGTGTGTGTGTCTGTGTGTGTGTGTGTTGTCCAAAGAGGTCATCAGATCGTCTAGAACTAGAATTGCAGGTGGTTGTGAACAACCATGTGGGTGTTAGAAATTGAACCCTGGTCCTGTGCAAAAGCAATCAGTGGGCCTAAGCAGTGAGCTATCTCCTCAGTCCTTTCTGCTTGGTCTAATCAATACTTCACTATTCATCTTGCCTAAATATGTCTTTATTCCTACTTCTTCTGTCTGTTTTTATGTGATGAATTCTTGTTTGCTTTTCTCTTGTTTCTCCAATTACAGCACCAAGATTCTTCATTTCCTTTTGTTTTGGAAGATTCTCAAGGAATCTTAAATCCAGACTTTAGGGCAGTTATTTAAAATTCACACCTGGGGATTAATCTTCAGAAAATTATTTTTGGGAAAAACATGTGATTATTTCAACATCTATAGTAGTGTGGGGGCATTATTCTCCCTACGTCATGTACACTTAAGATCTTTAGATACCTCCTTCCCTGTGATAGCCTTGCAGCTCACTGAGTGACATGTGCATTTGATGATAAATGATACACAAACTTTGAAGCACCTTACCATATCCTGTCACCCATATCATGTTCATCATAGCAAGAACCACAAGTGAGTTGAAAAATACAAATATATTTTTTAGTGTCTTGAAGCTATAATCCCCAAATTAATCAAAATATTATTTGGACTCTGTTACTTTATACCAGTGTTTTTTTTAAGTGTACAAGTCGCAGGCCTTTTCTGTGACCCTTTGCACAGGTTTACAGTGTCCTTTTACCATCTTCATCCTCCCCACTATCCTCCATTGCTATCAGATCTCCCCCCTCCTGCTGCGCTTACTCTTCCAAAATACCTCCTATTTTTTAATGTCCCTTATTAAATTTATATTTTTACAATAGTCATTTTGAGTTTTACTTGTCTAACCTAATATATAGTATTTAACCATTCCATCCATTTTTTTGAAAACAAAGCGCTGCACTAATACACATAGATGAGAAATATATTTATCTCTCTCTCTCTCTCTCTCTCTCTCCTTCTGTCTCTCATTTTTAAGGCATTCATCCAGTAGTTGACATCTTAAATCACTCCATAGCATGTATGTTTCATACCGTGAGGCAATCAATATTGATGATATGGATATGTAGTGGTCCTTCTTAGATTTTTTTTTGTGAACTTAAATCAACCTGGGAAGATAGAATCTCAGATAAAGATCCTCCATCACATTGGCCTGTGGCCACACCTTAAGGAATGATTTTTTTTTTTTGATGACTGTTGTTGAAGGATCTAGCTCTCTATGGATAGTGTCATATCCTATGAAGATGATGTACAGGGTACGGTGGGGACCGTGGAAGGTACTGAAAAGGATTTTTTTTGAAGAACTGAAGATCTATGTGCCATGAACAATTAAAGTGTCCTCTAATTTGTAAGTAAATTTTATACATACCTGTGTCCAGTATTCTGTCTACACATATTTCAAAAGTAAAATTACCTCATCTATTTCATCCTGTTTTACTGCATTTAATCTATGAAATTACTTATAATCAGAAGTGCTGGTAAATTTTAAAAACCTTTAAAATATGACTGGGAGATATCAGGTTTTTTTTTTAATTTTATCACAACTTTGTAAGCATGCCCAAGATCTATGTTGTCCTCTTACTTTCCAAAGAATCCATAATTCATGATTGCCATTGGTTTCAATACATGTCATTTAACCCTGTCAAATTCCAGGTTTGTTTGCATAAAAATAGTCCTCCTCTAACTGTGGGTTTTCATAAAGTGAAAATTGGTGTGCTATCCAGTGTGCTGCCTCAAAGAATCTGGCAATATTTATGATAAGAAGCACAGCTTAAAGATAACCAAGGGAAAGGTTGGAACATGAAAAATAACCACCATGGATGTTGTCAAGGCAGAAACCGAAGACTTTCTCAGAACGAAAATAAAAACAAAAATGAAACAAAACAAAACATAAACCAAACAAATAAATAAAAATTCAACAACCAAACAATAAAAACCATGCAAGGGTGTAATTCTTTGGCAGAATATTACTCAGATCATCAGGCCTTTCAGTTGGGATTTCATTTATTATTTCTAGGAGGCCATATGAAAAGGTAAATTCGAGATTCTGAATGTTTCTGAGTGTAACTAGGGAAGGAACCAGCCTGAGAGGGGTTCTATGATGTAAGCTGAACTAGGGTGATGTCACAGAGCACTGGCTGGAGGTTGCGCATCTATTCCACTTGGAGGCGCTAGAATCCATTCAAGGTGAGTTCACTATCTTCACAGTGGTGTGTCAAAGCCAGGTCATTTTTTCCCACAGGCTTTTGGTGCCTGGTCTGTATCAGGAGATCTTGACGACTAGGATATTTTTCTATGGGTAAGTACATTTATGAAGTAATTGGGACCCTCATAGCTACAGAAAGCTAAAAATTTTCTCTCCTACAGTGAGTTACTGTACATTCTACTTTCCCCATGTTTATTAGCAAGGGAGATGAATAGTCTAGGTTAGTTTATCTCCTGAATTTATTATCCTTGCTAACCATATCTAGATCACAATTCCACTAAAATGCCAAAGCTCCTGTTTGTCCATGTGCATGTTAGAAGTTATTAGTTCTAAAAGGCTGATATTGCCTCGACTTTTTGAGTTGTTCTTGAGTTCAGTGATGCAATGGCTTCATCGAATAATTCTGAAGCTGGGTCAGGAGAAACAATAAAGGAGGACAGTGGTGTGCTGTGTCCCTGGGAAGATATTTGTGAATGCAAGAACTTAGCTCAGAGCTTACGCGTACAAGAGAATCATGGTGACCCCTCTGGCCTTTTTTTTTTTTCTCTTCTTCTTGATCATTGGGGGTAATTGTCATAGCACCACCTAAATTGACATAGAAATTCAAGGAGAGGATCCTCATCAGAGACAAATTTACTCAGGTCTGAAGAAATAAATGTTGATCTGAGTATGTTATTCTGAGCTCTAGAGAATTACTTGTTAATTACACTATTTTTATTTCCTTGTTTCCCTTGTTTCTTTTTTTCTTTGTTTGTTTGTTTGCTTGCTTGGTTAATTTTATTTGAGTTTCTGTATGTTTAGATTTGGCTGTCAGGAAACTCACTGTGTAGACCAGACTAGTCTTTCTCTCACTAAGGTCTGCCTCACTCTGTCTCTTGAGTACTATGATTAAAGTTATGGGTCACTACCACTTCCTATTAACTTCTCCATTTGATTGTTTTGTTATTTTCTGTTTGTATTTCTGTTTTGTTTGTTTTTCGTTTGATTTTCGTTTGTTTTTTTTTTTTTTACTTGATGTTGTTGTTGTTGTTGTTGTTGAGACAGGGTTCCTCTCTATAGCACTGACTGCCCTGGAACTCACTTTGTAGACCAGGCTGGTCTCTAATTTAGAAATCTGCCTGTCCTTGCCTTCTGAGTTCTGGGATTAAATGCGTGTACCACCATGGCTGACTTATTAACTTCTTATTTTTATAAAATTAATTTTAGGAGCTCAAAACTGTTTAGCATAATCTTCTTCACCTGCTCAGAAGTTCTCTTAGAGAAGAGTCTTGGTCCAGCATTCACTCCCAATCCATAACCATTGCCCATCAGGAATTCATATATATGATAGAGGCAACAGCATTGTGTCTGGTTTAAACGGGCAAGATCTTCAGTCCCAGGCAATGAGCAAGTATGATATTTGAAGGGAATGGAAGCCCCAAGACAGTGTGATCTACCACAACAGGTCTACAGCCAGGTAGAAGACAATACATCTGAAGAGTCTGAGCATGACATCACTCAAGAAGAAGAGTAGGAGGAAGCCTTCTTCCCAGGCCCTGGGGAATATTGTTGGCTGCAGAATTTCTCACGGGTGGAAGGAAGGTAATGAGCCTGTCACCCATTGGAAGGCCATCATTCTAGGTCAACTGCCAACAAACCCTTCTCTTTATTTGGTGAAGTATGACGGAATTGACAGTGTCTACGGACAGGAGCTCCACAGCGATGAGAGGATTTTAAATCTTAAGGTCTTGCCTCACAAAGTAGTTTTTCCTCAGGTGAGGGATGTCCACCTCGCAGGCGCACTGGTTGGCAGAGAGGTACAACACAAATTTGAGGGGAAAGATGGCTCTGAGGACAACTGGAGTGGGATGGTGCTAGCCCAGGTGCCATTCTTACAGGACTATTTTTACATTTCCTACAAGAAGGATCCGGTCCTCTACGTCTATCAGCTCCTGGATGACTACAAGGAAGGTAACCTCCACATCATTCCAGAGACCCCTCTGGCTGAGGCGAGATCAGGTGATGACAATGACTTCTTAATAGGTTCCTGGGTGCAGTACACCAGAGATGATGGATCCAAAAAGTTCGGAAAGGTTGTTTACAAAGTTCTAGCCAATCCTACTGTGTACTTTATCAAATTTCTCGGTGACCTCCATATCTATGTCTATACTCTGGTGTCAAATATCACTTAAATTGAAAAAAATCACAAAGTACAGAAATGTAAACTTATAGGATTGAAAAAAAATGGTTGTTTTCCTGTGTTGGGTACCTATGGGTCTTTGACAACCTCAGTATCTTTGTCAATAAAATTTGTTTTGTTCTAAAAATTAATATGTGTGACATGACATGCTTTTAGTGAACACTTTGTTGGAAGAGATGGACTATGGTAGAAAGAACATCAAAGGAAGATGAAAGTTGCAACGCAGGCTGTGAACAGTGCATACATCTAATATCACACAGGCTAAAATGGACAGGACTTAGATTCTGTGGTCTGCATAGTGAGCAAGGAATTGGAGATATGACTTAGAGGAGCAGGGATGGCAGCAAAAAATGGATTTTTAGGAAGAAGCAGAGAAAGACAGGACATAGATAGAATCTCTGGTATGAAGTCTGAGGGAGAAACAACAAGTTGGGGAAAGAGTGATAGATAAAAGGAATGTGGCCTTGTTACACAAAGTGCAACCCAGAAAACTGATCCAAAGAGATTCAGAAATCAGACAAAATAAGGTTTCATTTGAATAATGAAACCAAATGAAACTTGTCTCTCATTTTAAGATTTATTATCTTTATTTATATGGGTGGGAGTAGGGCATGAGCTTGAGAGTATAGGTGACCACAGAGACATGAGTTGTCAGATCCCATGGAGCTGGCATTAAAGCTGATTGTTAACCATTGGATATGAATTCAAGAAAACAAATCCAGTTTTTTTGCGGTACAGTAGTGCTCTTGACAACATGGTCATCTATTCCCATTAAGATATCTTTTTAAGAAATCCAATATTAACATGCAGAAAAGAGACCAGGTAGAAGTTAAGAAAGATTAAATTGATGGTGACCTTTAAAAACAATAAAGGACACACAAAGGACTAGAGGACACTGAGGGACAAATGAATTCTAAGATGAAGTTCTCAAAATGTGAAGCAGGAGACCCAGGAAGAATAGAAATTTTGTGCAAATAGTTAAAATTGGGCATATCCACATTAGGTTCTTTGGTTTCTTAACAAATAGCCAGCTGATCAGATCAAAGAGTAATTTAAAAGAGAAAATGAATAAACTGTGAGATAATATATGGTGGGGCGTGGATCCTGAGTTCTTTCCCTGTGCAATCTTTGCCTGGGATGAATCCTGTGATCTTTTGGAGGTCTCTGTTGAGTGCCCCAGATGATCATCAAAAAGCTCACCACTGGCCTGTTCCCCTGGCTCTCCTCCAAACATCTGACTCCCAACATACCTATGTACCATTTCAGCCTGTCTATTCCCTGGAAATTCCTGTCTCAAATTTATGTGTGACCTCCTTCTCATAAAACAGTGAAGGTGTACTCAATGCATATGTGCTGATCTCTTTTCTATGCCAGTTCTCATGGGTTTCAAACTCTATGAGGTTGCCCAATATGTTGGTCACTACTCCTGAGTAGCCCCTGTGCTTCATGGGGGTCTTAATGGGTCCCATATGCACTCTGAGTGTTTCTTTTGTTTGTTTGTTTGGTTGGTTTTATTGTTGTTGTAGGTTTTTTTGTTTGTTTTTGTTTTGTTTGTTTGTTTGTTTTTTGTTTGTTTGTTTTTGTATTGTTTTTTGTTTTTGTTTTTAGTCAGGCTTGTCATGGACTCAATCATTTGTGTTTTTTCTCTAGAATAAGTTTGAATGCCAAATGACTTGAAAATACTCTTTATTGTTGATTAATTTTGATATCTGGGAGAGTTTCTATGCTAGCTGGATGTCTTAATTAGGGTTTCAATGCTGTGAAAGATCACTATGACTAAGACAACTCATTAGAAACATTTCATTAGGGCTTTTCAACATTTCATTGCAGTTTCAGAGGTTCAGTCCACTATCATCAAGGAAGTGAACATGCAAGTGTCTGGGCATATGTAGTGGTGGAGAGGAAGCTTAGAGTCTTCTGCATGCAGGGATGTTGTCTTCCACACTGAGCAGAGCTTTAAAGCCTCACAGTGATATGCTTCCTCCAAAAAGGCCACACCCACTCCTACAAGGCCACACCTCCTCATAGGCCAACTACATTCAGAGTGCCATAATGGTTTCATAGCAACTTGATAAGATCTAGAGTCTTGCAAGAGGAGGAGCCTCAGTTGAGAAAATGCCTCATTAAGATCAAGCTTTTAGGAATTTTCTTAATTGGTGGGAGAGGACCCAGTTCATTGTGGGTGGGGACACCCTTGTGGTGGTAGTCTTGTGCTCCTTATGGAAGCAAGACTTAAGGAGCATGTCAATAAGCATCACCACTCCATGGCCTATGCATGAGCTTCTTGCTCCAGGAACCTGTGTTGTTTCAGTTTCTTTCCAAACTACTTTGATGATGAACAGCAATGTGGAATATAAGCTAAATAAAACTTTTGCTATGGAATTAGCTCTTTGGACATGGTATGTTCTTACAACAATAGAAACCTTAAGTAAGACAATTTCTTAGAGGAACAAAATATCTAATACTACCACTGTCACTTATCCTATAAGGACAAATAATGTGTAGATATTTTATTTTAATTTAAAGGTAAGATATTCTCATGTATATAATGACATGCAATTGTTCTAGTTTGCTTCTTTCTCACACCGAAGAATACTAACATCAAACATAACTTGGGAATATAAGGGTTATTAGCTTACATGTTACAGACTATTACCAAGGAAGGCAAAACAGGAACTTGAAGCATTACCAGGAAAGAGTGCTTATTGCTTGACCCTATCTTAGTCATTGTTCTATTGCTGTGAAGAGACATCATGGATAAAACAACTATTATGAAACAAAGCATTAACTGGGGGCTTGATTACACTTACAGAAGTTTAGTCAAACATCAAGTCAGTGACCGCAGCACTGGAGCAATAGAGAACCATTTATCCTTAGACAGAAACAGATATTCTGCCATTACATTGGTTTCTTGAAAACTCAAAGACCACCCTTATTGACACAACCACTTCCTCCAATGAAGCCACATCTTCTCTCATTCCTTCTAATCCTTAAACACACTGCCAATCCCTGGTGACTAAATATCCATATATATGAATCTATAGTGTATATTCTTATTCAAACCACCAAAAATCATGTGGCTTGATCGAATATTTTATTTTAAATACAGAGTAAAAGCTTTCCTTTTATAAATGACTACTGATGAGATTACCCACAGTTGCCTACCCTCACACATCGACCATTAATGGAGAAAATGTCCCATAGACTTACCCAAAAACCAAGTGAATAGAGACAATTCTTCAATTGTTCTCTCTCCTAAGGTGACGCTAGATTGTCAAGTTGGAGATAAATAAAATCCCAGCACATTAAGGTTTATCCTGCTCCATAACCCACACAAACATTACTCATCACAATCTCCTCATTCTGCCTAGGTGTAGACCCACTTCCCTCCATGGCAGAAGTGAAGGGTAAGTACCTCCAACAGCAAGAATACTCAATAATAGGTGACAAGTAGTGAATATGCCTTATAGCCTCACAACACCTACATTCTAATTTGTGTTACACTTTCTGGGAGACACCCCAGTCTGTCCAACTTCCTGCCAACACAGCTTTGACCAGAAAAATTCTCATCAAGAAATCCAATGACTTTTAATTGATTTCTTTCTCCTGAAAGAATGGAGTGTAACCCCTTCATGGATGTATTGGTGTCTGATTCATAAGTAATAAAACCCAGTACTATTAACAGCTAAATCACAGGTGCTATGACAAATAACAACTCACATGAGAAGCATCACATTTGGTTAAGCCTTTTCAGAAGGTTTATTGGAGTTTGATTTATATACTAAATAAATCCATTGATTTATTTATTTTTAAGTGTGTAATTTAATGATTCTAAACACATTTCACCACTGTCATTTTTCACTCATTTTCTGGTACTTCATATGATATTGAAATCTACTAAAATACAATAGTGAATTCAGAAGAAAGACCAGTGGTGTGGGTAGCAGCAAAGTTCTTGAGTCTCAAAGACAACAGATACCATGGCTGAATATTCCAACTACAACAACTAGGTAACATTGGTTCTACACTTAGCATGCCGTTTCTAGAAAAAAAAAATTAAAGAATTAAGCAATGTTTCCTCTGAACCTGACATGTTACTATCACAAATGAAAGAAGGATCCATGATCACATGAATATGAAAGGGGCATGAAGCAGCACAATTGTTCAAATTATTGGCAGCTAGTCAGCATTAACACAAGAAGGGACCAAAGACAAAAAACAGCTTTGAAGACATGTCCAAATGACCGCGTTCATTTACAAGTTTCTTACCCATTCCTTGTATATCCATTGATTGATTAACTCATTGATTAAAGCCCTCAGGTTCCAATCACTTTTCAGAGTGCATATTGTACTACCTATGAACATTGTACTGTGGACCAAAGCCTTCATCTAAGACCCATGACTGACATTTCAAAACAATTTAACCACAGAATTCTTTATTTGAAACAAAGTGATAAGATCCATCTATCTCTTCAAGGATATCTCTGTTTTGTTCAAAAAGGAGAAAAATGCAATCCAAGTTCAGGATCTTGATCCCTTATCCATGCATCTTAAACCCATAGGGGCTAGCCAGAATGTAAGGTCAGAAGTCTAAACTTCACCTATACTACAACTAACTCTGAAGATATCTAGCAATCTCCAGTTCCTTTCTGGTACTTACCCACACCAAGTCTGCATTAAGGAATATGGTCTAGTGTGAGATAGTGCCAGCAGTTAATTGCAAAATCCCACTATGAGTTGAGTTGTATATATACTGAGACATCTGTAATATAGACACACATGCATATTCACAAATACTCACAGAAAGAGGCAAGAAGTAGAGGAGCTGAAACTTAGAAATCCTCAAGGAAGAGAATGAAAATCTTGTAAGGCACAGAGGTAAGAGAAAAACTGTGTCTTTCTGCACAAAATCAGGACATTCTGTCTTCCATCACTGAATGGGAAGGCTCACTATCCCTTATCGCTATCTGATATGGTATAGACAGTTGATGAAGGATGAATAGTAAGTTTTCATCAAAGGTATTGACTTTGAAGGTTATAGATTGTTCATGCTGTACTGGAAGCCAGATGTCTAAGAGTTTATGGGAAACACAAATGATTTGAATGGGTTGTAACAAAGGGGAGAAGACGAGATATGAAGTTGGCAGGAGGAGTTAGGTGGGAGTGGGACAGGTTTTGTTCTGGGAGGAGTTACTAAAATAATTGGAAAGTAAATTCCATCAAAATATTTGTATGCAATTCTCAAGGTATTAAGGAAAGTAGTTCTTAATATACCATGTACTGAACACACACAGACCACTTATATTGCCATCTTCTAAATAACAAATTCTTATAGAGCAGTTTCATTACATTGAGGGCAAAAGTCATCCAGAGGTTATTTAAAATAAAGAAGAATCTAGGGAGATGGCCCAGTGGTAAAGCCAAGTGTTTGGTCAAACATTCACCTAAACACCAGTGCTTAGGAATTGGAGTGGCAGAGACAGAAGAATGACTGTGGCTTCCTGAATGTCAGCCTCACTCCTAGCTCAGCAAGAAACCATGTCACAAGGGGAAAATTAGGGAGTGAAGTAGCAGAAAACAGTATACCCTTCCCTATCCTCTGGACTTACCTGTATAATTCTGTATGCATACACACATCAATATGATAACTGTATAAAAGAGGTTACTTTGCATAAATTATAGGCAAAAGCAATGTTGTTTTAACCTAGAGACCTGAAGACTTTTATATATTAATGGTCCTGGAGAAACTCTCCATATATAGAGGATTGATATATCTTCTTCCTGTGCAAAGGAAACCTAAGTTAAGTGTGTGTGTCAGTGACTTTAAACACCTTTCTTCCTCTAGATTCCTATTTATACCACAGAATGGTCTGTAAATAATGAAAAGATGAAAATAAGACTTTTTCAGGGTGTTGCCTTCTTTTAAAATCATATTTATATTTTACTAAATCAATGGAAAATCTTCAGCTCCAAGGAACAATGGATTCAATATTGTTGACTTCTGTATTATCCCATTATGAATAGGAATTAATTATACATCAACATTTCCAACGATTTGAACTAAATCAGGAATAAGGGATATGTTTCCATAAAAATAAGTAATGCCAATATCGTTAATCAAGTAGAAATGTGTGTGTGTGTGTGTGTGTGGTGGGGTTAGGATGCCTTTGGATTATTTGAGAATGATTGCTGATCAGAAATATGTTATGCAAATAACCCTAACCTGAGAGAAATGAAAAGTAATGATATAAACTATACTACCAAGTGTCATGGCCACTTATTAGTTGATATCATTTTCTTTTTCATTCCTTTATTCGTTTGAATAATTGTGTGCCACAGATGATCACACGTTCAAATGTGTTAGTTTTCCGGGTGATGGGCTGTTTAGAATGAATTAGGAGTTGTTTTATTATTAAAGGAGATTTGTCACAGAGCCTTGAAATATCAAAAACCCATCAGACTCTCTCTCTCTCTCTTTCTCTCTCTCTCTCTCTCTCTCTCTCTCTCTCTCTCTCTCTCTCTCTCTCTCTCTCTCTCTCTCTCCCTCTTTCATTACTCTCTGCCATCTCCATCATAAGTTGTTCGCTCTCAACTACTGCTCTACATGTTTTGCCTCTGTGTTGCCATGGTGTCTACCATGATATCCTGGACTTGCCCTCTGGAACTCTAAGACCACAATTAAATGTTTCCTCTTATAAGTTTGTTTGGTCATGATGTCTCTCACAGCATAGAACAGTAACCAAGACATACATACTCCTGTTTATTTTTTGAAACATTCTTTATTTCTTTCATTAAAGTTACCTTTTGTCCATTGAACAGTTTTAAGAATAATGTTAATGGGCCCAAAAAATTGTGCCAATAGGAGTGGCACTCTCAGGAAGTGTGAAAAAGTTTCATGAGGTGTGACATTGGTGGAGTAGTTGGGACACTGATGGAGATGTGTCTTTGTTGAGTTGGTGTGATCTTGTTGGAAGAAATGTAACAATGTGGTGGTAGACTTGGAGGTCTGCTGTCCTTAAGCAATCCCCAGTTTGACACAGTCTCCATCTGCTTCCTGTATATCAAGACCTAAAACTCATCTCCTTCTCCAGCACTTTGTCTGTCTGAAGGCTACCATGTTTCCAGCCATGACAATAATGGAGTAAACCTCTGAAAAGAAGTTACAAAGTGTTCAAGATTTACTATGATCCTGGTGACACTTCATGGCAATAAAACCCATACTAATACTCATATAAACACTCAAAAACACATTTGGTGTTTTGTGGGAACAGACTTTTCAGGCCCTCTGCCTACTGCCTGGAAGCTATTCATTTCCAAGCAGCTATCAGATGAAGTTATAGAACTCTCAGCTCCAAATGAACCATGCCTGCCTGGATCCTGACATATTCTTACCTTGATGATAATGGACTGAACTTCTGAACCTGTAAGCCAGCCCCAATTAAATGGTTTTCTAATAAAACATGCATTGATAAGTGTGTCTGTTTACAGCAATATAATCTTAACACACACATGTACATATACACCTAGATATACTGAGTCACAGACACACACACACATGGAAACATTCACACACACACACACACACACACACACACACACACACACACACACACACACACACACACACATTCATTTACAGGGACTTTAGATTCAGCCAGTACCCATGCAATTTAATTGGGGTGTTGAATACATGTGTTTGTGGAACATGACTATTGCTCTTTCTATAAGGAGTTATGTGGACAAAATCTGCACACTCACTTCATTCCTCTTCAACATCAGAAATCTCAATTTAAAGAAAGTGAGATAATGAGAAGTAGTTTTAGATACCTCTCTTTTTTTTCCTGTGAGTAGCTTCCACTTCAAATCACCAAAGAAAAATAAACATAACAGGAAAGAAATTCATATTCAAATGCTCTTGACAAGCTCATAATACATTCTCCATAACGAATATAAACTTTTATTTAGAATTCCCAAGGAAATGAGACTTTTGAAAAATCCTTACTTTCAGATAGGCTTTGGTATTTCATTTCCCTGCAAAAGAACACCAATGTAAAAAGACAAAATGTAGATTGCTTTGTGCACAAGTTGAATCAGAAACATTTGATAATGTGCATACAGGGACTCACCACATTTTTACAAACATATATATATATATATATTATATATATTGATAGGGTGAAAGGAGACATCTGGAGAACAATAAGACCCTCATTAGCATTAAACATTCCTGAAGTCAAGTAATAACATCTAACAACATCAATAACAACAACAACAAAAACAACAACAAGAATAGATGTTCATTAGGAAGAATTTTTTAAAATAACCTTCCATTAGCCACATAAAGAGGGGGCATGATCCATCTGCAACACTTTATAGATACTTATTACAATTACCACTAAAATTTTTAAAATAATACGGATTTTTAAAAATGAAATTGAAGTAAAATAGATTTTTCAGCTGTTAAAAGGGGGAAAATCTGTTCTAGAACGAAATAAAGAGTGTAAGAACTAATTGATTTTTTAATAAAGAACATCCTAATAACTCATGTGTCAGTAAGTATCAGGATTATAATGCAGTTGATTTTCTCATTGTAGAATAATTTTAATGTGTTTGAATATTTCCAGTTGTAAGAATGGATCTCAGAATTTTCACAGGACAAGAAGAAGACACCAAGTAGATCCTCACTTTTGTTTCAAAATTCTTAATTCCTTTTTTGCAGAGTCCCAGACATTCCAGGGAAGGGTTTGAAACATCCAACAACTTCTGAGACCATAACCTCAGAGAGAAGCTACCTTTCTCAGTAAATGGAACTAGGAAAGCTGAAAAGATCCATCAAATCGCTTTAGAACAAAAATGGCAGCTGGTTCACAGAACAAGGTATCATTTAGCAACTCAGCCAAGAAATAAGAGGATTTGAAATGATAATAACACAGAGTAATAAAAACCACTATGCAGTTGTAATTTAATCGTATATATATACTTTGGACAGAGAAAGCAATCAAATCTTGAGATCTCTTTGCTCAGCCCAATGAAACTCTGGGTCATGCTGCAGATGTTCCAAGTTCATGGCTCATCACAGATACTGGAAGTCTCTGGGAAACTAGAACTACATCACGTAAGTGCTGTGAGTCCAAAGACATGATTTCAGAAATTGTTCAAGTCCTCATCTTGCTTGAAAAAAAAATCACATAGCACCAGAAGTAATAAGAAGTTCATGGTATCAATGTCAACAGGTAAGCACTACTAACAAATATCTGTTAAGCATTGGATTGTTACCAACTCAAATGAGGAGATGATTTTTAAATTTAAATGCAGTTACATTTTAATAATTTGTAGTAATGTTAAGTGTCCAGTGTGAAACTGTGGGTGTAGGGCAAGTTGGTGATGTGAGAGAGAACATGGACGGCAGAAGGTTCTGTGCTCTGTGAAGGCTGACATGGGAGGAGTGAAGGATAATTACCATGCATACCTGATTGTGCATCTGGCTGTGTAAATCCACTGAAACTACACGGATGGGGGTGAACTAGGGGAAGACAATGGTACCAGATTCTTTGTCTCTGGCATCCCATATTGGGCCTAAAAAACATAGACAGTCTAATGTTTTAGAGCTTTATTTTAGACAGCAAGGAGAAAAAAAAGAGTAAAAAGATTGTTTGACTTGCTATGGCCAAAAGGAGAGATGGGGAAAGACATAGAAGGAAAGACAGAAAGCAAGTTAGAGAGTAAGAAAGTTGAACGCTTAGAGAAAGAGGTAAAAGTTTACAGAGAGTAAGGATTGTAAAAGTTAGAGAGAGAGAGAGAGAGAGAGAGAGAGAGAGAGAGAGAGAGAGAGAAAGAATGAGAGACTGATGTAGGGCCAAGTAGCCTCTCATATATTGGGCTTGTTATCTTGCTGTTGCTAGGTAACTAGAAGTTATCTAACCTGAAAATCAGAACCTTTGGTCATTTTGTATGTGACTGCTAGCCATTAGCCACTGCAGGGCGGGAGTGCTTGTGGGTATGGTAAATTCACCAGGAGCCAGGGTTCCAGAAATACGGAGGAAATGCCTTCCTTCCCATGTAGGTGAAAATTACGACCCATTAGGTTTCATCAGGTTTAAGGACTTCAGCATGACTGGAGACCAGGCACTTGGTACATAGCACAATGCCCCAAGCTCAATGATCAAATTTAACTCTAGCCTCCAGATTTTGTGGTTTCTCAGGCAGAACACCATCAGAGAGGTTGTGAGTTTGAAACTCTGGAGACTCCCACCAGAAGAAATCAAGGCATGGAGGTGGGGTGGGGTAAAATGATCTTAGAAGAAATCTGTAAGAAGTAGAAAAGGAGAAGGTTAAATAAGGAGAAGAGAAGGAGAGAAGAAGAATGAGAGAAGGAAAATCAAAGGCATAGAAGAAGAAGAAGAAGAAGAAGAAGAAGAAGAAGAAGAAGAAGAAGAAGAAGAAGAAGAAGAAGAAGAAGAAGAAGAAGAAGAAGAAGAAGAAGAAGAAGAAAGAAAGAAACAGGAGTAGGAGGAGAAGGCGAAGGAGAAAAGAATAAGGAGGAGAAGGATAAGGCAAAGAAGGAAAAACAATAGAAGAAGAAGGTAAGCAAGGAGAAGAAATGAGTTTAGATGTGAGGCATAGATAGACAGACAGAGACAGAAAGACAGAGAAACTTAGACATACAGAGTGAGACATGCACATAAACATTCACACAGAGACACACAAGTAGGCACAGAGACAGAGAAAAATATACATAGAAAGAGAGATATGCACAGAGACATTCACAGAGTTACACACATTCACACAACTTAATTAAGAAGTATTTAGAAAAATATATCTATGAAATCACGAGGATATTAAGTACTAAATTATGTGAGCAATGAAGAGGAATGAGATCCAAACAAATTTTGCAAGTCCTCCAACATTCTCCATGCTTCCACACAGCTTTAGCTGTGGGAGTATCAGTTATAGGGCTGTAACTCTTGTTTTCTTCATTTATAATTTACTGTGAATCTCCTTTCTCCACCATTCAATATGGTCAGTAGTTTCCATGTGGAAGGACTTTCCAATGCATGGCATCTAGTGAGAAAGAGAAAACAATTTTAAAGAAGAGTCTCTATGCTAGAGCCAACTGTACAAACAATTCGTAGTTATTCTCCAAATGCAGGGCTCAAAGAACACAGAGGCTCCTCTAGCTGCTACACAGATCTTAAGTATGGCCCCACAGCATCACTGGGAACCTATTGACAATTCTCACTCAGGTCATAAAACTATGGAGCATTCCAATTTCTTGAGTTCCAGAAAAAAAGCCATTTGGAAGCTTATCTCCCTAAAATTGAAGATTACACTGAAATTTATGAAAAGTGAGAATAATTTTTAATGTGAAAAATCATTCCACACACACACATTAAAAAAATACATGAAGGCAAAGTTGACAGCAATATATTTGACACAACACCCACCCACACACACCTACACACACCCACACAGAGAGAGAGAGAGAGAGAGAGAGAGAAAGAGAGAGAGAGAGAAAGAGAGAGAGAGAGGGAGGGAGGGAGGGAGGGAGGGAGGGGGAAGAGGAAGAGGTGGAGAGACAGATGTACACTTACAATACTTATTTTTAAGTCAAGTTGTCAAAACTCCTGACAAAATCAATGTTCAGGAAGAGATGTATATGGCAAACACTCACGAGGAACAGACTGTCATGATAAAGAGAACATAGGAGGAAACAACAAGTTCATCTGTGGCATTGAGAGCCTGAATGGGCCCTTCTCACATTTGGTTGGATTTAGAATCCAAGATTTAGTTCAGAACCACCCAGCTCGCTCCTTCTTGCCCCACGGATCTACTTCTCCTAGGGCACAGTCACAAAGGTTCCACAACATTTCTAGACAGTTTTCCCAGTTTTAGACAACTGGGACTGTGGGAGAAATAACCTCCCCAATCTTAATTAAACTAAGCCACACAACTGCAAAATATATTTGAAAGCAGTTTAAATTCAATTTTGGAAAGAGAACAGAGAGCTCTACTTTGAAATGGACTGAAATAGTCTTTAGGTTCCATTGTGCACCCTAAATGAAATATATTGTAAAAGATTCCGTTTTCTATGTAGCAAGTGAGGGCTGAAAACAACACACTAATGGAGATAAAATGCAAAAAAAAAAAAAAAACAAACTGGGAAATATAGTAACAATTCAAACTGACTGTGTGAAAAACGATGTATTTATACACGTTAACTGTCCTATTGACCACAGTGTCATTCATCATTGTATTAGGGGATACAATCTAGTGATTAATCATCAGGGTTTGACAGTAAAATCCTTAGGCTCAATACACCAGACATTAGCTGAAAAATGATTTACAAGAATGTATTGCCCTTTGGTGTCTTCTCTGTGAATCTGTTGTATGGATGCCCTGTCCTTGGTTGTTTTAGTTGTTGGTGTTGTTTTAAAATAGATATATTGAATGCAAAAGCAAGTGGCAGGAGCCCAAAAGGTCCTCTCTCTATCTCATTCCCAAAACTTTCTAATTTTCCCAATCCCCTCATTCATTCAAAAATTCAGAAGTTCAAAAAATACAGAAACTCATTCATTATCTTTACTTTGTGCTTGCATGCTGGTTGCAATTATCTTGTAAGCATTAAAAATTAGGCTAACATACTGCCTATGTTCAACAGGGTTTCATTGATGTGAAGAGACATCATGACACAGGAAACTCTTATAGGGAAAACTTAATTGAGGTTGTCTTACAGATTCAGAGGGTCAGTACATTATTATCTTGGTAGGAAGCATGGCAGCATCCAGGAAGAGGAGGTGCTGGGGAAGGAAGTAATTGGTCTATATCTTAGTCTGAAGGCAACCAGGTGGAAGCTTGTGGCCACAGTTAGCAAGGAAGAGGATCAATTTTTGTCACTGGGCAGAGATTGTGCACTACATAAAAGCAAGCCTACACAATGATACACTTCCTCAAACAAGCCAACACCTTGTAATAGTGCCACATCCCATGGGCAAAAGATATTCTAATCAACACACTGCATCATAGGAAAATGGCAGAGAGAAATAAAGAAAGACACTGCATGATTGTATTCCTCTGGTCACAAGTGCTACATACCTACACGCTTATATGCACACACAAACACACACACACACACACACACACACACACACACACACACACATGCCTATCGGATGTGCCTAATAATAATGTGCAGTCTAGGGTCCTGGGCAATTTGATTGGACCAGGCGCTGTTTTCCACCCACCAGAGGTCTTAGGATCCCGTGGAGGATCCTGTGTGGGTCCTTGTGGGTGTCCACAGAATCCCCCGGTCCAGGGACCATGGTGCTCCCTTGATCTACTTCTGTTGTCAAATTGCTCTGTCTAGGATTTCAAGTGATATATTGAATAGATAGGAAGAAAGTGGCAGCCTTGTCTAGTCCCTGATTTTAGTGGGATTGGGTTTAGTTTCTCTCCATTTAGTTTGATGTTGACTACTGTTTTGCTATATACTGCTTTTATTATGTTCAAGTATGGGCCTTGAATTCCTGATCTTTCCATGACTTTTATCATGAATGGGTGTTGGATTTCGTTAAATGATTTCTCAGCATGTAAGGAGATGATCATGCGGTTTTTGTTTTTCAGTTTGCTTATATAGTGGATTACGTTGATGTGTTTCCTTATATTAATCCATCCCTGCATCCCTGGGATGAAGCGTACTTGTTCATTATTGATGATCTTTGTGATATGTTCTGAGATTCAGTTTGCATGGACTTTATTGACTATTTTTTGCATCAATATTCATAAGGGAAATTGGTCTGAAGTCTTCTATTTTGTTGGGACTTTATATGGTTTAGTTATCAGAGTAATTGTGGTATCTATAGAATGAATTGAATAGGGTACGTTCTGTTTCTATTTTGTGAAATAGTTTGAGAACAGTTGGAATTAGTTCTTTTTTGAAGGTCTGATAGAACTCTGCACTAAACCCATGTGGGTGGTCCTGGGCATTATTTGGTTAGGAGACTATTAGTGACTGCTTCTATTTCTTTAGGGGATATGGGGCTGTTTAGATCTTTATTCTTATCTGGATTTAACTTTGGTACCTGATTTCTGTCTACAAAATTGTCCATTTTGTCCAAGTTTTCCAGTTTTTTTAGTATAGCCTTTTGTAGTAGGATGTGATGATGCCTAGGATTTCCTCAGGTTCTGGTCTTATGTCTCCCTTTTCATTTATGATTTTGTTAATTAGGATACTATCCCTGTGCCCTCAAGTATATCTTGCTAAGGGTGTATCTATCTTGATACTACTTTCAAAGAACAGGCTCCTGGTTTGGTTGATACTTTGAATAGTTCTTTTTGTGCCCACTTGGTTGATTCCAGCACTGAGTTTGATTATTTTCTGCTATCTACTCCCCCTTGTAAATTTGCCTCCTTTTGTTCTAGAGCTTTTAGGTGTGCTGTCAAGCTCTTAGTGTGTGCTCTCTCTTGTTTCTTTTTGGTGGCACTCAGAGCTGTTGGTTTTCTTTGTGGGACTACATTCATTGTGTCCCATAAGTTTGGGTATATTGTCCCTTCATTTTCATTAAACTCTAAAAAGTGTTTAATTTCTTCTTTATTTCTTCCTTGACCAAGTTATCATTGAGTAGAGTGTTGTTCAGCTTTCACATGAATGTTGGCTTCCTATTATTTATGTTGTTATTGAAGATCAGCCTTCCTCCATGGTGATGTGATAGAGTGTATGGGATACTTTCAATATTTTTGTTGAGTCCTGTTTTGTGACTGATTATATGGTCTATTGTGGAGACGGTACCATGAGGTGCTGAGAAGAAGTTATATGCTTTTGTTTTAGGGTAAAATGTTCTGTAGATATCTATTAAATCCATTTGTTTCATAAATTCTTTTATCTTCAATGTGTCTCTGTTTAGTTTCTATTTCCCCGATCTTTCTATAGATAAGAGTGGGTTGTGAAGTCTCCCTCTATTATGGTGTGCAGTGCAATGAATGATTTGAGGTTTACTAAAGTTTCTTTAATGAATGTGGATGCCATTGCATTTGGAGCATAGATATTCAGAATTGAGGGTTCATCTTGGAAGATTTTGCCTTTCATGATCATTAACTGTCCCTTCTTGTCTTTTTTGATAACTTTGGGTTGGAAATTGATTTTATTCTATATTAGAATGGCTACTCCAGGTTATTTCTTCAGACCATTTGCTAGGAAAATTGTTTTCCAGCCTTTTACTCTGAGGTAGTGTCTGGTTTTGTCCCTGAGGTGGGTTTCTTTTTTTTTTTTTTTTTTTTTTCCATTTTTTATTAGGTATTTAACTCATTTACATTTACAATGCTATACCAAAAGTCCCCCATATCCACCCACCCCCACTCCCCTGCCCACCCACTCCCCCTTTTTGGCCCTGGTGTTCCCCTGTACTGGGGCATATAAAGTTTGCAAGTCCAATGGGCCTCTCTTTCCAGTGATGGCCGACTAGGCCATCTTTTGATATATATGCAGCTAGAGTCAAGAGCTCTGGGGTACTGGTTAGTTCATAATGTTGTTCCACCTATAGGGTTACAGATCCCTTTAGCTCCTTGGCTACTTTCTCTAGCTCCTCCATTGGGAGCCCTATGATCCATCCATTAGCTGACTGTGAGCATCCACTTCTGTGTTTGCTAGGCCCCGGAATAGTCTCACAAGAGACAGCTACATCTGGGTCCTTTCAATAAAATCTTGCTAGTGTATGCAATGGTGTCAGCGTTTGGATGCTGATTATGGGGTGGATCCCTGGATATGGCAGTCTCTACATGGTCCATCCTTTCATCTCAGCTCCAAACTTTGTCTCTGTAACTCCTTCCATGGGTGTTTTGTTCCCAAAACTAAGGAGGGGCATAGTGTCCACATTTCAGTCTTTATTCTTCTTGAGTTTCATGTGTTTAGCAAATTATATCTTATATCTTGGGTATCCTAGGTTTGGGGCTAATATCCACTTATCAGTGAATACATATTGTGTGAGTTTCTTTGTGAATGTGTTACCTCACTCAGGATGATGCCCTCCAGGTCCATCCATTTGGCTAGGAATTTCATAAATTCATTCTTTTTAATAGCTGAGTAGTACTCCATTGTGTAGATGTACCACATTTTCTGTATCCATTCCTCTGTTGAGGGGCATCTAGGTTCTTTCCAGCTTCTGGCTATTATAAATAAGTCTGCTATGAACATAGTGGAGCATGTGTCCTTCTTACCAGTTGGGGCATCTTCTGGATATATGCCCAGGAGAGGTATTGCTGGATCCTCCGGTAGTACTATGTCCAGTTTTCTGAGGAACCGCCAGACTGATTTCCAGAGTGGTTGTACAAGCCTGCACTCCCACCAACAATGGAGGAGTGTTCCTCTTTCTCCACATCCACGCCAGCATCTGCTGTCACCTGAATTTTTGATCTTAGCGATTCTGACTGGTGTGAGGTGGAATCTCAGGGTTGTTTTGATTTGCATTTCCCTGATGATTAAGGATGTTGAACATTTTTTCAAGTGCTTCTCTGCCATTCCGTATTCCTCAGGTGAGAATTCTTTGTTCAGTTCTGAGCCCCATTTTTTAATGGGGTTATTTGATTTTCTGAAGTCCACCTTCTTGAGTTCTTTATATATGTTGGATATTAGTCCCCTATCTGATTTAGGATAGGTAAAGATCCTTTCCCAATCTGTTGGTGGTCTTTTTGTCTTATTGACGGTGTCTTTTGCCTTGCAGAAACTTTGGAGTTTCATTAGGTCCCATTTGTCAATTCTCGATCTTACAGCACAAGCCATTGCTGTTCTGTTCAGGAATTTTCCCCCTGTGCCCATATCTTCAAGGCTTTTCCCCACTTTCTCCTCTATAAGTTTCAGTGTCTCTGGTTTTATGTGAAGTTCCTTGATCCACTTAGATTTGACCTTAGTACAAGGAGATAAGTATGGATCGATTCGCATTCTTCTACACGATAACAACCAGTTGTGCCAGCACCAATTGTTGAAAAAGCTGTCTTTCTTCCACTGGATGGTTTTAGCTCCCTTGTCGAAGATCAAGTGACCATAGGTGTGTAGGTTCATTTCTGGGTCTTCAATTCTATTCCATTGGTCTACTTGTCTGTCTCTATACCAGTACCATGCAGTTTTTATCACAATTGCTCTGTAGTAAAGCTTTAGGTCTGGCATGGTGATTCCGCCAGAAGTTCTTTTATCCTTGAGAAGACTTTTTGCTATCCTAGGTTTTTTGTTATTCCAGACAAATTTGCAAATTGCTCCTTCCAATTCGTTGAAGAATTGAGTTGGAATTTTGATGGGGATTGCATTGAATCTGTAGATTGCTTTTGGCAAGATAGCCATTTTTACAATGTTGATCCTGCCAATCCATGAGCATGGGAGATCTTTCCATCTTCTGAGATCTTCCTTAATTTCTTTCTTCAGAGATTTGAAGTTTTTATCATACAGATCTTTCACTTCCTTAGTTAGAGTCACGCCAAGATATTTTATATTATTTGTGACTATTGAGAAGGGTGTTGTTTCCCTAATTTCTTTCTCAGCCTGTTTATTCTTTGTATAGAGAAAGGCCATTGACTTGTTTGAGTTTATTTTATATCCAGCTACTTCACCGAAGCTGTTTATCAGGTTTAGGAGTTCTCTGGTAGAATTTTTAGGGTCACTTATATATACTATCATATCATCTGCAAAAAGTGATATTTTGACTTTCTCTTTTCCAATTTGTATCCCCTTGATCTCCTTTTGTTGTCGAATTGCTCTGGCTAATACTTCAAGTACTATGTTGAAAAGGTAGGGAGAAAGTGGACAGCCTTGTCTAGTCCCTGATTTTAGTGGGATTGCTTCCAGCTTCTCTTCATTTACTTTGATGTTGGCTACTGGTTTGCTGTAGATTGCTTTTATCATGTTTAGGTATGGGCCTTGAATTCCTGATCTTTCCAGAACTTTTATCATGAATGGGTGTTGGATCTTGTCAAATGCTTTTTCTGCATCTAACGAGATGATCATGTGGTTTTTGTCTTTGAGTTTGTTTATATAATGTATTACATTGATGGATTTTCGTATATTAAACCATCCCTGCATCCCTGGAATAAAACCTACTTGGTCAGGATGGATGATTGCTTTAATGTGTTCTTGGATTCGGTTAGCGAGAATTTTATTGAGGATTTTTGCATCGATATTCATAAGAGAAATTGGTCTGAAGTTCTCTATCTTTGTTGGATCTTTCTGTGGTTTAGGTATCAGAGTAATAGTGGCTTCATAAAATGAGTTGGGTAGAGTACCTTCTACTTCTATTTTGTGAAATAGTTTGTGCAGAATTGGAATTAGATCTTCTTTGAAGGTCTGATAGAACTCTGCACTAAACCCATCTGGTCCTGGGCTTTTTTTGGTTGGGAGACTATTAATAACTGCTTCTATTTCTTTAGGTGATATGGGACTGTTTAGATGGTCAACTTGATCCTGATTCAACTTTGGTACCTGGTATCTGTCCAGAAATTTGTCCATTTCGTCCAGGTTTTCCAGTTTTGTTGAGTATAGCCTTTTGTAGAAGGATCTGATGGTGTTTTGGATTTCTTCAGGATCTGTTGTTATGTCTCCCTTTTCAGTTCTGATTTTGTTAATTAGGATTTTGTCCCTGTGCCCTTTAGTAAGTCTAGCTAAGGGTTTATCTATCTTGTTGATTTTCTCAAAGAACCAACTCCTCGTTTGGTTAATTCTTTGAATAGTTCTTCTTGTTTCCACTTGGTTGATTTCACCCCTGAGTTTGATTATTTCCTGCCGTCTACTCCTCTTGGGTGAATTTGCTTCCTTTTTTTCTAGAGCTTTTAGATGTGTTGTCAAGCTGCTAGTATGTGCTCTCTCCCGTTTCTTCTTGGAGGCACTCAGAGCTATGAGTTTCCCTCTTAGAAATGCTTTCATTGTGTCCCATAGGTTTGGGTACGTTGTGGCTTCATTTTCATTAAACTCTAAAACGTCTTTAATTTCTTTCTTTATTCCTTCCTTGACCAAGGTATCATTGAGAAGAGTGTTATTCAGTTTCCACGTGAATGTTGGCTTTCCATTATTTATATTGTTATTGAAGATCAGTCTTAGGCCATGGTGGTCTGATAGGATACATGGGACAATTTCAATATTTTTGTATCTATTGAGGCCTGTTTTGTGACCAATTATATGGTCAATTTTGGAGAAGGTCCCTTGAGGTGCTGAGAAGAAGGTATATCCTTTTGTTTTAGGATAAAATGTTCTGTAGATATCTGTCAGGTCCATTTGTTTCATAACTTCTGTTAGTTTCACTGTGTCCCTGTTTAGTTTCTGTTTCCACGATCTGTCCTTTGAAGAAAGTGGTGTGTTGAAGTCTCCCACTATTATTGTGTGAGGTGCAATGTATGCTTTGAGCTTTACTAAAGTGTCTCTAATGAATGTGGCTGCCCTTGCATTTGGTGCGTATATATTCAGAATTGAGAGTTCCTCTTGGAGGATTTTACCTTTGATGAGTTTGAAGTGTCCCTCCTTGTCTTTTTTGATAACTTTGGGTTGGAAGTCGATTTTATCCGATATTAAAATGGCTACTCCAGCTTGTTTCTTCAGTCCATTTGCTTGGAAAATTGTTTTCCAGCCTTTCACTCTGAGGTAGTGTCTGTCTTTTTCCCTGAGATGGGTTTCCTGTAAGCAGCAGAATGTTGGGTCCTGTTTGTGTAGCCAGTCTGTTAGTCTATGTCTTTTTATTGGGGAATTGAGTCCATTGATATTAAGAGATATTAAGGAAAAGTAATTGTTTCTCCCTTTTATTTTTGTTGTTAGAGTTGGCATTCTGTTCTTGTGGCTGTCTTCTTTTTGGTTTGTTGAATGATTACTTTCTTGGTTGTTCTAGGGCGTGATTTCCGTCCTTGTATTGCTTCTTTTCTGTTATTATCCTTTGAAGGGCTGGATTCGTGGAAAGATATTGTGTGAACTTGGTTTTGTCGTGGAATACTTTGGTTTCTCCATCTATGGTAATTGAGAGTTTGGCCGGGTATAGTAGCCTGGGCTGGCATTTGTGTTCTCTTAGTGTCTGTATAACATCTGTCCAGGCTCTTCTGGCTTTCATAGTCTCTGGTGAAAAGTCTGGTGTAATTCTGATAGGCCTTCCTTTATATGTTACTTGACCTTTCTCCCTTACTGCTTTTAATATTCTATCTTTATTTAGTGCATTTGTTGTTCTGATTATTATGTGTCGGGAGGAATTTTTTTCTGGTCCAGTCTATTTGGAGTTCTGTAGGCTTCTTGTATGATCATGGGCATCTCTTTTTTTATGTTTGGGAAGTTTTCTTCTATTATCTTGTTGAAGATATTAGCTGGCCCTTTACGTTGAAAATCTTCATTCTCATCAATTCCTATTATCCGTAGGTTTGGTCTTCTCATTGTGTCCTGGATTACCTGGATGTTTTGAGTTAGGATCCTTTTGCATTTTGTATTTTCTTTGACTGTTGTGTCGATGTTCTCTATGGAATCTTCTGCACCTGAGATTCTCTCTTCCATTTCTTGTATTCTGTTACTGATGCTCGCCTCTATGGTTCCAGATCTCTTTCCTAGGGTTTCTATCTCCAGCGTTGCCTCGCTTTGGGTTTTCTTTATTGTGTCTACTTCCCCTTTTAGTTCTAGTATGGTTTTGTTCATTTCCATCACCTGTTTGGATGTGTTTTCCTGTTTTTCTTTAATGATTTCTACCTGTTTGGCTGTGTTTTCCTGCTTTTCTTTAAGGGCCTGTAACTCTTTAGCAGTGCTCTCCTGTAATTCTTTAAGTGACTTATGAAAGTCCTTCTTGATGTCCTCTATCATCATCATGAGAAATGTTTTTAAATCTGGGTCTAGATTTTCGGTTGTGTTGGGGTGCCCAGGACTAGGTGGGGTGGGAGTGCTGCGTTCTGATGATGGTGAGTGGTCTTGATTTCTGTTAGTAGGATTCTTACGTTTGCCTTTCGCCATCTGGTAATCTCTGAAGCTAGCTGTTTTAGTTGTCACTGTTAAGAGCTTCTTCTTCAGGTGACTCTGTTAGCCTCTATGAGCAGACCTAGAGGGTAGCACTCTCCTTAGTTTCAGTGGACAGAGTATTCTCTGCAGGCAAGCTCTCTTCTTGCAAGGCAGGTACCCAGATATCTGGTGTTCGAACCAGACTCCTGGCAGAAGTTGTGTTCCACTCACTAGAGGTCTTAGGATCACGTGTGGAATCCTGTGTGGGCCCTTGCGGGTGTCAGGCGACTCAGCTGGCAAGGTAGCCCGGGGCTCGAGTGGAGTGGAAGGGGTTTGTGCCCCAGATCAAGCCCAGGTAGCCTGCTTCCCTATGTACCACAGTCTCAAGTTCCGCGCGATTGGATTGGGGCAGGCACTGTGATCCACTCACCAGAGGTCTTAGGGTCCCGTGGGGAGTCCCGTGTGGACCCTTGCGGGTGTTGGGCAAGACTCTGCTGGCAAGGTAGCCCGGGGCTCGAGTCTCGAGTCGAGCGGAAGGGACTTGTGCCCCAGATCAGGCCCGGGTAGCCTGCTTCCCTATGTACCGCAGTCTCAAGTTCCGCGCGATTGGATTGGGGCAGGCACTGTGGTCCACTCACTAGAGGTCTTAGGGTCCCGTGGGGAGTCCCGTGTGGGCCCTTGTGGGTGTTGGGCAAGACTCTGCTGGCAAGGTATCCCGGGGCTCGAGTCTCGAGTCGAGCGGAAGGGCGAGGTGGGTTTCTTTTATGCAGCAAAATGTTGTGTATTGTTTATATAGCCAGTCTGTTAGTCTATTTGTTTTTATTGGTGAATTGATTCCAGATTAAGGCAACTTCAGACCAACTTCTTTTATGCATATCAATGCAAAATACTCAATAAAATTCTCCCCAAACTAAAAGGGCTATTAGGTCCTTTTTCTGATAGTCAAAACTGCAATGAGAACTGCCAGTTTTCCTAGTGTCACTGGCTAATTGCTATTAGATAGTAACTAGGCTTTCTCCTATTCAGAGCACATTCCAAGAGGTTGTATAACAATTAACCAAAGGTCATCAGAAGGGAACTAATGATTTATTATAGGTTCTAGGGTAAAAGATAAAATATTGATTGGGTTTACCTATACAAAACTTCACTAATATCATAGTTATGGTTTGATAACTTCAATGAACCTGTTGATCTGAGACAGTTGATGAACTTTGTAACATGAGGTCATGTATTCTGAAATATTTATAAGTGCTGAGGACAAAGAGACAAGGAAAATCGAGAGAGAAAAAAAAATTTTTTTTTTGCCTTTCTCCACTTAGACTATTTTTTTTTCCTTTTACTCACTTAGAAGAATTTTTCCCTTTCCGCACTTAGGATCTTTCTGCTTTGCCCTTATATAAATTTCATAAAAATATTTTTATAACTTAGTAATAACTTCTATAATCACTTCTCTAAATTCCTTCTCTTCCAGTGACACCTGGCTTGTTGGCTCAAAGTTAGAGCCCAGCAATTCCTGCTGAGCTAGAAAAAAGGCTGCATTGCTTAATCCTCCTCTGTTAGGCTACAGGTGTTAATCACCTAAGCCAGCCTACCCTCAGAAAAACCAAGTACTTTTTAGAAGTTATCATCAGCATTTCAGTACAATTTGAGAGCTAGAAAGCCCTGAGACATTTCGATTTTAAAGCCATTGCCAGGGTCCTACTCTGTGACTCCACTGCTATCCTGGCTCAGAGCAATCCTGGACCTCAAACTCTAGTATAGAGCAGTAGTGATAAAAAAAAAAACCTACATGGTATTGATACAGAGACTGACAGATGGATCAGTGGACTAGAACTGAAGAACCAGAAAGAAAACCACACATTTATAGACACTTGATATTTGGAAAGAAGCTATATATATATATATATATATATATATATATATATATATATATATATATATATATATATATATATATATATATATGATGGAAAAAAGAAAGGATTTTCAATAAATGGTGCTGTTCTAATTTGCAGTCTGTATGTTGAAAAATAAAAATAAATCCATACTTATCACCTTGCACAAAGCTCAGTTTCAAGTTGATCAAGATTATCAACATAAAATAAGATCCACTGAATCTAATAGAAGATAAACTCATTGACACAGAGAGGGAAATGTCCTAAAAACTACTCCCATGGCTCATGCTCTAAGATCATCAATTCATAAATGTGACCTCATGAAACTGGAAAGCTTCTGTAAGCAAACCATATAGGCAATGGTACTAATCATCAACCTACAGACTGGAGAAAAAAATCTCAACTAACCTCACATCTGATAAAGGGCTAATATCCAAAATATATAAAGAACTCAAG
Organism: Mus musculus; assembly: GCF_000001635.26. Classification (NCBI taxonomy): domain Eukaryota; kingdom Metazoa; phylum Chordata; class Mammalia; order Rodentia; family Muridae; genus Mus; species Mus musculus. Next base: position 78,812,571 of record NC_000087.7, on the reverse strand, counting down.
AAACGAAATAAACCAATCAAATATGGGGTATATATCTAAATAGAGATGTCAAGACAGAAGAGTCTAAAATGGCTAAGGAACACTTAAAGATATGTTTAAAGTCCTTAGTGCTCAGGTTAATTCAAATCAAAACAACCCTGAGATTGTACTTTACACCAATCAAATTGGCTAAGATCAAAACCTCAGATGACAGCACATGTTCGTGAAAATGTGGAGAAAAAGGAACACTCCTCCACTGCTGGTGGGACGGAAGCAGGTACAACTTCTCTGGAATTCAGTGTGGAGATTCCTCAGAACATTGGAAATAGGTCTACCTGAAGACCCAGATGTACCACTCTTGGGCATATACCAAAAAGATGTCCCACCATGCCCCAAGGCACATGTTTTTCTATGTTCATAACAGCCTTGTTTATTATAGCTAGAAGCTGCAAATAACCCAGATGTCCCAAAACAGAAGAATGGATACAGAAAATGTGGCTCATTTACACAATGAAATACTACTCAGCTATTAAGAAACGAAGACATCCTGAGTTTTTCAGGCAAATGGATGTAACTCCGAAATATCATTCTGAGTAAGGCAACTCAGAACCAAAAGGACATGCATGGTATATCCTCATTAATAAGTGGATATTAACCAAAAAAGTGCAGAACACCCTGTATTCATTCCGCAGAACTTAAAAAAGTTATCAAGCCACAACTCCCAAGTGAGGACACCTCAATCCCACTTGGAAGGGAGAAAAAGAAATCACAGAGCGAGTGGGGGTGGTGGGAGGGTCTCAAGTGGGGATGGGGACCAGGAGTACTAGAGAAGAACATGATCAGGTATTGGTTAGAAAAAAAAAAAACTGAAGCCCTGAGGTACAGCAGAAAGAATGAAAACAGGCAACCTATGGAAGTATGGAGTTGGGGACCTCCCAGAATGTACCAGAGCCCTGGGAGGTGAGAGACTCTCAGGACTCAAATGGAGGTATCTTAGATGAAATGCCCTACAGTGGGGAGTAGGAACTTGTAGATGGGAAGCAGGAACTTGTAGAATCCACATCCAGTAGAAAGATAAGGAAGGCATGAAGTGAGTGATGGGGTTGCCATCCCACGTCAAAAGCTCTGACCCAGAACTATTCCTGTCAAAAAGAACTTCAAGAACAAAAACAGAGAAGAGCCTGATGGAAATGAGGTCCAGTGAATGGATCAAGGTGGGGCCCAGCTTGGGGAAAGGCCCCAAGGCCTTACACTACTACTGAGGCTATGAAGTGCTCACAAAAGGGGGCCTATTATGACTGTACCCGAATGACCCAAAAAGCAACTGGAAGAGTCAGGTGCAGATATTTACACCCAACCAATGGACAGAAGCTGCTGATCCCTCTGGTTCAATGAGGGAAAAGCTGGAAGAAGCTGAGGAGGAGGGCAACCCTGTATGAGGACAAGCAGTCTCATTTAACCTGGATCTCCAAGACCTCTCTGACACTGAGCCACCAATCAGGCAAAATATACAAGCTGACATGATGCCCCAAACACACATACAGCAGAGGACTGCCAGGTCTAGGTTTAGTCAGAGAAGATGCACCAAACCCTCAAGAGACTGGAGGCCACAGACAGTCTCTTGGGTAGTTCTGGTGAGGTGGGGGTTGAAGACAATTTTGTGGAATTGGTGGGCGGTGGTATGGAATGTGGAACAATCAGAGGGGGGACCTAGAGGGGTATAACACCTGGAGTATGAAGAAAAGATTAAATAAATCAAAAAAGATAAATAAATAAATAAATAAATAAATAAATAAATAAATAAATAAATAAATAAATAAATAAATAAATAAATTCTTAATGAACACTGGCTTTTAAAGGTTTCTTTCTTTTGAGTACATTCTCTCTCTCTCTCTCTCTCTCTCTCTCTCTCTCTCTCTCTCTCTCTCTCTCTTTCTCTTTCTCTCTCCTTTCTCCTCTTCCTTCTCTTCCTATTTCTCACTTGCTGCTTTGCTCCAGAATATTTATCAACAGTCACCTATTATTCTACCTATGTTTAGAAGGGGTGAGTCTCTGCCTCTTTAAGGTATCTAAGGGAGTTTTTTTTTCCTACAAAATTAAAATGAGAGTATTGTCCTGGAAATTTCCCAATGCTTGTTTTGTAGTGTGTAGCACTTTCCTGATACTTACAGAGGAGTTCCTATTAATTGAAAATTTTGCGTCTGTGTATCAGAGGGAGAACAATAAATGGAGAAAGAGAGGATAAGGTGGGAGTTCTCATTGTTTTTTATTTGCTGAGAAATAATCTATGCACTAGACACACCAGTGCTTTGGTCATTTCCCAGATAAAACACCTGCTTTTAGCTATCAACGATTACAAACAAATATAGTAAAAATATGTAAGTATATTTTTGTGAGAATATGTTTTCCATTGATTTAATTATCAGAAATAATATTTTTCAGTCCTGTACTTAATTTGTTTAGCCCCTAGATATGAATCCCTGAAATATGTGTACTTGGGCTTTTGAAATATATTGAGATAGCTATCCAGGGTCTATTCTAATTTATCAGAACAATGTATGTCAGTTATAATAAGTATATAATATCCCTAACATAATTACTGAATAATATATAGATAAAGCAAGACATCAAACTTTATCCCGTAGAGATGCCCAGACAAAGATAGCTGATAATAAATAACTCTGAAAAGATAGTTAATAAAATTTATATTTGTCCACTTTGGTGAAGTAAAACCCCTCTGCACAGATATTTCTTTCATGATATAGAATAGAGGTCCTAACTGTCACAGGAACAGATTTATATAGTTTGTCAAAGAATTCTTTACAAGATTACAAAAGAGGTCGAATATAAATGACATAGTCTTTAGTTGAATTGACCTTTTATAAATAGAAATTTGACAAAAAATAATATTTACTCTATGGGTGCTTTTAAAATAGAATGGTTTGCATGGAACAAGTTAGTATTGGAAGGATTAGAAGTTCGAAGCTATCCTTGGTTACATTCTAAGTTGGGGCCAGCCTAGGCTATATGACATCCTGTCTGAAAATATGAAATTACTGGAACCAGTAGTTTATCTTTATGAATCCTCTACTTTGGATACTGAATCATGAGCAATATCAGAAGTACAAGGTCTATCAGTACCAGAAAGTATAAAAAGAATTTCCCCAAACAAAAATAATTTAAGAGTTATTTTTAGGGGCATGATTATGTTGCCAGGGAATAAAAGCACTTTGAGTTTAGAGTGGTCAGTAATGAGGAGTGAGTATTGCACTTACACAGGACTCACATTGGTTAGCTCACAGTCACCTTTACCTTGAGGTTCAGGAGGCCTCTGGCAACTGTGGGCATGTGCATTTCCTTACATACATATGTACGTACGAACACATACACACACACACACACACACACACACACACACACACACACACACACACACACACACACATTTAAATAATAGGGAAAAGTACTTTGCTTTATCTATCAGTTTAAAGGAAGTTTGAGTTGAATGTACTTAAAAGAGGTGCCTCATAACCAAAGTATGAAATCTGCTAGTCTTCCACAAATTAGGTGACTCAGAGCCACTACTCAAATAAATTACACCCTATAAAATCAAATAACCCCATTTAAAAATGGGGCTCAGAACAGAACAATGATTTCTCACCCGAGGAATACCGAATGGCAGAGAAGCACCTGAAAAAATGTTTAACATCTTAATCATCAGGGAAATGCAAATCAAAACATCCCTGAGCTTCCACCTCACACAAGTCAGAATAGCTAAGATCAAAAATTCAGGTGACAGCAGATGCTGGCGCAGATGTTGAGAAAGAGTAACACTCCTCCGTTGTTGGTGGGATTGTAAGCTTGTACAACCACTCTGGAAATCAGTCTGGCGGTTCCTTAGAAAATTGGACATAGTACTACCAGAAGATTCAGCAATACCTCTTCTGGGCATATATCCAGAAGATGCCCCAACCGGTAAGAAGGACACATGCTCCACTATGTTCATAGCAGCCTTATTTATAATAGCCAGAAGCTGGAAAGAACCCAGATGCCCCTCAACAGAGGAATGGATACAGGAAATGTGGTACATTTACACAATGGAGTACTACTCAGCTATTAAAAAGCATGAATTTATGAAATTCCTAACCAAATGGATGGACCTTGAGGGCATCATCCTGAGTGAGGTAACCCAAACACAAAGAATCTCTCACAATATGTACTTAGTGATAATTGGATATTAGCCCAGAACCTTAGGATACCCGATACAAGATATAATTTGCTAAAAACATTAAACTCAAGAGAACGAAGACCAAAGTGTGGACACTTTGCCCCTTCTCAGAATAGGAAATGAAACACCCATGGAAGGAGTTACAGAGACAAAATTTGGAAGTGTGACGAAAGGATGGACCATCTAGTGTATGCCATATCCAGAGAACCATCCCCTGATCAGCTTCCAAATGCTGACGCTATGGCATACACTAGCAAGATTTTGCTGAAAGGACCCAGATATAGCTGTGTCTTGTGAGACTATGTCAGCGCCTAGCAATCACAGAACTGGATGCTCACAGTCAGCTATTGAATGGATCACAGGGCCCCCAATGGAGGAACTAGAGAAAGCATCCCACGAACTAAGGGAACTGCAACCCTATAGGTGTAACAACAATATGAACTAAGCAGTAACACGGAGCTCCTGTCTCAAGCTGCATATGTATCAAAAGATGGTCTAGTAGGCCATCACTGCAAAGAGAGGCCTATTGGACTTGTACACTTTATATGCCCCAGTACAGGGGAACGCCAGGGCTAAAAAGGGGGAGTAGGTGGGTAGGGGAGTGGGGGTGGGTGGGTATGGGGTACTTTGGTATAACATTGGAAATGTAAATGAGCTAAATACCTAATAAAAAATGGAAAAAAATAAATTACACCCTAGACATGTGCAGCCATGAGGTCCACTGGTAAACTGTGGATAGAGATCAATGGTAGAGCTATTTGATTATGTAAGGGGAGGCTTAAATAAAACTGAGAGAGTCACAGTCTCATGTGATATAAGCTGGCTTTTGTTTGTGTGTTGGTATTATATAGTATTATAATCCTTACTTGCTTTCGAGATATATTCCATATAGTTAAGACTGTCCTTTATCTCACTTAATAGCTCAATATGACTATGAACCACTGATCCTCCTGCTTTCATTTTCCAGAACAGCTAGTATTAAAGAGAGGTACCAGCATGCTCTACTTGATACAGTTTTAGAGATAAAACCCAAGGCTTCATGCATGAGAATAAAGTACTCTACCAAATCTACTTCGGCAGCTGCAAGCCTTCCTGTTAAGGATAAGTCCAAGACAACATTTCTTACCCTTAACACATCATGCCTATGGCTATAATCATTAATGTCCTCTTCTGTCTAAATCAATATCAACTTCACACAAGCCAGAACCATTTGAGAATATTGAATTTCAATTGAGAAAATAACCCCACCAAACTTTTGCCTGGAAAAGGCTTTGTTGAATTTTATTAATTAATGATTTCTATAGAAGGATATCCCAGTTGGCAGTATCAGCTCTGGACTGATGGTACTGGATGCTATAAAAAAAAAAAGTAGGATGATCAAAACATGGGGAATATGCCAGTATGCAATTTTTCTACATGTCCTCTACTTCAGGTCTTACCTGCTCCAAATTCCAGTCTAGGGTTTCTGGTGTGACTTTCATGTATGATGAATTACAAACTGAACTATGAACCAAAACATTTTCTCTCCCAGTTGATGTTGTTCATAATGTCTTATCACCTAAATACAATCCCTTACTAAGGCAAGTTAGTATGCCAATGTAGCTCATATGGAATACCAAGTACTGAATGTTCACGGTGGTCCAGATAGAGCATAGAAATAATGAACTTCACTGGTCATGATAATGCATACCTAATATCTATGTACGTGAAAGACAGGAGGATGAGTGTAAGTTCAATGCAATGCTGAGCTACATAGGGAGGTTCTGAGTCCAAAACAAAACAAAACAAAAACAAAAACAATATCAAAAACAAAACAAAAAAAAACACAAAACGGGAGGTTAATGAGATGCTAAACAAATAAAGCACTTGCTAAGCAATTGTGATGGCCTTCATTCCATTCTCAGAACATACATGAATGTAAAGAGGGAACTGCATTCAGCAAAGTGATGCTCTGACTTCCACATGTGCTATAGATCACATATACTACCACATAATAATAATAGTAGTAGTAGTAGTAGTAGTAATAATAATAATAATAATAATAATAATAATAATAATAATAATAATAATAAATGTGTTTAAAAATGAAAAGAAAATTTATTCAGTCATATTATATTAGGCTTATAAAAAAACTAGCACTGAGGAAGAGAAATTGGAGTAGTATTGAAAGTTTGAGGCAAGCATGAACTGCATTAAGAATGTTAGCACCTTATAACTTTCTGTAGGTATCCTGCCCAAAACAAGATACATGAAAGTTTATTTTACACACAAATTCAGACTATAGTCCATCACTGTTGGGGCATCAGTGCAACAGGAAGTAGCAGAAACTTGACACAAGTCAAGAGTATAGATCAAGGAATTGATGCGTGTATGGTTACTAGAACTTAATTTGCTTTCTTTATTCTCATACACTCCAGAATCCCCATCGTAAATAATGGTGCCACAACAAGGGAAGTTCTTCCCATATAAATTAAAAGTAATCAAGATGCAGGCACACAACCATGCTCACAGACTAAGTAGTATAGACAATCCTTCATTCTGATTTCCCTCCCAGGCAATTCTATATTGTTTTATGTATATAACATTAACCATCACAGCTTCATTCATTGTTAACCGGTCACATAGACACATCACATTATGTTTTAGACATGAACTACCAACCCTTATTTCCAAAGTTCTTGTGTGTTTAATAATGCAAAATACAGTTCAACTTTAAAAGTCCTCATAGTCTTTAAAATTTTTACCACATCAAAAAATGTATTGTGATATCTTGTAAAAAATTATGTTATTGCTATGCGTAATAGAATAATGTAAAAATTATTATCACAAAATAAAAATAAGTATTAGGAATAGAAAGTGATGATTATACAAAAAGCCAAAATCAAGCAGAGAAAGGAAATCCTCCATTTCTGGGGCTTTCCATGGAGAAATCAGCTTTGGTGTCCCAATTCCTCTACATATGCTATCTTCAGCACACACAGAATTTCTCAGCATTTAAACTGATTCCATTTCTCACCTTCAGATGTCCTTGTCCAGATATTAGATCATGTCCCATCATCCTGGCCTTTCTAATACTCTGGAATCTCTACAGTAGCTTAAACTTTACCTTCATAACTTCATGCAACAGCCTCTTGGGGCTTCTTTGCCAGGATTCAAACTCTGTCACACAGTTCTGGCCTCAGCTGTTCTTAAAGACTGTCTTAGTATTGCATCTTTCATATATTAAATTTAGAAAAATGTAGACATTGCCACCAAATTTCATGACTGGCCCAAGAGGTAACCTAGTTTCACTGGACCATAGCTGTAACATCATATCTCAGTTAATGTATCTGAAACGTTTGACCATGTTTCATCAACACTAGTATCATTGGCGAATGTAAAACATACAGAGTTCCCAAAGCTTTTTAATCATTCCCAATTCTAAGGTATGTTAATTTATTTTTAAACAAATTCAACATATATATTTTTGGTATGAACTTCATTGTACAAAGTTCCATTTCAAGGACTTGTGACTTTGTGATTAAAAATATGAACATAAGATGTTAAAAAAAAACATAAAATGTATGCACAATGAAATGTTTTGTCCACAGACATCCAAATTCTCTCAATATGTCTTACATTTTCTAGCCTCCATTCTCCATTTAATGTTGCCTTAACTCAAGGGGATTAATGATAAACACCTTCTTTCTGAAAATATTTTTTTCCAAATTCAATAAAATAAAATAAAATAAAAGCCAATTCAGTTTAAAAGAATGCATTTCTGTTTGATGGAAAACTCAAGTTGATCGTGCTGTGCTTTAAACTATTTCGAGTATTTGATATGCTCTCTACTTTATAGAGTTTGACTCACATTTAAGGGTACCCTGAGAAGTTCTGGTAAGTAATTTTATAATATTCAGTCAAGTTCCTACAAATCCAAAGTAACCAAAATATCTTTAGAAATCTGCAACCCTTGAAAAAACATATTGTCTTGCAGATTTTATAGTATATAGACCTGTACTGGCTAGTTTTATGTCAACTTCACACAGCTGGGGTTATCACAGAGAAAGGAGCTTCAGTTGAGGAAATGCCTCCATGAGATCCAACTCTAAGACATGTTCTCAATTAATGAACAAGGTGAAAAGGCCGTTTGTGGGTGGGACCATCTGTGGGCTGGTAGTCTTGGGTTCTATAAGAGAGTAGGGTGAGCAAGCCAGGGGAAGCAAGACAGTAAAGAACATCCCTCCATGGCCTCTGCGTCACCTTCTGCTTCCTGACCTGTTTGAGTTCCAGACCTGACCTCCTTAGTGATGTAAGCCAATAAATCTCTCCTTCCTCCCCAAATTGCTTCGTGGTCATGATGTTCTGCCCAGGAATAAAAACCCTGACTAAGACAACACCCTATCCTGTTACATATATTATGCTATTTTTTTCTAAGCCCAGTTTATAGAGATAATTATGTCTGACAGAAAATAAAGCTCATTAATTTGAACAAAGAGTTTCAATAACAGAATTTACTCTAGTTTTGGAGGGTTAACATGGTGAGTCAAAAAATGAGATGAACTGCCTTGTTGCTGCTCTAAGAACTTAAGAGGTTTTTTTGCAATGATGATTTGTGGGAATTTAAAAGGTATACATAACTACATGTGTATTTGTGTTTGTGTGTGAGAGAGAGAGATTAGGATAAAGTAATTTGTATTATTATTATTATTAACAATTTTTCATACAATATATTTTGAGCATGTGTCCCATCCCTGAATACCTCCCAGATTTTTTCCAACCATCATACCCAATTTAATATTCTTTCTCTTTCTTTCTCTCTCTTTTTCTTTCTCTCTCTAAATGAAAAAAACAAAAAAGCCTGAATCAACAACAACAAAAAATCATGAAATCAAAAAGCCTCAGAAAATCACACACACACACACACAAAACACACACACATATACACACACACACACACACACAGAGAGAGAGAGAGAGAGAGAGAGAGAGAGAGAGAGAGAGAGAGAGAGAGAGAGAGAGAGAGAGAGAGAAAGCCAAAACAAACAACATCAAAGAAGTCCACAAAAATAACATGTGTTGGTCAACTCTCTGTAGGTATTAGTCAACTCTGGAATTTGGTTGACATGCACAGCAATATTCCATCAGAAAAAAAAGAGTTCTTTCATATGCCTGAGGGTCTCAATTTAGAACAGAGTCTATGTACATTTCCCCATCTAAGTGTTGGGATCTCATCTATCTTGAACTTGTACAGGTTTCATTTGTGCTACCACAGTCTTGTGAATTCTTATGTTCAACACCATTTTGTCTGGAAGAGAATGAAGAGGAAACCATATTTTTATGAAACTTAATAAATAAGTTTTCTCCACTTAAGAATAAGAACAAATTTGTTGTTAGAGTTATAACATCTCTCTTTTCAAAGAGACCATCTCATTACAGACATGTGTTCATTCCAACTACGAAATAACTAATATAATAATGTAAACTTTTAGTTATCTTCCAATATTGGTAAATATTTACAATTCAACTGATTTGGTAAATCAATTCAAAACTGACATTACCAATTTGAAAATTAAATAACTGTTTATTAAAATTACTAAGGTATAAAAATAAGTATGATTGCTATCAGAAAATATTGCCTTAATAAAATTAACATAAATGAAGTAACAATTTTACTTAATATAGATTGTATCTCATATTCATCAATACTATTTTAAGATATTATAGTCTTCATTTTATGCATCTGGGATTAGATGACATGCTGAATTTCAGTGCCTGAAATAATAAATAGAGATGTTAGATGACTGGGAGGAAACTGGATTTGATTTTTATACTTATTGTGTTTTTATAATACTAATATTAAATCAATTGGTTACTACACTAAAGCTTTTTGAATCACTTTTTTTCAAATTTTAAAATCTTATGCTACCTCTTATACTACATAGCAAGGCATTATTCAACAGATTCTTAATTTGTTAAATTGTTCTTTGTGAATGACAATGATGTGTAAGAATATTAAAATCATCAATATACTCACCAAATAACTACAATGTTTTTAATATGTTGAAGGAATTTTTATATTCTGCATCTGTTAGAAAAATATCTTAATGTTCATTAGACACAGCCCTGGAAGGAATTAGGGTATTTTTTTTCTTTGAGCTTAGAGATGGGTGAGTCCTTCAGTAACATTTAGAATTTCTTTTTACCATGAGCATCCTTGAATCTCGACAGTCCTGACCCATGAAACAATCGAACAGGGTCTGAGAAACCACCTAAGGAGAGAATGGGGAACAAGAAACACAAAGAATGGACAGCAAGACAAAAAAAAAAAAAAAACAACAACAACAACAACAAAAAACCTGATCAAGCTGACAAATTTTGTTTTTCCCAGGCAGGTTTTATACCAATAGAAACAGGAAATGGGGAGTGAAAATGATGCGAAATCACTTTGTTTCTGGGGGAAAGCACCTGTTCCCCAAAGCAGGATATTCACTAGGTAAAAAAAGTTCAGCAGGAGGAACAAAACAGAGTGGGTTGCTAAGTACCTGTCCACAAGATCTATAGCTATTTGTTCTTAACTGGGACTAGTACTTTCCTATACAGGCCTCAACTTTTCCCACAGAAATCTCAACTAAGATAGGACTTTTCCACTAAGGCCAAAACTTTGTTAGTAAGGACTTCTGGCTGACAAGGCAGTTAACTTCACCCACAGTCATTCCCAACACTTGACTATAAATACTGCACCTGGAAATTAAAAATAATATTTGTTTGCATGAGATGCAAGCATGAACATGTCTTGATTGGATTAACAACTTTTGGATTAGAATGGCTAGAAGATAAATACAACAAGACAAATTAAAATTAAGTTAACTATTGGGTAAGTAAACCTAATTAATATGCTTTATTGGCAAAACCAGATACTAATATTGAGAAAACCAGCAAAGTTTCAACATTAAGGTCAAAAGAGCTATGAAACAAAAAACCTTTTTAAAAGTAGGGATGTGAAAATTTTAATTTCTCATTTGTTTAATGTTGCATGAGACTGTAGAAAAAATAGTGACAATGGGATAGAAGTCAACATAAGATTCAAAGTCACACAAAACATTAAAATAGACAGCATTTGCTAAATAAAAGTGTAATTTCAAAACTTAGTGAAATATTTATTAATAAAAAACTATTTGAAAGCATGTGGCAATGAGCAGACTAAAGCCCACACTAAAACGTTAGCTTATCTTTGGAGTTATTAATAGTATGCCAAAATTGGAATGCCTTCTTTTGAGACACGGATGCATTTAATGAAATCATATTCTCTCTAAAATTTTCATAACATCAACACTGCTGACAAGTATGAAGAAAGCAATGACTTGACTAGCTATTGATGCTGCAGTCAGTTTGTATTTTATTTTAATTTATTTACATTCCAAATATCCCACCTCCTGATCCCACTTCCTACAGTTCTTCAACCCATTCATCTTCCCCATTTCCTCTGAGAGGGTGTTCCACAAGACACCCACCCCATCTCACCTCAACATATCCCACACCAGCATCCCTGATGCATCAAGTCTCTCCAGGATTCAGTCTATCCTTTCCCACTGGGCTGGAAAAAGCAATACTCTGCTACATATGTGCCAGGGGCCATGGACTAGCCCAAGTATGCTCTTTGTCTGGTGGCTTAGTCTCTCAGATCTTCCTGGGAGTTTGGGTTAATTGACACTCTTGGTAATCCTATGGGGTTGTCATCTTCTTCAGTTCTTTCAAACTTTTCTCTAACTCTTCTGTATGCGTCCAATGATTAACTATAATTATCTGCATGTGTCTCAGTCAGTTGTTTTTAGAGACACTAGGGGCCCTGTCTATTAACTGGAGGTGGTCTTTCCAGGTTCCATCTCCGCACTGTTGGGCATTTCGGCTAAGATCACCACCCAGTTCCGGGAGCCTCTCACATCCCAGCTCTCTGGGACTTTCTAGAGTTCCTAAGAGCTCCCCACCACCAGATTACACGTCTGGTACATGGATCAGACCGCCTGAAATTGGAATCATGGATGATTTCAACTTACAAAGAATGTGTAGAGAAACAAATGTTTTCTCTGGAAGAGTACTGGCTATCACTCCTAACCACTGAGCAATCTCTCCAATTCAAGAATATTATTTCTTTAAGACAAGATGTCTTTTCTTGAAGTTCTTATATTGGAAATTATAGATAAAATCTTTTGTAACATGATGCTAATTGTCTGAGAATATGTTTCCCATCTGTACCTTAAATACTAGATTAATTTAAAATGTTAACTGTCACTAAACAACATTAATAACTATTTTTCATTTCATTTTTCATGCAGGTTATTGTAGACTAAATAAATAGTCTGATGTTATGCTGGGCATGGTTGTGCACGCCTTTATTCCCAGCACATGGGAGGCAGAGGCAGGTGGATTTCTGAGTTCAAGGCCAGCCTGGTCTACAAAGTGAGTTCCAGGACAGCCAGAGCTATAGAGTGAAACTCTGTCTCACAAAACCATAATAAATAAATAAATAAATAAATAAATAAATAAATAAATAAATAAATAAATAAATAAATAAAAATTAAAAAAAATAAAAAAGAAGTCTGATTTTATTGTGTGAATTGATGCATTTAAAATTAATGCAAAATATAACATATGATTATTCTCACAATGAAGATATCCATAAGATACCTTATGTGATAAAATGTTTTAGCAGTGAACTATATTTTAACAGAGAGATCATTGAAAAGCCCTTAACTTGTGTCCTTTATTATCTGAAATAGGGTGTATTATGTGTATGTATGTATATATGTATGTATGCATTGTATGTGTGTGTCTTTCTGTGAGTGTATTTGAACTTTGTGAGGGTGCGAAGAGAAAGCGTTATGAACCAAGCAGTCCAGGAAGGTTAGGTTGGGGTGTCTCCTCTGGAGTTATACACCCCAGGATTTGGCTATATTTGAAGCCAGCAAACTCTAACAATAGTATTGCTAATATCCCCTTCTAAATTTGAATCATATCCCTACACCCATTGCCCAAATTGTTGCTGTATGAACAATATGGATGCTGTAAATTCAAACTCTGCCCTTGTCATTCAATAGCAATCTCAGTTAACTACTAAGACATCTCTTTAAATACTCTTTTGTGAACACAGACAAATAATAAAATTCTTCTAGTTTTAGAGCTTTATGATAGCTATGAATTTCAACAAGATATCATAAGGACCTATTAATGATTAGAGGTTTGGCAAAGGTAAGTGCTTGATCATGGACCATTTTCCACTTTGGTTAATGCTTCACATGTTGAATTATACCATATCAGAATATACATGAATATTTGTCTTAAGCATTACACAGAATAAGAAAATAAACAGAATAGGAAAGTGAATGGAAGATAGTTTTGACATTACTAATTAATTTACAAAATTATTTTTAAAATGGAATTTAAAATGAGAGATAGTAATTGTTAGTGAAGTTGTTAAAAAACAAAATTTTTGTGGAGAAAATAATTTTCTACACTAGATCTTTAGGCTAGTCTGTTCCAATAGGGGAAAGTAACTGGTATTGGTAAGACATAATTTTTATTTCCAGTATTCAGTAGGCTAATGCAGCAAAATCATACTTTCCAAGGAAATTTGAGCTATGTAGTGAGATCCTATGGCTTAATAAGTGTTCTATTAATACAAGATACCATCACCAGGAAAATATTGTAAACTGAAACCATTTAATCATGACTTGCTTACAGTTTCAGAGATTTAGTTCATTCTTACTGTGGTGGGAGTGCAGTAGCATGTAGACAGACATGTTAATTGAACAGTAGCGAGAGAATCTTCAGGTAGAAAGAAGAGAGAAACTCTGGTCTTGTAATGTACATTTTGAAATATCAAAATAATACCCAGTGTCAATACTTCCAAAAATGTTATACCCATTTCAACAAGGTCATACTTATTCCAACAAGGCCATACCTGCTTACTCTTTCAATTATGTTACTCAGTACTTATTCAAATATATGAACCTTATGGGGGCCATCCTTATTCACACTGTTTCTAAATACTTTCTTTTTAGTTGGACACTTTACTTATTTGCATTTCAAATGTTATCTCCATTCCATGTTTTCCATCTACAACCCCTATATCCCATCTCCCCTTTCCCTGATTTTATGAGGGTGATCCTCCAACCTCCAACCCACTCCTACCTCACCGCTCTAGCATTAGGCATAGAGTGTGGAATAACCACGATACAACTCATGAACTACATGAACTTCAGGAGGAAGTAAGACCAAAGAGTGGATGCTTCCATCCTAATTAAACGGGGAACAAAATAATCAAGGGACGTAGATGATGGGAGGGAATTGTGAAGAAGAGAAGAGGGGGGGCAAAAAAGAGGGGAAGAATCAGGAATGGGAGAAGACAGGAGAGTTGTTCAGAGGGTAAGGACATTGAACAGGGGTGTATAGCAACTGGGGGATGAGGAACTGGTGGTAAAAAACAGAAAGTCCCAGATGCTAAGAAAGCAAGAGCTTCCCAGGACTCCATAAGGATGGCATTAGCTAAAATACTCCCACAAAGGGGACGGGAAAACCTGTCGAGACTAAATATATTATTTAAAGAGAGATAATGAAGTATTCTCTCCCTCTTTCTCTGTTTCTGTCTGTCTGTCTCTGTCTCTGTCTCTGTCTCTCCCTCTCCTTTCCTTCATCTCTCCCTCCATCCCTCCCCCTCGGTTGTGTGGTTTGGTATGGTGGTGGTTGTGGTGGTGGAGATTGTGTGTGTGTGTGTGTGTGTGTGTGTGTGTGTGTGTGTGTGTGTGTGTGTGTGTTTGCATGTGAACACACACATGCCTGTGAAGAAATGCCATGGTGTGCATGTATAGCTCAGATGACATCAGATGTCACTTTTATTTCTCTACAATATAGGACATAAGAGTCAAACTCAGGCTGTCAGGGTTGGCAGGAAACACTTTACCAGTTGAACCATCTCTATTGCCCATAACATAAAGGTCTATATCTAGTTTTGTTTAGTCTATGTATAGTTTAGCTGACTATGGATTTACTTTCTTGGTGTATCCTGGCATAAAGACATTCTTCATATTTCTTTATACTTTATACTTTAGCAAGTAGTAGTGATGTTACTTTCAGAAATGTACTATGGTTATTTAAAGTATTACTATTAAAGAAAAAAGAGATAAATGGTATATGAAAACTTTATCCTGACAATGTTTCTGCATATATAAAAATAATCTAAAACAAAAATTGAAGATTAAATAATTAAGCTTGAGATATACTTTCCTTTTATGAATATTCAGTAGGGACGTATAATTTAGGAGAAATAACAGATGTTTCAAGCCTCTGTTTCATAAGGCTTCTGCTACTCTGAAAATGTTTATGCAAACTAAAACGCCCAAAATAAAAATCAGTAAAGAAAATTGTATTTGAACACTGACATTCTTATTATGAACCACACATATGTAAAAAAATTAAAATAGTAACATAGATATTTATCTTGCTAACATTTAAAATATTGAGTAATGAAGTATTTGTGCATATTTTACTGTCTTGAAAGAGAATCTCAACAATTACCTTAGGCTTTTTTTTTTAACTCAAAGGTCTTCCAATTATGGCTGTAGCTATGAGTATTAACTACCATACCAGCAAGAATTGTTTTAGATATTTACAAGAAAACTATTAGCTGGGATATAGGTATCTGCACCGTAGATTTTGTAAGAAAAAGAAGAATAAAATATTAATAAAATAGAATATGTTAAAAAAATTCAGTTTTGTTGCACATTTCCTGAACAGAAAAAAAATATCATGATTTATATACCATATATCCAGGATTATGTGCATAAGCTTATGTGTATTTGTGTGTGTGTGTCCGCACACACATGCACATGCACACACTTGTGCACGTATCTAACTTATTTCTAAACCTATAGCTTACTATAACTCTTCAAAATAAAATATGTTAACTCACAAAATGTCATGTTTACATGATATTAGTTCTATTTTTAGGGTAGAAACCTAGATGTCAGAAAAGTTAGTATTTTTTATTTTTATATTATGAAGATAGTTGTATACCCCTGTGTATGTTTTACTTTTTCCCTTTAACATAGAAATGAATAATGGTTTGAAAATTTGGTACTCTTTTTCAAACTTTTTGTTTGATCTTCCTGAGTTTTAAATCATGCACCCAGTCCCACTTATCTCCTCATCACCTTGTATTCCGCTTCCATCATTGCAACCACCCCACCAGAATAAGAATCTCATCCTGGAATTTATAATGTCACAGTGTATATCCCACAGTGTGCACTTTTATCTACACTTCTTTGTTTCAAATTGTTGTTCATTTTAATGAGTCTTAAGAGCTCTCTGCCTTCTACTATACTATCAGTACTAATGCATAACTGTAACTCCTCTCAGATATCCTGTTGTTGCCCTTTTTTATGGAGATCCTGTAGTATGGGATCTGTAGGGTGGCCATTTTAATCTACTTCAGCAGTTCACCAATGGGGGTCAATGTTGTGGTGGGGCAATTCAAACCCCAGGATCTGGGCCCGAGAGAGATCTGACTAATCAGACCACCAGCTCTGCCACACTACCACCATCTGGGAGAGATTTCCTGCCCTTCCCAAGCTTCCCTTTCCAAAGTTGCAGCCAAAAAGGGGCAGAAACAACTTTCATGCTACCATACCCTCAGTGCTCTCTCATTTGTGCCCCTGCCATCAAAGCCAGCTTTACTGTGCTTCCCAGACAAGGTAGAGGGGTCATACTCTACAGTGCTACAGCAGGTAAGGGATGGAGCCAGGTCTCTAATTCTCACTCCCTCTGAGCATGCTCACCAGTAACCCCCCAAACCAGGGCCAACTCCCTCCCTGCTGCTCAGATGAGGTGCATGGCCTAATCTCCCAAGTGCTGCAAGAGGTGATTGTGCTCATGGCCCCATCAGGGACAGCTCTCTTGCCAAGGGTGGTGAGGGCAGAAGGGATGGAAAGGGTCTCTCCTTTGTCCAAACCACTGCACATCAAACAAGAGGCAGGACCAGGTACCCATGCCCATGCCCACCAGGCAGCTCATCAGAAAGCCCCAAATCTAGGGCCAGCTCTACTCTGCTGCTCAATCAAGGAAGGCTGTCACTAGAGGCAGGTTTTGAGATCATATATGCTCATGTCTGGCCAGTGTGTAGACAGCCTCTTTTTGCTGCCTGTGGATGAAAATTTATAGCTCTTGGCTTCATCTCCGGTTCTAACAAAAATCTTCCTGAAAACTACCATGATTCTTGGCAAGACAATAATGAAATTAACCTCTGAAACTGTAAGTCAGCCCCAGCAACATTCTTTGCTTTATAGGAATTACTGTGGTCATAGTGTCTCTTCATAACAACAAAACTGAAATTTCGACACCTTCCATCCTTACCCTCCAATTCATTCTCTAAATTTCTTTCTCATATTCACATTTTATTTTATACTCTATGATAATGATTAAAACGTCCAGGTAATAGTAAATAAACAGTAAATTACTAAGATTTCTTTTTGTGAATCTATTCAACATTTTATCATTTTTATCATAAATGTAACACTGTTCTTGTTTCGAATACAAATAAAATCTCAAAGAAAAATGAACTGTAATAAGAGGATATTAGCCAAAGACGTACAGATTTCCTAAGATACAATCCACAGAACTCAACAAACTTAACAACAAGAAGGGTCCAAGTGAGAATGCTTCAATCACACTTGTAAGGGAGAAGAAAGAAATCACACGAGGCAGAGAGAGAGCGAGAGAGAGAGAGAGAGAGAGAGAGAGAGAGAGAGAGAGAGAGAGAGAGAGAGGGAGAACTAGGTGGAAGATGGGAGGGGGGGGAAAAAAATGAACACATTCAGGTATGGGAAGGCAGGAGAGAGGCCGTGAGGGTTAGCAGCTCTCCCAAGTCTGCCTGCCCAGAGCATAGGAGGAACTCTGGCCAGATGTGGGCTATCCTTCCTACCTTTCCTTCCCCTGCCCTCATTAGTTTCCACATATTTGGTGCTAAATTTTCATTTTTTATGAAGTCTATGACAATCCTAGAACTAAGGTATCACAAAACTGGTTCATCCTTGTTTTCTGCAATGATCACTTTTCATACTATTAAAAGAGCTGGAGTCCTATTCATCCCTTCATGTTAAAATTAACTAGGTCCTAAGATTGCTGTTTTTACTGACTGCATGTGCTGCTGTTCCCAGTCCATGTCTCCATTCAGAGATCAAAAACCAGCAGCAGCCTTATGACTTGACTAGGACAATTGAGAATCCTGAAATGGGTTATTGGGCCCAACTGGCTAATAAAGAAAAACCACTTGGGATGTCATGATTTCCATATTTAACGTTTGATCTGTGCCGGCTGGCTGATAACTCATGGCCTGACTCCCAACAGACTTTACAACATTCATACACTAAGTAGACTTAGGGAGAATTTTGTATATGTCTGGGGAAAAGAGAACTGTGGCATATGGGGAACCAGAACAATTCTATTATGCTTTTTGGGATTGTGAAACATCGGGATAGAAGGCATCAATGGAAAATTTTATTACAGTCACCTGACAGGGGAGGGAATCTGAAGTTCAACTAAAGTTCACCAGCCTAGGAAAGCAGGAAAAGGGCTGGGAAACTGGGAAACCTTGGGGCCTCCGATTTTATATTATTGGGGGGAAAAACCTCAAACTCATTTTCACAATTAGGCTCCTGATAAAACCAATAGTAAACCCCCTGAATGTGACTGTAGGACCAAACCGAATTTTGGCAAACACTAAACCTATACCAAGAGGTCTTGCCCTGAAAAACCTATGCCAAAGTCTATTCTCAAACCAGTGTTTGTTGACCTCCCAGTCCTTCCCCAGCAGGCTCTGCGCCCCCGTAGATCTGATCTGGTCAAGGATGCTAAAAACCTTTCAGATTTTGACCAGTTCCCAACCAGAGCTAACCATCTTCTGCTGGCTTTGTTATTATGCCAGAAACCCTTTTTATGAAGATGTTGGTTTTATGTCTAAATATAATGAGTCCGAGAGAGACACTGCATGCATATGGTCCCAAGAGAAGAACCTTAACCATACAGACCATATCAGGACAGGGGACCTGCCTGGGAAAAGTTCCCTTGTCACATCAACATATTTGTAACCAAAATACCCTCATGGTGCATTCCAAATGGGTTATTTCCCCCTGAACAGGCATGGTGGGCCTGTTCAACAGGGTTGACTCTGTGTGTGCATGGAGAGGTTCTTAATTCCCCTACTGCAAAGGAGTTCTCTATTCTAGTCCAATTGGTGCCATCCATAACCTATTATTCAGAGGAAATAGTGCTGAAGAACCTAATAGGGCATGTTGGGGGAGACCTCAAAAGACAGAAGAGAGAAACTATTTCCCTAAAGTTGGCTATAATTTTGGGAGCAGGGCTACCTAGTGCAGGCACTGGGATAGCAGCTCTAACATTGTAAGAGAATAACTATACAGCCTTATATTAGATACAGATCAAGACAGCCAATGCTTAGAAAAATCCATTACACACCTAGAGTGAAATGTAGATTCCCTGGCTGAGATAGTTGAACAGAACATACAAGGGTTAGACTTTGTGTTCCTGCATCAGGGATCCACTTAGACTTGAACTACTTTTTCTTTCTTTTCTAGATATATTGGATTTTTTGCTAATATTCATTATAGAACAATATGTGAAATGTTCATAAAAAACATTCCTAAATGTTCCATAACCTTCCCAAACACTGTCTCTACCTGGAGACCAACTGTTTAAATATATTAGCCTACTCAAAATATTATATATTCAAATCATAATAAGACTGAAGCTATGGTGACAGCTAGAGGCGTAAATTGCTTCTGAGTAAAATTTTCACACTAAATGGACAACTGTGACCATAGAACAGGCACTGAGTTAACATGTCAGTGGTGGGCATAAATATACCACCTCCTGTTTAAACGTGTACACTGTGTTTAAACTGTAAGACAGAATTTGCAACACCTATTCCCTTGTTTGTCTTCCCAATATTTTATTATTGAATAAAGCTTACTTGTCTGAACTTTATTACTTGTCTATTTGGTTGTTATATAGTAGATAGGTTGCCAGGCATATTACTTCTATGACTTCTACCTTTTTGATTGCTAGTCTTAGTTGTTAACTTTACTGAATATTGAATTAACTGAAAGTGAAAAGCACTGGATATAAGTGATTTTCGGTTCATTACCTCATTTGAGGTCTAAAAACCTATCCTAACTCTGGGACACATATTCTTGTGCTAGCCTATGTAAAGCACATAGAAGACCCCTTTGGTTTTTGCCTTTTTGTCTTCATTCTCACAGGTATGCTTGTTCTTTTGAAGGTTTTAGAGTATATTTCTTTGAGAGCCCAACATATACTGAAGAACATCTGGGAAACTCAGTCTTGTGGACAGAAGATCTATTGGATTCCTTTACTATCTGACCATAGACATCTATTTTTAAATACCTGGGCTGGACCACAGTGTATAAATCCCTCTACAAACAAACACACACACACACACACACACACACACATAATTATTCCAGTTTTTTCTTTAAAGAATTTTGACTACCATACCTAAAATCTCTAAAATTAAATTTATCTTCCTATATCCAATTACTTTCATGCTCCTGTTTTGAAGATATTCTAAACTATATCATACTATCAATTTTACTAATTATTTTATTTATTTATATTTCAAATGTGATCCCCTTCAGCATACTCCCTCCATGAGGCCCCTACCACACTTCCCTCCATTCTCTAAAATGTTACTCTCCCACCCACCTCTCTAGAATTCAACTTTTCTGGGGACATAAAGCTTCCACAGGACAAGCACACACCCTCATCGCACTGAGGCCAGACAATGCAATCCTCTGCTACATATGTATAGTAGGGGTTATGTACTAGTACATGTATGCTTTTTGGTTGGTGGCTTAGTACCTGAGAATTCTGAGAAATCTAGTTTTTTCATGGTGTTGTTCTTCCAATAGGGTTGTAATTCCCTTCAGTTCCTTCAGTCTTTGATCAAACTCTTCCATAGGGGTTCCTGGGTTTAGACCAATGATTGGCTGTAAATATCTGCATCTGTCTCAGTCAGTTGATGGCATAGCCTCTTTTAGGACAGTCATGCCATGTTCATGTCTGAAAGCATATCTTGGTCAATTAACAAATGGGACCTTCTGAAACTGAAAAGGTTCTGTAAGGCAAAGGACACTGTCAATAGGACAAAATGGCAACCTAGTAATGGAGAAAAGTTCTTTACTAACCCTACATCTGATCGAAGGCTAATATTCAAAATATACAAAGAATTCAAGAAGCTAGACTCCAAAAAAAAAAAACAAACAAACAAACAAAAACAAAAAACAAAAAACAAAAAACAACCTAATGAAAAAATGAGCTCTAGAGCTAAACAAAATTCTCAATTTAGGAATCTCAAAAGCCTGAGAAGCACCTAAAGAAATGTTCAACATCCTCATTTATTGTGAAATAAAAATCAAAACCACGCTGAGATTCCATCCTAAACCAATCAGAATGGTTGAGACCAAAATGTCAGGTGAAAATAGCTGCTAGAGCAAATGTAGATAAAAAAGAACACTTTATCTTTGCTAGTGGGATTGCAAAGTGTTTTCCAGATTCCATAATCTGGAAAATATTCTGGCATTTCTTCACAAAATTGGAAATAAGTCTATCTGAATATTCATATATACAACTTCTGGGCATATACCCCAAAATGCTCTACCATATCATGAGTAAACCTTCAGTGTTTACAGCAGCCTTAATTATAATAGCGGGGGTTCAGGGACTATGCCGAACTTAGGAAATTAATCTGAACAGGTAAGAGAGTGCACCACAGAACTGGACAGCTTCTGGGACAGGCGGAGCCACAGAACCACTGAGGCAGCACGCTTTTCAGGCAATAGAAAGCCAGCCACCCTCCCAACCAAAGGACAGGTATCTGCCTGGTTAGGAAGGCCTCAGCCTCAGGAGCAGCAGATGCCACTTTGGTTCTGGGACGCCACCGAACTTAGGAACTTAGTCTGCACAGGTGAGAGTGTGCACTTCTGGGACCTGCCAAGCAACACAGCTTCTGGAAAAGGTCCTGTTTTTGGCCCACTTCTTCAGCCAGGAGGAGGTCCAAACACAAGATAATCTGTGCACCTTCCCTGTAAGAGGAGAGCTTGCCAGCAGAGAGAGCTCTGAGCACTGAAACTCAGAGGAGAGAGTCTGTCTCCCAGGTCTGCTGATAGACGGTAACAGAATCACCAGAAGAACAATCTCTAAACAGAGTCAACTATAACAACTAACTCCAGAGATTACCAAATGGTGAAAGGTAAATGTAGGAATCTTACTAACAGGAACCAAGACCACTCACCATCATCAGAACCCAGCACTCCCACTTCGCCTAGTCCAGGGCACCTCAACACACCCGAAAACCTAGACCCAGATTTAAAAGCATATCTCATAATGATGGTAGAGGACATCAAGAAGGACTTTAATAACTCACTTAAAGAAATACAGGAGAACACTGCTAAAGAGTTACAAGTCCTTAAAGAAAAACAGGAAAACACAATCAAACAGGTAGAAGTCCTTACAGAAAAAGAGGAAAACACATCCAAACAGGTGAAGGAAATGAACAAAACCATACTAGACCTAAAAAGAGAAGTTGACACAATATAGAAAACTCAAAGTGAGGCAACACTGGATATAGAAATCCTAGGAAAGAAATCAGGAACCATAGATTTGAACATCAGCAACAGAATACAAGACATGGAAGAGAGAATCTCAGGTGCAGAAGATCCCATAGAGAACATCGGATCAACAATCAAAGAAAATGGAAAATGCAAAAAGATCCTAACTCAAAATATCCAGGAAATCGAGAACACAATGAGAAGACCAAACCTACGGATAATAGGGGTGGATCAGAATGAAGATTTTCAACTCAAAGGACCAGCAAATATCTTCAACAAAATTATTGAAAAAAACCTCCCAAATCTAAAGAAAGAGATGCCCATGAACATACAAGAAGCCTACAAAACTCCCAATAGAATGG
This sequence comes from Mus musculus, assembly GCF_000001635.26. NCBI lineage: Eukaryota > Metazoa > Chordata > Mammalia > Rodentia > Muridae > Mus > Mus musculus. The sequence goes on along the minus strand of NC_000087.7, from coordinate 78,789,325 downwards.
ACCAGAAAAGAAATTCCTCCCGACACATAATAATCAGAACAACAAATGCACTAAATAAAGAGAGAATACTAAAAGTAGTAAGGGAAAAAGGTCAAGTAACTTATAAAGGCAAGTCAATCAGAATTACACCAACTTTTTCACCAGAGACTATGAAAGCCAGAAGAGCCTGGACAGATGTTATACAGACACTAAGAGAACACAAATTCCAGCCATGGCTACCATACCCAGCTAAACTCTCCATTACCATAGATGGAGAAACAAAAGTATTCCACAACAAAAACAAATTCACATATTACCTTTCCACAAATCCAGGCCTTCAAAAGATAATAACAGAAAAAAGAAAAAAACTAGGAAGGGAACCTTGCCCTAGAAAAAACAAGAAGGCTATCCCTCAACAAACCTAAAATAAAACAGCCACAAAAACAGAATGCCTACTTTAACAACAAAAATAAGAGGAACCAACAATTACTTTTCCTTAATATCTCTTAATTTCAATGGTCTCAACTCCCCAATAAAAAGATATAGACTAACAAACTGGCTACACAAACAAGACCCAGCATTTTGCTGCTTAAAGAAACTCATCTCAGAGAAAAAGATAGACACTACCTCAGAATGAAAGGCTGAAAAACAATTTCCCAAGCAAATGGTATGAAGAAACAAGCAGGAGTAGCCATCATAATATCTGATAAGATTGACTTACAACCCAAAGTCATCAAAAAAGACAAGGAGGGGCACTTCATTCTCATCAAAGGTAAAATCCTCCAAGAGGAACTATCAATTCTGAATATCTATGCTCCAAATACACGGGCAGCCACATTCATTAAAGAAACTTTAGTAAAGCTCAAAGCACACATTGCACCTCACACAATAATTGTGGGAGACTTCAACACACTACTTTCACCAATGGACAGATCAAGGAAACATAAAGTAAACAGGGACACAGTGAAACTAACAGAAGTTATGAAACAAATGGATCTGACAGATATCTACAGAACATTTTATCCTAAAACTAAAGGATATACCTTCTTCTCAGCACCTCATGGTACCTTCTCCAAAATTGACCACATAATAGATCACAAAACAGGCCTCAACAGATACAAACATATTGAAATTGTCCCATGTATCCTATCAGATCACCATGCACTAAGGCTGATCTTCAATAACAAAATAAATAATAGAAAGCCAACATTCACGTGGAAACTGAACAACACTCTTCTCAATGATATCTTGGTCAAGGAAGGAATAAAGAAAGAAATGAAGGACTTCTTAGAGTTGAATGAAAATGAAGCCACCTCATACCCAAACTTATGGGACACAATGAAAGCATTTCTAAGAGGAAAACTCATAGATCTGAGTGCCTCCAAAAGGAAACTAGTGAAAGCACACATTAGCAGCTTGACAACACACCTAAAAGCTCTAGAACAAAAGGAAGCAAATTCACCCAAGAGGAGTAGATGGCAGGAAATAATGAAACTCAGGGGCAAAATCAACCAAGTGGAAACAAGAAGAACTATTTAGAGAATCAACCAATCGAAGAGCTGGTTCTTTGAGAAAATCAACAAGATAGACAAACCCTTAGCCAGACTCACTAAAGGGCACAGGGAAAGCATTCTAATTAATAAAATCTGAAATGAAAAGGGAGACATAACAACAGATCCTGAAGAAATCCAAAAAACCCTCAGTTCCTTCTACAAAAGGCTATACTCAACAAAACTGGAGAACCTGGATGAAATGAAGAAGTGTCTAGACAGATACCAGGTACCAAAGTTGAATCAAGATCAGGTTAATGATCTAAACAGCCCGATATCCCCCAAAGAAATAAAAGCAAACCTTAATAATCTCCCAACCAAAAAAAAAAAGCCCAGGACGAGATGGGTTTCGTGCAGAGTTCTATTAGACCTTCAAAGAAGATCTACTCCTAGTTCTGCACAAACTGTTCCACAAAATAGAAACAGAAGGTACTCAACCCAACTCATTCTATGAAGCCACAATTACTCTGATACCTAAACCACAAAAAGACCCCACAAAGATAAAGAACTTCAGACCAATATCACTTATAAATATTGATGCAAAAATCCTCAATAAATTTCTTGCTAACCAAATCCAAGAACACATCAAAACAATCATCCATCCTGACCAAGTAGGTTTCATCCCAGGGACGCAGGGATGGTTCAATGTACGGAAATCCATCAATGTAATCCAGTATATAACAAACTCAAAAACAAAAACCACATGATCATCTCATTAGAAGCTGTGAACACATTTGACAAAATCCAACACCCATTCATGATAAAAGTCTTGGAAAGATCAGGAATTCAAGGCCCATACCTAAACATGATAAAAACAATCTACAGCAAACCAGTAGCCAGCATCAATGTAAATGGTGAAAAGCTTGAAGCAATCCCACTAAAATCAGGGACTAGACAAGGCTGTCCACTCTCTTCCTACCTATTCAACATTGTACTTGAAATCCTATCCAGAGCATTTAGACAACAAAAGGAGATCAAGGTGATACAAATTGGAAAGGATGAAGTCAAAATATCACTTTTTGCAGATGATATGATAATATGTATACGTGACCCAAAAATTCCACCAGAGAACTCCTAAGCCTGATAAACAGCTTCAGTGATGTAACTGGATATAAAATTAACTCAATCTAGTCAATGGCCTTTCTCTTCAAAAAGGACAAACATGCTGAGGAAGAAATTAGGGAAACAACACCCTTCTCAATAGCCACAAATAATATAAAATACCTAGGCATGACTCTTAGGAAGTAAAAGATCTGTATGACAAGAACTTCATGCCTCTGAAGAAAGAAATTAAAGAAGATCTCAGAAGATGGAAAGATCTCCCATGCTCATGGATTGGCAGGATCAATATAGTAAAAATGCCTATCTTGCCAAAACAATCTACAGATTCAATGAAATCCCCATCAAAATTCCAACTCAATTCGTCAACAAATTAGAAAGAGCAATCAGCAGATTCATCTGGAATAACAAAAAACCTAGGATAGCAAAAACTCTTCTCAAGGATAAAAGAACATCTAGTGGAATCACCATGCCCAACCTAAAGCTGTACTACAGAGCAATTGTGATAAAAACTGCATGGAACTGGTATAGTGACAGACAAGTAGACCAATGGAACAGAATTGAAGACCCAAAGAAAAACCCACACACCTATGGTCACTTGATCTTTGACAAGCAATCTAAAACCATCCAGTGGAAAAAAGACAGCATTTTCAACAAATGGTACTGGCACAACTGGCTGTTATCATGTTGACGATTGCGAATTGATCCATTTCTATCTCCTTGTACTAAGGTCAAATCTAATTGGATTAAAGAACTCCACATAAAACCAGAGACATTGATACTAATAGAGGGGAAAGAAGGGAAAAGCCTCGAAGATATGGGTACAGGGGAAAAGTTCCTGAATAGAACAGCAATGGCTTGTGCTGTAAGATGGAGAATCGATAAATGGGACCTCATAAAATTGCAAAGCTTCTGCAAGGCAAAAGATGCCTTCAATATGACAAAAAGACCACAAACAGATTGGGAAAGGATCTTTACCTATCCCAAATCGGTAAGGGGACTAATATCCAATACATATAAAGAACTCAAGAAGGTAGACTCCATATATTCAAATAACCCCACTAAAAATGGGGCTCAGAACTAAACAAAGAATATGCCCCAGTACAGGGGAACGCCAGGGCCAAAAAGGGGGAGTGGGTGGGTAGGGGAGTTGGGGTTGGTGGCTATGGGGGACTTTTGGTATAGCATTGGAAATGTAAATGAGCTAAATACCTAATAAAAAATGGAAAAGAAAAAAAAAGAAAATATATATATCATAAAATTCTGAAATATATAACCTAAGGTTGCTCTTTAAGTCCTTGAAAAAAAAATAAAAACAAATGTTATAGTAAGAAGTAATAAAATCAAAGGCAGACATGAATGTGAACTAGAGCACAGAATAAGGCAACTCAAACAAAAAATACATTCTTTTAAAAGCTTAAAATAATAAAATCAAATAAAAAGTGTAAAATACAAAAGTGGGTGGTGAGTGGGAGATGCTAGATATACAAATGACATGAGAAAGAGAGACCAAGAGAGACGAAAAAAGGATTTTGGAGCTCTCCCAGGAACAGAAGAAAATTTGGAGATGTACTGTTTCTCTTTGCCCCATACAGGAGACATCCATAATTCTGGTTACATCAAGTTCTCTACCCTCTCTGTATTGTCTGTGTTTAATGCACCAGTCTTTCCATGTGTCAATTCGTGTCTGTTTTTGTTTTGTTGTCTGAACAACTGTTGTTCTGTTTCATGTTGAATAAAAATAGTTAAAACTTAAAAAAAAAAAAAAGTTCTCACCAGAGGAATACCGAATGGCAGAGAAGCACCTGAAAAAATGTTCAACATCCTTAATCATTAGGGAAATGCAAATCAAAACAACGCTGAGATTCCACCTTCACACCAGTCAGAATGGCTAAGATGAATAATTCAGGTGACAGCAGATGCTGGTGAGGATGTGGAGAAAGAGGAACACTCCTACATTGTTGGTGGGATTGCAAGCTTGTACAACCACTCTGGAAATCAGTCTGGCGATTCCTCAGAAAATTAGACATATTACCACCAGAAGATCCAGCAATACCTCTTCTGGGCATATATCCAGAAGATGTCCCAACCGGTAAAAAGGACATATGCTCCACTATGTTCATAGCAGCCCTATTTATAATAGCCAGAAGCTGGAAAGAACCCAGATGCCCCTCAACAGAGGAATGGATACAGAAAATGTGTTACATTTACACAATGGAGTACTACACAACTATTAAAGAGAATGTGAGTTTCCTTCATTCGGATTCCAGATTTGGAGTATAGGGGATGTGATTACTTGGCATTATTCTATTTTAATTCATTCATTCATTCACTCAACCCTGTCCACCTTCTTATTATTACACATCCCATATCTACTGACCATCCACTGTATCCAAGAGCATGTCCCCAAGCCACCTGATCTCTAAACACCCAGGGGCCTCTAGCCTCTTGAGACCTCAGTGCATCATCTCTGATTGAACAGAGATCAAATTTTTTTTCAGTGTATATTTTGGGGATAATCTAATAGTTGGTATATGCTTCCTGTTTGGTGGTCTATCATTTGGGAGAATTCTGGTCCAGAATAATTGAGACAGCAGGTCCTCCTAAAGGGATACTCTCCTCTTCAGCCTCCTTCAGTCTTTCTCCAATTCCCCAATGGTTCAGCAGATTCTGTCCATTGGTTGGTTGCAGACATATGCATCTGATTGTTTCAACTGCTCATTAGGTCTTCAGAAGTGCATTCATGCTAGTATTCACATTACAATTATGTGAATTCAGAAGCCAGCAGAGTTCGTGGACTGCAAGCAGGTCTTCTGAAAAAGCAATGCATGATATAATTACCTGAATTTTCTGGCAGTGCTCTTCAATATTGTGTTCTACGTGATGCAATATTCCACTCTCTTTCTCTATCTCTGTCTCTGTCTCTGTCCCTCTCTGTCTCTGTCTCTCTCTGTCTCTTTGTCTCTCTCTCTCTGTCTCTCTGTATCTGTCTCTGTCTCTGTCTCTGTCTCTGTCTCTCTCTCTCTCTCTCTTTCTCTCTCTCTCTCTCTCTCTCTCTCTCTCTCTCTCTCTCTCTCTCTCTCTCTTTCTCTCTCTCTCTCTGTCTGTCTCTCTCAATATCTATTCCTCTAACACTCAGTGTGACTAATGATTCTCTTATCTTCTCTTCTACAAAGGGGATGATATTTTAATGTCATCTGCAAATTGTTATTCTGAATCGGAGTAGGGAAAGGACACTTTAAATCTGTTGTTACACCCAAGAGCATGGCTTTTAAAACCTGGTGAATCAGTAGAAGATGAGACAATGTATAGAAGAGGTTGCTACTTTTGCTTTGGTTTGGTTTAGCTTTGTTTATTTCTGTTACACGCAATCATTAGAAGAAACTCTGTGAAATACTGCCTAATGCAAATTTTCTGAAGGAAAATAGGTACCTCAGAACCAAAATTATATTTCTCAGTTACAATATATAATATATATTATTAGAGATTTTTTTTTCATTAAACCTTGAACAGAATTTTTCTCTGATCTTAACAAAACTGCAAAGTACATGGGGGATAAAGGTGCACACTCTCAGGTGTGCATGGAATGACAATATGTTGAAGACCTTATTAGCCTCCATGTTCTTACCCTATGTGCCATCTTGGAAAAAAAATATGCTGAAAGTCAAGAAAATGGCTTAATTGAATATGCCAGGGAGATTTCTAACCAAAATGTCACTGTGTATATCTCTAACACAAGGTAGACCTGGTATTGCAAGAGACAGTAAATGGCAGTAACATTGGTGCACTCTAGGATATGGGCCTGTTCTAAGTGTACATCAATAACAACAAAGAGAACGAAAATTTGCAGCCTAATTGCATAAAGGATATAGATATATCTATCTATTTATCTATAGATTAGATAGATAGATAGATAGATAGATAGATAGATAGATAGATAGATAGATAGTTATAATAAATACACAATGATACACACACACATACATATATATTATATATAATATAACACTTATAAGCATATTCTTATAATACATATATACACATATCCATCTGTTAAACAAATATGATATATGATATTTGTGCACAGCAAGATTTCAGTTTCATAATGATGATCACCTTTACATATAATCAAATGAATCTGACTTTTTTGTCTACTTCTATCTAATTTATATCACTCTTCATATATTAGAAACTCTTGATACATTTTAATAAATATCAGTAATCCTATTGCTGAATATAGAAAGGTTTGTTCCATTTTCTCTTCATTTTTGTCTTGGTTATATTGTTTAATTTCATATCCCATGTTATCTCCTGTTTTAGATTTCCCCCTGGAAATCCCTCATCTGACCACCTCACCTGCCTCCGAACCTGTGCTGTCCCATCAATTCACCCACTCCATTTCTATACTAGAAAATCCTACCGCCTGATTTTACTGGACTTAGGATCAGTTATCTACTTTCTCATTCACAAATGCTATCTCTGTGAGATGTAAACTTTACTGTTGTATAGTAAATTTGATATTGGTAAATGATCATGTCAAGAAAAACTAACTACAATCAAGCAGGATTGGTCCAACAGATTGTATATGTTCAGCAAGTTTACCCCATTCACTAGGTATTATGCCCATTGCAACAAGTTTAAGAAATGTTCCTGACCCAACTAGCAGCTGAAAGAGTCAGATGCAAACACTTGCACCCAACCAATGTCTTGACGCAGTTGAACACTATTGTTGAATTAACTAAGTTTAAAAGATGGTGAAGAGGAGGGCAGCCCTGTAGAAGGACCAACAGTCTCAATTAACTTGCTCCCCCAAGATGTCTAAAACTCTGGACAACCAAGGAGACAAAATATGCCTGCTGATATGAGGCCTCAAGCACACATACAGAAGAGGATTGCTGGGTGTGTGTTCCATCTGAATAGATGCACCTAATTTTCAAGAGAATGGAAGTTCCAGGGGGTTTAGATTTCTGGTAGGTTAGAGGTGAGGTGTGGAGACATTTTTGTGGAGAGTATGAGGTGTGAAGGAGGTATGGGATGTGGAACAATTGGAGGGTAGATAGGGTGGGGAATAAAATCTGGACTGTAAATAGAAATAATTATAAAGAAAGAAAAAAAAGACAAAAGTTATTGCAATTGCACTGAATTGTGGAATATTAGTGGAGAGTGGTGTGTTCAAGGGTTTTATTTCCTTTTCTCTATAAAAATGCATTCATGGAAAGCAAGTATTAAGATTTTTAAGGATCCAGGACTATTTTGGAAACTGTTCAGAGAATGTTCTGCCAATGCTGAATATCTGAGTTCTGTTCCTCTATCGTCGTCTGCTATTTCATAACTGTTTTTGTGTCCCTTAAACTGCAGTTTGAGTATCAAGACGTTCTTTGCAAACATGACATCTTCAATCCAGTTTCAATGAGTAAAATGTGGATTTTAATGCAGGATGTATTCCTTAAAGGGACGTTTCTGTGGAGACTAACATGAAGAGACATTTTTTTTTTAAATGATGATGCATTTTAGACCAAATTCTCATGCTGTTGATGGATGAATGTGAAGGATTTAGTGTAGCTGCAAACATACACTTATCTTTTTGGAAATGTTATTTTCTAGGATGTAGTAAAATCAAAATGATGCCTCCATTTTCATCTATTTAGAATTTTCGGAGTCCAGGACCTCAATCTGATCCGGAAAATGAGGCCAGATTATCATAAAAATTGAATACACGATAATATCAGTTTTAACATTTTCTTTCCTAACAAAATGATAATTGCTTGTTGACATATTTACAAACTTTCTTTATTTTATTCTGTTTTTGTTTACATTCCTTTATCATATTTTTACAGTGGAGTAGTTATCCCAGTCTCAGCCTGCACCCTGACTTCCTCATCACATACCTCTGCCCTCATCAGCAATAGGATATCCACACATCCCAACCCCCACATATTCCCAATGCCTAGGACCTCAACTTTCTCTGGTGTTTAGGTGTATCTTCTTCCATTGAGGCCAGGTCAGGCAATCCTTTCTGTATATGTGTCAGGGTCTCATATCCGCTGGTGTATGCTGCCTAGTTAGTGGCATATTATCTAAGAGATCTTAGTTGTCCAGAGTAGCTGACAGTGATGTTAGTCATTCTATTTGTCACACTCCTCAGCTTCTTCCAACTAGCTCCTTATTTCAAAAACAGGGTTCCCCAAATTCTGTCAATTGTTGGATAAGATATGTGTATATTTGAAAGCAGAAAAAAAAAAGAATGATTTCACCTTAGAATACAGAGCCATATTTTGGAGAACACTGAAAAAAACAGAGAGTATTCTCTCATGAATATGTTCCTACTGGAAATAAGAAAAAGTGTTCTTATTTCATATTTGTTGATTCTTTAGGTTGATTTTTTTCTCTGATACTTTTATTTATAGCCCTATTTGACCTGGGACTTAATTTCTATGCAAGGTCATAGATTCAATTGCCAAATCCAATTTAATTGGAAAATAGCAGGACAGAAATCTTCATGAAAAAAAAATGATGAATAACATTGAAATAAAAATTTGAGAGCTTTATTTCTTCCAAAGGAAAAACGAAAGTAAATGAGTAAAGATTTTATGGAGAATGTACATTAGATTGGTGGATAAATATTTCTAGACATCACTGGATGAATAAATGTGAATTATTCCAAAACAAGATAAATGCAGTGTAAGTCAATAATTTAAAGAGATGTACCAAATTAATATTTGACAGTATTCCTGAGCTATGTGTTCAGATATCTGACTTCTATCTGACACCTTGGATAGAATTCAAGTCTGGTCTTATTTCAATGATGTAGATCTTGGGTGTAAAGATGCATCCAAGCATCACTGTACTGGATGCCAAGATTGAGAAGACCTCTACAGCAGCCATGACCATGCCCTTAGTCCTATGTGAGTCATGGAGGAAGGTGACATAAACACTGCAGAATCCTAGCACGACAAAGGTCAGGAACTTGGCTTCATTAAATGTTTCAGGAAAATTCTTTGCCACGAAATCCACAGTGAAGCTTCCAAGGGCAAGGCAGGTCAAGTATCCCAAAATTCAGTAGAATGCAGTAACTGAACCCTTGTTGCACAAAATGATTATCATTATCATCAATATCAACAAATATCAATATCAACAAAAGGAGGAGAAACTGAGAGCCAGATTACCCACAGAATACATTGATATGGAACATATCAGAAGGATGTATTTCATTGAACCTGATTAAAGGAGGTTCCTTAAACCTCTTCCAGGTTCTGTGATTATGAAAGCCAAACTACAATGATTGTTTTGGCAAGCAATGTGGAAACAGACACCATGAATACAATTCCAAAAGTGATTTGTTGTAAGGCTACATTTTTTTCTGTTAGAAAGACCAATGAAGAAAAAGGAGCATGAGAAAATGGAACATGAGTGACATGAGTAGCTGATGAGAAATGTGGAAAGACATAGAAGGAAGGACAGGAAGCAAGTTAGAGAGTAAGAAAGGTTAAAGCTTAGAGAAAGAGGTGAAAGCTTAGAGAGAGTAAGGATTGTAAAAGTTGAGAGAGAGAGAGAGAGAGAGAGACAGAGACAGAGACAGAGACAGAGACAGAGACAGAGGGAGGGAGGGAGGGAGGGAGGGAGGGAGGGAGAGAGGGAGGGAGGGAGGGAGAGAGAGAGAGAGAGAAAAGAGAGATAGAGAGAAAGAGAGAAAGAGAGAAAGAGGGAGACACTGAGGTAGGGAAAAGTAGCCTCTCATATATTGGGCTTGCTATCTTGCTGTTGCTAGGTAACTGGAAGGAATCTAACCTGAAGATCAGAAGCTTTGGTCATTTTGTATATAACTTCTAGCCATTACCCTATCCTGAGCAGGGGTGCCTGTGGGTTGGGTAAATTCACCAGGGGCCAGTGTTCCAGAAGTACTGAGGAAATGCCTTCCTTCCCATGTAGGTGAAAATTATGACCCATTAGGTTTCATCAGGTTTAAGGACTTCAGCATGACTGGAGACCAGGCATTTGGTACAAAGCCCAATGCCCCAAGCTCAATGATCAAATTTAACTCTAGCATCCAGAGTTTGTGGTTTCTCAGCAAAACAACAGCACAGACGATGTGAGTTTGAAACTCTGGAGACTTCCACCATATGAAATCAAGGCATGGAGGTTGGGTTTGGTAAAATGATCTAGAAGAAATCTGTAAAACAGTGAAAGGACAATTGAAAATACTCATATGGAAAAGATCAGCCACAGGGAATGCCTCAGGAGACCATCCTTGTATTCATAGCTTCTCAAGACAAAATTCAAATGACCAATAGTACTGGAGGAGAGTCTGTGAATGCATCAGGGAGGGGAGAGTAAGTGTTAGGAGGGAGGGTGAGATAGAGAAAAAAGTAGAAGGAGAAAAAGAAAGAGAACGAGAAGGGAAAGTAGAAGGAGAAGAATATGGAGAGGGAGAAAAGAAGAAGGAAGGGAAGAGGAAGGGGTGGAGCAGGATGACAAGGAGAAAGAGATGGAAGAAGAACAAAAAAAAGAAGAGGAAAATGAAAAAGAAGGAGCAGGAGGGGAGGAGAAGGAGAAAAGGAGAAGGTGAAATAAGGAGGAGAAAAGGAGAGAAGAAGAAGGAGAGAGGAGGAAGAGATGGGGAAGGAGAAGAAGTAGAAGAAGATGTGGAAGAAGAACTAAAAGAAGAAAGAGGGAGAGGAGAAAAAGATTGAGAAGGAAGAAGAAAGAAGGAGAAGAAAGAAGAAAGAAGAAAGAAAAGTAGAAGAAAAAAAGAAGAAAGAGGAGGAGGAGGAGGAGGAAGAGGAGGAGAAAAGAGAAGGAGAAGGCAAAGAAGGAGAAGGAGTAGAAGGAGGAGAAGGAGAACATGGAGAAGAAATGAGAAGAGATGAGAGGTATAGTTAGGCAGACACAGACAGAGAAACACAGACACACAGAGAGAGTCGTGCACATAAACATTCACACAGAGACACACAAGTAGGCACAGAGACAGAGAAAAATATACATATAAAGAGAGACATGCACAGAGACATTCACAGAGATACACACATTTACACAACTTAATTAAGAAGTATTTACAAAAATATATTTATGAAATTACAAGGATATTAAGAACTAAATTATGTGAGCATTGAGGAGGAATGAGATCCAAACAAATTTTGCAAGTCCTGCAACATTCTGCATGCTTCCACACAGCTTTAGCTGTGGGAGTATCAGTTATAGGGCTGTAACTTTTGTTTTTTTCATTTATAATTTACTGTGAATCTCCTTTCTCCACCATTCAATATGGTCAGTAGTTTCCATGTCGAATGACTTTCCAATGCATGGCATCTAGTGAGAAAGAGAAAACAATTTAAAAAAAAAAAAGAGTCTCTATGCTGGAGCCAACTGTACAAACAATTTGTAGTTATTCTCCAAATGCAGGGCTCAAAGAACTCAGAGGCTCCTCTAGCTTTTACACAGATCTTAAGTTTGGTCCCCCAGCATCACTGAGAACCTATTGACAATTCTCACTCAGGTCATAAAGCTATGGAGCATTCCAATGTATTGAGTTCCAGAGAAAAAGCCATTTGGAAGCTTATCTCTCTAAAAGTGAAGATTGCGCTGAAAATTATGAAAAGTGAGAATAATTTTAAATATGAAAAAACATTCCACACACACACATTAAAATAATACATGTAGACAAAATTGACAGCAATCTATATGACACAATACCCACATACACGAGAGGGGAAGGGGCAGGGGGAGAGGTGGAGAGACATATGTATACTTACAATACTTTTTTTTTTTTAGTCAAGTTGTCAAAACTGACACAATCAATGTACAGGAAGAGATGTATATGGCAAACACTGGGGACAGACTGTCATGATAAGGACAGCATAGGAGGAAACAACAAGTTGATCTGTGGCATTGAGAGCCTGAATGGGCCCTTCTACATTTGGTTGGATTTAGAATCCAAGATTTAGTTCAGAACCAGCCAGCTCCCTCCTTGTCCCATTGATCTACTTTTGCTGGGGCACAGTCACAAAGGTTCCACAACATTTCTAGACAGTTTTCCCAGTTTTAGACAACTGGGACTGTGGGAGATATAACCCCCCCATCTTAATTAAACTAAGCCACGCAAATGCAAAATATTTTTGAAAACAGTTTAATTTCAATTTTGGAAAGAGAACAGAGAGCTCTACAATGATATGGACTGAATTAGTCTTTAGGTTCCATTGTGCACCCTAAATTAAATATAGTGTAAAAGATTCTGTTTTCTATGTAGCAAGTGAGGGCTGAAAACAACACACTAATGGAGATAAAATGCAAAAAACTGGGATATACAGTAACAATTCAAAATGACACTGTGAAAAACGATGTATTTATACATGTTAACTGTCCTATTGACCACAGTGTCATTCATCATTGTGTTAGGGGATCCAATCTAGTGATTAATCATCAGGGTTTGACAGTAAAATCTTTAGGCTCAATACACCAGACATTAGCTGGAAAATGATTTACAAGAATGTAATGACCTTTGGTGTCTTCTCTGTGAATCTGTTGTATGGATGCCCTGTCGTTGGTTGTTTTAGTTGTTAGTGTTGTTTTAAAATAGAAATATTGAATGCAAAAGCAAGTTGCAGGAGCCCAAAATGTCTTTGCATCCTCTCTTTCTCCTTCCCATAACTTTCTAATTTTCCCAATCCCCACATTCATTCAAAATACAGAATTTCAAAAAATAAAGAAACTCATTCATCATCTTTACTTTGTGCTTGCATGCTGGTTGCAATTATCTTGTAAGCATTAAAAATCAGGCTAACATACTGCCTATGTTCAATAGGGTTTCATTGATGTGAAGCTACATCATGACTCAAGAAACACTTATAGGGAAAATTTAATTGATGTTGTCTTACAGTTTCAGAGGGTCAGTATATTATTATCTTGATAGGAAGAATGGCAGCATCCAGGAAGAGTCGGTGCTGGGGAAGGAACTAATTGGTCTATATCTTAGTCTGAAGGCAACCAGGAGAAAGTTTGTGGCCATAGGTAGCAAGGAAGAGGATCGATTTTCGTCACTGAGCAGAGATTGTGCACTACATAAAAGCAAGCCTACACAATGATACACTTCCTCAAACAAGCCAACACCTTGTAATAGTGCCACATCCCATGGGCAAAAGATATTCTAATCAACACACTGCATCATAGGAAAATGGTAGAGAGACATAAAGAAAGATACTGCATGATTGCATTCCTCTAGTCACAAGTGCTACATACCTACACGTTAATATGCACATACACACACACACACACACCCCCCACACACACACACACACACACATAAACACACACACACACACACATAAACACACACACACACACACACACACATGCCTATCTGATATGCATAATAATAATGTGCAGTCTCGGGTCCTGTGCGATTGGATTGGACCAGGTGCTGTGTTCCACTCACCAGAGGTCTTAGGATCCCGTGGTGGATCCTGTGTGTGTCCTTGGGGGTGTCCAGAGACACCCCTGGCAAGGGACCACGGTGTTCCCTTGATGTACTTCTGTTGTCCAATTGCTCTGGCTAGGATTTCAAGTGCTATATTGAACAGATAGGAAGAAAGTGGACAGTCTTGTCTAGTCCCTGATTTTAGTCGGATTGGTTTTAGTTTCTCTCCATTTAGTTTGATGTTGACTACTGGTTTGCTATATATTGCTTTTATTATGTTTAAGTATGGGCCTTGAATTCCTGATCTTTCCTTGATTTTTATCATGAATGGGTGTTGGATTTGTTTAAATGATTTCTCAGCATATAACGAGATGATTATGTGGTTTTTGTTTTTGAGTTTCTTATGTAGTGGATTACGTTGATGTGTTTCCTTATATTAAACCATCCCTAAATCCCTAGGATGAAGCCTACTTGATCATTATTGATGATTTTTGTGATATGTTCTTGGATTCAGATTGCATGGACTTTATTAAATATTTTTGCATCGCTATTCATAAGGGAAATTGGTCTGAAGTCTTCTATTTTGTTGGGAATTTATGTGGTTTAGTTATCAAAGTAATTTTGGCTTCTATAGAATTAATTGAATAGAGTACCTTCAGTTTCTATTTTATGGAATAGTTTCGGGACAGTTGGAATTAGTTCTTTTTGAAGGTCTGATAGAACTCTGCACTAAACCCATGTGGGCTGTCCTGGGCATTATTTGGTTGGGAGATTATTAGTGACTGCTTCTATTTCTTTAGGGGGTATGGGGCTGTTTAGATCTTTATTCTGATCTGGATTTAACTTTGGTATCTGATTTCTGTCTAGAAAATTGTCCATTTTGTTCAAGTTTTCCAGTTTTGTTTAGTATAGCCTTTTGTAGTAGTATCTGATGATGCCGAGGTTTTCCACAAGTTCTGGTCTTATGTCTCCCTTTTCATTTCTAATCTTGTTATTTAGCATACTATCCCTGTGCCCTGTAGTTCGTCTTGCTAAGAGTTTATCTATCTTGATACTATTTTCAAAGAACAGGCTCCTGGTTTGGTTGATACTTTGAATAGTTCTTTTTGTTCCCACTGGTTGATTCCAGCCCCGAGTTTGATTATTTTCTGCTATCTACTCCCCCTTGTAAATTTGCCTCCTTTTGTTCTAGAGCTTTTAGGTGTGCTGTCAAGCTCTTAGTGTGTGCTCTGTCTGGTTTTTTTGTGGTGGCATTCAGAGCTGTTGGTTTTCTTTGTGGGACTACATTCATTGTGTCCCATAAGTTTGTGTATATTGTCCCTTCATTTTCATTAAACTCTAAAAAGTGTTTAAGTTCTTCTTTATTTCGTCCTTGACCAAGTTATCATTGAGTAGAGTGTTGTTCAGTTTTCACGTGAATGTTGGCTTTCTATTATTTATGTTGTTATTGAAGATCAGCCTTCTTCCATGGTGATGTGATAGGGTGTATGGGATACTTTCAATATTTTTTTGAGTCCTGTTTTGTGACTGATTATATGTTCTATTGTGGAGAAGATAACATGGTGTTTTGAGAAGAAGTTATATCCTTTTGTTTTAGGGTAAATGTTCTGTAGATATCTATTAAATCCATTTGTTTCATAACTTCTATTATCTTCAAAATATCTCTGTTTAGAGTCTATTTCCAGGATCTTTCTATTGATAAGAGTGGGTTATTGAAGTTTCCCACTATTATGGTGGGCAGTGCAATGAGTGATTTGAGCTTTACTAAAGTTTCTTTAATGAATGTGGATGCCTTTGCATTTGGAGCATAGATATTCAGAATAGAGGGTTCATCTTGGAAGATTTTACCTTTCATGAGCATTAATTGTCCCTCTTGTCTTTTTTGATATCTTTGGGTTGGAAATTGATTTTATTCTATATTAGAATGGCTACTCCATCTTATTTCTTCAGACCATTTGCTTGGAAAATTGTTTTCCAGCCTTTTACTATGAGGTAGAATCTGTTTTTTTACCTGAGGTGGGTTTCTTTTATGCAGCAAAATGTTGTGTATTGTTTATATAGCCAGTCTGTTTGTCTATTTGTTTTTATTGGTGAATTGATTCCACATTAAGGCAACTTCAGACCAACTTCTCTTATGTATATCAATGCAAAAATACTCAATAAAATTCTCCCCAAACTAAAAGGGCTATTAGGTTCTTTACTGAGAGTCAAAACTGCAATGAGAACTTCCAGTTTTCCAAATGTCTCTGACTAATTGCTCTTTGATAGTAACTAGGCTTTCTCCTACTCAGAGCACATTACAAGAGGTTGTATAACAATTAACCAAAGGTCATCAGAAGGGAACTAATGATTTATTATAGGTTCCAGGGTAAAAGATAAAATATTGATTGGGTTTACCTACACAAAACATCACTAACATCTTAGTTATGGTTTGATACCGTCAGTGAACCTGTTGATCTGAGACAGTTGTTGAACTTTGTAGCATGTGGTCATGTATTCTGAAATTTGTATAAGTGCTGAGGACAAAGAGACGAGGAACATCTAGAGAAAAGATTTTTTTTTTTTGCCTTTCTCCACTTAGACTATTTTTTTTTCCTTTTGCCCACTTAGAAGAATTTTTCCCTTTCCCCACTTAGGATCTTTCTGCTTTTCCCCTTATATAACTTTCATAAGAAATTTTTTATAACTTAGTAATAACTTCTATAATCACTTCTCTAAATTCCTTCTCTTCCAGTGACATCTGGTTAGTAGGCTCAAAATTACAGCCCAGCAATTCCTGCTGAGCTAGAAAAAAGGCTGCATTGCTTAATCCTCCTCTTAGGCTACAGGTGTTAATCACCTAAGCCAGCCTACCTTCAGAAAGACCCAGTACTTTTTAGAAGTTATCATCAGCATTTCAGGACAATGAGAGAGCTAGAAAGCCCTGGGACACTTAGATTTTAAAGGCATTGCCAGGGTCCTACTCTGTGACTCCACTGCTATCCTGGCTCAGAGCAATCCTGGACCTCAAACTCTACTATAGAGAAGAAGTGATTTAAAAAAAAAACTACATGGTATTGATACAGAGACTGACAGATGAATCAGTGGACTAGAACTGAAGATCCAGAAAGAAAACCAAATATTTATGGACCCTAGATTTTTGACAAAGAACCAAAAAAAAAAAAAACAAAAAAACAAAAAAAAAAACGATGGAAAAAAGAAAGGATTTTCAATAAATGGTGATGTTCTAATTTGCAGTCTGTATGTTGAAAAATAAAAATAAATCCATACTTATCACCTTGCACAAAGCTCAGTTTCAAATTGAACACGATTATCAACATAAAATATGATACACTGAATCTAATAGAAGATAAACTCATTGACACAGAGAGGGAAATGTCCTAAACACATATCCCATGGTTCATGCTCTAAGATCAACAATTCATAAATGTAAAATAATAAACTATTTTAGATCATCTCCCCATTAATGTAACAATCACTGTAGTCATCAAATGGTTTCCATGTAAGATTTGAGGCAATTACCATATTAACCATTTTTTTTAATATAGTTGGTTAATTGTTTGGGGGGTATTCAATTTGAAATGAACAGGAGATCATTTCCTGCCTGCGAACAACGTGGAGGGAGTCAGTTCAGGAAACAGATAGCTACTACAGATAATAAATAAATAAATACTCCAAATGAAGGCAATTTTTAAACCTTTCATAGCATGGTAAAAACACTTTAGTCATTTACAGACCAAAAGCTAGAACCTCTTTGTAGTGTGGGCATTGGGCTTAGCAGCCTAGTCTCAGTATACTTACATACTTGGAAATTATCATAAAAAAATACACTGAATAGTTTGTCTTTAGATCTTTAAAAACCTCAGAAATACTTATCAAAATAAAAGACTATAATAAATTCAACAGAATAAGTTTCATTTTCTTTCAACAAAAATTTAGGCTTTTTACAATAATAAATATTTGTTATGAGTAATTCTAGCTCATTTGGTCATAAATATATATGTTTTTAGGAAAATAATTCTAAAAACTTAAAATTTATGTTTTGTATTATTATGTATAACATTGGCAAATTAGATAAGACATGCTCATTCATGTTAAACTCATAAATCTACTCCTATTTATTGAATCTTTTAAAAATCAGAAACCTCCCTAGGCAAGATCTTAAACTAATGTTCCCACTTATGCCATGACATTTTTAGCAGATATTTAAATGTATTAACTGATCTACTAATGAGTAGAAATCTGAAAGACCAGAATCTCTGTTACCTTTCACATAATGATTCTATTCAATGTAAACTATGACTACAATTAGAAAAATACCCAAATCCTAAAGTCAAATCCTCACCTCTTTTATCAGTCATAGAAAATATTTTAATAGCTATGGTACTGTAATCTGTAATCCCAGCACTTGGCAGTTGAATGAAGGAGGATCAAGGCCTTTGACTGTCCATAGCTACATAGCGAGTTTGAGGTCAGCATGAGTAATGTAGGACTGTCTCAAATAAACCTGTCCCCTACAAATCAAACAGAAATCTAATGTTAGTATAAAGATATAAAAAAGTAAATATTTCTGTCACTTCAGTAGGAAAATGTTGACCAGAAATACTAAAATAAATGTACAATTGCAATTTTTTTACTATATTTTTGAAGGGAAAACTATTGAAATCTGGATATCCATAGAGTTCCCTGTTTAGAACATTATCCTGACAGCATATAGCCCAGAACTGGTAAGAAGCAAGGCTTGGAGAATCACAGGAGTTGCCTTGCCCAGACTTTAGAGATGGCAGCAAATAACTGTAAGTATCACCTGTTTTTTTAGACTGAGGAAGTTCAATTGATGATGACATGTTCCAATATAATAATAGAAAAACAAACAAACAAACAAATAAAAAACTATTATTTCTGCTTTAGATCTTGGCAGGGCCATTCTAGCCCCATCGTTTGACAAAAGCACAACACAGCTCAGAAAATTGTTTTGATGACATCAACAATTGTCAGACTTAAAATCTATCGATGTGCTTCAAACTTCTCTCATCTTCCGGGGTTATACATTGTGGTATTTATGAGACCTCTAAATGATCCCTAGGAATAGGAGCATAGTGTGTAGAGTTGGGAGTGGATATATAGACTGGAGAGATAAAATGGGAAGCATGGTGATCCTTGGATTGCCTGTGCCACATACCTTTGCAGTTGTGCTAATAGATTCAGTGCAGATTGCCAATACCTTCTATGAGCACTACCCTAGCACACAGTACAGTGCTTTCTATTCTTTTTCCGGGCTTTTGCCTGTGACAGGGAATGTAGCTTGGATACTACTGGGTATTGTGTGGAAGATAACAATCATTGGATAAGTTCAAAGCTTTGGGAGCTGCCAGTTAATAGGCTAAGCTTCAGACTACATCCTTCCAATGGATAACTAGGGTCCAGTCTAGATGAATTTCTGGATCCCCAGGATACATGAATAGCATGCAGTATTCTAGAGTAGTATCCAGCTTAATGATACTTCTGTTGCTCTTGTGTCTTTCCCTCTTCTGTATCCCACAAGTTCATTCTGCTTTTTTGGCATGACTCACAAATGAGCATTGTGTATTAACCTGTGATATATGAGAGGAGTTGTCTGAATAGAGATGAAATATTGAGTCATGGCAAACAAAACTGTGGAAATGGAAACCATCCAGGGGCAAATGTTGTAAAATTAACATAGTCTGTGAAAGAAAAATGCTTTTGCTTTCAGAAGGAGTGTGAATGGAGTTTTTCACTAAGCTGGAAGGGGGCTAATAAAGACCTTTTTTAACTGGAGAATTTAATAAGAATTAACCAAAACCCAGGTGCAATTATTCTTACAGGAGTGAACTGGATAGATGGGTAGAGTTTGGCTAGTATAAGATACTTGATTTAATGACTTTTGAGGTCCTTTTTCGAAATCATGATCAATAAATTCTGCCCTCTGTGACATTTCTACTATATTTGTTTGAAAGATGAATGAACTAGGATACATAGATATAACTTTATATTATAGTTCTTGAACTTTCATGATGTGACAATTAAATCTGTATGATCAGGACATATTGTAGAGCTCTGCATTAGGCACACATAATCTATAGCTCCTGGGGACATACACGCAAATGAACAAACATGACTTTATAGTGTTTCTTGTTTTCAGAATGGAATACATTTTATAAATAATCTAAAAGCAATAGGTTCAGTTTCTATGTTCTTAGAGATAGAACCTTAAAGACCCTAAAAACTCTAAAAAAGAAAAAAGAAAAAAGAAGAGAAAAGAAAATAAACTTGAAGCTTTAAATAAACAACAAAAACCCTAAAAACAAACAAACAAACAAACAAACAAACAATAAAAAAAACATATTTTTTTTTGAAAAAATAAAACTAAAAGAACCTAAAACCCTAAACAAACAAACAAACAAACAAAAAAAATCTAGATCTCTACAAAGACCCAAAAAAACAAAAAATCATTACCACAAACAAACAAACAAACAAGGAAAGAACAATAACCACACTAAGCCTTAAAAAAAAATCTCTCCAAATACACTGCGAACAACCCTAAAATCATTTAAAAAAACGTAAAAAAAAACCCTAAAACAATAAAGCAAAACCTAAAACCCTAAAAACGCTAAAATTATTAAACAAACACTAAATGACCGAAAAAAGCTATTTTTTAATCTTAATAAACATTTTTAAAACCCTACAATTCTATAAATAAGAAAACACAAGAACTCTAAAAAGACCCTAAAAAAATTATAAAACCCTAAAAAAAATCCAAAACTCTACAAGTCTAGATCCCTAATGAGAAAATAAAAAAAAAAAAAAAAATTAAAAAAAAAAGATAATGAAAAGATACAAAACCACCACCCCAACAACTACAAATTCTTCTGCCTTAAAAAATCGCCAAAAACACTGGAAAAGAAAATCATTTTACAAACCTTATTAAAAAAATGCTTAAAACAATTTTTAAAAATTCCTTAATTAAATTAAAAAACAAAACAAAACTAAAAAATAAAGAAAAACCCTAAAATTCTAAAACAATCTCAACAACAGTAAAAAGACCCAAAAGAACTGTAAAACCCTAAAAAAAGTTTTTTTAAAAAGTTCTAAAAACACATCAAATCTCTGAAACTCAAAAAAAAAAAAAACTTGAAAACCCGCTTAAAAAAGCAAAACAACAAAAACAAACAAATAAACAAACAAAAAACAACAACAACAAAACACCTACAATACCCTGAAACACTAACTAAAATCCTGAGACTATAAAAACAACCCTACCCCCCCCCAAAAGGCTTACAAAACCCTGAAACATTAACTAAAATCCTAAGATACAAAAATAATCCTAAACCCATAAAAAAAAAAAGCAAACACACACACAAGAAAACAAAAAACCTTTACAAAATTCTAAAACCCTATAAAACACTAAAAGTATAAAAAGAAACAAAAACAAAACAAAACAACAAGAAGATCAAAAACACACAAAAAACTACAATTATCCTAAAATTATTCATAAACCCTAAAAAGCCCTAAAACCCTGAAATACCTTAAATTTCTAGGAGAAATCAAGATCTAAAATAAATAAATAAATACATAAATAAACACATAAATAAATACATAAATAAACAAACAAACCTCAACCCTACCAAAAACAAACAAACAAACAAACAAACAAACAAACAAACAAACAAACAAAAAACTTGTAAGGAAAAAACAATCGCCCAAATTTAAAACCATTAAAACCCTAAAACTCTAAATAACCCAAAGGGCTTTACCCTCCTGCACCCCCCCAAAAAAAAAAACCCGAAAACTAAAATACTAAAAAGCCCGAAAAAAAAGCCTAAAACATTAGAAGAAGTAAATAGAAAAAAAATCTAGAATCTTTAAACAAATACTGAAATAGTCCTAAAATCAAAAAAAAAAAGAAAAGAAAAGAAAAGAAAAAGAAAAGAAAAAGAAAAAGAAAATTCTGAAAACACACCTATCAGCTAGGCAGTCATTCAACTTACATATTTTAGCCTGCTTCTGAGTGCTGGTATTAAAGGGGAATAAAACTATACTTGACTCCTTTTTGTTTGTATAATTGTTTTCTAAAAGATTTTTTTTCTCTGTGGGTGAGTATATGTGTGTGTGTGTGTGTGTGTGTGTGTGTGTGTGTGTGCGTGTGTGTGTGTCTGTGTGTGTGTGTGTTGTCCAAAGAGGTCATCAGATCGTCTAGAACTAGAATTGCAGGTGGTTGTGAACAACCATGTGGGTGTTAGAAATTGAACCCTGGTCCTGTGCAAAAGCAATCAGTGGGCCTAAGCAGTGAGCTATCTCCTCAGTCCTTTCTGCTTGCTCTAATCTCTACTTCACTATTCATCTTGCCCAAATATGTCTTTAATTCTTACTTCTTCTGTCTTTTTTTCTGTGATGAATTCTTGTTTGCTTTTCTCTTGCTTCTCCAATTACAGCACCAAGATTCTGCATTTCCTTTTGTTTTGGAAGATTCTCAAGGAATCCTAAATCCAGATTTTAGGGCAGTTATTTAAAATTATTGCTGGTGATTCTGACAATGGTTTCCTCATTTTTTTAAAAATTAGGTATTTTTTCATTTACATTTCCAATACTATCTCAAAAGTCCCCACATACCCACCTCAACCACACCCTCACCACCACCACCACATCTTGTCCCTGGCATTCCCCTGAATTAAGGCATATAAAGTTTGCAAGACTGATGGGGCTCTCTTTCCAATGATAACCAGCTAGTCCATCTTCTGATACAACTGCAGCTAGAAACATGAGCTCTGATATGCTGCTAGAAAAATGAGCTCTGGGGGGTTTCTTTAGTTCATATTGTTGTTCCACTTATGGGATTGCAGACCCCTTTAGCTCCTTGGGTACCTTCTCTACCTCCTCCATTTCGGTCCCTGTGATTCATCCAATAGCTGACTGTGAGCATCCACTTCTGTGTTTGCTAGGCCATGGCAAAGCCTCACAAGAGACAGCTAAATCTGGGTCCTTCCAGCAAAATCTTGCCAGTGTATGCAATGGTGTCAGTGTTTGGAGGCTGCTTATGGATGGATTAGTGGATTGAAAACCACTAATTTGGACACAATGGGGCTACTGCTGCCAATGTAGACTGTTTATCCAGTGTTGCTGGTCAGAAATCTCCGTTCTTTGAAGGCAATGGGTTTTCCCAGAACAGGCTTCTTCTGAGTCCCCAAACTTCTGTCAACACCTGTTCACCTTGATGATGATCACTGATGTATCAAATGACCATACTTAGTAAATTAGAGTAATACAGTTTTCTTTTCCACCCTAGAAAGTGGGGATTCTAAAAATATGTGTACTAGCTAAAAGCAGTGATGGTGCTCTTCCTAGGGTTCCTTACATAGTGTCCTCCTTGGATGTTCCTCTCTGATCTATACTCACCATCTATGCAGCTTCCTCTCATGAACAGCACACATGATAACACTCAACACATCTGATCTTCAGTCAGCAGAAATGTACTAATTATATTTCCCATATGGCCCAGTTGCTCATGATTCTGAGGCATAATCATACATGTTGTATTGCCAAACAAAATGACACTAATTGTCTAGTATATAATGAAGCATATTTTGTATGACTCTTTTCAGGAGTCTGTATATTCAATGATGAACACACCATCAGCAAATGAGTGAATTCTTGTGAGATGATGTCATCACAGAGGGAACCAATGGGCTAGAAAGAGAAAAGAGAGTGCCAAAC
This sequence comes from Mus musculus, assembly GCF_000001635.26. Taxonomy (NCBI): domain Eukaryota; kingdom Metazoa; phylum Chordata; class Mammalia; order Rodentia; family Muridae; genus Mus; species Mus musculus. The sequence goes on along the minus strand of NC_000087.7, from coordinate 78,765,595 downwards.
TCCCTTTCATAATTAAACCTTTTCTATAACAGCATAATTAAATTATTTTTATATGTAAGTCATATCCCTCCTGACCCATTCAATTTCTTCCAAATATATTCACACCTGGGGATTAATCTTCAGAAAATTATTCTTGGGAAACACATGTGATTATTTCAACATCTATAGTAGTGTGGGGGCATTATTCTCCCTACGTCATGTACACTTAATATCTTTAGATACCTCCTTCCCTGTGATAGCCTTGCAGCTCACTGAGTGACATGTGCATTTGATGATAAATGATACACAAACATTGAAGCACCTTACCATATCCTGTCACCCATATCATGTACAACATAGCAAGAACCACACCTGAGTTGAAAAATACAAATATATTTTATAGTGTCTTGAAGCTAAAATCCCCAAATTAATCAAAATATTATTTGGACTCTGTTACTTTATACCAGTGTTTTTTAAGTGTACAAGTCGCAGGCCTTTTCTGTGACCCTTTGCACAGGTTTATAGTGTCCTTTTACCATCTTCATCCTCCCCACTAGCCTCCATTGGTATCAAATCTCCCCCTGCTGCTGCGCTTACTCTTCCAAAATACCTCCTATTTTTTAATGCCTCTTATTAAATTTATATTTTCACAATTGTCATTTTGAGTTTTACTTGTCTAACCTAATATATAGTATTTTAACGTTCCATCCATTTTTTTTGAAAACAAAGCCCTGCACTAATACACATAGATGAGAAATATATTTCTCTCTCTCTCTCTCTCTCTCTCTCTCTCTCTCTCTCTCTCTCTCTCTCTCTCTCTCTCTCTCTCTCTCTCTCTCTTTCTCTCTGTCTCTCCTTTTTAAGGCATTCATCCAGTAGTTGACATCTAAAATCACTCCATAGCATGTATGTTTCATACAGTGAGGCAATCAATATTGATGATATGGATATGTAGTGGTCCTTCTTAGATTTTTTTTTTTTGAACTTAAATCAACCTGGGAAGATAGAATCTCAGATAAAGATCCTCCATCACATTGGCCTGTGGCCACACCTTAAGGAATGATTTTTTTTTATGACTGTTGTTGAAGGATCTAGCTCTCTATGGATAGTGTCATATTCTATGAAGATGATGTACAGGGTGTGGTGGGGACCATGGAAGGTACTGAAAACGATTTTTTTTTGAAGAACTGAAGATCTATGTGGCATGAACAATTAAAGTGTCCTCTAATTTGTAAGTAAATTTTATACATACCTCTGTCCAGTATTCTGTCTACACATATTTCAAAAGTAAAATTACCTCATCTATTTCATCCTGTTTTACTGCATTTAATCTCTGAAATTCCTTGTAATCAGAAGTGCTGGTAAATTTTAAAAACCTTTAAAATATGACTGGGAGATATCAGGTTTGTTTTAATTTTATCACAACTTTGTAAGCATGCCCAAGATCTATGTTGTCCTCTTACTTTCCAAAGAATCCATAATTCATGATTGCCATTGGTTTCAATATATGTCATTTAACCCTGTCAAATTCCAGGTTTTTTTGCATAAAAATAGTCCTCCTCTAACTGTGGCTTTTCATAAAGTGAAAATTGGTGTGCTATCCAGTGTGCTGCCTCAAAGAGTCTGGCAATATTTATGATAAGAAGCACAGCTTAAAGATAACCAAGGGAAAGGTTGGAACATGAAAAATAACCACCATGGATGTTGTCAAGTCAGAAACCGAAGACTTTCTCAGAACGAAAATAAAAACAAAAATGAAACAAAACAAAACACAAACCAAACAAATAAATAAAAATCCAACAACCAAACAATAAAAACAATGCAAGGGTGAAATTCTTTGGCAGAATATTACTCAGATCATCAGGCCTTTCAGTTGGGATTTCATTTATTATTTCTAGGAGGCCATATGAAAAGGTAAATTCGAGATGCTGAACGTTTCTGAGTGTAACTAGGGAAGGAACCAGCCTGAGAGGGGTTCTATGATGTAAGCTGAACTAGGGTGATGTCACAGAGCACTGGCTGGAGGTTGCGCATCTATTCCACTTGGAGGCACTAGAATCCATTGAAGGTGAGTTCACTATCTTCACAGTGGTGTGTCAAAGCCAGGTCATTTTTTCCCACAGGCTTTTGGTGCCTGGTCTGTATCAGGAGACAGAATCTTGACAACTAGGATATTTTTCTATGGGTAAGTATATTTATGTAGTAATTAGGACCCTCATAGCTACAGAAAGCAAAAATTTTCTCTCCTACAGAGAGTTACTGTACAATTTACTTTCTCCATGTTTATTAGCTAGGGAGATGAATGGTCTAGGTTAGTTTATCTCCTGAATTTATTATCCTTGCTAACAATATCTAGATCACAATTCCACTAAAATGCCAAATCTCCTCTTTGTCCAAGTGCATGTTAGAAGATATTAGTTCTAAATGGCTGATATTGCCTCAAATTGTTGAGTTGTTCTTGAGTTCACTGATGCAATGGCTTCATCAAATAATTCTGAAGCTGGGTCAGGAGAAACAATAAAGAAGGACAGTGGTGTGCTGTGTCCCTGGGAAGATATTTGTGAATGCAGGCACTTAGCTCAGTCCTTACACGTACAAGAGAGTCATGGTGACCCTTCTGGCCCTTTTTTTTTTTTTCTCTTCTTCTTGATCATTGGGTGTAATAGTCATAGCACAACCTAAATTGACATAGAATTTCAAGGAGATGATCCTCATCAGAGACAAATTAACTCAGGGCTGAAGAAATAAATGTTGATCTGAGTATATTCTTCTGAGCTCTAGAGAATTACTTGTTAATTACACTATTTTTATGTCCTTGTTTTTTTTTGTTTCTTTGTTTCTTTGTTTGTTTGTTTGCCTGCTTGGTTAATTTTATTTGAGTTTCTGTATGTTTAGATTTGGCTGTCAGGAAACTCACTGTGTAGACCAGACTAGCCTTTATCTCACTAAGGTCTGCCTCACTCTGCCTCTTGAGTACTATGATTAAAGTTATGGGTCACCACCACTTCCTATTAACTTCTCCATTTGATTGTTTGTTTTGTTATTTTTTGTTTGAATTTCTCTTTTGTTTGTTTTTCGTTTGATTTTCTTCTGTTTTCTTTTACTTGTTGTTGTTGTTGTTGTTGTTGAGACAGGGTTCCTCTCTATAGCACTGGCTTCCCTGGAACTCACTTTGTAGACCAGGCTGGTCTCTAATTTAGAAATCTGCCTGTCCTTGCCTTCTGAGTTCTGAGATTAAATGCATGTACCACCATGGCTGACTTATTAACTTCTTATTTTTATAAAATTAATTTTAGGAGCTCAAATCTGTTTAGCATAGTCTTCTTCACATGCTCAGAAGTTCTCGTAGAGAAGAGTCTTGGTCCAGCATTCACTCCCAACCCATAACCATTGCCCATCAGGAATTCATATATATGACAGAGGCAACAGCATTGTGTCTGGTGTAAACGGGCAAGATCTTCAGTCCCAGGCAATGGGCAAGTATGATATTTGAAGAGAATGGAAGCCACTTAGACAGTGTGATCTAGCACAACAGGTCTACAGCCAGGTAGAAGACAATACCTCTGAAGAGTCTGAGCATGACATCACTCAAGAAGAAGAGTAGGAGGAAGCCTTCTTCCCAGGCCTTGGGGAATATTGTTGGCTGCAGAATTTCTCACGGGTGGAAGGAAGGTAATGAGCCTGTCACCCATTGGAAGGCCATCATTCTAGGTCAACTGCCAACAAACCCTTCTCTTTATTTGGTGAAGTATGACGGAATTGACAGTGTCTACGGACAGGAGCTCCACAGCGATGAGAGGATTTTAAATCTTAAGGTCTTGCCTCACAAAGTAGTTTTTCTTCAGGTGAGGGATGTCCACCTCGCCAGCGCCCTGGTTTGCAGAGAGGTACAACACAAATTTGAGGGGAAAGATGGCTCTGAGGACAACTGGAGTGGGATGGTGCTAGCCCAGGTGCCATTCTTACAGGACTATTTTTACATTTCCTACAAGAAGGATCCGGTCCTCTACGTCTATCAGCTCCTGGATGACTACAAGGAAGGTAACCTCCACATCATTCCAGAGACCCCTCTGGCTGAGGCGAGATCAGGTGATGACAATGACTTCTTAATAGGTTCCTGGGTGCAGTACACCAGAGATGATGGATCCAAAAAGTTCGGAAAGGTTGTTTACAAAGTTCTAGCCAATTCTACTGTGTACTTTATCAAATTTCTTGGTGACCTACATATCTATGTCTATACTCTGGTGTCAAATATCACTTAAATTAAAAAAAAATCACAAAGTACAGAAATGTAAACTTATAGGATTGAAAAAAATGTTTATTTTCCTGTGTTGGGTACCTATGGGTCTTTGACAACCTCAGTATCTTTGTCAATAAAATTTGTTTTGTTCTAAAAATTAATACGTGTGACATGGCATGCTTTTAGTGAACACATTGTTGGAAGAGATGGACTATGGTGGAAAGAACATCAAAGCAAGATGAAAGTTGCAACTCAGGCTGTGAACAGTGCATACATCTAATATCACACAGGCTAAAATGGACAGGACTTAGATTCTGTGGTCTGCATAGTGAGCAAGGAATTGGAGATATGACTTAGAGGAGCAGGGATGGCAGCAAAAGATGGATTTTTAGGAAGAAGGGGCGAAAGACAGGACATAGATAGAATCTCTGGAATGAAGTCTGAGGGAGAAACAACAAGTTGGGGGAAAGAGTGATAGATAAAAGGAATGTGGCCTTGTTACACAAAGTGCAACCCAGAAAACTGATCCAAAGAGACTCAGAAATCAGACAAAATCAGGTTTCATTTGAATAATGAAACCAAATGAAACTTGTCTCTCATTTTAAGATTTATTATCTTTATTTATATGGGTGGGTAGTAGCTTGAGAGTATAGGTGACCACAGAGACATGAGTTGTCAGATCCCATGGAGCTGGCATTAAAGCTGATTGTTAACCATTGGATATGAATTCAAGAAAACAAATCCAGTTTTTTTGCGGTACAAAAGTGCTCTTGACAACATGGTCATCTCTCAATTCCCATTAAGATATCTTTTTAAGAAATCCAATATTAACATGCAGAAAAGAGACCAGGAAGAAGTTAAGAAAGATTAAATTGATGGTGACCTTTAAAAACAATAAAGGACACACAAAAGAGTAAAGGACACTGAGGAACAAAAATATTCTAAGATGAAGTTCTCAAAATGTGAAGCAGGAGACCCAGGAAGAATAGAAATTTTCTGCAAGTAGTTAAAATTGGACATATCCACATTAGGTTTATTGGTTTCTTAACAAATAGCCAGCCGATCAGGTCAAATAGTAATTTAAAAGAGAAAATGAGTATACGGTGAGATAATATATGGTGGGGCATGGATCCTGAGTGCTTTCCCTGAGCACTCTTTGACTGGGATGAATCCTGTGATCTTTTGGATGTCTCTGTGGAATGCCCCAGATGACCATCAAAATGTTCCCCATGGCCTGTTCCCCTGGCTCTCCTCCAAACATCTGACTCCCAACATACCTATGTACCATTTCAGCCTGTCTATTCCCTGGAAATTCCAGTCTTAAATTTATGTGTGACCTCATTCTCATAAAACAGTGAAGGTGTACTCAATGCATATGTGCTGACCTCTTTTCTATGCCAGTTCTCATGGGTTTCAAACTCTATGAGGTTGCCCAATATGTTGGTCACTACTCCTGAGTAGCCCCTGTGCTTCATGGGGGTCTTACTGGGTCCCATATGCACTCTGAGTGTTTCTTTTGTTTGTTTGGTTTTATTGTTGTTGTAGTTTTGTTTTTGTTTTTGTTTTCTTTGGTTTTTTTTGTTTGTTTTTGTTTTGGTTTTTTTTTTTTTTTTTTTTTTTTTTTTTTTTTTTTTTTTTTAGTCAGGCTTGTCATGGACTCAATCATTTGTGTTTTTTCTCTAGAATAAGTTTAAATGCCAAATGACTTGAAAATACTCTCTATTGTTGATTAATTTTGGTATTTAAGAGAGTTTTTGTGCTAGCTGGATGTCTTAATTAGGGTTCCAATGCTGTGAAAAATCACTATGACTAAGGCAACTCATTAGAAACATTTCATTAGGGCTTTTCAACATTTCATTGCAGTTTCAAAGGTTCTGTCCACTATCATCAAGGAAGTAAACATGCAAGTGGCTGGGAATATGTGGTGGTGGAGAGGAAGCTTAGAGTCTTCTGCATGCAGGGATGGTGTCTTCCACACTGAGCAGAGCTTTAAAGCCTCACAGTTATATGCTTCCTCCAAAGAGGCTACACCTACTCCTATAAGGCCACACCTCCTCGTAGTCCAACTACATTCAGAGTGCCATACTGGTTTCATAGAAACTTGACAAGATCTAGAGTCTTGAAAGAGGAGGAGCCTCAGTTGAGAAAATGCCTCTTTAAGATCAAGCTGTAAGGAATTTTCTTAATTGGTGGGAGAGGACCCAGTTCATTGTGGGTGGTGACACCCTTGTGGTTGTAGTCTTGTGCTCCTCATGGAAGCAAGACTTAAGGAGCATGTCAATAAGCATCACCACTCCATGGCCTATGCATGAGCTTCTGGATCCAAGAACCTGTGTTGTTTCAGTTTCTTTCCCAACTACTTTGATGATGAACAGCAATGTGGAATATAAGCTGAATAAAACTTTTGCTATGGAAATAGCTCTTTGGACATGGTATGTCCTTACAACAATAGAAATTTTAAGTAAGACAATTTCTTAGAGAAACAAAATATCTAATAGTACCACTGTCACTTATCCTATAAGGACAAATAATGTGTAGGTGTTTTATTTTAATTTAAAGGTAAGATATTCTCATGTATATAATGACATGCAATTGTTCTAGTTTGCATCTTTCTCACACTGATGAATACTAACATCAAACATAACTTGGGAATATAAGGGTTATTAGCTTACATGTTACAGACTATTACCAAGGAAGGCAAAACAGGAACTTGAAGCATTACCAGGAAAGAGTGCTTATTGCTTGACCCTATCTTAGTCATTGTTCTATTGCTGTGAAGAGACATCATGGATAAAACAACTATTATGAAACAAAGCATTAACTGGGGGCTTGAATACACTTACAGAAGTTTAGTCCAACATCAAGTTAGTGACCGCAGCACTGGAGCAATAGAACTATTGATCCTTAGACAGAGACAGATATTCTGCCATTACATTGGTTTCTTGAAAACTCAAAGACCACCCTTATTGACACTACCACTTACTCCAATGAAGCCACATCTTCTCTCATTCCTTCTAATCCTTAAACACACTGCCAATCCCTGGTGACTAAATATCCATATATATGAATCTATAGGGGATATTCTTATTCAAACCACCAAAAATCATGTGGCTTGGTCAAATATTTTATTTTAAATACAGAGTAAAAGCCTCCCTTTTATAAATGACTACTGATGAGCTTACCCACAGTTGCCTACCCTCACACATCGACCATCAAGGAAGAAAATGTCCCATAGACTTACCCAAAAACCAAGTGAATAGAGACAATTCTTCAATTGTTCTCTCTCCTAAGGTGATGCTAGATTGTCAAGTTGGAGATAAAAAAAATCCCAGCACATTAAGGTTTATCCTGCTCCATAACCCACACAAACATTATTCATCCCAATCTCCTCCTTCTGACTAGGTATAGACCCACTTTCCTCCATGGCAGAAGTGAAGGGTAAGTACCTCCAACAGCAAGAATACTCAATAATAGGTGACAAGTAGTGAATATGTCTTATAGCCTCACAACACCTACATTCTAATGTGTGTTACACTTTCTGGGAGACACTCCAATCTGTCCAACTTCCTGCCAAGTCAGCTTTAACCAGAAAAAATTCTCATCAATTAATCCAATGACTTTTAATTGATTTATTTCTCCTGAGGGAATGGAGTGTTACCCCTTCATGGATGTATTGGTGTCTGATTCATAAGTAATAAAACCCACTACTATTAACAGCTAAATCACAGGTGCTATGACAAATAACAACTCACATGAGAAGCATCACATTTAGTTAAGCCTTTTCAGAAGTTTTATTGGAGTTTTATTTATGTACTATATAAATCCATTGATTTATTTATTTTTAAGTGTGTAATTTAATGATTCTAAACACATCTCACCACTGTCATTTTTCACTCATTTTTCTGGTACTTCATATGATATTGAAATCTACTAAAATACAATAGTGAATTCAGAAAAAAGACCAGTGGTGTGGGTAGCAGCAAAGTTCTTGAGTCTCAAAGACAACAGATAACGTGGCTGAATATTCCAACTACAACAACTAGGTAACATTGGTTCTACACTTAGCATGCCGTTTCTAGAAAAAAAAATTAAAGAATTAAGCCATGTTTCCTCTGAACCTGACATGTTACTATCACAAATGAAAGAAGGATCCATGATCACATGAATATGAAAGGGGCATGAAGCAGCAAAATTGTTCAACTTATTGGCAGCTAGTCAGCATTAACACAAGAAGGGACAAAGACAATAAAAAGCTTTGTAGACATGTCCAAATGACCACGTTCATTTACAAGTTTTTTACCCATTCCATGCACATCCATTGATTGATTAACTCATTGATTAAAGCCCTCAGGTTCCAATCACTTTTCAGAGAGCATATTGTACTACCTATGAACATTGTACTGTGGACCAAAGCCTTCATCAAAGACCCATGACTGACATTTCAAAACAATTTAACCACAGAATTCTTTATTTGAAACAAAGTGATAGGATCCATCTATCTCTTCAAGGATATCCGTTTTGTTCAAAAAGAACAAAAATGCAATGCAAGTTCAGGATATTGATCACCTATCCATGCATCTTAAACCCATAGGTTCTAGCCAGAATGTAAGGTCAGAAGTCTAAACATCACCTATACTACAACTAACTCTGAAGATATCTAGCAATCTCCAGTTCCTTTCTGGTACTTACCCACACCAAGTCTGCATTAAGGAATATAGTCTAGTGTGAGATAGTTCCAGCAGTTAATTGCAAAATCCCACTCTGAGTTGAGTTGTATGTAAACTCAGACATCTGTAATATAGACACACATGCATATTCACAAATACTCACAGAAAGAGGCAAGAAGTAGAGGAGCTGAATCTTAGAAATCCTCAAGGAAGAGAATGAAAATCTTGTAAGGCACAGAGGTAAGAGAAAAACTGTGTCTTTCTGCACAAAATCAGGCCATTCTGTCTTCCATCACTGAATGGGATGGCTCACTATCACTTATCACTATCTGATAAGGTATAGACAGTTGATGAAGGATGAATAGTCAGTTTTCATCAAAGGTATTGACTTTGAAGGTGATAGATTGTTCATTCTCTACTGGAAGCCAGATGCCCAAGAGTTTATGGGAAACACAAATGATTTGAATGGGTTGTAACAAAGGGGAGAAGACGAGATATGAAGTTGGCAGGAGGAGTTAGGTGGGAATGGGCCAGGTTTTTTTCTGGGAGGAGTTACTAAAAGAATTGGAAAGTAAATTCCATCAAAATATAGTGTATGAAATTCTCAAGGAATTAAGGAAAGTAGTTCTTAATATACCATGTCTGTACTGAACACACACAGACCACTTATATGTCCATCTTCTAAATAACAAATTCTTATACAGCAGTTTCATTACATTGAGGGCAAAAGTAATTCAGAGGTTATTTAAAATAAAGAAGAATCTGGGGAGATGTCCCAGGGGTAAAGCCAAGTGTTTGGTCAAACATTCACCTACAACACCAGTGCTTAGGAATTGGAGTGGCAGAGACAGAAGGATGACTGTGGCTTCCTGAATGTCAGCCTCACTCCTAGCTCAGCAAGAAACCCTGTCACAAGGGGAAAATTAGGGAGTGAAGTAGCAGAAAACAGTATACCCTTCCCTATCCTCTGCACTTACCTGTATATTTCTGTATGCATACACACATCAATATGATTACTGTATAAAAGAGGTTACTTTGCATAAATTATAGGCAAAAGCAATGTTGTTTTAACCTAGAGACCTGAAGACTTTTATATCATTAGGGTCCTGGAGAAACTCTCCAGATATAGAGGATTGATATATCTTCTTCCTGTGCTAAGGAAACCTCAGTTAAGTGTGTGTGTCAGTGACTTTAAACACCTTTCTTCCTCTAGATTCCTATTTATACCACAGAATGGTCTGTAAATAATGAAAATATGAAAATAAGACTTTTTCAGGGTGTTGCCTTCTTTTAAAATCATATTTATAATATTTTACTAAATCGATGGGAAATCTTCTGCTCCAAGGAACAATGGATTCAATCCTGTTGACTTTTGTTTTATCCCATTATGAATAGGAATTAATTATACATCAACATTTCTCACGATTTGAACTAAATCAGGAATAAGGGATATGTTTCCATGAAAATAAGTAATGCCAATATGGTTAATCAAGTAGAAATGTGTGTGTGGGTGTGGGGTGGGGTTAGGATGCCTTTGGATTATTTGAGAATGATGGCTGATCAGAAATATGTTATGCAAATAACCCTAAACTGTGAGAAATGAAAAGTAATGATATAAACTATACTACCAAGTGTCATGGCCACTTATTAGTTGATTTCATTTTCTTTTTCATTCCTTTATTCTTTTGAATAAATGTGTGCCACAGATGATCACACGTTCAAATGTGTTAGTTTTCCAGGTGATGGGCTGTTTAGAATGAATTAGAATTTGTTTTATTATTAAAGGAGACTTGTCACAGAGCCTTGAAATATCAAAAACCCATCAGGCTCTCTCTCTCTCTCTCTCTCTCTCTCTCTCTCTCTCTCTCTCTCTCTCTCTCTCCCTCTTTCATTACTCTCTGCCATCTCCATCATAAGTTGTTGGCTCTCAACTACTGCTCTACATGTTTTGCCTCTGTGTTGCCATGGTGTCTACCATGATATCCTGGACTTGCCCTCTGGAACTCTAAGACCACAATTAAATGTTTCCTCTTATAAGTTGGTTTGGTCATGATGTCTCTCACAGCAAGAGAACAGTAACCAAGACATACATACTCCTGTTTATTTTTTGAAACATTCTTTATTTCTTTCATTAAAGTTACCTTTAATGAAAGGTCCATTGAACAGTTTTAAGAATAATGTTAATGGGCCCATATAAATAGTGCCAATAGGTGTGGCACTCTCAGGAGGTGTGGAATAGTTTCATGAGGTGTGACATTGGTGGAGTAGTTGGGACACTGATGGAGATGTGTCTTGTTGAGTTGGTGTGATCTTGTTGGAAGAAATGTAACAATTTGGTGGTAGGCTTGGATGTCTGCTGTCCTTAAGCAATCTCCAGTTTGACACAGTCTCCATCTGCTTCCTGTATATCAAGACCTAAAACTCATCTCCTTCTCCAACACTGTGTCTGTCTGAAGGCAACCATGTTTCCAGCCATGAAAATAATGGAGTAAACATCTGAAAAGAAGTTACAAAGTGTTCAAAATTTACTATGATCCTGGTGACACTTCATGTCAATAGAACCCATACTAATACTCACATAAACACTCAAAAACACATTTGATGTTGAGTGGGAACAGACTTTAATGCCCTCTGCCTACTGCCAGGAAGCTATTCATTTCCAAGCAGCTATCAGATGAAGATGTAGAACTCTCAGCTCCAAATGAACCATGCCTGCCTGGATCCTGACATATTCTTAACTTGATGATAATGGACTGAAATTCTGAACCTGTAAGCCAGCCCCAATTAAATGGTTTTCTAATAAAACATGCATTGATAAGTGTGTCTGTTTACAGCAATAAAATCCTAACACACACATGTACATATTCACCTAGATATACTGAGTCACAGACACACACACATGGAAATATTCACACACACACACACACACACACACACACACACACACACACACACACACAAACACATTCATTTACAGGGACTTTAGATTCAGCCAGTACCCATGCAATTTAATTGGGGTGTCGAATACAGGTGTTTGTGGAACATGACTATTGCTCTTTCTTTTAGGAATTATGTGGACAAAATCTGCACACTCACTTCATTCCTCCTCAACATCAGAAATCTCAATTTAAAGAAAGTGAGATAATGAGAAGTAGTTTTAGATACCTCTTTTTTTTTCATTTGAGTAGCTTCGACTTCAAATCACCAAGGAAAAATAAACATAACAGGAAAGAAATTCATATTAAAATGCCCTTGACAAGCTCATAATACATTCTCCATAATGAATATAAACTTTTATTTAGAATTCCCAAGGAAATGAGACTTTTGAAAAATCCTTAATTTCAGATAGGCTTTGGTATTTCATTTCCCTGCAAAGGAAAACCAATGTAAAAAGACAGAATCTAGATTGCATTGTGCACAAGTTGAATCAGAAACATTTGATATTGTGCATTCAGGGACTCACCACATTTTTACAAATATATATATATATATATATATTGGGGGGGTGAAAGGAGACATCTGGAGAACAATAAGACCCTCATTAGCATTTAATATTCCTGAAGTCAAGTAATAACCTCTAACAACATCAATAACAACAACAACAACAAAAACAACAAGAATAGATGTTCATTAGAAAGAATTTTTTTTTAATAACCTTCCATTAGCCTCAGAAAGAGGGGGCATGATCCATCTGCAACACTTTATAGATACTTATTACAATTACCACTAAAGTTTTTAAAATAATATGGATTTTTAAAAATGAAATTGAATTAAAATAGATTTTTTTAGCTGTTAAAAGGGGGAAAATGTGTTCTAGAACGAAATAAAGAGTGTAAGAACTAATTGATTTTTTTAATAAAGAACATCCTTATAACTCATGTGTCAGTAAGTATCAGAATTATAATGCAGTTGATTTTCTCATTGTAGAATAATTTTAATGTGTTTGAATATTTCCAGTTGCAAGAATGGATCTCAGAATTTTCACAAGACAAGAAGTCACCAAGTAGTTTCTCGCTTTTGTTTCAAAAGTCTTCGTTCCTTTTCTGCAGAGTCCCAGACATTCCAGGGAAGGGTTTGAAACATCCAACAACTTCTGAGACCATAACTTCAGAGGGAAGCTACCTTTCTCAGTAAATGGAACTAGGAAAGCTGAAAAGATTCATCCAATCGCTTTAGAACAAAAGTGGCAGCTGGTTCACAGAACAAGGTATCATTTAGCAACTCAGCCAAGAAATAAGAGGATTTGAAATGATAATAACACAGAGTAATAAAAACCACTATGCAATTGTAATTTAATCGCATATATATACTTTGGACAGAGAAAGCAATCAAATCTTGGGATCTCTCTGCTCAGCACAATGAAACTCTGGGTCATGCTGCAGATGTCCCAAGTTTATGGCTCATCACAGATACTGGAAGTCTCTGGGAAACTAGAACTACATCATGTAAGTGATGTGAGTCCAAAGACATGACTTCATAAATTGTTCAAGTCCTCATCTTGCTTGGAAAAAAAAATCACAAAGCACCAGAAGTAATAAGAAGTTCATGGTATCAATGTCAACAGGTAAGCACTACTAACAAATATCTGTTAAGCATTGGATTGTTACCAACACAAATGAGGAGATGATTTTTAAATTTAAATGCAGTTACATTTTAATAATTCGTAGTAATGTTAAGTGTCCAGTATGAAACTGTGGGTTTAGGGGAAGTTGATGAAGTGAGAGAGAATATGGCCAGCAGAAGGTTCTGTGCTCTGTGAAGGCTGACATGGGAGGAGTGAAGGATAATTACCATGCATCCCTGGTTGTGCATCTGGTTGTGTAAATCCACTGACACTACACGGATGGGGGTGAACTAGGGGAAGACAATGGTACCAGATTCTTAGTCTCTGGCATCCCATATAGGGCCTTAAAAAAACATAGACAGTCTAATGTTTTAGAGCTTTATTTTAGACAGCAGTGAGAAAAACAAAGGGTAAAAAGATTGTTAGACTTGCCATGGCCAAAAGGAGAGATGGGGAAGTACATAGAAGGAAGGACAGAAAGCAAGTTAGAGAGTAAGAAAGGTGAACACTTAGAGAAAGAGGTAAAAGTTTACAAAGAGTAAGGATTGTAAAAGTTAGAGAGAGAGAGAGAGAGAGAGAGAGAGAGAGAGAGGGGGGGGGGAGAGACTGATGTAGGGCTAAGTAGCCTCTCATATATTGGGCTTGTTATCTTGCTGTTGCTAGGTAACTAGAAGTTATCTAACCCGAAGATCAGAACCTTTGGTCATTTTGTATGTGACTGCTAGCCATTAGCCACTGCTGGGCGGGAGTGCTTGTGGGTTTGGTAACTTTACCAGGAGCCAGGGTTCCAAAAACACTGAGTAAATGCCTTCCTTCCCATGTAGGTGAAAATTACGACCCATTAGGCTTCATCAGGTTTAAGGACTTCAGCATGACTGGAGACCAGGCATTTTGTACATAGCACAATGCCCCAAGCTCAATGATCAAATTTAACTCTAGCCCCTAGATTTTGTGGTTTCTCAGGCAGAACACCAGGAAAGAGTATGTGAGTTTGATACTCTGGACACTCCCACCATAAGAAATCAAGGCATGGAGGTGGGGTGGGGTAAAATGATCTTAGAAGAAATCTGTAAAACAGTGAAAGGACAATTGAAAAGACATATGGAAAAGACCAGTAACAGGGGATGCCTCAGGAGACCATCCTTGTTTTCATAGCTTGGCAAGACAAAATTCAAATGACCAGTAGTACTGGAGGAGAGTCTGTGAATGCATCAGGGAGGGTAGGGTAAGGGTAGGAGGGAGTCAGGGAGAGTGAGATAGAGAAAAATGTAGAAGAAGAAAAAGAAAGTGAAGGAGAAGAATATGGAGAGGAAGAGAGAAGAAGGAAAGGAAGAGGAATGGGTGGAGCAGAACGACAAGGAGAAGGAGAAGGAAGAAGAACAAAAGAAGAGGAAGAGCAAAAAGAAGGAGGAGGACTTGGAGAAGTAGAAAAGGAGAAGGTTAAATAAGGAGGAGAGAAGGAGAGAAGGAGAATAAGAGAAGGAGGAAGAGAAGGAGAAGTCAAAGGCATAGAAGAAGAAGAAGAAGAAGAAGAAGAAGAAGAAGAAGAAGAAGAAGAAGAAGAAGAAGAAGAATAAGAAGGAGAATAAGACCAAAGACAATATCAAGAAGAACAAGAAGAACAAGAACAAGAACAAAGAAGGAAGAAGAATAAGGAAGAAGAATAAGGAAGAAGAAGAAGAAGAAGAAGAAGAAGAAGAAGAAGAAGAAGAAGAAGAAGAAGAAGAAGAAGAAGAAGAAGAAGAAGAAGAAGAAGAAGAAGAAGAAGAAGAAGAAGAAGAAGAAGAAGAAGAAGAAGAAAAAGAAGAAGAACAAGAACAAGAACAAGAAGAACAAGAAGAAGAAGAAGAAGAAGAAGAAGAAGAAGAAGAAGAAGAAGAAGAAGAAGAAGAAGAAGAAGAAGAAGAAGAAGAAGAAGAAGAAGATGAAGAAGAAGAAGAAGAAACAGGAGTAGGAGGAGAAGGCGAAGGAAAAGGAGAAGCAGAAGGAGAAAAGAATAAGGAGGAGAAGGATAAGGCAAAGAAGGAGAAACAATAGAAGAAGAAGGTAAACAAGGAGAAGAAATGAGAAAAGATGAGAGGCATAGATAGACAGACAGAGACAGAAAGACAGAGAAACTTAGACATACAGAGTGAGACATGCACATAAATATTCACACAGAGACACACAAGTAGGCACAGAGACAGAGAAAAATATACATAGAAAGAGAGACATGCACAGAGACATTCACAGAGTTACACACATTCACACAACTTAATTAAGAAGTATTTAGAAAAATATATCTATGAAATCACAAGGATATTAAGTACTAAATTATGTGAGCAATGAGGAGGAATGAGATCCAAAATAAATTTTGCAAGTCCTCCAACATTCTCCATGCTGCCACACAGCTTAAGCTGTGGGAGTATCAGTTATAGGGCTGTAACTTTTGTTTTCTTCATTTATAATTTACTGTGAATCTCCTTTCTCCACCATTCAATATGGTCAGTAGTTTCCATGTGGAAGGACTTTCCAAAGCATGGCATCTAGTGACAAAGAGAAAACAATTTAAAAAAAGAGTCTCTATGCTAGAGCCAACTGTACAAACAATTCGTAGTTATTCTCTAAATGCAGGGCTCAAAGAACACAGAGGCTCCTCTAGCTGCTACACAGATCTTAAGTATGACCCCACAGCATCACTGGGAACCTATTGACAATTCTCACTCAGGTCATAAAACTATGGAGCATTCCAATTTCTTGAGTTCCAGAAAAAAAGCCATTTGGAAGCTTATCTCCATAAAAGTAAAGATTGCACTGAAATTTATGAAATTTGAGAATAATTTTAAACGTGAAAAATCATTCCACACACACACATTAAAAAAATACATGTAGGCAAAATTGACAGCAATCTATTTGACACAACACCCACACACACACCCACACACACACACACACACAGAGAGAGAGAGAGAGAGAGAGAGAGAGAGAGAGAGAGAGAGAGAGAGAGAGAGAGAGGAAGGGAAGGAGGGAAGGAAGGAAGGAAGGAAGGAGGGGAGAGGGGTATGGGTAGGGGAAGAGGTGGAGAGACAGATGTACACTTACAATAATTATTTTTAAGTTAAGTTGTCAAAACTCCTGACACAATGAATGTACAGGAAGAGATGTATATGGCAAAAACTCACCAGGGAAAGACTGGCATGATAAGGACAGCATAGTAGGAAACAACATGTTCATCTGTGGCATTAAGAGCCTGAATGGGCCCTTCTCACATTTGGTTGGATTTAGAAGCCAAGATTTAGGTCAGAACTAGCCAGTTCCCTCCTTCTTGCGCCAGTGACCTCCTTCTGCTAGGGCACAGTCACAAAGGTTCCACAACCTTTCTAGAGAGTTTTTCCAGTTTGAGACAACTGAGAATGTGGGAGAAATCCCTCCCGCCCCACAATCTTAATTAAACTAAGCCAGGCAAGTGCAAAACATTTTGAAAACAGTTTAATTTCAATTTTGAAAAGAGAACAGAGAGCTCTACTTTGAAATGGACTAAATTAGTCTTTAGGTTCCATTGTGCACACTAAATGAAATACAATGTAAAAGATTCCGTTTTCTATGTAGCAAATGGGGCTGAAAAGAACACACTTATGGAGATAAAATGCAAAAAAAACTGGGATATATAGTAACAATTCAAACTGACAGTGTGAAAAACAATCTATTTACTTAACTGTCCTGTTGACCACAGTGTCATTCATCATTGTGTTAGGGGATACAATCTAGTGATTAATCATCAGGGTTTGACAGTAAAATCCTTAGGCTCAATACACCAGACATTAGCTGGAAAATGATTTACAAGAATGTAATGCCCTTTGGTGTCTTCTCTGTGAATCTGTTGTATGGATGCCCTGTTGTTGGTTGTTTTAGTTGTTGGTGTTGTTTTAAAATAAAAATATTGATTGCAAAAGCAAGTGACAGGTGCCCAATAGGTCTTTGCATCCTCTCTTTCTCCTTCCCATAACTTTTTAATTTTCCCAATCCCCATATTCATTCAAAAATTCAGAAGTTCAAAAAATACAGAAACTCATTTGTCATCTTTACTTTGTCTTTGCATGCTGGTTGCAATCATCTTGTAAGCATTAAAATCAGGCTAACATACTGCGTATGCTCTACAGGGTTTCATTGATGTGAAGAGACATCATGACTCAGGAAAGAAACTCTTATAGGGAATATTTAATTGAGGTTGTCTTACAGTTTCAGAGGGTCAGTACATTTTGATCTTGGTAGGAAGCATGGCAGCATCCAGGTAGAGGAGGTGCTGGGGAAGGAACTGATTGGTCTATATCTTAGTCTGAAGGCAACCAGGTGGAATCTTGTGGCCATAGGTAGCAAAGAAGAGGATCGATTTTTGTCACTGGGTAGAGATTGTGCACTACATAAAAGCAAGCCTACACAATGATGCACTTCCTCAAACAAGCCAACACCTTGTAATAGTGCCACATCCCATGGGCAAAAGATATTCTAATCAACACACTGCATCATAGGAAAGTGGCAGAGAGACATAAAGAAAGATACTGCATGATTGCATTCCTCTAGTCACAGGTGCTACATATCTACATGCTTATATGCACACACATGTGCACACACACACACACACACACACACACATATCCATCTGATATGTATGTCCATCCAAATTTATTTGTCTATTTATTTAATTACTTACTTATTTACTTTGTTTTAAATTTGTTTGTGAAGAACTTTCTACATACATGTAAATGAGTTTGAGCAAATCCATCACTATCTTCTCCTCCTTGAAATGTTCCCCACTTCTCCTGTATCACTCTTATCCTTAAGTCCATGTGCATTTTTATATAGATAGCTGAGTCCATTTAGTCCTGACTACATATGTGTGGGTAGGGACAAATATATACTGGAACACGGGCAACCTTTCACTAGCCAAATCCATGAAGAAAACTTGCCCTCTCACCTGAAGCCATTAATTTCCAATAACTCCTTTGTTGGGTGTGAAAGTTTCTGAGTCTCCCCAATCTATTCTTGGATTTGTCTGTGAAAATTTTGTTGATGGAAACTTAGCCACGGTGAGTAACACACACACACACACACACACACACACACACACACACACACATACACACCAAATTTTAAAACCAGAGGATTGTTTAAAAGTTTACACAACGTCCAAAATTCAATTCATTTTTGTTGAAACATTTGAATTCCATACGAGATCTTAATACTATCTGTATAAAATTAGATTATAACAATTAATATTTTAAAATTCAGTGGATCTTTATGTGTTAAATAGCACCTACTGAACAAAATCCGTTAGTGCCAAAACACTGATGGCTGCACAAAAAAAAAGTGTAAATCAGTGTCTAAAGGTAAGAATCCACAAGGTAAGGGGGTTGTCAGAGATTAAGGGCATGCAGGATAGTGTATGGAAGCTCTGTAGACCAAAACAGGTATACCGTTAGCAAATAGCCTGGAAAATCTGCCATTCATTCCTTCACAATCTTATACTAGGGAAAATTCAGGTGTAAGTACCCTCAAAAGTGGGAGTAAGAAAACGATAATATACTCCAGGTCTCTTGACTACTAAAAGGAGTGTGGACTGATATCTACAGTGTGAAAGAATTTAGAAATGGCAATGTCCGTTTTTATCTTTTCTGTGACAAAACTTTGTTATTGAGGGGCTGGAGAGATGGCTCAGAACCCTTTGCACCCTCGCATCTGTCTCTACGTCTGGGAGATCTGACTTCTTCTTCTGGCCATTCCAGGTACTGCAGCCATGTGGCATACACAAAACCTACTTTATATATTTTAAATGAGATATTTAGTTGTTATTAGTGCCCCAAATTTTGAGACTCTCTTATAAACATCATCTGCAATTAAATAATGTGTATGACAAATGAGCTGAGGAAGAAAATATGAGGTGAGGCTTTTCAAAAAGAGAGTATTCTATGAAATATTAGGAGAATAAACAGATTCAGGGACAGATGCTGGCACATATGCTAAGGGAGATATTTAGGAAGATGCTAAGTAAATAGATAAAGGGGTAACTAAAAATGTACAAAACATAAAATATTTTGAATGTGTTAAATACGTTATTCTGGGAATAAGCCACAGTTTGTGGCCCAGGCATTTGTTAATAAGTAGTCTAAGACAAAACTGTCTTTTTTTTTCCTTACAAATTTTATTTTCTCCTCATTATTGTCATACAAATTTGTAAGATGCTAACATATGGACATCATGAGTAGGGAATACAGGAAATTGCGAGTATCCTAGAGAATTCTAAAATAAATGTGTTTTTTTAATTTGAAGTTGGTAGAGGTTTTTGTTTTTTTTTTTAATTTACATTTTTAAGTTTCAGTATATTCTAAAATATATGTGCTTATATGCACTGTAGAAAATATCTATGTGATGTAAGGAGACATTAATCAAATCTACTAAATTGCTTTCTGGAATTCAGTTAGCTTTAGACACTGACAGCTGTGATGATTTAAGATAGGCAGCAGAGTGCTCACAGTATCACTAAGAGATGAACATTAGCTTGTTGTCATATTCACCCACACTCACACATACATAAACACACACAAACACACACACACACATAAACACACACAACACTCACACAAACACACACGCACTCACACACCCACACACACACACACACAAACGCACACCAGCCATTGGAACACAAACCCCAGTAGTGACTCCCGTGACAGTTCTAAATATTTAGACACAGTCCCTAGTCAAAAAGTTCATGGAAACTAAGTCTTCAGGAACCATCCTGGAAAAAATGCATCAAACTTGTCCTTACATTAGTAAGTGATTGAATCTTTGTGACTTCTTTCAATGTTGTTTTATTATAAGTGCCTCCAAGTAATGACTTGGCAAATATCTAAGCAATATCCAACTTTGTTCCCTGTCCTTCACCAATATTCTAGGTAGTCCTTGAGCGGATCCTGGGCTTGGAATTCAGTAAGAATGTTACCTGTAACAACCAGAGTTACCTCTAGTATTATAAGAGAGATTGTGACAGCCATTGCTATATACTACATAGAGTTAGAAATCTCAGGACAACTTTAGGAAAGTATGTTTAGAATATTTGTTATACTTATGCATGGCAGGCTACATTAGTTGTTAGTAGAAAGATTCCCCCATACAATCCCTCTCATATACAGGAATTTACAATGGTTTAGGAAATAACTTGTGCTGTGGTTTGAGGGGGAACAACAGTTTTGAATTATTCATGAGAAGATTAGCTAGAAAGAAACTCCCTAATTAGAACCATGGCTTGAGTGTGAAATCCATTTGCATGGTGTGATCATAAAGTGTTCAAACCTAGCTTCAAAGAATATAGCTGACTTTAGAGAAGAATTCATTTCAGTTATTTTATTGCTCAGTCCCTGCCAGTCATTATGTTTTTATTGCTCTATTTTGGACATGAGTCTTTAAGAATTCAGTAACCTCATTTACCTGGCTGATTTGAAAACCAACTTCCCTATTTGTTTCTATATTAATAATCTGATGATTTCTTTGAGAAATTACATTCAGATACAGCACCCCCTCTGTGTTTGTATCTGATTGACACTTAAATGTCAGCTTCCTGCCCACCTATACCAGGACAACGATTTCTCCCAGAGATTGAGGAGGGCTGATTGAGGCCAGTCTGCAGCAGGCCATCCATTAAAAGCAGTACCTAAGCTTTGGTTGTGGCTTCAAGAATCTGCAACAGTGGCATTGGCTTTTGTTATTTCTTATTTTAGCCATTCTGTCTAGTCTTCCCTATTCCAGAACTTTTTTCTTTTCTGCATGTGTTTATGTGTGTGTGTGTGTGTGTGTGTGTGTGTGTGTGTGTGTGTGTGTGTGTTTAAGAGATACCATGCGTGTTGGCAATTATAAGAGAAAGAACAGTATATATGAAGGTTTTTCCTCTACATGTGCATGCAGACACTTGTTGAAGCCCAAAGTGGATTCAGGAAATGACCCTAATGTGTTGTCTATCTTTTCACGGAGGCAAGGTCTCTCAATTAGAGGAAAAGCTTCTTGGTATGGGTCATCTTTCTAGACAGGTTTCTCTGGGCATCCTTCCCCTGCATTCTGTGATCCTCTAATAGATGATTTCTACATCCACAGGGCATTTATGTTAGTTTTGTAGGGAGCAAGTGATTAACTGCTAGGCTTTCAGTCTAGCCCCTTCCAAAACTCTCTGTTGCAACTCTTTGTCACATTTTCTTTTTAGATGTATCAAGCGTGCTTCACAAACGGAAACTGTATGAATTTGGTGTATGAGGCATGGGGTTCTGAAGAAAAGAAATATTGTAAAAATGATTCTTTTTTTCTTTCTTTCAATATTACATTAGATATTTTCTTCATTTACGTTTTAAAATCAAGACCATCCATCATCTCATCACCCCATTCTATTTCTCTATGTCTCTGTCTCTGTCCATATCCACTCTGTCTCTGTCACTCTAAGATCTATTCCCTTGACATATTCCATATACAGAGAACACCACTGACAATTATTTTCAGTTCACTGTTGCCAGGCTCCAAGGTAAGTTCATTTTTTACCTGTACATTGTTGTACATTCTAGACAGTCTATTTCTCAAATAGAAAACTAAATACATTTGTTATCCTGTTAAAACCCTCTAAATGGATACTTATTGTCCTGAGGGTAAGTTGAAAAGTCTTTCTGATGATAGTTGGATGCTATTCCAGAAAGACAAAATGTTGTGTTCTACCATCCTGAATCTGAGAATACATTGGTTTAATTTCTGGAATTTAAGAGAAAACAGGATTAACAAGACAATGAGAATATAAATCTTCCCATTTCATACTTAGAGACACATAGGTTATGGAACTGCTGAACTCAAGGTTTCATGTGTGGTATGCAAGAGGGTTTCCTAGCTTCATATGAGTGGAGTGTCTGTTCCCAATTGTGAGGTCACACCATGAACATACACATATGTTCAGATATGAGTAGAATGTCCTCACCGTTTGGTCTCTCAGAGTGTATTACACCCACCATTTTGACGAGTTTGAATAGCCAGTACACTATTGGGATATCTACCTGTTCCCACCCACAGTGTTGCAGACATGAATAGAAATGCCTGGAATTTTACAGAGGTGCCAAGAATATATTCTCTCCATGGAGCCTTCTTTCCAGTGCTCAGCAGGTTATTGTTCTTTTAAACCAATGCCCATATCAGTAGAGAAATGAAAAAGACATTACCCTGATATTCTACTTTACATCCATGTTACAACAAATAACTGAAATTTAAATATAAATTTAATGTATATCTAACTGAATCCAGATTATATTCTAATGAAAGGTATAATTGGTGTGGATCTAGATAAAATTATGTTGGGAGATTTTCCCAGATAAAAACTATGTTAGGAGATTTTGGCCTTTTATATGGAGAACAATCCATATTTTGGGTAGATTAGGAGAACAAATGTATGTAAATTAATGGAACAAAAGAAAAACTCTGTTCCACTGTATTTCTTTGTAAAATGAACTTCAAAATCATGGAATTTCAGTTATATGTGTGTGTGTATTTTTTAGTTATATTTTTGAGTGTGCTGTTATGTGAACATGTGAGTTTTCTTGGATTATGATTAAAGAATTAGTGTATATGGGGCGTGGTTACTTGGCAGTATTCTTTTTTATTTATTAATTCATTCATTCATTGAACCCTGTCCACCCTCCTACTGTTCCACATGCCATATCGACTGGCCATCCCCTGTCTCCAAGAGCATGTACCCATTCCATCTGATTTCTAAACACCCTGGGGTCTCTAGGTTCTTGAGAATCATTGCATCATTTCTGATTGAACAGAGACCAAGAATTTTTTTTTTCTGTGTATGTTTTGGGGACCTTCTAACTATAGTTGGTGTAAGCTGCCATTTTGGTTGTCTAGCATTTGGGAGAATTCTGGGTCCATATTAATGGAGACATCTAGTCCTCCTACAGGGTTGATCTCCTCCTCAGTCTCCTTCAGTTTTTCTCCAATTAAACCAATGGTTCAACATATTCTGTCCGTTGGTTGGTTGCATACAACTTCATCTGATTGTTTCACCTACTTGTTAGTTCTTAAGAAGTACAGTCATGGTAGTATTAATATTACAAATGTGTGAATTCAGAAAACTGCAGAGGTTGCTTACTGCAAGAAGGTATTCTGCAAAAGCAATAGATGATAAAAGTACTGAAATATCTATCAGTGCTCTACAATATTATATTCTAGGTGATGAAATTTCTCTTTCTCTCTGTCTCTGTGTCTCTGTGTCTCTGTCTCTATCTCTATGTCTGTCTGTCTGTTTGTCTCTCTCTCTCTCTCTCTCTCTCAATTTCTACTTCTCTAATACTTATTATGAATTATGATTCTTTTATCTTATTCCCTCCAATGGGAATGATATTGGAATGGCATCTGTAACATTCATTCACATTCCTACACAATTTGTGCTTTCTATTAACAATCAACTAATATCAAAGTCACACATTCACTCAGATTACAAAATAAGATATCTGAGCTCATGTAAAGTGATATTCTGAATCAGAGTAGGGGATGGGCACTTCCAATGTGTAGTTTCACTCAAGAGCATGGCTTTTAAGAACTGGTCAATTGGAAGAAGATGAGACAATGTATAGAAGAGGGTGTTTCTTTTGGTTTAGTTTGGTTTAGCTTTGTTTCTTTAGGTTACCCACAGTCATTTTAAGAAACATTGAGAAACACTGTTTATTACCTATATCTTGAACTGAATGTGAATAGGTCCCTTAGAACCAACGTTATATTTCTCAGTTACAATATGCAATATATTTTTGATATTATTTTGATTCATTATCTAGTACATACACTACAACAAGTTTAAGACATGTACCTCATTAGGAACTAGCAGGTGAAGGATTCAGCTGCAGATATTTGCAACCAACTAATGGACTGGAGCATCTGACGCTTGTTGTTGAATTAACAAAGTTTAAAAAATGTTAAAAACAAGGGTATCCCTCTAGGAAGACCCACAGTCTCATTTAAACTGTTCAACCATGAAGTCTGAAACTCTGACCCTTCAAAGATACAGAATTCACCTGCTCATATGAGGCCTCCAATACACATACAGAAGAGGACTGCTGGGAGAACTCTACAAGTCCCCTTTCCCAACTGGAGGGCATTTCATCTAAGGTCACTCCCTTTGAGTCCTGGGAGTCTCTCAGCTCCCAGGTCTCTGGTACATTCTAGAGGGTTTTCTCACCTCCTACCTCACAAAGTTGCCTGTTTCCATTCTTTTTGCTGATCTTCATCAATGCACTCCTGTTTCACAACCCCCCACAGTACTTGATCAAGTTCATCTCTTCCCCTCCGTGTGTGGTTTCTCACCCAGGTCTCTCCCTCCCCCTTCTTGTAGTAATTGTTTAACCTTCATAACATTTCTAATTATTTTTATCATAAAGATAATTGAATTTTTTGATTCATTATCTTATAAACTTCCCAATGCACTAGATACAATTATCGAAGGTACATTTGTTTGATTTTATTTCACTTCATTTTAGTGTTGAGGTAGGCACTTAGTATGTTATGTATTCTCTAGGAAGTGATAGAGTGTTGCGGTTCAGCATTCCGTGTTGGTGCTAATACAGGTATGTTTAAACATACCTGGCTTTAATTGTTCTTCGGAAAATAGACCCAAAAAAACTCCTATAACCACAATAAAATTTCCACAGGCAGTTCTGAGAGATGGAAATATTTCCTGTTCACTTATAAAATTCATTGAAAGAAAGTATATTTGTTTCTTGAACCAAAATAAACTGCTACCTGAGAGGAAGGATAAAATGACTGATTGGCCCCTTTCTCTTTCCCAGGACCAGCCCCTACTCTCTGTTCCCATTGTACTTGATGCTCCAGTACAGTGGAATTCCAGGACAAAGAAATGGGAGTGAGTGGGTAGGGGATCAGGGCAGGGGGAAGGGAGGGGAAAGGCTAAAGGTGACTGTTATGATAGCATTTGAAATGTAAATGGAGAAAATAACTACTAAAATTAAAAAAAAAATTAAAAAAACATAAGTGTATTTACATATGTGCACAGGGATATGTGGCTAACAACCACATAATATAAAATTATCATTCCTTTCCAGGACTGTCTTTTTTGTTTGATTGTTTGTTTTTTGTTTTGTTTGTTTGTTTTGTATTGTTTGTTTTTTATTATAAGTATTTTTTCTTTTGTATATCTATTAGTCCTGGAAATTACTTTGTAAACTAGACTGGTCTCAATTTGAGATCTGCCTACTTCTCCCTCCAAAAACTTCGAAATATGTGTGTGCCCCCACCACGTGGCTTCAAAATTATTTTAGACTTAGTGGAGAAGGTCCATTATTTTTTCTTGTTAGGATATTTTAAAATCATCAAGATGTCATTTTTCCTTAATATATTTATAAGATTAAATCCATTCCTATAAAAATATGTCAGATATTTTTGGAGACAGGCAAGTTTGCAAGAAGCATCATTTAAAAATACTTCTGGAGCCAGTGCCTTGAGCAGGCCATGCATGCAAACTCTGAAGGCAGCCCCACAACACCGAGAGGCTGCTTCAATCCAAGGTACTCCAACATTCTAAGGATCAGATAATCAGACAGGAGGAAGAACATCTGTCATCAACACATGGAGTAGCTGGAATCAGAAGGATCCAGGCATGCAGGAACTGTGCCGGACAAGTGGCATGGGTTATTTCTATTCTGTCTTGGCCAAGGCCCTGAACAGTCCTTGGAAGAAAACTCAGCAGCCAGCCCCATAACACCCAGAGTTCTAACATGGCCAGGTGCAGAGGATCTCAGGATCCCAGGATCTTGGTCCCACCAGGATTTCATGGTCCCAAAGGCAACTTGACTCCCAGAAGATCAGACAGACCAAGGATATCTACATTTTCTATAAACTTCTTTATCACCTGTGTATACAGCCGCAAACCTAGTTACATTTTTTTCAAGGCTTCTATCTCGTCAATTTTCTCTTTCCTCAGCCTCTCTCTTTTTTTAATTGTCTTTTTTCTTTTTCAGTCTCAATCTCTTTTTAATATATTTTATTAGGTATTTTTTTCATCTAAATTTCCAACACTATCCCAAAAGTCTCGCATACCCTCCCCCTCCCCCACTCCCTTACCCACTCACTACCACTTTTTGACACTGGCGTTCCCCTGTACTGGGGCATAATTAGTGTGCATGCCCAATCGGGCTCTCTTTCCAGGGATGGCCTACTAGGCAATCTTTTGATACATATGCAGCTACAGTCAAGAGCTTTGGGGTACTGGTTAGTTCATAATGTTTTTTTACCTAGAGGATTGCAGATCCCTTTAGCTGCTTGGATATTTTCTCTAGCTCCTCCATTGGGGCCATGTGATCCATCCAATAGATTACTGTGAGCATCCACTTCTTTGCTAGGCCCCGGTATAATCTCACAAGAGACAGCTATATCAGGGTCCACTCAGCAAAACCTTGCAAGTGTATGGAGTGGTGTCAGTGTTTGGAGACTGATTAGTGGATGGATCCCTGCATATGGCAATCTCTAGAAGGTCCATCCTTTTGTCTATGCTCCAAACTTTGTCTCTGTAACTACTCCCATGGGTGTTTTGTTTCCAATTCTAAGAAGGGGCAAGTGTCCACACTTTGGTTTTCGTTCTTCTTGAGTTTCATGTATTTGGCAAATTGTGTCTTATACCTTGGGGTTATTCTAGGTTTCAGGGCTAATATCCACTTATTAGTGAGTACATATCATTAGCATTCTTTTGTGATTGAGTTGCCTCACTCAGGATGATGCTCTCCAGGTCCAACCATTTGCCTATAAATTTCATAAACTCATTCTTTTCAATAGCTGTACTATTAGTTGTAGTACTCCATTGTGTAAATGTACCACAATTTTGTAAACATTTTCTGTTGACAGGCATCTGGATTCTTTCCAGCATCTGGCTACTATAAATAAGGTTGCTCTGAACATAGTGGAGCATGTGTCTTACTAGTTGGAACAGCTTCTGGATATATGCCCAGGACAGGTATTGTGTGAGCCTATGGTAGTACAATTTCCAATTTTCTGATTTCCAGAGTTGATTTAAAACTTGCAATTCCAACAACAATGGAGGAGTTTTCTGCTTTCTCCACATCCTTGCCAGCATCTGCTGTCATCTGAATATTTGATCTTAGCCATTCTGTCTGGTGTGAGATGGAATCTCAGGGTTGTTTTGATTTACATTTCACTGCTGATTAAGGATGGTGAACATTGTTTCAGGTGCTTCTTAGCCATTTGGTATTCCTCAGGTGAGAATTCTTTCTTTAGCTCTGAGCCCCATTTTTAAATGGAGTTATTTGATTTTCTGGAGTCCACCTTCTGAGTTCTTTATATATATTTGATATTACTCCCCTATCTAATTTAGGATAGTGAAAGATCCTTTCACAATCTGTTGGTGACCTTTTTGTCTTATTGAAGGTGTCTTTTGCCTTACAAAAGATTTGCAGGTTTATGAGGTCCCAGTTGTCAATTCTAAATCTTACAATTCAAGCCATTTGTCTTTTATTCAGGAATTTTTCCCCTGTTCCCATATCTTTGAGGCTTTTCCTCATTTTCTCCTCTACAAGTTTCAGTATGATTTTATGTGGAGCTCCTTGATCCACTTACATTTGACCTTAGTACAAGGAGATAGGAATGGATTGATTCACATTCTTCTACACGATAACCACCAATTGTACCAGCACCATTTGTTGAAAATGCAGTCTTTTTTCCACTAGATGGTTTTAGCTCCCGTGTAGATGATCAATTGACAATAGGTGTGTTGGATCATTTCTGGGTTTTCAATCATATTTCATTGGTCTACTTGTCTGTCACTATATCAGTACCATGCAGTTTTTATCACAATTGCATTGTAGTATAGGTTTGGGTCAGGTATGGTGATTGCACCAGAGGTTCTTTTATCCATGAGAAGAGTTTTTGCTATCCTAGGTTTTGTTTATTCCCAATGTATTTGCAGATTGCCCTTTCTAATTCATTGAAGAATTGAGTTGGAATTTTAATGGAGATTTTATTGAATCTGTAGATTTCTTTTCGCAAGATGGCCATTTTTACAATGTTGATACTGCCAATCCATGATAATGGACGATCTTTCCATCTTCTGAGATATTCTCTAATTTCTTTCTTTAGAGACTTGAAGTTCTTATCATAGAGATCTTTCCCTTCCTTAGTTAAAGTCACTCCAAAGTATTTTATATTATTTGAGACTATTGAGAAGGGTGATGCTTCTCTTATTTCATTTTCAGCCTGTTTATTCTTTGTGAAGAGAAAGGTCATTGATATGTTTGATTAATTTTATATCCAGCTATTTCACTGACGTTGTTTTTCAAGTTTAGGAGTTCTGTGGTGGAATGTTTAGGTTCATTTATATATACTATCATATCATCTGCAAAAAAGTGATATTTTGATTTCTTCTTTTCCAATTTGTATCCCCTTGGACTCCTTTCGTTGTCAAATTGCTCTGCCTAGGACTTCAAGAACAATGTTGAATAGGTAGGGAGAAAGTGGGCAGCCTTGTCTAGTCACTGATTTTAGTGGGATTGCTTCCAGCTTCATACCATTTCATTTGATGTTGGGTACTGGTTTACTGTAAATTGCTTTTATCCTGTTTATGCATGGACCTTGTATTCCTGATCCTTCCAAGACTTTTATCATGAACGGGTTTTGGATATATTTAAATGATTTATTTGCATCTAATGAGATGATCATGTGGTTTTGTCTTTGAGGTTGTTTATATAATGGATTATGTTGATGGATTGCCATATATTAAACCATCCCTGTATCCCTGGTATAAAACCTACTTGGTAAGGATGAATGAAATTTTTAATGTGTTCTTGGATATGATTAGGGATAATTTTACTGAGTATTTTTGTTTCGATATTCATAAGGGCCATTGTTCTGAAGTTCTTTATCTTTGTTGGATCTTTCTGTGGTTTAGGTATCAGAGTAATGTGGTTTCATAGAATGAGTTGTGTAGTGCATCTTCTACTGCTATTTTGTGGAATTGTTCATGCAGAACTGGAATTAAATATTCTTTGAAGGTCTGACAGAACTCTGCATTAAACCCATCTGTTCCTGGGCTTTTTTTTTTTTTTTTTTTTGATTGGGAGACTATTAATTCCTCCTTCTATTTCTTTAGGGTATATGGGACTGTATATATCGTTAACTTGATCCTGTTTTAACTTTGTTACCTGGTATCTGTCTAGAAATTTGTCCATTTTGTCCATGTTATCCTGTTCTGTTGAGTATAGCCTGTGGTAGAAGGATCTGATGGTGTTTTGGATTTCGTCAGGATCTGTTTTTATGTCTCTCTTTTCAATTCTGATTTTGTTAATTAGGATGCTGTTTCTGTGCCTTAAGGGATGCTAGCTAAGGGTTTATCTATCTTGTTGATTTTCTCAAAGAACCAGCTCCTATTTGGTTGATTCTTTAAGTAGTTCTTGTTTCCACTTGGTTAATTTCACCACTGAGTTTTATTATTTCCTTACATCTTCTCCTCTTGAGTGAATTTGCTTCCTTAATTCTGGAGATTTTTTATGTGTTTTCAAGCTGCTTGTATGTGCTCTCTCTGGTTTCTTTTTGAGGCACTCAAATCTGTGAGTTTCCCTTTTAGTAATGATTTCATTGAGTCTCATAAGTTAGGGAATGTTCTGGCTTTATTTTCATTAAACTCTAATATGTCTTTAATTTCCTTCTTTATTCCTCCTTGACCAAGGTATCACTGATAAGACTATTGTTCATTATCAACGTAAACATTGGCTTTCCATTATTTATGTTGTTATTGAAGATCAATCATCCTTAGTCTTTGGTGGTCTGATAAGATG
Organism: Mus musculus; assembly: GCF_000001635.26. NCBI lineage: Eukaryota > Metazoa > Chordata > Mammalia > Rodentia > Muridae > Mus > Mus musculus. Next base: position 78,735,292 of record NC_000087.7, on the reverse strand, counting down.
TTTTGGACAATTGCAATATTTTTTTATCAGTTGAGGTCTGTTTTATGATCAATTATATGGTCAATTTTGGAGAAGGTACCATGATGTGCTGAGAAAAAGTTATATCCTTTTGTTTCAGGATAAAACGTTCTTTAGATATCTATTAAGTCCATTTGTTTAATAACTTCTTTTAGTTTCACTGTGTCCCTGTTTAGTTTCTGTTTCCAAGGTATGTCCATTGATAAAAGTGGTTTTTTAAGTCTCCCACTATTATTGTGTGAGCTGCAATGTGTGCTTTGAGCTTTCTTTAATGAATGGGACTGCCTTTTCATTTGGAGCATAGATATTCAGAATTGAGAGTTCCTCTTGGAAGATTTTAACTTTGATGAGTATGTGTCCTTCTTTGTCTTTTTTGATAACTTTAGGTTGGAAATCAATTTTAATCGATATTTGAATGGTTACTCCAGCTGATTTCTTCAGACCATTTGCTTGGAAAATTATTTTCTAGCCTTTCACTCTGAGACAGTGTCTGTCTTTTTCCCTGAGATGGGTTTCCTGTAAGCAGCAGACTATTGGGTCCTGTTTTTATAGCCAGTCTATATCTTTTTATTGGGGAACTGAATCCATTGATATGAAGAGATATTAAGGAAATGTAATTGTTGCCTCGATTATTTTTGTTGTTAGAGTTTGCATTCTGTTCTTGTGGCTGTCTTCTTTTTGGTTTGTTGAGGGATTACTTTCTTGCTTTTTCTAGGGCGTTGTTCCTGTCCTTGTATTGGTTTTTTTTTTTTTTCTGTTATTATTCTTTGAAAGGCTGGATTCATGGAAAGTTAATGTGTGAATTTGTTTTTTATCGTGAAATACTTTGGTTTCTTCCTCTGTGGTAATTGAGAGTTTGGCTGGGTTTAATAGCCTGGGTTGGCATTTGTGTTCTCTTAGTATCTGTATAACATCTGTCCAGGATATTCTGTCTTTCATAGTCTCTGGTGAAAAGTCTGGTGTAATTCTGATAGGCCTGCCTTTATATGTTACCTGACCTTTTTCCCTTACTACTTTTAACAGTATATCTCTATTTAGTGCATTTCTTCTTCTGATTATTATGTGTCAGGAGGAATTTCTTTTCTGGTCCAGTCTATATGGAATTCTGTAGGCTTTTTTTATATTCATGGGCATGTGTTTCTTTAGGTTTGACAAGTTTTCTTCTATAATTTTTTTGAAGATATGTGCTGGCCCTTTAACTTGAAAATCTTCATTCTCATCTACTCCTATTACCAGTAGGTTTGGACTTCACATTGTGTCCTGGATTTCCTGGATATTTGAGATAACATCTTTTGCATTTTGTATTTTATTTGATTGTTGTTCCAATATTCTCTATGGAATCTTCTGCATCTGTCATTCTCTCTTCCATGTCTTGTATTCTGGTGCTGATGCTCGCATCTATGGTTCCAGATTTCTTGCCTAGGTATTCTATCTCCAGTGTTGCCTTACTTTGGGTTTTCTTTATTGTGTCTACTTCACTTTTTAGGTCTTGGATGGTTTTACTCAATTCCATCACCTGTTTGGTCGTGTTTTCCTTCAATTCTTTAAGGTTTTTTTTTTTTTTTTTGTGCTTCCTCTTAAGGTTCTACCTATTTAGCAGTGTTCTCCTGTATTTCTTTAAGTGAGTTTTTAAAGTCCTTCTTGATGTCCTCTACCTTCAACCTGAGATATGCTTTTAAATATGGGACTACCTTTTCGGGTGTTTTTGCGTTTCCAGGACTGGATGAGGTGGGAGTGCTGTAATTCTTATGATGGTGAGTGGTCTTGGTTTCTGTTAGTAAGATTCTATGTTTGCCTTTCATCATCTGGTAATCTCTGGAGTTAGTTGTTATAATTGTCTCTGGTTATATCTTGTTCCTCAGATGATTATGTAATCCTCTATCAGCAGACCTGGGAGACTAGTTTTCTCCTGAGTTTCAGTGTTCAGAGTACTCTATGCAGGCAAGATCTCCACTTGCAGAGAAGGGACCCAGATATCTGGTGTTCGAACCTTCCTCCTGGCAGATGTTGTGATCCACTCACTAGAGGTACTAAGTTCCCGTGGAGAGTCCTGTGGGGACCTTTGGGGTGTCCACAGACTCTGCCCACAAGGTGCCCGATGCTGTCATGGACTGGAAGGGACTTGTGACCCTGATCATACCGGTTTCTCTGCTTCCCTAATGAATGCAGTCACAAGTCCTGCATGATAGGATTGGAGCGGAAGTTGTTTTCCACTCACCAAAGGTCTTAAGATCTCATGGATGTTTCTGTGAGGACCTTGGGGCTGTCCTCAGACTCTGCCCAATATGTTGCCCAGGTGCTGGCACAGATCAGAGGGACTTGAGACCATTGTCAGGCCAGTTTTTCTGCTTCCCTAATTAATGCAGTCTCAGATCCTTTGAGATTGGATTGGAGCAGAGGTTGTGTTACATTCAACAGAGGTCTTATGATCCTATTGAGGGTCTTGTGGGGACCTTAGGGGTGTCTGCAGACTCCGAGCCCAATGTGCCCTTGTGCTGGCTTGTCAGTCTCTCTCTTATGGTACACTTTCTCTGCCTCCTTAAACAGATGTTGTAAAGATAATGTTTTCAGACTCTCTAGACCCAGTAACCTTTTCCTAATTTCAGAAGAGGACTGCCCTATAGAAGCCATGACACCTGTCACCTGCTGGCACACTGAAGTAGGGTCAAAGGTAGTGTAACACTTCTATACCTTTAAGAGGTACTCTAAAAACACTGCTGGGGGCTCCTTTTTCTCTTGTAGGATCTCTCTTACCTTGGTCAAATTGGTGGGGCACCTGCCAGCCCCTTTCAGTCCTATTATCAGAGCCCAGCAGAAAATTGTCAATTGCTCCATATGGTCAGTCCTATCAGGACATGTCAGAGGGAAGGCTGCATCTATTTCATTCAGAAGTTTTATTAGTAGTCAATTGGCCCCCAGTATGCTCTTTCTTTCCTCTCAGAATCCTCTCCTTCTCCTCTGTGGTGAAAGAACCTGTAAAAGCTGCTGACAGTCATCCCAAATAGGCTGAAGAGAGAATATGAGAGATTCCTTTAGATTAGCAAGGCTAGAGGGGTTTTCAACGAAGGGGATTGTGATTTGCCTTCCAGTTATAGAGATCAGAGGAGGAAAAAGGCCATTACTGAAGGGGCTGCAGTTGTCTGGGGTCCGCTGGATGAGGGTCATAAGTACACAAAGGCAGTGCGATGGTTGAGTCTGGTCCCTCTGGGCTTTGAGCTCGCTGGTCTTGGGCTTTAGCAACTGGTCCCTCCCCAAATATCTAGTGGCACCCTGTTGAGAGTTCTTGGGGGGACCAGTTGGGAATATGCGGGTGGGGTGCAGTGCCATTTTGGAGGTTCTTCTAACTCTGGATAGATCTTGGGAGAAACCGATGGCTGCAGTTTAACCGGTGCCAGATTTAACTTTTTATTTTCCCTCTCTGGATGGCAGAGGGCCAGGACTGGGGAGCCTGGACTATTCTTTTGAACCCAAGGCTTTAAACACGATAGGAGAGGGGGGATCCTGTGCTAATTTTTTCTAGATGAGAATGTAGGGCACTCAATCTGGCTGAGACCCTGGTCCCCTCTGTAAAACAACTTTAAGAGCTGAAAACAGAACCAAACCAAGGGTGCCCTCTAGTGGCCAACTAACATCAAAGCTGGCCATTCCGTAGAGCACAAAGTTCTCTAAAATCTATTTCAGACATCCACCGAGAAAATGTGAGTCTTAGTCTTAATTTCAGTACTGTGCACTAGGGTCAGTCCAAGGGGCATGCTAATAGTCGGTCCCATCATCAGAGTTACATACAGGGGAAAAACCAATATATACACACAAAAAGATTACAATAACCAAGAACAGGCCCCAATAAGATGGCCGAGAGAGCACACACTCACTTGGCACCCAGTAACAGAAACAGACAGCCGAGTGAGCACACTCTCACTTGGCACCCTGATAGGAGATCTCTAGGTATCCCTGGAACTTCCTCAGAACTGGGGAGTGACTTCTTTCTGAATTTTTATCTCCTTGTCCTTGGCAAAGGAAGGCAGGCATCTCTGGTTGTAAAGTATAAAAAAAAATGCTTTATTGCTGGCTATAGAGAACAAAGAGCTTCTTCCTAGCTGTATTTAAATAGATCAGGGAAAACAAGCTTGGGGAATGTCTAGGGGCTTTACCTTACTGGGAGATATACTTTAAGTTAGAATCTCCCAGTAGGATATTTTTTCTACAACACACAAAACTTTACACAGAAAATTATTTCAATTATTTATAATAAATATATAATATTTGGTTTGAACCAAATGTTAAATCCATATAAAATACATGGTAGTATTCCAAAAAACTTGTAATATTTACTTTAAACAATTTATACATTTACACCCCACAGCACTTCTTCATAACTGTACTACCCTTGCTGAGATCCTTCTTCTTTCCAAATGGTCCCTCTCTTATTTTTATAATGGTTCTCCTTTTCTTTGTGTGTATATATGGAAACATCTCATGAAGGTGGTTGTATTGTACTCGTTGCTATTTTTTTGTGATCACAAGGTCTAAAGGACCACAATCTGGTCTTCAACTACACATATAAGAGCATCTGACCCTGAATTGCTCTTTTTCCTGAATCGACTTCTCCAGTCAAGGGATCACAAACACCACTTTTGAAGTACTCTATTGAAATGGGAAAAAATTGAAAATATTGTACTGTATCTTCATCTGTTTCTACCTGAGGTGATATATTCTCATCTTTGTCAAATGCTGGGCTCTGTACTATATGGACAACAGAAAATGGAAACATAATATGCTATATTAGGAAAAGGGAATAAAGTTTTAATGATTTTAATTTCTCAGGAAATACTGCCCATGTGAATTTTTTAAACAGCTTTGAGAAATGACGTAATTACATACATGATATTCGGTATAGGTATAGATGAGAAGTAAGTTTTCCAAATTATAGGGCCATTGAATATCTTTACCAATATTATAGAAAAAAAAAAAAACCTCCCTAACTTAAATAAAGATATGCTCATGAATATACAAGAAGCCTACAGAACGCCAAATTATTTGAACCAGAAAAAAAAAATCTTGCCATCATATAATAGTCAAAACACCAAATGCACAAAACAAAGAAAGAATATTAAAAGCAGTAAGGGAAAATGGTCAAGTAATATATAAAGCAAGATCTATCAGGATTACACATAACTTTTCCCTTAGACTAAGAAAGCCAGAAAATCTAGGGCAGATGTCATACAGAATGTAAGAGAGCAGAAATGCCAGCCAAGACTACTATATGAAGCAAAACTCTTTTAACATAGCTTGAGACAACAAGGTATTCTGTGACAAAACCATATTTACAAAATATCTTCCAATACATCCAGCACTTCAAACGATAATAAAGAGACAATTCCAATATAACGAGGGAAATTACACTCAAGAAAAAGCAAGAAATTAAACTTGAAGGAAACCTAAAAGAAGATAGCTACATGAACAAAATTCCAACTCTAATAACAAAAATAACAGGAAGCAACAAGAATTTTTCCTTAGTATCTCTTAATATCAGTGGACTCAGTTCACCAGTAAAAAGGCATAGAATAACAAAATGGATGTGTAAGCAATATTCAGCACACCAGAAACAAACACCAAGGACAAAGTCAGACATTACCTCAGACTAAAAGGCTGGAAAAGAACTTTCCAAGCAAATGATCCGAAGAAATAAGGTGGAGCAGCCATTCTAGTATCAAATAAAATTGACTTTCAACCCAAAGTTATAAAAAAAAGTCAAGGAAGGAAACTTCATATTCATTAAAGTTAATATTTACCAAAATGGACTCCCAAATCTAAACATTTATACTCCAAATGCAATGACATCCACATTGATAAAAGAAACTTTAGTAAACTCAAAACACACATTGTACCACACACAATAATATTGGAAGACTTCAACACCCCTCCTTCATTAATGGACAGATCCTGGAAACTAAAACTAAAAAGATACATGGTGAAACTCACAGAATTTATGAAACAAATACATTTAGTTCATATCTATAGAACATTTTATCCTAAAACAAACGAATGTCCCTTCTTCTCATCACCTCACAATGCCTTCTCCAAAATTGACCATACACTCAGTCACAAAACATGCCTCAACAGATATAAAATTATTGAAATAATGTCATGCTTCCTAACAGATCACCACAGACTAAGGCTGATCTTCAACAATAATATGAATAATTGAAAACCCACATACACGTGGAATGTGTATAAAAATCTAGTCAGTGACAAAACAGTCAAGGACGTAATCTAGAACTAAATTAAAGACTTTTTAGAGTTTAATGAAAATGTAGCTACAACATACTGCAAGTTATGGGACACAATGAAAATAGCCCTAAGATGGACTCTCATAGCTCTCTCTGAATGCCTCTAAAAAAGAAACTGGAGAGAGGATATAGGAGTAGGTTGATATCACACTTTAACACTATAAAACAAAAGGAAGCAAATTCACCCAAAAGGAGTTGAAATCAGGAAGTAATCAAATTCAGTGCTAAAATCAACCAAGTGGAAACAAAGGAACAATACAAAAATAATCAAACAAACTGGGAGCTTGTTCTTTGAGACAATCAACAAGATAGACAAACCATTAGACAGAATGAATACAGAACAGAAGAACAGTATCCAATTTAGTAAAACCAGAAATCAAAAGGGAGAAATAACAACAGAAATTTAGTAAATTTGAAATATCATCAGATCCTACTATACAAGGCTGTACTCAACAAAACTGAAAATTCTGGATAAAATGGACACTTATCTAGACAGATATCAGGTACCAAATTCAAATCAGGATCAGATAAACCCTGTAATTACTTCTACCACTGTGAAAAGCCGCCCTCATGGTCGCCATTACAATATGGTGCTGACAACACCATTGTCACCATTGCTCATGGTGAGTGCGCGCGGGTGTCAGAATATCTTTCCATTACCTGAGCCCTGCCTCTCCCATGGCGTCATCAGGCTGATAGTGGGCAGCCAATCCCATGGTGCACATCCCCAACCTTACTTCTAACCATACTTCGCAGCCAATATAAGGGAGGAGTTTTCTGCTTTCTAAGTCTCCTGTCCTGAAGCTGTTCATCTATATCTCGAGATGTATTACAGCTTTACTACAGAAAGATCCGAGTGTCCTAGATGCGTTCTTGCTGGCAAGATGGTAGCGTGGGTCATCTGGTGCCAGAAACCCAGGATCAACATTGCTGGCATTGAGGGGAACCCCTGAAGAAGGGATGGATTCAGAAGTGCATGGAAAAGGTAAGTTCGGAGAAGTATGTCTGATCATGAACCTCTTATCCCTTTTGATTTCGGTCTTAATCTAGATGCAACTTAGGAAGGGGCAGTAGAAGCTCTTGTTTTGGTTGCCCTGGCCCTCATTCTGTTTCTTATTCTGTCCATCGAGGCTGGTGCTGAAATTTGAGGTAAATCGCGGCTGGTGCGGAAAAATGAGGTGTTGTCAGTCCAATGTAGATAAGTGGCAGCACTGAGGTATCTTCTAAGCTTTCCATAGATAAGGGAGCAAAGTGCTGTGTTTACTTTCACTTTGCAAAAGGAATACTATAAGTCGGGTGTAGATCAGCCGCAGGCACTCACACTATCATGGGCTCCTCACAGTCAGTGATCACCACATTACAGTCAGTGCTAAACCAACGTGACCTGCAGGTTGCCTCCCGTATGCTGCAGAACTTTGTTAAGGAGGTGGATCACATTTTTCTCCCTGGTATGCCTATTCGGGGTCTCTAACTGTAGCCTTATAGAATAAGCTAGGAAGGGACCTTGACCATTAGCATGAAGAGGAAGACTTATGCCTGGGCACCAAGGCAATTTGGAAGCTGATAAAAAACTGTCTAGAGGATGAAACCTGCCGACCAGCCAATGTGGAGGGACAGGGAATACTAGAAGAGGTTCAGGACAGTATGTCAGAAACCTAACAGAATGAGAGAAAGGGAGCTGGAAAAAAGAAAGACACGTCACGAAAAAGGGCCCTCCCCAGGATTCAGAAAGAAGGGATGGAGAAAAGAGGGCAGTAAAACTGATCCCTCTACTAAGAAAAAGCCTCACATGTAATTCAACGTTACCTTGAAGCTTGGAGTGCTTGGGGACAACCCAAATTTCTTAGAACAGATAATGGACTGGCCTACACCTCTCAAAAATTTCAACAGTTCTGTTTCCAGATGAATGTATCTTATTTAACTGGTTTGCCATACAGGGACAAGGCATTGTGGAACATGCCCACCACACTCTTATAACCTACCTTATCAAACTAAAAGGGTGAGTCGATGAGGGCCTGCCCTGAACACTGAGAGTGGCCATCTCCATGATACTCTTTACTCTTAATTTTTTGAATATTGATGAACAAGGCCACACTGCGGCTGATCATCACTGTTCAGAACCAAACAGATCTAGAGAAATGATCAAATGGAAAGATATCTTAACCGGAAAATGGAGAGGCCCGGATCCTATTTTAATAAGATCCAGGGTAGTTATTTGTGTCTTTCCACAGGAAGAAGACAATCCTCTTTGCGTTCGGGGATGCCTCATCTAAAGGATCTCCCCTTCAGAAGATGTGGACAAAAGAGGGAATACTGAAACAAAGAAGGCTACTGACCCTTCTACTGGAGATCCTGGTTCCTAGTATATAGGGGAAATTGTGTTGGGGTATTATGTCCACCTTTCCTCTGCCCATGCCTGTCATGCACAGTGCACAAGTGTTTCCACATTTCTTTACTACTGATAGGGAGCTTCAACTTGCCTTTTTACCATTAGATGGGCAAATTCAGGCTCTGATGGAAAACAGAACTTTTCCCTCAAAAGTTGCATATGTAGCAGAGGATGGACTAGTAAGTCATCAATAGCAGGAGAGACACTTGTTCTTGTAAAGTTCCTATGACCAAGTTTTGGGAATGCCTGGGCCAGGAATTGGGAGTGGGTGTGTAGGAGAGCAGGGCGAGAGGGGAGAGGACTGGGATTTTTGGAGGGGAAAATAGTAAAGGGAATAACATTTGAAATGTAAAAAAAAAAAGAAAAAAGAAAATAAATAATAAAAAAAGAATGAAATAAATTATTCGTAGTATTCTTGAAATAAATTCAAGTTTTACAAACATATCATTGGAACAATGTTCAGGTATTTTCCATTGGCAAAATAATAACAAATTATTTTTTATCAACATATTGTGACTACAGTGCCAAGAATAGTTATATATTAGTTGCTAAAACTCTAGTATAGGAATATATAGATATAGGTAAAATTTCAAATGAATTATACAAAATCTCTTAGAAAAGACTTCTTCCAATTCAGCTGACTAGGTAAAAGTCTAGTGAACTGCAGGACACGCAATTAATACCCAACCCTGAATATGCAATAACCTTCAGAAAGAGACTCCTCCGAAATATTTATGTCATCTTCTTCATCATCAAAGTCCAAAAGTAATAAGTAATCTCCTTTGGAATCACCATCATTTTCTTAACAGCCATTCTTCTCTTAAAAACTGTAATGTCTTCTTAGTTAAAAAAAATGGAAAACAAGGAAAAAAAATCTTAGTAATCTGAATACAAAGGTATCATTTAAGTAGTTAAAAATATCAAAAATGAAATAATTATATGCACTTCCTCTTTCCAGTTCCTCCATGTGTCCCATTTATTATGTCCCTCTCCCTCACATTGTTTTAAAATCTTCTTTAACTTACTTCTATAAAAAACTCCTTTAGAACCAGAGTTAACAATATGTCAGATCCCAGTTTAAATAAGGGGAAAAAGGCCAGCCTTGAATATGTGAGACTTCTTAACTACCCAAAGACGATGAGGAAAATGTATTTGCATTTAATTTCTGAGTCATCTGATTCTTGTTCCTATTTCCCACAGATTCTTTTTAAACAAAACATTAGCAATTTTGTTTATCAGTGTGTCTCTGTCTTTAAATAAACTCACACTGCTATCAAGATAGATAATGAATATGGTAACTGTATATTCATTTGAGAAGACCCAAAGCTCCCTCTACAATAAACACCCAACAGCACCAGCACCCACACAGAAAGACCTTCTATTGGAGAAAGCAGGGATTTGGGGAAGACTTGGTTTTCAAATATCTGGATATTGTAAGTCCAAGGCCAGCCCAAACCAAGACAGCCTGAGCTACAAACGAAGAACCCATCCTACAGAAGGAAAACGGAGAGAAAAGGCTGATCTCCGTGGTGCAAGTCTTTAATAGAAATACTTGGGGAATGAGAGGGGAGGATCTGTATTCAGAATCCATCTTAGAAGACTTATGAATCTTCTGCATTGTCTGCTCTTATTCTTTTCATTTATTCTTCCTATGCCACTCCCCTTTCTGTAGTATCCATACAGTCTCTACCAAAGAAATACACACTAGAGAAGACAGTGAGGGTAGAGGAATGCTCAGTGTGTCTCTAATAGATTTTGGACTACACACAGGACAAGTGCCAATTTCAACCCTAAGGTCTCTTTCAGCACATAGGACAATCGCCAAGACTCCTCACCAATGGCACCCTGATCCCCTGACCCCCAGTCCTGCAGCCGGCTCTCTGATCCTCTCCCTAGGCCCCAAGCTTGTGTCCTCCAAGGGTTTTCAATCCTCTAAGCCCCTGTCCTGTTCAATCCTGTGCAATGAATATGATCCTCCTCCTTCATTTTACCCTCAGAAGCCATAGGAAATGCCGATCGGGAGGCTTTTCCTCACAGAGTGGCCTCCTGAGACTGAGATTTCCCACCAGTCACACATCTGTTAATAGTCCAATTACCCTGATCAGAGCTGGTTATCAGTAGCAGGTCATTCAAAAGTGAACACCTTCACAACTGAACCCTTCCTTGCTTGGCTGCTCAATGAAAAAAAAACAAAAACAAAAAACAAAAACAACAACAAAAAAAAAACAAAGCAAAACAAAACAAACAAACAAACAAAAAACTAAGCAAAAAACAAAACAAAAACGAAAACAAAAAACAAAACAAAACAAAAAAAATCAAAATCAAAACAGATAAAAACAAAACAAAAACAAAAAGAAAAACAAAAACAAAACAAAAAGAAAAAGAAAAACAAAACAAAACAAAAAGAAACAAACAATCAAACAAACAAACAAACAAAACGTTATCAGGAGAGACCCAGATGGAGTACTCTGAGGAGCCTTTGTGATGCCAGATGGAGAAAACAGGTCTCATCCAGGGATTTCACTGTTTGGCTGAATATACCCTGTGTATGCTGTCATGGGGTACCAGGCACCATTGATTGGAAGGGAGTTCTCAGGAGGTGGAAAAGAGCTACCATCTTTAAGACAAATGATTTCGAATTTCTAGGTTGAAAAGCATTTGCAGACTTGAAAAACATGTACAAATGTGTAACATATGAAAGCACTGGAAATGGCACTACTAATTTCAACTGTAATATTTTTTGTTATTTATTTATGTGCATAAAAATTAAAATGTGTGCACTTTTTCTGTATGTACATTCCCACAACAGAAGAGTCCATGCTGTCCTAATAGATCAGAAGAGAACATCCAGATTCACTACAATCCCTGGTAAACTCCCACCTCCACCTTCCTAGTACTGAGCTTGTTTACAATAGTGTGCTAGGATGTGCAGGCCCTCTCTCCCTCAATTATGTGCTAGGCTGCCCAGCCCCTTTTTCTCCCTTATGTGCTAGAGTGCTCATGCCTATTCTCTCACTTATGCCTCTATGGCCTACAGAGGCTGAAAGAGAGCAGTGATTCTCTAAAGCTTTGGCTGTGCATAAATTGTAAGCCACTATGTGGGAGCATTGTGCCCGGTCCTCTTCATAGAAAAGGTGCTTTTTGTTTGTTTGTTTGTTTGTTTGTTTGTTTTATTATTTTTTGAGAGAGGGTTACTCTGTGTAGACCTGGCTGTCCTGGAACTCACTCTGTATACCAAGCTGGTCTCGGACTCCCAAATTCTTGGCCTCTGCCACCCAAGTGATGGGATTAAAGGCATAAAGCACCACTGCCCAAACAGCAGTTGCTCTTATCAGCTAATTTTTCCATTTTTCAACTAATCTAGTGTGTACTTCATGTATCTTTACTGCATTTCTCCCATTTACTTTCAAGGTGGAGGGTGTTTCCACCGGAACAGGGATCCAAAGTGGGATCCGTGCCACCATGGCATGGGTGTTCTTTGTTACATCCCAACATTGAGAAATCCAACAAGAATCATTGGAACAGACTTCAAATGAATCACTTGAAAGAATATAAACAAGAAAGGGGAGTAAACACCGACTGGGGGAGATGTATAATTAATCTGGTTTACCAAAGTTTTATTGAACCCAGTGATCTCTACACTGATATTAGTATGTCCATAAGAGTCCTGGGAGGCATCATATATTCCCCAATGCTGAGCAAATCTTGAGATGCCAGTAAAAGAAGCCTTTACAACTGTTCCTCCCTGGATAAAATTCAAAGGATTTAGTTCTGTACAACTGCCATTGACTCCACAAAGCAACCACTTGTGAAAGGGATGCATTCTAAAGTCCTGTATGACAAATCTCTTTTTCATAACAAATTCCTTCTCTGGGTCATCTGTCATGTTGGAAGAAAAGGAAAAAGTTTTACTCTGATCTGCCCAACAAATGATGGAGGATCGACAATCAGATCAAGACAGGATCAGCCTTTCATCTTCCAAGATACAATGAGGGGCTATTTTTGTTTGGTGGGGATGTTCTTTTTTCTGAAAAGTTAGGTTGTAGAATTATACCATTAACCCAAATTGCCTCTTGCCAAAAGGTCCGATTTATAAAGGTTATATCTACATTGGAAGTATCTTGGGTTGTGCTCACCCAACCTCCTCGGTGCTCATTAAACTTCCCTAAAGCTCTGGCTGGGAGGTTGATACAATTTCTGGTCCATTAATTTGAAAACATAAAGACCCCTGTTCTAGTAAGGAGTGATTTTCTCCTAATGGTGCTCGAGTGGGATCATAGGTTAAATATGGCAAATCCACTGTTTTATTAGTAGTAAAGAATTTTGGAAAAAGTATAGCATCATGACGAACTGACATTGGTTTAGGGAAAGTCAAGAGAATAGCCCATCTCTGTTATACTAGAAAACTGAAACAAGTTCAGCATTGTCAGGATCAGGAACAGTCCTGGGGAGGTCAGCATCTTCTGCACCATCCTTGATGAATATCCTGCGGGTGAGTCGTTCCAGCAGCCAAAATGGGTTGTCTTCACTCTGTGGAAAAACACAAACAGCTCCCCAGGATCTGATTAAGATAGGATCTGGGCCTTTCCACAGACCAGTTAAAACATCCTTCTGTTTGACCATTTCTTTTGGTCTATCAGGGTCTGAGTTATGTCGCTCAGCTGCAGAACATCCCTGCTCGTCGTGATTCAAAAAATTAAGTGTAAAGAGTGACATAGATACCAATACTCTTGGCACTGAGGGCAGAGTCTCATCAACTCTCCCTTTTTGTTTTATAAGATAAGACTTGAGTGTGTGGTGGTCACATTCCACAATGCCTTGTCCTTGAGGTTTATAAGGAAGGCCAGTCAAGTGACTGACATCCATTTGATGACAAAATTGTTGAAATTTAGTAGAAGTATATGCTGCCCCGTTATCCGTTTTAAGAATTGTGGGCTTGCCCAAAGCACTCAAATCTTCTAGGCAGTGCTGTATAACATGAGAGGCTTTTTCCCCTGTTAAAGGTATGGCAAACATTACACCATTGCAGGTGTCAATGGAAATATGTAAATACTGATTTATAATGGCGATTGCACGTGGCACGCAAGCTCTTCTCAGCAATTGCTTGTGGCACGCACGCGATTGCTTGGGACATGTCACTACACAGCTGTCTATATAAAAATGAAAATGTAATTAAGGATAAAAGTGATACAGGAGAAATGGGGAACAATTCAAGGAGGAGAAGATAGGGATGGATTTGCTAAAACTCATTTATATGTATGCAGAATGTTTTTACCCAACAAATTTAAAACAAAGTAAGTAAGTAAGTATGTAAGCAAATAAATAAAAAAAATATATTTGTATGCACATGCATATCCGATAGGCTTGTGTGTGTGTGTGTGTGTGTGTGTGTGTGTGTGTGTGTGTGTGTGTGTGTGTGTGTGTGCATATAAGGGTGTAGGTATGTAGCACCTGTGACTAGAGGAATACAATCATGCACTATCTTTCTTTATGTTCTATGATGCAGTGTGTTGATTAGAATATCTTTTGACCATGGGATGTGGCACTATTATGATCTTTAAGTGGCACTATTATTATCTTTAAGTGCTCCTTAGCCATTTTAGACTCTTTTGACTTGACATCTCTATTTAGATATATACCCCATATTTGATTGGTTTATTTCGTTTCTTGAGTTCTTTATATATTTTGGATATTAGCCGTTTATTGGATGTGAGGTTAGTTAAGATTTTTTTCTCCAGTCTGTAGGTTGATGATTAGTCTCATTGCCTATATGCTTTGCTTACAGAAGCTTTCCAGTTTCATGAGGTCACATTTATGAATTGTTGATCTTAGAGCATGAATCACGGGAGAGGTTTTTAGGACATTTCCCTCTCTGTGTCAATGAGTTCATCTTCTATTAGATTCAGTGTATCTTATTTTATGTTGATAATCGTGTTCAACTTGAAACTGAGCTTTGTGCAAGGTGATCAATATGGATTTTTTTTCAACATACAGACTGCAAATTAGAACCGCACAATTTATTGAAAATCCTTTCTTTATTCCATCGTATATATATACATATATATTTTGCTTCTTTGTCAAATATCAAGTATCCATAAATGTGTGGTTTTCTTTCTGGTTATTCTGTTCTAGTCCACTGATCCATCTGTCAGTCTCTGTATCAATACCATGTAGTTTTTTGTTTTGTTTTGTTTTGTTTTGTTTTGTTTTGTTTTGTTTTAATCACTTTTGCTCTATAGTAGAGTTTGAGGGCCAGGATTGCTCTGAGGCAGGATAACAGTGGAGTCACAGAGTAGAGCCCTGGCAATGGCTTTAAAATCTAAGTGTCCCAGGGCTTTCTAGCTCTCTCATTGTACTGAAATGCTGATGATAACTTCTAAAAAGTACTTTGTCTTTCTGAGGGTAGGCTGGCTTAGGTGATTAACACCTGTAGCCTAACAGAGGAGGATTAAGGAAAGCAGACTTTTTTCAAGCTCAGCAGGAATTACTGGGCTCTAATTTTGAGCTTACTAGCCAGATGTCACTGGAAGAGAAGGAATTTAGAGAAGTCATTATAGAAGTTATTACTAAGTTATAAAAAATTTCCTATGAAAGTTATATAAGGGCAAAAGCAGAAAGATCCTAAGTGCGGAAAGGGAAAAATTCTTCTAAGTGGGGAAAAGGAAAAAAAAAATAAAAAAAAAAGTCTAAGTGGAGAAAAGAAAAAACAAAAACTTCTCTCTTGATTTTCCTCGTCTCTTT
The DNA here is from genome assembly GCF_000001635.26 of Mus musculus. Lineage (NCBI taxonomy): Eukaryota > Metazoa > Chordata > Mammalia > Rodentia > Muridae > Mus > Mus musculus. The sequence goes on along the minus strand of NC_000087.7, from coordinate 78,719,854 downwards.
GTCCTCAGCACTTATACATATTTCAGAATACATGACCACATGCTACAAAGTTCATCAACTGTCTCAGATCAACAAGTTCACCGAAGGTATCAAACAATAACTAAGATATTAGTGAAGTTTTGTATAGGTAAACCCAATCAATATTTTATCTTTTACCCTAGAACCTATAATAAATCTTTAGTTCCCTTCTGACGACCTTTGGTTAATTGTTATACAACCTCTTGGAATGTGCTCTGAGTAGGAGAAAGTCTGGTTACTATCTAAGAGCAATTATCCAGTGACACTTGGAAAACTGGCAGTTCTCATTGTAGTTTTGACTATCAGAAAATGACCTAATAGCCCTTTTAGTTTGGGGAGAATTTTATTGAGTATTTTTGCATTGATATACATAAGAGAAGTTGGTCTGAAGTTGCCTTAATCGGGAATCAATTCACCATTAAAAACAAATAGACTAACAGACTGACTATATAAACAATACACAATATTTTGCTGCATAAAAGAAACCCACCTCAGGGACAAAACCAGATACTACCTCATAGTATAAGGCTGGAAAAAAAATTTCCAAGCAAATGGTCTGAAGAAATAAGCTGGAGTAGCCATTCTAATATAGAATAAAATCAATTTCCAACCCAAAGTTATCAAAAAAGACAAGAAGGGACAGTTAAGGTTCATGAAAGGTAAACTCTTCCAAGATGAACCCTCAATTCTGAATATCTATGCTCCAAATGCACAGGCATCCACATTCATTAAAGAAACTTTAGTAAAACTCAAATCACTCATTGCACTGCACACCATAATAGTGGGAGACTTCAACAACCCGCTCTTATCACTAGAAAGATCCTGGAAATAGAAACTAAACAGAGACACATTGAAGATAACAGAATTTATGAAACAAATGGATTTGATAGATATCTACAGAACATTTTACCCTAAAACAAAAGGTTATAACTTCCTCTTAGCACCTCATGGTCCCTTCTCCACAATAGACCACAATCAGTCATAAAACAGGACTCAACAAAAATATTGAAAGTATCCCATACACCCTATCACATCACCATGGACGAAGGCTGATCTTCAATAACAACATAAATAAGAGAAAGCCAACATTCACGTGAAAGCTGAACAACACTCTACTCAATGATAACTTGGTCAAGGAAGAAATAAAGAAGAAATTAAACACTTTTTAGAGTTTAATGAAAATGAAGGGACAATATACCCAAACTTATGGGACACAATGAATGTAGTCCCACAAAGAAAACCAAAAGCTCTGAGTGCGACCAAAAAGAAACCAGAGAGAGCACACACTAAGAGCTTGACAGCACACCTAAAAGCTCTAGAGCAAAAGGAGGCAAATTTACAAGGGTGAGTAGATAGCAGAAAATCATCAAACTCAGGGCTTGAATCAAACAAGTGGGCACAAAAAGAACTATTCAAAGTATCAAACAATCCAGGAGCCTGTTCTTTGAAAATAGTATCAAGATAGATAAACCCTTAGAATGATGAACTGGAGTGCACAGGGATAGTATGCTAATTAACAAAATCATAAATGAAAAGGGAGACATAAGACCAGAACCTGAGGAAATCCTAGGCATCATCACATCCTACTACAAAAGGCTATACTAAACAAAACTGGAAAACTTGGACAAAATGGACAATTTTCTAGACAGAAATCAAGTACCAAAGTAAAATACAGATCAGAATAAAGATCTAAACAGCCCCATATCCCCTAAAGAATTAGAAGCAGTCACTAATACTCTCCCAACCAAATAATGCCCAGGAACACCCACATGGGTTTAGTGTAGAGTTCTATCAGACCTTCAAAAAAGAACTAATTCCAACTGTTCTCAGACTATTTCACAAAATAGAAACAGAACGTACTCTATTCAATTCATTCTGTAGAAGCCACAATTACTCTGATAACTAAACCATATAAAGTCCCAACAAAATAGAGGACTTCAGACCAATTTCCCTTCTGAATACCGATGCAAAAAATATTCAATAAAGTCCATGCAAACTGAATCCAAGAACATATCACAAAGATCATCAATAATGATCAAGTAGGCTTCATCCCAGGGATGCAGGGATGCTTTAATATAAGGAAACACATCAACATAATCCACTATATATAAGCAAACTCAAAAACAAAAACCACATGATCATCTCCTTAGATGCTGAGAAATCATTTAAGGAAATCCAACACCCATTCATGATAAAAGTCATGGAAAGACCAGGAATTCAAGGCCCATACTTAAACATAATAAAAGCAGTATATAGCAAAACAGTAGTCAACATCAAACTAAATGGAGAGAAACTAAAACCAATCCCACTAAAATCAGGGACTAGACAAGGCTGCCCACTTTCTTCCTATCTATTCAATATAGCACTTGAAATCCTAGCCAGAGCAATTGGACAACAGAAGTAGATCAAGGGACACCATGGTCCCTGGCCCGGGGGATTCTTCGGACACCCGCAAGGACCCATACAGGATACTCCATGGGATCCTAAGCCCTCTGGTGAGTGGAACACAGCGCCTGGTCCAATCCAATCGCGCAGGACCCTAGACTGCACATTATTATTATGCATATCCGATAGGCATGTGTGTGTGTGTTTGTGTGTGTATGTGTGTGTTTGTGTGTGCATATAAGCATGTAGGTATGTAGCACTTGTGACCAGAGGAATGCAATCATGCAGTATCTTTCTTTATGTCTCTCTGCCATTTTCCTATGATGCAGTGTGTTTATTAGAATATCTTTTGCCCATGGGATTGGCACTATTGCAAGGTGATGGCTTGTTTGAGGAAGTGTATCATTGTGTAGGCTTGCTTTTATGTAGTGCACAATGTCTGCCCAGTGACGAAAATCGATCCTCTTCCTTGCTACCTGTGGCCACAAGCTTCCTCCTGGTTGCCTTCAGTCTAAGATATAGACCAATTAGTTCCTTCCTCAGTACCTCCTCTACCTGGATGCTGCCATGCTTCCTACCAATATAATAATGTACTGACTATATAAGAGTTTCCTGAGTCATGATATCTCTTCACATCAATGAAACCCTATTGAACATGGGCAGTATGTTAGCCTGAATTTTAATGCTTACAATATAATTGCAACCAGCATGGAAGCACAAAGTAAAGATGATGAATGAGTCTCTGTATTTTTTGAACTTTTGAATTTTTGAATGAATGTGGGGATTGGGAAAATTAGAAAGTTATGGGAAGGAGAAAGAGAGGATGCAAAGACCTTTTGGGCTCCTGCCACTTGCTTTTGCATTCAATATTTCTATTTTAAAACAACACCAACAACTAAAACAACCAATGACAAGGCATCCATACAACAGATTCACAGAGAAGACACCAAAGGGCATTACATTCTTGTAAATCATTTTCCAGCTAATGTCTGGTGTATTGAGCCTAAAGATTTTACTGTCAAACCCTGATGATTAATCACTAGATTGGATCCCCTAACACAATGATGAATGACACTGTGGTCAAAAGGACAGTTAACATGTATAAATACATCGTTTTTCACACTGTCAGTTTAAATTGTTACTATATATCCCAGTTTTTTTTTTTTTTGCATTTTATCTCCATTACTGTGTTGTTTTCAGCCCTCACTTGCTACATAGAAAATGGATTCTTTTACACTATATTTTATTTAGGGTGCACAATGGAACCTAAAGACTAATTCAGTCCATTTCAAGTAGAGCTCTCTGTTCTCTTTACAAAATTGCAATTAAATAGTTTTCAAAAATATTTTGCACTTGTGTGGCTTAGTTTAATTAAGATTGGGGGGGGTTATATCTCCCACATTCTCAGTTGTCTCAAACTGGGAAAACTGTCTAGAAATGTTGTGGAATCTTTGTGACTGTGCCCTAGCAGAAGTAGATCACTGGGACAAGATGGAGGGAGCTGGGTGGTTCTGAACTAAATCTTGGCTTCTAAATCCAACCAAATGTGAGAAGGGCCCATTCAGGCTCTCAATGCCACAGATCAACTTGTTGTTTCCTCCAATGCTGTCCTTATCATGACAGTCTGTCCCCGGTAACTGTTTGCCATATACATCTCTTCTTTTTTTTTTTTTTCTTTTTCATTTTTATTATAAATTTAGCTCATTTACATTTCCAATGCTATACCAAAAGTCCCCCATAGCCACCCACCCCCAATCCCTTATACACCCACTCCCCCTTTTTGGCCCTGGCGTTTCCCTGTACTGGGGCATATAAAGTTTGCATGTCCAATGAGCCTCTCTTTCCAGTGATGGCCGACTAGGCCATCTTTTGATACATATGCAGATAGAGTCAAGAGCTCCGGGGAACTGTTGAGTTCATAATGTTGTTCCACCTATAGGGTTGCAGATCCCTTTAGCTCCTTGGGTACTTTCTTCTAGCTCCTACATTGGGAGCCCTGTGATCCATCCATTAGCTGACTGTGGGCATCCTCTTCAGTGTTTGCTAGGCCCCGGCATAGTCTCACAAGTCACAGGTACATCTGGGTCCTTTCAATAAAATCTTGCTAGTGTACGCAATGGTGTCAAAGTTTGGATGCTGATTATGGGGTGGATCCCTGGATATGGCAGTCTCTACATGGTCCATCCTTTTATCTCAGCTCTAAACTTTGTTTCTGTAACTCCTTCCAAGGGTGTTTTGTTCCCACTTCTAAGGAGGGGCATAGTGTCCACACTTCAGTCCTCATTTTTCTTGAGCTTCATGTGTTTAGAAAATTGTATCTTATATCTTAGGTATCCTAGGTTTTGGGTTAATATCCACTTATCAGTGAGTACATATTGTGTGAGTTACTTTGTGAATGTGTTACCTCACTCAGGATGATGCATTCCAGGTCCATCCATTTGGCTAGGAATTTCATAAATTCATTCTTTTTAATAGCTGAGTAGTACTCCATTGTGTAGATGTACCATATTTTCTGTATCCATTTCTCTGTTGAGGGGCATCTGGGTTCTTTCCAGCCCTGGCTATTATAAATAAGGATGCTATGAACATAGTGGAGCATGTGTCCTTCTTACCAGTTGGGGTATCTTCTGGATATATGCCCAGGAGATGTATTGCTGGATCCTCCGGTATTACTATGTACAATTTTCTGATGAACTGCCAGACTGATTTCCAGAGTGGTTGTATAAGCCTGCCATCCCACCAACAATGGAGGAGTGTTCCTCTTTCTCCACATCCACGCCAGCATCTGCTGTCACCTGAATGTTTGATCTTAGCCATTCTGACTGGTGTGAGGTGGAATCTCAGGGTTGTTTTGATTTGCAATTCTCTGATGATTAAGGATGTTGGACATTTTTTTTTTCAGGTGCTTCTCTGTCATTCGGTATTCCTCAGGTGAGAATTCTTTGTTCAGTTCTGAGCCACATTTTTGTATGGGGGTTATTTGATTTTCTGAAGTTCACCTTGAGTTCTTTATATATGTTGCATATTAGTACCCTATCTGATTTAGGATAGGTAAAGATCCTTTCCCGATCTGTTGGTGGTCTTTTTGTTTTATTGATGGTGTCTTTTGCCTTGCATAAACTTTGGAGTTTCATTAGGTCCCATTTGTCAATTCTCGATCTTACAGCACAAGCCATTTCTGTTCTGTTTAGGAATTTTTCCCCTGTGCCCATATCTTCAAGGCTTTTCCCCCCTTTCTCCTCTATAAATTTCAGTGCCTCTGGTTTTATGTGAATTTCCTTGATCCACTTAGATTTGACCATATTACAAGGAGATAAGCATGGATCGATTCGCAATCTTCTACATGATAACAACTAGTTGTGCCAGCACCAATTGTTGAAAATGCTGTCTTTCTTCCACTGCAAGGTTTTAGCTCCCTTGTCGAATATCAAGTGACCATAGGTGTGTGGGTTCATTTCTGGGTCTTCAATTCTGTTCCATTGGTCTACGTGTCTGTCTCTATACCAGTACCATGCAGTTTTTATCACAATTGCTCTGTAGTAAAGCTTAGGTTAGGCATGGTGATTCCACCAGATGTTCTGTTATCCTTGAGAAGAGTTTTTACAATCCTAGGATTTTTTGTTATTCCAGATGAATTTGCAAATTTCTCCTTCTAATCCGTTGAAGAATTGAGTTGGAATTTTGATGGGGATTGCATTGAATCTGTAGATTGCTTTTGGCAAGATAGCCATTTTTACAATGTTGATCCTGCCAATTCATGAGCATGGGAGATCTTTCCATCTTCTGAGATCTTCTTTTATTTCTTTCTTCAGAGACTTGAAGTTTTTATCATACAGATCATTCACTTTCTTAGTTAGAGTCACGCCGAGATATTTTATATTATTTGTGACTATAGAGAAGGGTGTTGTTTCCCTAACTTCTTTCTCAGCCTATTTATTCTTTGTGTAGAGAAAGGCCATTGACTGGATTGAGTTAATTTTATATCCAGCTACTTCACCGAAGCTGTTTATCAGGTTTAGGTGTTCTCTGGTGGAATTTTTAGTGTCACTTATATATACTATAATATCATCTGGAAAAAGTGATATTTTGACTTCCTCTTTTCCAATTTGTATCCCCTTGATCTCCTTTTGTTGTCGAATTGTTCTGCCTAATACTTCAAGTACTATGTTGAAAAGGTAGGGAGAAAGTGGGCAGCCTTGTCTAGTCCCTGATTTTAGTGGGATTGCTTCCAGCTTCTCTCCATTTACTTTGATGTTGGCTACTGGTTTGCTGTAGATTGCTTTTATCATGTTTAGGTATGGGCCTTGAATTCCTGATCTTTCCAAGACTTTTATCATGAATGGGTGTTGGATATTGCCAAATGCTTTTTCTGCATCTAATGAGATGATCATGTGGTCTTTGTCTTTGAGTTTGTTTATATAATGGATTACATTGATGGATTTTCGTATATTAAACCATCCGTGCATCCCTGGAATAAAACCTACTTGGTCAGGATGGATGAGTGCTTTAATGTGTTCTTGGATTCGGTTAGCGAGAATTTTATTGAGGATTTTTGCATCGATATTCATAAGAGAAATTGGTCTGAAGTTCTCTATCTTTGTTGGATCTTTCTGTGGTTTAGGTATCAGAGTAATAGTGGCTTCATAAAATGAGTTGGGTAGAGTAACTTCTACTTCTATTTTGTGAAATAGTTTGTGCAGAACTGGAATTAGATCTTCTTTGAAGGTCTGATAGAACTCTGCACTAAACCCATCTGGTCCTGGGCTTTTTTTTGGCTGGGAGACTATTAATAACTGCTTCTATTACTTTAGGGGATATGGGACTGTTTAGATGGTCAACATGATCCTGATTCAACTTTGGTACCTGGTCTCTGTCCAGAAATTTGTCCATTTCGTCCAGGTTTTCCAGTTTTTTTGAGTATAGCCTTTTGTAGAAGGATCTGATGGTGTTTTGGATTTCTTCAGGATCTGTTGTTATGTCTCCCTTTTCATTTCTGATTTTGTTAATTAGGATTTTGTTCCTGTGCCCTCTAGTGAGTCTAGCTAAGGGTTTATCTATCTTGTTGATTTTCTCAAAGAACCAACTCCTCGTTTGGTTAATTCTTTGAATAGTTCTTCTTGATTCCACTTGGTTGATTTCACCCCTGAGTTTGATTATTTCCTGCCATCTACTCCTCTTGGGTGAATTTGCTTCCTTTTTTTCTAGAGCTTTTAGATGTGTTGTCAACCTGCTCGTATGTGCTCTCTCCCGTTTCTTCTTGGAGGCACTCAGAGCTATGTGTTTCCCTCTTAGAAATGCTTTCATTTTGTCCCATAGGTTTGGGTACGTTGTGGCTTCATTTTCATTAAACTCTAAAAAGTCTTTAATTTCTTTCTTTATTCCTTCCTTGACCAAGATATCATTGAGAAGAATGTTGTTCAGTTTCCACGTGAATGTTGGCTTTCTATAATTTATTTTGTTATTGAAGATCAGCCTTAGTCCTTGGTAGTCTGATAGGATGCATGGGACAATTTCAATATTTTTGTATGTGTTGAGGCTTGTTTTGTGACTAATTATGTGGTCAAATTTGGAGAAGATACCATGAGGTGTGAGAAGAAGGAATATCCTTTTGTTTTAGGATAAAATGTTCTGTAGATATCTGTCAGGTCTACTTGTTCCATAACTTCTGTTAGTTTCACTGTGTCCCTGTTTAGTTTCTGTTTCCACGATCTGTCCATTGATGAAAGTGGTGTGTTGAAGTCTCCCACTATTATTGTGTGAGGTGCAATGTGTGCTTTGAGCTTTACTAAAGTGTCTTTAATGAATGTGGCTGCCCTTGAATTTGGAGCGTAGATATTCAGAATTGAGAGTTCCTCTTGGAGGATTTTTACCTTTGATGAGTATGAAGTCTCCCTCCTTGTCTTTTTTGATAACTTTGGGTTGGAAGTCGATTTTATCTGATATTAGAATGGCTACTCCAGCTTGTTTCTTCAGACTATTTGCTTGGAAAATTGTTTTCCAAGCAAATTTGATTTTATAGGGTGTAGTTTATTTGACTAGTGGCTCTGAGTCAATAAGACAAAAAGACCACCAACAGATTGGGAAAGGATCTTTACCTATCCCAAATCGGACAGGGGACTAATATCCAATATATATAAAGAACTCAAGAAGGTAGACTCCATAAAATCAAATAACCCCATTAAAATATAGGCCTCAGAACTGAACAAAGATTTCTCCCCCGAGGAATACCGAATGGCAAAGAAGCACCTGAAAAAATGTTCAACATCTTTAATCATCAGGGAAATGCAAATCAAAAGTCTTATTTTCATATTTTCATTATTTACAGACCATTGTGTGTTATAAATAGAAATCTAGAGGAGGAAAGATGTTTAGAGTCACTGACACACACACTTAACTGAGGTTTCCTTTGCACAGGAAGAAGATATACCCATCCTCTATATCTGGAGAGTTTCTCTAGGACCCTAATGATATAAAAGTCAAGTATCTAGGCTAAAACAACATTGCTTTTGCCTATATTTATGCAAAGTAACCTCTTTTATACAGTAATCATATTGATGTGTGTATGCATACCGAAATATACAGGTAAGTGCAGAGGATTGGGAAGGGTATACTGTTTTCTGTTACTTCAGTCCCTAATTTTCCCCTCGTGATAGGGTTTCTTGCTGAACTAGGAGTGAGGCTGACATTCAGTCATCCTTCTGTCTCTTCCACTCCCATTCCTAAGCACCAGTGTTGCAGGTGAAAGTTTGACCAAACACTTGGCTTTAATCCTGGGCCATCTCCCCAGATTCTTCTTTATTTTAAATAACCTATGGATTACTTCTGCTCTCAATGTAATGAAACTGCTGTATAAGAAGTTGTTATTTAGAAGATGGCAATATAAGTGGTCTGTATGTGTTCAGTACACACATGGTATATTAAGAACTACTTTCCTTAATACCTTGAGAATTGCATACAAATATTTTGATGTAATTTACTTTCCAATCCTTTTTGTAACTCCTCCCAGAACAAAATACGGCCCATTCCCACCTAACTCCTCCTGCCAACTTCATATCTTATCTTCTCTCTTTTGTTACAACCCATTCAAAATCATTTGTGTTTCCCATAAACTCTTGGACATCTGGCTTCCACTAGAGCATGGCCAATCTTTCACCTTCAAAGGCAATACCTTTGATGAAAACTGACTGTTCATCCCTCATCAACTGTCTATACCTTATTAGATAGTGATGAGGGATAGTGAGCCCTCCCCATTCAGTGATGGAAGACAGAATGGCCTGATTTTGTGCAGAAAGAAACAGTTTTATAATTTTTTAAGGTCTTTTTAGAGTTCTTGTGTTTTCTTATTTATAGAATTTTATGGTTTTAAAAATATTTATTAAGAATTAAAAAAATAGCTTTTTGGGTCATTTAGTGTTTGTTTATTAATTTTTTGGTTTTTTAGGGTTTTAGGTTTTGCTTTATTGTTTTAGTTTTTTTTTTATTAAGGTAAAGTGATTTTTACTTTCTATTAGTTTTATTCTTAGAGGTGGAAGCATGTTTTTGTGGATTTGTTGTAAGATTACTTTCTTGTTTCTTCTATGGTGTAGTTTCACTCCTTGTGTTGTTGTTTTTCACCTATTATTCTTTGTAGGGGTGGATTTAAGGAAAGATTATGTGTAAAATTGGCTTTGTCGTGGAATATATTGTTTTCTCCGTCTATGGTGATTGAGAGTTTTGTTAGGTATAGGAGCCTAGGCTAGCATTCATGTTCTCTAGAGGTGGAATAGATGCTGGTATTAATATCTTTTTATGAAAATACATCCATGAGTTGAGAGAGGAGGACTTCCACTGGCCTTTGTACCCTAGTGCCATGTTCTAGGTGCTGCTAGTGAATGGGGAACTAAGTGACACCCCAGTGACAACAGAAAACACCTCTTTCAGAATCATACCTAAGAATGTCAGGCGGAGTTTATTTTGGCTGACTCATGGTAACCAGATCTTATATAGAGAGGGTGGGACTCATGTATCACTTCAGAAAATGCTTTTAAGCTTAGTTTTATATATTTTACAGAGAAGGAAAAGAGAGAAATACCTTCATGAAGGATAACACCCAAGAAAGCAAATGATCAAGGCAGCTTTACAGCAACACACAAATCTGCCCAACACTAGTGTTTACTAGTGGTTTGTTGGTGTTAAAAAGCCATGGAGGCTACTGGACCATAGAGGGGCTGGAGAAAGTCAGATTGCTTTTTGTTATTGTTTTATTTTATTTTAACATTTCCCTTTTGAATTCAGCCAGTCTCATTTTAGATTTTTCCTGCTGCTAAGACCACTAGTGTACTCTGGTACATTCAACCTTACTGATCTCCAGGCGACTAGACTTGTCAGGGTCAGAGTGGAAACTGGATATTTTACAACCAATTATCTGGGCCACTTGCCTACCGCTGGTCACCTCAGTTTCTCTACCTAAATTCCTTACTGATAATTTCCTCAGCATGCAGCCTGCCATGATTCACAGACAGGTACAACAACTGCTTCTGCCTCAGTATTAAATTCAAGTCCTTTCTCTTCTTCAGGAATGTTAATATTTGACGATATACAAATGCATTTATCTGAGAAAGAATGGGCTATGCTAACCCATCGAAGAAGACACTCTACAGTGTTGTAATGCTGGTCATCTACAAGCTAACCACCTGTCTAGGTTAACTGATTAACTATAACTCATTTCCTTTGTGTATACATTGTGTAACCTGGACTGTAATGGTGAAAAATACACCCTGGGAGATATTACCTTTTGGGTTATAATTGATTTAGATTGCTTCTTCACTGTTGAAGCAGGAACTGCTACAGAAAAAAAATTTCTATGTTATTTTTTTTTGGGTTATTTGTTTTCTTTGTTTTTTAAAGATACAATTTCTCTGCATAACCCTGGCTGTCTTCAAGATCAATCTGTACAGCAGGTTTACCACAAACTCACCTGCCTTTGTCTCCCAAGTTCTGGGTTTAAAACATGCACCACCATCATCCAGCTCAGTGTGAAAGTTCTTAATTTTAGTGAGGATCAATTATTTCTCTTAGAATGAATATTTCTTCCATGAAATCTAGAACTCTTAACTCTATTAATCATACATATACTCCAATTTTCCTAAATCTTTTATTTTGTTCTTACATTAAGTCCATGCCCTTGTGAATTATTTTACATACAGTATGAAGTTGAGATTGAGTGTGAGGCTTACTCTTTTACCTATTATGTGTCACTGCTCTCGGGTGAAACAAAACATACAGCACAAATTACATATATGCATAATGTTATAAAACTATGGTGTATATATTATATATAATTTATTTTATATGTAATATATTTTATCATTTATAATATTTTGTTATATAATATACTTTAAATGTAGTTTAAATAGACTTTAAAGTGAATTACAGGGTGTGATCCAACAATAGCTGTCTACCAACTGATATTCTAAGAACATAATAGTTATTCAGTCAATGAGGTGGATTGTCTCAGGTAGTCTCCAGTGTATTATGGAATACTGAAAATGGCCTGTAATGACAGTGAAGGAATGGGCTTCCCAATGAGGGCAAACAGGCAAAGAAAACAAACTTTCTTCTTCCACGTCTTTCATATAGGTTGCAGAACATTTATATAAGTGTGTGCCAGGTTTAAGGTGACTTTTCCCACTTGAAAGATTCAGATTCAAAATGGAGCTTGCCATTTCAAAGTATTAAGAAAAAAATCCTTTAACGTCTTGCTCAGTCAGTTGGATTTTAATTAATTCTTGATGCAGTAAAGTTCAAAACCAAGAACACTCATCACATTGTCCAATTGGCTCCCCATAATTTATTGACATTTATAGCCTTCCTTCATTGAATTGCTTGTGTATTTTGTTGAAAGTTACTTTGCAATTTGTATACATATGTCCAGACTGAGCTGTTTGACTTTTTGTTGTTATTATTTAACTCTTAAACAATTATAGATAAGCCCTCATATCTATTACACAATATTTTTTCTACTTTATTCATTCTTGTTATTCTTTGCATTGTGAAGAAAGAGATGGCTCAATTCTTGAACAGTACATGTTAAACTTCCCGTTCTGTTTATAGCACCAAATATAGTTTAACAAAAAAACTGTCTAATGCCAGGCAGTGAGGGAACAGGTCTTCAATCTCAGCATTTGGGGGTTGGGGGCATAGGCAGACGAATTTCTGAGTTTGAGGCCACCATGATCTACAGAGTGAGTTTTGGGAAAGCCAGGGGTAAACAAACAAACTTTGTCTAGAAAACAAAACAAAACAAAAAAAAAAAAAAAAGATAAAAAAAAAACTTACTTGTATCTCTAGGTCTTCCGGTCTCTTTAGACCCTGAATACATATCACACACACACACACACACACACACACACACACACACACACACACACACACACACACACACACATGCACCCTCACACGCAGAAAAATACCGTTCAGATTTTAAAATACATTATCTGACTCACTAAGAAATAAAACTACATCAGTGTTCCTGGTGCCAGAAACCTTTAATCATAATACAAATTTAGTTGAACATCAATGATTTTATACAGGAGAGAATCCTGTTTAACTGTATTGAATGTGGGAGGCCATTCCTTCAGAAATGTCACCTCATTAAGCACCAGCTGACCCACATTGCTGACCATCCCTATACATGTAACCTGTGTGAGAAAATGTTTAACAGACAATCAAGGCTTCTAAGACACCAGAACGTGTCAGAAAACAAGAATAAAAACTTACTTGTATCTCTAGGTCTTCTGGTCTCTTTGGACCCTGAATACATATCACACACACACACACACACACACACACATGCACCCTCACTTAGTCAAAAAACTCAGACAGAATTGCCAAGCTAAGGAAAATTAGCATATTGCAGGGACAGAATGTAAAGAATGTTTAAAATCTAGAAAATTTGGCAGAGTTATGTTTCATATAAAAAAAAGATAAAATAGAATAATAAGTTGCTTCCCACTGTCTTTCATTATCTGTGTTATCCACACAATTTTTTTTGTATTAGGAATAAAAGAAATGAGTATTTGTTTGACATTTGTATCCAACCTATGTTTTTGTTTGACATCTGTGTCCATAGCAATGTTTTCTTAGACACTATCCTCTGGTTTCAGGTACCATGGACTATGATTTAATTCTTCACTTTTCTCAGAAGAGATGTAAAATGCTATTAGGGCCCTTGAAGTCAGAAAGAATTAATATTCATGGCATAGATTCAGTGGCTATAATGTTGACCGTCATACAATACCAAAACAAAGATTCAGGTAAATTTATGAACAAGAACACAAGACTGTGTCTTCCTTCAGTGTTACCATGGTAGTTGTCACTTCAGTCTCTCCCTTGACATTGTCTATTTTCATGGAAGCTTGGGGAACACAAGAAGACCTGAAAGCCAACACAAACCTAAGAAACTTGTAAGCATTTGAAGTCCACTTACAGATCTCACTGTCCATACTAGTTATCCATCTCTGTGGAAGTAAAAGAGAGCAGTAAAGTGACTTTGATTATTTTGGCTTTTATTACACACACTGGAATTTTTAAATGATTGCATACCACTCCTGTGCCTAAAGGGATGTACAATTTGTGATTTCTTAATTTTAAATGAGTATAGCAGTTTTCTCTATAGAAAAGTTTGAGCATTAATTTATTGATAAGGTCAGTGCATGGGAGCTTCTGTACCCTCTCCAACACGGTATGCATCTGATACTCGAGGGTCTCATCCACTAGTAGTCTGGCAGAGAAACACATGTGGCTTATACATTTGGTCCCAATTAGAAGCAGGGTAGATTGAATCCCAGGTTTATGTTGAAATAACAACTGCTTGGTCAGGAGGATACTTCTTAAGATGGCCATGTAGTCAGAGAAGTGAATCCTGGCTTGTGAGTTCATGAAAGACAAATTATATTTTGCTAGCTACTTTAAGCAACATAGTAGGTTCACACACCAAGACACACAGACACAGACACAAACACCAATACAAATTCACTGTAGGATCTCAGATAATAAAATTCTCCTTAATAATAATTGTTGAGATGAGTTTTCTCTAACACCAGAAAATAAACTGTCCTGGAGCTGATTTTTTTAAATTAGTTAATCAATCAACATCCCAAACCTAGTATTCCTTCTCTTCTCTGCTCCCTGACTTCTCCTCCACTTCTGCTACCCCAATCCACTCTTCCTCAATTTTTCTTCAGAAAAGAGATCTTCCATGATAACTTCTAGTTTTGGCTATTGTAGTTGCACATCCACTCATATTGATGATAGACAAGGCCTGGCAGAATTTCATTCCATTGGCTATGGAAATAGAGCTAAGTGGAAGACAGGCTATGTGAACAAATCTTAACAAAAATTTACCCTCATTAACCATAAACTCTTTTTTATTTCTCTTTTAATTAATTAGGTATTTTCCTCGTTTACATTTCCAATGCTATCCCAAAAGTTGCCCATACCCATCCCCCCACTCCCCTACCCACCCACTCCCCGTTTTTGGCCCTGGCGTCCCCCTGTACTGGAGCATATAAAGTTTGCAAGTCCAAAGGGCCTCTCTTTCCTGTGATGGCTCACTAGGCCATCTTTTGATACATATGCAGCTAGAGACAAGAGCTCTGGGGTACTGATTAGTTCATATTGTTGTTCCACCTATAGGGTTGCAGTTCCCTTTAGCCCCTTGGGTACTTTCTCTAGCTCCTGCATTGGGGGCCGTTTGACCCATTCCAATAGGTAACTGTGAGCATCCACTTCTGTGTTTGCTAGGCCTCAGCATAGTCTCACAAGAGACAGCTATATCTGGATCCTTTCAGCAAAATCTTGCTAGTGTATGCAATGGTGTCAGCGTTTGGAAGCTGATTATGGGATGTATCCCTGGATATGGCAATCACTAGATGCTCCATCTTTTCGTTACAGCTCCAAATTTTGTCTCTGTAACTCCTTCCATGGATGTTTTAACTATATTACAAGTACAGCTTTACATTTTTCTCTTTAATATTTTTACATTTTCTACATCTTCCAAGCCTGGTGGACAAAGTGCTCTTTTAGTCAAATTGTACTAATTCATACCAATATTGTCCAGGGAAGTTTCTTGGTAAGCCCTTTAGAGCATCAGTTTCTTGCTTTCAGCTGTTCCTTCATCATGAGGAATAAAGTATAAACACAGTACATAGCCACAGTTTCTGTCATCGATGAGGACTTGGTCTGTGAAAGATACTATGCAGATTCTTAGCCTCTGAACTTGGCAATGGTTTACAGATGCTGATGTGAGCAAAATGAGGAACTAAAGGACAACTTTGTTAGGTCTCAGATCTTCTTGAGCACACTGTTAACAGATAATAATATGGGGAATGAGATCTAGTTTTTTAGTGCAGAGTCATTTGTCCCTGGTCAATATTAAAAGTTTTAAACATTTCTTGAATATCATCTACTGAAATTTAATAAATTTTAAATTTAAATTATGTAATTATAACAAAAAGAAAAACAACAGCAATTAATAAATAATAATAATAATAATAATAATAATAATAACAATAATACAGTGAGACTGATGAGCCTGCAGTGACAGGACTTGAGCGTCTATGATAGAATTTGAGTCAGGCATTGTGTACTCACACATTAATTATGAGGATCTTGCTTAATTTTGTGTACATAGAACTGGATTATCACATGGATCTTTTCCCCCTCTTAAATTCTGAGCATGTGAAGAAAAGTGATGTTTCTCTTTCTTATACAATTAAACAGATTCCATAAAAGCTTATCTTCTCCCACTTCTAAATTAGCATTTTCGTTTAATTTATTGCCATGTTGTATGCTTTAACTGTTTGGTAGTTGTCTGTTAATTTTTGATTTATCTTACATATAAAGCAAGTTTGATAAAAATTTGGTACGGAATTTTATGCATTTTATAATTGTAAAAATATTATTTCCACTCAACTCAAAGTGCTCTGTGGTTATAAATTGGCCTCTCAGTTAGTAATACACAACACAAATTCAATTCCACTTAACCCTTCTGAAAATGAACTTGCATGGTATTGTCTGATTTGAAGCTAATAAATCTATTTAACTAAACCAGAGACATTTGTGTTAGGAAGGAAACTACTACTGTCTGTTGTTTAGAAAATGGAAAAGTTACTTCTACAGTAAAAGAAAGAAAGGAGGGCCTGCCTTCAGCAATTGTGGGAAGTCTGTGTTGCATGTGCATTTTTCAGTTCAGCAGCATCTAGGGCACTCAGAATACACAGAGATTTCTTCATATGTGGCGAGAAAAACCAAATCTACAGGAATCCCAGGCAAGTGCTTCAAGCGAAGTCTTAGTCGAGCGAAAGTAGATGTAAAACCTCCCTTCTGCATGGGAGTTTTGTAGGAAACAAACAAGCTCCAAATCCTATAAATGTAGTCTCTCTGAAACTTCCAGTAGAAGGTCTATTTGTTTTTATATGATTTTATACATTTTAATGTACTTACATTATGGGTACATGTGTTTGATTAAGTACATATGTGTGTAACTGTACACAAACCACTGCACATGTGTAGAGATTGGAGGACATTGTGGAAGAGACAATCCTCTTCTTCTACCATGTATATTATTTCAGAGATGAAGTTCAGGTACGCGGTCTTGAGTGGCTAGTAACCTTACTTGAGTGGCTAGTGGGCCACCTCATACATTCCTTGAGCTTTAATTCTTTACATCCTCTGAAGATTGCCTGTTCATTCATCATGTCAAAACCCACAGAGACTATGAAGGTGGTCATGCTGCAAACCAGCATGAGTATAGAAAATGAAGCAACCAA
The DNA here is from genome assembly GCF_000001635.26 of Mus musculus. Taxonomy (NCBI): domain Eukaryota; kingdom Metazoa; phylum Chordata; class Mammalia; order Rodentia; family Muridae; genus Mus; species Mus musculus. The sequence continues at coordinate 78,702,641 of NC_000087.7, read as the reverse complement.
GTATAAATGAGCCATTGATATTTCTTATCATCCTATCACTCCCATAGGTCGAAGTGGTTAAAACTCTCACCCAAGGCCTTCTACTATCAGTTGCATTGAACTAAAAGTGTCTGTAGCAGTATCTGTATGCACAGCGCCTGCAAGGTCTGAGATAGAAAGAGCCCAAGCAATGAGAGGGAAGGGCGTGCATGCCACTATCTTTATCTCAGAAGTTATTTCTAGTTTGTAGCTTGGAAAGGAAAACATTCAAATTTCCACTAGGGTATCACTGGGTATGCAAACCATGCTTAAATCTAAGTCTCTAGTTCAGCATTGCCTGGCAAATGAAAATCAAACTGGATAATAATCTTGGAGGTCCTTTATATAATAAGGTATTGGCAGGGTTCTTTAAAGAATACCTTAAGGGTCCTTTGTTTATATATTATGGTTTGCAGTTTTTTTTTGTTTTTATGGGATTTCTGAGTGTTTGTGAACATATATGTCTCTGTGTCTACATGTATATTTCTTGTGCTTTTTCTTTGCCTCTTTTTTATTATGTTTGCTTTGTTCTGTTCTGGTTCATTTGTTTATTTTGTATCTTAATCTTCATTATTATTGTTATTAGTATCATTAATAGTATCATTATTATTTAGATGCCTGTTTGTATTTTAATAAAGGGAGAAAGAAAAAGTGTGAATTTGGGTGGGTCGAGAAGTGGAGAGGTTGTAGAAGGAATTGGGGGGACAGTAATCTGAATCTATTGAATGAAAAACTGTATTTTCAATGAAAAGTGTCTTCCCAGAAATTTTGATCTTACTATTAGTACAAAGGAAACAAAAACTTATTTTTTAAAGAATCATATTGTATACAGAGGAAAAAAATGAGAGCTTTTCCAACTGAGAAATATTTCATTTTGCAAGTATGGTAAGGACCCTAGAGTTAATAATCAAGAACACAGAGCACACCACAAAGCAGAAAAAAGTACAAAGCACACACAAATATACAGGCAGGAATCAAATTAGTCAATTTATTGACCTTTTTAATGGAGCACAAATCCTCATCCATTCTCCATTCGGACAAAACAGATTTGCTTTTGTCTCCAATGACTTTGAGTAGGAATTCATCCAGTAACCTTTCTCATCTATTTCATTAGAGCTGACTCATCCCTGCTAAGATTCCAGGACAGGAAAAATAGACTCCATCATCCTCTTGGGTATGTGTGTTTCCAAGTTCCTTCATATATATTCTTCCTTATGCTTGGTGAACCCCTACATTAAATTATTTTTTCCTACTTCATAACTATAATTTCCTACTCTTATAAATCCTAACATACATACCTGACATAAAGATAGTCTTAGACAACTCCAGATGATCACATGATTAGACAACTAAAATAGATCACATCTATCCTAGTACAGTTCTGGAAGGCAGAAAGTGTAAAAATCAAGGAGCTGGCTAGTCTTACTAGTATTTCCTGGCACTGTGAATGGCAACCTATAAGTTCTAAGTCCTTGTGACACTTTCATGGGAGTTGTCTAGGACTATCTTTATGTCAGGTATTTATGTTAGGATTTATAACAGTAGGAAATTATAGTTATGAAGTAGGAAAAAAATAATTCTATGTAAGGGCTCACCAAGCATGAGGAAGAATATATATGAAGGAACTGTAGCATTATAAAGGTTGAGAACCACTCTCTGGATGCTTGAAAACAGAAAGCATAATGGAGTCATAGGCTGGTCTTGGCATCAGTCTGATATCTGCTTCAGACTAATATCTTGCTTCCTTTTGTTTCTTGTCACCCTGAGGGGAATAACCTAGATAGTATAGACAAAGGACAAATCTGAGGACATGTTCAGAATCCATTTTGTGAAAACATGTGCTGTTGTATCATTTGGAAAGGGCTGTCTTTGGAACCAGTGCATGCACATGAGTGCTTTGGTGCTTTGCTCTTTCTTTCTTTCTTTCTTTCTTTCTTTCTTTCTTTCTTTCTTTCTTTCTTTCTTTCTTACTATCTTTCTTTCTTATTTTATTTTATTTTTCTTGAGGCAGGTTTTCTCTGTGTAGGCCTGGCTGTTGTAGAACTCATTCTGAAAACCTGGCTGGCCTTGAACTCATAAATTTGCCTGCCTCTTCCTACCAAGTCCAGGGAATAAAGGCTTACAACACCACACCCAGCTTCTTTGATTTTTTTTATTCTGCTATTAACTTATTGTTCCCAATGTTGTTTATTTTATTATTTTATTTTATTAGATATTTTCTATATTGACATTTTTAATGTTATCCTATTTCAAGTTTTCCCCTCTAAAAACGCAATAACATGTCCCTCCTCCTCCTACTGACCAACCTAAGCACTCCTGCTTCCCTGTCCTGCCATTCCCTTACACTGAGGTATAGAGTCTCTCAGGACCAGGATCCCCTCCTCTCACTGTGTCCATCTAGTCCATCATTTGCTACATATTCGGTGGCAGCGATGGACCCCTCACTTTGCATTATTTGGTTGGTCTTTTTTTTTAATTACATATATTTTAACTTACATTTCAAATGTTGTATTCTTTCCCAGTTTCCCACTCATCCAGAAACCCCCTATCATATCCTCTGTCCCCCTGCTTCAATGAGGGTGTTCCTTCACCTGTGCACCCTCTCCCACCTCACAGTGTGGTGGCTAACAAGTTTATATCTCTGTATCCTTATCATTCAACACCATATTGGGGATCCTGCAGCTTATAGGGAAAAGATGTCCAGATTCTGAGAACTGCAGGGTACCATCCAATACATCAATCTCAAGCCACATGTGGGTACATCTTCCTAAAAAACGTGTCGTCCTGTTAATAGCTTTCAGTTGGATCTTTAAGTACCTCAGCCAAGATTGAGGTGACTGCTCCCTGCATAATCACTGCCCACTTCATTTTGGGGAGCATCTGTGCCAGGAAGTCAGGGTAGATATCCACATAGTTGTTGCGGATTTCAGTGGCCTGCAGGCACAGATGGAAGTCATGCATGTCCAAGCCTTACACATTTGAGCTTAGGAGATAGTATGTGAGCAGTTTTATGTTGTCATTTTGGATTTCTGCATAGGACATATTGTCTTTCATTAATTTTGGGATTTATTTACATTTTAAATGATAGCTCCTTTCCCATTTTCCATTCAACAAATCCCCAACCCATCCACCATCTCCTCCCTTCCCTTTGAAAAAAGGCTTAGTTTGTATTATATTTCTATATTGCACTCCATCACTGAGTGAAATCAAGACAGGACACATGTAGGAGTATAGGCAGGGTACATGGAGAAAGGCTGCTTATTGGATTGCTTTCTCAGCACAGTTTTCTCAGCTTTTTTTCTTACAAAATTTGAAAGCTTTTTTTTAACTTTTATTTTAATAACATACCCACAAACACACACACACACACACACACACAAGACATAAGATCACTAAAGAACAAGCTAAATGATTGTAAAGCAATGTCCTAAATGTATTTCATTATCTCCAGTGCCACATTTATAAGTCAATTCTAGAGGCCTTATGTCTAATCATATTTGGCAAATGGATATAACCCATTATGCAGAATTTGGAAATCTAAATTATGAACATGTTTGTATCGATACTTGTTCAGGATTTCATTTTGCTTTTTTCTGCTTTTCTCCATAAAGGAAAGGTTTCTAAAAACGTAATTGATCATTGCCCACAAGCATTTAATGCAATAGGATTGCCTAAACATATCAAAACAGATAATGGGCTATCCTATTCTAGTAAAAATTTTATTTCATTTTGTAAGGAATTTGGAATCAAACATAAAACTTGAATTCCTTATAAGCCCATGGAAACGGAATAGTTCAATGTGCTCATCAGACCTTAAAGAATTGGCCTTTTATGACAAAACAGTGGCAGTTATATCCCCCAAGGTCACCAAAGGCGCATCTTGCCTTTACTTTATTTGATCTAAATTTTTTGCAAACTGATATTAAAGGCCAGTCTGCAGCAGATCACCACTGGCATCCAGTTACTTCTAATTCTTATGCATTGATAAAATGAAAGGACACACTAACTAAGGAATGTAAGGTTCCAGATCCGATTCGAATCTGGGGAAGGAGCTCGGTTTGCGTTTTTTCATGTGAAGATGGAGCACAGAGGCTGCCCAAGAGATTAATTTGTTAGCTGAACACAGATCCTGAATCTTCTTATAAGTATCACTCTGAGAACTAAAATTCCTCTTTTGCATAGAATTTAGTTGGGGACTCAGCCTCCCAGAAAAGCTGTTTTCTTGCTACTCTCAGAGCTTTGCAATTTGCAACTGAATAAAGTATCTGGACTTCCCCAAAAGAAGCTTTGCATTGCTACTTTCTCATTGTCTGGGTCTCTTTTTCTTAAGCAGGTCAATCTACATCCTCCAATCAGACTGCAGGGGGAGTGCATCCCTGCAAACAAAGGCTTAAGGTGGCAACTGCTATTTTCATTCTAAAGACATTCTACCATGCATTTTGGCTTTAGGTCTGATTTGAAAAATAGGTTTATTAGAAGGGCTAGGAAGGCAGATATTTCAAATATTAGAAGAGATTGGTTTTTATTCTGATAGATGGTCTTAGTCCCTTTGCTGGTCTCTGGTTCTCCATCCTTGCTGTTATTGCAAGCTCCCCTAATTTCCTCAGGCTGTGGGAATAACAGAGATGAGGAGGATGACCTCCAGCTCCTAATATAGCCTAAAAGCCACAAATTGTGATGTTACCAGTGGTATAATTCTTGTTGAGGCCTTGCTAAATCTGCTGTTGGCAATACTCCTTTAGGAGATGCACAGTACTGAGAACTGTGCATACTGATTCGTGATGATATGAATACAGTATGGGTACAGCTTCGGTGCAGATATTTACTGTATAATATCATGGGTATTCAGTGTTCTTTGTCTAATATCCACGTAGCAGTGAGTGCATACCATGTGTGTTCTTGTCTTAGGGAGAGATGTTCCAAATGTATCTGTTAAATCCATTTGGTCCATGACTTCTATAAGTTTCACAGTGTCTCTGAGTTGAATGGTAGGGATATAAAGTAGGGAAAGAATTTGTTCAACCCATATTACATGAAAAAAATTAAATTAATATATACTTTTTTTAATCCAAAAAGCATGCCTATAGACCCATCTAATGTAGGGAGATCCTATTTGATGTTTCCTCTTTGTAGGTGACTCTAGATTTTCACAAGTTGTCATAAGATTACTAGCACACTCAGATTAACATAAACGCATTTTCAGTCATGTCTAAAACCATCATACCAATCGACCGAGATATTCTCTGTACATTCCATGGGCTAAATGTCAGAAACATGTGTGTTTTACAGTGTGTCTCAGCTTTAAAGTGTAAATCCTAAAAGGAGGGCCATGGTCAACCTTCCTACTTCCTGCTTCTAGGCCACTATTTGCTGCTCTGTGGCACTACAAAGGCTTCTTCGTTAATCAGGTACCACTGTGCCATAGATATCTTGAAGTGACAGAGTGTACAAGCATCCATGGGACCTAGATGCTGATGAGAACACTCTTACACCATCTCCTGCCTTCACAACATACTTATTAAGATGGTGAAATATTGGGAAAGTCATGGTAGAACAAATTCTTTAAAGCCCAGTGCTGTTCTCAACAGTCATCTCCTGATTTTCTATATGGACCTCATATGTTACACTTTGAAGTCAACCCACAATCTCATGTTTCTTGTGCAAGTCATTAGAGTGTCAATTAAATCTAGACTTTGGGAATATATCAATAAGTCTGCATTATCTTCATATTCCCTGCCCTTAATTATGGTAACCTTGCCAAGAATAGATGTCTCACCATTCTCACTGACAGTTTACCTGGTAAATAGATAGTTGAGAAAAAGACATTCTTCTAAGGCCCAAATAGCCTAGTTAATCAGTATATGAGAAGCAGGGCTGACATCACTCAGCACAAAAGCTAAAGAGAGTCTCTTGTTTTGTGGAGAACTGAGAGAACAGCAGGGACAGGGGCCTTAATGATAGTCAGTCCAGACCTAGAGGCTGGGTCTAACAGCATCCAAAGGAATACAGGCCAATTTCCTCCAGCTTCCTGGAGGAGCACTGTTTCTCTTCAAAATGTGACAGGGATGGCACCCACAAGGGGGAAGAATGCAGTGTGTTCTAGACTTATTTTGAGCCATCAGGGTAATGATCCTCCCACATTTCCCTTGCTATTACAAATGATCAACCTCAATAGGGGTCATGTAAGCTCTGCTGACACCAGAATCTCTAATTGCAAAACCCTTACAGGAAAGACCAGTTTTCCTCCACTCTAAGGATAAAAAGCAAGGATTGGGCTCATATCGCTAAGCATTTTCTGACTAGCTTTGAGAGAACAGCGTGGTCCAAGGCCCAGATTTCAGATTTGGTGATTACTGACAGTTTAAAAAGTAAGTACCTGTAACGTTTGCTCTGTGGTACTGAAAAATATTGTCCCCAAATGTATGAACACAAAACGGTGAGCATGTAGCCTAAGGAGCAACATTTCCCTGATTTAACACCAGGCACTTGGCATTCATTCTATACACAGAAATACCCCCCGAGTCTCCAGACCACCCTCCTCAACTGTACATTACAAGCATTACAAGTTTTTGTTATAGCCCATAAGATACAAGTCTTCAAGAAACACAATCAGACACAAGGCAGAAACAAGAACTCATGTATTGATCAAATTGCATTATCAATAAAAAAATGTCAGCAATGGGTTGACATTGCTTAGTGTCTGCATAAAATTGGTATAAATGGACCTAAAAGTTCTGTAACAGTTCAGGAGTACAAGAAAAACAAGATTATAATTTCTTAGTAATAAAGAGAGAAAAAATTTCTGTTAAAGTATTCAAAACCCTGTCTAAGGTAGATTTGTCACTCAATGGTAGTATTTGATTTGTAACTTCAAAAGCTGACCCGTCCAGCAGGTCCAGTTATTCGAGGGTCTCGACAGGACTTTCTCCTAAGAAATAAATGGGGTGTAGAGAGAGATGAGGATATTGTGCGAACAAAGATATGGAAATGTTCTGAATTACATCAGGACCCCAATGTATTAGCCATGACCAAGGTTTAAATGCACAAGCAAAAGGGGAAGTGCCTTTCAGCAGGAGAAATGGGGCAGAAGCAATGCACCTCAGCAGGAGGGATGGGGCAGCAGGGTGGGGGGGGGAGAGGAAGTACTTCTCAGCAGGAAAAAAGGGGTAGCGGAAATTTTTCTTTTGGCGACTACTGGTGGAAGCAGGAACTTGGCGTTATCAGGGTACATCTTTAGGTCAGGACATCCAGCACTGACTTAGGGTTGGAACAATCTGTAGTTGTTCTCAGAGCAGTGAGTCTGTGGCCTGCTTTTGACCCTCTTTTCTTATGGGGGCGGGGGAGGTGGAGAGACCCAATTCAGAGATCAGGACAATAGCATTGCAGTAATAGCTCCCAACAAAAAGCATAGATGCACACCCCACCACCAGAAAATTTAAAAAAACAAAACAATACAAAACAAAACAAAAACAAACAAACAAACAAAAAAACAAGCAAAAAAAGCAAAAGATACTCCAATGCACTGTATCTGCTTTGTTGTGAGTAAATCCACAAACATGAATGGATAGCAACACAGGAAGGAATTATGCACAGCAAGGCACACACACACACACACACACACACACACACACACACACACACAAAAGTAAAAAGAAACAGTCCAGTCAAGAAGCTATTGAAGAGAGTCCTTTAAAATTTATGATAAAGAAGATGAAGTATATTTCTTCACAGTTGATGATTTCTGGTGGAGGGCAAGGAAGATTCATTTTTAGAGCTTGTGTTTGATATTTTCTAGGTTCTTCTTTTTGTACTCCAAAACACTAGATAGGACAGAAATAAAGGTAGAGAGAGGAATTAGAAAATCTCTGAATCTAATTTTTGTCCTAGTGCTTTTGTTTTAACTATGGATATGAAAAAACCACAAGCAACTTGCTTAACCAACCACCAAACACCAGACAAAATGTACTAGCTTTGACACTCAATCTTGTGCAAAGTAATGCAGCAGGAGTTTTTCACTAATGTATGTTGTATGTAAATATAGTATTCCACCAAACTTAGTAACTCTGTATTCCATACTTCCTGCATTCAGCTGTTCACTATTTTAATATTAGTCATACCTATTCCATGCTGTGCCATGTGTTTTGATGCAATTAAGTTTCATCTGGGGACCTCATATGAAATGCAAATATTGTGTGTAAATCTCCCTTAGTGTTACTTCATAAACATGTTTCATCTATGGAGTAACAGTATTAATGCTTTCTGTTTGAAGTACACTTTCAGTGTGCATAAGTAGATACTCCACTTTAGTATTTTATGATACACTAAATATAACATATAGTGTATACTTAGAAGATGAATCCAGTAAAGGATTTTTAAAATGTTGTGTGAGGGCTTTGTGATTTAAAAAAAAAAGTGTTCTCAATAGTATTGGCTGAGATTCTGCAGTCTTGTGTGTGCTCTTTTCTAATGAATCATAATTAACGTTTATGCTGAGACTCGGGGAGGCAGGCTTATCAGTAGAAAGAAAGCCATTATCTTGGAATCTCTCCTTTTATAAGTACTCCTATAAGTATATAAATGTCTGGGTGGCCAATTAGACAGAAACCATGTCTTGGTATACTTGTTGCAATCTGATAGCTTTGTCGTAACCAATCACCCCACCTCTCAGGACTTGAATTAATGTAACTTCCTAAAATGTCCAAGAATTACAAAGACACACACCAGGTACATGCACACCACAAATTCTGACTCATTCTCTGATTCTGAATCTTCCTATGACTGTCCTTGTGACTCTGCCTCTCCTTCTTTTTCTGCCTCTACATTCTCTACCTCAGCCTGTATCTGAACCTCTGCCTCTGCACCTTCCTATGCCTTTGATTGTCCCACTGCTACTTATTAGTGCTGAGATAACATACAGGTTAGTTTAGTTTTAGAATTGATCTACTGTGGAATTGGTTTTCTATGAACATTAAGTTGCCTCTCTACCTTGTACTAAAACCATTTGATTTAATTTGAATCTTCAGTATAATGAGAGATGTAACCCAAATTCATAGGGCAACAATGTCTAGGTAACTGTCTGGCATTGAACAGTCACTCCACTGTTCTGAACAAACTGTTTGTAACCAGTAGTTTAAGCACAGGCAGATAGCATAAGTGTAAGTATGCAAGCCTGTCTTGATTTCAATGTGATAAAGATCGGGGCCCAAAACTACAAAAGGAGGTAATGGTTTCTTTCTGTTTACAAGTCTCAGCTTGTAAATTGCATGATCTAGGAAAGTCAGGACAGAACTTGATTCAGAGTGGTAAGTAGAGGCAGAAACTGAAGCAGAGACTATGGAAGAACTCTGGATTACTTTCCTCCAAGTCATAGGTATGCGAGGTCCTAGGGGATGCAAAACAGAAAAGAAAGAAAAAATAAGTACCAAACATATCACAATGGTTGACCTACATGCATACTTTAAAGTCTGCTCTTGATAATATTTGTGTTCATTTGGGAAATCAAGTTCTACATGACAATTGGTAAACAGCATACTTTTCATTATTTCTATTGGATGGACATTTTTACCTGAAGGAGTGTATTTGTTGGATGTGAACATTCCTGGATTACATGGAGGTCCTAAGTTAGCTTGTATCCGGTCCCCTGGAACAGGACTTACATGTGGCTGTGACACACAGGATGATCACTGGGAATTGAATCCCAGACCCTCTGCAAGAGCAGCCAATGATCTTATACTCTGAGTCATGTAAAGTTCTCCACATTTCTGGAGAGAGAAGGAAGGTGTAGGAAGAGAACATTACTCAAAATGTCCAAATTCATCTAAGAATAAATTAATGCTTGCAAGGGTCTGTCAAGATACACAACAAAAACAAGAAAAAATTAGAAGGTGTGTAAAAATTTAAAAGAATGTTTGTTTCTGCTCTGTTGTGTGTTCTGACCAGGACTAAATGAACACACTAAATGAAGCTGCACTGAGAAGCATAAAGAAGGGAGGTACCACACTCTGACATGTACTAAGGTTGTTTCAACTGTATTTGTGTAATCCTTCAGGGGCTTCTTGTCAAAAATAAACCACCTTTATCAAATCCCCAACAGTAAATTCTGTGTGTCTCAATTGGAGACTGGGCAGAAGATATGTGAGATGCACCAGGAATGATTAAACTTTATGTTCTCTTGCTCAGAAACCATTTTCAGGGATCCTATGAAATCCAAATGTCAGCTCCAGACTGCATAGTATCAGATTTTTCTTGGCCAATTCAAAATTAGAGCCAATATCTAAAAAGATGACTTATCTGTTACACAAAGTTGCTGCTACCAAATAGGAGGTGGCTATGATTCCCAACACCAACACTGTGGATCTCTCTCTCTCTCTCTCTCACTCTCTCTCTCTCTCTCTCTCTCTCTCTCTCTCTCTCTCTCTCTCTCTCTCTCTCTCTCTCTCTCTCTCTGTTTCTGTCTGATTGTGTCTGTGTGTGTTTCTGTGTGTGTCTGTCTGTTTCTGTGAGTCTGAATGTGATTGAGTGTGTGTGTTATTATAATGTAGCCCATTCTTAAAATAAGAAAGGCACTTTCACTTGTGTTTTTTTTTCTTTCCATTTTGGCCAAAATGTATTGATTAGCACTGGCTGGCCTCAAATTGGCTATGTATGTATGGCTTTCTTAGAAGTCAAAAGAGATATGATTTCATAAGACCCATAGTCCTCTGGTTAAAAGCAGGAATCACTGTGATAGGCTTCCATTTTGGAATATTATAAGGTTTGAACTATATGAAGGTATGTAAGTAGTCTTCAAAATTAATTCCTAGGTGCCAGGGAATGGGGGCAAACACACATTTAATCCCAGGACTTATTATGCTGAGGCAGGAAAATCTCTAAATTCCTTGTCAGTCTCGTCTATAGAGCAAATTCCAGTTCAGCCAAAGATATTCCATGGAATGCAGCCTGGAAAAAAAAACTTGAAATGAATAAACTTCATAGTTAAGTAATGAATAATTAAAAAAAACGCTGCGAAAGACGAGTGAAATATGCAATTATCTAGACATATACCAAATCCATAAGATAAACCATCTAAACAGCACCTTAACACCTTAAGAAATAGAACCAATCATGATAATCTCCCACCAAAACAACCCTGGGACTAGATGGCTGTAGTGCAGAATTCTATCAGACCATCAAAGAAGAACTAATACCAATTCTCATGAAAGTGTTCCACAAATTAGAAACAGAAGTAACACTACCCAATTCATTCTATGAAGCCACAGTTACACTGCATATTCTCCTGTGGAGATGGAATGGTCACTGCCTAATGAGGAACTGGTCACTTCTTCCTTTCATACAGGACTTTGTTTGAGATTATTTTTTGCTTCTACCATGGTTAATATTACAAATAGATTTTAAATACAGTTTTAACATATATGAATTTTAGCTTTAGAAAATATCATGTATATTTAACAGGCTTTTAACAATCATAACTTATATTCACAACATAAAAGCAAAAGAAGTTACAACCTATTTAATTAATGAGAGAAAATTAGAGACTATTCTAACCAAATTGAACCAGGAGGAAAATAAGAACTGTACTGAAAAACTGATTTTTAGTAATAAAAATAACAAAAATAATGATAATAATAATAATAATAATAATAATAATGAAATACATTAGAAATTAAAAAAATGAATACATATATTTTGCTAGTTTAAGTAAAAAATACTAATGAATAATAAGAAATATGTTCACCTGATTTCGAAATCCCAATCCTCTCATTCTATAAAAATTTTGGTTAGAATTTGAAAGATTAGCTTTGTGAATAGTTGTCCAGGAAATTGACAGATGCCCTTAGGTTATGTTGCTTTCAGTTGTTATGGAGACAATGCCTCAATTACACTCCTTTCTGTGGCTTGCAATTCTAGGTCCTCAGTCTGCGACTGCCTCCACCTCCACCTCCATTTCCGCCTCTGCTCTACCTCTGCCTCCTCCTTCTTCCCCCTTTCCTTGTCCATATCCCTGTCCCTGTCCTAGTCCCTCTCCCTGTCCCTGTCTCTCTCCCTGTCCCTGTCCCTGTCCCTCTCCCTCTCCATCTCCCTCTCCCTCTAGCCTCCCCACTAGCACACAGATAACCCTCAGATTATTTCAGTTTTAGTACTGATCTACTCTAGAATTTTTTTCCTTCATGTCTACTTCCTTCCTAGCTTGTTTAAAACTATTTAATTCAATTTGAATCTTCCACATAATAAGAAATTTATTCAAAATTCATAGGCCAACTATTGCTAAGTAAGTGTCTGGTGTTCATCAACCACTCCACTCTTCTAAAGGAAGTGTTTTGTAATCAGAATTTTAAGCACAGGCAGATATCTTTAGTGTTAGTGTAAAATTCTGTCTTGTGTTCAATGTGATAAAGATCAGGACCAAAACTGTTGGAAACCAGGCCTTACCTAACTTGAACTGTGTTTCACCTGGGAGGCAAACAGAGGCTGAAAAGAGAGGGGAACTATATAGGTGAGAGAAAAATGGAGCCAAGACAATTTTCTGATCTAGGCTCAAATATTTAATAAAAGTTTTCACTTATAAAGGGGGAAACCCATTCTCTGCCATGCCAAGTTTCTTGCTTTCCTGATACCAAGTTGTAAGCACAGCCTTTTAGCACTAAGTCACCAAATTCACAGATTGCAGTTAACTACAGAAAATCTTGGAGAACCAATTTGGCCTCATGGCAGATGGCAGGTAGTTTGACATCAAAGGAAACTAGCTGAGGAGCTGCACTGCAGGTGGCCCTGCCTCAATGGCATAAGGTCTGAACCTGCATAGGTTGGAGGAGGTTATACTCCCCCCCGTTAATAATATTTTAAAAAGTGCTAAACTGAGGCATAAAATGTATTTATGCTCTATAGTCTTGCCTGGGAGTTATGGTGACTGGAGGCCACACCTCCCTTAGGAAATCTTAGATCTTCCTGAAGCATCAAATTCCATTATGGATGCTACGTGCAACTAGTTTGTGTTATATATCACACAAAACATGGCTCTGTGTTGTGTTATCAACAGTCATGGATTTTGGCATGTACCTCTGTCTTAGATTGGTATGGTTCTGAGATCTGGATGTCTGTCATTGAATGTCCAGCCCTCATTATCACACCTTATTCCCAATTCAGACCAAAGTCATAATATGTACTAGAATGAAGATCAATAACTGCCACCTTCACTGTTGGAGGCAAGGCTGTACATCTGCTACAGTAAGGCAGAAGGACTTGGATGACCTGCTTGAGAAACAAAGGTAGGACAGTGATAAGCAACAGTATGAAAGTTTCTTTGGAGAAGTCCAGGTACCCCATTCAGTTACAAATTAGCAATGATCAAGCTTAGTCTTAGAGATTCTGGTGTGGGGAGGTGGCTTTGAGAATTGCAGAAAGGCTGCAGCCTCTCTGGGAGTGGAGGCTGTCCTCCAAATTAAATTTGCTAGCTAATTAAGATTTTAGCTATCTTCCCTAATTCTTCTAATACTGGAATTATTAATAGACCAGTCCAATATTGAATTAGGATACCTGTTCACAGTGAAGTTAGAAGATGAATCACTATAACTCTATCTTGAGACTAATCTTTCTAAATCAGATTACACAGTCTCTACTGTTCTATATCCCATAATTCTTAAAAACCTTGAAGTAAAGCATCTTAGCTTGTCCAAACAGGGAAAATGATAAACAAAGGTAGGTCAAAAACATATACCCAATTCAGCTTTCTTGTCACTACAGTCAGGGCACTAAGCAAACACACTTGTTAGTTTTTCACAAAAATTAGCCTTCATATATATGCAGCATTCTGTGAAGAGAACCTATTCTTGTCCCTTTCCCTATAAAGTAGCTACTTAGGATCAAGCCATATACCAATAAGTAGATTTTTTTCATTTGACCTAGACATGATTATGTCTCCTATTTAAGATACTATCAGGCATTTTTAAGTTCTTTGACATCCAAATTTCAAAGTTCTTAAAGTGTGATTTAAATAATGTGCATGGGGATATAATTTATCTTGTCCTTTGTTTTTTTAAAAAGAAGAGTTTTTTAAAGTTCCACATTACCCTGTATTAGATAAATTAATAAATTGTTTACAAAACATTTCAAATGCTTTACTGTTATAGTCAGTATTAACATAACAAGGCCAGCGACTAATTACACTTTCAATTGTTTATCTTGAAGAGCGGATTTAACTAGAAAGCTTTAAAATGTATTAATAGTCCCCCTCTTCCTTTCTCTTTCTCACTTCCTCCATTTCCAGCAGCAGTCTTCTTGCCTCTGCAGGTATTTTACACATGAAGTATCCAAGCAAAATGACATGTACACAAACAACCATACCCACCATCAAAGTTTATAAAATAAAAGAAATGATGTGTAGACTATGATTCTAATTTTTCTGGGAAAGGTAGTATAGGAGAGAGGAATCACTGTGTGTGGACTCACAAAGACACAAAGAACCCCCCAAATAGATCCAATTTACCACTCCTTAGAAACACAAACACCACAGGCAGGAGGAGGGATTTTGAATGAGGAACTCTTTCCTTGTCTTTCCAAGTGCTTTGGTGGATGAGCACAACTACAGGAAAAGGGTCTCACAGCAGGTAAACTCCCACCACCACCCCACACAAAGGCAAAGTCACCTTGGTCGAACCAGGAGCAGATCACCTGTCTCTGCAGGTTGTTTCTGTTTAGCTGCATTTGGAGAAAGCATTTGGAACAGTTGCTGCCTGCTCTTGAGAAGGGCTCTAAGGGTACAATGTATAGGTCTGTAGAATTGCAACAAGTTTGGACCCTAGAAAAGTAATGGGTTGGTGAAATGGTCCTGGACTGTGAATCTTAGGGTCTTGCTAGGGAATTTCTTAATCTACAGTGACATTTAGACATTGGAGCAAGCAGAGGTGCTTTGATCCTTATCTTAGGCACTCAAAGTTGTCCTGGAAGACAATCATTGTGACTGTTTGTGAGGCTTTGCTGGAGGAGAGGGGATATTGACAGCCCTCTACACGATCTGCATGGCACACAACTAGAGCTTTCTTTCTTATGAAGCATATAAGTGACTGAGGGCAAAACACCACAGGAGACAACTATATCAGCCTCCCTTAAGTAAAATCTTGCTAGTGTATGAAATAGTGTGCCTTGCAAATACTGAAGTGGGTGCTCACAGTCATCTATAGGATGGAATACAGGGCCCCCAATATAGGAGCTAAAGAAAGTACCCCAAAACTGAAGGGGTCTGCAACCCTATAGGTTGAACAACAATATGAACTAACCAGTACCCACAGAACTTGTTCCTCTAGCTGCATATGTAGCAGAAGATTACCTAGTCAGCTATCATTGGGAAGAGAGGCCCTTGGTCTAGCAAAATTTATATTCCACAGTTCAGGGGAATGCCAAGGCCAAGAAGTGGGAGTGAGTGGGTAGGTGAGCAGGGGGCAGGAGATATAGGGGACTTTTGGGATAGAATTTGAAAGGTAAAAGAAGAACATATGTAATAAAAATGTGGGGGAAAATAAAGAGACTAGGTCGTTTCTACAATTAGGGAAAGTCTCATTACTTTATCCCATTAAATGTGCACATTAAAAAAAAAAGTGGCTAATGGCTTTGAACAGGATCCTTGCTGAGGACAGGATCTTATAAAGGGTTCCAGATAGACAACTCATTTACAGTTTTACAAGCTAGTACTTATAAACAATTGATCATTGGGAGCCTCAAGCTGAGACACCCGATCACTGGGCATAAGTGTTGAGATAATTTGAAGATATTTCCATTGTTTTGAATAATCTGTATGATATTGGATACATTTACTCTATGGAAGGAGTATGTGTGTGGAGTCCCTTGTGTCACTGAAGTAGGAGTTGTAAAACACCTGTGGCGATGATGCAAGTTCATATCTATGATGTGTTTGTGATGTCAGTATTTATAAAGGAGGAAGCATCTCTGAGATGCAATAACACATTTAAAAAAGAAAACCACAAGACAAAACGGAAAGGGAATATTGACTTATGTTGTTGTATTTCTGTTTTGTGTGTGTTGTGTGTGTGTTTTGTTTTTTGTTTTTGTTTGTTTGTTTGTTTGTTTTCTTATTTGTGTGTATGGTCTGATTTTTGGATTTTTTCGAGACAGGAATTCTCTATATGCCCCTGGCTGTCCTGGAACTCACTCTGTAGACCATGCTGGCCTTGTACTCAGAAATCTGCCTACGTCTGCCTCCCTCCTGCTGGGATTAAAGCTGTGCACCACCAACACCCTGCAAATATTGCCATTTTTAGTGAGATATTTTTAATGTTTTTTTACTGATTTATGTAAGATATTTTAAATGGTGTGTCCATTTTTTTTCACGTTGTTGCATTATTCCTTTCAAAGTTTGTTGATTATTGCTCACAAATACAGGATTTAACATCAGGACACTGACATTCTTCTTTTTCATTTCATTCCTCTCCTTTTTTTCTTTTTAACTTATCTGGAAATGGATTTTTCTGTATAGTCCTAGCAATTCTGGGCCTTCTTGTGCAGTTCAGTCCTGAATTCAAATCTACTGGATTTTATCACCAAATCCTGAGATTAAACCCCTTTCTAAGCAGACATCAACATTTTTTTTTTAATTTTCTGTCTCACAATACTTCTTTAGAAGATGTCCTCATCACAGTTCCCAAGTAATGCCTTCAGACACTTCTAACTTTCTGTAGCAACCTTACCATATAGAGCCTATGTAAGGCATCCTGTTGGGTAGCATTCTGTCTTAAGCTGTCCACATCCAAAGTGTTTGTATTCTTCACAGTGGCCTGTGAGGTTAGTGTGATAAATCTGGGATGAGCTGTCAGGTGAAGAATTATTCACCACTGCAGCCACAAAGCTTGCAGTTTCCACTGCTCCTGATCATGATGCTGCAGAAGGTTTCTTTGATTTTCATAGACACTGGCTTCTTATTCCAAAATCTTGGTATTGGTACTGTATTCTGCCTGTCTGTGTAAACAATTAGACATGAACCATGTCTTAGTATACTGGTTGAATCTTGAGAAGTTTGTTGTTCTTTTCTGCTGGATAGCCTGTTACTGGGGAAATCAGGCCATCAAGATTATTCTTAGCCTGGAAGGTACAGAGTCAGGGTCAGAGGAAGTGTGAAGTCTGGGTAAGGACTAGTTCTTAATCCACATATTCCCTATGTATAAGAACCATAATTGTCAACATTTCTCATTAAAAAAAAAAACACTTGAGGTTTATATGTGTTATTCTCAAATGACAGCTATAAGTTTTTTCCACTTAAACACACCCCTCAATATACAAGAACAGATATCTACAGGGTCCTTTATAAATTATTCACAGTTGTGCATCCCCATGGTCTCTGGTCTGTTTCCATTGTGAAAGGACATATGTTGAGAGAGATTTGTTTACCTTTGGTCTAATGATGTCCCTGGTCGTAATGTCTCAGTATTCATCCTGGTGTGAATACTGTGGAAATCGAAAATGTTAAAGGAACCGTGAAGCAAAAATGTTAATTGGTGTGAAAGGGTTAATGGGAACAGCCGTTAGTTTCCACTGACTGAAACTAAAATATTCATTACCTGTTATATTTCACAAAAACAGAATTATTGCTCATTTGTTCAAAGTGGACAGCCAGGTACAAATGAAATGACTTTTATCCACTGGGCTGTTTTTTTTTTCAAAGCCTTGGCATGGCTCAACAAAGGAGTGCCTGAGAGCACCTGAATGTTCAGATAAAGTTTACTGAGGTCTCCTTGGCCTGAGAGTGCCTGTCCAGCTGCACTTTTGAACAAGAGGAATGGGTGGGACATTCTTTGATAGAAACAGCAGGAGCTTGGTTGCCAGTCAGAAAATTGTTGAAGAACAGCAGCAGGCTGTAGTGTTTGAGATTGTCAGACACCCTGTGAAAATTGCAAAACCCAAATTAACTTGGAGCTAAAAAGTTAGAGATCTGATTAAGAGGTAAAATCTTGGATGTTGTAGTGAAGAGCAAAAACTTATAATTTTGGGTCTTATAGCATTGTGGTATGTAAGTTCAAGAAATAC
Source organism: Mus musculus (assembly GCF_000001635.26). Taxonomy (NCBI): domain Eukaryota; kingdom Metazoa; phylum Chordata; class Mammalia; order Rodentia; family Muridae; genus Mus; species Mus musculus. The sequence goes on along the minus strand of NC_000087.7, from coordinate 78,684,593 downwards.
AGGGCTGAAGAATAGACCAAGGCGGGTCCAGGCACAGCCAAACCCACCCTGTAGCTAAGAATGTCCAGCCATAAAAGATAAAAAAGAGAATGCAGGAACTAGCCACTGCTATCAGGGCAGACCAAATGGCCATCTGGCAGGATGGCACCTCCCTATAGATCCCCATAAATCATACATTGACCAGGTGTCCTGCTGACCTCGAGAAGTCCCAAGCCCTTGTGCCTCCCTACACCTTAGCATGCACATATTACCCTGTTAATTTGTAATCATCCCGCCAACATTTAAATAAGCCTATCATGTGTAATGGCCCAAATTCTTTTGGCTCCCCTGTTTTTGGTTTGTGGTTTTTGCCTTTATATGCCTGTAAAAAGTTTGGGCCGGGGTTGAACTTCCCTGCCCCCTGCTCAGTGCATGAGATTCGACCCCAGCATGCTGGCTTGGGCGCTCCTTTTTTGTTTGTGTGTTTGTGTGAGATTAAAGCTTGTATAGTTACAGCGAGTTCCGCCTCAGTGTCCTACTGGGTGCGCACCTCCCTGAAGAGGGACTCACTGAAGGGGTCTTTCATGTGGTGCATTGGCTGGGAGATGCGTGACCACCCAGGGGTCCTAGACCCACTTGGAGGTAAGGCCCTCTATCTTGTCTTGGTTTTGTCTCTATATTCTGTCTGAAAATCTTGTGAGATCACAGTTTCAGTTTTGCAAACTCTCTTATGAGACAGTGCTTCGAAGGGAGAGCAAAGTGGATAAGGACAGATGTGTCTAGGTGTCCACCATTTGTTCGCCCTGGGAGACTTTCAGGGAAGTCAGGGGGAGGGCCAGGGATGCCTAGTGAACCTCCTCTGGAAAAGTCAGGGATAAATTTTCTCCTTGACGATCTGTTTCTGAGACCTGTTACTAGGCCGTCTGATTCTTTTCAGGAACTCTGGTTGACACAGAGTAGGCAACCGGTTTTGCTTTTGAGTCTTGTAGCCTTTGTAATCGTTTTTAACATGTGTGTGACAGAGCTTAACATGGGAAAGACTGTGACGACCCCACTAACACTTACTCAGAACCATTGAACAGACGTTATGCTAGGGCCAACAATCTTTTCTTTGATGTCAAGAAGGGACCTTGGCAAACTTTTTGCTCCTCTAAATGGCCAGCTTTTGGTGTGGGCTGGCCTTCGTAGGGAAATTTTAGCCTGCCTGTTATTCTAGGTGTCAAGTTATTTTTCAGACTGCAGGAGGGCATCCTGATCCGGTACCTTATATAATTGTGTGGCAGGATCTGGTACAAAATCTGCCACCCTGACTGGGTTCCTGGACTTCCGGAGCTGAGGCAGCGATGGTGGCAGTAGCCATGAAACCGAAAATGATGCATGCGGGTCTGCCAGAGCACGTTCCATCGGCCCCCCTGAGGATCTATCCTGAAATTGATGATGCCTTTTTCATTGACTCCTTCCCACCCCGTTACCTCCAAAGAACTTCTAATCCTGATCCCTCACAACTGCCCACCCCAGCAGACCCCAGGGTGGCCTCTGTGACAGGACCGTTGGGAGGGACTCCTAGCTGCAAAGGCCATAGTTCAGAGGGAAGTGAATCTAAACCAGATCCACTGTTGCTTTGCCTTTAAGAGCTTATGTAGGAGGACCTTCCCATGCCCCGGGGCAGTTAGTCCCATTGCAGTACTGGCCATTTTCATTGATAGATATGTTGGCAGATATGTATAACAGATATGTATAACTAATCACTCCTCTTTCTCATAGAATCCCTCAGGCTTAACAGGACTCCTTGAGTTCCTAATGTTCTCCTACCAGCCCACTTGGGATGACTGCCAGCAACTTTTGCAGGTCCCCTTTAGAACTGAAGAGAGAGAGAGAAGATCCTGCTAGAAGCAAGATAAAAACGTCCCAGGACCAGATGGGACCCCCACTTATCTCCCCAACCTTATAAATGCAGCTTTCCCCTTGGCCCGTTCTGCCTGAGAGTTCAATACTGTGAAAGATAGGGAGCGTCTCACAGTCTACTGATGGACTCTAGTGGCAGGGATAGAGCGGGCCACAGGGTTACCCACCAATTTGGCCAAGGTAAGAGAAGTCCTTCAGGGTTCAATGGAGCTGCCCTCCGTTTTCTTAGCACGACTAATGGAGTCTTATAGGAGATAGCCCCATTTGATCCCTCTTAGGAGGGTCAGAGGGCAGCTGTAGCCATAGCTTTTATTGGTCAGTCTGCCTCTGATATTAAGAGAAAGTTACAGAGGTTAGAGGGTCTCCAAGATTATACTCTGCAAGATTTAGTAAAAGAAGCTGAGAAAGTATACCACAAGAGAGAGACTGAGGAAGAAAAGCAAGAGAGAGAAGAGAAAGAGGTAGAGGAAAGAGAAATCCGGCATGAACGCCAGCAGGATAGGAACTTGACTAAGATTTTGGCCGCAGTGGTAGGTGGAGAAAGTTCAGAGAATGGTCAGTCAGGGAACCTGCACAACAGGACAAGAAGACCCCCAGGAGAACAGAGACCTCCACTTGAGAAAGACCAATGCACATACTGCAAGAAAAAAGAATATTGGGCCAGAGACTGCCCAAAGAAGAAGCAGAGGGGCCCCAAAGTATCTGCCCTTGAAGAAGACAAGGGAAGTTGGGGCTCGGTCCCCCTCCCCAAGCCTAGGGTAACTCACTCTGTGGAGGGGACCCCCGTTAATTTTCTAATAGACACAGGAGCTGAATATTCAGACTTGACTGAACCTTTAGGACAATTAGGATCAAAGAAGATTTTAGTTATGGGAGCCACTGGTAGCAAGCTTTATCCCTGGACAACCAAAAGGATTTTAGACATAGGAAAAAATAAAGTGACACATTCTTTTCTTGTGATACCTGAGTGCCCAGCACCCCTGCTAGGCTGGGAACTTTGGAAAAAATTGAAAGCACAAGTCCAGTTTACTTCTGACGGACCTGAGGTATCATGGAAGAAGAATCCAGTGGCATGCTTAGTTTTAAATTTAGAAGAAGAATATCACCTCCACGAACAGAAATCTGAGACTTTACCCTTAAAAGAATGATTGACAGGTTTTCCAGAGGTTTGGGCAGAGCAGGCTGGGATGAAATTAGCTAGGCAAGTGCCACCCAACATAGTCGAGCTAAAAATGGCTGCCAAACCCGTTTCAGTCAGGCAATACCCCATGAGTCAAGGGGCTAAAAACGGCATTCGACCACATATCCAGAGACTGTTATAACAGGGTATATTGGTCCCGTGCCAGTCCAATTGGAATACCCCCTTCCTGCCAGTGTGTAAACATGGGACAAATGACTATCTGCCTGTCCAGGACTTAAGAAAAGTCAATAAGCGGGTACAGGACATTCACTCAACTGTGCCCAACCCTCACAACTTGCTGAGTTCCTTACCACCTGAACTACCACCTGAACGGTCCTGGTACACTGTCCTGGATTTGAAAGATGCCTTTTTCTGTCTCAGATTACACCTGAGCAGTCAACTTCTATGTGCTTTTGAGTGGCGAGTCCCTGAAGGAGGATATACGGGTCAGCTAATCTTGACTAGGCTGCCACAGAGGTTCAAAAATTCACCCACTTTTTTTGATGAAGTGGTCCACCACAACCTTATGCCCTTTAGGGAACAGAACCTCCAAATTTCTCTCCTGGAGTATGGAGATGATTTAATCCTTGCAGCTTCAACCCAGGAACTGTGCCTTGACAGGATCAAGAAGCTTCTAAATGAAAAAAGTGAATTGGTGTACCACTAAGAAAGCTCAGCTATGCCATATGGACTTGACCTACCTAGGATACTCCCTCCGAGAAGGAAAGCAGTGGTTCACCGAAGCTCGAAAGAAGACTGTGATGCAGATCCCAACCCCCACCACTCTGTGACAAGCACGTGAGTTTCTGGGAACGGCAGGCTTTTGTAGACTCTGAATACCAGGGTCCACAATGTTGGCGGCACCTCTGTACCCACTCACTAAAGAAAAAGTCCCGTTCACCTGCACAGAGGAACACCAAAAAGCCTTTAACAGCATAAAGGCTGCTCTGCTTGCAGCCCAGGCTTTGGCCCTGCCAGATTTGACTAAGCCTTTCACCATATACGTTGATGAGCCAGCTGGAGTAGCCCGCAGAGTCCTGACTCAGACTCTGGGGCCGTGGAAGAGGCTAGTGGCCTACCTGTCTAAAAAATTGGACCCAGTTGCCAGTGAATGGCCCTCCTGCCTAAAAGCCATCGCTGCAGTAGCCCTACTTGTTAAAGATACTGGCAAGCTTACTCTAGGTCAGCATGTGAGTGTAATCACTCCCCATGCGTTAAAGAGTATTGTATGACAGCCCCCTGACCATTGGATGACAAATGCCCGGATGACCCACTACCAGAGCCTGTTGCTAAATGACCGAGTGACTTTTGCCCTACCTGCCATCCACAATCCTACCACCCTCCTCCCCAAGACGGATGACTCTACCTGGGTACACCAATGTGCTGATATCCTGGATGAAGAAACTGGATCGAGAAAGGATCTGACTGACCAAACTTGGCCAGGTGTGCCTGACAGGTACACAGATGGTAGCAGCTTTGTGGTGGAGGGAAAATAAAGAGCAGGAGAGGCTGTGGTTGACAGAAAACATGTAATTTGGGCAAGTTAACTTCCAGAAGGAACTTCGGCTCAGAAGGCTGAGCTCCTGACGCTAACTAAAGCTCTGCGGCTGGCAGAAGGTAAGGCAATCAATATTTACACTGACAGCCACTATGCTTTTGCCACAGCTCACATTCATGGGGCCATCTATAGACAAAGGGGGCTACTTACTTCGGCAGGCAAGGAAATCAAAATAAAGAAGAAATCTTGGCCCTCCTAGAGGCTATACACATGCCCAAGAAACTGGCCATCATCCTCTGCCTTGGCCATCAAAAGGAGCAAGGTGCTGTAGCCCAGGGAAATCAGATGGCAGGTTGGGTGGCCAAACAGGTGGTACAAGGCATCCCTGCGCTGCCTGTAGAGAGTATAGAAGAACCAAAAGGGACCCCAGAGATCAGTTTTGAATACACCTCCAAAGATTATGAGATGATTGAAGATCTTGAAGAACAAGGGAAGTCCAAAGGATTTAGCTACCATGGGATAGCAAGAACAAAAGAAGGAAAAATTATTTTGCCCTATAGAGAAGGAAAGGCATATGTAAAACGCATCCATCCCCTGACACATCAGGGAGCAAAGAAATTGTGTTATTTAATCCAGTCCTCAAACTATTATGTGCTCAGGCTACTAGACGAACAAGTAACTAAATCCTGCTAGTGCGTTGCCTAATTAATGCTGCAGGCCCCTTTAATGAACAAGGAAAACGACAACTGGGGGATAGACCTGGAGTTTACTGGGAAGTAGACTTCACTGAGATCAAACCAGGAAAATATGGTAATAAAGAGTTACTAGTTTTCATAGACACTTTCTCAGGATGGGTAGAAGCCTTCCCCACCAAGTCTGAAACTGCTCAGGTGGTGACCAAGAAGATCATTGAAGAGATCCTACCCTGGTTTGGGATCCCCAGTGTAATATGCTTGGAAAATGGGCCTGCATTTGTTGCCCAGGTAAGTCAGGAATTAGCCACACATTTGGGGAACAATTGGAAGTTATATTGTGCTTATAAACCCCAGAGATCAGTAGAGGTAGAAGGAATGAACAGGACTCTAAAAGAAACCCTAACTAAATTAGCTTTTGAGACCAGTGGTAAAGACTGAGTGACCCTCCTTCCCTTTGTGCTCCTTAGGGCCCGAAACACACCTGGGTGTTTCGGCATTACTCCTTATGAAATTCTACATGGGGGACCACCCCCCTTGACCGAGTCTGATGAGATATTGAATTCCAGTGCTAACTCTTCCTCACCCTCTTCTCTGTTTACCCATTTAAAGGCCTTAGAAGTTGTCAGAACACAGATCTGGGACCAGATTAAAGAAGCATACACACCAGGGATCAGTGCAGTGCCCCACAGGTTCCAGGTCGGGGACTCAGTTCTGGTCTGACAACATCGAGCTGGCATGCTTGAGCCACGGTGGAAGGGACCTTATCTAGTGCTGCTGACCAGCGCCAAGGTCGCAAAGGTAGACAGGATCGCTGCCTGGATCCACGCATCCCACATAAAAAAAAGGCACCCAACCAGGATGAAGACGACCTCAGAGAAAATTGGACAGTGGCCGCTACTGATAATTCTCTTAAATTGTGCCTTCGCTGTACACCAACCTTGGGTAATAATCCTCACACTCTTATGACCCTGACATGGGAGGCCATCTCTCAAGCTGGAGATACTGTATGGAGTACTTCAAAGGCCCCCCCCCTTATACATGGTGTCCCCCTCTGTTTCCTGAAATCTGTGCCCTGATAGATGGATTAGATGCCTGGGATATCCCTGAAGAGTCACATGAAACGGTGCCCCAAGATGAGGTAATCTATCACAAGCAGCCATATCACCAGGGGTTAAGTTCCCAAGGAAAGTACATTGCAGATATACCAGGCTGTAGTAGCAGGTCTCAACAGAGGAGACTTTGTCAGGAGCCCTTTTATGTCTGTCCCAGGGATAGGGCAAATAAAAAAGAGGCTCGCTGGTGTGGGGGAATAGAGGGCATCTTCTGTAGTCAGTGGAGATGTGAAACCACTGGTACCACTCATTGGGACCCTTCCTCTAGCTTGATATTATTATAGTATCCAGATGAAATAAGGGCCATGATTCCTTAAACATCACTTTTACTCAAAAAGCAAAAGAGACAAAAAAGATTGGATAAGGGGAAGACTGTGGGGCCTAACATTTTATGTGACAGGGACAGGCCCTGGATTCACATTTAAGATTCGGCTAAAGATGAAGTGTCCCCCAACCCAGGCAGTAGGACCTACCCCCGTTCTTGTTAAAAAACCTCCAATGCCCCTTCCCAGACCTGCTTTTCCCGGACCTACCCTAGTTGTTCCAGCTATTCCAACAGAAGTCTATACCCCTTCCTCAGACCTGAAACTTACATTGCCCCTACTCCCCCAGATACTGAAAACCGTCTGTTTAGTCTGGTACAGGGGGCTTTTTGGTACGCAATAGTACCAATCCCAACATCACTAAGTCTTGTTGGCTGTGTTATGCCTCCAATCCCTCATATTATGAGGGAGTTGCTCAAGTCAAGACAAACAATAAGGCTGAGGACAATTCTCAGTGTCCTTGGGGAGAAAACAGAAAACTAACATTAGCAGCTGTCTCGGGAAATAGACTTTGCCTGGAACAAGTCCCACATGACAAACGGTAACTCTGTAATCAGACTCATCATCTCCAGTCTTCCAATAATAGAGGTCAGTACTTAGTCCCTCCCTTAGTCACAGTATGGGCTTGCAACACTGGACTCACTCCCTGTGTATTTACATCTGTTTTTAATACTTCTAAAGATTATTGTCGTTTAGTTCAGAGTGTTCCTAGGCTTCTGTATCATGATGACAGTTTTTTGTCAATGGATTCAACCACTGGACCCGGTATAAAAGGGAACCCATTACCATGACCTTAGCAGTGCTTTTGGGTCTAGGAACAGCAGCTGGGGTCGGCAAAGGCACAACTGCCTTGATACAGACCCCCCACTATTTTCATGAATTGCACAACCGCTATGGATGCAGACCTAGGAGCACTAGAGCAGTCCATCACCAAACTTGAAGAAACTTTGACCTCGCTACAGAACAGGAGGGGGCTAGATCTACTTTTTCTCAAAGAAGGTGGACTCTGTGCCGCACTAAAAGAAGAGTGTTGTTTTTATGTAGACCATTCTGCTCTTATCAGGGACTCCATGGCTAAGCTCAGAGAAAGGTTAGAAAAATGAAGCAAAGAAAGAGAAGCGTATTAAGGATGGTATGAAAATTGGTTTAACAGGTCTCCCTGTTTTACGACACTGATTCCACCCTGGCAGGCCCTCTGATTATTTTTTCCTCCTGCTTTCTTTTGGGCCATGTATTTTAAATAAGCTGGTTGCTTTTGTTAAAGATAAAATAAACACCATACAAGTCATGGTCCTCAGACAGCAATATCAACAAGAAGAAAGGTCGTTCTAAGATTAGAGCTATCCACTAAAAGAAGTGGGTAATGAACAGCAAAAACTTATAATTTTGGGTCTTATAGCATTGTGGTATGTAAGTTCAAGAAATTCAGGGCTGAAGAATAGACCCAGGCGGGTCCAGGCACAGCCATACTCACCCTGTAGCTAAGAATTTCCGGCCATAAAAGATTAAAAAGAGAATGCAGGAACTAGCCACTGCTATCAGGGCGGACCAAATGGCCATCTGGCAGGATGGCACCTCCCTATAGACCCCATAAATCATACATTGACCAGGTGTCCTGCTGACCTCGAGAAGTCCCAAGCCCTTGTGTCTTTCTCCATTTTAGCAGGTACATATTACCCTGCTAATTTGTAATCATCCTGCCGCCATTTAAATAAGCCAATTATGTGTAATGGCGCAAATTCTTTTGGCTCCCCTGTTTTTGGTTTGTGGTTTTTGCCTTTATAAGCCTGTAAAAAGTTTGGGCTGGGGTTGAACTCCCCTGCCCCCTGCGCGGTGCATGAGTTTCGTCCTCAGCATTCTGGCTTGAGCGAACCTTTGTTGTTTGTGTGTTTGTATGCCATTAAACCCTTGTATAATTACAGTGAGTTCGGTCTCAGTGTCCTACTGGGTGCGCGCTTGCCCGAGAAGGGACACCCCACGGTGGTCTTTCAGTAGGTTTTCTGAATAAGTTTGTATTACATGGCAAAAAAAAAAAAAAAAGATTTATTATATTCATTTCCTTCCTTCTCATGGTGTTTAAGGCATATATAATGCAATTGAATACTGCACATTCGGATTATTAACAGTTTTATACCAAGTTCCAAATTTAACATACCACGAAATGAGAAAGCGTACAATATATATTCCAATCATGAATAAGCAAATGAATGTAGGGATATAGTTTTCAGGTACTAAGATACATAGCTATTAAGACATGATCAGAACAATTTAGATCAGAGGATATTAGCCTAACCCCTATGACTTAAATTTCCCCTTGGCTGTATACTCAGAGCTCTGTGTCCTGTCTGTTGCTGATTGGAACAATGCTTTGTTTTTCAGTAGCTTCCTGCATGAATTTAACATGGTCATACACTATAGACCGTCTTAGCAGGAATCAACTTAATGTGGATCTAGGAATCTGTTACCTGTAGAGAAGGGCCTCTCTGTTAAGAATGATCAGTGACCATTGTACCTCATTGTTTCTACAGAGGATCCTAAAGGGTGCATAACCTGCTGTGAAAAAGATCTAGGCCCTCTAATCCATGACACAAGCCTAGTTTCCATTTGTTCAGTTATGTCAGATTTTGTACTAATATATTCAGGCAAAGTAATTACTGTTATATATCTGTTCTATCCAAGATTTTAATACTATTGGTTGCTATTTTGCATTGAATCCTAGAGCTGATGAACCAAGTAAAGAACACTGGGAAATCACCTAGATAAAAGAGATAAAGTGTGTGATGGTTACACCTTGTAATGGCAATGACTCTTTGAATTAAGAGGCCTTAAAAAGAAATGAAATAGAAACTTGAGTTTCTCAGTAATGTGAGTCACTCTGGTATCAGGTCTCTTTAGCCTGAGGATACAAGAGAAGACTCTAACCAACATCATTGACAGTCTTGGTCTTAGGTCATCATGATATCCCTTTCTATGATCCCAAGTGTATTACAATATAATAAGTAGACCCACTAAAGGCAATAAAGTAAAGACAGCACTAATCACTGAGTCCTAGGCATGCTAAATGCTAGGCAGTCACTCTGTCAACTGAGCTATGTACAGACTCTGTTCCCAATATTCACAGATTTAAGTTTTTTCCAATGAAGCCTAGAAGCTGCTTTCGAAGGAAGATGTGTTCTATGACTATGTCCTAGCACAGTCTGCTGGAAATGGCACCTCAGTTTCTGGTCAGTACTAGGAGAGCAACAGCAGGGAGGTAAAAGCTATTCACTATTGCGTCCCGCTCGACCGGCAAGAAAGATACAACAAACTAGAATCTTCCACAGCAAGAGCTTTATTGCTTGCTTATCAGGAAGATCCCGAACCGGGAAAATGGCGCTGCTTTTATAACCTGCAGCGTGACATTTCAGCACCTGATATGGCATGACAGCTCCTGATTCATTGCTTGCCCATCACCTGAATATTTCACCCCGAGATTGGGAGTGACTAGGAGTGAATTCACTCTCGCACCTTCGTACAAGGCTTCTTTACTAGTTAGCCACAGCGGAGGCCCGCACCATCTTATAATGGCGATTGCTCGCGGCACACACGGCTCTCCTCAGAGATTACTGGTGGCATGCATGAGATTGCTCGCAGTACGTACCTGCTCTCCACATCTTCCCCTTTTTATTTTATTAAAACTTGAGGCTGGTCTAGGCCTGTGTAACTTTGCCCATCCACTGTGGCTCCTGTCTTAGGTCATTCCTTCAATGTCACAGCCTTTCCTGTCATAGGGTAACCCTATCGCCACCGGGCCCCGTGTCTTAGGTTGATCTGTGCATGAGGAAAGTTGCCCGTCCCTGGATACCACAGTGCTATGTGACATTAACTACTAAATAAACTAGGGCGAACTCTATAAAAGAGGACAGCCACCAATGTCAATTAATTTTTGAGCATAGATAGCCAGATTTCAGGGAAGGCCCCTTGCTTGATGGCAGCAAGTGCTTGGGTTATCAAAACCTTGTCACGTGTTTGTTGGGTTCTGAGCTTGCAAACCAACCAGAGCATGACCACAAGTCCACAGCAGGTGGCAACGCCAAATAAACCTACCCCCACCCATACCTTAAAATAAGAAAAGGCAGATGAAATCCAGGAGGAGAGGACCTCTGTCAATGACAGGTCCACTCGTGTTGAGTTGATCTTTAGAATGGCCGCTCTAAGGTCCTCAAGGGTCTCATCGAATCTTTCAGACCAGTTTCCTGCAAGATATAAAGAAACCTGTCTAGACATATTAGCTGCATAAGTAAAATTTCATATTGGACACTGGTAATGCACAGAGCTTCCAGTTTTCTTTCACAACCCAACTGGGCCATCTGGTATAGAACACCTATCTGTTCTTCCGCCAGGTCAAGGCACTGATTCAAAGTCATCAGCCCTCCCTTTAACTTGGTACTAGCAGAAGTTTGGACAGTGATGGCATCAGCCAGATCTGCTGAAAGCTGATTTAATTTTGTGCCTGATTGAACCGCACTAACCATAGCATACCCTGCAGCTGTAGCAGCAGCTGCACTGGCTGAAATTGCTATGATCACGGCAGCAGTAATGCCAAAATCTCTCTTTTTTCAAAACATAGATAAGATGGAGGGTGTATCCACCAGAACAGGGATCCAACGTGGGATCCGTGCCACCATGGCACGGGTGTTCTTTGTTACATCCCAACATTGAGAAATCCAACAATTATCATTGGAACAGATTTCAAATGAATCATTTGAAAGAATAAACAAGAAAGCGGGGTAAACACAGACTGTGGTAGATGGATAATTAATCTGGTTTACCAAAGTTTTATTAAACCCAGTGATCTCTGCACTGGTATTACTATATCCATAAGAGTCCAGGGAGGCATCATGTATTCCCCAATACTGAGCAAATCTTGAGATGCCAGTAAAAGAAGCCTTTCCAACTGCTCCTCCCTGGATAAAGATCAAAGGATTGAGTTCTGTACAACTGCCATTGACTCCACAAAGCACCCACTTGTGAAAGGGATGCATTCTAATGTCCTGTATGAAAAGTCCCTTTTTCATAACAAATTCCTACTCTGGGTTATCTATCATGTTGGGAGAAAAGGAAAAGGTTTTACTCTGATCTGCCCAATGAGTGATGGAGGATTGACAATCAGACCAAGGCAGGATCAGCCCTTCATCTTCCAAACTACAATGAGGGGCTATTTTTGGTTGGTGTGGACGTTTTTTGTCTGAAAAGTTAGGTGGTAGAAATGTACCATTTACCCAATTTACCTCGTGCCAAAAGGTCCGATTTGTAAAGGTTATCTCTACATTGGAAGTATCTTGGGTTGTGCTCACGCAACCTCCTCTATGCTCATTAAACTTCCCCAAAGCTCGGGCTGTGAGGTTGATACAATTTCCTGGTCCATTAATTCGAAAACATAAAGAACCCTGTTCTAGTAAAGTGCGATTTTCTCCTAATGGTGCTCGGGTTGGGATCATAGGGTAAATATGGCAAATCCACTGTTTTATCAGTAGTAAAGAATTTTGGAAAAACTATAGCATCATAGCGAACTGGCATTGGTTTAGGGAAAGTTGAGAGAATAGCCCATCTCTGCTGGCCCATTATACTAGGAACCTGAGACAAGTTCAGCATTGTCAGGATCAGGAACAGTCCTCGGGAGGTCAGCATCTTCTGCACCATCCTTGATGAATATCCTGGGGATGAGTCATTCCGGCAGCCAAAATGGGTTGTCTTCACTCTGTGAAAAAACACAAACAGCTCCCCAGGATCTGATTAAGATAGGATCCGGGCCTTTCCACTGACCAGTTAAAACATCCTTCCCTTTGACCATTTCTTTTGGTCTATCAGGGTCTGAGCTATGTCGCTCAGCTGCAGAGTGTCCCTGCTCGTCGAGATTCAAAAAATTAAGTGTAAAGAGTGCCATAGATACTGCTACTCTTGGCACTGAGGGCAGAGTCTCATCAACTCCCCCTTTCTGTTTTATAAGATTTGAGTTTGCCGTGGGCACGTTCCACAATGCCTTGTCCTTGAGTATTATAAGGAAGGCCAGTCAAATGAGTGACATCCATTTGATGACAAAATTGTTGAAATTAAGTAGAATTATATGCTGGCCCATTATCCGTTTTTAGAATTGTGGGCTTGCCCCACACACTCCCCGCTTCTAGGCAGTGCTGTATAACATGAGAGGCTTTTTCACCTGTTAAAGGTGTGGCAAATATTACACCAGAGCAGGTGTCAATAGAAACATGTAAATATTGATTTCTCCCAAAGGAGGAAATATGACTGACATCCATTTGCCAGACCTGTAATGTCCTGACGCCACGAGGATTTACCCCTACATGAGGAGTAGGTAAAAATTGACAACAGTTTTGACATTGGGTGACAATGTCACGAGATTCTTTCCTGGTTAAAGTAAAACGGTGGTGTAATGTCTCAGGTGTCACATGAAAGCATTCATGAAATTCTCTTGCAGCCTCTGCCTGTGAGGACAAAGCAGCAGCCACGATTCTAGTGGCTTTGTCTGCTAAGTCATTTCCATGAGACATGAGGCCAGGAAGGCCAGAATGAGCTCAAACATGAGTAATATAGACAAGATGTCTTCTGTATAACAAGGCTGACTGAATCTTTTGAAAAATGTGAGCAAGCTTACTAGTTGGTTTAATTAAGCCTGCAACTTCAAGCATATTAACTGCATTGAACACATATAAGGAATCAGATACAATATTGAGCGGTCCCAGGAAAGTTTCAAGGACTTCTAGAACTACCAAACACTCTACAACATGGGGTGATGAATCATTATATTGTTTAGATGTTACTTGGCCATTTACTACATATGCACCTATACCAGATTTGGATCCATCTGTATACACTACTACCCCATCCGGAAGTGGGTGTTTGACTGTTATTATTGGAAACACTATAGCTTGGCTTAAGGCAAATTGTAAAATTGTATGTTTTGGATAATGGTTATCAATTTGTCCTGAATAGGAGGCAACCAAGACTGCCCAATCGTTGGTTGTTGCTGCCAGGGTTTGAACTTGAGCAGAAGTATAAAGTACACTTACTATATAAGGTTCTTACCCGAAATAAGTAATGGCTGATTTATCCCCCTAAGTGCAAGTTGAGCAACTGCATTAGGATACCACTCAATGATTTTTGCAGGAGAAGCATTAGGATGGACCCACAACAAGGGCCCATTTTGCCATAAGACCACTGTTGGTAACTGTGCAGTTTTTATTATGCACAATTCAAATGACTTTGACTCGTCAATGCGTTGTAATTGAGCATCTTGTAGGGCCTTTTCTACAATTTGTAAAGCTTGACATGCAGATGGGGTAAGTGCTCTGTGGGAGGAGATATGGGTATCTCCCTCTAATATGTCAAATAAGGGCTTTAATTCTGCTGATGGAATTTTCAAAAAGGGTCTCAGCCAATTAATATCTCCTAACAATTTTTGAAAATCATTCAAGGTATGTAGTTGATCTTTGCGAATCTCTAATTTTTGAGGAACAATTTTGTCAGGATAAATAAGTTACCCTAGGAAGGCTCCCATTCGAGCAACTTGCACCTTTTCGGTGGCCACCTGCAATCCCCATTGCCCTAACGTTTTTATTAATATAAGGTATGCATCTTGCAATAACTCTAAATTTTTATGGAAAATCAAAATGTCATCCATATAAATTATCACCTGTAATGATGGAAAATGTTCTCTAACTGACTTAAGTGCCAAATGTACATACAGTTGACACATGGTGGGGCTATTCGCCATCCCCTGAGGTAGGTCCTTCCATTGGTATTTTTGATCTGGCTCTAAGTAATTAATGGCTGGGATCGTAAATGCAAATCTTTGCCTATCTTGAGGGCATAAAGGTATAGAGAAAAAGCAATTTTTAATGTCTAGGATTATAATTTCCCAATTTTTGGGTAAGGCAGAAAGTAATGGTAGCCCTTGCTGAACTGGTCCAAACAGATGCATTTGCGCATTAATTGCTCTAAGATCATGTTATAAGCGCCATTTGCCAGATTTTTTCTTAATTACGAAAATAGGTGTATTCCAGGGTGAGTTAGAAGGCTCTAAATGCCCCAAGTGTAGCTGTTCAGAAATTAGTTTTGTGGCTGCTTCTAATTTTTTAAGAGGAGAGAGGCCATTGGGGAACCCATACAACTTCCTCTGTAAGCCATGGTATGGGCATGGAACCCTCAACAGCTGTCTCTAGAAAAAATCCAAACCTTGTCTCCCATTATTACCTTTTTGAGGGATAGGTTCAAGTTTACCCTGCTCTCCTTTTCCTAATCCCCTTCCTTCTTTATAGCATATTTTCTTAATCATTCGAACAGCTTGTGGCGAGCATGCATTAGTTAAGGTCAGTCCTAGTGCCTGTAAGATGTCTTTCCCCCAGAGATTTACTGGGAGTGGTAAGACATAAGGAGTGAATCATCCCATTTGACCTTCAGGCGCTGTCCAGCTCAAAGAACGGGAACTAATAGTGGGACAGGACTGATAACCGAAACCTTGCAAAGAATGTGATGACTGAATAACTGGCCAAGTTTTCGGCCACCAGTAGAAGAAATAATACTTTTGTCTGCTGCTGTGTCTAAAATCCCCTTAAATTGTTTCCCTTCTATAACTAACTCTAAAGAAGGCCTGGAATCTAAAGGCATTATTAAATAGGCCGAATCATTTCCAGTAGAACCAATCCCTCTGGTAGCTTGAGGGACACCAGAAGAGGGAAAACAGCCATGTAGGCTTGGCTGAATTACTAACTGAGCTATTCTATCTCCTTGTGAAATAGAAACGACACCCTGAGGACAGGAACAGAGAACTTGAAGTCCCCCTTCATAATCTTGACCTACATCTCCAGGGTGAACAATAAGACCTTGTAGTGAAAGGGAAGCCCTGCCCAATATTAGGCCGACACTCCCAGATGGCAGAGGTCCTTTATAGTCAGTAGGAATAGGCTGCTCTTCCATTTGAGGGATCAGCATGAATTGGGTGGTGGTACGGAGGTCCAATCCAGCTGAGCCTTCTGTTGCCCTGCGGACTGTGGGGTCCACCATTCGCCTGTCGTGGTCCCGTATGATTTCGGGCCCTAAGACCTGAGGGCCCTGTACTGGTTTTTTGAAATGGTGTCATTATCTACTGCTTGAGGGAATCCTGGCTGCAGGAGCCTGCCTCGAATGTCCCTGATTGAACGACAAGCGCTAGTCCAATGATATCATTTTCCACACTTAGTGCACAATCCTGGTGCTCTCCTTTTAACAAGGGCTCTACAGTCCTTTTTTAAGTGTCCCGGTTTGCCACGATTATAGCAGAGTTTGAGCTCAGCCATGTCAGGGCATTTTTGCACTTGTAGAATGGCAGCTGCTAAACCTGCATTAGTGAGTGGCCCACCAAGTTCACGGCAAACCTTCGACCAGTCCTGCAGTCCCTTGCTTTTTCCAGGTGTAATAGCTGCCCTGCATTCCTGGGTAGCCTGTTCATATATCAACTTTTCAATTAAAGGCATAGCTGCTTTTGTATCTCAAAATATTCTCCCTGCTGCCTCTGTCATTCTAGCCACAAAAATTGAGTATGACTCCTGGTAGACCTGAGTGATCTTGGTCAAATGCCCACTTGCCTCTCCCTTCTTAGAGAGTGCCTTACATGCCTTAACAGCGGCAGCTGAGATCTGGGCGTATGCTCCCCAATGATAATCTGTTTGGTTAGCAGCATGCTGTCCCTGACCTGTAAGCAATTCAAATGTCCATGTCCTTTGGTTTCCTTCCATGGTGGCATTGGCCCTTGCCTGCGTCTGACAGGAGTCCTGCCACAAAACTTTCCATTCAAGATACATCCCCATACTGGGGGCTGCAGCTTTTACTACAGTCTGGCAATCACCAGGAGTCATAGTGTGAGTTGCAAGCCTTTCAACTTGTGCTACAGTGAAATTAGCTCTGACTCCATAACACGGACTGTTTCTGCAAGCTCCTTAATCTGTATATATTCTACTGGAGCGTGAACATGCCCTCCCTCAGCTCTTTCAAAAACTGGAAATGCCTGTTGTATCTTCCTCTGTTCCTCTTTTGGTATAAATGAGTCTGAATGATACCTCTGCACATAAGGCTCAGAATGGTGCCTCTGCACATAAGGCAGAGGTGCACTAGAACCCTGAATTTGCATATCCGAAGACTGCGCAATGATTTGACATTTGTCTCTAGCTGCTTTCATATTATTCTGTAACTGATTAACTCGTCTTTCATCTGACTGGTATCTTTCTCCCTCACAACCTGTCGCTTTCTTCTCTAAGTCTGTTTCCTCATAGGAGCTAAGTTCCTTATCTGATTCTGAGCTACTGACAGCTAGCTGCTTAAACTCATCTAGTGGTGGGTAGAGGCTTCTTTCCTTATGTGCCTCTCCAGCTCGATCTCCCTTCTTCTCTCCCTTTCCATCCCTTTTTCTAATCTCTCCCCAGGTATTTTCCCTGACATTCTCTTTTCCTCTGTCTCAAGGCTCATGGAAAGGCCTAAATTCTTCAGTGCACTTTGTTTCCTCTCTATTTTTACTCTCTCTCCCTGATCTACCTCTGATAGACTTTCTTGAATTTCGTCCAGAACTTTCTGCCCTGCTTCTACCATTTGCTGACAATCCTCATCTGTTAAACATGATTTCACCAATTTCATAGCAGCATCATCCCTGCTTTAAGTTTGCCTTTCTGCTGTTCCCTAACTAGATCTCCTTTCAGTTTGTCTCAAGAGGCGACAGTTAATGACAATGAGCAAGCATACCATGGTGCAACACGGTCTATCTCTCTGACAAATCCCTCTTAGGTCTTAGTGGCGATTTTTAGGCCACACTGCTTCAGGACTGAGCGTAAGCCCACTACTATAGAATGGGAGATTCCCATACTGCCGCTGTCCAGGCCTGACCGGGCCTGAAATTGGTTGCTGTCCAGGCGCTGTCCAGGCCTGACTGCGACTAAGAACCAGTCAACAGTTCCAGTGGTGGAAACAAAACGAAACCAAAAGGAAAAGTGTAATCGCCATGCAAACAATCAAAAGGGCTTCTAACTCTGGAGAAATTTCAAGATTGTACGTATCTTGTAGAGCCTTTTGTCCCACAGTTCTGATTCTGCCCCGTGAATGAGGGATCTTCCTTGCGCAGGTGTGATGACAGTTCCCGGGTTTTGGCACCACTTATTGCGTCCAGCTCGACCAGCAAGAAAGATGCAACAAACCAGAATCTTCCTCAGCAAGAGCTTTATTGCTTGCTTCTCAGGAAGATCCCGATCCGGGAAAATGGCACTGCTTTTATAACCAGCAGTGTGACATTTCAGCACCTGATATGGCATGACAGCTCCTGATTCATTGCTTGCCCATCACCCCACTATTACACCCCGAGAATGGGAGTGACTAGGAGTGAATTCACTCTCGCACCTGCGTACAAGGCTTGTTTACTAGTTAGGCACTGTGGAGGCCCGCACCATCTTATAATGGTGATTGCTCACGGCACACATGGCTCTTCTCAGAGCTTACTGGCGGCACGCACGTAATTGCTTGCAGCACATACCGGCTCTCCACAATTCACCACGATATCTGCAGTCCCTTCTATGAATAGTCTGTTGTAACCTGGAGAGTTCTGGTCATCCACTCTGATACCACTACTGTTGTAGCAACTTGAACTTCTCTTAAACCAGTCAGTCCCTTTCTATAGAGATGATTCATCCCTGAAGCATCTACATGGGAGAGAGAATGGGGAGCATAGAAATCAGAGAGAGGCAGAAGTAATCTAGACTTCAAGTTGAGAAAAGAAAAAGTGGTCCTGGGGAAAATACAGTGATTTCTGGGTAGAGAATATGGAGCATCCCAGTAAAGGTAGTTCTGAACTGGCTTGTTTATCTTGAAGGCAGACTTGGGCATTGTATAAAGCTCTCTTGTAAGATCTCATACACAAAATTTTGCTCAATGTCTGACTCAGAAGTAATATTTCAGCAGTATCTAGGATTCATGCTGGAAAAAACTGGAGAAAAGAAATCAGGATTTTTGTGGGCCAAGGTCCATGACATAAGGCTTCAGATATCTAAATTGGCAAAGCTCATGCAGCCAAGAGAAACCTTTACACAGACACCTAGAGTCTTGTGGCAATGAGCCAGGATCAAATTCACCATAACTATCCATATTTTAGCATTCCTTGTGCTATGATAATAAAGGACACAGCCTGAGTTCATATAAATCATTAGGTCTGCTTTTATTGGGTTCTAACTTCCTGGGGCCGGGCTCTAAAGCAGGACAAATCTTTCCTCTGATCAGCAGAAGATATAACATGACCTAGTCATGTCGGGCATGCATGCAGAGCTTAGAGAATGAGAACCCTGAAGGGTCATAGAACCTCAAGAGATCAAGAAATAAATTGACTTCTGTTTGGCATTTGCCTGTCAGAGAGAGAAGCACTTAAGGCAGGGTCATCTCTGCCTTTCATTGTTTCAGGACTCAACACTCTGCAACTTTGTTTCAATACCTTCTTTCTGTTAACCATTAGCTTGCCTTTAGCCTCCTAGACTCAGTGTTGCTGAGTGTGAAACAGAGTATACTCCTGACAGCCTCAGGAGCATGTAGATGTGTAAGTCACAAACAAGTACCAATTCAAATGTGTTGTGTCTGGCCAGCGGCTCACATGTCTGGGTTCTAATCTGGAAAGGAATCTTGGAAACCTGGAAGAGAACAGGGAGCTAGGCAGAGAAGAGAAAGATGTAGCTAAGGCAAAATTCAGAACAAAGCTCAATTTTACTATTTCTGAAACTCATTTATGAAGCAGGGGTAGGGACCTGATTCCCGCCAAATCATCTTGGAGTAAAGTTACAGGTGAACACGTGATGGGTCCAGAAATGCTAGTTGGAAAGCAGCAGCAGTGGGAGTGGCAGGGTTATAGAGCTGCAAGCTCTGCTGAGATGCTCTCTAATACTGAAACCTGAGCAGATCAGCTGAAAATGAAAGGAAGCTTGTTCAGGTATAAGACTAAAAATAAGGGTTCTGGGCATGGAGGAACAACACTTGTGAAATATCAATCTGATATATAAGGAAAAACAGAAATAGACTAGCAACAACCAGTCCCAGAGAATAGAGGGAGATAGCTTACGAGGTTAGTCAAGCACCATTTGCTCTTTGGAATGCCTAACTGCTCATCCATCCAATTTTGCTTTTAACCATCTCCTTTCTAATCTACCAGCCAGATAATATGCAAAGCCTGAGGGACCTTCTAACATTCAGTCCTAAAAGGGAGGTCACCATCAAATCTCCACATCAGTGTTCAGGAAACACTGTAATAAAAGACAGAAACAGTGTAGGATCATAAAAACTATCTTGATTGTAACTACTAGAATTTAGTCCTAGCTACACACTTTTATTAAAAAAAACTGACATCAATGAAATTTATATTTTACAGTTGTTTCTACAACAGAACAAACGATCTACATTTGGGGTTGGTCTTCCTATTTCACATAATCAAATCAGGAAAAAAAATTCCTCACAGGTGCCCCAAATTCCCAGAGTTTTAGTGAATTCCTAATATTATCAGGGTTACAACCAAGACTAGCCTTCATAAGTATACCTCTTGTCAATAAGACATACAATCATATCTCCTTATATTATATTAATTTCCAAAGGAAAGCAATAGTTATGCCTAGCACAGTATCCTATATCCAATATACAACTGCAAATAAAGTATATGAATTTCCAGGGCAGAATCATGCTTAACATGAGATAAAATTCCATATACAACTACAATCATATTTAATCTTTTAGAACAGATTACAATTTCTTAATTGTAACACCATATAAAATCAAATTCAAAGCATTGTTTACTTTCAAAGTACACTGACATGATTATACATTCTCATTCAAAATAAGAGGAAAAGAAACATAAACAGGAAATATTGGGAAAATCAAGATCAAATCTAGCTAGACAAACCCCAAATCCTAAATTTATGTACATTGTGGCTTAAAAAGCTCTTCCTATCTAGTTTCATGACTACAATATATTTCTCTGTCTTGGGCTGGTTCCATTCTTTGTGTGTAGCTTTCTTTGAGAGATATCGCACAGCTGTGGACCTTCTTACATCCTGATTGCTATATCACAATATAGGCTTCCCTTTCATACCTTCACAAAAAGCCTCTCTAGGCATCTATGCAGGGACTTCGCTGCAACCTGGATGCCCTCAGTGGCTTTCCATAACCACGTAGGAAGACTCCATGGCTCTTTTCCTTCTGTATCCTTCATTAATCTGATGAAAGAACTACATGGTGGATGTTGCCAAGTTCTTTTGCCTGCTTTAGATAGAACCTGCCTGCTTCCTTGAATATTTTTTCATAAATTTGATATGTTGTTTTTCTGCTATAAACAGATCAATCCTTGGGACATTTCTTTGCACAAGTTGCAGGATTAGCTTGGCGGATACTCACCTCGAGGAAACAATTCCCTTTATTACATTACTCCTTATATCTTTCAACACTAGCTATGGCTCCCACAAAAAATTTTTCTGGTGCTCTTTTTTTCTCCAAACTTAAATTCTAGCTCATCCCTTAAAGAATGAGTACAATCAGGAAAACAAAAGTCAAGAAGCATTAGCGATGTGGGAATAAAGTACAGCTGTTCTGCTGGTGGGTGCTTAAGTTGGTACATCCAGGATAAAATCAGTGTGGAATTTGCTAAAAATATCTAAAAATAGAACTAACTGGTGACTCACCTATATCATACTTGAGTGTAGAAAAGATAGCATGGTTATCTATTGATACTTGCTCAGTCATTTTTGTTGATTTTGTTTTCAAAAAAGGAGATGCAATCAGCTGTAACTAAATTTGATAGAGAGTATATGGAATTTGAAAATACTATATAGTAAATGCGTTAAGTCAGGCCTATAAAGAGAAATGCTACGTGTCTGTAATCACATTTGGTCTAGCTTCAACTATTAGATTTTATGTTTAACTTGGAGTATCTGTGGAGATAAGGAACCCCAAAGTGGCACATGGCATGGAAGAAAGGATGAAGCCTTTATGGAAGGAGGGAATGACAGAACACATGCAACATAGTAGGAGGAGGAAACATTAGAGATTACAAATTTAGGTAAGCATGAGTATAGGATTATGTCTGTTATTCCCATACAGAATGCCACATTGTAGGAATTTTATTTAAAATATTACATTTAAGTGGCATTACTCTTGGTTACAGTCCAAAACTTGATACTACAACACTTTCTGAAGAAACCACATACTCGAGTAATAGAACATGAATAAATAAAGTTATAAACAATCTTGAAATTTAATTCTTAGGGCTTGATGTTATATAGTGGCAGAATGTTCTGTTTATGCTACTAGCAGAAAAATTAATCAAGCATATTACACATCTGTGATCCCTGACAACAAGATTAGTGACTCATTTGAAATATACTGTGTACATATATATATCATCTAGGTTTAAAGTTATATATTCCTGTTGTCTATTTTTCTGTGTTTACTTCTAGATCATAGGAACTATTTTACTGTTACCTAGAACTGATTTTAGAACGAGGACAGAATACTTTGTCTTAATAATTTCATGCCTACCTAAACATAAATACACAATATTGTTTAAAAAATAATAATTATGAATATTTTCTACCTGCATTGGGTAGTGCCATAATAAGTTCATATTTCAAACTACTTATTAATAATATGAAACAAAAAAATGTTAAATTTTAGGATAGATAGTTATAATACTTCAGAAAGTTGTCAACAAATTACACAGGGAAGGAGAAATAGAATACATCGATTTCTCCATGTATGGTTATTGAGATTTTGGCCAGGTATAGTAGCCTGGGTTGGCATTTGAGTTCTCTTAGTGTCTGTATAACATCTGTTCAGGCTCTTCTGGCTTACCTAGTCTCTGGTGAAAAGTCTGGTGTAATTCTGATAGGCCTGCCTTTATATGTTACTTGACCATTCTCCCTTACTGCTTATAATGTTCTATCTTTTTTTTAGTGAATGTGTTTTTCTGATTATTATGTGTTGGGAGGAATTTCTTTTCTGGTCAAGTCTATTTGGAGTTCTGTAGGCTTTTTTTTATGTTCATGGGCATCTCTTTCTTTAGGTTTGAAAAGTTTTCTTCTATAATTATTTTGAAGATATTTGCTGCCCCTTTAAGTTGAAAATCTTCATTCTCATCAACTCCTATTATCTGTAGGTTTGGTCTTCTCATTGTGTCCTGTATTTCCTGGATGTTTTGAGTTAGGATCCTTTTGCATTTTGCATTTTCTTTGATTGTTGTGCTGATGTTCTCTATGGAATCTTCTACACCTGACATTCTCTCTTCCATCACTTGTATTCTGTTGCTGATGCTTGCATCTATGGTTCCAGATATCTTTCCTAGGGTTTCTATCTCCAGCGTTGCCTCACTTTGGGTTTTCTTTATTGTGTCTACTTCCATTTTTAGGTCTAGTATGGTTTTGTTCATTTCCATCACCTGTTCGGATGTGTTTTCCTGTTTTTCTTTAAGGAATTCTACCTGTTTGGTTGTGTTTTCCTGTTTTTCTTTAAGGACTTGTAACACTTTAGCAGTGTTCTCCTGTATTTCTTTAAGTGAATTATTAAAGTTCTTCTTGATGTCTTCTACCATCTTCATGAGATATGCTTTTAAATCCGGGTCTAGCTTTTCGGTTTTGTTGGGGTGCACATGACTAGGTGGAGTGGGAGTGCTGTGTTCTTGATTTCTGTTAGTACAATTCTTACATTTGCCTTTGGCCATCTGGTAATCTCTGGAGCTAGTTGTTATAGTTTTCTCTGGTTAGAGCTTGTTCCTCAGGTGATTGTGTTAGCCTCTATCAGCAGACCTGGTAGACTACATCTCTGCTCTGAGTTTCAGTTGTCAGAGGACTCTCTGCAGGCGAGCTCTCCTCTCACGGGAAAGGTGCACAGATATATGGCCTTAAGACCCCCCTCCTGGCCGAAGAAGAAGGCCCAAAACAGGACCTGTCCTGAAGCTGAGTTGCTTTGGCCTGTCCCAGAAGTTGTTAGCTTCTGTATTCTACACTCTCACACGTCCAGAATACTCTCTGAGGAGTCCTGGAACCAAGATGTCTGCAGCTGATGCTCAGGCAAAGCACTCCTGCAATGGGCAGACCTCTTTCCTCTGGCTGGGAAAGTGGCCAGATGTCTGAAGCCTGTGCAGAATACTCTCGGCTGGATCCCGGAACCAAGATATCTGCTGCCAATGCTCACTCAAAGCAGTCCCGCACTGGTCAGACCCCTTTCCTCTGGCCTGGATATTTGCCAGTTGTCTGGGCCCGAAAAGTGGGCTTCCTTAGAAGCTCTGTGGCTCCCACCTCTCCCAGAAGCTTTTGGCTTCTGTATTCCGTACTCTCACCTGTGCAGAATACACCCGGTGGGGTCCTAGAACCAAGATGTCTGTTGCTGATGCTCAGGCAAAGCACTTCTGCACCAGGCGGACCCCCTTTACTCTGGTTCGGAAAGTGGCCGGATGTCTGGGGCCTTTGCAGAATACACTTGGCAGGGACCTGGACCAGTCTTGTGCTTCTTCAGAAAATTGACATAGTACTACCAGAAGATCCAGCAACACTTCTCCTGGGCAAATACTCAGAAGATGTTCCGATGTGTAATAAGGATTCATTCTCTATGATGTTCATACCAGCCTTATTTATTTATTTTGTTAATATTTTTTATTATTACGTATTTTCCTCAATTACATTTAGAATGTACATTTAGAAAGTCCCCCATACCGTACCCTCCACTTCCCTAACCACACATTTCATTTTTTGTCTCTGGCATTCCCCTGTACTGTGGCATATAAAGTTTGCATGTCCAACGGGCCTCTCTTTTCAGTGATGGCCTACTAGGCCATCTTTTGATACATATGCAGTCAAGAATTCCGGGGTACTGGTTAGTTCATAATGTTATTGGACCTACAGCGTTGCAGATCTGTATAGCTCCTTGTATACTTTCTCTATCTCTTCCATTGAGAATCCTGTGCTCCATCCAATAGCTGACTTTGAGCATCTACTTAAGTATTTGCTATGCCCCAGCCTTGTCTCACAAGAGACAGCTATATCTGGGTCTTTTCAGCAAAATCTTGCTAGTTTATGCAACGGTTTCATCGTTTGGAGGCTAATTATGGGATGGATCTCTGGACATGGCAGTCTCTAGATGGTCCATCCTTTTGTCTCAGCTCCAAACTTTGTCTCTGTAACAGTCTGGCGGTTCCTCAGAAAATTGGACATGGTACTGCTAGAGGATCCCACAATACCTCTCCTGGGCATATATCCAGAAGATGTCCCAACCAGCAAGAAGGAAACCTGCTCCACTATGTTCATAACAGCCTTATTTATAATAGCCAGAGGCTGGAAAGAACTCAGATGCCCCTCAACATTGGAATGGATACAAAAAATGTGGTACATTTACACAGTGGAGTACTACTCAGCTATTAAAAAATGAATTTATGAAATTCCTAGGCAAATGGATGGATGTGGAGGGCATCATCCTGAGTGAGGTAACACAATCACAAAAGAACTCAAATGATATTTACACACTGATAAGTGGATATTAGCCCGGAAACTTAGCATACCCGAGATATAAGATACAATTTGCAAAACACATGAAACTGAAGAATGAAGACCAAATTGTGGACACTTTGCCCCTTCTTAGAATTGGAAGCAGTCACCAGCATTATTTATAATAGCCATTTGCTCGAAAGAACTCAGATGTTGCTCAACAGAAGAATATATGATACAGAATGGATACAGAAATTCTGGTACATTTAAACAATGGAGTACTATTCAGCAGTTAAAAACAATGAACTTATGAATTTCTTAGGCAAAAGCATGTATCTGGAGGATATCAACCTGAGTATGGTAATCCAATCACAAAAGAACACATATGATATGTACTAACTTATAAGCCAATATTAGCCCCCAAACAGACTACTCAAGATACAATTTCCAAAACGCATGAAACTCGAGATGAAGGAAGACCAAAGTGTGGATACTTCATTGGTTCTTATAATGGGAACAAAATACCCATGGAAGGAGTTACAGAGACATTTTGGAGGTGAGAAAAAAGAAACGACCATCCAGAGACTGCTCCACCTGGTGATTCATCCCATAGACAACCACCAAACCCAGACAATATTGCATATGCCAGCAAAATTTTTTGACAGGACACTGGAATAGCTATCTCCTGTGAAGCTATGCCAGTTCCTGGCAAATACAGAATTGGATACTCACAGTCATCTATTGGATGGTACACAAGGCCCTTAATGTGGAATCTAGAGAAAGTACCCAAGGAGCTAAAGGGTCTGCAACCTTAAAGGAGGATCAACAATATGGACTAACCAGTAACCCCCTGAACTATGTATCTAGTTGCATATGTGGCAGAGGATGGCCTAGTCAGCCATCAAAGAGAGGAGAGTCACTTGGTCTTGTGAAGATTATATACCCAAGTACAGGGGAATGCCAGGGCCAGGAAGCAGGAGTGGGTGAGTTGGCAAGCAGGGTAGGGGAAGGTATAGGAAACGTTCAGGATAGCATTTGAAATGTAAATGAAGAAAAATATCTAATAAAAAATGAGTTAAAAATATTAGCAAAACCTTATATTAGCACGTTAACAGCACATCCTAAAGATCTCAAACACAAAGAAGAAATGACACCCAAAAGATGTGGTGGCAGGAAATAGTAAAACTCAGGGTGGAAAAAAAAATAGAAAGAAAAATACAAATAAATTTTTGGAACAAATATTGGTTCTTTGACAAGATCACTAAGATAAACAAACTATTATTCAAGTTAACTAAAATAAAAAAGATAATATCCAAATTAGCAAAATCAGATATTAAATGGGGGGACATAACAACAGACACCTGATAGGTCAGAATGTTTCGCAAAGTGCTTCTTCCTCCTAGAAGCACACTTGCTCAACCATATTAATTGCTGCTGTATTCATAATTATCTGCAACTGGAAACAACCTACATGTCCATAAACTGAAGAATGTATAACATATATGTTATATTTATACAATGGAACATTACTCAGCTGTTATGAAATGGATGGAAACAGAAAAAAATAAAAAAAAACAAAACTAAAAAAAAAACATAACCTGAATAACGTATCCCAGTCCCAGGAAGATAAATATGCTATGTGTTGATTTATATGTTGATATTGACTGGGCTGGATAGTTTTTTGTCAACTTGTCACAAAGTAAAGTCCCCTGAGAGTAGGGAATCTCAATTGAGAAAATGTCTCCATAAGATTGGTCTGTGCAGAAAGGACTGCAGGGCAGTTTCTTAATTAATGATTGATGGGTAGGATTTCTGCCAATTGTTGATACTGCCATCCATGTGCTTGTGGTTCTGAGTTCTCTATGAGAAAGCATGAAACCATGGGGAACTAACCACTAAGCAGAATGCTGCAGACACTCTGGGCCCCTTTGTCTGCGTGGAACGGATCTCTAGTCACAGGTGGGCAAAGCGTTGGATGAAATGATAGATAGATACACAGAGAAGAGGTTGTGTAGAATCTGAATGTAATGTGTCAAATTGAGCATCAAACTTTTTATACAGAAGAGAATAGGAAAGTTGGGTGACACACAAGCAAGGTACAAAGAGGTTACTGGATTCTTACAGAAAACAGAGGAATACAAACTCAGAAGTTCTCACAGGAAACACCTGGGATAAAATTCACTGTTAACAACTGGGATCAAAAAGAGCTCCACCTAATATCCACATAATCTTAGAAGCCAGGGTCAAGGGATTCGTGCCCTTGCTATAGTTCCTATTTTAGTCTATTGTATAGACCACCTTCTCCCTAGGCCATTGTAAATACGTGTATATGGGTGGAACTCAGCTATATATAGTTCTAAGTATGTACTCTGCTTCCTCCTTAGGTCTCAAACTTTCTTCATCCTAGATGATGATAAATTCTTGTGTAGGGCAGTGACTTAGCTTTTATTCAAAGTGGTAGTATAATACCAGAGGCAATTCTGAATGCCACTGAATAGGCAACATTCTTACTAAATTCCAAGCCCATGGTCAGCTCAAGGACTTTCTAGGATATTGGAACACTGGCGAAAGCTTAGCTATATCAGAATTCAATCTTAAAAATAACTTATAATAAGATAACACTAAAAGAGAGCATGTGGATCCATACACCAGACTAACGCGGGAATAGGGGATGAGTATATGGGTTAATGAGAAGGCCAAAACTCCAGAAGGTGAGCTTCCGTGAAACTCTTTGCCTCATGAGTGCTTCCAGGCCTCTCGGCCTGTCAAGCTGACTCGACTGGTGTGCGTGGCAGCAGTACCCATCCATGGTCTCTGTATTAGCTCCTGCCTCTAGGTACCTGGCCCATTTCAGTTCCTGTTCTGTCTGTCTTCAGATGATGAATAGCAATGAAGAAGTGTAAACCAAATAAGTCCTACCCTCCCCAACTTGTGCTTGGGTTATAGTTTTTGGTGACAGCAATACAAAGATTAACACATTCTACATTACATATGTGATGGCCTGTCTACAATCTGTAGATCCAGTGAAGTTAGGTATAGAGGAAGGACTTGGGTGCATACATTGATGCCCATGGTATGGGGATATAGAATGGATTTTATTAGTGGACAAAGGTGGACAAGAAAGAGAAGATCAGGTGGCATAGGGGAGGGAGATGGGGTTGAATAAGGAAATGCAGGAAGAGATATTTGAAAGAGAAGAATTTGGTGAATGATGCCCGAAAGGTGTAGGAACTGGAGAGGATGGGAGGTAGTGAAAGAACCGTGGGGAGTAAAATTTGGGGGGACTGTAAGCAGGGTCTATTAAATGAGAAGTTAATATTATTTTTAATTTTACTAGAATATTAAGCATGGCAGAGGGGCTCCCAGGAATGTACATTTTACCTCCAAAAATTCTTGGTAAAAAAATTCATGGATTCTTGGTAAGGTGAACCACTTAAAAGCTCTTACCACTCTTAAACACTTAAAAGCTGGTACCACTCTGTTACCACTCATGCTGTTGTAGAGTTTCTCTCTACTTGCTGCCCTCAAATCACATCCCTCATAATCTATGGATTGTATGAAAATTTAAGGTGGGTTCCAGCCCCTCACTGGGCAATATCATTGCCACCCACAGTGTTAGTTAGATCTAACTTTCTCAAGGATTGCAGCTGATGCAGATTAATACTTCAACCACGATCTTGGAAAGAATTACTACGAAAAGCATGCCTTTTTTTTTTTCAAAAGTCAGGCTGGTGTTCAGATGATTATTATTTCTTTGTACCTATTTCCTCCCTCTGATTCCTGATATGATATAAGAAAAACATGGTTAATGTACAGATGTGCACCCTGAGGATTCGAAGTAGAAAGGGATGATAGGTTTTTACATAAAAGTTTAGTTTTGTGATTCTTTTAAGATTTTTGAAGGATTAATTTTTGAGATAGATAAAAACTAATCCTTTATGTATAACAGCAAATTTCAGTCTACCAGTAAGAGAAACTGGCTGAAAAAAATACCTTACTTGCTTACAAGTTGTTAATCTATAACAAGTTTTTTAGTTAGAAATGTGTGTTGGTTCTTGGGGATAATATTGGATATTTATAAACATAATTTATAAATAGCTCATCATAAAAGTATAGTGAGAAGATGCTTTTCCTTATATATTCTCATAATTATTCACTAGAAGAAAATAGAAAGTAACCAGTACAAATTTTATACTAATTGAAAGATTGTGCAGAGATATATAAGCAGTGTGAGAAAAATAAAGTTGGTGCTTTGTTCTATCCACCAAATGTGAGTATATATGGAAAGTGGTTGAAGCTTTGCACTGTCCAACAAATGTGTGTGTGTGTGTGTGTGTGTGTGTGTGTGTGTGTGTGTGTGATTGTTTGTGCTTCTTAAAGCTTGCTTCTTCTACCATGTATGTAAATGTGTCTTGCCTGCTTTATATGCCATCTAACCAACATCCCCTCCTTGAATCATTGAACACTCTATCACAGCTACTCTTGGAAAGGCAAACAGACAGCAAACACACAGAACCCTACTGGGCATAACTTGAACATGTATGAGACCACCCACCTCTTCCAGTGACACCCTTCCTCCAACAAGGAAACACCTAGTCCAACAAGGTTACTCATCCGAATACAGCCTATGGGCCGATGGGAACCAATTACATTAAAACTACCACACCTACCTAGCTACATGCATACATATATTCATGCATAAGAGATAAACAGAGAAAGAGGGTGAGAGAAATAGAAAGAGAAAGAGTGATTGGTAGATGATAGAGAAATAGTTGCATACATATCTATATAAATACATTCAATCATTACTTCATACATACATACATACATACATACATACATACATACATACATACATAGATGATGGATAGACAGATAATGATATGTGATATTAATCTAAACACTAAAGACATGTTGCCCTTTAACTCACACACACACACCCTGAGCATTGTTTACAATCCTCAATTAAGACATAAAGGTTGGACATTCGAACTACAAAGACATATAAAAACAAATCCACAAAACTCACAATGTTCATTTGGTGTGCATAGATTTGATTAATATCTAGGATTTTCTTTTTTGTGTATATTATGAGAGATTACACCCTAAAATCTTTCTCAAACTTGTCCATTATTTTAGTTACTACCGTGTACAACCTGATACTTATAATCCACTAGATAGTAACGTTACAGAAGTTATTTATTGTGCTGAAGATATTCAGTCATACCCCTCAGCTCCAAAATATATCTTTTAAAGACACATAGTAAGGAACGATCTTCCAAATGACCTGAAATGAAACTGTCACCTGGTGGAAAATAACACAGCACAGGAAGAAGTTTACACATAAAATTTATATTCATGTGAATATTGGTCAAAATGATTCCAATTGTAAAGTTGAATTACATAGTGGTATGTCTTTGAAACAATAGGAAAAAATGATGTGCATACATTGTGTTTTCCAAAAAGAGTAGGAAATGTAAAACATTTAAGCAGTGGCATGTTGGTTTCTAATGCCAGGAGATGACTAACATAGCAACAGACTAATAATGTATCCTCTTCAAAAGTTAAAAGAAAACAGCAACAACAAGAAGAGAACAACAATCACAAGGAACCATGTCATCCGTGGCATCTTTAGGAGGATGTGCAGCACTCTGAACATGGTTCCAAGGACTTTAGTAGATGTCTATTGCGTTGTCAGCCTGACAGGTTTGTGTTCAACCATCCATGTCTGTATACTAAGGTTGGGAACAATCCATCGGGGATGAGTGACCTAAAGATGATGAGTTCTACTCCCCACTCTCCTTGCTGCTCTGGAGACTTCAAACCTGAGGGGAGGAATGTTATATTGATGAGTATGAGAATGCTCAAATCCTTTTTGTCTACATTGTGTAAATGTGGCATCTCTTTAAGTGAAGTGTAAGACCTGCTTGGCCAGAAGGTACAACCAGAGGCCTGTTGAATAAAGATGCTACTATAGAGACCCCATGTAATGAGAAAGGTCTTTCTGAAGTACCCTTGGACAGAGGTGGAATTTAAGATCCAATTATTCAAAAATGGCATGTAGGCACTACTGTAGGCCTTATTGTCATACCGAGAACATCCCCAACACTAATCAGAGATGTATGGCTAGTGGTCAGAGGTGAGTGGGTAATGGACATTGGGAAGAAATGAGACCCTATGAGCCATGAAAAATAGATAGGACCCCAATGGTCAGAGGGGAAATACACGAGGGCATCTTTGTGAGAATTTGGAAATCTAAAACCCCTTTGTACAGGTAAACTAGTATGTTGGTTGGGTAGAGTTTAAATTTGCATGTTCTTTCCTTGACATGAGCTCAAAGACTCAGCCTACCTCATGCAGTGGAGCCCATTCCAGGTACTTCCTTACAGCTAGCAACTCCTCATCAGAGACTAGAACATCTGTCCACTGTAGTAAATGTGGTGCCGGATCAGGAAGGAGTCTGAGCACTCACCAAAAACCTGGCTGACAATTCCACACTAGTTCTTCTTCTCAGGCATATGTTCTTCTCCTGGGTCTAGGTATGAATCGTGAGGAATACATCATTTTAGTTTCTGCATTGAGGAAATGAGCTTTTGTTCTGGGCTGTACTTCTTAATGTTCGGCTCAGGTAATTTAAGCTTGGGTGGTCTGGAGGTCCATTTGGGAGTTAAAATTAGAGGAGGGGGTGACTAAGTGTCTCCATCAGAGGAGAACATTGCAAGGTCATTATTGGTCAGAAAGGCATATTTGATGACCACTTGGGGAAAATGAGATCTGAGGCCCCTGGTAACTCAGAGTCAGTAGATTGAAATCTTTTAGGTCAAAGCAGAAGGATCTGTGGCCCAATTAAATAGACTTAGTAAGTTTACTCCCACAGGGGCATATTTAGAATGTCTGAGAACCCTTTGGATATTGGTGGACGGTAGCTCTCTATTAGAACAGGGAGGGCTGGTATATCTTTTGGTGAAAAGTGGAATATTTCAGGTATAGTCTAAAAGCAAATTCAGTAAAAAGACAGTAATTGGAATACTTTGGGCAAGGAGAGACATATGCAGTATCCCTATGTGCAGGAGAAGAATTGTTTCTGCCCGTCTCAGGATTGGTGATAGATCTAAGATTCTCTAAAATAGGAGGATGGTGATAGGAGCTTCATAGGATTGTATAGAATAATTTTGTCCTGTTATTCCTATGTCTGAAGCACTATTGATCAGAAATTGAACACTGATTGATACCTTGAGAATTCTAGGACATTCCAGGTACTTACTCCTTCATCAGCTCCAAACATGAAATCACAATCAAGAATACACATCATCTGAATGTCAGTGGTAGGCATGACAACAATCTTAGAAGTCTTTTAAGAGGGTGTAATGTAGTATTTTCTGGTTTAGTGTCTTCCTTAAATATATGTCCATCCACACATTCCTCTGCATGGAGGCCAGGATGTCTCTGTCTAAGGTAACAAAACAAAGATAGTAAACTGATTTACCCTTACCTTGATACTCTTCTGTTTGGGATATCAGTCCAGAGTGTATACAAATCTTTTTTGTAGAATTTAGGATATCCACATATTTTATGTAGCGTGTGGAAAGCAGGCAGCAATTGTTTCAGTATTCCAACAGGTTGGATGGTTATTTTTGGTCTATGAAACCTTTAGTCAGATGACATAAGAGCAAGGCCACTTTTCTTGAATGGAGGAATGTCTCCGAATATTTGTAACAGGAAGAAGTTTGGAAGTAATCTTAGACAGTTGTAATATAGCAGGCACACATAGTCAATAAGACAAGATCTATTTACACTTTACAAGAGAGTGTAGGTATGTGTCCACCACTGAAAAAAAAAAGGAAATATTTCAGTCCAATATGGGCATTCGAGAAGGCTTTGTTGCCCGATAGACACAGGGAGAAGAGGAAATATTTATGACTAGATGTGGTGTGTCTGAGGCTCCCATAGGGAGAGGGAGAGGCACTGAAGCCCTGGTATGACTGGATGACATTTATAGACCTCTTCGACAGAGGATGTGAATTTGAGAACCACTGGAACAAAAAGAGTCATTCTGGTGCCCCTTTCAAATGAGGAGTTCGATGTGAGACACAGTTAAATGGAAATTTTTGCCCTCCATCAGATAGAGAATAGTTTGGAATTCTTTCTGATCAGAGAGGGTAATTATTGAAGACCTTTTGGACTGGAAGTGAAGTTTGGGGCCTGGGGCAGGTAGAGATGATCTCAGGCCTGTCAGGCTTACAAGACAGATATTGGACCCTCATGTATACAGAGGGTACATTTGATATATAATGGACACAAATTAGTGGTCTAAGTATTGATGTAGAAGATTAAAGCAGAATTAGAGTCTGCTTAATGTCCCCAACCTCTTTAGGGTTAAGGAAGTGACCTAGCCTACCTTAAGCAGGAGAGGTAGGACTGCTTCACAACTTAGAAGATTCCCATCTTCACATACACCTTGGTAAGCCTGGCAGCAATACAAGTATTATGCACCAGGCATGACTGTAAGTCTCTAAGTACTCTTGAAGCTTATCATCAGTTATATGGGTGTTTGCATGAAGGATGGTACGAAGGATAGATGACCTAAGTTTCAGGCTCTGTTAATGCAGGGCAGAATTAAGTGAAGTATAATTTCCTAGAGACCATCGTTGGAGGGAAATGATCTAAAGCTCATGATTGGAGTGTTATATTTGAGGCTCATATGTATGTAAGGATGCTCTTAGGATACCTGGATTTTGGTACCCTTGGGAAAAATGAAAATTCTGAGATTCCAATAGTAAACTCCAGTCATAATTATAATTGACCTTGGGCAGAAATGGAAGGTTTTGGGTATTGTTGGTAACAGCAGTAGGTCATGAAGGCCACCTATCCCAAGTGAAATTCTGATGACCCTTCATCCAAAGGTGATGGTATGAGATACCTTGAAAACAGGTTGAGTAGCATGTGTTCATACCTACAACTTTTATGACCTTCCGGACCCATTTTGCTTAAAAAGAAAGAACCTGGGGCTGGAGAGATGATTCAGTGGTTAAGAACACTGACGGCTCTCCCAGGGCTCCTGAGTTCACAAACATCTGTAATGGTATCCAGTGCCGTCTTCTAATGTGCAGGCACACATGCATAGAGAACACTGTATATATAATAAATAACTAAATACTTAAAAAAGAAAGGAACAAAGGAATGAAGGAAGGATGGAAGGAAGGAAGGAAAGAAGGAAAGAAGAGAAAGAAATTTAGGAGGGAAGAAAGAAGGAAGGAAGAAAGAAAGAATGAAAGAAAGAAAGAAAGAAAGAGAGAAAGAAAGAAAGAGAAAGAAAGGAGAGGAAGAGAATGAAGGAGGGAGAGAGAGAAATAGAGAGAGATAGAAAGAAAGAGACAGAAAGCAAGAGAGAGAGAAAAAAAGAAAGAAAGAAGGAAGGAAAGAGAAAGAAAGAAAGAAAGAAAGAAAGAAAGAAAGAAAGAAAGAAAGAAAGAAAGAAAGAAAGAAAGAAAGAAAGAAAGAAAGAAAGAAAGAAAGAAAGAAAGGAAGAAAGAAAGAAAGGAAGGAAGGAAAGAGGGAGGGAAGAAAGTAAGAAAGAAAGAAAGTAAGAAAGAGAGAGAGAACGAAAGAAAAAGAAAGGAAGGAAGGAAGGGAGAAAGAGAGAGAGAGAGAGAGAGAGAGAGAGAGAGAGAGAAAGAGAGAGAGAGAGAGAAAGTAAGTTAGTTAGTTTCAGGCCATGATTAACCAAGTAGCAGGATCAAGTCACCACATTGTGCAAAAGGGAAAAATCTAGTTTATCTTGGGTAGAGGGAGAACAGAATGGTAGTGCATAGTTTGCTTCCATCTAGTCTCCCCACCTTCCATTATCCATATATTGTATATACTGTTGGGAAGAATACAAGGAACAATCAGCACACTCTTCCAACAGGGAGAGTGGCTGTCTGACCTGAGGTTGTATTTGTCTGTACCTATCTATAAGTGAGAGACAGGAACACACCATTTCTGACACCTAACTCTAGGAAGATCACATGCATATTAGTTTTCTTTCTATGTTCTGCCCTCTGCCCTACACTCAGAAACATGTGAGAGCCCACTGTGAAGTTGCAATTGTGTTTGCCTTGCAATCTTTCTAATAGAGAGTGGCACTGAGGTAATATGAGTTTAAGTCAAGTTTAAGGTGCCCTTGGAAAGAATACTCTTGGGCATCCCAAGAGGCTATATCTGAAACTCCTATGACTACAGGTATAATAAATGAAACCCTCTTGGCCATAGGATCCAAACCTGAGGTCTCTGTCATCATTGCTCCATGACACATACACCCTTGGCAAGCAATTAGATGTCTATGTTCCTTGAGGTTGAAGGAGGTAATTATAGCCCCCTTTTGTACTACAATGAACTGCATGTGAGTGGACATCATTCTACCTTTTTCAGTGGGAATGGCATAAAGCTTACTTAGTCTGGGGCATCTTTTTTTAATTAGATATTTTCTTTAATTACATTTCAAATATTATCTACTTTCCTAGATTGCCTTCTGAAAATCTCCTATGCCTTCTCCCTCCCCGCGTTCCCCAACCTACCTACTCCTGCTTCCTGGCCCTGGCATTTGCCTATAATGGGGAATAGAGCCTTCACAGGACCAAGGCCCTCTCTTCCCATTGATGACCTCCTAGGCCATCCTATGCTACACTTGTGGTTAGAGCCACAAGTTCCACCATGTGTTTTCTTTGATTGGTGGCATAGTTCCAAGGAGCTCTGGGGGAGGGGTACTAGTTAGTTCATATTGATGTTCCTTCTATGGGGCTTCAGTCACTTTCATGTCCCTGGGTATTTCTCTGGCTCCTTCATTGAGGACCTTATGCTCTGTCCAATGGATGACTGTGAGCATCCACTTTTGTATTTGGCAGGCAGTGGTTTGGACATCTTTTGTCACAAGAGATATGACTGAGTCCCACTTTCAACGAAACTGAAAGTTTGAGGGTATTTCTACTAAATGAGTACTTTAGACAATCTTGGGCAAACAGAGAAGGTCTGCAGGAGGCTTAGTCATAGGAGGAATGTCTGACATTCTCTTCAGTGAAAAACAAAACAAAACAAAGAACTGAGGTAACTTGGGAAGAGAGGAAGTACTGGGCACTTAGGAGTAAGAAAAATAATGAGACCTGGTTGGTACAATGGTATGCATTAGAAAAACCTTGGAGAGGGGGTAAGTGCCATGCAACATCCTGTTATGTATGAATGTCCCTTTTAACTTGATTAGTAAAGGAAGTCCCTCCACTGCTCTTCAGCTTCCAAATCTTCCTTAGTTGGTAAAAGTTTCACATCCTGTGTTTAGTCTGAGGGAGTTCAGAGAACATTCCAAGCCTTTTCAAACAGCCTGGATGTCTGTCCCTGGCTAGGTTGCCGCCTTCAGTTTGTCTTAATATGTACATATATAGGCAACAACAATTCAATTGGATTGCAAAGCATAACATAGGATCCATTCAATAATTCTCTCTCTATATATATATGAATGACCTGGGACCACAAACCAGAGAAAAACAATATATTTCCCCTGTCATCCTTATAAAAGGGAAAGGCTTGAATCTTACTTAATTAGAGAATATACATTTGATATAGTTCAAAGTCATAAGTGAATGCTTGAGGACACAAGGCATCATGCACTACTATTCAAAAGAGCATATCTAATAGCATTTTAGAAATAAAGAATAGTGGGACCTTCCTTTGGTCAAACACAGTGGTTAATGCCCCCTTCCCTTGCAGAAATGGACAAGATCCAAGGCCATATTTTGGGGGAAGGAAAAGACTGAACCTCACTCAGCCTCACCCAGGTTAGTTCTCTTGGCTACTTCAAAAAACAAGGAGTGTGAGAGGAATCCTGGGAACATAGGAGTTATGAGAACCTCTTCTCAGAATGGTAAGTTCCAAGACCACCTTCAACAGAGAAAAAATCGTGAATGTCTTAGTTCCTAAAGTAGAGGTCCCCAGTCATATTTTGCAGGTCAGAAATATCCAGTTCACCCATGGTCAACAGGGTAAGTTTCTAGGCTTCACTGGGTACTGGAGGAATGTTCAGACTCTGCCTCACTAGCTTCCAAGTATTTCCCTTATATGCATACCCTGTGTAACATCTTTGAGAGTCCAGTCAGTGGTCACAACAATCTCCCAGCATAAGTAGTTATGCAAGTATTGATGTTTCCTCGAGGCTGTGTTCAGCTGCACACATCTGTGAATAAGAGATAGGAATGGTGCATTTTGATGACCATTTTTGAAGCACAGGATACGAGAGCCAATTTCAGATTTCTATTTTCTGTCCTATGATCTAAAAGGATAGAAAATGTGAGGTGTCATTGGTCGTGTATGTATTGTATGGATATGTTTAAAGCAAACTTAGTTAATAGGGGTATTTGCGAGGCACAGCCAGAAGAGAATCTCTGGTGGTTCAATAATTGCACAGATGGACCTGAAGTGTCCTAGTACAGAGAGTAGATGTATGAAACGCCCCTTTGACACAGGAGCTAGTTCTGAGAGCCCTTTCAATAGTCTTTGATTTCCCAGGACCCCCTTTGTAGAAACTGAAGTTCTAAAATCCACTTGGTGAATTGAAGTAGACAATAGGCCCAGATTCCTACTGGGAAGACAGGGAATGTTAGATTCTCTTTTATGTAGAATGAGTGGTATAAGTCTCTTATGGTCTGACATCCCTTTAAGGAAAAATGATTCAAAGCTACTTGGTAGGATTAGGAATATTCCTTATAAGGCATAATACATGTTTTAGGCGACATTTGACCAATAGGGTCTAAGGCAATGTTAGCCCTAGGAGAGTTCTGACATTCTATTCAGTGTAGTGAGAAAAAAATGAGTTACCATGGGGAAATGTGGGCCCCATGTAAAAGAGGAAATCTCGAAGGCCCTACTGAAAAAGGAGGGCAGACTCCTCTTGAGGCAGAATGTGAAACTGCCATATACACCTCTGTCAAAAGTAATGGTCTCTGGTACATTATAGAGTGGAGAATGTTTCCAGGCATGATCATAAGTTTCCAATTCTTATTCAGAGTTTGTATTTTCATAGTTTGTGTTCATTCAGAAGAGACATGGCAGCAACATATTTTTTTTCTTCCAAAGGCTTTCAATGACTGTTGCTGGCTAGTATACTTCTTCGACTTTGTTCATCTATCCAGGTCTAGGCAGAATTAATGAAGTTATTACATTTCTATTGACTTGCCTAAAGGCAGATGGCACAGGTACTTTGCTCTGATTTGTAACTTGGACTATGGGACCTCAAACCAGACTGGACTAGGGTACATTGTTTACAGAAGGAGTCACTTTTGGAAATATGGCTGACCAGCTAGGTATAAAACTACTTTGAAGTATACATTCACATATATACTTCATATATTTGAATGACATTTTTGAGAAAGAGAACGAGTTGGGTGGATAAGGAAGAGAAGGAAGGTCACAGAATCCCTCAGACAAAAGTTTACCTTGGGAATTGGAAGATGTCAAAAATAACTTATCAAGTGCAAATGTCCTCATAGTCCAGAATACCCATGTGTTCTGAGACTTTGAGTTTTGCTTGCCAACAATCAGAGCAGTTTTCTTTCAAATTGTTTGGTAAACTCTATCTCTATGTTCTCCATAAGCTGTACAGCAGCATCCCAGGCATAGGCACCAAAATGGAATTGATCCATTTCAAGTGACAGGCTTAAAATTAAAAATTAGATTAGGGTTCATATAATTACTGTCATGTCCCAGGACATCATTTCAGAGTGTTTGGCATCCCTTCTTTTATTTGAGCATGCCTGGCCATCCAGGTCTGAAGGGAAACTTTAGGACCTCCTAGAGGAATAGACCTCATGGTTCTATGGATAAAAGTGGATTTTCTGAGGTAAGCATAGTCAAGAGAAGTTGATTTAAAGTTTCCTTGAGGAAAAAAAAATAAAAAAGAACATTGGCTTGAGTTTTTCATGTCAGTGGCTTTTCTGTAGGCTCCATAAGCAGCAGAATTTGTATTAATCCCCGGTCAAATTTAAGGGTGAGTCTATATTTCCCTAATTCAAAGATAAAATCAAAGATTCTTCCTTGACAGAGTATCTATGTCAAAGATTCTTCATTGAAACCTTTTTGAATCTAGAGTTTACCTTGAACTGAAGGAAAAGTCTCAGAAACATTAGGAAAAACATCTAAGGTTCAGTCCATAATATCAGCAAGCTCTGTGGGATTCCTCAACCTAAATGTATGTCCAAGCCTGCTTTGGACAAACTGGTATGATCTGAGGCTCCCTTTGCTTCAGTGGGAATATGTGATGCCTCCTTAAGTAAAGGTAGAAGGAGTGAGTAGCCCTGGGGAGAAAGGAGTTGCTGATATCCTTGTAACAGGAGAGATGATCAGAGTATAAAATTCCCCATAATATTTTGAGCAAAAATTAAATTGCTTACCTTAGCTCATGAGGTCCTAGCATTGCCACAACTTCTGACAGTTCTTCACAGCCTGGGGTATCCATATCCTTAGCTGAATTAGCAAGGCACCAAATATAGATACCATGATTCATGAAAAGCTTCGGATTGTATCCTCAGCATGATTGCCTCCTAAGAATTATGTTCAACCAACCAGAACTGAGTTATAATGATGATTTCACACAATGTCATGTGACTATACTCAAGAAAGTGGCATAAGGTTCCAGGATTGGCCTCCTCCTCTTGATTTCTGTGAACTTTGAGCAGAGGGAGCAATTCTCCTTGGTCAGAGGTAAAATATCCCATGGGTTCCTGAACGGAAGGGATTTTTATGATTGCCCATTGCATCAAAGGTGTACATTTTATGACCTTGATCATCACAGGAAGGAAAATACTATAGGTTTGGAAAGTAGAAAGTCCCTCAACCCTGTTGGACAGT
This sequence comes from Mus musculus, assembly GCF_000001635.26. Classification (NCBI taxonomy): domain Eukaryota; kingdom Metazoa; phylum Chordata; class Mammalia; order Rodentia; family Muridae; genus Mus; species Mus musculus. The sequence goes on along the minus strand of NC_000087.7, from coordinate 78,644,518 downwards.
AGGGGAGTTGCCCTGTTCACCTTCTGTAGAGGAGTTTGTTCCAGGCACTCCAGGCCTCCAAATCTTCAGAGAACTCTAAACAATTCTTATCTCTTAGGACTCCATGAAGATTTGACAGCAATCTGAGGTTTCTTCTGACAAGTTGGCTCAAAGTCCCTGGATTTGTTGTCTATTAAACTTACAACAAAGCACACAGGTGTGGGTGTAGTGTACAGTTACCTTTCTGATGACCAGCTTAAAGAGAGCCTTGAATCCAGGCTGAGGTTTTTATACATTGGCCATGGGACTTGATTCTGGAGTTCTGTGAGGTTTGTTTTGTTTGTTTGTTTGTTTTTGGTGGTCAAAAGTGTATTCCCTAAACAATAAGGTCTGAGGGAGAAGCTCTTAGTTGAGTGGTAGACCTGATTCCACCATGAACAAAGACTGAAACTCTTGTGTATTCTTGGTACCAAGGATTCAGCCTGAAGCACACTAGAGCTGAGCCTGAATATTTGAGATAAACTTCTCACTCACAAGGTCAGTTCTATACCTTGCTTCATCAGAGAGGCATGTCTCAGTCCCTTCCAGTGCAGAAGGAGGAAGAATAAAGAGTTTTACTCAAGGTCAGCTGACCCCTTTGGCACACACATAATGTCAGGGGATACTATGATTAGAGGAAGCAAGGTTTAGGTGCTCTTCAAAAGATAAACCAACTGGGTGTCAGCCCCCTTGAAGTTATGGGATACTTTACATCTGAGGGGGCCTGACGTGATGGAGTTGATATTTATGCTGGAGGTATAAATTATCCTGGGTCTAGAAGGGTACATCGGAGTCCCCATTGTAACTTCATCAATGCTATTGCATGCTGATAGTAAAAGAGCCAACTTTGTGGCTTTCTTAAAATGTTGTTGGGGTCTGTTGATAAGTCCTTTGCTTATCATGTCATATGTATCAGGGCATCTTCAGTTATTGAGGACCTATGTGACACCTTTGTTCTGAAGTGGTAATTCTGAGGGAAATTAACGAAATTCTGAGGTTTCTGGTTCTCATATGATAATGCTGCCTTCAATACTGGGGAGTTTCTAACATATTTGATTTCGGTGTTACATCTGAATCCCCCTTGAGTTATTGGTGTAAGTTGTGAGTCACATAGGTTCTATTTCATGTATGTGGGTATACTGTCATTGTCTTCAGACACACCAAAAGGTGGCATCAGGTCCCATGACAGATGGTTGTGGTACAACAAGTGATTGCTGAGAATTGAACTCAGGACCTGTGGAAGAGAAGTCAGTGCTTTTAACTGCTGAGCCATCTCTCCAGCCCCAGCACATTGGTTCTAGACAGGTAAGATGAAGGTCACTTAGGCTATTGGGGATGATCTGAGGATCCCTGGTTCAGAATGGGCATATCAGAAGTTCCCTTGGTCCATACAGTAGTTTAGAAGATCTGTGGTTCTTAAGCTGTAGGTCTGAACCTTACCAGAGAAGAATGCCTGGAGTGTTTTTGAATTCCTAATTTAGACAAAGTGTACCTGATGACTCCTTGAGCCACTGAGAGTGATTTAAGCTCCACTTCAAGAATGGGGGGACAGTGTGAGTCTTTTTGGTGCTGAAGGGATAATTCTGAGGTTTGTGTGTCAGAAACAGGACTTGGAGGACCCAGTGACAGAGTGATAATGTTGATGTATCCACAAACAATCTATAAAGGATGCCATCCTTTAGAGGCAGAAAGGTTCACACCATGTTGGGGAAAGTAGAAATGCCAAAGACTATTGTATCTGTACAAGATCAAGGGTCGATATGGAGAGGAGAGAAGGCCTGAATATTTCATGATTGAGACGTCCTGGGAACCTAGAACACGCAAATCATGCAGGCCATGCAACAGCTTAATCAATCTCCAGTGTGCTAGGAGACATTTCCCAGCTAGTTCTCCTGATAATTCTGCTGCCTACTTCTAAAAATGGCAAGGCTTTCTCATTTTTGCTGGTCAGCTTAATGTCTATGTCTTGGGTTCATTAACGTGCTGGCTACTCTTAAGCTCTGAGACTTCAGGAACCCGGGTCCTGATCCTTGGACAGGGGTAATTAGGTCAGAGGATCAGAATAAGAAGCACTTGGTGCACCTTAGATCAAGGGAGTGGAATTTTCATGGACTAGATCAGATCTAGTAGGTAGGTCTAGGTCCTCAATGTTCAGAAGAATCACATAATACTCTCCATGAGGTGAAAATTATATAGCACATTCATCTGGATACAATTGTGATCTAATCTTAATCAGAAAGGGGATTCTTGTCCTGCTTTTAGTCACAGGGGCATAGATGAGGCTTCAATGTGCATCTGAGGCAGCTAGGAGTGGAAATTGTAAGTTTGATATACAGTTGATGAAAAGAAAAAGTTCTAAATTCATGTTGTTCATAAGGGGCATAGAAAGGGAAAATATGAGGGCAGCTTCTGTATCAAAAAAGAACTGAAAATGCCAGAGTAAGAGAGAGTAGGGCCCAGGCCACCCTCTTGAGATGGACTGCCTTACAGGTTCCGTTTGGCAGGCTGGGAAGCTCTGGTGTGTCCCTGGGCAGAAGGAGGAAGTCAGAAGCAAGGAGTAAGTCGTAAGCCTCCTAGTGCATTTTCGATATCTCTTTTGTCATAAAAAGCACCGGTGAGGCCCAGTTTCTTAGATGGAGCATTTGAGAGGCCACCTATTTCAGCCTGAAGCATTCTGAGCCTTTCTGAAACAGGGATCACAAAGCCAGTGTCCCTTTGGTGAGAACTGGAAAGTCTGAGTCCACATTGGTCTGATTGAGAAGGTCCGACACCTCCTTTAGGGAAGAGGAAAGAACTACAACTCCCCTTTTGCAGTGTGATCCTGTTGAGATTGATTTTCAAATGATGTGTATATTTGTGGCCTCCTAGGACAGAATGGTCACAAAGGGGGAACCCAAATTTATATTGTAATGATTGGTCTCTCCGAGGACAGGAGAGAGCAGGTACCACATCCTCTGCTTGAGATATTGTATGTTTGTCATATCTTCGCATAACAGGGAATGTTCCAAAAGGGAATGTGGTACTCCCTTTTGGAGGTATGAATGCCCATAGGATAGGCACAAAAGCTATGGGCTCCCGTTTGGCACTTCTGGAAGTTTTCTCTCCCTCTTGGACATTAGGAATATGTTTTGAGTCCTCCTTAGTAGAAAAAGAATGGCTGATATCCTCTTGGGGTGATGATGAGTGTTGCACACCTCTATGGGGACTGTCTCCATCTGGAGATGAATCAATGCATTCTTGATCTGTAGAGGAAGCTTGCAGGGCTTTTTGGGTAACAGAGGCTTTCCTCTGTTTTCTCTTGGTAGAAGTAGCGTGTCTGGGAATCTCATGAGGAAGGTGGGATGCCTGAGGCTGTCTTCATGAGAAAGAGTGGTTCGCATGCACTCTTCTGTAAGGATGGAGGATGGCTTGTCAACCTTATGCTCTGAATTGGAAGCTTTGGTGTCCCATTGGTCTGAAGGGGCTTTTTCTGATGGGGTTTCAGTAGACTTAGATGGTCTGAGAATGCCTTGGCTTGGTAGGGGACTTCTGAGGCCCACCTCATGAGATGGTGAGCATCTGCAGGCTCCTTTAGCAGAATCAGATGTGGCGAAGTTTATGTTAGTCATAGTTTTAAGCTTTACAACTCTTTCTTAAATTTGCAAACTCTTACCCAAATTTTGGAAGAATGGCAGTGTTTCCAACCCGCATGTTTTGAGCGCACATATTTCAGGCCCTCTTGATCTACAGAGGAAGGGCTTGGTCTTGTTTTCCTCAATTTAGAAGGTGTGGGGCAATCTGCTGGAGGAGGAGAATGACTGAGACCTTTTTTACAAAGAATACTAGATCTGAAACTCAATTGAGATGATTTTAAGGGGGAGATGCTCCTTTGAGGAGTAGAGGTAGGACTGGATTCCTTTTCTGCATACTTGGAAGATGTGAGGCTACTTACGGCAGAAGAGATACATTTTAAGGCATCAAGTTCTGAAAGGCAGTATCTGATATCCCTTTCAGGAATTGGGACATGTTTCAATATCCTTTGGTTAGATTTCAAATGTCTAGGGTTCTTTTTGAGATAAGAGAAATTTCTCCATCCATCTTCATGAGGAGGGGTAGGCATAATGTCCCCTTCTGCACAAAGGGACAGTCCCTGAAACTCTGTTGAAAAGGAAGTATCCACGGTTTCTTGGTGAGATGTCACAGGTTTTAGAGGCCCCTGGGCAGGTTGAGAAAGTTCTAGACTTTCCTGGGGAAATGCTGGTGTTCTCAGGATCCCTTGTTCAGATACTAAAGGGCCCAGAGCACCTTCATTGGGTTTCAAAAGACACAGAGACCCTAACACAGATGCCAAAGCTTCTGGAGTCCCTGGCACAGATTCTGAAATGGATTGTGTATATGTCAGAGGTTCTTCTGTCTCTGGACTAAGTGGTGAAGGAACTGGTAATTTGGGAGAATCTTGTGTGGCTGACAAAGATTCTATGACCTCTTGGGTGACAGATGGTATTTCTGTACTATTTTGCATACATGCCCATATTTCTAGTGTGTCCTGGGAAGAATCAGAAAGTCCAAGATCTTCAGGATTGGATGGTAAATATCCTAAAGCCTCCTTTTCCAACCAGTGTCCTGGAGGCTCTTGAGGTAACAAGGAAGTTTCTGTAAGCCCTTGGGAAGATATTGATGTTTCTAGTACACCTTGGGCAGACATGGAAGGTCTCCAAGACATTAAGACAGAATGTTACTCTTTCAAATCCAATTGGACAGATGGAGAAGGTCCTGGACTCACTATGGTAGATGCTGAAATTTCCAAGCTCGTGATGAAGCATTGGATATTCCTGGATTGCCATGTGTACAGGTACAACCTTCCAGGTTCCCCTATAAAGACAGCCAAGGGCCTCCAGCTTCTTGAACAGATAACAAATGTCCTGGATTCCCTTGAGCAGATAGGGACAATGTCAAAGGCTCTAGGGCAGATGATATAGATCCTAGTGTTCCTCGATCAGATAAAGAAATTACCAAGGGTCCTTTGGAAGAATGCATAGATCCTGAAAGATCTGAAGTAGATGGATCTGTTTGTTGAACCCCTTGTAGAGAATTCAAAGACTCATTTGGTCCCTGGAATGAAGTTAAAGGTCCCTCTGTAGGTTTAGAGAGGTCTAAAGGCTCTTCTGTGGAAAGGGAAGATCCAAAAGGCTTAGGGAAGTAAGTGAGGAACTAAGTTGGGCAGAAATTGCAAGTTCCAGAGGTGAGTCATTGGATATCACATGTCCTGGGGTAGCTGTTGAAAATTTTTGTGCTCCTCATGCAAATGATGAATATCCTAGAGCCCCCTGGGGAGGCAGCAATGTTTCTACAGAGCCTGTGTATTTGCTGAAATCCTCAGAGATCCCTGGTCAGATCTCAAAATCCTTGCTGTATTTTGAGCAGGGTGGTTATATCCCTGACACACTGGTAAAGATGGTGAGTCTGCTACTGTGTAGTGTGTAGATGTGGAGTGAGTTCCTATACCTTGTGTATGTAAAGAAGGACTTGAAAACCTTTTGGAAGATGTAGAATGTTGGGTAGACCTTTGTGGACATGTGGACAGATGTATGGTCCCCTTGTGCAGAGACTGGGACTCACACCTCCTTGAGCAGAATCAGAAGATCCTGGAATCCTTTGTTCTGAGGATGAAAGACCCAGAGGATTATGAGAACATTCATAGCATTGTGATGTATTCATCATTGCCTGGGCTGAGATAGAAAGTTTCAGAGGCCCCTGGGCAGATTGCAAAAGTGCTAGATACCCTTGACCAAATGGGAAAGTCTTTGCACCTCCTTGGTCAGAACAGGAATGTCTACCAGGTGTTGGCGATGATGGTGGCAATGTTCCTAGATTTGCTGAAGTAGACTGAGAAGATGCTACAGCCTGCCTCACTTGTGGAAAAAGGCCTAAAGCACTGTGTGACTCTTCATATTGTGCAAATATCCCTGTGGCATCTGTTGAATTTTCTCGATTTCTTTGTTTGGGGAAAAAAGAACTTTGCATGAGCAAAGTTCCCTCTTGTGCCCTGGAAAATTTCTTGTGCTTTTGAAAAGATGACAAAGCTTCTAGAACCTCTGGAGTAGATACAAGATGCTCCTGAACACCCAGTACTGATGGTGTAGGATAAAAGGTTTCTTGAGATTTCTGGCTAGGTAGGAAAGTTCGAGAGTCCCTTGGGAAACCTGGGGATCTTTGTGCAAAATGATGGGCAGTTGGAGAAAATCCTACTTCTGTCTGACAAGAAGTTGGAGGATGCAAAGTATCTTGAGCAAATGAAACACTTTGTGTATTCCCCTGTTTAAAATTGGGCTTTTAGATACCCTTGGGAAAAACAGAAATGTCCGAAAGCCTCTTGGAAAGATGAAGAACCTAGGGTTCCTTGTGAAGATAAACAAATTCCCAGAGACATCTGCTCAGATGACACAGATTCTGGTCGCACCTGAGTATTTTGGGTAGACCCCAGATGTCCTGGAGTGGGAAGCAAAGCTCCCACAGTCTCCTTTGCAGACAGGGACTTTCCTACTGTGGCTTCTGCAGATAAAAAAATCCCCTCAGTGCCCTGAGCAGATGTGGAAGACCCTAGAGTTGTTTCTTTAGATTTAGTCACTTCTAGATGGCATTATTCAGTTGAACAAAGTCCTAGAGTTCCTTGCTCAGATCTCAAAGATGATGGTGACAACTGTAGTGATGTAGTAAGATCCAGGAGCAGTCCAGCACATCTGAAAGTGTCTGAAGTCCCTTGGGTAGATGGAGAACATTCATTTGTTTCTGAAACTGGTGGGGAAGGAGTTGAATGCAGTAGAGCCCCTTCAGCATATCCAGAATATGGGTCATTGCCTGGGCTGAGCTTGAAAGTGCCAGAGGCCCCTGGGCTGACTGCAAATGTGCTAGGGTCCCAGGACCAGATGGGAATGTTTCTGCACCTCCTTGAGTAAAAGATGAATGTGTACCAGGTTCTCGAGGTGATGGTGGCAAAGGTCCTAGAGTAGACAAAGCAGATGTAGAAGATTCTGTATTCTCCCTCACTAGAGGCAAAGGGCCTGAGGTAGTCTCTGTGTGATTACATTGCCCCAAGCCCAATAACCCTGAGGAATCTGCCGAAGGTTCTATTTTCCTTCGGGTGGATGACAAAGAACTTAGCACAGGCAAAGTCCCCTCTGCAGCTGTGGAAAAGTCCTTACACTTTTGAGAGGTTAGCACATATCCTTGAGAGTCTTTACTACATAGAGGATGGTCCTGAGAACCTAGTACAGATGGTGAATGTGTTACATATGCTGGTGAATATGGAATGGATTTTTGAGATTTCTGGCTAGGTAGTAATGTCCCAAAGTCCCTTGAGGAAAGTTGGGATCTTTGTCTAGAATGTTCAGAAGGGGGAGAAAACCTCATACCTTTCTGGCAATAAGTTGGATGTTGCACAGTCTTAGGAGAAAATGGCACAGTTTTTACACTCCCTTGCTTAGTTGTGGGCAGTTTTAGAGACCCTTGGTCAGAAAGGGAATTTCCAGAAGCCTCTGTGGAAGATGAAGAGCTTAGAGTTCCTGGTAAAGAGGAAGAAATTCCCAGAGGCTTCTGATCAGATGGAAAAGACTCTGAGACCACCCGAGTGATTTGGGTGGACCCTAAAGGTCCTGGAGTGGGAGGCAAAGTTCCCACTGTCTACCTTGCATACATGGACTTTCCTGCTTTGGCTTGTGCCAATAAGGAATGACCCCTAGTGCCCTGAGCAGATGCATAAAACCCTACAGTTGTTTCCTTAGATTTAGTCCCTTCAGGTATGCAAGGTCCCAGAGATCCTTGCTCAGATCTCAAAGATGATGGTGACACCTGTAATAATGTAGTATGATCCAGGTGCAGTTCAGCACATCTGGAAGTGTCTGAAGTCCCTCAGGTAGAAGGAGAATATTCATTTGTTTCTGAAACTGCTGGGGAAGGAGCTGAATGCAGTAGAGCCCCTTCAGCAGATCCAGAGATATGAGTCATTGCCTGGGCTGAGATGGAATGTGTCAGAGGCCCCTGGGATGATTGCAAATGTGCTAGGTTCCCGGGACTAGATGGGAATGTTTCTGCACCTCCTTGAGTAAAAGATGAATGTGTACCAGGTTCTCGAGGTGATGGTGGCAAAGGTCCAAGAGTAGGAAAAGAATATGTAGAAGATTCAGTATTCTCCCTCACTAGAGGCAAAGGGCCCGAGGTAGTATCTGTGTGATTACATTGTCCCAAGCCCAATATCCCTGAGGAATCTGCCGAAGGTTCTATTTTCCTTCGGGTGGATGACAAAGAACTTAGCACAGACAAAGTCCCCTCTGCAGCTGTGGAAAAGTCCTTACACTTTTGAGAGGATAGCACATATCCTTGAGAGTTTTTACTAGATAGAGAATGCTCCTGAGATCCTAGTACAGATGGTGAGTGTTTCCCATCTGCTGGTGAATATGAAAAGGATTTTTGAGATTTCTGGCTAGGTAGTAACGGCCCAATATCCCTTGAGGAAGCTGGGGATCTTTGTCCAGAAGGTTCAGAAAGGGGAGAAAATCTCATACATTTCTGGCAATAAGTTGGATGTTGCACAGTCTTTGGAGAAGACGGCACAGTTTGTACACTCCCTTGCCTAGTTGTGGACAGATTTAAAGACGTTTGGTCAGAAAGGCAATGTCCAGAAGGCTCTATGGAAGAAGAAGAGCCTAGAGTTCCTGGTGAAGAGGAAGAAATTCCCAGAGGCTTCTGATCAGATCTGAGTGATTTGCGTGGACCCTAAAGGTCCTGGAGTGGGAGGCAAAGTTCCCACAGACTGCTTTGCAGACATTGGCTTTCCTACAGTGGCTTGTGCAGATAAGGAATGCCCCCTAGTACCCTGAGCAGATGCAGAAAACCCTACAGTTGTTTCCTTAGATTTAGTTGCTTTAGATGAGAAAGGTCCCACAGTTCCTTGCTCAGATCTCAAAGATGATGGGGACACCTCTAGTGATGTAGTAAGATTCAGGTGCAGTCCAGCATATCTGGGAGTGTCTGAAGTCCCTTGGGTAGATGGAGAAAAAAAATACAGCAACTCATTCATCATCTTTACTTTGTGCTTGCAGGCTGGTTGCAATTATCTTGTAAGCATTAAAAATCAGTCTAACATACTGCCTATGTTCCATAGGGTTTCATTGATGTGAGGAAACATCATGACTCAGGCAACTCTTATAAGGAAAATTTAAATGAGGTTGTCTTACAGTTTCAGAGGGTCAGTAAATTATTATCTTGGTAGGAAGCATGGCAGCACCCCGGTAGAGGAGGTCCTGGAGAAGGAACTAAGTGGTCTATATCTTAGTCTGAAGGCTACCAGAAGGAAGCTTGTGGCCACAGGTAGCAAGGAAGAGGATTGATTTTTGTCTCTGAGCAGAGATTGAGCACTACACAAAAGCAAGCCTACACAATGATACACTTCCTCTAACAAGCCAACACCTTGTAATAATGCCACATACTATGGGCAAAAGATATTCTAATCAACACATTGCGTCATAGGACATAAAGAAAGATAATGCATGATTGCATTCCTCTAGTCACAGGTGCGACATACCTACAAGCTTATATGAACACACACACACACACACACACACACACACACACACACACACCCACCAATCGGATATGCACGTGCATACTTATATATTTGTCTATTTATTTACTTACTTACTTACTTACTTACTTACTTACTTACTTACTTACTTACTTACTTACTTACTTACTTTGTTTTAAATTTGTTGGGTAAGAACTTTCTACATACACATAAATGAGTTTTAGCAAATTCATCCCTATCTTCTCCTCCTTGAATTGTTACCCATTTCTCCTGTATCACTTTTATCCTTAATTACATTTTCATTTTTATATAGACGGCTGTGTAGTGCCATGCCCTGAGCAATCGCGTGCATGCCGCAAGCAATCACTGAGAAGAGCCGTGCATGCCATGAGCAATCGCCATTATAAGATGGTGCTGGCCTCCCCTGTGCCTAACTAGTAAACAAGCCTTGTACCCAGGTGCAAGAGTGAACTCACTCCTAGTCACTGGCCATTCTCGGGGCATAATAGTGGGGTGATGGGCAAGCAACGAATCAGGAGCTGTCACGTCACATCAGGTGCTGAAACGTCATGCTGTTGGCGCCATTTTCCCGGATCATGGTCTTCCTGATAAGTAAGCAATAAATCTTTTGCCACAGAAGATTCCGGTTTGTTACTTCTTTCTTGCCGGCCGAGTGGGATGCAATAAGTGGCACCGAGGAACCCGGAAACTTTATACCATCACACCAGTGCAAGGAAGATCCCTTGTTCGCGGGGCGGAATCAGAACTGCGGGATGAAAGGCTCTGTAAGGTACATACAGTTTTGAAATTTCTCCAGAGTTAGACACCCTTTTGATTGTTTGCACAGCGATTGCACTTTTCCTTTCAGTTTCGTTTTTCTTCCACTGCTTCCACTGCTGACTGGTTCTTAGTCACGGTCAGGCCTGGATAGCGCCTGGACAGCGACCAGTTTCAGTCACGGTCAGGACTGGACAGTGCCTGGACAGCGTCCATTTTCAGTCACAGTCAGGCCTGTACAGCGGCAGTATGAGAATCTCGCATTCTATAATAGTGGCCTTACACTCGGTCCTGAAGCAGTGTGGCCTAAAATGTGCCATTAATACCTTAGAGGGATTTGTCAGGGAGATAGACCATGTGGCACCATGGTATGCTTGCTTAGGGTCATTTAGGACTTTTCATGGGCCTTGATCCCGAGGAAAAGATATAAAAAGAGAAGAATGCCTTGGGAGAGATTAGAAAAGGGATGGAAAGGGAGAGAAGAAGGGAGATCCAGCTGGAGAGGCACATAAGGAAAGGAGCCTCTACGTGCCACTAGATGAGTTTAAGCAGCTAGCTCTTAGTAGCTCAGAATCTGATGAAGGGCTTAGCTCCTCTGAAGAAACGGACTTGGAGGAGGAAGCAGTTCATTATAAGGGAGAAAGGTACCTGCAAGATAAAATGCAAGCTACTCAGTACAGAAAAAGTCCAACAACGACTGGTGAAAGCCAGCTTGCTGCTCGGCCTCGGGATTGTTGGCTTCAGTGTCCTAGTGAACCTCTGCCTTATGTGCATAGGTAGTTGTCAATTTTTGCCTACACCTCATGTAGGGGTAAACCCTCGAGGCATCAGGCCATTACAAGTCTGGCAAATGGATGACACTCATATTTCCTCCTTTGGGAGAAATCAGTACTTACATGTTTCCTTTGACACCTGCAATGCTGTAATGTTTGCCACACCTTTAACAGGGGAAAAAGCCTCTCATGTTATACAGCACTGCCTAGAAGTGTGGAGTGCTGGGGCAAGGCCACAATTCTTAAAACGGTTAATGGAGTAGCATATACTTCTACTAAATTTCAACAATTTTGTCATTAAATGGATGTCACTCACTTGACTGGCCTTCCTTATAATCCTCAAGGACAAGGCATTGTGGAATGTGCCCACCACACACTCAAGTCTTGTCTTATAAAACAAAAAGGGGGAGTTGATGAGACTCTGCCCTCAGTGCCAAGAGTAGCAGTATCTATGTCACTCTTTACACTTAATTTTTTGAATCTTGATGAGCAGGGACGTTCTGCAGCTGAGAGACATAGCTCAGACCCTGATAGACCAAAAGAAATGGTCAAACGGAAGGATGTTTTAACTAGTCTCTGGAAAGGCCCGGATCCTATCTTAATCAGATCCCGGGGAGCTGTTTGTGTTTTTCCACAGAGTGAAGACAACCCATTTTTGCTGCCGGATTGACTCACCAGCAGGATATTCATCAAGGATGGTGCAAAAATGCTGACCTCCTGAGGACTGTTCCTGATCCTGACAATGCTGAACTTGTCTCAGGTTCCTAGTATAATGGGTGAACAGATATGTGCTATTCTCTCGACTTTCCCTAAACCAATGTCAGTTCGCCATGATACTATAGTTTTTCCAAAATTCTTTACTACTAATAAAACAGTAGATTTGCCATATTTACCCTATGATCCAAATCGTTATTATCATTAGGAGAAAATCACTCCTTACTAGAACAGGGTTTTTTATGTTTTCAAATTAATGGACAAGGACATTGTATCAACCTCCCAGCCTGAGCTTTAGGGAGGTTTAATGAGCACCTAGGAGGTTGGGTGAGCACAACCCAAGATACTTCTAATGTAGATATAACCTTTACAAATCGGACCTTTTGGCAGGATGCAATTTGGGTTAATGGTACATTTGTACCACCTAACTTTTCAGACAAAGAACGTCCCCACCAACCAAAAATAGCCCCTCATTGTGTCTTGGAAGATGAAGGTCTGATCCTGCCTTGGTCTGATTGTCAATCCTCCATCACTTGTTGGGCAGATCAGAGTAAAACTTTTTTCCTTTTCTTCCAACATGACAGATGACCCAAAGAATGAATTTTTTATGAAAAAGAGATTTTTCATTCAGGACTTTAGAATGCATTCCTTTCACAAGTGGGTGCTTTGAGGAGTCAATGGCAATTGTACAGATTTCAATCCTTTGATTTTTATCCAGGGAGGAGCAGTTGTAAAGGCTTCTTTTACTGGCATCTCAAGATTTGCTCAGCATTGGGGAATACATGATGCCTCCCAGGACTCTTATGGACATACTAGTATCAGAGTAGAGATCACTGGGTTCAATAAAACTTTGGTAAACCAGATTAATTATACATCTCCCCCAGTCTGTGTTTACCCCCCTTTCTTGTTTATATTCTTTCACGTGATTCATTTGAAGTCTGTTCCAATGATTCTTGATGGATTTCTCAATGTTGGCATGTAACAATAAACACCCATGCCATGGTGCCACGGATCCCACTTTGGGTCCCTGTTCTGATGGAAACACCCTCCACCTTGAAAGTAAATGGGAGAAATGCCCTAAAGATACATGAAGTACACACTAGATTAGTTGAAAAGTGGAAAATTAGCTGATAAGAGCAACTGTTGTTTGGGCAGTGGTGCTTTATGTCTTTAATCCTATCACTTGGTTGGCAGAGGCCAAGAATGTCTGAGTCTGAGACCAGCTTGGTATACAGAGTGTGTTCCAAGACAGCCAGGTCTACACAGAGAAACCCTCTCTCAAAAAATAAACAAACAAACAAACAAACAAACAAACAAAAAGCACCTGTTCTATGAAGAGGACCTGGCACAATGCACCCACATAGTGGCTTACAATTTATGCACAGCTACAGTTTTAGAGAATCAGTGCTCTCTTTTAGCCTCTGTAGGCTATAGAGGCATAAGTGAGAGAGAGGGCATGAGCAGACTAGCACAGAAGTGAGAGAGGGCATAGCACATAGGTGAGAGAGAGGTCCTGAGCACTCTAGCACATAAGGGAGAAAAAGGGGCTGGGCATCCAAGCACATAAGTGAGGGAGAGAGGGCCTGCACATCCTAGCACACTCTTGTAATCAAGCTCAGTACTAGGAAGGTTGAGGTGGGAGTTTACCAGGGATTGTAGGGAATCTGGATGTTCTCTACTGATCTATTAGGACAGCATGGACTGTTCTGTTGTGGGTATGTACATACAGAAAAAGTACACACATTTTAATTTTTATGCACATAAATAAATAACAAAAATTATTACAGTTGAAATTAGCAGTGCCATTTCCAGTACTTTCATGTTACACATTTGTTCATGTTTTTTCAATTCTGCAAATGCTTATCAACCTAGAAACTGGAAATCATTTGTCTTAAAGATGGTAGCTCATTTCCACCTCCTGAGACCTCCCTTCTAATCAATGGGGCCTGGTACTCCATGACAGCATACACAGGGTATATTCAGCCAAAGGGTGAAATCCCTGGATGAGACCTGTTTTCTCCATCTGGCATCACAAAGGGTCCTCAGAGACATGTGGGTCTCTCCTGATAACATTTTATTTATTTGTTTGTTTGTTTGTTTGATTTTGTTTTGTTTTTTATTTTTGTTATTGTTTTGTTTTTTATTTGTTTTATTTTTGTTTTGTTTTTTGTTTTTGTTTTTGTTTTTGTTTGTTTGTTTGTTTGTTTGTTTGTTTTTCCCATTGAGCAGACAAGCAAGGAAAGGTGTGGTTGTGAAGGAGTTCACTTCTGAATGACCTGGAAGAGATAACCAGCTCTGATCAGGGTTATTGGACTGTTAAAGGATGTGTGACTGGAGGGAAATCTCAGTCGCAAGAGGCCACTATGTGAGGAAAAACCTCCCGATCTGCATTTCCTACGGCTTCTGAGGGTTAAATGAAGGAGGAAGATTATATTTATTTATTTTTCCTTTTTTTTTTAACTAAGAAGACATTATAGTTTTTAAGAGAAGAATGGCTCTTAAGAAAATAATGGTGATTCCAAAGGAAGATTACTTATTACTTTTGGACTTTGATGATGAAGAAGATGACATAAATATTTCGGAGGAGTCTCTTTCTGAAGGTTACTGCATATTCAGTGTTGGGTATTAATTGTGTGTTGTGCAGTTCACTAGACTTTTACCTAGTCACCTGAAATGGAAGAAATCCTTTCTCAGAGATTTTATATAGTTCATTTGAAATTTTACCTATCTATCTATATCTATATATTCCTATACCCGAGTTTTAGCAACACATATAACTACTCTTGACATCGTAGTCAGAATATGTTGATAAAAAATAACTTGTTATGATTTTGCCACTGGAAAATACCTGAACATTGTTCCAATAATATGTTTGCAAAACTTGAATTTATTTCAAGAACATTACAAATTATTTATTTCATTCTTTTTTTTTATTATTTATTTTCTTTTTTTCTTTTTTTTACATTTCAAATGTTATTCCCTTTTCTGTTTTCCCCTCCAAAAATCCCAGTCCTCTCCCCTCTATCCCTGCTTTCCAACACACCTACTCCCAATTCCTGGCCCAGGCATTCCCAAAACTTGGTCATAGTAACTTTACAAGAACAAGTGTCTCTCCTCCCATTGATGACATACTAGTCCATCCTCTGCTACATATGCAGCTGTAGGCATAAGTCACAACTTATGTTTACTTTGATTGGAGATTTAATCTCAGGGAACTCTGGGAGTACTTGTTAGTTGTTTTTCCTCATAGAATGTTCCTTGTGTACTTTCTCTAGCTCCATAATTAGGGACCCTGTGCTCAGTCCAATGGATTTCTTTGAGCATCCACTTCTGTATTTGTCAGGAAATGGCAGATCGTCTCAGGAGACAACTATATCAGTCTTCTGTCCCTAAGCTCTTGTTTGGCTGTTCAACAGTATCTGGGTTTGGTGGTTGTTTATGGTATGGATCACAGAATGAAGCAGTGTCTGGATTCCTTCAGTCTTAGTTCCAAACTTTTTCTCTGTAACTCTTTCCATGGATCTTTTGTTCCCAATTCTAAGAAGGAACAACATATCCACACTTTGGTCTTCCTTCATGTTGAGTTTCATGGGTTTTGCAAATTTTACCTTGTTTTTTTCTGAGCTTCAAGGATAATATCCACTTATCAGTGAGTATATATCATGTGCTTTCTTTTGTGATTGAGTTATCTCACTTAGGAACATATCATCCAGATCCATCCATTTGTCTAAGAATTTCATGAATTCATTGATTTTAATAGTGATGTAGTATTTCATTATGTAAATGTACTATATTTTCTGTATTCATTCCTCTGAAGACAGGCATCAGGTTTATTTTCAGCTTCTTGGTATTATAAATAAGGATGCTATGAACATAGTGATGCATGTATCCTTATTACAAGTTGGAATATCTTCTGGATATATGCCAAGGAGGACTATTGCTGGATCTTCAGTAGAACTATTACCACTTTTCCGAGGAAACCCCATCTGCTTTCCAGAGTGGTAGTACCAACTTGCAATTCCACAAGCAATGGAGGAGTGTTCCTACTTCATCACATACCCACCAGCAACTATTGTCATCTGAGTTTTAGATCTTAGCCATTCTGACTCTGTGAGGTGGAATCTTAGGGTTATTTTGACTTTCTGTTGCCTGATGATTAAGGATTTTGAACATTTATGAGGTGCTTCTCAGCCATGCAGTGTTTCTTAATTTAGAATTCTTTGTTTAGAACCGTCCCCATTTTTTAAAATAGTGTTATCTGATTTTCTGGAATCCAGCTTCTTGAGTTCTTTGTATATATTGAATATTAGTCCCTTATCTGATTTAGCATTGATAAAGACTTTTTCCCCGATTTGTTCTAATGATAGTGCCCCTTGCCTTACAGAAGTTTTGCAATTTTTGAGGTCCCATTTGTCTATTTTTAATCTTATAATAACAGCCATTGCTGTTTTGTTCAGGAATATTCCCCATTTAACCTTGTCTTCGAGGCTCTTCCACACTTTCTCCTCTATAAGTTTCAGTGTCTCTGGTTTTATGTGCAGTTCCTTGATCCAATTAGACTTGAGCATTGTACAAGGAGATGAGAACAGATCAATTTGCTTTCCTCAATATGCTAACTGCCAGTTGAGCCAGCACCATTTTTTGAAAATGCCATTTTCTTTCCACTGGGTGGTTTTATCTCCTTTGTAAAAGATCAAGTGACCACATGAGTTTGGGTTCATTTCTCTGTCTTCAGTTCTGTTCCATTTATCTACCTGTCTAACACTATTCCTGTACCATGAAGTTTTTATCATAATTGCTCTGTAGTACAGCTTGAGGTCAGGCATGGTGATTACAAAAGACATTCTTCTATTGTTGAGTATAGTTTTGGATATAGTAGGTTTTTTTTTTTCAAGATGAATTTGCAAATTGCCCTTTCTAACTCAGTGAAGAAATGAGTTGGAGTTTTGATGGTGATTGCAATGCATATCAGATTGCTTTTTGAAAGATAGCCATTTTTACTATATTAATCCTGCCAAATCATTAGCATGGGAGATTTTACCATCTTCAGAGATCTTCTTTGATTTCTTTCTTGAAGAATCATGAAGTGTTTATCATACATATATTTCACTTTCTCAGAGTCACACCAAGGAATTTTATATTATTTGTGACTACTATGAAGCACGTTTTTTCCTAATTTCTTTCTCATACTATGTGTCTTTTCTGCAGAGAAATTCCACTGTTATGTTTAAATTTATTCTAAATTCAGCTCCTAAGCTGAAAATGTGTATCAGGATTAGGTTTTCTCTGTTGTAATTTTTGGGGTCATAGATACATGCTATCATATCTTCTGGAAATAGAGAAATTTTGACTTCTTCCTTTCCAATTTGTATTCATCTGTTTTCGTTTTGTTTTGTTTTGTTTTGTTTTTTTTGTTGTTGTTGTTGTTTTGTTTTGTTTTGTTTTGTTTTTTTGTGTAATTACTCTGGCTAGTATTTCAAGTACTCTATTAAATAGGTAGGGGGAAAGTGGGCAGCCTTGTCCAGTCCCAGATTTTAGTGGGATTCCTTCTGGTTTCTGACCATTTAGATTAAAGTTAAATCCTGGGCCTTCTTTTCTTTTCTTTTCTTTTCTTTTCTTTTCTTTTCTTTTCTTTTCTTTTCTTTTCTTTCCTTTTCTTCTCCTTCTTTTTATTTTTTTTTAGGTGTATGCCTTGAATTCCTGGTCTTTCCTGGACTTATGAATGGCCATTGTATTTATCCAACTATTTGCTCAGCATCTAATCGAATAATCATGGGGTTTTTGTACTTGAGTTTTTTTGTTTTGTTTTTGTTTTTGTTTTTGTTTCTATAATGGATTTAATTGATGGATTTTCGATATTAAACTCTCCCTGAATCATAAGAAGGAGGCCAACTAGGTCATGATGGTTTATCCTTTTGATGTATTCTCGGACGCGTTTTGAAAGGATTTTATTTAGTATTTTTGCATCGATATTCATAATGGAAATTGGAATAATTTTTCCTTTCTTCATTAGGTTTTGTATAGTTGTAATCTTGCTTCATAGAACATATTAAATAGTGTTCCTTCTCTTTTAATTTTGCATAATAGTTTGAGGAGTATTGGTATTAGGTCTCCATGAATATCTGATAGAATTCTGAACTAAACCCATCAGACCCTGGGCTTATTTTTGGTTGGGAGACTATTAACGATTGCTTCTAATTCTTTAGGGGTGTTATGACCCACACTACAGTCTTGCCAGAAAGAATGCCCACAGGACACTCGGATCCTTCTGCAGTAAAGCTTTAAGGCATCTCGAGAGATAGATGATCAGCTTCAGGACAGGAGACCCAGAGAGCAGAAAACCCCTCCCTTATATAGGCTGTGAAGACAGAAGTATGGTTGGAGACGTGCACCACCGGAATTGTCTGCCCACCATCAGACTGATGATGCCATTGGAGAGACAGGGCTCAGGTAACGGAAAGATACCCCAATGCCTGTGCACACTCACCACGAGCAATAGTGACAATGGTGTTGTGAGCACCATCTTGTAATGGTGGCCGTGAGGACGGCTCCTCACATCTCACCCTTTTTTTTATGTTAGAAGCAACAGGCCACACAGTATGGAGAGTGGAGATAGAGGTCAAATTCCGAGTGTGCAAGCATAGGGGCCTTACACAAAACCTCCTCCCAGGCTCGTCACCCAGAGGGGTCTTGGTCAGCTCCCCTGTCGTTTTTCCTGGGGGAAGGACACTAGGACACTCAACCTTCTTGAAAGATGACATATCTCCCAGAAAGAAGCTCAAATTAGACCACAACGCCATTCCAGTGCAGTGCTTAGCCCCAAAACTCTCCTGGGCTGTTAAAGCACACCCGCTCCAACCCATGCAGCAAGACTCGCCTCAGGGTTTTGTGGAGCTGGATGTCCAGCAACCTTATTGCTTGAGCATCATCAATATTCATATATCGGGGGAAACACCCTGCTCCAAAGCAACAAGTGCCTGGGTTACTACCATCCTGTCCCTCCTTGTTTGGGATTTAAGTTTGCAGATCATCCATAGTAGGAGCAATACTCCACTGTACACAGCCACTCCAAACAAACCACCCCCACCCATTGCTTGAAGTAGGAGAATGCTGCAGAAATCCAGGTAGAAAATCCTTCCATCAATGACAGGTCAAGACATGTTGAATCGACTTATAAGATGGTGATCCTCAGCTCCCGGAGTGTCTGTTCAAATTCTATGGTCCAATTCTGTAACAAATAACAAGACAAAGCCTTTTACAGGTTAGCTGCTCTTGTAAAATTCTGAAATTGTAGTAAGGTGATACAGACGCTAGGCAGCTTATGTTTGCAACCCAGCTGAGGCATTTGCCAAAGAATATACACCTGCTCTTGGACCAGATCGATCCGTTGGTTTACCAACATGAGGCCTCTCTGTATCTGGGAGTTGGCCATGGTCTGGCTGTTCAGGGCCAATGTCACTCTTGCCGAAAGGTCATTTTATAGTTTGCGTTGTCTGAACCATAGCAGACAAGGCAAGGGCCGAAACAGTGACAGAGGCAGCTATTGCTGCTATTGCTACCAAGCCAACTATAATAGCAGAGATTCCAAAATCTCTCTTTTCTCTAAATAAGCTTAAATTCTAGAGGCTTCCACAGGAACTGGAACAAATCTAGGCACATGAGTAACCAAAGCAAAGGGATACTTAGTAGCATCCCAACACAGGGTATAGAAACTTTAATTAAGCAAGCAATCTAACTCTAATTGATTATTATTTAAACTTTTATTACTTACCACCCACAGAAAGGGGGCCAAACACAAACCGGGGTGACAGTATAATTCACCCTTTTAAATGCTTTATATTTAGTATTAGAGGAGGAGTGATCGAATGACCCCAAACCAGCACTCAAAGTGCCCTACCTCTCAAAACCCATTTGGCCCTTTTCACTATATCCACCTTCAATCATGGCCATAGGTGAAAGATCGGTACAGCTCTCATTAACCCCACAAAGTAACCATTGATCAAAAGGGTTAGCATCTGCCCGATCAGGATCCATGAAGTTAAAATCATGTCCAGCAAGGATTTCATTAATCTCTACACTTACATGTGGGGAAAAGGAAAAAAAAATCCTTCAACCACCCAAAGGGTTTTTCTAGCCTGGCACCCAGTCCAAGGAAGCATGGAGTCCTCCGAGGATCTTCCTTTACAAAAGGGTGCCATTCTGGGTTGCTGGGGCAGTGCTTTCCTGGATTTATGACTAGGCCTCCAGCCTTGGATTATCAAGGCATTGGCTATTATTTCAGAGTGGGTTCCCCAAGCAGCTGCTTTCAACCAGGCCACTGATTGATTTTATAAGGATATACACTGGCGTTGGTCTTTCAATTCAGAGATCATTACAAAGCACAGGCTTCCTTTGAGGGAGAAGTTCTGTTTTCCATCAGAACCTGAATTTGTCCATCTAATGGTAAAAAGGCAAGTCCCAGCTCCCTATCAGTAGTAAAGAAATGTGGAAAAACTTGTGCACTGTGCATGACAGGCATGAACAGAATGCTAGACATAATACCCCAACACAATTCCCCCGATATACTAGGAACCATGATCTCCAGTAGAAGGGTCATTATCCATCGTTGTTTCCAGAATTCCCTCTTTTGTCCACATCTTCTGAAGGGGAGATCCTTCAGATGAGGCATTCTGGAACCCAAAGGGGATTGTCTTCTTCCAGTGGAAAGACACAAATAACTCCTTTGGATCTTATTAAAATAGGATGCAGGCCTCTACATTTTCCAGTTAAGACAACTTTCCATTTCATAATTTCTCTAGATCTGTTTGGTTCTGAACAGTGATGATCAGCTGTAGTGTGGCCTTGCTCATCAATATTCAAAAAATTAAGAGTAAAGAGTACCATGGAGATGTCCACTCTCAGTGTTAAGGGTAAGAGCCTCATCGACTCACCCTTTCTTTTTGATAAGGTAAGTTTTAACAGTGTGGTGGGAACGTTCCACAATGTCTTGTCCCTGTATGGCAAACCAGTTAAATAAGTTACATTCTTCTGTAGACAGAATTGTTGAAAATTTTGAGAGGTGTAGGCCAGTCCATTATCTGTTCTAAGAAATTTGGTTTGTCCCCAAGCACTCCAAGCTTCAAGGCAAAGTTGAATTACATGTGTGGCTTTTTCTTAGTAGAGGATCAGTTTTACTGCCCTCTTTTCTCTCTCCCCTTCCTTCTGAATCCCTGGGAGGGCCCTTTTTCTTAGACATGTCTTTCTTTTTTCGAGCTCCCATTCTCTCATTCTGTTAGGTTTCTGACATACTGGCCTGAACCTCTTCTAGTATTCCCTGTCCCTCCACATTGGCTGTTTGGCAGGTTTCATCCTCTAGACAGTTTTATATCAGCTTGCAAATGCCTTGGTGCCCAGGCGTAAGTCTCCCTCTTCATGCTTAAGGTCAAGGTCACTTCCTAGCTTACTACATAACGCTACAGTTAGAGACCCCGAACAAGAATACCAGGGAGAAATGCGATCCACTTCCTTAACAAAGTTCTGCAGTGTACTGGAGGCAACCTGCCTGTAATGCAGTGATCACTGACTGTGAGGAGGCCATGATAGAGTGAGTCCCTGCTACGATCTACACCCCATTTATAGTACTCCTTAAGCAAAGCGAAAGTAAACACAGTGCTCTGTTCCCTTGTCTACGGAAGGCTTAGAAGATACCTCAGTGCTGCCACTTATCTACGTCGGACTGACAACACCTCATTTTTCAGCACCAGCCTCGATGGACCTCATATTTCAGCACAAGCCTCGATGGACAGAATAAGAAACAGAATGAGGGCCAGGGCAACCAAGACTAGAGCTTCTACTGCCCCTTCCTAGGGTGCATCTAGATTAAGACCGAAATCAATAGAAATAAGAGGGTCACGATGAGACATACCTCTCCAAACTTACCTTTTCCCTGCAGTTCTGAATCCACCCCATTTCCAGGGGTTCTCCTCAATGCCAGCGATGTTGATCCTGGTTTTATGGCACCAATTGACCTGCGCTACCATCTCGCCAGCAAGAACACATGCAGGACACTCAGATCTTTCTGCAGTAAAGCTTTAATACATCTCCAGAGATAGATGAACAGCTTCAAGACAGGAGACCCAGAGAGCAGAAAACCCCTCCCTTATATAGGTTGCAAAGTATGGTTAGAAATACGGTTGGAGACGTGAATCACCGGAATTGTCTGCCCACCATCAGCCTGATGACGCCATTGGAGTGGCAGGGCTCAGGTAATGGAACGATACCCTGACGCCTGAGCGTACTCACCATGAGCAATGTTGACAATGGTGTTGTCAGCACCATCTTGTATTGGTGACCGTGAGTGCGGCTCCTCACAGTGGTAGAAGTAATTGCAGGGTTTCTCTGATCCTGATTTGAATTTGGTACCTGATATCTGTCTAGATAAGTGTCCATTTTATCCAGACTTTCAAGTTTTGTTGAGTACAGCCTTGAATAGTAGGATCTGATGATATTTAAAATTTACTAAATTTCTGGTGTTATTTCTCACTTTTCATTTCTGATTTTGCTAAATTGGATGCTGTCCTTGTGTTCTTTATTTAGTCTGTCTAATGGTTTATCTATCTAGTTGATTTTCTCAAAGAAAAAGCTCCCAGTTTGTTTGATTATTTTTGTATTGTTCCTTTGTTTCCACTTGGTTGATTTTAGCACTGAGTTTGATTATTTCCTGACTTCAACTCCTTTTGGGTGAATTTGCTTCCTTTTGTTCTATAGTGTTAAGGTGTGATGTCAACCTACTCCTATATCCTCTCTCCGGTTTTTTTTAGAGGCATTCAGAGAGAGCTATGAGTGTTCCTCTTAGGGCTATTTTCATTGTGTTCCATTACTTGCAGTATGTTGTAGCTACATTTTCATTAAACTCTGAAAAGTCTTTAATTTAGTTCTATATTTCTTCCTTGACTGTTTTGTCACTGACTACATTGTTGTACACATTCCACGTGTATGTGCGTTTTCAATTATTTATATTATTGTTGAAGTTAGTCTGTGGTGATCTGATAGGAAGCAGAAAATTATTTCAATAATTTTATATCTGTTGAGGCATGTTATGTGACTGAGTGTATGGTCAATTTTGGAGAAGGCATCGTGAAGTCCTGAGAAGAAGGGACATTCGTTTGTTTTAGGATAAAATGTTCTATAGATATCACCTAAACGTATTTGCTTCATAAATTCTGCAAGTTTCACCATGTATCTTTTTAGTTTTAGTTTCCAGGATCTGTCCATTAATGAGAAAGGGGTGTTGAAGTCTTCCAATATTATTGTGTGTGGTACAATGTGAGTTTTGAGCTTTACTAAAGTTTCTTTTATGAATGTGGATGTCATTGCATTTGGAGTATATATGTTTAGATTTGGGAGTCCATCTTGGTAAATATTAACTTTAATGAATATGACATTTCCCGCCTTGCCTATTTTAATAACTTTTGGTTGAAAGTCAATTTTATTTGATATTAGAATGGCTGCTCCACCTTATTTCTTCGGATCATTTGCTTGGAAAGTTCTTTTCCAGCCTTTTAGTCTGAGGTAATTTCTGACTTTGTCCTTGGTGTTTGTTTTTGGTATGCTGAATATTGCTTACACATCCATTTTTTTATTCTATGCCTTTTTACTGGTGAACTGAGTCCACTGATATTAAGAGATCCTAAGAAAAGTCCTTGTTGCTTCCTGTTATTTTTGTTATTAGAGTTGGAATTTTGTTCATGTAGCTATCTTCTTTTAGGTTTCCTTCACCTTTAATTTCTTCTTTTTTCTCGAGTGTAATTTCCCTCTTTATATTGAAATTGTCCCTTTATTATCGTTTGATGTGCTGGATGCATTGGAAGATATTGTGTAAATATTGTTTTGTCACAGAATACCTTGTTTTCCCAAGCTATGTTAAAAGAGTTTTGCTTCATGTCTTGGCTGGCATTTCTGCTCTCTTACATTCTGTATGACTTCAGCCCTAGATTTTCTCCTTTCATAGTCTCAGGGGAGAAGTTATGTGTAATCCTGATAGATCTTGCTTTATATATTACTTGACCATTTTCCCTTACTGCTTTTAATATTCTTTCTTTGTTTTGTGCATTTGGTGTTTTGACTATTATATGATGGCAGAAATTATTTTTTTCCGGTCCAAATAATTTGGCGTTCTGTAGTCTCCTTGTTTATTCATGAGCATATCTTTCTTTAAGTTAGGGATGTTTTTTCTATAATATTGGTAAAAATATTCACTAGCCCTATAATTTGGAAACCTTACTTCTTATCTATGCCTATACTGGATTTCATGTACGTAATTATGTCATTTCTAAAAGCTGTTTCAAAAATTCACCTGGGCAGTATTTCCTGAGAAATTCAAATCATTAATACTTTATTCCCTTTTACTAATATAGCATATTATGTTTCCATTTTCTGTTGTCCATATAGTACAGAGCCCAGCATTTGACAAAGATGAGAATATATCACCTCAGGTAGAAACAGATGAAGATACGGTGTAATATTTTCAATTTTTTCCCATTTCAATAGAGTACTTCAAAAGTGGTGTTTGTGATCCCTTGACTGGAGAAGTAGATTCAGGAAAAAGAGTAATTCAGGGTCAGATGCTCTTATATGTGTAGTTCAAGACCAGATTGTGGTCCTTTAGACCTTGTAAACACAAAAACATAGCAACTAGTACAATACAACCACCTGAATGAGATGTTCCCAGATATACACACAAAGAAAAGGAGAACCATTATAAAAATAATAGAAGGACCATTTGGGAAGAAGAAGGATCTCAGCAATGGTAGTACAGTTATGAAGAAGTGCTGTGAGGTGTAAATGTATGAATTGTTTAAAGTAAATATTACAAGTTTTTTTTGGAATTCTACCATGTATTTTATATGGATATGACATATGGTTCAAATCAAATATTATATATTCATTAAAAATAATTAAAATAATTTTCTGTGTAAAGTTTTTTGTGTGGTAGAAAAAATGTCCTATGGTGAGACTCCAACTTAAAGTGTATCTCGCAAGAAGGTAAATCCCCTAGACGTTTCCCAAGCTTGTTTTCCCTGATCTCTGAAAATACAGCTAGGAAGAAGCTCTTTGTTCTCTATAGCCAGCAAAAAGGCTTTTTGTTTCTATACTTTTCAACCAGAGATGCCTGCCTTCCTGTGCCAAGGACAAGGAGATAAAAATTTAGAAAGGACTCACGCCCCACTCCTGCCTTGTAAATTTCACCAAGAACATCAGGAAGAGAAGAACTCCCTTGCCCACATTTCCCAACTCCTCCCAACTCTCCTCCCAACTCCTCCCAATTCCCCAGCTAGCTGCTAAAAGCCCCTTACTGTCACAGCTCGGTGTCAAACTCCCCTGCCCTGCTAGGCAGAGTGACTTTGTCCTCAGCCAGCTAATAGTAAAACCTCTTGCAGTTTGCATCAGTTGTGGTTTTCTCTTGGGTCATTGGGGTGCTGGCCAGCTCATCCCGGGACTTGAGAGGAGGCCCAGCTTCTGAGGTCTTACATTTGGGGGCTTCTCCACCATGATTTTTGGCCTACCCCAATTCTCAGAGACCCTGCTTGGAGGTAGGATTCTATCTTTGTCTGTATCTTTGTCTCTATCTATTTCTATAACTTTCCTCTATCTTTGTCTCTATTTTTTTGTGCCAGCTCTGTTTGAATTCACTATTCTCCGTTTGCAGTTGTAAATGCTCGTGAGAGCAACGAACTCCCTTTTTCAGATGGAAAAGGGTTACTGACAGACATGTCAGGAGAAACCGGCTGCCACCCTTTGGGACATCCCAGGAGTTCTGAGGGAGTTCTAGGGATACCTGGAGATCTCCTATCAGTGTGCCAAGTGAGAGTGTGCTCACTCGGCTGTCTGTTTCTGTTACTGGGTGCCAAGTGAGTGTGTGCTTTCTTGGCCATCTTATTGGGGCCTGGTCTTGGTTATTGTAATCTTTTTTGTGTATATGTTTTTTTTTTCCCTGTATGTGACTCTGATGATGGGACCGACTATTATCATGCCCCTTGGACTGACCCTTGATCACTCGACTGAAATTAAGACTAACATTCACATTCTCTCTGTGGATGTCTGAAATCGATTTTAGTGAACTTTCTGATCTACAGAATGGCCAGCTTTGATGATAGTTGGCCACTAGAGGGCACTCTTTGTTTGGTTCTGTTTTCAGCTCTTAAAGTTGTTTTACAGAGGGGACCAGGGTCTCAGCCAGATTACGTGCCATACATTCTCATCTAGAAAAATTTACCACAGGATCCCCCCTCTCCCATCCTGTTTAGAGCCTTGGGTTAAAAAGAATAATCCAGGCTCACCAGTCCTGGCCCTCTGCCACCCAGAGGTGAAAAAAAAAGTTAAAACTGGCACAGGTTGAACTGCAGCCCTCGGTTTCTCCCAAGATCTATCCAGAGTTAGAAGAACCTCCAAAATGGCATAGCACCCCACCCCCATATTCCCAACTGGTCCCCTCCAAGAACTCTCAACAGGGTGCCACTAGATATTTGGGGAGGGACCAGTTGCTAAAGCCCAAGGCCAGCGAGCTCGAAGCCCAGAGTGACCAGATTCAACCATTGCACTGCCTTTATGTACTTATGACCCTCCTCCAGCAGGCCCCAGACAACTGCTGACCCTTCAGTAATAGCCCTTTTCCTCCTCTGAACTCTATAACTGGAAGGCTAATCACACCTCCCTTCTTTGAAAACCCCTCTAGCCTGCTAATCTAATGGAATCTCTCATATTCTCTCTTCAGCCTACTTGGGATGACTGTCAGCAGCTACTGATTCTTTCACCACAGAGGAGAAGGAGAGGATTCTGAGAGGAAAGAAAGAGCATGCTGGGGGCCAATTGACTACCAATAAAACTTCTGAATGAAATGGATGCAGCCTTCCCTCTGACATGTCCTGACAGGACTGACCATATGGAGCAATTGACAATTTTCTGCTGGGCTCTGATAATAGGACTGAAAGGAGCTGGCAGGTGCCCCACCAATTTGGCCAAGGTAAGAGAGATCCTACAAGAGAAAAAGGAGCCCCCAGCAGTGTTTTTAGAATACCTCTGAAAGGTATAGAGGTGTTACACTACCTTTGACCCTACTTCGGCGTGCCAGCAGGTGACAGGTGTCATGGCTTCCATTGGGCAGTATTCTTCTGACATTAGGAAAAGGTTACAGCGTCTAGAGAGTCCGAAAACATTATCTTTACAACATCTGTTTAAGGAGTCAGAGAAAGTGTACCATAAGAGAGAGAGTGACAAGTCAGCACCAGGGTATATTATGCTCTGAGTCTGCAGACACGCTTAAGGTCCCCAAAAGACCCTCAATGGGATCATAAGACCTCTGGTGAACGGAACACAACCTCTGCTCCAATCCAATCTCACAGGTTCTGAGACTGCATTAATTAGGGAAGCAGAAAAACTGGCCTGACAATGGTCACAAGTCCCTCTGGTCTGTGCCAGCACCTGGCCAACTTGTTGGACAGAGTCTGAGGACAGCCCCAAGGTCCTCACAGAAACATCCACGAGATCTTAAGGCCTTTGTGAATGGAAAACCACTTCTGCTCCAATCCTATCATGCAGGACCTGAGACTGCATTCATTAGGGAAGCAGATAAACCGGCCTGACCAGGGTCACAAGTGCCTTCCAATCCATTACAGCACCGGGCACCTTGGGGACAGAGTCTGTGGACAACCCAAAGGTCCCCACAGGACTCTCCATGGGATCTTAGTACCTCTAGTGAGTGGATTACAACATCTGCCAGGAGGAAGGTTCGAACACCAGATATCTGGGACCCTTCTCTGCAAGAGGAGATCTTGCCTGCAGAGAGTACTCTGAACACTCAAACTCAGGAGAAAACTAGTCTCCGAAGTCTGCTGATAGAGGCTAACATAATCACCTGACCATCGTTATGGCAACTATTAGAAAACAAAGAATTTAATTGGAGACTTTGTTACATTTTTCAGAAGATTGGTCAATCATCACGGGAGGTACCCCATCACTGGAGCAATAGAGAACTATTGATCCTTAGGCAAAGAGAGAGATTCCGCCATTGTATTGGCTTCTTGAAAACTCAAACTCATCCTTGTTGACACACCTATCCTCCAATGAAGCCACACCTTCTCGTATTCCTTCTAATCTTTAAACTCACTGCCACTTCCTGGTAATGAAATATTCATATATATGTGTCTATAGGGGATTTATTATTCAAACCACCACTTTTCCCATGGCTCGATCAGCTATTTTTTTTTAAATATAACCTAAAGGGCTCCCATTTATTAAGGACTACTTATGAGCTTAGCCACAGTGATGGGCCCTCCCACATCAATCATTAGACTAGAAAATAACCCATAGACTTACCTAATGACTAAGTGATTGGAGATAGATGTTCAATTGTTCTCTCTTCTCAGGTAACTGTAGATTGTCAAGATGGGAAAAAAATAATGTTCCATCACAGTAATGTTTAACTTACTCCATAGCCTACACAAACATTACTCAACACCATCTATTGCATTCTGCCCCTGCATAGACACACTTCCATGTATGGCATAAGTGAAGGGTGACTACCTCCATCAGCAAGGATACTCAATAATATGTGACATGAACTGAATATTTCCTATAGCCTCACAACCCCCACATTCTACTGTGTGTTACACTTATTGGGGGACTTGCTAATCTGTCCAATATCCTGCCACCAAAGCTATGACAAAAAAAAATCCTCATCATAAAATCATTTAATGATTTTAACACATTTTCACCTCCGTTCCATTTTCCCATCATTTTCTGCTACTTCATATGATATTGCAATCTATTAAAATATAGTAGTGAATACAGCGAAAGGACCAGTGTGTGAAGCAGCAAATTTCTTTATTTCTCAGACAACAGATACACTGGCAGAATCTTCCAGGTACAACTGCTTGGTAACTTTGTGTCTAATGTTAGCATGATTCTTCCAGAAAAAAGCTTAAAGAATTAAACCATGGTTACTCTGGACCAGACAAGTCAGTATCACTAGTGAAAAACATTCATGTAAATCATTTTCATCACTGTTACAATGTGCCTTAGCAGCAAGGAAAACAGGTCCATGGTCACAAGAGTATGAAAGAGGCATCAAGGAGCACAGTTTTCCAACTTATTAGCAGCCAGTAAGCATCAACACAGGAAGCGACCAAAGACAATAAATACCTTCCAAGACATGTTCACAATGACCATGTTCCTTTACAAGTGCCTCACCCCTTCCATGCACACCCATCAATCAATTAACTCATTGATTAAAGCCCTCAGGGTCCAATCACTTTTCAGATTGTATATATTGTTCTACCTTTGAACATTGTACTTCGGAACAAAATCTTCATCAAAGACCCACGACTGACATTGCAAACCCATTTCACCACAGAATTCTTTATGTTACAAAATGTGATAGGATCTATCTGTCTCTTTAAGGGTATCTCTGTCTAGCAGTTACAAATCAGAACGTCCAGGCCAACAGAATCATCACCACCATGAGCTTTTTTTTTTTTTTTTTTTTTTTTTAATATGAGTTCAAGAAGAAGGAAAATGCAATGCAAGTTAAGGGTCTTGATCCCCTATCCATCCATCTTAAAGCCATAGGGTGGACCCAGAAGTTTAGGTCAAAAGTGTAAATTTCACCTATACTACAAACAACTGTGATGATTTCTAGCCATCTCCAGTTTCAGTGTGGTATTTAGTCCCACCATCTACATCAAGGCATATTGCCTAATGTGAAATAATGCCAGCTGTTTATTGCAAAAACCACTATGTGTTGACTTGGATGTAAAATGAGACATCTATAATATAGATACTCTTGTACACGTACACATACTCACAGAAAGAGGCAAGAAGTAGAGGAGCTGAGTCTTAGGATCCCTCAATGAAGAGATAGTGGAAATCTTGTAAGGCAGAGAGGTCATTGAGACACTGTATGTCTCTATCTGCACAAAATCAGGCCAGTCTGCCTTCCATCAATGAGTTATAGGTTCTCACTATCCATCATCCCCATTTGAGAAGGTATGGACAGTTAATGAAAGATGGAGAGTCAGTTTTCATCAAAGGTATGCCCTTTGAAGGTTATAGGTTGGCCAGGCACTACTGGTAGCCCCATATCCAAGATTTTATGGGCAACACAATTGATTTGAATGGGTTTTATCAAAAGGGAGAAAAGGAGACATGAATTTGGAAGGAGGATTTAGGTGAAATGGATCTGGTTTTGGTTCGGGAGGAGTTATTAAGAGAACTGGAAAGTAAATTCCATCAAAATATATTGTATGAATTTCTCAAGTTATTAATGAATGTAGTTCTTAATATACAATATCTGTACTGAACCTATACAGACGACTTATATTTCCATCTCCTAAATAACAAACCCTTGTATAGCAGTTTCATTACATTAAGGGCAAAAGTAATCCAGAAATTATTTAAAATAAAGAAGGATCAGAGGTGATGGCCAAGGGGCAAATTCATGTGTGTGTTCATTTACTTACAACACCAGTGCTTAGGATTTTTTGGAGGGGCAGAGACAGGAAGATGACTGTGGCTTCCCGAAAGCCAGCCTCAATATTAGCTCAGCAGGAAACCCTATCAAAAGCAGATAAATTAGGGAGTGAAGGAGCAAATCATACTATGCCCTTCCCTAGCCTCTGAACTTACCTGTACAGATCTGTGTGCAGAAAAACATGAATATAATTAAAATATACAAGAGCTTATCTTGCATAGCTTATATGCAGTGTTTTGTTATGTTAGCCTAGAGTCCTGAGGACTTTATATCATTACAGTTCCTGAAGCAAACTCCCCAGATATAGCGGATGGGTATATCTTGTTACTATGCAAAGAGACCTCAGTTAAATGTGTGTGTCAGTGACTCCAAAACACCTTTCCTTCTCTACCTTCCTTTATATGGCACAGAACGACCTGTAAATAATTAAAATATGAAAACAAAGCTTTTTCACGAATTTAGGCTTGTGTTAAAATAATATTTATAACATTTTATTGAATGGAACAGAAATCTTCAGCTCCCAGAAGAAATACAGTGAATCCTGTAGGCTTCTGTTTTGTCCCATTATGAAAAAAATTAATTGCAAATCGACAGTTCCCACACTTTTAACTAAATCAGGATGAAGGGATATGTTTCCATACAAATAAGTAATGCCAAAGTGATTAATCAAGTAGAAATGTGGCAGGGTTAGGATGCCTTTGGCTGATGTGACAATGATGACTGATTAGTCTCTTGTTATGCAAATAACCCTAACCTCTAAGAAAAGAAAAGTAATGATATAAAATATTCCAAGAAGTGGCATGGAAAATTATTACTTGATTACAATTTCTTTTACATACTTTATTAGTTTGAATAATTGTGGCTCACAGAAGATCAAATATTCAAAGGAGTTAGTTTTCCAGGTGGTGGGACGTTTAGAAAGAATTAGGATTTGTGTTTTCATTAAAAGTGATTTGGCACTGGGCTTGAAATATCAAACAACCATTGAAATATCAAAAACTCTCTCTCATTCTCTCTCTCTCTCTCTCTCTCTCTCTCTCTCTCTTTCTCTCTCTATTTCTCTCTCTCTCTTTCTCTCTCTCATTCTCTGTCACTCTCTCTCATTCTCTCTCATGTTTTAAGCCATTCATCAAGTGGTTGACATCTAGTATTAATCCATTGCGTGTTAATTATACACAGTAAGGCAATCAACATTTATGATATGGATGTGAAATGGTCCTTCTTGCTTTTTTTTTTTTTTTAGTTAACTCAACCTGGGAATATAGAACCTCAGATAAAGAACTGCCTCCATCACATTGGCCAGTTGCCACACCTTTAAGGAAGGATCTTTCTTGGATGGCTGTTGTTGAAGGGTCTAGCTCACTATGGGTAGTGTCATCATCTATGAAAAGGATATACAAAGTGTGGTGGTGACCGTGGAAGGGCCAGAAATTGATGTTTCTGGAAGAACTGAAGATCTATATGGCATGAAAAATTAAAGTGCCCGCTAATTTGTAAGTAAATTCCATACTTACCAGCATACAATATTTTGTCTACCCATATTTCAAAAGTAAAATTATCAAATATATTTCACCCTGTTTTACTGCATTTAATCTTTGAAATTACTTGTAACCAGAAATACTGAAAAAATTTAAAGGCCTTTAAAACATGACTGGTTGATATTGGGTTTGTTTAACTTTATCACAACTTTGAAGGCAGGACCAAGAGCTAGATTGTCTTCTCATTTTACAAAGAATCCATGATTCAAGGTTGCAACTGGCTTCAATACAAGGTACTTAACACTGTAAAATTTCTGCTTTGTTTGAATAAAATAGTAATTGCTCTAACTTTGGGTTTTCATAAACAGAATTTTGATGTGCTATCCAGTGTGCTGCCTCAAAGAGTCTGGCACCATTTCTGACACTAAGAACAGTTGAAAGATAACCAGGGAAAGTTTGGAACAGGGAAAATAACCACCAAGGATGTTGGTGAATCAGAAACTGAAGGCTTTCACAGGAGGAAAATAATAACAAAAGCAAAACAAAGCAATCAACAAACAAATAAACAGAAACCCAACCACCAAAAAAATAAAAACAATACAAGAGTGATTTACTTGGGCAGAATGTGACTCAGGTCATCAGGACATTTCTGCAGGGATTTCATTTTGGATTTCAAAGAGGCCATATGAAAAGGTAAAGCCTAGATGGTTAATGTTTCTGAGCGTAATTAGGGAAGGAACCAGCATGAGTGGGGTTCTATGATGCGAGCTGAACTAGGTGATGTCACAGAGCACTGGTCATAGATTGCACATCTATTCCACTTAGAGACACTAGAATCCCTAGACGGTGTGTCCACTATTTTCCCAGTGGTGTGTGAAAGGCAGGCCAGCTCCTGAACCCCAACTTGTTCCTCAAGCTTTTGTGCCCTGGTCTGTATCAAAAGACAGAATCTTGACGACTAAGACATTTTCTTTGGGTAAGAACATTTATGAAGTAACTGGGACCATCATAGCTATAGAAAGCTGAAAGTTTTCCCTCCCACACTGAGTAACTGTACATTCTAAATTCTCCCATGTTTGGGGCCAGGGGCATGGCTGATCCAGTTTAGTTGATCTCCTGAATTTATTATCCTTGCTAACGATATCTCCTTCAAAATTCCATCAAAATGCCAAAGCTCTTCTTTGTCCATATGTATTTTAGAAAATGTTACTTCTAAATGGCTGATATTGGGCCTGGAGCGATGGCTCAGCAGTTAGGAGCACTGACTGCTCTTCCAGAGGTCATGAGTTCAAATCCCAACAACCACATGGTGGCTCACAACCATACTAATGAGATCTGACACCCTCTTCTGGAATGTCTGAGGACAGCTACAGTGTATTTAGATACAATAATAAAAGAAATCTTAAAAAAAAAATGGCTGATATTGCCTGGACTTGTTGAGGCCGGAGTTGCAGTGGCATATAATCACCAAATAATCCTGAGTCTGGGTCAGGTAACACAATACAGAAGGCCAGTGTTGTGCTGTGTCCCTGGGATATCTGTGAATATTGCCACCTATTTGACAGCTTGCAGGTACAAGAGAGGGTAGGTAACAACTCTGGCTCATTTTCTTTATTCTGTTCTCTCCTTGATCATTTTGGGTAAAAGGCATACCAACTTCCACATTGACATAGACATGCAAGGAGATGTTCCTCAGAAGAGGCAAATTAGCTCAGGGCTGAAGACATATTCATCTGAGTATGTTATTCTGAGCTGTGGAGAATTACTTGTTAATTTCCCTTTGATAATTTCCTTGTTTCCCTTATTTATTTGTTTGTTTGTTGTTGTTGTTGTTGTTGTTTTGTTTGTTTGTTTTTCTTTGGATGGGTGTTTAATTTTACTTTGAGTGTGTTTGTGTGTAGCTTTGACTGTTAGGAAAATCACTTTGTAGAATAGACTAGCCTTTATCTCACTAAGTTTTGCCTCCCTCTGCCTCTTGAGTACTAGGATTAAAGACTTGGGTTACTACCATCTCCTATTAACTTCTGATTTGATTGTTTGTTTTGTTTTGTTTTGTTTGTTTTTCTTTTTTGTTTTTTGTTTGTTTTGTTTTGTTTTTGTTGGTTTTTTGTTTTAGTTGTTAATGTTGTAGCTGATTTGCAGACATTTTTCCTTTGTCTACCACTGGCTGCCCTGGAACTCACTTTGTAGAACAGGCTGGTCTCTAAGTCAGAAATCTGCCTGACCCTGCCTTCTAAAAGCTGGGATTAAATGAGTGTGCCACCATAGCTAGATTATGATCTACTTATTTTGATCAAATTAAGTTTAGAAGCCCAAACATGTTTAGCATAGCCTTCTTGACCTGCTCAAAATTTCCATTAGAGAAGAGCCTTGGTCCAGCATTCTCTCCAACCCTACACCCATTGCCTTTTAGTAACTCATATATATGACAGTAGCAACAGCATTGTGTCTGGTTTAAACAGGCAATATCTTCAATCCAAGGCAATGGGCAAGTATATTTGAACACAGAATGATAGCCACAAGACATCTGCCTGGGTTTGGTATGGTATACCACAGCAAGGCTACAGCCATGTAGAAGAAAATACCTTTGAAGAGGCTTAGCATGTCCTCCCTCATGAAGAAGAGGAGGAGGAAGTCTTCTTCCAACACCCTGAGGAATATTGTCGGCTGCAGAATTTCTCATTGTTGGAAGGAAGGTAATGAGCCTGTCACCCAATGGAAGGCCATAGTTCTAGGTCAACTGCCAACAAACCCTTCTCTTTACTTGGTGAAGTATGATGGAATTGACGGCATCTATGGACAGGAGCTCTACAGTGATGACAGGATTTTAAACCTTAAGGTTTTGCCTCCCATAGTAGTATTTCCTCAGGTGAGGGATGCCCACCTTGCCAGAGCCCTGGTTGGCAGAGCGGTACAACAAAAATTTGAGGGGAAAGATGGCTCTGAGGTCAACTGGAGGGGGATTGGTGCTAGCCCAGGTGCCAATCATGAAGGATTTGTTTTACATTACCTACAAGAAGGATCCAGCTCTCTATGCTTATCAGCTCCTGGATGACTACAAGGAAGGTAACCTCCACATGATTCCAGACACTCCTCCGGCTGAGGAGAGATCAGGAGGTGACAGTGATGTGTTGATAGGTAACTGGGTGCAGTACACCAGAAAAGATGGTTCTAAAAAGTTCGGAAAGGTTGTTTACCAAGTTCTAGACAATCCTTCCGTGTACTTTATCAAGTTTCATGGTGACATCCATATCTATGTCTATACTATGGTGCCAAAGATTCTTGAAGTTGAAAAATCATAGAGTACAGAAATGTAAACATATAGAACTGGAAGAAAAAAAAAGTTTTTTTTTCCTGTGTTAGCTATATAAGGGTCTTTGACAATCCCAGTATCTTTGCCAATAAAATGTATTTTGTTCTAAAAATGTAAATGTGTGACATGACATGCTGTGAGTGAACAATTTGCTGGAAGAGATGGCCTACAGTGGAAGGAACATCAAATGAAGATGAAAGTTTCATTTCAGTCGGTGAACAGTACATACACCTAAAATCATACATGCTAAAATGAACAGCTTCTCTGGTCTGCATGAAGAATAAGGAAATGGAGATGGAACTTGGAGGAGCAGGGATGGCAGAAAAAGATGGATGTTTAGGAAGTAGGGGAGAAGGACAGTACATAGGTAGAACCTCTGATGTGAAGACTGAAGGAGAAACAAAAATTTTGGGAAAGTGGGACATTTAAAAGAAATGTGGCCTTGTTGCACAAGGTGAAACCCAGAAAACTGATTGAAATAGACTCAGAAATCAGAGAAAATCAGGTTTTCTTTGAATAATGACACTTAAAGAAACCTGTCTCACATTTTAAGATTTATTATCTTTACTTATGTGGGTGGGGATATGGCATGTGCTTTTGAGTACAGGTGAACACAGAGACATGCGTTGTCAGGTCCTCTGGAGCTGCCATTAAAGGTGATTATTTGCCATTGGATATGAAATCAAGAAACCAAATCCATTTTTCTTGTGGTGCAAAAGTGCTTGCTACCATTGATTCATCTCTCTAATCCCACAAAGATATCTTTTTTAAGAAATCCAAAATTCACATGCATAAAACAGACCAGATTGAAGATAAGAAAGTTCTAATTGATGGTGACCATTAAAAGTAATAAGGGACACACAAAGAGTAGAGGACACTGAGAGACAAATGAATTCTAAGTTGGAGTTCTCAAAAAGTTAAGCTGGAGACACAGAAAGAAGAGAAATTTTAAGGAAATAGTCAAACTTGGGCCATATCCACATTGGCTTCTTTGTTTTCTTAACAAATAGCCAGCCTGTCATTACAGATGGGTGTGTTTGTGTGTGTGTGTGTGTGTGTGTGTGTGTGTGTGTGTGTGTGTGTGTGTGTTTGTGAGTGTGTGTGTGTGTGTCCATTTTTACACAGGCAATCTAGACTAGTGAATGTTTATATTTATGAGACTCCCTAAATCATCACAGAAACCTTGATTTTGTGTAATCAGTTCCAAAAGTAAAGTAAAACAGAAAATGAATATGCTGTGAGATAATTTTGGGTTGGAATGGATCCTGAGTTCCTTCCGTGAGCACTCTTTCCCTGTGATGAATCCTGTGATCTTTTGCAGGTCTCCAATGAGATCCCCAGATAACCATAAAAAGCCCCACAGTGGCCTGTTCCACCTAGCTCTCCTCTAAACACATGACCCCCTACATACCTATGTATAACTTCAGCCTGTCTATAGCCTGGAAATTCTAGTCTTTTACTTATATGTGACCTCATTCTCAGAAAACACTGAAGGTGTATCCAATGCATATATGCTTACCTCTTTTCTACGCCAGTTGTCATGGGTTTCAAATGTTATGAGTTTGCCCACTTTGTGGGTCACTTCCTGAGGAGCCCGTGTACTTCATGGAGGTCTGCCTGGGTTCCATCTATACTCTGAGAGGTTTTTTTTTTTTCTTTTTTGAGGCAGGAATGCCATGGACTCAGTCATTACAATTTTCCTCTCTAGAATAAGTTTGTATGCTTCAGCATTTGATAATAATCTCTATTGTTGATTAATTTTAATATCTGGGAGAGTTTCTGCAGTAACTGATTCTCTTAGGGATTAGTTGCTGTGAAAAGACACCATGTCAAAGGCCACTCATAAGAGACAACATTTCATTAGGGCTTTTCTACATTTCATTACACGTTCAGAGATTTACTCCACGATCATCAAGGCAGAAAATTTGGCACTGTCTAGGCAGACATGGTGGTGGAGAGGAAGTTTAGAATTATGCATCTTCATCCAAATGCTTCCAGGAAAAACTATGTATTCTGTATGCAGGGAGGGTCTCTTCCACACTGGTAGAGCTTTAAAGCCCCAAAATGATATGCTTCCTCCAGCAAGGCCCGACCTATTCCTACAAGGCCACACCTCCTCATAGACATAATACATTTAGAATGCCACACTGGTTTCATAACAATTGACAAGATCTAGGTTCTTCAAAGAGGAGGAGCCTCAGTTGAGAAGATGCCTCCACAAGATCCAGCTGTTAGGAAATTTCATAATTGGTGGGAGAGCACCCACTCCATTGTGGGTGTTGACATCCTTGTATTAGTAGTCCTGGGTTCTTTAAGAAAGCAAGCTAAGCAAGACTAGAGGAGCAAGACAATAAGCATCACCACACCATAGCCTCTGAATAAGCTCCTGGCTCCAGGATCCTTTGTTGTTTCAGTTTCTGTCCCAACTCCTTTGATAATTAACAATAATGTGGAAGTATAAGCTGAATAAAACCTTTGCTATGGAATTTGCTCTTTGGACATGGTGGATCCTTACAACAATAAACATAGTAAGACATTCATCAGAAAAATGTCTAACAGTGTCAATGCCACTTATCTTAAAACCACAAATAATAATGTGTAGACATTTTATTTTATTTAAAGGTAAGATATACTCGTGTACCTACCTGAGATGTAAATGTTCTAGTTTGCTTCTTTCTCACTATGTAGAATACTACAATCAAAAATTACTTGGAAATAGAAGGGTTATAGTCTATCACCGAGGAAGACAAAACAGGAAGTTGTATCAGTAACAGGAAAAAACTGCTTATTGGCTTGCCACTGTCTTAGTCACTCTTTTATTGATGTGAAGAGATACCATGGAGGCTTGCTTACATATTCAGAAGTTTGGTCATTCACCAAGGGAGGGATCCCAACACTGGAGCAATAGAGAACTATTGATCCTTAAGCAAAGAGAGAGATTCTGCCATTGCTTTGGCTTCTTGAAAACTCAAACCCATCCTTGTTGACACACCCACTTCCTCCAATAAAGCCACACCTTCTCTTATTCCTTCTAATCTTTAAACTCACTGCCACTTCCCAGTGACTAAGTATTCATATATATGTGTCTATAGAGAACTTTCTTATTCAAACTACCAATTTTCTATGGCTTGATCAGCTTTTATTATTTTAGTACAGTCTAAAAGGCTCCCAATTAAAATGACTACTGTTGAGCTTAGCCACAGTGGTGGGCCCTCCCACATCAATCATTACCCAAGAAAATATCCTATAGACTTACCTAATAACCAAGTGAATAGAGACAGATCTTCAATTACTCTCTCTGATCAGGTATCCGTTGATTGTCAAGATTGGGAAAAAATAAAGTCCCATCACAGGAATATTTTACTGACTCCACAACCTACCCAAACATTACTGAACAGCATTTCCTCCTCTCTGCCCCTTCATAGACCCACTTCCATGCATGGCATAAGTGAAGGATAACTTCTTTCATCAGCATTGATACTCAATAATAGGTGAAATGATGTGAATATGTCCTATAGCCACACAACCCCCCACATTCTACTGTGTGTTACACTTACTGGGGTACAACCCAATCTGTCCAATTTTCTGCCAACTCAGCTATGAGAAAAAAAAATCTCCTCATCAATAGATCCAATGAATTTTACCTGATTTCTTTGTCCTGGGGCAACTCAGTGTTATCCCTTCATGCATATATTGGTGTCTTATTCATCTGTACTAAAACCACTACTATTAATAGATACATCACAGGAGATATGACAAATACCAACTCCCATGAGCAGCTCACAGTTGGCCAAGCCTTTTCAGTGCTTTTTTGAAGTTTCCTTTGTATACTAAAAAATCAATTTATTTTTTTAAGTGTATAATTTAATGATTCTAACACATTTTCACCTCCATTCCATTTCCCCTCATTTTCTGCTTCTTCATATGATATTGCAATCTATTAAAATACAGTACTGAAGGCAGAGGGAGGATCAGTGTGGGAAGCTGCAAAGTTCTTTAATTCTAAAACAACAGATACACTGTCTGAATATTCCAGATACAACTTTTTGGTAACTTTGGGTCTACTGTTAGCATGAAATTTCTAGAAAAAAAAACTTAAAGAATTAAGCCATGGTTCCTCTGGACCAGAGAGTTTAGTATCACTAATGAGTCATATTCATGTTAATCATTTTCATCACTGTTACAAGATGCCTAGCAACAAGGAAAACAGGTCCATGGTCACAAGAGTATGAAAGGGGCATGAATGAGCACAATTGTCCAAATTATTGGCAGACAGTAAACATCAACACAGGAAGCAACCAAATACAATAAACACCTTCCAAGACATGTTCCCAATGACCATGTTCCTTTACAAGTTTCTCACCCCTTCCATGCACACCCATCAATCAACGCATAGATTAAAGCCCTCAGTGTCCAATCACTTTTCAGATTGAGTATATTGTTCTACCTATGAACATTGTACTTCGGAACAAAACCTTCATCAAAGACCCAGGACAGACATTTCAAACCCATTTCACCACAGCATTCTTTATGCTACAAAAAGTGATAGGATCTATCTGTCTCTTTAAGGGTATCTCTATCAAGCAGTTCCAAAAGGAAAATGTCCAGGTAAACAGCATCAGCACCTCCAGGAGCTTTTATAAATGTGAGTTCAAGAAGAGCGAAATTGCAATGCAATTTAAGGGTCTTTGTCCCCCATCTCTGCATCTTAAAACCATAGGGTGAACACAGAAATGTAGGTCAAAAGTGTAAATTGCACCTATACTACAACTAATTGGGATGATTTCTAGCCATCTCTACGTTCTGTCTGTTACGGAGTCCACCATGTCTGCCTCAAGGCATATTGCCTAGTGTTAAATAGTGCCAGCAGTTGATTGCAAACAACACTATGTGTTGACTTGCATGTAAAATGAGACATGTATAATATAGACATATTTGTACATACACACATACTCACAGAAAGAGGCAAGCAGTAGAGGAGCTTTGTCTTAGGAACTCTCACGGAAGAGATGGTAGAAATCTTGTAAGGCAGAGAGGTCACTGAGACACTGTATGTCTCTATCTGCACAAAATCAGGCCAGTCTGCCTTGCATCCCTAAGTGGTATGGTATCACTATCCATCATCCCCATCTGCGAATATATGGACTATTGATGAAGGATGGAGAATCAGTTTTCATCAAAGGTAAGGCTTTTGTATGTGATAGGTTTGCCATGCTCTACTGGTTTCCGCATGTCCAAGAGTTTAGGGGCAACACAATTGATTTGAATTGGGTTGTATCAAAGGGGAGAAAAGTAGACTTGAACTTGGGAGGAGGATTAAGGTGGGAATGGGTCTGGTTTTAGTCTGGGAGGAGTTATCAAGAGAATTGGAAAGTGAATTCCATCAAAAAAATTGTATGAAGTTCTCAAGGAATTAATTAATGTAGTTCTTAATATACAATGTCTTTACTGAACATATACAAACCACTTATATTTCAATCTCCTAAATAGCAACTCATTTTGTAGCACTTACATTACATTAAGTGCAAAAGTAATCCAGAGATTATTTAAAATAAAGAAGGATCAGGGGATATGGCCCAGAGACAATGCCATGTGTGTGTTCAAACATTCACCTACAACACCAGTGCTTATGATTTTGGGAGGGGCAGAGATAGGAAGATGACTGTGGCTTCCTGAAAGCCAGCTCAGCAAGAAACCCAGTCACAAGGGGATAAGTTATGTAGGAAAAGAGTAGATCACACTATACCCTTCCCTAGCCTCTGAACTTACCTGTACAGTTCTCTATGCAGACTCACATAAATATGATTAAAATATGCAAGAGGTTATTTTGCATAGCTTATATTCAAAAGCAATGTTGTTTTAGACTAGAAACCTGAGGACTTTATATCATTATAGTTCCTGGAGCAAACTCCCAAGATATAGATGATGGGTATATCTTCTTACTGTGCAAAGGAAACCTCAGTTAAGTGTGTGTGTCAGTGAATCCAAACACCTTTCCTCCTCTATGTTCCTTTATATAGCATAGAATGATCTGTAAATAATGAAAATATGAAAACAAAGCTTTTTTGAGATTTTAGGCTTGTGTTAAAATCATATTTATAACATTGTATTAAATGGAAGTGAAATCTTCAGCTCTCAGGAACAATACAGTAAATGCTGTAGGCTTCTGTTTTGTCCCATTGTGAACAAAATTAATTGCACATCAACAGGTCCCACACTTTTAACTAAATCAGGGAGAAGGGCTATGTTTCCGTACAAATAAGTAATGTCAATGTGATTATTCAAGTAGAAATCTGGCAGGGTTAGGATGCGTTTGGCTTATGTGATAGTGATGACTGATTAGTCTCTTGTTATTCAAATAACCCTTACCTCTGAGAAAAGACAAGTAATGATATAAGATATACTACAAAGTGACATGGACACTTATTACTAGATTTCATTTTCCTTTACATACTTTAGTTGTTTGAAAAATTGTGGCCCACAGAAGCTCAAATATTTAAAGGTGTTAGTTTTCCAGGTGGTGAGATGTTAAGAAAGAATTAGGATTTGTATTTTTATTAAAGGAGATTTGTCACTATTCTTTGAAATATCAAAAATCCATCAGGCTCTCTCTCTCTCATTCTTACTCTCTCCTCATTCTCTCTGTCTCTGTCTCTTTGTCTCTGTCTCTGTCTCTATCTCTGTCGCTCTCTCTCTCTTTCATTCTCTGTCTTTCTCTGTCTCTGTTTGTTGTCTGTAGTATTGCTTGTGAGCTCTCAGCTACTGCTCTACACATGTGTGCCTGCGTGTTGCCATGGTGTTTACCATGATGTCCTGGAGTCGCCTTCTGAAACTGTAAGACCACAATTAAATATTTCATCTTATAATTTGGTGTGGTCATGATGTCTCACATCATTAGAACAGTAACCAAGACATCCATATTCCAGTTAATTTTTTCAATCGTTCTGTATTTATTTCATTAAAGTTACCTTTTGTCCATTGAAAAGTTTTAAGAATACTTTTAAAGATCCTGAACAAATAGTGCCAGTAGGAGTGGCACTGTTAGGAGGTGTGGCCTTGTTGAAGTATGTGTGACCCTGTTGGAGTAGATGTGGCCTTGTTGGAGAAAATGTAATACTGTGCTTGTGGACTTTGAGGTCCGTTATGCTTAAGCTGTCCCCAGTGTGACACACAGTCTCCATCTTCTACCTGTGTATCAAGATGTAAAACTCTCAGCTCCTTCTCTAGCATTGTGTCTGTCAGAATGCTTCCATATTTCCAGTCATGATAATAATGGAGTAAACCTCTGAAAACAAGTTACAAAGTGTTCAAGAGTTACTGTGATCCTGGAGACTCTTCATGG
This sequence comes from Mus musculus, assembly GCF_000001635.26. NCBI lineage: Eukaryota > Metazoa > Chordata > Mammalia > Rodentia > Muridae > Mus > Mus musculus. Next base: position 78,602,039 of record NC_000087.7, on the reverse strand, counting down.
CAATAAAACCCAAACTAACACAAACACAAACATTCAAAAACACATTTGATATTTTGACTATTCTTGGCCTAGGGAGTGGCACTACTGGGAGCTAATAACCTTGTTGAAGTAAGTTTGGCCTTGTTGAAAGAAATTTATCTTTGTGAACATGGACTTTAATGCCCTCTGCCTAGCTGCCTGAAAGCTAATCATTTCCTAGCACCCTTCAGATGAAGATGTAGAACTCTCAGCTCCAAATGCACGTGCCTGCCAGGATCCTGCCATATTCCTACCTTGATGATAATGGACTGAATTTCTGAACCTGTAAGCCAGGGTAAATTGAAAAGTGTCTCTGCTGATAGTTGGTTGCTATTCCAGAAAGACCAAAAGTTATGACGTACCATCCAGAGTCTGAGAATACATTGGTTTAGCTTCTAGCATTTGACAGAAAACAGAATTAACAAGACAATGAGAATATAAAACTTCGTATTTCATACTTAGAGACACATGGGTTATAGATCTGCGGAACTCAAGGTTTTATGGGTGGTATGGTAGGGTGATTAGTGCCTGTATATGAGTGCAGTGTCTGTTCCCAAGTCTGATGTCACACATACACATATGTTCAGTAATGAGTAGAATATCTTCAACACTTGCTCTCTTAGAGTGAAACCCTCTCACCATTTTGACTAGTTTGACTGTCCAATACACTATTGGGATATCTACCTGTCTCCACCCCACAGTGTTGCAGATATGAATAGACATGCCTGGAATTTTACAGAGGTGCTGAGAATACATGAACTCCACTGAGCCATCTTCTCAGCCCCCAGCAGGGTATTGTTTATTGAAATCAATGATCATATCAGTAGAGAAATGAAAACCAACATGACCCTGATATTTTATCTTACCTCCACCTTACACCAACTAAATGAATTTTAAATATAAATTTAATTTATGTCCAAATGAATCCAGATTACATTCTAATGAAAGATAAAATTGGAGTGTATCCAGATGAAAGCTATGTTAGTATATTTTTGGCCATTTATATGGAGAATAACCTATATTTTCGGTACACTAGGAGAGCAAATGCATGTAAATGAGTTCAACCAAAGAAAATCTTTGTTCCAGTGAATTTCTTTGTAAAATAACGTTGAAAATCATGACATTTCAGTTATATATATTTAATTTTTTTGAGTATGTTATTATGGGAACATGTGAGTTTTCTTGGATTCCGATTGCAGAATTAGAGTATAGGGGACCTGATTATGTGGCACTATTATTTTTTATTAATTAGTTCATTCATTGTCCACCTTCCTACTGTTCCACATCCCATATCTACTGCCCATCCCCTGTCTCCAAGGGCAAGTCCCCATCCTACCGGATCTCTAAACACCTTGATGTCTCTAGTTTGTTGAGAATTTGGTACATCATTTCTGATTGAATAGAGATCAAGCAGATTTTTTCTGTGTATGTTTTAGAGACCTTCTGATAGTTCATATATGCTGCCTGTTTGGTTGTCTAGCATTTGGGAGAATTCTAGGTCCATAGTATTTGAGACAACTGGTCCTGTCAGCCTCCTTCAGTCTTTCTCAAATTAAACCAATGGTTCTGCTGATTCTGTCCATTGGTTGTTTGCATACATCTGCATCTCACTGTTTCACCTGCTCATTATTTCTTCATAAGTACAGTCATCCTAGCATTAATATTACAAGTATCTGAATTCAGAAACATACAGAGGCTGTGTACTGCAAGCAGGTCTTCTGCAAAAGCAATATATAATATAAGTACTAAAATTGATATCAGTGCTCTACAATATTCTATTCTATGTGATGAAATATCTCTCTCTCTCTTTCTCTCTCTCTCTCTCAATATATATATTCCTCTAACACTTAGTATGAATAAAGATTCTCTTATATTCTCTCCTACAAAGGGGATGATATTGGCATGTCATCTGCAACATTCATTCACTTTCCTACACAGTTTGTGCTTTCTCTTAGCAATCAACTAATATCTAAATCACACATGCACTCAGATTACAAAGTAAGGTATCTGAGCTCATGCAAACTGTTATTCTGAGTCAGAGTAGGGGGAGGACAATTCCAAACTGTAGTTACATCCAAGAGCATGGACTTTAACAACTTGTGAATCAGTAGAAGAAAAGACAATGTATAGACACGGTTGTTTCTTTTGGTTTGGTTTGGTTTAGCTTTGCTTATTTCAGTTACCCACAATCATTATAAGAAACACAGAGAAACACAGATTAATGCCTGTATCTTGAACTGAATGCAAACAGGGGCCTTAGAACCAACATTTTATTTCTGTTACAATATACAATATATATTTTTAGAGATTTTTTTTTATTTATTAGCTATTATACCCACTGCAACAAGTTTAAGAAATATTCCTAGTGACCCAAATAGCAGCTTTATGATTCAGATGCAGATATTTTCACCCAATCAATGGATTGAAGCATCTGACCCCTGTTGTTGAATTAATGAGGTCAAAGATATTAAAGAGGGCATCCCTGTGGTATGATACCTGTCTCAATTGAAGTGTTCCCCCAAGATGTCTGAAATTGTGGCCCAACAAAGAGACAGAATGCACCTGCTGATATGAGGCCTCCAACACACATACAGGAGAGGATTGCTGGGAGGAGAACTCTACAATTCCACTCTCCCCACTGGAGGGCATTTCATCTAATGTTTTTTTTTTTTTTTTTTAATTCCTGAGAGTCTCTCACATCCCAGGTCTCTGGTATACTCTAGAGCGTTTTCTCATTTCCTCCTTCACAAAGTTGCCTGTTTCCATTCTTTTCGCTGGTCTTCATCAATTCAGTCCTGTTTCCCACAACCACAGTACCTGATAAAATTCCTCTATTCTCCTTCTTGTCCCATTTCCCACCCAGGTCTCTCCCTTCCCCTATCTGTATTGATTTTTTAACCTTCTTATCATTTCTAATTATGTTTATGACTAATAAAATAATTGAAGTTTATTTTTTTGATTCATTATCTTATTAGTTTCCAAAGGGATGATATACAAATACCAAAGGTACATTGGTTTAATTTTATTTCATTTCATTTGATTTTTGAGAAAGGCAGTTAGTATTTTTTGTATTCTCCAGGAAGGTCTAGAGTGTTGAGGTTCAGCATTCCATGCTAGTACCATTACAGGTATGTAAAAACTTACCTGGCTTTAATTGCTTATAATAAAATAGTCCCAAAATATCTATAAACACTATAAAATAAACAGCTTCCAGTCTGAGAGATGAAAATATTTCCTGTTCATTTACAAACCTCATTGATAGAAAGTACATTTGTTTCTTGAAACAAACTAAACTGCAAACTGAGTGCCATGATTAGCCCCCTCTCTGGTTTCCAGGCTCAGCCGCTTCTCTCTGTTCCCATTATTATTGATGCTCTCGAACAGGGGAATGCCAGGCCTACGACATGAGAGTGAGTGGGTAAGGGGAAGGGTTGGGGGAACATACAGGGGAATTTTGGGATAGCATTTGAAATCTAAATGAAGAAAACATCTAATTGAAAAAAACAACTTAAGTGTATTCACATATGTACACAGGGACATGTGGCACATATGTACATAATTTAAAATTATCATTCCTTTTCAATACTGTGTTTTTCATTTATTTTATTATTATTATTAATATATATGGCAATTCTGAAACTTACTTTGTAGACTAGAATGTCCTCAAACTGAGATTTGCCTACCTCTGCCTTCCAAAAACTGAGATAAAAGGTGTGTGCCACCACCACCTGGCTTCCGAAATATTTTTTACTTAGTGGGAGATGTCCATTATTTTTTTCCTGTTAGGATATATCAAAATCATCAAGATGTCATTTTTCCTTAATCAATTTATGAGATTAAATCAATCCCTGTAAAAATATTTCAGGTACTTTTGGAGACAGGTAAGTTTACAAGAAACATCATTTAAAAAATATTTTATTTCTGGAGCCAAAACCTTGAGTAGACCTTGCATGCAAACTCTGTAGCTAGCCTTATAACACCCGGAGGCAACTCCACTGCCAATCATCTAACATTCATAGGATCCGATGATCAGACAAGAGGAAGACACAACATCATTCCCCAACACCTGGAGTAGAGGGTACCAGAAAGACACAGGCATGCAGGAACTCCACCAGACCAGTGGTATGGATTGCATCCATTCTGTCTGGGACAGGGCCCTGAGCAGTCCTTGGATGCAAACTCAGCAGCCAGCCCCATAACACCCAGAGGAAGCTCCACTACCTGAAGATCTAATATGGCCAGGGTCAGAGGATCCCAGGATCCTAGGAGCTTAGTCACACCAGGATCTCAAGGTTCCAAGGGCAGCTTGACTCCCAGGATGTCAGACACACCCAGCATCTCATAATCAGAGTATACCATAATAACAGGATCACAGAGACAGCTAGACTTTGAAGAGTTATGACACAACCAATATCACAGGAAGGACAGTCTGATGTAGCCAGGGCATGTAGCACTTGAGATATCCAGATGGTGAGAGGCAAGGATAAGTTAATAAGCAAGAGAAACCAAAGTTATTTGGAATAATCAGCACCCAACACTTGCACCATATCAAGTGGATACCCCAACACACCCTAAAAGTAAGACATGGATCTAAAGTCACTTCTCATAGTGATGATGAAGGACTTTAAGAAGGACATTAGTAACTCACTTAATGAAATGCAGGAGAACACAGATAAACATGTAGAAGTCCTTAAAGAGGATACACAAAAATCTGTTAAATAGATTCAGGAAAACACAATCAAACAGGTGAAGGAGCAGAACAAAACCATCCATAATCTAAAAATGGAAATAGAAACAATTGACAATTCTCACTCAGGCCATGAAGCTATGGAATATTTCCATTTACTGAGATCCAGAGGAGTAGCCATTTGGAAGATTGTGTCCCTAAATGTGAAGGTTGTGCTGAAACTCTTATGAAAATTGAGAACAATTTTAAATATGAAAGAAAAAAACACACATTAAAAATTCATGTAGGCAAAATTGACAGCCTTCTATATGTCACAAAACACACAAGCAGAGATTACAATTACAATAATTATTTTTATATCAAGGGGTCAAAACTCCTGATACAATCAATGTCCAAGAAGAGATATTTAGAGCACACACTCACCGGGGACAAACTGTCATGACTGGGACAGCATGGCAGGAAACAAAATGTTGATCTGTTTCATTGAGGGCCAGCATGGGGCCTTCTTACACTTTTGTGGAATAAGCAGCCAAGAGTTAGGTCAGAAATAGCCAGCGCCCTCAATTATGCCAAAGTAACCTATTTCTGCTAGGGAACAGTCCCAAATGTTCCACAAACTTGCTAGACTGTTCCACTAGTTTGAGACACCTGAGACTGTGGGAAAATTTCACACCCAATCTTAATGAAACTGAACCAGGCATGTGTAAAATACTTTTTGAAAATAGTTTCATTTCAATTCAGAAAAAAGGACAGAGAGCCCTGCTTTGTAATGGATGGAGTTAGTCTTTAGCTTCCATTGTGCACCCTAAATGAAACATAGTGTAAACGAAGCAGTTTTCTATGCAGCAAGTAAAGAGTGAAAACAACACACTAATGGAGATAAAATGCAAAGAACCGGGATATATAGTAACAATTCCAATTGTAAGTGTGAAAAAACAAATATACATATATGTGAGTTGTGCTTGTTATTTTCCTACTGGTTTGATTGTACAGGATAAAAAAACAATAGTCTGTCCGTATTAGCCACAGTTTCATTCATCATTGTGTTAGTGGACCCAATCTAGGAATTAATCATCAGGGTTTGACAGCAAAATCCATCGGCTCAATACACCAGACATTAGCTGGAAAGTGAGGTACAAGTAGGTCATGTCCTTTGGTTTCTTCTCTCTCAGTCTGTTAAATGGGCGTCCTGTCATTGTTTGTTATTGTTGTTGGTTGTTGTTTTAAAATTTGAAATATTGAATGCAAAAGCAAGTGGCAGGAGCCCAACAGGTCTTTGCATTCTTACTTTCTCCTTTCCATCACTCTCCAATTCTTCCAATCCCCAGCTTTCATTCAAACATAAAGAAACAATGTGAAAATAAGACTCCTTCATCATCTTTACTTTGTGCTTGCATGTTGGCTGTAATCATCTTGAAAACATTAAAAATCAGGCTAAGATTCTGCCTATGTTTGATAGGGTTTCATTGCTGTGAAGAGACACCATGACTCAGGCAACTCTTATAAAGGAAAATTTAATAGAGGTTGTCTTACAGTTTTAGAGGGTCAGGTCAGTACATTATTATCATGGTGGGAAGCATGGCAACATCCAGGTAGAAGGGGTGATGTAGAAGGAAAGAAGTTTTCTATATCTTAATCTGAAAGCATACAGGAGGAAGCTTGTGGCCAAAGCAGCAAGGAAAAGCATCTCTCTTCATCACTGGGCAGAGTTTGAGCACTAGATAAAAGCCAGCCTACACAATGATCAAGGCCACATCTGCTAATAGTGCCACTTCCCATGGGCCAAGGATATTCTAATCATCAAACTGCTACATACCTGCAAACACTCCTGTATGCATGTCTGCACACACACACAAAGACACACACACACACACACACACACACACACACACTTTCATGCCTATTGCACGTGATATTGCATAAAAATATATTTGTTTATTTACTCATATATTTATTTTTTACTTACTTGCTTGCTTGCTTATTACTTACTTATTTACTTATTTACTTACTTACTTAGTTTTAAATGTTTTGCTGAAGAACTTTGTACATAAACATAATGAGTTTGAGTAAATCCATCCCCATCTTCTCCTCCTTGAATTGCTCTCCATTTCTCCTGTATCACTTTTAGCTTTAATTCCATGCACATTTTAATAAAGACCACTGAGTGAATTTAGTGCTGACTACATATGTGGGGTTAGGGAAACACATCCACTGGAACATGGGCAGCCTCTGAGGAGCCAAATCTATGAAGAAAACTGGCCCTCACACCTGCAGCCATTAATTGCCAATTTTTTGGGGTGAAATTTTCTCTGCTCCCCCATCTATTCTTCAAGAACTGTGAGACAGAAAATTTAAAAAAAAGGTGTTGAGATCTGCTTAGAAAGGACTTTAATCTCAGGATATGGGAATCAAAACCAGGTAGAGATGAATTCTCTGCTGATCTGCACAGGAAAGCACAGAAATCTAGGACTATACAGAAATATCCAGTTCCAGAGAAGAAAAAAAAAAAAAAAGAAACAGGGAGGAATTGGAAAGTACAAATAAGAATTTGAATGTACAGATTGTAAATCCTGTCTCTGGGAGTAATAATCAAGATACTTTGAAAGGAACAATCAAGCCATGTTTAAAAGACTGGACACACCATTTGGCATATGTTATATAAATCAGTAAAAATAATTAAAAATGTCTCATTAAAATTCACAACAATCCCCTTAAGTTTTTTCTTCCGGTTTTCTTCTTTAAATATCTTATTGAATCTGAAGTGATGGCTCAGCATTTCTGAACACTGGCAGCTCATGCACAGCATACACTTGGACTTGCCACATTTCCATTGGCTGTTTACAACTTCTTCTATTTTAGTAACCACGGGGAATCCACACTCCCCCTTCCCATGAGACAATGTATCCATACCTATACAGAGAATTCAAAACAAACAAAATCTCTTCAATCTGTCTCACCAAACATACATTAGGTCCAATGCTTGGGTGCTTTCTGTTTCAGGCTCACAATGATCAATGGTATATACTTTCTAGGTTGTATAACTGCACTTCATTTCTCTACAGGAACCTTTCCTCAGATTCTGTCCTCATCAAGAATCCCATCTAATACCATCAGACACTTCTATGCATCAGAGGGAACAAGGTCTAGCTGTGTGCCTTGCAGTTTGGGTAGAGCACTGTCAATATCCCTTCTCCTCCAGCAAACCCTCTCAAGGCTCACAACGGTTGTCTTCCAGAATAAAATCTGATTGCCTAAGAGAAGGAGCAAATCATCTCTGCTTGCTCTAATGTCTAAATGACATTGCAGATTAAGAAAAAACCTAGAGCTTCCCTAAGATTCTCAGTCCGGGAGCATTTGGACAATCCATTACTTTCATAGGGTCCAAAATTGTTTGAATTCTACAGACCAATGAATTGTCCCATTAGAAGCCAACTTTCCAGCAGGTAGCAGCAGCTCCAACTGTTGTCTCCAAAGGCAGTTAAACAAAAGCAACCTGAAGAGGCAGGTGAACTGCTCCTGGTCCCACCAAGGTGACTTTGGTTTCTGGTGGGAGGGGGCAATTACATGCTGTGAGAACTCTGTTCTGTTGATGTGCTCACCCACCAAAACACTCCTCTTGGAAAGACCAGGAATGAGTTCCTCTTCCAAAATCCCTCCTCTTGCATGTGGTGTTCATTCCATGGGTGTGGGGAGTAGGCTCTATTCCTTGGGTACTCTGTTTCTAAATGAGGTGACACACAGTGATCACTCTCTCCTATCTTTCACAGATGATTGAGACTCCTAATCTAGACATTATTTATTTATTTATTTTTTCAATCTGCGAAGGCAGATATGGTTGTTTGCTAACATTACAGTTTGCATGGACACTTCATATATGTAATACATCAAAGGACAGAAGAGGATACAGCAGCATATGCTGCTGGAATTACATGGAGGATGAGAAAGAAAGGGGGGCCGGGAGTGAGAGGGAAAGAGAGAAACACAGACTGAGACTGAGATACAGAGAGATAGCAATACAGAGAGTGGGAAAGTTAGAAGGAAAGAGAGAGAGGCAGAGAGACAGAGAGACAGAGAGACAGATAGAGAGACAGAGAAACAGTCACAATGTAATTGCTGGAAATTGAAGCCACGACCTGTGTGATAGCAGCAAGTCTGTCCAATACATACATTGTCTCTTGAGATTTTGGCTCCAATTTTAATTGGCCAAGAAAGACCTGATGCTATGTATTTTGGAGCTGACCTTTTGTATATCATCGTATTCCTGGAAACAGTTTCACATCTAGGGAACATGACCTTTAATCAGTCTTGATGCATCTCACATATCCTATGCCCAGACACCAAAGGAGACATATGGAAGGTTTCCTGTTGTGGTCTGGTAAATGCTCGCAATTCCTGACAAGAATCTCCAGAAGAATAAAGCCAATACAGTCGAAACAACCTTAGCCCTGTTCAGAGTGAGATACCTGCCTTCTTAATGCTTCTCAGTACAGCTTTATATAGTGTATTAGCTTACTCTTGGTCAGAATTCACCACAGATCACAAACATCCTATTCAGATTTCTCTCTCTTTATCAATTTTTTCTTGCTGTAGTGGTGGTGATTTTTTAAGAGAACCTTATAAGAATTATTTTACTCTTAGATGAATTTGGACCTTTTGAGAAAGATTGTATTCCTACACCATTTTTCGCTCATGAGAAAATGGGGAGGTGGTACATGGCTTAGAGTATAAGATCATTGGCCCCTGTGCACAGGTTCCAGGATTCAATTACCAGGGCCCATCTTGTTTGTCACAGCCACAGGTAAGTGCTGTTTCAGGGGATCTAATACTATCTAACTTCTGATCTCTACACGGTCCAGTTTAGTGCACAGGCAGCAGACACACCCCTTCAGGTAAAACATTCATAAAATAGAAATAATGAAAATTCTTCAGTTTACCTATTGCCATATAAAACTTGATTTCCAAATGATCACACATACTATTAGGAGAGGACCTCAAAATGTGGATGTAGGTCAAAAATTTTGATATATTTGATACTTATTTTTTCTTTCTTTTCTGTTTTACACCACCTAGGACCCCACATCCCAATGACCTGGAGGAGAGTAAGCCAGAGTTCTTCCATAGTCTTTGCTTCAGTTCCTGTCTCCACTTACCAGCTCTGATTAAGGTGTTGTCCAGACTTCCCTAGATAACACAGTTTAAAACCTGAAAGTTGAAAACAGAAAGAATCCATTACATCATTTGGTAGATTTGGGTCCCAATTTTTACCTCATTGAAATCAAGACAGGACTGTATGCTTGCAATAATGTTATCTGCCTGTGCTTAAACTTCTGACTAAAAAACTCTTTGTTCAAAACAGTGCAGTGACCGATGAGCATCAGACAGTTACATAGCAATTGTTGCCCTATGAATTTGGATACATCTCTGATTATATTGAAGATTCAAATTCAATTAAATGGTTTTAGTAGTAGGTAGACAGGCACCTAGTGTTGAGGTAAAACAAATTCCACAGTAGATCAGTTCGAAAACTACATTATTCTGCATGATATCTCAGCACTAATGAATAGGCAGCTGCACAAGCAAAAGAAGAGGAAAAGGAAAAAACACAGGCAGACACAGATGCAGAGGTTGAGAAACAGGCTGAGATAGAGAATGAAGAAGGAGAAAAGGAAGGGCAGGCAGAGTCACAGGGACAGTCAAAGGGAGATTCAGAATCAGAGACAGAGTCAGAATGTGTGGTGTGCATGTACCTAGTGTGTGTCTTTCTAATTTTTAGACCTTTTAGGAAGTTACATTAACTCAAGTGTCCTGAGAGATGGAGTGATTGGTTGCAACAAATTTCTCAGATTACAACCAGTATTTAAAGACATGGTTTCTGTCTAATTGGCAACCCAGACCCAAGGAAAACTTATAATAGGAGAGATCCCAGGCTAATGGTTTTCTTTCTTATAATAAGTCTGTCTCTCCCAGTCACAGAATAAAAGGAAATTATGATTCATTGGAAAAGAACACATAAATGGCTCCAGAAACTCAGCCAAGTCTACTAAGATATATATATGTATATATATATATATATATATATATATATATATATATATATATATTATCACAAAGCTCTCACACAACTTTTTAAAAATCCTGTACTGGATTCATCTTCTAAGTATACACTGTATGTTATGTATAGTATATCATAAAATACTAAATAGGAATATCTAGCTATGTACACTGAATGTATACTGTGAGGAGCTGCCCTTTCAATCTCCATTACAAGATGGCGCTGACATCTGTTGTTCTAACTGGTAAAGAAATAGTCTGTGTATGTGCTGGGGTATTTTTCCATTCTTTGTGCCCTTCCTGTTCTGTGGCGTCATATGGGCTGATAGTGAGCAGCCCTTAGGGTGAAATATGTCTCTAACACTTCTTGTGGTCTATTTAAGGACCGAGTTTCCTGTGTTCTAAGCCTCCTCGCCCAAAAGCTAATCATCTTTCTCTTGAGATGGATTAAAGCTATGCTGCAGAAAGATCTGAGTGTGTCCTGTGTGTGTGTGTTATCGACGGTGAGACTCTTTATCATCACAAACACAGTATACTGAATGCACAGAGCATTAGTACTGTAACTCCATGGATAAATCATGTTCATGAAGTAACACTAACAGAGATTTACACACAATATTTGCATTTCATTTGTGTTCCCGAGATGAAAATTATTTTCATCAACACACATGGCACTGCATAGAACAGGTATGACTAATATTAAAATAGTAAACAGCTGACTGCAAGAAGTATAGAAATCAGAGTTAGTAAGACTTTGGTGGAATACTATATTTACATACTCACAACATCCATTAGTGAAGAACTCCTGCTGCATTAACTTTGCACAAGATTTATTGTCAAAACTTGTACTTTTAGTCTGGTGGTTGGTGGTTGGTTACACAAGTTGGTTGTGGTTTGTTAGTAGCCATAATTAAAAGAGAAGAACAAGGAAAAAAATTAAATTCAGAGATTTTCTAATTCCTCTCTCTAATATACCCTTATTTCTGTTCTATCTAGCGTTAGGGGTTATAAAAAGAAGATCCTAGAAAATATCAAACACCAACTATAAAAATGAATCCTTAATTACTGTCCACCAGAAACCACCAATTGTGAAGAAATACACTTTATCTTCTTTATCATAAGTTTTAAAGGACTCTCTTCAATAGCTTCCTGACTGGACTGTTCTTTTTTCTTCTGTGTTCTTTTTCCTTGTGTGTGTGTGTGTGTGTGTGTGTGTGTGTGTGTGTGCATGAGGGTGAGTGTGTGTGACTTCCTGTGATTAATACCTTCCTGTGTTGTTAACCATTCATATTTGCTGTGGATTTACTCACAACAAACAGATAAACTGAATTGTGAGTATCTTTTTTTTTGGTGTCTGTTTTGTTTTTCTTTTCTGGTGGTGGGTTTAGCATGTATGTAAATCAAACACTACCATCGAGTCACATCTCTAGCTTAGACAGGGTTTTGAATTCTTTAACACTAGTTATTTCTCTCCATATTACTGTAACATTATAATGTTTTTATTGTACTCCTGATCTGTTACTGAAATTTTATTTCTATTTACTCCAAATTTATGTAGGTGCTAAGCAACGTCAACCCATTGCTGATATTTTTTGTCAATAAGGCAAGTTGATCAATAAATGACTTTTTTTTTCTGACTAGTGCCATATTGTGTTTTCTTGAAGACTTTTATCTTATGAGCCGGAGCAGAAACTTGTAATGTACACTTGAGGAGGGTTTTTTTGGGATTTGGAGGGTATTTCAGTGTATTAAATGAATGTCAGGTGCCTGATGTTCTATCAGGGTAATGGTGCTCCTTAAGCTACATGTTCATCTTTATTTTCTCCTACACTTTTCATAACAATATTTTTCAGTACCACAGAGCAAATGTTACAGGTTCTTAGCTTTTAAACTCTCAGTAAACACCAAAGTCTCAATTTTGGACTTCAGTGCAGCCTCTTCTCTAAAAGCTAGTCAGAGGATGCTTAGTCCTGTGAGCCCAATCCTTTCTTTTTATTCCAAGCATGGAGGGAAGCTGGCATTCCCTGTAAGGGTTTTGCAATTAGAGATTCTGGTGTCAGCAGATCTTACTTGTCACCCTATTGAGTTTGCTCATCTGTAATAGCAAGTGAAAGAGTGGTAATCAGTACCATGATGGCTCAAAAGAAGTCTAGAACACCACTGCATTCTGCCCCCTTGTGGGTGCCATCCCTGTCACATTTTGAAGAGAAACAGTGCTCCTTCCAGGAAGCTGCTGGGAATTGAACTGCACTCCTCTGCATGCTGTCAGACCCAGCCTCCAGGTCTGGACTGACTCTCCTTAAGGATAGTCACTTACCCTCCTGGCCCCAGTCCCTAATTCTCTCTCAGTTCTCCACAAAACAGGAGACTCTCTTTATTTTTTGTGCCAAATGATGCCAGCTTCATTTCAAATATCCTGATAAACTAAACTGGTTGGGTCTTAAAATAATTTCTTTCTCTCAAACACCTATTTATCAGGAAAACTGTCAGTGAGAATGGCTGAGACATCTAGTCTGGGCGAGTTTCCCATGATTAAGGGCAGGGAATATGAAGATAAGGCCAACTTATTAATATACTTCCAAAGTCTAGTTTTAATTGGCATCTCTAATGCTGTGCAGAAGAAATGTGAGATTGTGAGGTGACTTCACAGATTAATATAAGAGGTGAGTCTAGAAAATCAGGGGCTGTCTATTGAGAACAGCACTGGACCATGGCCCTCCTTTGAGGATTTACACTTTAAAGCTGAGATAAACTGTAAAAAAATTATGTCTTTCTGAAATTTATGCCATGGAACGTCCACATAATATCTTAGTTCATTTGTGTGATGTTTTTATACATGGCTGTAAATGCTTTTATGTTAACCTGTGTGTGCTAGTAAGTGTTTGCCTTCTTAACATGAAGCTAAAGTCACCTGGGAAGAGGGAACCTCAAATTGGATCTGTCTACATTAGATGAGGCTATAGCCATGTTTATTTGTTTTCTTAGAAATTTTTCTTTAAATTTTCCATCTTATGTGACCTGAAAGTATCCATCTCCCTGTTTATCCTCCTACCATCGAACTCAGAGACACAGTGAAACTAACAGAAGTTATGGGCCAAATGAATTTAACAGATACCTATAGAACATCACCCAAAAACAAGAACACACATAATATGCACTCATTCTTAAGTGTATATTAGGCAAAAAAACCATGGAATACCCATGATACAATTCATTGATACTATCCATTATCTCTACCTATGGTCAGGATTATTTTTCTGATTTTTCTTTGTATAGATTCCTGATTCTTGAAGGAGAGAGCTCGATAATGGCATCCTCTTTAATCTTTAATTCTCTGAGTCTCTCACTCTCTGTGCATTGTCCAGTTGTGTCTTTCTGTGATTATTACCAGTTTTGTAGGAAACTCACCTCTGATGAAGGCTGAGGCATATATACTAACATATGGGTGGAGCCATTAGGATTCATGAGAAGTCATTTTACTGCTGTGGTTATTTAACAAAATTTATGATGGCAGATTTTCACTTAGTGTTTTATGACCTTTCTAGTCTCAGATCTTGGCCTGATATTTCCCTCCACATTTAACCCTCCTATTTTAGTGTCTTCTTCATTCCTTTATACCACTATATTCTACTTCCCCTTCCTTGGAAGAGCTCCTCCTTCTTTATGGTTCCTTACTAGATAGCTCATCTCTGTTACCCTAAATGAAAAACAAACATATATAAACCTTACAAGCTAACTCCATACATAGGTGAAAACATTCCATTTGTGTCGTTCTGGGTCTGATTTGACTGTTGGATATTTTCCCTTTTTTTGTTTTTTTGTTTTTTTTTTTTTTTGTTTTTGTTTTTTTTTGATACTTCAATCCTTCTTTTTTAAAAAATATTTTTATTACGTATTTTCCTCAATTACATTTCCAATGCTACACCAAAAGTTCCCCATACCCTCCTCCCCAGTTCCCTACCCACCAATTCCCATTTATTTTTTGGCTCTGGCGTTGCCCTGTACTGGGGCATATAAAGTTTGGTTGTCCAATGGGCCTCTCTTTCAGTGATGGCTGACTAGGTCACCTTTTGATACAAATGTAGCTAGAGTCCAGAGCTCCGTGGTACTGATAAGTTAATAATGTGGTTCCATCTGTAGGGTTGCAGATTCCTTTAGCTTCTTGTGTACTTTCTCTAGTCCTCCATTGGGAGCCCTGTGATCCATATAATAGCTGACTGTGAGTATCCACGTCTGTGTTTGCTAGGCCTTGGCATAGTCTCACATGAGACAGCTGATTAACAGTTGATGGGAGAGGATCCAGTACTCAGTGAGTGGTGCTATCTCTGCAAAGATGGTGATAAAATATATAAGAAAGCAACCTGAGGGTAGTGTTTGAAAAATGAGTCAGTGTTTAAGAGAACTGGCTGCTCTCTTAGAAGGTCAGGATTTGAATCACAGAACTCAGGTGGCAGCTCACAGCCTCATGAAGCTCCAATATCAAGGGACCAAGCTCCCTCTTATGGACTCTGTGAACCCTGGACAAAAAAGGCCCACAGACATTCACGCAAACAAAACATTTTTATATATACATATATGTTATTAAAATAAAAGTTAAAAGGCATTTTTAAATTTTGTAAGTAGAAAAGCTGAGAAAACTGTGTTGAGAAACAAGCCAATAAGCAGCCTTGCTCCATGTACCCTGCCTATAATCCTACATGGGTTCCTGCCCTGATTTCACTCAGTGATGGAGTGTGATGTGGAAGAATAACACAAACTAATCTTTTTCAAAAGAGAAGGGAGGAGAGGGGGATTGGAATGGGGATTTGTTGATGGGAAACTGTGAAGGAAGTTATCATTTAAATTGTAAATAGATAACTAAATTAATGATGAAAAAAATAAGTCCTGTCAAGAACTCCAATGTGACAGTGTGAAACTGCTAATCTACAACCTGCTAAACTCACATGTGCGGGGTGTGGGCATGCAAGTGTTCTGTCTGAGCCTGCAGGCCACTTAAATCCTCAAAAACCCTGTGGAGTTCAACCCTGACTTCCTGGCACAGATGATCCCCAAAGTGTATTGGGAAGTGCTTGTGCAGGTAGCAGACACCTCAATCTTGGCCCAGGTACACAAATAGCCAACTAGCTGCTATAAACAGGACAAGATACTTTTGAGGAAGATGTACCCACGTGTGGCTTGAGATTGATGTACTGGATGGTACTCTGCAATGGTCAGAATCCAGTGTTCTTTTCCCCATCATCCACAGGATCACCAATATGCTGTAGAATGATGAGGAGACAGAGAGGTAACCTTGCTAGCCACCACAATGCGATGTGGGAATGGGTATCCAGTTGGAGGAAGACCCTCATGAAACAGTGGGGAGGGGATGGGATAGAGGGTTTCTGGAAGGGTGGGAAACTGAAAACGGACATCATTTGAAATGTATATAAAGAAAATATACAATTAAAAAAAGACCAACCAAAGAGTACATAGGGTGGGGCCCATGGCTGCAGCTTCATATGTAGCAGAGAATGGCCTATTTGGACACCAGTGAGAGGTGAAGCTCCTGTTCAAGAGAAGGCTCTATACCCCAGTGTAAGGGAATGTCAGGACTAGGAAGTAGGAGTGGGTATTTTGTTGATTACTGAGAGGAGGGATGGCATAGTGGGTTTTCAGAGGGGAAACCAGGGAAGGGGATAAGATTTGAAATGAAAATAAAGAAAATGCCTCATAAAATAAAATAAAATAAAATAAAATAGATTGAAAACAACCACCTAGACACAATAAGTTAATAGCAGAATAATAAATAAGACAGTGTAGTGGTGCATACCTTTTATCCCTGCTCTTGGTAGGCAGAGGCAGGGGCAGGCAAATTTATGAGTTCAAGGCCAGCCTGATCTCCAGATTGAATTCCATGACAACCAAGGCTAAACAGAGAATCCCTGCCTCGAAAAAACAAAAAACAATAAACAAATAAAGAGAAAATGAATGACACACAGGCATACAGAAGAGGACTGGTCCCAAAGACAGCTCTGTCCTAAATATACAAGAGCACATTGCTTCACAAAATGAATTCTGAACATGCTCTCACATAGTGCATTTGAATATACTTTTTAGGTTAACCCCATATGATCACAAGAAACAAAAGGTAACAAGAAGATCAGAGTCAGAAGTATATCTCAGACTCATGTCAAAGACAGTCTGGGAGGCACACCATGCTTCGGTTTTCAAAGTTCAATAGAGTGGTTCTCCACCTTTTTATTACTGCGGTTCCTTCATATATATACTTCCTTATGCTGTGTGGTGCCCCAACCGTAAAACTATTTTTTGCTGCTTCATAACTGAAATGTCCTACTGATATGAATTGTAACATACATTTCTGACATACAGATAGTCTTAGACAACTCCTGTGAAATTTGTCACAAGGACTAGCAACCTACAGGTTGCCAACCACAGTGCCAGCAACTAGGAAAACTAGCCAGCCCCTTGATTTTTACAATGTTGCCTTCCGTAACTGTGGTAGAATAGATGTGCTCTATTTTAGTGGTCTAAGCATGTTAGGATCTGTAACACTACCTGGAAACACACATACCAAATTGGATGAGGGAGTCTATTTTTTCTGTCCTGGACCTTGCAGGTTTGAGTCAGCTCTAACCAAATAGAAGAGAAAGGATACTGGATGAATTCCTACTCAAAGTCTTTGGAGACAACAGGGATTTTATTGGGTTCTCATGGAGAATGGGAGAGTGTTTGTGCTCCATTAAAAAGGTACTCACATTCACTATTTTGATGCCTTTCTTTCTATTTGAGTGTGCTTTGTACTTTTGTCTGCTATGTGTTGTGTTCTGTGTTCTTTCATACTAACTCTAGGGTTCTTCCAATACTTGGAAAATGAAAGTCAGTTTGAAAACCTTTCATATTTGTTCTCTGTATAGAAACTCTCTCTCTCTCTCTCTCTCTCTCTCTCTCTCTCTCTCTCTCTCTCTCTCTCTCTCTCTCTCTCTCTCTCTCTCTCTCTTTGAGTTTTCAAGACAGTGTTTCTCTGTGTAGCCATGTTGTTCTGGAAATCACCCTGTAGACCAGGTTGGCCTCGAACTTAGAAATTCACCTGTCTCTGCTTTTCGAGTGCTGGGGTTAAAGGTGTTTGCCACCACCACTTGGAAATATGATTCTTTTAAAAAATTAGATTATGAGTCCTTTGTACCAAAAATAAGATCAAAATTTCAAGGAAGGTACTTTTAATTGAAAATGCATCTTTCTGATAAAAAAAAATGGGGTATTCCATGGAGATACAGAAGGTTGAAAATGACCCAAAAGGTATTGTTCTTCAACTAATTCCTTATCAGCTTGTAATTTTCTGAGGATATTGGCCACTGAGGCTTGAAGTATCAAAAACCCATCAGGCTATCTCTCTCTCATTCTTTCTCTCTCTTTCTCATTCTTTCACTCTCTCTCATTTTTTCTCTCTGCTCATTCTCTCTCTCTTTCTCTCTCTCTTTCTCTCTCTTTCTCTCTCTCTCTCTCTCTCTCTCTCTCTCTCTCTCTCTCTCTCTCTCTCTCTCTCTCTCTCTCTCTCTCTCTCGTTTTAAGCCATTCATCCAGTGGTTGGCATCTAATGTTAATCCATTTCTTGTCTATTTCACACAGTGAGGCAATCAATATTGATGATATGACTGTGAAATGGTCCTTCTTACTTATTTTTTTCTTTTGCTTTTTTGAGACAGGCATGCCATGGACTCATTCATAACAGTTTTTCTCTCTAGAATAAGTTTGCATGCTTTAGCACTTGATAATAATCTCGATTGTTGATTTATTTTAATATCTGTGAGTTTCTGCAGTAACTGATTCTATTAGTTAGTGATTAGTTGCTGTGAAAAGACATCATGACCAAGGCCACTCATAAGAGACTCATTTCATTAGGGCTTTTCTACATTTCATTACACGTTCAGAGGTTCACTCCATGATCATCAAGGCAGAAAATATGGCACTGTCTAGGCAGACATGGTGGTGGAGAGGAAGTTTCGATTATGCACCTTCATCCAAATGCTTCGAGGAAAAACTATGTATTTTGCAAACAGGGAGGGTCTCTTCCACACTGGTAGAGCTTTAAAGCCCCAGAGTGATATGCTTCCTCCAGCAAGGCCAGACCTACTACTACAAAGCCACACATCCTCATAGGCCAACTATATTTAGAATGCCACACTGGTTTCATAGCAACTTGACAAGATCTAGAGTCTTCAAAGAGAAGGAGACTCAGTTGAGAAGATGCCTCCATAAGATCCAGCTGTTAGGAATTTTCTTAATTGAAGGGAGAGCACCCACTCCATTGTGGGTGTTGACATCCTTGTGGTGGTAGTCCTGGGTTCTTTAAGAAAGCAAGCTAAGCAAGATTAGAGGAGCAAGACAATAAGCATCACCAATCCATAGCCTATGAATGAGCCTCTGATTCCAGGATCCTGTGTTGTTTCAGTTTCTGTCCCAACTTATTTGGTGATAAACAGCAATGTGGAAGTATAAGCTGAATAAAACCTTTGCTATGGAATTTGCTCTTTGGACATGGTGAATCCTTACAACAATAAAAAACAGTAAGGTATTCTTAGGGAAAAAATGTCTAACAGTGCCAATGTCACTTGTCTTATAACCACAAATAATAATGTGTAGACATTTTATTTTTACTTAGAGATAAGGTATACTCATGTACCTACCTGAGATGTAATTGTTCTAGTTTTCTTCTTTCTCACCATGTAGAATACTACAATAAAAAATAACTTGGAAATAAAAAGAATACAGATTGTCACTGAGGAAGACAAAACAGAAAGTTGAGTCAGTAACAGCAAACACTGCTTATTGGCTTGCCACTGTCTTAGCCACTGTTCTATTGCTATGAAGAGACACATTTGGTGACGGCAACTATTAGAAAACAAGGCATTCTTTGTGTAGAGAAAGGCCATTGACTTGTTTGAGTTAATTTTATATCCAGCTACTTCACCGAAACTGTTTATCAGGTTTTGGTGTTCTCTGGTGGAATTTTTAGGGTCACTTATATATACTATCATATCATCTGCAAAAAGTGATATTTTTACTTCCTCTTTTCCAATTTATATCCACTTGATCTCCTTTTGTTGTCAAATTGCTCTGGCTCATTCTTCAAGTACTATATAATAAACAGGATGAGAAAGAAATTAGGGAAACAACACCCTTCTCAATACTCACAAATAATAAAAAATATCTCGGCGTGACTCTAACTAAAGAAGTGAAAGATCTGTGTGATAAAAACTTCAAGTCTCTGAAGAAAGAAATTAAAGAAGATCTCAGAAGATGGAAAGATCTCCCATGCTCATGGATTGGCAGGATCAACATTGTAAAAATGGCTATCTTGCCAAAAGCAATCTACAGTTTCAATGCAATCCCCATCAAAATTCCAACTCAATTCTTCAACGAATTAGAAGGAGCAATTTGCAAATTCATCTGGAATAACAAAAAACCTAGGATAGCAAAAACTCATGTCAAGGATAAAAGAACCTCTGGTGGAATCACCATGCCTGATCTAAAGCTTTACTACAGAGCAATTGTGATAAAAACTGCATGATACTGGTATAGAGACAGACAAGTACACCAATGGAACAGAATTGTAGATCCAGAAATGAACCCACACACCTATGGTCACTTGATCTTCGACAAGAGAGCTAAAACCATCCAGTGGAAGAAAGACAGCATTTTCAACAATTGGTGCTGGCACAACTGGTTGTTATCATGTAGAAGAATGCGAATCGATCCATACATATCTCCTTGTAGTAAGGTCAAATCTAAGTGGATCAAGGAACTTCACATAAAACCAGAGACACTGAAACTTATAGAGGAGAAAGTGGGGAAAAGCCTTGAAGATATGGGCACAGGGGAAAAATTCCTGAACACAACAGCAATGGCTTGTGCTGTAAGATCGAAAATTGACAAACGGGACCTAATGAAACTCCAAATTTTCTGCAAGGCAAAAGGCACCGTCAATAAGACAAAAAGACCACCAACAGATTGGGAAAGGATCTTTACCTATCCTAAATCAGATAGGGGACTAATATCCAACATATATAAAGAACTCAAGAAGGTGGACTTCAGAAAATCAAATAACCCCATTAAAAAATGGGGCTCAGAACTGAACAAAGAATTCTCACCTGAGGAATACCGAATGGCAGAGAAGCACCTGAAAAAATGTTCAACATCTTTAATCATCAGGGAAATGCAAATCAAAACAACCCTGAGATTCCACCTCACACCAGTCAGAATGGCTAAGATCAAAAATTCAGGTGACAGCAGATGCTGGCGTGGATGTGGAGAAAGAGGAACACTCCTCCATTGTTGGTGGGATTGCAGGCTTGTACAACCACTCTGGAAATCAGTCTGGCGGTTCCTCAGAAAATTGGTCATAGTACTACCGGAGGATCCAGCAATACCTCTCCAGGGCATATATCCAGAAGATGCCCCAACTGGTAAGAAGGACACATGCTCCACTATGTTCATCGCCACCTTATTTATAATAGTCAGAAGCTGGAAAGAACTCAGATGCCCCTCAACAGAGGAATGGATACAGAAAATGTGGTACATCTACACAATGGAGTACTACTCAGCTATTAAAAAGAATGAATTTATGAAATTCCTAGCCAAATGGATGGACCTGGAGGGCATCATCCTGAGTGAGGTAACACATTCACAAAGGAATTCACACAATATGTACTCACTGATAAGTGGATATTAGCCCAAAACCTAGGATAACCAAGATATAAGATACAATTTCCTAAACACATGAAACTCAAGAAAAATGAAGACTGAAGTGTGGACACTATTCCTCTCCTTAGAAGTGGGAACAAAACTCCCATGGAAGGAGTTACAAAGTTTGGAGCTGAGATGAAAGGATGGACCATGTAGAGACTGCAATATCCAGGGATTCACCCCATAATCAGCATCCAAAAGCTGACACCATTGCATACACTAGCAAGATTTTATCGAAAGGACCCAGATGTAGCTGTCTCTTGTGAGACTATGCGGGGCCTAGCAAACACAGATGTGGATGCTCACAGTCAGCTAATGGATGGATCACAGAGCTCCCAATGGAGGAGTTAGATAAAGTACCCAGGGAGCTAAAGGGATCTGCAACCCTATAGGTGGAACAACATTATGAACTAACCAGTACCCCCGAGCTCTTGACTCTAGCTGCATATGTATCAAAAGATGGCTTAGTCAGCCATCACTGGAAAGAGAGGCCCATTGGACACGCAAACTTTATATGCCCCAGTACAGGGGAATGCCAGGGCCAAAAAGGGGGAGTGGGTGGTTAGGGGAGTAGGGGTGGGTGGGTATGGGGGACTTTTGGTATAGCATTTGAAATGTAAATGAGCTAAATACCTAATAAAAAATGGGAAAAAAAAAAAGAAAAAGAAGAAAACACGGCATTTAACTGGAGGCTTGCTTACATTTTCAGAAGATTGTACAATCATCACGAGAGGGACCCCATCACTGGAGCAATAGAGAACTATTGATCCTTAGGCAAAGAGATAGATTCTGCCATTGCATTGGCTTCTTGAAAACTCAAACCCATCCTTGTTGATACGCCCACTTTCTCCAATGAAGCCACACCTTCTCTTATTCCTTCTAAATTTAAACTCACTGCCACTTCCTGGTGACTAAATATTCATATATATGTGTCTATAGGTGACTTTATTATTCAAACCACCACTTTTCCCATGGCTCTTTCAGCTATTTTTTTTAAAATACAGCCTAAAAGGCTCCCATTTACTAAGGACTACTGATGAGCTTAGCCACAGTGATGGGCCCTCCCACATCAATCATTAGCGAAGAGAATATCCCATAGACTTACCTAATGAACAAGTAAGTGAATAGAGACTGATTTTTATCTCCCTTCCATTTTCCCCTCATTTTCTGCTACTTCATATGATATTGCAATCTATTAAAATACAGTAGTGAATACAGTGGAAAAAACAGTGTGGGAAGAATCAAAGTTCTTTATTACAAAGACAACAGATACACTGGCAGAATCTTCCAGGTACAACTATTTGGTAACTTTCGGTCTAATGTTAGCATGATTCTTCTAGAAAAAAGCTTAAAGAATTAAGGCATGGTTACAATGGACCAGAAAAGTCAGTATCACTAGTGAGACACACTCATGTAAATAATTTTCATCACTGTTCCGATATGCCTAGCAACAAGGAAAACAGGTCCATAGTCACAAGAGTATGAAAGGGGCATGAAGCAGAACAGTTGTCCAACTTATTATTACCCAGTAAGCATCAACACAGGAAGTGACCAAAGACAATAAATAACTTCCAAGACATGTTCCCAATATCCAAGTTCCTTTACAAGTGTCTCACCCCTTCAATGCACACCCATCAATCAATTAACTCATTGATTAAAGCCCTCAGGGTCCAATCACTTTTCAGATTGTGTATAGTGTTCTATCTTTGAACATTGTATTTGGGGCCAAAACCTTCATCAAAGAACCACGACTGACATTGCAAACCCATTTCACCACACAATTCTTTATGTTACAAAAAGTGATAGGATCTATCTGTCTCTTTGAGGATATGTCTGTATAGCAGTTACAAAAGCAAAACGTCCAGGCCAACAGAATCATCACCTCCATGAGGTATTTTAAAATATGAGTTCAAGAAGAAGGAAAGTGCAATGAAAGTTAAGGTTCTTGATCCCACATCCCTCTATTTTAAAGCCATAGGGTGGACCCAGAAGTTTAGGTCATAAGTGTAAATTTCACCTATACTACAACCAACTGTGATGATTTCTAGCCATCTCCAGTTTCAGTGTGGTATTTAGTCCCACCATCTGCATCACAGTATATTGCCTAGTGTGAAATAGTGCCAGCAGTTGATTGCAAACCCCACTATGCGTTGACTTGGATGTAAAATGAGACATCTATAATATAGACACACTTGTACACACACACATACTCACAGAAAGAGGCAAGAAGTAGAGGAGCTGAGTCTTAGGATCCCTCAATGAAGAGATAGTGGAAATCTTGTAAGGTAGAGAGGTCATTGAGAAACTGTATGTCTCTATCTGCACAAAATCAGGCCAGTCTGCCTTCCATCAATAAGTGGTAGGTTCTCACTATCAATCATCCCCATCTGAGAATGTATGGACAGTTAATGAAAGATGGAGAGTCAGTTTTCATCAAAGGTATGCCCTTTGAAGGTTATAGTTTGGCCAGGCACTACTGGTAGCTCCATGTCCAAGAGTTTATGGGCAACACAATTGATTTGAATGGGTTTTATCAAAAGGGAGAAAAGGAGACATGAAGTTGGAAGGAGGATTAAGGTGGGAATGGATCTGGTTTTGGTCCGGGAGGAGTTATTAAGAGATCTGGAAAATAAATTCCATCAAAATACATTGTATGAATTTCTCAAGGAATTAATGAATGTAGTTCTTAATATATAATGTCTGTACTGAACATATACAGACGACTTATATTTCCATTTCCTAAATAACAAACCCTTGTGTAGCAGTTTCATTATATTAAGGGCAAAAGTAATCCAGAGATTATTTAAAATAAAGAAGGATCAGAGGTTATGGCCCAGGGGCAAATTCATGCCTGTGTTTATTTACTTACAACACCAGTGCTTAGGATTTTGGGAGCGGCAGAGACAGGAAGATGACTGTAGCTTCCTGAAAGCCAGCCTCAACATTAGCTCAGCAAGAAACCCTGTAGAAAGGGGATAAATTAGGGAGTGAAGGAGCAAATCACACTATACCCTTCGCTACCTTTGAACTTACCTGTACAGATCTGTGTGCAGACACACATGAATATAAATAAAATATACAAGAGCTTATCTTTCATAGCTTATAAGCAGTGTTCTGTTATCTTAGCCTAGAATCCTGAGGACTTTATATCATTAGAGTTCCTGAAGCAAACTCCCCAGATATAGCGATGGGTATATCTTGTACTATGCAAAGAGACCTCAGTTAAATGTATGTCAGTGACTCCAAAACAGCTTTTCTTCTCTACCTTTCTTTATATGGCACAGAACGACCTGTAAATAATTAAAATATGAAAACAAAGCTTTTTCATGAATTTAGGCTTGTGTTAA
The DNA here is from genome assembly GCF_000001635.26 of Mus musculus. Lineage (NCBI taxonomy): Eukaryota > Metazoa > Chordata > Mammalia > Rodentia > Muridae > Mus > Mus musculus. Next base: position 78,577,193 of record NC_000087.7, on the reverse strand, counting down.
AATAATATTTATAACATTTTACTAAATGGAAGGGAAATCTTCAGCTCCCAGGAACAATCCTGTAGGCTTCTGTTTTGTCCCATTATGAACAAAATTAATTGCACATTGACAATTCCCACAGTTTTAACTAAATCAGGATGAAGGGATATGTTTCCATACAAATAAGTAATGCCAATCTGATTAATCAAGTAGAAATGTGGCAGGGTTAGGATGCCTTTGGCTGATGTGACAATGATGACTGATTAGTCTCTTGTTATGCAAATAACCCTAACCTCTAAGAAAAGAAAAGTAATGATATAGAATATTCCAAGAAGTGGCATGGACAATTATTACTTGATTTCAATTTCTTTTACATACTTTATTAGTTTGAATAATTGTGGCTCACAGAAGATCAAATATTCAAAGGAGTTAGTTTTCTAGGTGGTGGGATGTTTAGAAAGAATTAGGATTTGTGTTTTCATTAAAAGTGATTTGGCACTGGGCTTGAAATATCAAACACCCTTTGGCATATCAAAAACTCTCTCTCATTCTTTCTTTCTCTCTCTCTCTCTCTCTCTCTCTCTCTGTCACTCTCTCTCTCTCTCATGTTTTAAGCCATCCATCCAGTGGTTGACATCTAGTACTAATCCATCGCATGTTTATTGCACACAGTAAGGCAATCAACATTTATGATATGGATGTGAAATGGTCCTTCTTGCATTTTTTTTTTTTTTAGTTAACTCAACCTGGGAATATAGAACCGCAGATAAAGAACTGCCTCCATCACATTGGTCAGTTGCCACACCTGTAAGGAATGATCTTTTTTGGATGGCTGATGTTGAAGGGTCTAGCCCACTATGGGTAATGTCAACATCTATGAAAAAAATATACAAGGTGTGGTGGTTATCGTGTAAGGGCCTGAAATTAATTTTTCTGGAAGAACTAAAGATCTATATGGCATGAAAAATTAAAGTGCCTGATAATTTGTAAGTAAATTCCATACTTACCAGCATTCAATATTTTGTCTACCCATATTTCAAAAGTAAAATTATCAAATCTATTTCACCCTGTTTTACTGCATTTAATCTATTAAATTACTTGTAACCAGAAATACTAATAAATTTTAAAGGCCTTTAAAACATGACTGGTTGATATTGTGTTTAACTTCATCACAACTTTGTAAGCAGGAACAAGAGCTAGATTGCCTTCTCATTTTCCAAAGAATCCATGATTCACGGTTGCAAATAGCTTCAATACAAGGTACTTAACCCTGTAAAATTCCTGCTTTGTTTGAATAAAATATTTATTGCTCTAACTTTGGGTTTTCATAAACAGAATTTTGATGTGCTATCCAATGTGCTGCCTCAAAGAGTCTGGCACAATTTCTGACACTAAGAACAGTTTAAAGATAACCAGGGAAAGGTTGGAACAGGGAAAATAACCACCAAGGATGTTGGTGAGTCAGAAACTGAAGGCTTTCACAGGAGGAAAATAAAAACAAAAACAAAACAAACAATCAACAAATGAATAAACAGAAACCCAACCACCAAAATGATAAAAACAATACAGGAGTGAATTACTTGGGCAGAATGTGACTAAGTCATCAGGACATTTCAGTAGGGATTATATTTTGTATTTCGAGAAGGCCATATGAAAAGGTAAAGCCTAGATGGTTAATGTCTCTGGTGTAATTAGGGAAGGAACCAGCATGAGTGGGGTTCTATGATGCAAGCTGAACTAGGTGATGTCACAGAGCACTGGCCATAGATTGCACATCTATTCCACTTGGAGGCACTAGAATCCCTAGAAGGTGTGTCCACTATTTTCCCAGTGGTGTATGAAAGGCAGGCCAGCTCCTGAACCCCAACGTTGTTCCTCAAGTTTTTTTTGCCTGGTCTGTATCAAAAGACAGAATCTTGATGACTAAGACATTTTCTTTGGGTAAGTACATTTATGAAGTGAATGGGACCCTCATAGCTATAGAAAGCTGAAAGTTTTCCCTCCCACACTGAGTAACTGTACATTCTAAATTCTCCCATGTTTGGGGCCAGGGGCATGGTTGATATAGTTTAGTTGATCTCCTGAATTTATTATCCTTGCTAACAATATCTCCTTCACAATTCCATTAAAATGTCAAAGCTCTTCTTTGTCCGTATGTATTTTAGAAAATGTTAGTTCTAAATGGCTGATATTGCCTGGACTTGTTGAGGCCAGAGTTGCAGTGGCAAATAATCACCAAATAATCCTGAGGCTGGGTCAGGTGACATAATACAGAAGGCCAGTGGTGTGCTGTGTCCCTGGGATATTTGTGAATATTGCCACCTAATTCAGAGCTTGCAGGTACAAGAGAGGGTAGGTGACAACTCTGACTCATTTTCTTTATTCTTTAATCCTTGATCATTTTGTAAAAGGCATACCAACTTCCACATTGACATAGACATGCAAGGAGATGTTCCTCAGCAGAGGCAAATTAGCTCAGGGCTGAAGACATATTCATCTGAGTATGTTATTCTGAGCTCTTGAGAATTACTTGTTAATTTCCCTTCGATAATTTCCTTGTTTCCCTTATTTATTTATTTATTTATTTATTTATTTATTTATTTATTTATTTATTTATTTTTTTATTTTTTGTTTTGTTTGTTCATTTTTTCTTTGGATGGGTGATTAATTTTAATTTGAGTGTGTTTTTGTGTAGCTTTGGCTGTTAGGAAAATCACTCTGTAGAATAGACTAGCCTTTATCTCACTAAGGTTTGCCTCCCTCTGCCTCTTGAGTACTAGGATTTAAGACTTGGGTCACTAACACCTCCTATTAACTTCTGATTTGATTGTTTGTTTTGTTTTTTGTTTGTTTTTCATTTTTGTTTTTTTTGTTTTGTTTTGTTTGTTTGTTTGTTTGTTTTTTGTTGTTGTTTTTTTGTTTAAGTTGTTAATGTTGTTGCTGATTTGGAGACATGGTTCCTTTGTCTACCACTGGCTGCCCTGGAACTCACTTTGTAGACCAGGCTGGTCTCTAAGTCAGAAATCTGCCTTATCCTGCCTTCTGAATGCTGAGTTTAAATGCTTGTGCCACCATAGCTGGATTATGAACTTCTTATTTGGATCAAATTAAGTTTAGAAGCCCAAACATGTTTAGCATAGCCTTCTTGACCTACTCAAAAATTCCATTAGAGAAGAGCATTTCTCCAGCATTCTCTCCCATCCTACACTCATTGCCTTTCAGTAACTCATATATAGCAACAGCATTGTGTCTGGTGTAAACAGGCAATACCCTCAATCCAAGGCAATGGGCAAGTATGATATTTGAACACAGAATGATACCCACAAGACATCTGCCCAGGGTTGGTGTGGTCTACCACACCAGGGCTACAGCCATGTAGAAGACAATACCTCTGAAGAGTCTTAGCATGACATCCCTCATGAAGAAGAAGAGGAGGATGTCTTCTTCCAACGTCTTGAGGAATATTGTTGGCTGCAGAATTTCTCAAGGTTGGAAGGAAGGTAATGAGCCTGTCACTCAATGGAAGACCATAGTTCTAGGTCAACTGCCAACAAACCCTTCTCTTTATTTGGTGAAGTATGATGGAAATGACAGCGTCTATGGACAGGTGCTCTACAATGATGACAGGATTTTAAACCTTAAGGTTTTGCCTCCCAAAGTAAGATTTCCTCAGGTAAGGGATGCCCACCTCGCCAGAGCCCTGGTTGGCAGAGCGGTACAACACAAATTTAAGGGTAAAGATGGCTCTGAGGACAACTGGAGGAGGGTTATGCTAGCCCAGGTGCCAATCATGAAGGATTTGTTTTACAGTACTACAAGAAGAATCCAGCTCTCTACTTCTATCAGCTCCTGGATGACTACAAGAAAGGGAACCTCCACATCATTCCAGACACTCCTCTGGCTGAGGAAAGATCAGGAGATGACAGTGATGTGTTGATAGGTAACTGGGTGCAGTACACCAGAAAAGGTGGTTCCAAATAGTTCAGAAAGGTTGTTTACCAAATTCTAGCCAATCCTTCACATTCAATTTCACATTTGCAAAGTGTCACAGAAATGCTGCTTATGACCAGAGTGCTTAAACTTCCTTATTCTCATGAAGTTTGTCACATTACCTCCTTGATGAAGGGCACAACCATCCTACTTCTGTGCAAAATTGCCCAAGCTCCTCCCCTATCTTACTTTAGGAAGATTTAGACATTCACAACAGAGAGTACTCCAACCTGTGTTGAGCACAGTGTGTTTGAGGAAATCCCCCAGATTCACCATCTTCCCAGTGTATGTCCTACCTATAACTTCTAATTTCCATGGTCTGGGAAGCACTGTTCTGATCTAAGAGATTTCTGAACACTCTGGACTGAAATCCCAAACAGAAGAGTATCAAGGTAAGGGTAAATCAGATTACTATCTTTGTTTTGTTACCTTAGACAGAGACATCATGGCCTCCATGCAGAGGAATGTGTGGATGGACATATATTTAAGGAAGACACTAAACCAGAAAATACCACATTACACCCTCTTAAAAGACTTCTAAGATTGTTGTCATGCCTACCACAGACATTCAGATGATGTGTATTCTTGATTGTGATTTCATGTTTGGAGCTGATGAAGGAGAAAGTACCTGGAATGTCCTAGAATTCTCAAGGTATCAATCAGTGTTCAATTTCTGCTCAATAGTGCTGCAGACATAGGAATAACAGGATAAAACTATTCTATACAATCCTATGAAGCTCCTATCACCATCCTCCTATTTTAGAGAATCTTAGATCTATCACTAATCCTGAGACAGGCAGAAACAATTCTTCTCCTGCACATAGGAGTACTGCATATGTCTCCCCTTACCCAAAGTATTCAACTTACTGTCTTTTACTGAATTGGCTTTTAGACTATACCTGAAATATTCCACTTTTCACCAAAGGATCTACCAGCCCTCCCTGTTCTAATAGAGAGCTACAGTCCACCACTATCCAAAGGGTTCTCAGACATTCTAAATATGCCCCTGTGGGAGTAAACTTACTAAGTCTATTTAATTGGGCCTCAGATCCTTCTGCTTTGACCAAAAGGATTTCAATCTGCTGACTCTGAGTTACCAGGGGCCTCAGATCTCATTTTCCCCAAGTGGTCATCAGATGTCCCTTTCTGACCAATAATGACCTTTCAACGTTCTCCTCTGATGCAGACACTTAGACACCCCCCCTCCAATTTTAACTCCCAAATGGACCTCCAGACCACCCAAGCTTAAATTACCTGAGCCGAACATTAAGAAGTACAGCCCAGAACAAAAGCTCATTTCCTCAAGGCAGAAACTAAAATGATGTTCTCCTCACCATTCATACCTAGACCCAGGAGATGAACATATGCCTGAGAAGAAGAACTAGTGTGGAACTGTCAGCCAGGTTTTTGATGAGTGCTCAGACTGCTTCCTGATCCAGCACCACATTTACTATAGTGGACAGATGCTCTAGTCTCTGATGAGGAGTTGCTAGCTGTTAGGAAGAACCTGGAATGGGCTCCACTGCATGAGGTAGGCTGTGTCTTTGATCTCACGTCAAGGAAAGAACATGCAAATTTGAACTCTACCCAACCAAACATACTAGTTTACCTGTACAAAGGGGATTTAGATTTCCAATTTCTCACAAAGATACCCCTCTTACCATTGAGTTCCTATCTATTTTTCATGGCTCATAGGGTCTCATTTCTTCCCAATGTCCATTACTGGCTCACTTCTGACCACTAGCCATACATCTCTGATTAGTGTTGGGGGTGTTCTCGGTATGACACTAAGGCCAACAATAGTGCCTACATGCCATTTCTGAATAATTGGATCTTAAATTCCACCATTGTCCAAGTGTACTTCTGAAAGACTTTTCTCATTACATGGGGTCTCTACAGTAGCATCTTTGTTCATCAGGCCTCTAGTTGTACCTTCTGGCCTAAGCAGATCTTATACTTCACTTAAAGAGATGCCAAATTTACACAATGTAGACAAAGATGCATTGAGCATTCTCATACTCATTAATATAACATTCCTCCCCTCAGGTTTGAAGTCTCCAGAGCAGCAAAGAGAGTGGGGAGTAGAACTCATCATCTTTAGGTCACTCAGCATCGATGGGTTGTTTGCAACCTTAGTATACAGACATGGATGGTTGAACACAAACCTGTCAGGCTGATAAAGAACTAGACATCTACTAACGTCCTTGGAACCATGTTCAGATTGCTGCACATCCTCCTGAAGATGCCACAGATGACATGGTTCCTTGTGATTGTTGTTCTCTTCTTGTTGTTGCTGTTTTCTTTTAACTTTTGAAGAGGATACTTTATTAGTCTGTTGCTATGTTAGTCATCTCCTGGCATTAGAAACCAACATCCCACTGTTTAAATGTTTTACATTTCCTACTCTTTTTGGAAAACACAACGTATGCGCATCATTTTTTCCTATTGTTTCAAAGACATACCACTATGTAATTCAACTTTACAATTGTAAACATTTTGACCAATATTCACATGAATATAAATTTTATGTGTAAAATTCTTCCTGTGCTGTGTTATTTTTCACCAGATGACAGTTTCATTTGAGGTCATTTGAAACATCGTTCCTTACTATGTGTCTTTAAAAGATATATTTTGGAGCTGAGGGGTATGGCTGAATATCTTCAGCACAATAAACACCTTCTATAACATTACTATCTAGTGGATTATAAGTATCAGGTTGTACACAGTAGTAACTAAAATAATGGACAATTTGAGAAAGATTTTAGGGTGAAATCTCTCATAATATACAGAAAAAAAAGGAAATCCTAGATATTAATCAAATCTATGCACACCAAATGAACATTGTGGGTTTTGTGGGTTTGTTTGTATATGTCTTTGTAGTTCGAATGTCCAACCTTTATGTCTTAATTGATGATTGTAAACAGTGCTCAGAGTGTGTGCATGTGAATTAAAGGGCACCATGTCTTTAGTGTTTAGATTAATTTCACATATCTGTCTATCTGTCATCTATGTATGTATGTATGTATGTATGTATGTATGTATGAAGTAATGATTGAATGTATTTATATAGATATGTATGCAACTATTTCTCTATCATCTACCTATCTCTCTCTCTTTCTATTTCTCTCACCCTCTTTCTCTGTTTATCTCTTATGCATGAATATATGCATGCATGTAGCTAGGTAGGTGTGGTATTTTTAATGTAATTATTTCCCATCGGCCCATAGGCTGTATTAGGATGATTAACCTTGTTGGACTAGGTGTTTCCTTGTTGGAGGAAGGGTGTCACTGGAGGAGGTGGGTGGTCTCACACATGTTCAAGTTAGTTATGCACAGTAGGGCTCTGTGTGTTTGCTGTCTCTCTGTCTTTCCAAGAGTAGCTGTGATAGAGTGTTCAGTGATTCAAGGAGGGGATGTTGGTTAGATGGCATATAAAGCAGGCAAGACACCTTTACATACATGGTAGAAGAAGCAAGCTTTAAGAAGCACAAACAATCACACACACACACACACACACACACACACACACACATTTGTTGGACAGTGCAAAGCTTCAACCACTTTAAATATATACTCACATTTGGTGGATGGAACAAAGCACCAACTTTATTTTTCTCACACTGCTTATAAATCTCTGCACAATCTTTCAATTAGTATAAAATTTATACTGGTTACTTTCTATTTTCTTCTAGTGAATAATTATGAGTATGTATAAGGAAAAGAATCTTCTCACTATACTTTTATGATGAGCTATTTATAAATTATGTTTATAAATATCCAATATTATTCCCAAGAACCAACACGCATTTTTAACTAAAAAACTTGTTATAGATTAACAAGTTGTAAGCAAGTAGGGTAATTTTTATTTCAGCCAGTTTCTCTTACTGGTAGACTGAAATTTGCCGTTATACAGAAAGGATTAGTTTTTATCTATCTCAAAAATTAATCCTTCAAAAATCTTAAAAGAATCACAAAACTAAACTTTTATATAAAAACCTATCATCCCTTTCTACTTTGAATCCTCAGGGTGCACATCTGTTCATTAACCATGTTTTTCTTAAATCATATCAGGAATCAGAATGAGGAAATAGGTACAAGGAAATAATAATCATCTGAACACCAGCCTGACTTTGAAAAAAAAAAGGCATGTTTTTTGTAGTAATTCTTTTCAAGATTGTGGTTGAAGTATTAATCGCATCAGCTGCAATCCTTGAGAAAGTTCGATCTAAATAACACTGTGGGTGGCAATGATATTGCCCAGTGAGGGGCTGGAACCCCCCTTAAATTTTCATACAATCCATAGATTATGAGGAATGTGATGTGAGGGCAGCAAGTAGGGAGAAACTCTACAACAGCATGAGTGGTAACAGAGTGGTACCAGCTTTTAAGTGTTTAAGAGTGGTAAGAGCTTTTAAGTGGTTCACCTCACCAAGAATCCATCAAAGCCCTGTATTTTGGAGGTAAAATGTACATTCTGGGGAGCCCCTCTGCCATGCTTAATATTCTAATAAAATTAAAAATAATATTAATTTCTCATTTAATAGACCCTGCTTACAGTCCCTCCAAATTTTACTCCCCACGGTTCTTTTACTACCTCCCATCCTCTCCAGTTCCTCCCCCTTTCGGTCATCATTCATCAAATATTTCTCTTTCAAATATCTCTTCCTGCATTTCCTTATTCAACCCCATCTCCCTCCACCATGCCACCTGATCTTCTCCTTCTTGTCCACCTTTGTACACTAATAAATCCATTCTATTTCTCCATACCATGGGCATCCATGTATGCACCCAAGTCCTTCCTCTATACCTAACTTCACTGGATCTACAGATTGTAGACAGGCCATCACATATGTAATGTTGAATGTCTTAATGTTTCTATTGCTGTCACCAAAAACTATAACCCAAGCACAAGTTGGGGAGGGTAGGACTTATTTGCAATGTGGGTACTGTAAGGAAAAGAGACACTGAGCAAGAGACTGCCCCAAGAAAGAGACAGATACCAGACCACCTAAGTCCTTTTCTCAGAGGATGATGACTACATGATATGGGGAACAGACACCCTACGTGACACTAGGGTAACCCCAGCTGTGGAAGAGACCCTTATGGCTTCCCTTCATGATATCAGAGCAGAGTTTTTAGTCCTGACAGAGCCACTGGAGAAATTGAGGACCCAGAAATCCTTAGTATTCGGGGCTACTGGTCAGAAACCATACTCTTAGACCACTGATAAGAAAGTTAATCTATGAATAAGCCAAGTAACTCATTCCTCCCTCATCATTCCTCAAGCCCCACCACATTGTTGTGGAGAGACATACTAGCATATTTAAAATCCCAAATAAGCTGCTCTTTGGAAGGAACTTCAATCCCTTGGCAAGCCTGTCCCTATAAATTTAACTTTAAAATTAGAAGAAGAATATAGATTACATGAGTCTCAAGCCCCGTCAAGAAAAGTACTAGAATGGACCTATTTAGAGAGATATCCAACAGCCTGGGCAGAGACTGGTGGTATAATTGAGACAAAAATGGTGTCCCCCCCCATCATTGTGACATTGAAAACTGGTGAGATTCCTTTCGGGGTACAACAATACACCATGAGCAAAGAGGCCAGTGAGGGCATCAGACCTCACCTTCAAAGGCTCTTAGAACTAGGCGTGTTTGGTCCTTTGTCAGTCTTCCTGGAATACTCTGTTGCTACCAGTTAAAAAGCAAGGCTTTGCCACCTGGCACTCCCTAATAATCCCCCCTTACTAAAGAGACTGGGACTTTCTCATGGACCCAATATATGGGGAGGCCTTTAAAAAGATTAAAAAATCGTGCTTAGTGCCTCAGCCCTAGTCCTGACAGATGTGACCGAGCCATTCACTCTCTATTTAGATAAAAGAGCAGAAATAGTGAGATAGGTCCTTAACTAAGCTCTGGGGACATAGAAAAGACTTGTGGCCTACTTGTAAAAAAAAAAAAAATAGACCCAATGCCCAGTGGATGGCCGTCTTTCTTAAAAGATATCAATACTTCTCAAAGATGCTGACAAACTGACTCTAGGTCAAGGAACTATAGTAGTAGCCCCCCTCTGCCCCCATGCCTTAGAAAGCATTGTTAGGCAGCTGCCAGATTGCTGGATGACTAATGCTCACAGGACCCATTATCAGAGCCTCTTTCTGACTGAGAGAGTGTAGAGAGAGTGTAATTTGCACCCCTGCTATCCTGAATCCTTCCACCTTGCTGCCTGAAGCTGACAACTCCCTACCAGTGAAGGTGTATAGACATCCTGGCAGAAGAAACCAAAACTAAGAAAGAAGTCATTGACCAGCCATGGTCAGGTTGCCCCAATTGGTACACAGATGGTATCAGCTTTTTGATTGAAGGTAAAAGAAAAGTGGTGCCAGCAGTGGTCAACGGAAAAGAAACCATCCGTGTAAGCAGCTTTACTGAAGAAATGACAGTCCAGAGAGAAGAGCTAATCACACATACCCAAGCCTTGCAGCTGGCCATAGAAAAGAACATCAATATCTAAACAGACAGCATGTATGCCTTTGCCACATGCATGGTAGTATCTGTAGAAAAAGGATGCTACTCACTTCTACTGGGGAAGATATTAAAAATAAAAAGGAAACCTTGAGACTATTAGAAGCCATACACTTTGCAAAAAACTGGACATCATACATTGCCATTGTCACCACAAAGTCCATGAGGCCATAGTGAAGGGAAATCTGATGCCTGAACTGACTGGCCTAAAAAAAAATAAATGAATAAAATAAAGAACGTGAAGACCATTATAAACTCAAAGATGCAGGCTTTGACTATACTCCAGAAGATCAGAAATTAACAGGCAAAATACCTGATATATGTGGGTGTACTACCCGGGGAGTCTCTAGGACCAAGATGGTTGCTCTGTCCTGCCCACAATAGAAAGGTAACAATATGTCTCCAATCTAAACCACCTCATGCACTTGGAAATTGAGAAGGTCAAAGAAAATGTTGAGAGCTCAAACTGCAATGTTATAAGATTGCCAGATGTTGCCCAGGGGATTGTTAATGAATGCCAAGCATGTGCCCTCACCATTGCTGGGCACCACAAGAACACCCCCCCCAGAAGGTGGATAAGAGTTGACTGGCCATGAGCATACTGAAAAGTAGACTTTACTGAAGTTAAACCAGCCAAGTACAGTAATAAATATCTATTTGTTTTTTTGTAAACACCTTTTCAGGCTTGGTCGAAGCCTTCCCCACTAATAACAAGAACACCCATGCCATGGGAAAGAAGATATTAGAGGAAAATTTCTCAAGATTTGGCATCTCTAAGGTACTTTCATCAGACAATGGCCCCTCCTTCATTGTCCAGGTAAGCCAAGGGTTAGCCAGACAATGGGGGATTCATTGGAAGATACATTGTTCTTACAGATTCCAGACTTCAGGACAGGTAGAGTGGATGAATAGAGCATTAAAAGAAACCTTGACTAAATTGGTTTTAGAGACCTACAGAAAAGATTATGCAGCTCTTTTTCCCTTTGCCTTGTTCTGAGTATGGAACACCACAGGGAAATTTAAACTTACACCATTCAAACTCCTCAACTTGGGACGCCCCTCCCTTTAACAGAAGCAGGTGCAATGTTTGAACTTGATGTTTCTTTTTCAGAACCCCCTCTAGCTCACTTGAAGGCTCTACAATTGGTCAGAAAAGATGCCTTGGAAATGCTGAAACACAATAAAAAACAAAAACAAAAACAAAAAAACAAAAAAACATACTAACCAGGAACCATCTTCGTGCCACATAAATTTCAAACAGAAGATCCTGTCCGGGTCCGGTGCCACCATTCTGGCAAACTTGAACTCAGATCAAAAGGATGCTCCCTGGTGCTTCTGACAAGCCCTGCTGCCGCACCTCCAGCATGTAACCGCTTCTGGCCTGCCATGGCCCACTGGCCTGGCACTGCTCACACACAGTGGGCACTGCACAGGATCCCCCCTTCTTCCCTCCTCCCACTGGCAAGAGTCTCTTTCGTCTCATTCAAGGGGCTTCTGAGGTTCTCAATCTTACAAATCCTAAAGCTGTGACCTCAGGTTGGCTTTATTTGGCAGCTGGGCCAGAGGTTTAATTTTCTAACTTATAAAATTAGAACTATGTACTAGAAGGAGTGGGAAATGTGAGACCCCAACTTAGAGCATTTCTCCCTGGAAGGTGAAGCCCCTGGACATTCTCCAAGCTTGTATTCCCTGAGCTCTAAAAATACAGCCAGAAAGAAGCTCTATGTTCTCTACAGCCACCAAAAAGCATTTTGGTTTCTGAGCCTTACAGCTAGAGATTCGAAAATTGGAGTTTTGCCAAGGACATCTGGGCAGAGAAGAACATTCCTCCCGACTCTTCCCAACTCTCCAAACTCTCCTCCCAACTCATCTCAATTCCTCAGGTAGCTAATAAAAACCCTCTTCTGTCACATCTCAGAGTCATACGCCCCTGCCCTGCACAGTGGAAGGAGTTTGTCCTTAGCTAGCTGATAATAAAACCTCTTACAGTTTGCATCAGGTGTGGATTTCTCTCAAGTCATTTGGGTGCTGGCCATCTCATCTGAGGACTTTAATGGACTTGAGAGGAGGTCCATCTTCAGGGTCTTACACATGGAGACCTAAGACCAAAATTCTTCAAACTATTATGCAAAATCAAAAGAGAAGGAACACTATTGAATTTGTTCTATGAAGCCAGATTACAATTATATTCAAACCATACAAAAACTCAATGAAGAAAGGAAACTTCAGATCATTTTCCCTTATGAATATCGAAGCAAAAATACTCAATAAAATCACTGCAAACCAAATAAAAGAATACATCAAAACGATCATCCATCATGGTCAAGTAGGCTTCATCCCTGTGATGCAGGGATGGTTTAATATATGGAAATTTGTCAACTTAATCCACTATAGAAACAAACTCAAAGACGAAAACAACATGATCACCTCATTAGATGCTGAGAAAGCATTTGACAAAATACAACACCCATTCATAATAAAAGTCCAGGAAAGGTCAGGAATTCAAGGCCCATACCTAATATAAAAAAAAAAGTCAGCAAACCAGTAGGAAACATTAAACTAAAAGAAACAATCGCATTAAAATCAGGGACGAGACAAGACTGCCCACTTTCTTCATACCTATTGAATATAGTAGTTGAAGTCCTAACCAGAGCAATTAGACAACAAAAGGAAAACAAATGAATACAAATTGGAAAGGAAGAAGTCAAAATATCACTATTTCCAGAATATATGATAGTATGTATCAGTGACCCAAAAATGCAAAAAAGAGAAATCATAAACCTTATATACGACTTCAGTGCAGTAGGTGAATATAAAATTAACTCAAACATATCAGTGGGCTTTCCCTACACAAAGGAAAAGGAGGATGAGAAAGAAATTAGGGAAAAAACACCCTTCACAATACTCACAAATAATATAAAAAAGCTTGGTGTGATTCTAACTTAGAAAGTGAAAGATACATATGATAAAAACTTCAAGTCTCTGAAGAAAGAAATGAAACAAGATCTCAGAACATGGAAAGATCTCCCATGCTCATGGATTGGAAGGATTAATATAGTAAAAATGTGTGTTCTGCCAAAAGTAGTTTAAAGATTCAATGCAATCCCCATCAAAATTCCAACTCAATTCTTTACTGAGTTAGAAAAGGCAATTTACAAATTCACCTGGAATTAAAAAAAAAACCCAACAACAACAACAACAAAAAAAACCTAGTATAAGAAAAACTATTCCCAACAATAAAAGAACCTCTTGTGGAATCACCATGCCTGAACTCAAGCTGCACTACAAAGCAATTGTGATAAAAACTACATGGTACAGGTTTAGTGGTAGGCAGGTATATAAATGAAATAGAACTGAAGTCAGAAAAATAAACCCACACACCTATAGTCACTTGATCTTTGACAAAGGAGCTAAAACCATCTAGTGGAAAGAAGACAGCATTTTTAACAAATGGTGCTGGCTTAATTGGCAGTTAGCATGTAGTAGAATGTAAATTGATCTATTCTCATCCCCTGTACAATGCTCAAGTCTAAGTCGATCAAGGAACTGCACATAAAACCAGAGACACTGAAACTTATAGAAGAGAAAGTGGGGAATAGCCTGGAATACATGGGCAAAGGGGGAATATTCTTGAAAAAAAAAATACCAGCAATATCTTGTGCTATAAGATTAAAAATGGACAAATGGGACCTCATAAAATTGATAAGATTATACCCAGAAGTTCAAACTTGTAATAAGGATACATGCTTCACTATGTCCTTATGTATAATAACAAGAAGCTGAAATGAACCCAGATGACTCTCTTTACAGGAATGTATATAGAAAATATGGTACATTTATTTAATGAATTACTACACAGCTATTAAAAACAATGAATTCATGAAATTTTTATACAAATGGATGGATCTGTATGATATCTTTCTAAGTGAGATAACCCAATCACAAAAATCACACATGATATTCACTCATTGGTGAGTGGATATTATCCCTGAAGCTCAGAATAACCAAGGTAAAATATGCAAAACCCATGAAACTGAAGAAGATAGACCACAATAAGTAGATTGTGGATAAGTACCCCACAATTCCCTGGGACTAAACCACCAATCAATGAAAACAAACAATGGGACATATGATTCCAGCTTTCTATGTAGCAGAGGATGGACTAGTCAGGCATCAATGAGAGGAGAGACACTTTTTCCTGTAAAGATCCTATGTCCCAGTATGGGGGAATACCTGGGCTGGAATTGTTAGATGGTGTGTTGGGGAGATGGGGGAGAAGGGAGAGGACAGGAGATTTTTGGAGTGTAAACTAGAAACGGGGATAATATTTGAAATGTAAATAAGGAAAATATACAATAGAAAAAGAAAGGAAATAATTTATTTGAAGGTTTTATGAGATAAATTCATGTTTGGCAAACATATTATACGAACAATGTTCAGGTCTTTTGTTGAGGCAAAATCAAGAAAGTTCTTCTTTCTCAAAATATAGTGATATAGTTCCAAGAGTAGGTATATGTGCTGCTAAACCTTGTATATAAGAATAGATAAATATAGGTAAAATTAGAAATGAAGTATATGTAAACTTAACAAGACTTCCTCCATTTCAGGTGACTAGGTAAAATCTAATGAACTGCAGGACACAATTAATACCTGACACTGGAAATGCTATACCTTCCAAAAGAGCCTCCTCTGAAACTTTTATGTCATCGTGCTCATCATCAAAGTCCAAGTGTAATAAGTAACCTTCCTTTGGTATCACCATCAATTTCTTAAGTGCCATTCTTCTCTTAAGAACTCAGTAGTCTTAGTTAAAAAACAAACAATAAAAATAAAAAGGAAAAAAAAGAACTTAGTTACCTGACTAAAAATTATCATTTAAATAATTAAAAATAAAAAAAAAATAATTATTTTAGCTCAATGAAAGATAATTTCTTTTGTTACTTAACATGTATATTTTTAATCAATTGCCTTTTTCAGAGAGTTCTGTATACATATTCAATATGGTGATGCATATATATATATACTTACCCGTACCATTTTCTCCATGTATCCCATTTATCATGTCCCTCTCCCTCACAACTTGTTTTAAAAACTTCTTTAACTCACTTCTTTAAAAACCTCCTTTAGAACCAAAGTTATCAATCTGCCATTTCTCAGTTTAAAAAAAAAAAAAACAAAACAAAAACTGGCCAATCTTCAACATGTGAGTCCTCCCCTCCTCCCAATAAACAATGAGCAACATCCTTTAACCTTTGAGGCATCTGAATTTTGGTCCTATCTCCCACAGATACTTTTTAAACAAAACATCAGCAATTCTGTTTAACAGTTTATCTCAGTCTAAGGTATACTCACAGTTCTATCCAGAAAGATAAAGAACATGGTAACTGTATATTCATATCAAAAAGATCCACCACTAAGTCTACAAAAAAACATGAACTACCACCACCACCCACACAGAAAGACCTTATATTGGAGAAATTAGGGATTTGGGGAAGCCGAGGATTTCAAACATCTGAAGATTGTAAGTTAAAGGCCAGACCAAGCTGGGCCAGCTGAAACTACAAAGATAGATCCCATCCTACAGAACCTAAACTGAGAGAAAAAGCTGAACTTGGTGGTGCAAGTCTTTAAGCCCAATACATGGGAGATTGGGACAGAAGGATCTGTGGTCAGAATCCATCCCCAATGACTTATGAATCTCTTACAATATCTCCTCTTCTTCTTTTCATTCATCTTCCTATGCCATTCTACTGTCTGCAATGTTCATACAGTCTATACCAAAGGAACACACCATAGAGAAGACAATGAGGAGGGACGAATCCTCAGTGTGTTTCTAAGGGATCCTGTACAGCACACAGGACAAGCGCCAAGGCATCTCATCCATGGCTCCCTGTTGCCTGACCCACAGTCCTGCAGCTGGTTCTCTGATCCTATCCCCAGGCCCAAAGCTTTTCTCTTCCAAGGGTTCCGAATTCTCTATGGCCCTGACCTGTTCAATCCTCTTCCATGAATACGGTCCTCCACCTTACATTCACCCTCAGATTCCACAGGAAATGGCGATCAGGAGGCTTTTCCTCACTTAGTGGCCTCCTGGGCCTGAGATTCCCCACCCTGTCACACCTCGATTAACTGTACAACAACCCTGATCAGGGCAGATTATCACTTACAGGTCATGTATGAGGAGAACACCTTCACAACTGCACCCTTCTGTGCTTAGCTCCTCAATGGCAAAAAAAAAAAAAAAAAAAAAAAAAAAAAAAAGTTGTCAGGAGCCAGACCCGGACAGAAGCCTCAGAGGATCCTTTGTGATGCCAGCTGGAGCAAACAGGTCTCACCAAAGGACTGTGCTGATTGGCTAAATACCCCCTGCACATGCGTTCATGGAATACCAAGTACCAACAATTTGAAGGGAGATTTTAGAAGGTGGGAATAAGCCACTGGCTTTAAGGCAAATGATTTCCAGTTTGTTGGTTGATAATTGCTTACAAACTTGAAAATCCAGAACAAATATGAAACATATGAAATACAGCAAATGGCTCTACTTAATTTCAGCTGTAGAGGCTCTTGTACGCATTTTTGGTTTTTTATTTATTTATGTGCATAAACATTTAATAATGTGGACTTCTGCATGTACACACGCACACCAGAAGAGTCTATGCTGCCCTAAGAGTTCAGAAGGGAGCATACACATTTCCTTCAACCCCTGGTACTCTCCTGTCTCTACTTTCCTAGTCAGCTTGATTAGAAGAGTGTGCTATGCAGTGCAGGCCCTCTCTCTCTCACTTATGTGCTTGGCCACTCAGGCCCACTCTCTCACTTAGGCATTAGGCTGGGCAGGCACTCTCTGTCTCTCTCTTTCTCTCTCTGTCTCTGTCTCTCTCTCTGTCTCTCTCTTTGTCTCTTTGTCTCTTTGTCTCTCTGTCTCTGTCTCTGTCTCTGTCTCTGTCTCTGTCTCTCTGTCTCTCTGTCTCTCTCTCTCTCTCTCTCTCTCTCTCTCTCTCTCACTCTCTCTCACTTAAGTGCTAGGCTGCACATGTCCTCTCTCTCTCTCTTATGTGCTAGACTGCCCAGGGCCCCTCTCTCTCTTATATGCTAGGCTTCCCAGGACCTCTCTCTCACTTAGATATTAGTCCTTGCAGGCCCTCTTTCTCACTTATGTGCTAGGCTGGTCAGGGCCTCTCTCTCACTTATGTGCTAGCTGCCCAGGTCACCTCTCTCACTTATGTGCTAGGCTGAGAAGCCCCTCTTTCTCACTTATGCCGCAGGAGAGCACTGATTCTCTGAAACTGTGATTGTGCATATGTTATGAGCCACAATGTGAGTGCTTTGTGCCTGGTCCTCTACATAGAACAGGTGCTTTTCTTTTCTTTTTTGTTTTTATTATTATTATTATTATTATTATTATTATTATTATTATTATTATTATTATTGTTATTGTTGTTATTATTATTATTAAATTTCAAGACAGGGATTCTCAGTGTAGCACTGTCTTTCCTGGAACTTACACCAGGCTGGCTTTGAACTCAAAAATCCTTGTCCTCTGCTTCCCAAGTGCTGTGATTGAAGGCATGAACCACCACTGCCCAACCAACAGTTGCTCTTAACAGCTAGTTTTTCCATTTTTCAACTACTCTAGTGTGTATTTCATGTATCCTAGAGCATTCCGCCCATTTACTTGCAGTGTTTTCCTACTTGTGCATTAGATTTTCAAGGCTGGTTTGGTGAAAAGAAATGAAAGGAAGTAGTTAGGCACTTTAATAATAATAATAATAATAATAATAATAATAATAATAATAATAATAATAGAAACATTTTAATGTCTTTAAGTCTATCATTTTTAAAATGTATGAGTGCTCTGTTTATGGGTTCACCTTCATGAAAGAAGGGGACATCAGATCACTTTATATATGGTAGTAAGCCACCATGTTATTGCTGGGAATTGAAATCAGCAACTGTAAAATAACAGCCCCTTCTCATAACTGCTAAGCAATCCCACCAGTTCTAGAAATATGTTTTGATTTAATTTTTATTGCATTGTGATAAGAAAATATACATAATTTCAATTTATCTGAATTTGTTAACAACTAAAAACATATTTTGAGTAAACAGACTTACATCACATTCTTCTTTTTATTTTGTACCCCAACTCCTCCAGCTGATGCCCACTCAAAACCTATCAAACCTTTCATTTTTATCATGTTCCTTAATATTTATAAAATATTTAACAATAAAAATGAATATTAAAAAAGTTGTTTGATATAAAACAACAATCAATTGAATAGTCTTATTGATATGTTTGTCTGCAGCAATACTGAAAATACATTTCTCTCATAAATTTTAAATAACTCCAAATATATTAACTGTATGATATATTAAAATAATATATCACTATTAGTTTTTTTGGTGAACATAAATAGTCTTTTGGTTTGTTTGTTGTTTGTTTGTTTTGTTTTTAGGAGATCTTAAAATTCTTGACTTACAGATTATGCTAACAGGACCCTGAAGTTGTCTTGTGTGAGGATAGTCCAGTGACTGGCAAATACAGAAGTGGATGCTCACAATCATCTATTGGATGGAACACAGGTCCCCCAATGGAGGAGCTAGAGAAAGTACCCTAGGAACTGAGGTGGTTTGAAACCCTAAATAAGAACAACAATATTAACTAACCAGTACCTCCAGAGCTCATGTCTCTAGTTGAATGTGTAGCAGGGGATGGCCTGGTAGGCCATGTGTGGGGGGAGAGGCCTATGGTTTTGTGAAGGTTATATGCCTCAGCTCAAGGTACTACTAGGGCCTGGAGGTGGGAATAGGTATTTTGGGGATCAAGGAGGGGGAGAGGGGAGGCGGGAGGGGACTTTTGGAATGTAAATGAAGAAAGTATCTAATAAATATAAAATTAATATAAAATCTTGGCTTACTGTGATACAAAAAAAAAAGAAAAAAAGAAGAACAGTTTATGGACACTGGATTTCATTGTAATAAGGCTGTACTTGAATGTCCCTCACATCACCAAAGTATTTTACCTCCATAGTAGCTAAGGGAAGAGTTGACATATCTGCTGCAGCAAGGAATGAACTGTAGGCATTATTTTTGGATACTAATTTCCTGCTATGTACAAAGCTATTTGATTTGAGTGATTGTTGTCATTCTCAGGCCACAGGTAACAGGGTACATTCACTTAAGGAATGGGTGTTTATTAAGATGGTCTATTCATGATGTCATTGATCAACAGTTTCAATGAAGAATTGTTCTGCTTCGAGAGTGTCACAGACGTTAGTTGATGATAGAATTCAGTTTCATTGGATGTGATGTTTTTTGCAAAAGCATTCATCTCAGAATAATAGTAACTTTATTGCAAACTTGAAAAATGGAAAAACTCAGAGTAGAAGTGGAAGCTAAAATACTACCACCTTTTTGCTACTGTGATGACAGATGACTGATAAATCCTCTCTCACTCTTTGTAGGAATGTGTAAACAGGAACAATCAGCAATGGGTTTGGCTAAGATTGTTTTCCTGCTGTCCAAACCCTGTTACTCAGTATGCTTTGTGGTGGCCAGGAAGCTGAGTTCCTGAGGAAGTAAAGTTCTGGAGGAAGCATGGTAGGCAGAAGTCTCTGTGGAGGGAGTCAGTGAACTGTTGAAAGATGGTTAATCCTGGTTCAGCTGGGGGTCCCAGTGGGATGATGGTGGAGGGATGGAGGTGTTACTAAAGGAAAAAGGACAGTAGGTGACCCTCATTGGACTCCTGTGGTTAATGCTTCTGGGTTCACAATCCACTTTACCCAAGAAAAACAGAGAACTTTTTCCCTATGGGCAGGAGATTGAACAAATTATCACCTAGCTGAAACCAGGAAGGCTAGGGAATTGGAGACCCTAAAAGTATTCTTGGGGCCTGGGGATGTGAGTTGTGAGTAAACTGGCGGTCAGTTACTGGTGGAAACAGACTAGATCCTTTTCTGTACTGCTGCTGCCCACCAGGAATTCAAAAAACAAACTGAAGACCAGTCTTCATTTTCCTTTACCTGGTTTTGAAAGGCCAGATTTCCAAAATTTGCGTATATAGGCGCCAAAGTGCTTCCAAATCCAGAGGCTCCTCTCAACCTCAGAAGAGCTGGTACTTCAGACATGATTCAGGGAAGGCTGTGTTTATGTATGTGTTGTTTTGGTATAGGAAGGTAAGCTCTAACTCTGTATCTCAGTATTATCTTAGCACATGTGCAGTTTGGACTGGCCTTGAAAATGAAGTACTCAGCCTTACAAATTTACTGGGGCCTAAGGAAACATGTCTTCTATATTTTTTATACTTAAATTTTATTTTTTATTTATTTATTTTTTCATTGTTGAAGATTGAATCCAGAGCTTCTTTGTGTAGCATTAAAATATAAGTCCAGTCAGGCGAAAAGTATTTCATTAATATTTGCAAAATAATAATAATAATAATAATTGTTTATATATCTTGTTGTATTACCAAACAAGAACAGAATCTTCAGTAACTAATGATAATTAAAATGCAAATTCTGAAGAAGTAATTGGAGATACACTGTATTATGTTCAAACTTATTATTTCCTTCTTAGTGTAAGTATTTCAATGAAAGTATAATTGATTGTATAGCAAGTAATCTATGTTAACATTTTGTATATGATGTATATTCCAAACAATAATTCTGTATGATTAATCTTTAATTTTAATGGTTTTCTTGGAGGGTATAGTGTTGTGGGTCAAACTCTCATTGTCATGCCTGTATGTCAAAAGCTGAGCCATCAAACTCTAAGATCTGCATCTGTACTTTTTAAAACATTAATTTCTTTATAGATTTCCAGTACAAAATCTTCAGGGAAAATTTGAAGGTACATTTTTGGATATATAATTTTTTAAACTATATAGTATTAGCATAATTTCTATATTAGGAAATATTAGTTAATATACTGTATGACATCATAGTGAATTATTCTTTTTATATGTAGTATTTTGTAACTATTTTTATTTTTATTTATTTATCTATCTATCTATTTATTTATTTATTTTTACTAGATATTATGTTTCTTTACATTTCAAATATTAGTCATTTCTTTGTTTCACCCCAGATAATCCCTATTCCATTTACCCTCTCTGTGTTTTTATGAGGGTCTCCTCCATCTTTCAATTTTACCCTCCCCACCCTGGTACATGCCTACACTGGGGAATCAAGCCTTCACAGGACCAAGAACCTCTCCTCCCACAGATGTCTGACAAGGT
This sequence comes from Mus musculus, assembly GCF_000001635.26. NCBI lineage: Eukaryota > Metazoa > Chordata > Mammalia > Rodentia > Muridae > Mus > Mus musculus. The sequence continues at coordinate 78,555,463 of NC_000087.7, read as the reverse complement.
CATACTCTGCTATATATGCAGCTGGAACCATGGGTTGGTGCTTAGTCCCTGGGTGCTCTGGACAGTCTGGTTGGTTCATATTGTTGTTATTCCTATAAGGTTGCAAACCCATTCAGCTCCTTCAGTTCTTCCTGTATCTTGTCTACTGGGAACCCCATGATCAGTCTGATATTTGTCTGTGAGCATCAGCCTCTTTTCTTGCCAAGAAATGGCTGAGCTTCTCAGGAGATAGCCATATTTGGCTCCTGTCAGCAAGCAAGTGTTGGTATCCACAATAGTGACTGGGTTTGGTGTCTGTATATGGGATGGATCCACAGGTTGGGCAAACAATGGATAGTTATTCCTTCAGTCTCTGCTCTGCACTTTGTCTCCATATTTTTTTCCAAGGAGTATTTTGTTCCCCATTCTAAGAGGGATTGAAACACCCACACTCTCATCTTCCTTCTGCTTGAGCTTCATGTGGTCTGTGAATTACATTTTGGATATTCTGAATTTTTAGAATAATATCCCTTTATCAGTGAGTGTGTACCATGTTTGTAATTTTGGGATTGGGTTACCTCACACAGGATGATATATTTTATATCCTTCCATTTGCCTGTGTATTTAATAAAGTCATTGTCTTTGTATCATTTGCATATATTTTTATCTCTATTGCTCTATTCTACAGCTTGAGGTCGAGGATGTTTCCCCCTGTACTTCTTTTATTGTTGAGAATAGTTTTTCAATATCCTGGATTTTTTTTTTATTTCAGATGATTTTGTAAATTGTTCTTTCTATCTTTATGAATAATTGAGCTTGAATTTTGATTGTGATTTCACTGAATTTATAGATTGCTTTTGGCAAGATCACCATTTTTACTGAATTAATCGTGCCAATCTATGAGCATGGTAGGTCTTTCCATTTTCTGAGATTTTCAATTTCTTTCTTCAGAGACTTGAAGTTCTTGACACACAGATCTTTCACTTGCTTGGTGCGAGTAACAGAAAAGTATTTTCTACTTTAAGTAAATGTTAATGAGACTTTAAATTTTGATTTACATTTGTTGTGGAAATATGGAAGTATTGCACAAAGTTTTAGAAATGTACTTTATAGTTTATTATGTTTAACAGTATAGAAAAAATCAGTTACATAATCAGGCAATTTGTATATTTTAATTGAATTATGTTTTACACTAAGTCTTAACTGAGTCAATATAGGAAAAAAAAATTAGACTTTCTATTTGGTAGAACAGAATAAAACCCTACTTTGAAATACAATTAATTTACTAAAAAAGATTACCTATCTATCTATCTATCTATCTATCTATCTATCTATCTATCTATCTATCTATCTATCTATCATCTATCTACCTCTCTATTTTCTATCTATCTATCATCTATCTATCTATCTATCTGTCTGTCTGTAAACTTTAATTTTGAAAATCTAAAACATAAAATAAAACTTCTCTGATAATCTCTTAGAAAAAAAATCTGCAATTACTTCCCATTAGATGATTTTTTACTGCTATTTTTCTTTTTATAGTATGAAAAGAACAATTTAATTTTTTTGAGCGTTCCTTTCCTATTTGTATAAATTTGACTGCTTTCATTACTTTGCTTTACAGGGTCATGATCAACAACAAATTATATGAGCAGTATAAAAATATGTTTCAGAAGTTGTATGTGGGTGTAGAGAAATTCGATAAAGAACAAGAAAAACAAGTGGTTGGTATAGTAAGTAACTTTATAATTAACCTCGTATACCTATGTATCAATTAGGAATGGAGAAACTAGCCTTGTGTTCGACACTTGAAACTAAATTAAGTCTCATTATCTAACTATCCTTGGTTCTGTTCAAGTCCTACTGAATTGTAAATCAGAGAGGTATGGTCACATACTATACCAATGAAAACCACTAAGAATTTTAATGGAGACGAGATCATAAATTTCCAAGAGACAGACATTTGCTGAGAGATGAAGAGAGGATTACCAGTTTTTACAATATGTCAGCCTCAGGTATAGTTGAAAGATAGAGAAAGATTACTTACTGTTGTCATCTGGACTCTGTCGTTAATTTTAGAAAACCAAATCAAACTAGCAAAGTAGTTTTAAAATCCTAAACTTAGTCCCTATTTAGTAAAAAAAAAAAAAAAAAAAAAAAAAAGTGTATGGAAACAACTTTCCTAACAACCATGGCAAAATAATCCTGTGTAATAATATCACCAAACTATTTTAGATCGTCTCCCCGTTAATGTAACAATCATTGTAGTCATCAAATGGTTTCCAAGTAAGATCTGAGGCAATTACCATATTAACCATTTTTTTTTTTTGGTTGGTTAATTGTTTGGAGGGTATTCAATTTGAAATAAACAGGAGATCATTTCCTGCATGAGAACAACGTGGAGGGAGCTGCCATTTTGAGTCAGTTCAGGAAACAGATAGGGACTAAAGATAAAAAATAAATAAATACTCCAAATGAAGGCAATTTTTAAACCTTTCATAGCATGGCAAAAAACACTGTAGTCATTTACAGACCAAAAGCTAGAACCTCTTTGTAGTGTTGGCATTGGGCTTACCATCCTAGTCTCAGTATACTAACTTACTTGAAAATTATCATAAAAACATACACTGAATATTTTGTCTTTAGATCTCTAAAAACCTCAGAAAAACTTATCAAAATAACAGACTACAATAAATTCAAGAGAATCAGTTTCATTTTATTTCAAAAAAATTTAGGCTTTTTATAATATTAAATATTTGTTATGAGTAATTCTAGCTCATTTGGTCATAAATATATATGTTTTTAGGAAAATAATTCTAAAAACTTAAAATGCATGTTTTGTATTATTATGTATAACATTGGCAAATTAGATAAGACATGCTCATTCATGTTAAACTCATAAATCTACTCCTATTTTCTGAATCTCTTAAAAATCAGAAACCTCGCTAGGCAAGATCTTAAACTACTGTTCTCCTGTAGGCCATGACATTTTTAGCAGATATTTAAATGTATTAACTGATCTACTAATGAGTAGAAATCTGAAAGACCAGAATCTCTGTTGCCTTTCACATAATGACTCTATTCAATGTAAACTATGACTACAATTAGAAAAATACTGAAATCCTAAAGTCAAATCCTCACCTCTTTTATCAGTCATAGAAAATCTTTTAATAGCTATGATACTGTAATCTGTAATCCCAGCACTTGGCAGTTGAATGCAAGAGGATCAAGGCCTTTGACTCTCCATAGCTATATAGCAAGTTTGAGGTCAGCATGAGTAATGTAGGACTGTCTCAAATGAACCTGTCCCCTACAAATCAAACAGAAATATAATGTTAGTATAAAGATATAAAAATAGTAAATATTGCTGTCACTTCAGTAGGAAATTGTTGACCAGAAATACTAAAATAAAAGTACAATTGGAATTTTTTTACTATACTTTTGAAGGGAAAACTATTGAAATCTGGATATCCATAGAGTTCCCTGTTTAGAACATTATCCTGACAGCATATAGCCCAGAACTGGTAAGAAGCAAGGCTTGGAGAATCACAGGAGTTGCCTTGCCCAGACTTTAGAGATGGCAGCAAATAACTGTAAGTATCACCTGTTATTTTAGACTGAGGAAGTGCAATTGATGATGACATGTTCCAATATAATAATAGAAAAACAAACAAACAAAAAACTAGTATTTCTGCTTTAGATCTTGGCAGGGCCATTCTAGCCCCATCGTTTGACAAAAGCACAGCACACCTCAGAAAATTGTTTTGATGACATCAACAATTGTCAGACTTAAAATCTATTGATGTGCTTCAAACATCTCTCATCTTCCGGGGTTATACATGGTGGTATTTATGAGACCTCTAAATGATCCCTAGGAATAGGAGCATAGTGTGTAGAGTTGGGAGAGGATATATAGACTGGAGAGATAAAATGGGAAGCATGGTGATCCTTGGATTGCCTGTGCCATATACCTTTGCATTTGTGGTAATAGATTCCGTGCAGATTGACACTATGAGCACTACCCTAGCACACAGTACAGTGCTTTCTTTTCTTTTTCCGGGCTTTTGCCTGTGACAGGGAATGTAGCTTGGATATTACTGGGTATTGTGTGGAAGATAACAATCTTTGGATCAGTTCAAAGCTTTGGGAGCTGCCAGTTAATAGGCTAAGCTTCAGACTACATCCTACCAATGGATAAATAGGGTCCAGTCTAGATGAATTTCTGGATCCCCAGGATACATGAATAGCATGCAGTATTCTAGAGTAGTATCCAGCTTAATGATACTTCTGTTGCTCTTGTGTCTTTCCCTCTTCTGTATCCCCCAAGTTCATTCTGCTTTCTTGGCATGACTCACAAATGAGCCTTTGTGTATTATCCTGTGGTATATGAGAGGAGTTGTCTGAATAGAGATGAAATATTGAGTCATGGCAAACACAACTGTGGAAATGGAAACCATCCAGGGGCAAATGTTGTAAAATTAACATAGTCTGTGAAAGAAAAATGCTTTTGCTTTCAGAAGGAGAGTGAATGGAGTTTTTCACTAAGCTGGAAGGGGGCTAATAAAGACCCTTTTTAACTGGAGAATTTAATAAGAATGAACCAAAACCCAGGTGCAATTATTCTTACAGGAGTGAACTGGATAGATGGGTAGAGTTTGGCTAGTATAAGATACTTGATTTAATGACTTTTGAGGTCCTTTTTCGAAATCATGATCAATAAATTCTGCCCTCTGTGACATATCTACTATATTTGTTTGAAAGATGAATAAACTAGGATACATAGATATAGCTTTATAGTATAGTTCTTGAACTTTCATGATGTGACAATTAAATCTGTATGATCAAGACATATTTAGAGCTCTGCATTAGGCACACATAATCTATAGCTCCTGGGGACATACACGCAAATGAACAAAAATGACTTTATAGTGTTTCTTGTTTTCAGAATGGAATACATTTTATAAATAATCTAAAAGCAATAGGTTCAGTTTCTATGTTCTTAGAGACATAACCTTAAAGACCCTAAAAACTCTAAAAAAGAAAAAAGAAAAAAGAAGAGAAAAGTAAATAAACTTGAAGCTTTAAATAAACAATAAAAACCCTAAAACAAACAAACAAACAAACAAACAAAAACATAAAATTTTTGAAAAAATAAAATTAAAAGAACCTAAAACCCTAAAGAAAAACAAACAAACAAACAAAATCAACAAAAAAATTCTAGATCTCTACAAAGACCCAAAAAAACATAAAATAATTACCACAAACAAACAAACAAGGAAAGAACAATAGCCACACTAAGCCTTTAAAAAAAAAATCTTGCCAAATACACTGAGAACAACCCTAAAATCATTTAAAAACCGTAAAAAAAAAACCCCTAAAACAATAAAGCAAAACCTAAAACCCTAAAAAACCCTAAAATTATTAAACAAACACTAAATGACCCAAAAAAGCTATTTTTTAAATTCTTAATTAACATTTTTAAAACCCTAAAATTCTATAAATAAGAAAACACAAGAACTCTAAAAAGACCCTAAAAAAATTATAAAACCCTAAAAAAAAAAATCCAAAAACTCTACAAGTCTAGATCCCTAATGAGACAATAAAAAGCAATTAAAAAAAAAAAAAAAAGAAAATGAAAAGATACAAAACCACCACCCCAACAACTACAAATTCTTCTGCCTTTAAAAATCGCCAAAAACACTGGAAAAGAAAATCATTTTCCAAACCTTATTAAAAAAATGCTTAAAACAATTTTTAAAAATTCCTTAATTAAATTAAAAAACAAAACAAAACTAAAAAATAAAGAAATACCCTAAAATTCTTTTTTTTTTCTTATAAAAGAAAACATTTATTTGGGGGCTTGCACACAGTTTGAAAGGGTTAGTCCATTATCATCATGGTGGGAAGCAGACAGGCATGGTGGCGGAGAGGTAGCTGAGAGCTTCGAATCCTGATCTGAAAGCAGCCAGGAGAGAGAGTGAGGGGGAGAGACAGAGAGAGACAGAGAGAGAGAGAGAGACAGACAGAGAGAGAGAGAGAGAGCGAGAGAGAGAGAGAGAGAGAGAGAGAGAGAGAGAGATACAGAGAGAGAGAGAGAGAGACAGAGAGAGAGAGACAGAGACAGAGAGAGAGAGAGACAGAGAGAAACAGAGACAGAGACAGAGACAGAGACAGAGACATAGTTTCAAAGTCCTGGTATGGACTTTGAAACCTTAAAGATCACTCCTTACTAGGAGTGATCACACCTGCTCCAACAAGGCCACACCTCCTAATCCTTCCCAAACACTTCCATTAACCAGGGAATCAAGCAGTCAAGCATATAAGCCTAAGTGAGGTTGTCTTATTCAGACCAAGACACTCATTAAACCTTGTAACAAAGCCAAGTTGAAAAGCAGTACTGTACAAGTGTTATGAGAAAAGTTGCTGGGACCAGGCTTACATTGCAATGCAGTGACCTGGCAACTCACTCAACAACAGTAAAAAGACCCACAAGAACTGTAAAACCCTAAAAAAAGTTCCTTTAAAAAGTTCTAAAAACACATCAAAACTCTGAAACTCAAAATAAAATCCTTGAAAACCCGCTTAAAAAAGCAAAACAAAAAAACAAACATACAAACAAACAAACAACAACAAAAAAAACCTACAATACCCTGAAACCCTAAGTAAAATCCTGAGACTATAAAATCAATCCTACCCTCCCCCAAAATACCTACAAAACCCTGAAACATTAACTAAAATCCTAAGATAAAAAAATAATCCTAAGCCTATAAAAAAAAGCAAACACACACACAAGAAAACAAAAAACCCTTACAAAATCCTAAAACCCTATAAAACACTAAAAGTATAAAAAGAAACAAAAACAAAACAAAACACAACAACAAGAAGAACAAAATCACACAAAAAACTACAATTATCCTAAAATTATTTATAAACACTAAAAAGCCCTAAAACCCTGAAATACCTTAAATAAATAAATAAATAAATAAATAAATAAATAAAATAAAAATAAACCTCAACCCTACCCAAAACAAACAAACAAACAAACAAACAAAAAACTTATAAGGACAAAAAACCTACCAAATTAAAAACCATTAAAACCCTAAAACTCTAAATAACACAAAGGGCTTTACCCTCCCGCACACCCCCCCTCTAAAAAAAAAAAAAACCTGAAAACTGTAAAATACTAAAAAGCCCGAAAAAAGCCTAAAACCTTAGAAAAAGTAAATCAAAAGAAAAAAAATCTAGAATCTTTAAACAAATACTGAAATAGTCCTAAAATACAAAAAAAAAAAAAAAAAAAAGAAAAAAGAAAAAAAAGAAAAAGAAGAGAAAAATAAAATTCTGAAAACACACCTATTAGCTAGGCAGTCATTCAACTTACAAAGTTTAGCCTGCTTCTGAGTGCTGGTATTAAAGGGGAATAAAACTATACTTGACTCCTTTTTGTTTGTATAATTGTTTTCTAAAATATTTTTTTTTCTCTGTGGGTGAGTATATGTGTGTGTGCGTGTGTGTGTGTCTGTGTGTGTGTGTGTTGTCCAAAGAGGTCATCAGATCGTCTAGAACTAGAATTGCAGGTGGTTGTGAACAACCATGTGGGTGTTAGAAATTGAACCCTGGTCCTGTGCAAAAGCAATCAGTGGGCCTAAGCAGTGAGCTATCTCCTCAGTCCTTTCTGCTTGCTCTAATCTCTACTTCACTATTCATCTTGCCTAAATATGTCTTTATTCCTACTTCTTCTGTCTGTTTTTATGTGATGAATTCTTGTTTGCTTTTCTCTTGTTTCTCCAATTACAGCACCAAGATTCTTCATTTCCTTTTGTTTTGGAAGATTCTCAAGGAATCTTAAATCCAGACTTTAGGGCAGTTATTTAAAATTCACACCTGGGGATTAATCTTCAGAAAATTATTTTTGGGAAAAACATATGATTATTTCAACATCTATAGTAGTGTGGGGGCATTATTCTCCCTACGTCATGTACACTTAAGATCTTTAGATACCTCCTTCCCTGTGATAGCCTTGCAGCTCACTGAGTGACATGTGCATTTGATGATAAATGATACACAAACTTTGAAGCACCTTACCATATCCTGTCACCCATATCATGTTCAACATAGCAAGAACCACAAGTGAGTTGAAAAATACAAATATATTTTTTAGTGTCTTGAAGCTATAATCCCCAAATTAATCAAAATATTATTTGGACTCTGTTACTTTATACCAGTGTTTTTTTTAAGTGTACAAGTCGCAGGCCTTTTCTGTGACCCTTTGCACAGGTTTACAGTGTCCTTTTACCATCTTCATCCTCCCCACTATCCTCCATTGCTATCAGATCTCCCCCCTCCTGCTGCGCTTACTCTTCCAAAATACCTCCTATTTTTTAATGTCCCTTATTAAATTTATATTTTTACAATAGTCATTTTGAGTTTTACTTGTCTAACCTAATATATAGTATTTAATCATTCCATCCATTTTTTTGAAAACAAAGCGCTGCACTAATACACATAGATGAGAAATATATTTCTCTCTCTCTCTCTCTCGCTCTCTCTCTCTCTCTCTCTCTCTCTCTCTCTCTCTCTCTCCTTCTGTCTCTCATTTTTAAGGCATTCATCCAGTAGTTGACATCTTAAATCACTCCATAGCATGTATGTTTCATACAGTGAGGCAATCAATATTGATGATATGGATATGTAGTGGTCCTTCTTAGATTTTTTTTTTTTTTGTGAACTTAAATCAACCTGGGAAGATAGAATCTCAGATAAAGATCCTCCATCACATTGGCCTGTGGCCACACCTTAAGGAATGATTTTTTTTTTTTGATGACTGTTGTTGAAGGATCTAGCTCTCTATGGATAGTGTCATATCCTATGAAGATGATGTACAGGGTACGGTGGGGACCGTGGAAGGTACTGAAAAGGATTTTTTTTGAAGAACTGAAGATCTATGTGCCATGAACAATTAAAGTGTCCTCTAATTTGTAAGTAAATTTTATACATACCTGTGTCCAGTATTCTGTCTACACATATTTCAAAAGTAAAATTACCTCATCTATTTCATCCTGTTTTACTGCATTTAATCTATGAAATTACTTATAATCAGAAGTGCTGGTAAATTTTAAAAACCTTTAAAATATGACTGGGAGATATCAGGTTTTTTTTTTAATTTTATCACAACTTTGTAAGCATGCCCAAGATCTATGTTGTCCTCTTACTTTCCAAAGAATCCATAATTCATGATTGCCATTGGTTTCAATACATGTGCCATTCTTACAGGACTATTTTTACATTTCCTACAAGAAGGATCCGGTCCTCTACGTCTATCAGCTCCTGGATGACTACAAGGAAGGTAACCTCCACATCATTCCAGAGACCCCTCTGGCTGGGGTGAGTTCAGGTGATGACAATGACTTCTTAATAGGTTCCTGGGTGCAGTACACCAGAGATGATGGATCCAAAAAGTTCGGAAAGGTTGTTTACAAAGTTCTAGCCAATCCTACTGTGTACTTTATCAAATTTCTCGGTGACCTCCATATCTATGTCTATACTCTGGTGTCAAATATCACTTAAATTGAAAAAAATCACAAAGTACAGAAATGTAAACTTATAGGATTGAAAAAAAAATGTTTGTTTTCCTGTGTTGGGTACCTATGGGTCTTTGACAACCTCAGTATCTTTGTCAATAAAATTTGTTTTGTTCTAAAAATTAATACGTGTGACATGACATGCTTTTAGTGAACACTTTGTTGGAAGAGATGGACTATGGTAGAAAGAACATCAAAGGAAGATGAAAGTTGCAATGCAGGCTGTGAACAGTGCATACATCTAATATCACACAGGCTAAAATGGACAGGACTTAGATTCTGTGGTCTGCATAGTGAGCAAGGAATTGGAGATATGACTTAGAGGAGCAGGGATGGCAGCAAAAAATGGATTTTTAGGAAGAAGCGGAGAAAGACAGGACATAGATAGAATCTCTGGTATGAAGTCTGAGGGAGAAACAACAAGTTGGGGAAAGAGTGATAGATAAAAGGAATGTGGCCTTGTTACACAAAGTGCAACCCAGAAAACTGATCCAAAGAGATTCAGAAATCAGACAAAATAAGGTTTCATTTGAATAATGAAACCAAATGAAACTTGTCTCTCATTTTAAGATTTATTATCTTTATTTATATGGGTGGGAGTAGGGCATGAGCTTGAGAGTATAGGTGACCACAGAGACATGAGTTGTCAGATCCCATGGAGCTGGCATTAAAGCTGATTGTTAACCATTGGATATGAATTCAAGAAAACAAATCCAGTTTTTTTTGCGGTACAGTAGTGCTCTTGACAACATGGTCATCTCTCTATTCCCATTAAGATATCTTTTTAAGAAATCCAATATTAACATGCAGAAAAGAGACCAGGTAGAAGTTAAGAAAGATTAAATTGATGGTGACCTTTAAAAACAATAAAGGACACACAAAGGACTAGAGGACACTGAGGGACAAATGAATTCTAAGATGAAGTTCTCAAAATGTGAAGCAGGAGACCCAGGAAGAATAGAAATTTTGTGCAAATAGTTAAAATTGGGCATATCCACATTAGGTTCTTTGGTTTCTTAACAAATAGCCAGCTGATCAGATCAAAGAGTAATTTAAAAGAGAAAATGAATAAACTGTGAGATAATATATGGTGGGGCGTGGATCCTGAGTTCTTTCCCTGTGCAATCTTTGCCTGGGATGAATCCTGTGATCTTTTGGAGGTCTCTGTTGAGTGCCCCAGATGACCATCAAAAAGCTCACCACTGGCCTGTTCCCCTGGCTCTCCTCCAAATATCTGACTCCCAACATACCTATGTACCATTTCAGCCTGTCTATTCCCTATAAATTCCTTTCTCAAATTTATGTGTGACCTCCTTCTCATAAAACAGTGAAGGTGTACTCAATGCATATGTGCTGATCTCTTTTCTATGCCAGTTCTCATGGGTTTCAAACTCTATGAGGTTGCCCAATATGTTGGTCACTACTCCTGAGTAGCCCCTGTGCTTCATGGGGGTCTTAATGGGTCCCATATGCACTCTGAGTGTTTCTTTTGTTTGTTTGGTTGGTTGGTTTTATTGTTGTTGTAGGTTTTTTTGTTTGTTTTTGTTTTGTTTGTTTGTTTGTTTTTTGTTTGTTTGTTTTTGTTTTGTTTTTTGTTTTTGTTTTTAGTCAGGCTTGTCATGGACTCAATCATTTGTGTTTTTTCTCTAGAATAAGTTTGAATGCCAAATGACTTGAAAATACTCTCTATTGTTGATTAATTTTGATATCTGGGAGAGTTTCTATGCTAGCTGGATGTCTTAATTAGGGTTTCAATGCTGTGAAAAACCACTATGACTAAGACAACTCATTAGAGACATTTCATTAGGGCTTTTCAACATTTCATTGCAGTTTCAGAGGTTCAGTCCACTATCATCAAGGAAGTGAACATGCAAGTGTCTGGGCATATGTAGTGGTGGAGAGGAAGCTTAGAGTCTTCTGCATGCAGGGATGTTGTCTTCCACACTGAGCAGAGCTTTAAAGCCTCACAGTGATATGCTTCCTCCAAAAAGGCCACACCCACTCCTACAAGGCCACACCTCCTCATAGGCCAACTACATTCAGAGTGCCATACTGGTTTCATAGCAACTTGAAAAGATCTAGAGTCTTGCAAGAGGAGGAGCCTCAGTTGAGAAAATGCCTCATTAAGATCAAGCTTTTAGGAATTTTCTTAATTGGTGGGAGAGGACCCAGTTCATTGTGGGTGGGGACACTCTTGTGGTGGTAGTCTTGTGCTCCTTATGGAAGCAAGACTTAAGGAGCATGTCAATAAGCATCACCACTCCATGGCCTATGCATGAGCTTCTGGCTCCAGGAACCTGTGTTGTTTCAGTTTCTTTCCAAACTACTTTGATGATGAACAGCAATGTGGAATATAAGCTGAATAAAACTTTTGCTATGGAATTAGCTCTTTGGACATGGTATGTTCTTACAACAATAGAAACCTTAAGTAAGACAATTTCTTAGAGGAACAAAATATCTAATACTACCACTGTCACTTATCCTATAAGGATAAATAATGTGTAGATATTTTATTTTAATTTAAAGGTAAGATATTCTCATGTATATAATGACATGCAATTGTTCTAGTTTGCTTCTTTCTCACACTGAAGAATACTAACATCAAACATAACTTGGGAATATAAGGGTTATTAGCTTACATGTTACAGACTATTACCAAGGAAGGCAAAACAGGAACTTGAAGCATTACCAGGAAAGAGTGCTTATTGCTTGACCCTATCTTAGTCATTGTTCTATTGCTGTGAAGAGACATCATGGATAAAACAACTATTATGAAACAAAGCATTAACTGGGGGCTTGATTACACTTACAGAAGTTTAGTCAAACATCAAGTCAGTGACCGCAGCACTGGAGCAATAGAGAACTATTGATCCTTAGACAGAAACAGATATTCTGCCATTACATTGGTTTCTTGAAAACTCAAAGACCACACTTATTGACACAACCACTTCCTCCAATGAAGCCACATCTTCTCTCATTCCTTCTAATCCTTAAACACACTGCCAATCCCTGGTGAGTAAATATCCATATATATGAATCTATAGGGTATATTCTTATTCAAACCACCAAAAATCATGTGGCTTGATCGAATATTTTATTTTAAATACAGAGTAAAAGCTTTCCTTTTATAAATGACTACTGATGAGCTTACCCACAGTTGCCTACCCTCACACATCGACCATCAATGAAGAAAATGTCCCATAGACTTACCCAAAAACCAAGTGAATAGAGACAATTCTTCAATTGTTCTCTCTCCTAAGGTGACGCTAGATTGTCAAGTTGGAGATAAATAAAATCCCAGCACATTAAGGTTTATCCTGCTCCATAACCCACACAAACATTACTCATCACAATCTCCTCATTCTGCCTGGGTGTAGACCCACTTCCCTCCATGGCAGAAGTGAAGGGTAAGTACCTCCAACAGCAAGAATACTCAATAATAGGTGACAAGTAGTGAATATGCCTTATAGCCTCACAACACCTACATTCTAATTTGTGTTACACTTTCTGGGAGACACCCCAGTCTGTCCAACTTCCTGCCAACTCAGCTTTGACCAGAAAAATTCTCATCAAGAAATCCAATGACTTTTAATTGATTTCTTTCTCCTGAGGGAATGGAGTGTAACCCCTTCATGGATGTATTGGTGTCTGATTCATAAGTAATAAAACCCACTACTATTAACAGCTAAATCACAGGTGCTATGACAAATAACAACTCACATGAGAAGCATCACATTTGGTTAAGCCTTTTCAGAAGTTTTATTGGAGTTTGATTTATATACTAAATAAATCCATTGATTTATTTATTTTTAAGTGTGTAATTTAATGATTCTAAACACATTTCACCACTGTCATTTTTCACTCATTTTCTGGTACTTCATATGATATTGAAATCTACTAAAATACAATAGTGAATTCAGAAGAAAGACCAGTGGTGTGGGTAGCAGCAAAGTTCTTGAGTCTCAAAGACAACAGATACCATGGCTGAATATTCCAACTACAACAACTAGGTAACATTGGTTCTACACTTAGCATGCCGTTTCTAGAAAAAAAAATTAAAGAATTAAGCAATGTTTCCTCTGAACCTGACATGTTACTATCACAAATGAAAGAAGGATCCATGATCACATGAATATGAAAGGGGCATGAAGCAGCACAATTGTTCAAATTATTGGCAGCTAGTCAGCATTAACACAAGAAGGGACCAAAGACAATAAACAGCTTTGAAGACATGTCCAAATGACCGCGTTCATTTACAAGTTTCTTACCCATTCCTTGTATATCCATTGATTGATTAACTCATTGATTAAAGCCCTCATGTTCCAATGACTTTTCAGAGTGCATATTGTACTACCTATGAACATTGTACTGTGGACCAAAGCCTTCATCTAAGACCCATGACTGACATTTCAAAACAATTTAACCACAGAATTCTTTATTTGAAACAAAGTGATAAGATCCATCTATCTCTTCAAGGATATCTCTGTTTTGTTCAAAAAGGAGAAAAATGCAATCCAAGTTCAGGATCTTGATCCCTTATCCATGCATCTTAATCCCATAGGGGCTAGCCAGAATGTAAGGTCAGAAGTCTAAACTTCACCTATACTACAACTAACTCTGAAGATATCTAGCAATCTCCAGTTCCTTTCTGGTACTTACCCACACCAAGTCTGCATTAAGGAATATGGTCTAGTGTGAGATAGTGCCAGCAGTTAATTGCAAAATCCCACTATGAGTTGAGTTGTATATATACTGAGACATCTGTAATATAGACACACATGCATATTCACAAATACTCACAGAAAGAGGCAAGAAGTAGAGGAGCTGAAACTTAGAAATCCTCAAGGAAGAGAATGAAAATCTTGTAAGGCACAGAGGTAAGAGAAAAACTGTGTCTTTCTGCACAAAATCAGGACATTCTGTCTTCCATCACTGAATGGGAAGGCTCACTATCCCTTATCGCTATCTGATAAGGTATAGAGAGTAGATGAAGGATGAATAGTAAGTTTTCATCAAAGGTATTGACTTTGAAGGTTATAGATTGTTCATGCTCTACTGGAAGCCAGATGTCTAAGAGTTTATGGGAAACACAAATGATTTGAATGGGTTGTAACAAAGGGGAGAAGACGAGATATGAAGTTGGCAGGAGGAGTTAGGTGGGAGTGGGACAGGTTTTGTTCTGGGAGGAGTTACTAAAATAATTGGAAAGTAAATTCCATCAAAATATTTGTATGCAATTCTCAAGGTATTAAGGAAAGTAGTTCTTAATATACCATGTACTGAACACACACAGACCACTTATATTGCCATCTTCTAAATAACAAATTCTTATAGAGCAGTTTCATTACATTGAGGGCAAAAGTCATCCAGAGGTTATTTAAAATAAAGAAGAATCTAGGGAGATGGCCCAGTGGTAAAGCCAAGAGTTTGGTCAAACATTCACCTAAACACCAGTGCTTAGGAATTGGAGTGGCAGAGACAGAAGAATGACTGTGGCTTCCTGAATGTCAGCCTCACTCCTAGCTCAGCAAGAAACCCTGTCATAAGGGGAAAATTAGGGAGTGAAGTAGCAGAAAACAGTATACCCTTCCCTATCCTCTGGACTTACCTGTATAATTCTGTATGCATACACACATCAATATGATAACTGTATAAAAGAGGTTACTTTGCATAAATTATAGGCAAAAGCAATGTTGTTTTAACCTAGAGACCTGAAGACTTTTATATATTAATGGTCCTGGAGAAACTCTCCATATATAGAGGATTGATATATCTTCTTCCTGTGCAAAGGAAACCTAAGTTAAGTGTGTGTGTCAGTGACTTTAAACACCTTTCTTCCTCTAGATTCCTATTTATACCACAGAATGGTCTGTAAATAATGAAAAGATGAAAATAAGACTTTTTCAGGGTGTTGCCTTCTTTTAAAATCATATTTATATTTTACTAAATCGATGGAAAATCTTCAGCTCCAAGGAACAATGGATTCAATATTGTTGACTTCTGTATTATCCCATTATGAATAGGAATTAATTATACATCAACATTTCCCACGATTTGAACTAAATCAGGAATAAGGGATATGTTTCCATAAAAATAAGTAATGCCAATATCGTTAATCAAGTAGAAATGTGTGTGTGTGTGTGTGTGTGTGTGTGTGTGTGGTGGGGTTAGGATGCCTTTGGATTATTTGAGAATGATTGCTGATCAGAAATATGTTATGCAAATAACCCTAACCTGAGAGAAATGAAAAGTAATGATATAAACTATACTACCAAGTGTCATGGCCACTTATTAGTTGATATCATTTTCTTTTTCATTCCTTTATTCGTTTGAATAATTGTGTGCCACAGATGATCACACGTTCAAATGTGTTAGTTTTCCGGGTGATGGGCTGTCTAGAATGAATTAGGAGTTGTTTTATTATTAAAGGAGATTTGTCACAGAGCCTTGAAATATCAAAAACCCATCAGACTCTCTCTATCTCTCTCTCTTTCTCTCTTTCTCTCTCTCTCTCTCTCTCTCTCTCTCTCTCTCTCTCTCTCTCTCTCTCTCTCTCTCTCTCTCTCTCTCTCTCCCTCTTTCATTACTCTCTGCCATCTCCATCATAAGTTGTTCGCTCTCAACTACTGCTCTACATGTTTTGCCTCTGTGTTGCCATGGTGTCTACCATGATATCCTGGACTTGCCCTCTGGAACTCTAAGACCACAATTAAATGTTTCCTCTTATAAGTTTGTTTGGTCATGATGTCTCTCACAGCATAGAACAGTAACCAAGACATACATACTCCTGTTTATTTTTTGAAACATTCTTTATTTCTTTCATTAAAGTTACCTTTTGTCCATTGAACAGTTTTAAGAATAATGTTAATGGGCCCAAATAAATAGTGCCAATAGGTGTGGCACTCTCAGGAAGTGTGAAATAGTTTCATGAGGTGTGACATTGGTGGAGTAGTTGGGACACTGATGGAGATGTGTCTTTGTTGAGTTGGTGTGATCTTGTTGGGAGAAATGTAACAATGTGGTGGTAGGCTTGGAGGTCTGCTGTCCTTAAGCAATCCCCAGTTTGACACAGTCTCCATCTGCTTCCTGTATATCAAGACCTAAAACTCATCTCCTTCTCCAGCACTTTGTCTGTCTGAAGGCTACCATGTTTCCAGCCATGACAATAATGGAGTAAACCTCTGAAAAGAAGTTACAAAGTGTTCAAGATTTACTATGATCCTGGTGACACTTCATGGCAATAAAACCCATACTAATACTCACATAAACACTCAAAAACACATTTGGTGTTTTGTGGGAACAGACTTTTCAGGCCCTCTGCCTACTGCCTGGAAGCTATTCATTTCCAAGCAGCTATCAGATGAAGTTATAGAACTCTCAGCTCCAAATGAACCATGCCTGCCTGGATCCTGACATATTCTTACCTTGATGATAATGGACTGAACTTCTGAACCTGTAAGCCAGCCCCAATTAAATGGTTTTCTAATAAAACATGCATTGATAAGTGTGTCTGTTTACAGCAATATAATCCTAACACACACATGTACATATACACCTAGATATACTGAGTCACAGACACACACACACATGGAAACATTCACACACACACACACACACACACACACACACACACACACACACATTCATTTACAGGGACTTTAGATTCAGCCAGTACCCATGCAATTTAATTGGGGTGTTGAATACATGTGTTTGTGGAACATGACTATTGCTCTTTCTTTTAGGAGTTATGTGGACAAAATCTGCACACTCACTTCATTCCTCTTCAACATCAGAAATCTCAATTTAAAGAAAGTGAGATAATGAGAAGTAGTTTTAGATACCTCTCTTTTTTTTCCTGTGAGTAGCTTCCACTTCAAATCACCAAAGAAAAATAAACATAACAGGAAAGAAATTCATATTCAAATGCTCTTGACAAGCTCATAATACATTCTCCATAATGAATATAAACTTTTATTTAGAATTCCCAAGGAAATGAGACTTTTGAAAAATCCTTACTTTCAGATAGGCTTTGGTATTTCATTTCCCTGCAAAAGAACACAAATGTAAAAAGACAAAATGTAGATTGCTTTGTGCACAAGTTGAATCAGAAACATTTGATAATGTGCATACAGAGACTCACCACATTTTTACAAACATATATATATATATATATATATATATTATATATATTGGGAGGGTGAAAGGAGACATCTGGAGAACAATAAGACCCTCATTAGCATTAAACATTCCTGAAGTCAAGTAATAACATCTAACAACATCAATAACAACAACAACAAAAACAACAACAAGAATAGATGTTCATTAGGAAGAATTTTTTAAAATAACCTTCCATTAGCCACATAAAGAGGGGGCATGATCCATCTGCAACACTTTATAGATACTTATTACAATTACCACTAAAATTTTTAAAATAATACGGATTTTTAAAAATGAAATTGAAGTAAAATAGATTTTTCAGCTGTTAAAAGGGGGAAAATGTGTTCTAGAACGAAATAAAGAGTGTAAGATTTTTTAATAAAGAACATCCTTATAACTCATGTGTCAGTAAGTATCAGGATTATAATGCAGTTGATTTTCTCATTGTAGAATAATTTTAATGTGTTTGAATATTTCCAGTTGTAAGAATGGATCTCAGAATTTTCACAGGACAAGAAGAAGACACCAAGTAGTTCCTCACTTTTGTTTCAAAATTCTTAATTCCTTTTTTGCAGAGTCCCAGACATTCCAGGGAAGGGTTTGAAACATCCAACAACTTCTGAGACCATAACCTCAGAGAGAAGCTACCTTTCTCAGTAAATGGAACTAGGAAAGCTGAAAAGATCCATCAAATCGCATTAGAACAAAAATGGCAG
Source organism: Mus musculus (assembly GCF_000001635.26). Taxonomy (NCBI): domain Eukaryota; kingdom Metazoa; phylum Chordata; class Mammalia; order Rodentia; family Muridae; genus Mus; species Mus musculus. The sequence continues at coordinate 78,537,030 of NC_000087.7, read as the reverse complement.
CTGGTTCACAGAACAAGGTATCATTTAGCAACTCAGCCAAGAAATAAGAGGATTTGAAATGATAATAACACAGAGTAATAAAAACCACTATGCAGTTGTAATTTAATCGTATATATATACTTTGGACAGAGAAAGCAATCAAATCTTGAGATCTCTCTGCTCAGCCCAATGAAACTCTGGGTCATGCTGCAGATGTTCCAAGTTCATGGCTCATCACAGATACTGGAAGTCTCTGGGAAACTAGATCTACATCACGTAAGTGCTGTGAGTCCAAAGACATGATTTCAGAAATTGTTCAAGTCCTCATCTTGCTTGAAAAAAAAATCACATAGCACCAGAAGTAATAAGAAGTTCATGGTATCAATGTCAACAGGTAAGCACTACTAACAAATATCTGTTAAGCATTGGATTGTTACCAACTCAAATGAGGAGATGATTTTTAAATTTAAATGCAGTTACATTTTAATAATTTGTAGTAATGTTAAGTGTCCAGTGTGAAACTGTGGGTGTAGGGCAAGTTGGTGAAGTGAGAGAGAACATGGACGGCAGAAGGTTCTGTGCTCTGTGAAGGCTGACATGGGAGGAGTGAAGGATAATTACCATGCATACCTGATTGTGCATCTGGCTGTGTAAATCCACTGAAACTACACGGATGGGGGTGAACGAGGGGAAGACAATGGTACCAGATTCTTTGTCTCTGGCATCCCATATTGGGCCTAAAAAACATAGACAGTCTAATGTTTTAGAGCTTTATTTTAGACAGCAAGGAGAAAAAAAAGAGTAAAAAGATTGTTAGACTTGCCATGGCCAAAAGGAGAGATGGGGAAAGACATAGAAGGAAAGACAGAAAGCAAGTTAGAGAGTAAGAAAGTTGAACGCTTAGAGAAAGAGGTAAAAGTTTACAGAGAGTACGGATTGTAAAAGTTAGAGAGAGAGAGAGAGAGAGAGAGAGAGAGAGAGAGAGAGAGAGAGAGAGAGAGAGAGAGAGAGAGAGAGAGAGAGAGAGAGAAAGAATGAGAGACTGATGTAGGGCCAAGTAGCCTCTCATATATTGGGCTCGTTATCTTGCTGTTGCTAGGTAACTAGAAGTTATCTAACCTGAAGATCAGAACCTTTGGTCATTTTGTATGTGACTGCTAGCCATTAGCCACTGCAGGGCGGGAGTGCTTGTGGGTATGGTAAATTCACCAGGAGCCAGGGTTCCAGAAATACGGAGGAAATGCCTTCCTTCCCATGTAGGTGAAAATTACGACCCATTAGGTTTCATCAGGTTTAAGGACTTCAGCATGACTGGAGACCAGGCATTTGGTACATAGCACAATGCCCCAAGCTCAATGATCAAATTTAACTCTAGCCTCCAGATTTTGTGGTTTCTCAGGCAGAACACCATCAGAGAGGATGTGAGTTTGAAACTCTGGAGACTCCCACCAGAAGAAATCAAGGCATGGAGGTGGGGTGGGGTAAAATGATCTTAGAAGAAATCTGTAAAACAGTGAAAGGACAATTGAAAAGACATATGGAAAAGACCAGTAACAGGGGATGCCTCAGGAGACCATCCTTGTCTTCATAGCTTGGCAAGACAAAATTCAAATTACCAGTAGTACTGGAGGAGAGTCTGTGAATGCATCAGGGAGGGTAGGGTAAGGGTAGGAGGGAGTGAGGGAGGGTGAGATAGAGAAAAAAGTAGAAGGAGAAAAAGAAAGAGAAGGAGAAGAATATGGAGAGGAAGAGGAGAAGAAGGAAGGGAAGAGGAATGGGTGGAGCAGAACGACAAGGAGAAGGAGAAGGAAGAAGAACAAGAGAAGTGGAAGAGGAAGAGCAAAAGGAAGGAGGAGGACTTGGAGAAGTAGAAAAGGAGAAGGTTAAATAAGGAGGAGAGAAGGAGAGAAGAAGAATGAGAGAAGGAAAAGTCAAAGGCATAGAAGAAGAAGAAGAAGAAGAAGAAGAAGAAGAAGAAGAAGAAGAAGAAGAAGAAGAAGAAGAAGAAGAAGAAGAAGAAGAAGAAGAAGAAGAAAGAAAGAAAGAAAGAAACAGGAGTAGGAGGAGAAGGCGAAGGAGAAAAGAATAAGGAGGAGAAGGATAAGGCAAAGAAGGAAAAACAATAGAAGAAGAAGGTAAGCAAGGAGAAGAAATGAGTTTAGATGTGAGGCATAGATAGACAGACAGAGACAGAAAGACAGAGAAACTTAGACATACAGAGTGAGACATGCACATAAACATTCACACAGAGACACACAAGTAGGCACAGAGACAGAGAAAAATATACATAGAAAGAGAGATATGCACAGAGACATTCACAGAGTTACACACATTCACACAACTTAAGAAGTATTTAGAAAAATATATCTATGAAATCACGAGGATATTAAGTACTAAATTATGTGAGCAATGAGGAGGAATGAGATCCAAACAAATTTTGCAAGTCCTCCAACATTCTCCATGCTTCCACACAGCTTTAGCTGTGGAAGTATCAGTTATAGGGCTGTAACTTTTGTTTTCTTCATTTATAATTTACTGTGAATCTCCTTTCTCCACCATTCAATATGGTCCGTAGTTTCCATGTGGAAGGACTTTCCAATGCATGGCATCTAGTGAGAAAGAGAAAACAATTTTAAAGAAGAGTCTCTATGCTAGAGCCAACTGTACAAACAATTTGTAGTTATTCTCCAAATGCAGGGCTCAAAGAACACAGAGGCTCCTCTAGCTGCTACACAGATCTTAAGTATGGCCCCACAGCATCACTGGGAACCTATTGACAATTCTCACTCAGGTCATAAAACTATGGAGCATTCCAATTTCTTGAGTTCCAGAAAAAAAGCCATTTGGAAGCTTATCTCACTAAAATTGAAGATTACACTGAAATTTATGAAAAGTGAGAATAATTTTTAATGTGAAAAATCATTCCACACACACACATTAAAAAAATACATGAAGGCAAAATTGACAGCAATATATTTGACACAACACCCACCCACACACACCTACACACACCCACACACACAGAGAGAGAGAGAGAGAGAGAGAGAGAGAAAGAGAGAGAGAGAGAAAGAGAGAGAGGGAGGGAGGGAGGGAGGGAGGGAGGGAGGGACGGGGAAGAGGAAGAGGTGGAGAGACAGATGTACACTTACAATACTTATTTTTAAGTCAAGTTGTCAAAACTCCTGACACAATCAATGTTCAGGAAGAGATGTATATGGCAAACACTCACGAGGAACAGACTGTCATGATAAAGAGAACATAGGAGGAAACAACAAGTTCATCTGTGGCATTGAGAGCCTGAATGGGCCCTTCTCACATTTGGTTGGATTTAGAATCCAAGATTTAGTTCAAAACCACCCAGCTCGCTCCTTCTTGCCCCACGGATCTACTTCTCCTAGGGCACAGTCACAAAGGTTCCACAACATTTCTAGACAGTTTTCCCAGTTTTAGACAACTGGGACTGTGGGAGAAATAACCCCCCCAATCTTAATTAAACTAAGCCACACAACTGCAAAATATATTTGAAAGCAGTTTAAATTCAATTTTGGAAAGAGAACAGAGAGCTCTACTTTGAAATGGACTGAAATAGTCTTTAGGTTCCATTGTGCACCCTAAATGAAATATATTGTAAAAGATTCCGTTTTCTATGTAGCAAGTGAGGGCTGAAAACAACACACTAATGGAGATAAAATGCAAAAAAAAAAAAAAAAACTGGGAAATATAGTAACAATTCAAACTGACTGTGTGAAAAACGATGTATTTATACACGTTAACTGTCCTATTGACCACAGTGTCATTCATCATTGTATTAGGGGATACAATCTAGTGATTAATCATCAGGGTTTGACAGTAAAATCCTTAGGCTCAATACACCAGACATTAGCTGAAAAATGATTTACAAGAATGTATTGCCCTTTGGTGTCTTCTCTGTGAATCTGTTGTATGGATGCCCTGTCGTTGGTTGTTTTAGTTGTTGGTGTTGTTTTAAAATAGATATATTGAATGCAAAAGCAAGTGGCAGGAGCCCAAAAGGTCCTCTCTCTATCTCCTTCCCAAAACTTTCTAATTTTCCCAATCCCCTCATTCATTCAAAAATTCAGAAGTTCAAAAAATACAGAAACTCATTCATCATCTTTACTTTGTGCTTGCATGCTGGTTGCAATTATCTTGTAAGCATTAAAAATTAGGCTAACATACTGCCTATGTTCAACAGGGTTTCATTGATGTGAAGAGACATCATGACACAGGAAACTCTTATAGGGAAAACTTAATTGAGGTTGTCTTACAGATTCAGAGGGTCAGTACATTATTATCTTGGTAGGAAGCATGGCAGCATCCAGGAAGAGGAGGTGCTGGGGAAGGAAGTAATTGGTCTATATCTTAGTCTGAAGGCAACAATGTGGAAGCTTGTGGCCACAGTTAGCAAGGAAGAGGATCAATTTTTGTCACTGGGCAGAGATTGTGCACTACATAAAAGCAAGCCTACACAATGATACACTTCCTCAAACAAGCCAACACCTTGTAATAGTGCCACATCCCATGGGCAAAAGATATTCTAATCAACACACTGCATCATAGGAAAATGGCAGAGAGAAATAAAGACACTGCATGATTGCATTCCTCTGGTCACAAGTGCTACATACCTACACGCTTATATGCACACACAAACACACACACACACACACACACACACACACACACACACACACACACAAATGCCTATTGGATGTGCATAATAATAATGTGCAGTCTAGGGTCCTGGGCAATTTGATTGGACCAGGCGCTGTGTTCCACCCACCAGAGGTCTTAGGATCCCGTGGAGGATCCTGTGTGGGTCCTTGTGGGTGTCCACAGAATCCCCCGGTCCAGAGACCATGGTGCTCCCTTGATCTACTTCTGTTGTCCAATTGCTCTGGCTAGGATTTCAAGTGATATATTGAATAGATAGGAAGAAAGTGGCAGCCTTGTCTAGTCCCTGATTTTAGTGGGATTGGGTTTAGTTTCTCTCCATTTAGTTTGATGTTGACTACTGTTTTGCTATATACTGCTTTTATTATGTTCAAGTATGGGCCTTGAATTCCTGATCTTTCCATGACTTTTATCATGAATGGGTGTTGGATTTCGTTAAATGATTTCTCAGCATGTAAGGAGATGATCATGTGGTTTTTGTTTTTCAGTTTGCTTATATAGTGGATTAAGTTGATGTGTTTCCTTATATTAATCCATCCCTGCATCCCTGGGATGAAGCCTACTTGATCATTATTGATGATCTTTGTGATATGTTCTGAGATTCAGTTTGCATGGACTTTATTGAATATTTTTTGCATCAATATTCATAAGGGAAATTGGTCTGAAGTCTTCTATTTTGTTGGGACTTTATATGGTTTAGTTATCAGAGTAATTGTGGTATCTATAGAATGAATTGAATAGGGTACGTTCTGTTTCTATTTTGTGAAATAGTTTGAGAACAGTTGGAATTAGTTCTTTTTTGAAGGTCTGATAGAACTCTGCACTAAACCCGTGTGGGTGGTCCTGGGCATTATTTGGTTAGGAGACTATTAGTGACTGCTTCTATTTCTTTAGGGGATATGGGGCTGTTTAGATCTATATTCTTATCTGGATTTAACTTTGGTACCTGATTTCTGTCTACAAAATTGTCCATTTTGTCCAAGGTTTCCAGTTTTTTTAGTATAGCCTTTTGTAGTAGGATGTGATGATGCCTAGGATTTCCTCAGGTTCTGGTCTTATGTCTCCCTTTTCATTTATGATTTTGTTAATTAGGATACTATCCCTGTGCCCTCAAGTTCATCTTGCTAAGGGTGTATCTATCTTGATACTACTTTCAAAGAACAGGCTCCTGGTTTGGTTGATACTTTGAATAGTTCTTTTTGTGCCCACTTGGTTGATTCCAGCACTGAGTTTGATTATTTTCTGCTATCTACTCCCCCTTGTAAATTTGCCTCCTTTTGTTCTAGAGCTTTTAGGTGTGCTGTCAAGCTCTTAGTGTGTGCTCTCTCTTGTTTCTTTTTGGTGGCACTCAGAGCTGTTGGTTTTCTTTGTGGGACTACATTCATTGTGTCCCATAAGTTTGGGTATATTGTCCCTTCATTTTCATTAAACTCTAAAAAGTGTTTAATTTCTTCTTTATTTCTTCCTTGACCAAGTTATCATTGAGTAGAGTGTTGTTCAGCTTTCACATGAATGTTGGCTTTCTATTATTTATGTTGTTATTGAAGATCAGCCTTCCTCCATGGTGATGTGATAGAGTGTATGGGATACTTTCAATATTTTTGTTGAGTCCTGTTTTGTGACTGATTATATGGTCTATTGTGGAGACGGTACCATGAGGTGCTGAGAAGAAGTTATATGCTTTTGTTTTAGGGTAAAATGTTCTGTAGATATCTATTAAATTCATTTGTTTCATAAATTCTTTTATCTTCAATGTGTCTCTGTTTAGTTTCTATTTCCCCGATCTTTCTATAGATAAGAGTGGGTTGTGAAGTCTCCCTCTATTATGGTGTGCAGTGCAATGAATGATTTGAGGTTTACTAAAGTTTCTTTAATGAATGTGGATGCCATTGCATTTGGAGCATAGATATTCAGAATTGAGGGTTCATCTTGGAAGATTTTGCCTTTCATGATCATTAACTGTCCCTTCTTGTCTTTTTTGATAACTTTGGGTTGGAAATTGATTTTATTCTATATTAGAATGGCTACTCCAGCTTATTTCTTCAGACCATTTGCTAGGAAAATTGTTTTCCAGTCTTTTACTCTGAGGTAGTGTCTGGTTTTGTCCCTGAGGTGGGTTTCTTTTTTTTTTTTTTTTTTTTTTTTTTCTTTTTTTTTTTCCATTTTTTATTAGGTATTTAACTCATTTACATTTCCAATGCTATACCAAAAGTCCCCCATATCCACCCACCCCCACTCACTTGCCCACCCACTCCCCCTTTTTGGCCCTGGTGTTCCCCTGTACTGGGGCATATAAAGTTTGCAAGTCCAATGGGCCTCTCTTTCCAGTGATGGCCGACTAGGCCATCTTTTGATATATATGCAGCTAGAGTCAAGAGCTCCGGTGTACTGGTTAGTTCATAATGTTGTTCCACCTATAGGGTTGCAGATCCCTTTAGCTCCTTGGCTACTTTCTCTAGCTCCTCCATTGGGATCCCTATGATCCATCCATTAGCTGACTGTGAGCATCCACTTCTGTGTTTGCTAGGCCCCGGCATAGTCTCACAAGAGACAGCTACATCTGGGTCCTTTCAATAAAAACTTGCTAGTGTATGCAATGGTGTCAGCGTTTGGATGCTGATTATGGGGTGGATCCCTGGATATGGCAGTCTCTACATGGTCCATCCTTTCATCTCAGCTCCAAACTTTGTCTCTGTAACTCCTTCCATGGGTGTTTTGTTCCCAAAACTAAGGAGGGGCATAGTGTCCACACTTCAGTCTTCATTCTTCTTGAGTTTCATGTGTTTAGCAAATTATATCTTATATCTTGGGTATCCTAGGTTTGGGGCTAATATCCACTTATCAGTGAATACATATTGTGTGAGTTTCTTTGTGAATGTGTTACCTCACTCAGGATGATGCCCTCCAGGTCCATCCATTTGGCTAGGAATTTCATAAATTCATTCTTTTTAATAGCTGAGTAGTACTCCATTGTGTAGATGTACCACATTTTCTGTATCCATTCCTCTGTTGAGGGGCATCTAGGTTCTTTCCATCTTCTGGCTATTATAAATAAGGCTGCTATGAACATAGTGGAGCATGTGTCCTTCTTACCAGTTGGGGCATCTTCTGGATATATGCCCAGGAGAGGTATTGCTGGGTCCTCCGGTAGTACTATGTCCAGTTTTCTAAGGAACCGCCAGACTGATTTCCAGAGTGGTTGTACAAGCCTGCACTCCCACCAACAATGGAGGAGTGTTCCTCTTTCTCCACATCCACGCCAGCATCTGCTGTCACCTGAATTTTTGATCTTAGCCATTCTGACTGGTGTGAGGTGGAATCTCAGGGTTGTTTTGATTTGCATTTCCCTGATGATTAAGGATGTTGAACATTTTTTCAAGTGCTTCTCTGCCATTCGGTATTCCTCAGGTGAGAATTCTTTGTTCAGTTCTGAGCCCCATTTTTAATGGGGTTATTTGGTTTTCTGAAGTCCACCTTCTTGAGTTCTTTATATATGTTGGATATTAGTCCCCTATCTGATTTAGGATAGGTAAAGATCCTTTCCCAATCTGTTGGTGGTCTTTTTGTCTTATTGACGGTGTCTTTTGCCTTGCAGAAACTTTGGAGTTTCATTAGGTCCCATTTGTCAATTCTCGATCTTACAGCACAAGCCATTGCTGTTCTGTTCAGGAATTTTCCCCCTGTGCCCATATCTTCAAGGCTTTTCCCCACTTTCTCCTCTATAAGTTTCAGTGTCTCTGGTTTTATGTGAAGTTCCTTGATCCACTTAGATTTGACCTTAGTACAAGGAGATAATTATGGATTGATTCGCATTCTTCTACACGATAACAACCAGTTGTGCCAGCACCAATTGTTGAAAATGCTGTCTTTCTTCCACTGGATGGTTTTAGCTCTCTTGTCGAAGATCAAGTGACCATAGGTGTGTGGGTTCATTTCTGGGTCTTCAATTCTATTCCATTGGTCTACTTGTCTGTCTCTATACCAGTACCATGCAGTTTTTATCACAATTGCTCTGTAGTAAAGCTTTAGGTCTAGCATGGTGATTCTGCCAGAAGTTCTTTTATCCTTGAGAAGACTTTTTGCTATCCTAGGTTTTTTGTTATTCCAGACAAATTTGCAAATTGCTCCTTCTAATTCGTTGAAGAATTGAGTTGGAATTTTGATGGGGATTGCATTGAATCTGTAGATTGCTTTTGGCAAGATAGCCATTTTTACAATGTTGATCCTGCCAATCCATGAGCATGGGAGATCTTTCCATCTTCTGAGATCTTCCTTAATTTCTTTCTTCAGAGATTTGAAGTTTTTATCATACAGATCTTTCACTTCCTTAGTTAGAGTCACGCCAAGATATTTTATATTATTTGTGACTATTGAGAAGGGTGTTGTTTCCCTAATTTCTTTCTCAGCCTGTTTATTCTTTGTATAGAGAAAGGCCATTGACTTGTTTGAGTTTATTTTATATCCAGCTACTTCACCGAAGCTGTTTATCAGGTTTAGGTGTTCTTTGGTAGAATTTTTAGGGTCACTTATATATACTATCATATCATCTGCAAAAAGTGATATTTTGACTTCCTCTTTTCCAATTTGTATCCCCTTGATCTCCTTTTGTTGTCGAATTGCTCTGGCTAATACTTCAAGTACTATGTTGAAAAGGTAGGGAGAAAGTGGGCAGCCTTGTCTAGTCCCTGATTTTAGTGGGATTGCTTCCAGCTTCTCTCCATTTACTTTGATGTTGGCTACTGGTTTGCTGTAGATTGCTTTTATCATGTTTAGGTATGGGCCTTGAATTCCTGATCTTTCCAGAACTTTTATCATGAATGGGTGTTGGATCTTGTCAAATGCTTTTTCTGCATCTAACGAGATGATCATGTGGTTTTTGTCTTTGAGTTTGTTTATATAATGTATTACATTGATGGATTTTCGTATATTAAACCATCCCTGCATCCCTGGAATAAAACCTACTTGGTCAGGATGGATGATTGCTTTAATGTGTTCTTGGATTCGGTTAGCGAGAATTTTATTGAGGATTTTTGCATCGATATTCATAAGAGAAATTGGTCTGAAGTTCTCTATCTTTGTTGGACCTTTCTGTGGTTTAGGTATCAGAGTAATAGTGGCTTCATAAAATGAGTTGGGTAGAGTACCTTCTACTTCTATTTTGTGAAATAGTTTGTGCAGAATTGGAATTAGATCTTCTTTGAAGGTCTGATAGAACTCTGCACTAAACCCATCTGGTCCTGGGCTTTTTTTGGTTGGGAGACTATTAATAACTGCTTCTATTTCTTTAGGTGATATGGGACTGTTTAGATGGTCAACTTGATCCTGATTCAACTTTGGTACCTGGTATCTGTCCAGAAATTTGTCCATTTCGTCCAGGTTTTCCAGTTTTGTTGAGTATAGCCTTTTGTAGAAGGATCTGATGGTGTTTTGGATTTCTTCAGGATCTGTTGTTATGTCTCCCTTTTCAGTTCTGATTTTGTTAATTAGGATTTTGTCCCTGTGCCCTTTAGTAAGTCTAGCTAAGGGTTTATCTATCTTGTTGATTTTCTCAAAGAACCAACTCCTCGTTTGGTTAATTCTTTGAATAGTTCTTCTTGTTTCCACTTGGTTGATTTCACCCCTGAGTTTGATTATTTCCTCCCGTCTACTCCTCTTGGGTGAATTTGCTTCCTTTTTTTCTAGAGCTTTTAGATGTGTTGTCAAGCTGCTAGTATGTGCTCTCTCCCGTTTCTTCTTGGAGGCACTCAGAGCTATGAGTTTCCCTCTTAGAAATGCTTTCATTGTGTCCCATAGGTTTGGGTACGTTGTGGCTTCATTTTCATTAAACTCTAAAAAGTCTTTAATTTCTTTCTTTATTCCTTCCTTGACCAAGGTATCATTGAGAAGAGTGTTATTCAGTTTCCACGTGAATGTTGGCTTTCCATTATTTATATTGTTATTGAAGATCAGTCTTAGGCCATGGTGGTCTGATAGGATACATGGGACAATTTCAATATTTTTGTATCTATTGAGGCCTGTTTTGTGACCAATTATATGGTCAATTTTTGAGAAGGTCCCGTGAGGTGCTGAGAAGAAGTTATATCCTTTTGTTTTAGGATAAAATGTTCTGTAGATATCTGTCAGGTCCATTTGTTTCATAACTTCTGTTAGTTTCACTGTGTCCCTGTTTAGTTTCTGTTTCCACAATCTGTCCTTTGAAGAAAGTGGTGTGTTGAAGTCTCCCACTATTATTGTGTGAGGTGCAATGTATGCTTTGAGCTTTACTAAAGTGTCTCTAATGAATGTGGCTGCCCTTGCATTTGGTCCGTAGATATTCAGAATTGAGAGTTCCTCTTGGAGGATTTTACCTTTGATGAGTATGAAGTGTCCCTCCTTGTCTTTTTTGATAACTTTGGGTTGGAAGTCGATTTTATCCGATATTAAAATGGCTACTCCAGCTTGTTTCTTCAGTCCATTTGCTTGGAAAATTGTTTTCCAGCCTTTCACTCTGAGGTAGTGTCTGTCTTTTTCCCTGAGATGGGTTTCCTGTAAGCAGCAGAATGTTGGGTCCTGTTTGTGTAGCCAGTCTGTTAGTCTATGTCTTTTTATTGGGGAATTGAGTCCATTGATATTAAGAGATATTAAGGAAAAGTAATTGTTTCTCCCTTTTATTTTTGTTGTTAGAGTTGGCATTCTGTTCTTGTGGCTGTCTTCTTTTTGGTTTGTTGAATGATTACTTTCTTGGTTGTTCTAGGGCGTGATTTCCGTCCTTGTATTGCTTCTTTTCTGTTATTATCCTTTGAAGGGCTGGATTCGTGGAAAGATATTGTGTGAATTTGGTTTTGTCGTGGAATACTTTGGTTTCTCCATCTATGGTAATTGAGAGTTTGGCCGGGTATAGTAGCCTGGGCTGGCATTTGTGTTCTCTTAGTGTCTGTATAACATCTGTCCAGGCTCTTCTGGCTTTCATAGTCTCTGGTGAAAAGTCTGGTGTAATTCTGATAGGCCTTCCTTTATATGTTACTTGACCTTTCTCCCTTACTGCTTTTAATATTCTATCTTTATTTAGTGCATTTGTTGTTCTGATTATTATGTGTCGGGAGGAATTTCTTTTCTGGTCCAGTCTATTTGGAGTTCTGTAGGCTTCTTGTATGATCATGGGCATCTCTTTTTTTATGTTTGGGAAGTTTTCTTCTATTATTTTGTTGAAGATATTAGCTGGCCCTTTACGTTGAAAATCTTCATTCTCATCAATTCCTATTATCCGTAGGTTTGGTCTTCTCATTGTGTCCTGGATTACCTGGATGTTTTGAGTTAGGATCCTTTTGCATTTTGTATTTTCTTTGACTGTTGTGTCGATGTTCTCTAAGGAATCTTCTGCACCTGAGATTCTCTCTTCCATTTCTTGTATTCTGTTGGTGATGCTCGCCTCTATGGTTCCAGATCTCTTTCCTAGGGTTTCTATCTCCAGCGTTGCCTCGCTTTGGGTTTTCTTTATTGTGTCTACTTCCCCTTTTAGTTCTAGTATGGTTTTGTTCATTTCCATCACCTGTTTGGATGTGTTTTCCTGTTTTTCTTTAATGATTTCTACCTGTTTGGCTGTGTTTTCCTGCTTTTCTTTAAGGGCCTGTAACTCTTTAGCAGTGCTCTCCTGTAATTCTTTAAGTGACTTATGAAAGTCCTTCTTGATGTCCTCTATCATCATCATGAGAAATGTTTTTAAATCTGGGTCTATATTTTCGGTTGTGTTGGGGTGCCCAGGACTAGGTGGGGTGGGAGTGCTGCGTTCTGATGATGGTGAGTGGTCTTGATTTCTGTTAGTAGGATTCTTACGTTTGCCTTTCGCCATCTGGTAATCTCTGAAGCTAGCTGTTTTAGTTGTCACTGTTAAGAGCTTGTTCTTCAGGTGACTCTGTTAGCCTCTATGAGCAGACCTGGAGGGTAGCACTCTCCTTAGTTTCAGTGGGCAGAGTATTCTCTGCAGGCAAGCTCTCTTCTTGCAAGGCAGGTACCCAGATATCTGGTGTTCGAACCAGACTCCTGGCAGAAGTTGTGTTCCACTCACTAGAGGTCTTAGGATCACGTGTGGAATCCTGTGTGGGCCCTTGCGGGTGTCAGGCGACTCAGCTGGCAAGGTAGCCCGGGGCTCGAGTGGAGTGGAAGGGGTTTGTGCCCCAGATCAAGCCCGGGTAGCCTACTTCCCTACGTACCGCAGTCTCAAGTTCCACGCGATTGGATTGGAGCAGGCGCTGTGTTCCACTCACCAGAGGTCTTAGGGTCCCGTGGGGAGTCCCGTGTGGGCCCTTGTGGGTGTTGGGCAAGACTCTGCTGGCAAGGTATCCCGGGGCTCGAGTCTCGAGTCGAGGGGAAGGGCGAGGTGGGTTTCTTTTATGCAGCAAAATGTTGTGTATTGTTTATATAGCCAGTCTGTTAGTCTATTTGTTTTTATTGGTGAATTGATTCCAGATTAAGGCAACTTCAGACCAACTTCTTTTATGCATATCAATGCAAAATACTCAATAAAATTCTCCCCAAACTAAAAGGGCTATTAGGTCATTTTCTGATAGTCAAAACTGCAATGAGAACTGCCAGTTTTCCTAGTGTCACTGGCTAATTGCTATTAGATAGTAACTAGGCTTTCTCCTATTCAGAGCACATTCCAAGAGGTTGTATAACAATTAACCAAAGGTCATCAGAAGGGAACTAATGATTTATTATAGGTTCTAGGGTAAAAGATAAAATATTGATTGGGTTTACCTATACAAAACTTCACTAATATCATAGTTATGTTTTGATAACTTCAGTGAACCTGTTGATCTGAGACAGTTGATGAACTTTGTAACATGAGGTCATGTATTCTGAAATATTTATAAGTGCTGAGGACAAAGAGACAAGGAAAATCGAGAGAGAAATTTTTTTTTTTTTTTGCCTTTCTCCACTTAGACTATTTTTTTTTTCCTTTTACTCACTTAGAAGAATTTTTCCCTTTCCGCACTTAGGATCTTTCTGCTTTGCCCTTATATAACTTTCATAAAAATATTTTTATAACTTAGTAATAACTTCTATAATCACTTCTCTAAATTCCTTCTTTTCCAGTGACACCTGGCTTGTTGGCTCAAAGTTAGAGCCCAGCAATTCCTGCTGAGCTAGAAAAAAGGCTGCATTGCTTAATCCTCCTCTGTTAGGCTACAGGTGTTAATCACCTAAGCCAGCCTACCCTCAGAAAAACCAAGTACTTTTTAGAAGTTATCATCAGCATTTCAGTACAATTTGAGAGCTAGAAAGCCCTGAGACATTTCGATTTTAAAGCCATTGCCAGGGTCCTACTCTGTGACTCCACTGCTATCCTGGCTCAGAGCAATCCTGGACCTCAAACTCTAGTATAGAGCAGTAGTGATAAAAAAAAAAACCTACATGGTATTGATACAGAGACTGACAGATGGATCAGTGGACTAGAACTGAAGAACCAGAAAGAAAACCACACATTTATAGACACTTGATATTTGGAAAGAAGCTATATATATATATATATATATATATGATGGAAAAAAGAAAGGATTTTCAATAAATGGTGCTGTTCTAATTTGCAGTCTGTATGTTGAAAAATAAAAATAAATCCATACTTATCACCTTGCACAAAGCTCAGTTTCAAGTTGATCAAGATTATCAACATAAAATAAGATCCACTGAATCTAATAGAAGATAAACTCATTGACACAGAGAGGGAAATGTCCTAAAAACTACTCCCATGGCTCATGCTCTAAGATCATCAATTCATAAATGTGACCTCATGAAACTGGAAAGCTTCTGTAAGCAAACCATATAGGCAATGGTACTAATCATCAACCTACAGACTGGAGAAAAAAATCTCAACTAACCTCACATCTGATAAAGGGCTAATATCCAAAATATATAAAGAACTCAAGAAACGAAATAAACCAATCAAATATGGGGTATATATCTAAATAGAGATGTCAAGACAGAAGAGTCTAAAATGGCTAAGGAACACTTAAAGATATGTTTAAAGTCCTTAGTGCTCAGGTTAATTCAAATCAAAACAACCCTGAGATTGTACTTTACACCAATCAAATTGGCTAAGATCAAAACCTCAGATGACAGCACATGTTCGTGAAAATGTGGAGAAAAAGGAACACTCCTCCACTGCTGGTGGGACGGAAGCAGGTACAACTTCTCTGGAATTCAGTGTGGAGATTCCTCAGAACATTGGAAATAGGTCTACCTGAAGACCCAGATGTACCACTCTTGGGCATATACCAAAAAGATGTCCCACCATGCCCCAAGGCACATGTTTTTCTATGTTCATAACAGCCTTGTTTATTATAGCTAGAAGCTGCAAATAACCCAGATGTCCCAAAACAGAAGAATGGATACAGAAAATGTGGCTCATTTACACAATGAAATACTACTCAGCTATTAAGAAACGAAGACATCCTGAGTTTTTCAGGCAAATGGATGTAACTCAGAAATATCATTCTGAGTAAGGCAACTCAGAACCAAAAGGACATGCATGGTATATCCTCATTAATAAGTGGATATTAACCAAAAAAGTGCAGAACACCCTGTATTCATTCCGCAGAACTTAAAAAAGTTATCAAGCCACAAGTCCCAAGTGAGGACACCTCAATCCCACTTGGAAGGGAGAAAAAGAAATCACAGAGCGAGTGGGGGTGGTGGGAGGGTCTCAAGTGGGGATGGGGACCAGGAGTACTAGAGAAGAACATGATCAGGTATTGGTTAGAAAAAAAAAAAAACTGAAGCCCTGAGGTACAGCAGAAAGAATGAAAACAGGCAACCTATGGAAGTATGGCGTTGGGGACCTCCCAGAATGTACCAGAGCCCTGGGAGGTGAGAGACTCTCAGGACTCAAATAGATGAAATGCCCTACAGTGGGGAGTAGGAACTTGTAGATGGGAAGCAGGAACTTGTAGAATCCACATCCAGTAGAAAGATAAGGAAGGCATGAAGTGAGTGATGGGGTTGCCATCCCACGTCAAAAGCTCTGACCCAGAACTATTCCTGTCAAAAAGAACTTCAAGAACAAAAACAGAGAAGAGCCTGATGGAAATGAGGTCCAGTGAATGGATCAAGGTGGGGCCCAGCTTGGGGAAAGGCCCCAAGGCCTTACACTACTACTGAGGCTATGAAGTGCTCACAAAAGGGGGCCTATTATGACTGTACCCGAATGACCCAAAAAGCAACTGGAAGAGTCAGGTGCAGATATTTACACCCAACCAATGGACAGAAGCTGCTGATCCCTCTGGTTCAATGAGGGAAAAGCTGGAAGAAGCTGAGGAGGAGGGCAACCCTGTATGAGGACAAGCAGTCTCATTTAACCTGGATCTCCAAGACCTCTCTGACACTGAGCCACCAATCAGGCAAAATATACAAGCTGACATGATGCCCCAAACACACATACAGCAGAGGACTGCCAGGTCTAGGTTTAGTCAGAGAAGATGCACCAAACCCTCAAGAGACTGGAGGCCACAGACAGTCTCTTGGGTAGTTCTGGTGAGGTGGGGGTTGAAGACAATTTTGTGGAATTGGTGGGCGGTGGTATGGAATGTGGAACAATCAGAGGGGGGACCTAGAGGGGTATAACACCTGGAGTATGAAGAAAAGATTAAATAAATCAAAAAAGATAAATAAATAAATAAATAAATAAATAAATAAATAAATAAATAAATAAATTCTTAATGAACACTGGCTTTTAAAGGTTTCTTTCTTTTGAGTACATTCTCTCTCTCTCTCTCTCTCTCTCTCTCTCTCTCTCTCTCTCTCTCTCTCTCTCTCTCTTTCTCTCTCCTTTCTCCTCTTCCTTCTCTTCCTATTTCTCACTTGCTGCTTTGCTCCAGAATATTTATCAACAGTCACCTATTATTCTACCTATGTTTAGAAGGGGTGAGTCTCTGCCTCTTTAAGGTATCTAAGGGAGTTTTTTTTTTTTCCTACAAAATTAAAATGAGAGTATTGTCCTGGAAATTTCCCAATGCTTGTTTTGTAGTGTGTAGCACTTTCCTGATACTTACAGAGGAGTTCCTATTAATTGAAAATTTTGCGTCTGTGTATCAGAGGGAGAACAATAAATGGAGAAAGAGAGGATAAGGTGGGAGTTCTCATTGTTTTTTATTTGCTGAGAAATAATCTATGCACTAGACACACCAGTGCTTTGGTCATTTCCCAGATAAAACACCTGCTTTTAGCTATCAATGATTACAAACAAATATAGTAAAAATATGTAAGTATATTTTTGTGAGAATATGTTTTCCATTGATTTAATTATCAGAAATAATATTTTTCAGTCCTGTACTTAATTTGTTTAGCCCCTAGATATGAATCCCTGAAATATGTGTACTTGGGCTTTTGAAATATATTGAGATAGCTATCCAGGCTCTATTCTAATTTATCAGAACAATGTATGTCAGTTATAATAAGTATATAATATCCCTAACATAATTACTGAATAATATATAGATAAAGCAAGACATCAAACTTTATCCCTTAGAGATGCCCAGACAAAGATAGCTGATAATAAATAACTCTGAAAAGATAGTTAATAAAATTTATATTTGTCCACTTTGGTGAAGTAAAACCCCTCTGCACAGATATTTCTTTCATGATATAGAATAGAGGTCCTAACTGTCACAGGAACAGATTTATATAGTTTGTCAAAGAATTCTTTACAAGATTACAAAAGAGGTCGAATATAAATGACATAGTCTTTAGTTGAATTGACCTTTTATAAATAGAAATTTGACAAAAAATAATATTTACTCTATGGGTGCTTTCAAAAATAGAATGGTTTGCATGGAACAAGTTAGTATTGGAAGGATTAGAAGTTCGAAGCTATCCTTGGTTACATTCTAAGTTGGGGCCAGCCTAGGCTATATGACATCCTGTCTGAAAATATGAAATTACTGGAACCAGTAGTTTATCTTTATGAATCCTCTACTTTGGATACTGAATCATGAGCAATATCAGAAGTACAAGGTCTATCAGTACCAGAAAGTATAAAAAGAATTTCCCCAAACAAAAATAATTTAAGAGTTATTTTTAGGGGCATGATTATGTTGCCAGGGAATAAAAGCTCTTTGAGTTTAGAGTGGTCAGTAATGAGGAGTGAGTATTGCTCTTACACAGGACTCACATTGGTTAGCTCACAGTCACCTTTACCTTGAGGTTCAGGAGGCCTCTGGCAACTGTGGGCATGTGCATTTCCTTACATACATATGTACGTACGAACACATACACACACACACACACACACACACACACACACACACACACACACACACATTTAAATAATAGGGAAAAGTACTTTGCTTTATCTATCAGTTTAAAGGAAGTTTGAGTTGAATGTACTTAAAAGAGGTGCCTCATAACCAAAGTATGAAATCTGCTAGTCTTCCACAAATTAGGTGACTCAGAGCCACTACTCAAATAAATTACACCCTATAAAATCAAATAACCCCATTTAAAAATGGGGCTCAGAACAGAACAATGATTTCTCACCCGAGGAATACCGAATGGCAAAGAAGCACCTGAAAAAATGTTTAACATCTTAATCATCAGGGAAATGCAAATCAAAACATCCCTGAGCTTCCACCTCACACAAGTCAGAATAGCTAAGATCAAAAATTCAGGTGACAGCAGATGCTGGCGCAGATGTTGAGAAAGAGGAACACTCCTCCGTTGTTGGTGGGATTGTAAGCTTGTACAACCACTCTGGAAATCAGTCTGGCGGTTCCTTAGAAAATTGGACATAGTACTACCAGAAGATTCAGCAATAACTCTTCTGGGCATATATCCAGAAGATGTCCCAACCGGTAAGAAGGACACATGCTCCACTATGTTCATAGCAGCCTTATTTATAATAGCCAGAAGCTGGAAAGAACCCAGATGCCCCTCAACAGAGGAACGGATACAGGAAATGTGGTACATTTACACAATGGAGTACTACTCAGCTATTAAAAAGCATGAATTTATGAAATTCCTAACCAAATGGATGGACCTTGAGGGCATCATCCTGAGTGAGGTAACCCAAACACAAAGAATCTCTCACAATATGTACTCAGTGATAATTGGATATTAGCCCAGAACCTTAGGATACCCGATACAAGATATAATTTGCTAAAAACATTAAACTCAAGAGAACGAAGACCAAAGTGTGGACACTTTGCCCCTTCTCAGAATAGGAAACAAAACACCCATGGAAGGAGTTACAGAGACAAAGTTTGGAGCTGAGATGAAAGGATGGACCATGTAGAGACTGCCATATCCAGAGAACCATCCCCTGATCAGCTTCCAAATGCTGACGCTATGGCATACACTAGCAAGATTTTGCTGAAAGGACCCAGATATAGCTGTGTCTTGTGAGACTATGTCAGCGCCTAGCAATCACAGAACTGGATGCTCACAGTCAGCTATTGAATGGATCACAGGGCCCCCAATGGAGGAACTAGAGAAAGCATCCCACGAACTAAGGGAACTGCAACCCTATAGGTGTAACAACAATATGAACTAAGCAGTAACACGGAGCTCCTGTCTCAAGCTGCATATGTATCAAAAGATGGTCTAGTAGGCCATCACTGCAAAGAGAGGCCTATTGGACTTGTACACTTTATATGCCCCAGTACAGGGGAACGCCAGGGCTAAAAAGGGGGAGTAGGTGGGTAGGGGAGTGGGGGTGGGTGGGTATGGGGTACTTTGGTATAACATTGGAAATGTAAATGAGCTAAATACCTAATAAATAATGGAAAAAAATAAATTACACCCTAGACATGTGCAGCCATGAGGTCCACTGGTAAACTGTGGATAGAGATCAATGGTAGAGCTATTGGATTATGTAAGGGGAGGCTTAAATAAAACTGAGAGAGTCACAGTCTCATGTGATATAAGCTGGCTTTTGTTTGTGTGTTGGTATTATATAGTATTATAATCCTTACTTGCTTTCGAGATATATTCCATATAGTTCAGACTGTCCTTTATCTCACTTAATAGCTCAATATGACTATGAACCACTGATCCTCCTGCTTTCATTTTCCAGAACAGCTAGTATTAAAGAGAGGTACCAGCATGCTCTACTTGATACAGTTTTAGAGATAAAACCCAAGGCTTCATGCATGAGAATAAAGTACTCTACCAAATCTACTTCGGCAGCTGCAAGCCTTCCTGTTAATGATAAGTCCAAGACAACATTTCTTACCCTTAACACATCATGCCTATGGCTATAATCATTAATGTCCTCTTCTGTCTAAATCAATATCAACTTCACACAAGCCAGAACCATTTGAGAATATTGAATTTCAATTGAGAAAATAACCCCACCAAACTTTTGCCTGGAAAAGGCTTTGTTGAATTTTATTAATTAATGATTTCTATAGAAGGATATCCCAGTTGGCAGTATCAGCTCTGGACTGATGGTACTGGATGCTATAAAAAAAAAGTAGGATGATCAAAACATGGGGAATATGCCAGTATGCAATTTTTCTACATGTCCTCTACTTCAGGTCTTACCTGCTCCAAATTCTAGTCTAGGGTTTCTGGTGTGACTTTCATGTATGATGAATTACAAACTGAACTATGAACCAAAACATTTTCTCTCCCAGTTGATGTTGTTCATAATGTCTTATCACCTAAATACAATCCCTTACTAAGGCAAGTTAGTATGCCAATGTAGCTCATATGGAATACCAAGTACTGAATGTTCACGGTGGTCCAGATAGACCATAGAAATAATGAACTTCACTGGTCATGATAATGCATACCTAATATCTATGTACGTGAAAGACAGGAGGATGAGTGTAAGTTCAATGCAATGCTGAGCTACATAGGGAGGTTCTGAGTCCAAAACAAAACAAAACAAAAACAAAAACAATATCAAAAACAAAACAAAACAAAAACACAAAACGGGAGGTTAATGAGATGCTAAACAAATAAAGCACTTGCTAAGCAATTGTGATGGCCTTCATTCCATTCTCAGAACATACATGAATGTAAAGAGGGAACTGCATTCAGCAAAGTGATGCTCTGACTTCCACATGTGCTATAGATCACATATGCTACCACATAAAAATAATAGTAGTAGTAATAATAATAATAATAATAATAATAATAATAATAATAAATGTGTTTAAAAATGAAAAGAAAATTTATTCAGTCATATTATATTAGGCTTATAAAAAAACTAGCACTGAGGAAGAGAAATTGGAGTAGTATTGAAAGTTTGAGGCAAGCATGAACTGCATTAAGAATGTTAGCACCTTATAACTTTCTGTAGGTATCCTGCCCAAAACAAGATACATGAAAGTTTATTTTACACACAAATTCAGACTATAGTCCATCACTGTTGGGGCATCAGTGCAACAGGAAGTAGCAGAAACTTGACACAAGTCAAGAGTATAGATCAAGGAATTGATGCGTGTATGGTTACTAGAACTTAATTTGCTTTCTTTATTCTCATACACTCCAGAATCCCCATCGTAAATAATGGTGCCACAACAAGGGAAGTTCTTCCCATATAAATTAAAAGTAATCAAGATGCAGGCACACAACCATGCTCACAGACTAAGTAGTATAGACAATCCTTCATTCTGATTTCCCTCCCAGGCAATTCTATATTGTTTTATGTATATAACATTAACCATCACAGCTTCATTCATTGTTAACCGGTCACATAGACACATCACATTATGTTTTAGACATGAACTACCAACCCTTATTTCCAAAGTTCTCTGTGTGTTTAATAATGCAAAATACAGTTCAACTTTAAAAGTCCTCATAGTCTTTAAAATTTTTACCACATCAAAAAATGTATTGTGATATCTTGTAAAAAATTATGTTATTGCTATGCGTAATAGAATAATGTAAAAATTATTATCACAAAATAAAAATAAGTATTAGGAATAGAAAGTGATGATTATACAAAAAGCCAAAATCAAGCAGAGAAAGGAAATCCTCCATTTCTGGGGCTTTCCATGGAGAAATCAGCTTTGGTGTCCCAATTCCTCTACATATGCTATCTTCAGCACACACAGAATTTCTCAGCATTTCAACTGATTCCATTTCTCACCTTCAGATGTCCTTGTCCAGATATTAGATCATGTCCCATCATCCTGGCCTTTCTAATACTCTGGAATCTCTACAGTAGCTTAAACTTTACCTTCATAACTTCATGCAACAGCCTCTTGGGGCTTCTTTGCCAGGATTCAAACTCTGTCACACAGTTCTGGCCTCAGCTGTTCTTAAAGACTGTCTTAGTATTGCATCTTTCATATATTAAATTTAGAAAAATGTAGACATTGCCACCAAATTTCATGACTGGTCCAAGAGGTAACCTAGTTTCACTGGACCATAGCTGTAACATCATATCTCAGTTAATGTATCTGAAACGTTTGACCATGTTTCATTAACACTAGTATCATTGGCGAATGTAAAACATACAGAGTTCCCAAAGCTTTTTAATCATTCCCAATTCTAAGGTATGTTAATTTATTTTTAAACAAATTCAACATATATATTTTTGGTATGAACTTCATTGTACAAAGTTCCATTTCAAGGACTTGTGACTTTGTGATTAAAAATATGAACATAAGATGTTAAAAAAAAACATAAAATGTATGCACAATGAAATGTTTTGTCCACAGACATCCAAATTCTCTCAATATGTCTTACATTTTCTAGCCTCCATTCTCCATTTAATGTTGCCTTAACTCAAGGGGATTAATGATAAACACCTTCTTTCTGAAAATATTTTTTTCCAAATTCAATAAAATAAAATAAAATAAAAGCCAATTCAGTTTAAAAGAATGCATTTCTGTTTGATGGAAAACTCAAGTTGATCGTGCTGTGCTTTAAACTATTTCGAGTATTTGATATGCTCTCTACTTTATAGAGTTTGACTCACATTTAAGGGTACCCTGAGAAGTTCTGGTAAGTAATTTTATAATATTCAGTCAAGTTCCTACAAATCCAAAGTAACCAAAATATCTTTAGAAATCTGCAACCCTTGAAAAAACATATTGTCTTGCAGATTTTATAGTATATAGACCTGTACTGGCTAGTTTTATGTCAACTTCACACAGCTAGGGTTATCACAGAGAAAGGAGCTTCAGTTGAGGAAATGCCTCCATGAGATCCAACTCTAAGACATGTTCTCAATTAATGAACAAGGTGAAAAGGCCGTTTGTGGGTGGGACCATCTGTGGGCTGGTAGTCTTGGGTTCTATAAGAGAGCAGGCTGAGCAAGCCAGGGGAAGCAAGACAGTAAAGAACATCCCTCCATGGCCTCTGCGTCACCTTCTGCTTCCTGACCTGTTTGAGTTCCAGACCTGACCTCCTTAGTGATGTAAGCCAATAAATCTCTCCTTCCTTCCCAAATTGCTTCGTGGTCATGATGTTCTGTCCAGGAATAAAAACCCTGACTAAGACAACACCCTATCCTGTTACATATATTATGCTATTTTTTTCTAAGCCCAGTTTATAGAGATAATTATGTGTGACAGAAAATAAAGCTCATTAATTTGAACAAAGAGTTTCAATAACAGAATTTACTCTAGTTTTGGAGGGTTAACATGGTGAGTCAAAAAATGAGATGAACTGCCTTGTTGCTGCTCTAAGAACTTAAGAGGTTTTTTTGCAATGATGATTTGTGGGAATTTAAAAGGTATACATAACTACATGTGTATTTGTGTTTGTGTGAGAGAGAGAGAGATTAGGATAAAGTAATTTGTATTATTATTATTATTAACAATTTTTCATACAATATATTTTGAGCATGTGTCCCATCCCTGAATACCTCCCAGATTTTTTCCAACCATCATACCCAATTTAATGTTCTTTCTCTTTCTTTCTCTCTCTTTTTCTTTCTCTCTCTAAATGAAAAAAAAACAAAAAAGCCTGAATCAACAACAACAAAAAATCATGAAATCAAAAAGCCTCAGAAAATCACACACACACACACACACAAAACACACACACATATACACACACACACACACAGAGAGAGAGAGAGAGAGAGAGAGAGAGAGAGAGAGAGAGAGAGAGAGAGAGAGAGAGAGAGAGAGAGAGAGAGAGAGAGAGAGAGAAAGCCAAAACAAACAACATCAAAGAAGTCCACAAAAATAACATGTGTTGGTCAACTCTCTGTAGGTATTAGTCAACTCTGGAATTTGGTTGACATGCACAGCAATATTCCATCAGAAAAAAAAAAAAGAGTTCTTTCATATGCCTGAGGGTCTCAATTTAGAACAGAGTCTATGTACATTTCCCCATCTAAGTGTTGGGATCTCATCTATCTTGAACTTGTACAGGTTTCATTTGTGCTACCACAGTCTTGTGAATTCTTATGTTCAACACCATTTTGTCTGGAAGAGAATGAAGAGGAAACCATATTTTTATGAAACTTAATAAATAAGTTTTCTCCACTTAAGAATAAGAACAAATTTGTTGTTAGAGTTATAACATCTCTCTTTTCAAAGAGACCATCTCATTACAGACATGTGTTCATTCCAACTACGAAATAACTAATATAATAATGTAAACTTTTAGTTATCTTCCAATATTGGTAAATATTTACAATTCAACTGATTTGGTAAATCAATTCAAAACTGACATTACCAATTTGAAAATTAAATAACTGTTTATTAAAATTACTAAGGTATAAAAATAAGTATGATTGCTATCAGAAAATATTGCCTTAATAAAATTAACATAAGTGAAGTAACAATTTTACTTAATATAGATTGTATCTCATATTCATCAATACTATTTTAAGATATTATAGTCTTCATTTTATGCATCTGGGATTAGATGACATGCTGAATTTCAGTGCCTGAAATAATAACTAGAGATGTTAGATGACTGGGAGGAAACTGGATTTGATTTTTATACTTATTGTGTTTTTATAATACTAATATTAAATCAATTGGTTACTACACTAAAGCTTTTTGAATCACTTTTTTTCAAATTTTAAAATCTTATGCTACCTCTTATACTACATAGCAAGGCATTATTCAACAGATTCTTAATTTGTTAAATTGTTCTTTGTGAATGACAATGATGTGTAAGAATATTAAAATCATCAATATACTCACCAAATAACTACAATGTTTTTAATATGTTGAAGGAATTTTTATATTCTGCATCTGTTAGAAAAATATCTTAATGTTCATTAGACACAGCCCTGGAAGGAATTAGGGTAATTTTTTTCTTTGAGCTTAGAGATGGGTGAGTCCTTCAGTAACATTTAGAATTTCTTTTTACCATGAGCATTCTTGAATCTCGACAGTCCTGACCCATGAAACAATCGAACAGGGTCTGAGAAACCACCTAAGGAGAGAATGGGGAACAAGAAACACAAAGAATGGACAGCAAGACAAAAAAAAAAAAACAAAAAAAAACAAAAAACAACAACAACAACAAAAAACCTGATCAAGCTGACAAATTTTGTTTTTCCCAGGCAGGTTTTATACCAATAGAAACAGGAAATGGGGAGTGAAAATGATGCGAAATCACTTTGTTTCTGGGGGAAAGCACCTGTTCCCCAAAGCAGGATATTGACTAGGTAAAAAAAGTTCAGCAGGAGGAACAAAACAGAGTGGGTTGCTAAGTACCTGTCCACAAGATCTATAGCTATTTGTTCTTAACTGGGACTAGTACTTTCCTATACAGGCCTCAACTTTTCCCACAGAAATCTCAACTAAGATAGGACTTTTCCACTAAGGCCAAAACTTTGTTAGTAAGGACTTCTGGCTGACAAGGCAGTTAACTTCACCCACAGTCATTCCCAACACTTGACTATAAATACTGCACCTGGAAATTAAAAATAATATTTGTTTGCATGAGATGCAAGCATGAACATGTCTTGATTGGATTAACAACTTTTGGATTAGAATGGCTAGAAGATAAATACAACAAGACAAATTAAAATTAAGTTAACTATTGGGTAAGTAAACCTAATTAATATGCTTTATTGGCAAAACCAGAAACTAATATTGAGAAAACCAGCAAAGTTTCAACATTAAGGTCAAAAGAGCTATGAAACAAAAAACCTTTTTAAAAGTAGGGATGTGAAAATTTTAATTTCTCATTTGTTTAATGTTGCATGAGACTGTAGAAAAAATAGTGACAATGGGATAGAAGTCAACATAAGATTCAAAGTCACACAAAACATTAAAATAGACAGCATTTGCTAAATAAAATTGTAATTTCTAAACTTAGTGAAATATTTATTAATAAAAAACTATTTGAAAGCATGTGGCAATGAGCAGACTAAAGCCCACACTAAAACGTTAGCTTATCTTTGGAGTTATTAATAGTATGCCAAAATTGGAATGCCTTCTTTTGAGACACGGATGCATTTAATGAAATCATATTCTCTCTAAAATTTTCATAACATCAACACTGCTGACAAGTATGAAGAAAGCAATGACTTGACTAGCTATTGATGCTGCAGTAAGTTTGTATTTTATTTTAATTTATTTACATTCCAAATATCCCACCTCCTGATCCCACTTCCTACAGTTCTTCAACCCATTCATCTTCCCCATTTCCTCTGAGAGGGTGTTCCACAAGACACCCACCCCATCTCACCTCAACATATCCCACACGAGCATCCCTGATGCATCAAGTCTCTCCAGGATTCAGTCTATCCTTTCCCACTGGGCTGGAAAAAGCAATACTCTGCTACATATGTGCCAGGGGCCATGGACTAGCCCAAGTATGCTCTTTGTCTGGTGGCTTAGTCTCTCAGATCTTCCTGGGAGTTTGGGTTAATTGACACTCTTGGTAATCCTATGGGGTTGTCATCTTCTTCAGTTCTTTCAAACTTTTCTCTAACTCTTCTGTATGCGTCCAATGATTAACTATAATTATCTGCATGTGTCTCAGTCAGTTGTTTTTAGAGACACTAGGGGCCCTGTCTATTAACTGGAGGTGGTCTTTCCAGGTTCCATCTCCTCACTGTTGGGCATTTTGGCTAAGATCACCACCCAGTTCCGGGAGCCTCTCACATCCCAGCTCTCTGGGACTTTCTAGAGTTCCTAAGAGCTCCCCACCACCAGATTACACGTCTGGTACATGGATCAGACCGCCTGAAATTGGAATCATGGATGATTTCAACTTACAAAGAATGTGTAGAGAAACAAATGTTTTCTCTGGAAGAGTACTGGCTATCACTCCTAACCACTGAGCAATCTCTCCAATTCAAGAATATTATTTCTTTAAGACAAGATGTCTTTTCTTGAAGTTCTTATATTGGAAATTATAGATAAAATCTTTTGTAACATGATGCTAATTGTCTGAGAATATGTTTCCCATCTGTACCTTAAATACTAGATTAATTTAAAATGTTAACTGTCACTAAACAACATTAATAACTATTTTTCATTTCATTTTTCATGCAGGTTATTGTAGACTAAATAAATAGTCTGATGTTATGCTGGGCATGGTTGTGCACGCCTTTATTCCCAGCACATGGGAGGCAGAGGCAGGTGGATTTCTGAGTTCAAGGCCAGCCTGGTCTACAAAGTGAGTTCCAGGACAGCCAGAGCTATAGAGTGAAACTCTGTCTCACAAAACCATAATAAATAAATAAATAAATAAATAAATAAATAAATAAATAAATAAATAAATAAAAATTAAAAAAATAAAAAAGAAGTCTGATTTTATTGTGTGAATTGATGCATTTAAAATTAATGCAAAATATAACATATGATTATTCTCACAATGAAGATATCCATAAGATACCTTATGTGATAAAATGTTTTAGCAGTGAACTATATTTTAACAGAGAGATCATTGAAAAGCCCTTAACTTGTGTCCTTTATTATCTGAAATAGGGTGTATTATGTGTATGTATGTATATATGTATGTATGCATTGTATGTGTGTGTCTTTCTGTGAGTGTATTTGAACTTTGTGAGGGTGCGAAGAGAAAGCGTTATGAACCAAGCAGTCCAGGAAGGTTAGGTTGGGGTGTCTCCTCTGGAGTTATACACCCCAGGATTTGGCTATATTTGAAGCCAGCAAACTCTAACAATAGCATTGCTAATATCCCCTTCTAAATTTGAATCATATCCCTACACCCATTGCCCAAATTGTTGCTGTATGAACAATATGGATGCTGTAAATTCAAACTCTGCCCTTGTCATTCAATAGCAATCTCAGTTAACTACTAAGACATCTCTTTAAATACTCTTTTGTGAACACAGACAAATAATAAAATTCTTCTAGTTTTAGAGCTTTATGATTGCTATGAATTTCAACAAGATATCATAAGGACCTATTAATGATTAGAGGTTTGGCAAAGGTAAGTGCTTGATCATAGACCATTTTCCACTTTGGTTAATGCTTCACATGTTGAATTATACCATATCAGAATATACATGAATATTTGTCTTAAGCATTACACAGAATAAGAAAATAAACAGAATAGGAAAGTGAATGGAAGATAGTTTTGACATTACTAATTAATTTACAAAATTATTTTTAAAATGGAATTTAAAATGAGAGATAGTAATTGTTAGTGAAGTTGTTAAAAAACGAATTTTTTGTGGAGAAAATAATTTTCTACACTAGATCTTTAGGCTAGTCTGTTCCAATAGGGGAAAGTAACTGGTATTGGTAAGACATAATTTTTATTTCCAGTATTCAGTAGGCTAATGCAGCAAAATCATACTTTCCAAGGAAATTTGAGCTATGTAGTGAGATCCTATGGCTTAATAAGTGTTCTATTAATACAAGATACCATCACCAGGAAAATATTGTAAACTGAAACCATTTAATCATGACTTGCTTACAGTTTCAGAGATTTAGTTCATTCTTACTGTGGTGGGAGTGCAGTAGCATGTAGACAGACATGTTAATTGAACAGTAGCGAGAGAATCTTCAGGTAGAAAGAAGAGAGAAACTCTGGTCTTGTAATGTACATTTTGAAATATCAAAATAATACCCAGTGTCAATACTTCCAAAAATGTTATACCCATTTCAACAAGGTCATACTTATTCCAACAAGGCCATACCTGCTTACTCTTTCAATTATGTTACTCAGTACTTATTCAAATATATGAACCTTATGGGGGCCATCCTTATTCACACTGTTTCTAAATACTTTCTTTTTAATTGGACACTTTACTTATTTGCATTTCAAATGTTATCTCCATTCCATGTTTTCCATCTACAACCCCTATATCCCATCTCCCCTTTCCCTGATTTTATGAGGGTGATCCTCCAACCTCCAACCCACTCCTACCTCACCGCTCTAGCATTAGGCATAGAGTGTGGAATAACCACGATACAACTCATGAACTACATGAACTTCAGGAGGAAGTAAGACCAAAGAGTGGATGCTTCCATCCTAATTAAACGGGGAACAAAATAATCAAGGGACGTAGATGATGGGAGGGAATTGTGAAGAAGAGAAGAGGGGGGGGCAAAAAAGAGGGGAAGAATCAGGAATGGGAGAAGACAGGAGAGTTGTTCAGAGGGTAAGGACATTGAACAGGGGTGTATAGCACCTGGGGGATGAGGAACTGGTGGTAAAAAACAGAAAGTCCCAGATGCTAAGAAAGCAAGAGCTTCCCAGGACTCCAGAAGGATGGCATTAGCTAAAATACTCCCACAAAGGGGACGGGAAAACCTGTCGAGACTAAATATATTATTTAAAGAGAGATAATGAAGTATTCTCTCCATCTTTCTCTGTTTCTGTCTGTCTGTCTCTGTCTCTGTCTCTGTCTCTCCCTCTCCTTTCCTTCATCTCTCCCTCCATCCCTCCCCCTCGGTTGTGTGGTTTGGTATGGTGGTGGTTGTGGTGGTGGAGATTGTGTGTGTGTGTGTGTGTGTGTGTGTGTGTGTGTGTGTGTGTGTGTGTGTGTGTGTTTGTTTGCATGTGAACACACACATGCCTGTGAAGAAATGCCATGGTGTGCATGTATAGCTCAGATGACATCAGATGTCACTTTTATTTCTCTACAATATAGGACATAAGAGTCAAACTCAGGCTGTCAGGGTTGGCAGGAAACACTTTACCAGTTGAACCATCTCTACTGCCCATAACATAAAGGTCTATATCTAGTTTTGTTTAGTCTATGTATAGTTTAGCTGACTATGGATTTACTTTCTTGGTGTATCCTGGCATAAAGACATTCTTCATATTTCTTTATACTTTATACTTTAGCAAGTAGTATAGTAGTGATGTTACTTTCAGAAATGTACTATGGTTATTTAAAGTATTACTATTAAAGAAAAAAGAGATAAATGGTATATGAAAACTTTATCCTGACAATGTTTCTGCATATGTAAAAATAATCTAAAACAAAAATTGAAGATTAAATAATTAAGCTTGAGATATACTTTCCTTTTATGAATATTCAGTAGGGACGTATAATTTAGGAGAAATAACAGATGTTTCAAGCCTTTGTTTCATAAGGCTTCTGCTACTCTGAAAATGTTTATGCAAACTAAAACGCCCAAAATAAAAATCAGTAAAGAAAATTGTATTTGAACACTGACATTCTTATTATGAACCACACATATGTAAAAAAATTAAAATAGTAACAGATATTTATCTTGCTAACATTTAAAATATTGAGTAATGAAGTATTTGTGCATATTTTACTGTCTTGAAAGAGAATCTCAACAATTACCTTAGGCTTTTTTTTTTAACTCAAAGGTCTTCCAATTATGGCTGTAGCTATGAGTATTAACTACCATACCAGCAAGAATTGTTTTAGATATTTACAAGAAAACTATTAGCTGGGATATAGGTATCTGCACCGTAGATTTTGTAAGAAAAAGAAGAATAAAATATTAATAAAATAGAATATGTTAAAAAAATTCAGTTTTGTTGCACATTTCCTGAACAGAAAAAAAATATCATGATTTATATACCATATATCCAGGATTATGTGCATAAGCTTATGTGTATTTGTGTGTGTGTGTCCGCACACACATGCACATGCACACACTTGTGCACGTATCTAACTTATTTCTAAACCTATAGCTTACTATAACTCTTCAAAATAAAATATGTTAACTCACAAAATGTCATGTTTACATGATATTAGTTCAATTTTTAGGGTAGAAACCTAGATGTCAGAAAAGTTAGTATTTTTTATTTTTATATTATGAAGATAGTTGTATACCCCTGTGTATGTTTTACTTTTTCCCTTTAACATAGAAATGAATAATGGTTTGAAAATTTGGTACTCTTTTTCAAACTTTTTGTTTGATCTTCCTGAGTTTTAAATCATGCACCCAGTCCCACTTATCTCCTCATCACCTTGTATTCCGCTTCCATCATTGCAACCACCCCACCAGAATAAGAATCTCATCCTGGAATTTATAATGTCACAGTGTATATCCCACAGTGTGCACTTTTATCTACACTTCTTTGTTTCAAATTGTTGTTCATTTTAATGAGTCTTAAGAGCTCTCTGCCTTCTACTATACTATCAGTACTAATGCATAACTGTAACTCCTCTCAGATATCCTGTTGTTGCCCTTTTTAATGGAGATCCTGTAGTATGGGATCTGTAGGGTGGCCATTTTAATCTACTTCAGCAGTTCACCAATGGGGGTCAATGTTGTGGTGGGGCAATTCAAACCCCAGGATCTGGGCCTGAGAGAGATCTGACTAATCAGACCACCAGCTCTGCCACACTACCACCATCTGGGAGAGATTTTCTGCCCTTCCCAAGCTTCCCTTTCCAAAGTTGCAGCCAAAAAGGGGCAGAAACAACTTTCATGCTACCATACCCTCAGTGCTCTCTCATTTGTGACCCTGCCATCAAAGCCAGCTTTACTGTGCTTCCCAGACAAGGTAGAGGGGTCATACTCTACAGTGCTACAGCAGGTAAGGGATGGAGCCAGGTCTCTAATTCTCACTCCCTCTGAGCATGCTCACCAGTAACCCCCCAAACCAGGGCCAACTCCCTCCCTGCTGCTCAGATGAGGTGCATGGCCTAATCTCCCAAGTGCTGCAAGAGGTGATTGGGCTCATGGCCCCATCAGGGACAGCTCTCTTGCCAAGGGTGGTGAGGGCAGAAGGGATGGAAAGGGTCTCTCCTTTGTCCAAACCACTGCACATCAAACAAGAGGCAGGACCAGGTACCCATGCCCATGCCCACCAGGCAGCTCATCAGAAAGCCCCAAATCTAGGGCCAGCTCTACTCTGCTGCTCAATCAAGGAAGGCTGTCACTAGAGGCAGGTTTTGAGATCATATATGCTCATGTCTGGCCAGTGTGTAGACAGCCTCTTTTTGCTGCCTGTGGATGAAAATTTATAGCTCTTGGATTCATCTCCGGCTCTAACAAAAATCTTCCTGAAAACTACCATGATTCTTGGCAAGACAATAATGAAATTAACCTCTGAAACTGTAAGTCAGCCCCAGCAACGTTCTTTGCTTTATAGGAATTACTGTGGTAATAGTGTCTCTTCATAACAACAAAACTGAAATTTCGACACCTTCCATCCTTACCCTCCAATTCATTCTCTAAATTTCTTTCTCACATTCACATTTTATTTTATACTCTATGATAATGATTAAAACGTCCAGGTAATAGTAAATAAACAGTAAATTACTAAGATTTCTTTTTGTGAATCTATTCAACATTTTATCATTTTTATCATAAATGTAACACTGTTCTTGTTTCGAATACAAATAAAATCTCAAAGAAAAATGAACTGTAATAAGAGGATATTAGCCAAAGACGTACAGATTTCCTAAGATACAATCCACAGAACTCAACAAACTTAACAACAAGAAGGGTCCAAGTGAGAATGCTTCAATCACACTTGTAAGGGAGAAGAAAGAAATCACACGAGGCAGAGAGAGAGAGAGAGAGAGAGAGAGAGAGAGAGAGAGAGAGAGAGAGAGAGAGAGAGAGAGAGAGAGAGAGGGAGAACTAGGTGGGAGATGGGAGGGGGAGGAAAAAAATGAACACATTCAGGTAATGGAAGGCAGGAGAGAGGCCGTGAGGGTTAGCAGCTCTCCCAAGTCTGCCTGCCCAGAGCATAGGAGGAACTCTGGCCAGATGTGGGCGTATCCTTCCTACCCTTCCTTCCCCTGCCCTCATTAGTTTCCACATATTTGGTGCTAAATTTTCATTTTTTATGAAGTCTATGACAATCCTAGAACTAAGGTATCACAAAACTGGTTCATCCTTGTTTTCTGCAATGATCACTTTTCATACTATTAAAAGAGCTGGAGTCCTATTCATCCCTCCATGTTAAAATTAACTAGGTCCTAAGATTGCTGTTTTTACTGACTGCATGTGCTGCTGTTCCCAGTCCATGTCTCCATTCAGAGATCAAAAACCAGCAGCAGCCTTATGACTTGACTAGGACAATTGAGAATCCTGAAATGGGTTATTGGGCCCAACTGGCTAATAAAGAAAAACCACTTGGGATGTCATGATTTCCACATTTAACGTTTGATCTGTGCCGGCTGGCTGATAACTCATGGCCTGACTCCCAACAGACTTTACAACATTCATACACTAAGTAGACTTAGGGAGAATTTTGTATATGTCTGGGGAAAAGAGAACTGTGGCATATGGGGAACCAGAACAATTCTATTATGCTTTTTGGGATTGTGAAACATCGGGATAGAAGGCATCAATGGAAAATTTTATTACAGTCACCTGACAGGGGAGGGAATCTGAAGTTCAACTAAAGTTCACCAGCCTAGGAAAGCAGGAAAAGGGCTGGGAAACTGGGAAACCTTGGGGCCTCCGATTTTATATTATTGGGGGGAAAAACCTCAAACTCATTTTCACAATTAGGCTCCTGATAAAACCAATAGTAAACCCCCTGAATGTGACTGTAGGACCAAACCGAATTTTGGCAAACACTAAACCTATACCAAGAGGTCTTGCCCTGAAAAACCTATGCCAAAGTCTATTCTCAAACCAGTGTTTGTTGACCTCCCAGTCCTTCCCCAGCAGGCTCTGCGCCCCCGTAGATCTGATCTGGTCAAGGATGCTAAAAACCTTTGAGATTTTGACCAGTTCCCAACCAGAGCTAACCATCTTCTGCTGGCTGTGTTATTATGCCAGAAACCCTTTTTATGAAGATGTTGGTTTTATGTCTAAATATAATGAGTCCGAGAGAGACACTGCATGCATATGGTCCCAAGAGAAGAACCTTAACCATACAGACCATATCAGGACAGGGGACCTGCCTGGGAAAAGTTCCCTTGTCACATCAACATATTTGTAACCAAAATACCCTCATGGTGCATTCCAAATGGGTTATTTCCCCCTGAACAGGCATGGTGGGCCTGTTCAACAGGGTTGACTCTGTGTGTGCATGGAGAGGTTCTTAATTCCCCTACTGCAAAGGAGTTCTCTATTCTAGTCCAATTGGTGCCATCCATAACCTATTATTCAGAGGAAATAGTGCTGAAGAACCTAATAGGGCATGTTGGGGGAGACCTCAAAAGACAGAAGAGAGAAACTATTTCCCTAACGTTGGCTATAATTTTGGGAGCAGGGCTACCTAGTGCAGGCACTGGGATAGCAGCTCTAACATTGTAAGAGAATAACTATACAGCCTTATATTAGATACAGATCAAGACAGCCAATGCTTTGAAAAATCCATTGCACACCTAGAGTGAAATGTAGATTCCCTGGCTGAGATAGTTGAACAGAACATACAAGGGTTAGACTTTGTGTTCCTGCATCAGGGATCCACTTAGACTTGAACTACTTTTTCTTTCTTTTCTAGATATATTGGATTTTTTGCTAATATTCATTATAGAACAATATGTGAAATGTTCATAAAAAACATTCCTAAATGTTCCATAACCTTCCCAAACACTGTCTCTACCTGGAGACCAACTGTTTAAATATATTAGCCTACTCAAAATATTATATATTCAAATCATAATAAGACTGAAGCTATGGTGACAGCTAGAGGCGTAAATTGCTTCTGAGTAAAATTTTCACACTAAATGGACAACTGTGACCATAGAACAGGCACTGAGTTAACATGTCAGTGGTGGGCATAAATATACCACCTCCTGTTTAAATGTGTACACTGTGTTTAAACTGTAAGACAGAATTTGCAACACCTATTCCCTTGTTTGTCTTCCCAATATTTTATTATTGAATAAAGCTTACTTGTCTGAACTTTATTACTTGTCTATTTGGTTGTTATATAGGAGATAGGTTGCCAGGCATATTACTTCTATGACTTCTACCTTTTTGATTGCTAGTCTTAGTTGTTAACTTTACTGAATATTGAATTAACTGAAAGTGAAAAGCACTGGATATAAGTGATTTTCGGTTCATTACCTCATTTGAGGTCTAAAAACCTATCCTAACTCTGGGACACATATTCTTGTGCTAGCCTATGTAAAGCACATAGAAGACCCCTTTGGTTTTTGCCTTTTTGTCTTCATTCTCACAGGTATGCTTGTTCTTTTGAAGGTTTTAGAGTTTATTTCTTTGAGAGCCCAACATATATTGAAGAACATCTGGGAAACTCAGTCTTGTGGACAGAAGATCTATTGGATTCCTTTACTATC
The DNA here is from genome assembly GCF_000001635.26 of Mus musculus. Lineage (NCBI taxonomy): Eukaryota > Metazoa > Chordata > Mammalia > Rodentia > Muridae > Mus > Mus musculus. The sequence goes on along the minus strand of NC_000087.7, from coordinate 78,501,839 downwards.
TGACCATAGACATCTATTTTTAAATACCTGGGCTGGACCACAGTGTATAAATCCCTCTACAAACACACACACACACACACACACACACACACACACACACACACACACACACACATAATTATTCCAGTTTTTTCTTTAAAGAATTTTGACTACCATACCTAAAATCTCTAAAATTAAATTTATCTTCCTATATCCAATTACTTTCATGCTCCTGTTTTGAAGATATTCTAAACTATATCATACTATCAATTTTACTAATTATTTTATTTATTTATATTTCAAATGTGATCCCCTTCAGCATACTCCCTCCATGAGGCCCCTACCACACTTCCCTCCATTCTCTAAAATGTTACTCTCCCACCCACCTCTCTAGAATTCAACTTTTCTGGGGACATAAAGCTTCCACAGGACAAGCACACACCCTCATCGCACTGAGGCCAGACAATGCAATCCTCTGCTACATACGTATAGTAGGGGTTATGTACTAGTACATGTATGCTTTTTGGTTGGTGGCTTAGTACCTGAGAATTCTGAGAAATCTAGTTTTTTCATGGTGTTGTTCTTCCAATAGGGTTGTAATTCCCTTCAGTTCCTTCAGTCTTTGATCAAACTCTTCCATAGGGGTTCCTGGGTTTAGACCAATGATTGGCTGTAAATATCTGCATCTGTCTCAGTCAGTTGATGGCATAGCCTCTTTTAGGACAGTCATGCCATGTTCATGTCTGAAAGCATATCTTGGTCAATTAACAAATGGGACCTTCTGAAACTGAAAAGGTTCTGTAAGGCAAAGGACACTGTCAATAGGACAAAATGGCAACCTAGTAATGGAGAAAAGTTCTTTACTAACCCTACATCTGATAGAAGGCTAATATTCAAAATATACAAAGAATTCAAGAAGCTAGACTCCAAAAAAAAACAAAAACAAAAACAAAAAACAAAAAACAAAAAACAACCTAATGAAAAAATGAGCTCTAGAGCTAAACAAAATTCTCAATTTAGGAATCTCAAAAGCCTGAGAAGCACCTAAAGAAATGTTCAACATCCTCATTTATTGTGAAATAAAAATCAAAACCACGCTGAGATTCCATCCTAAACCAATCAGAATGGTTGAGACCAAAATGTCAGGTGAAAATAGCTGCTAGAGCAAATGTAGATAAAAAAGAACACTTTATCTTTGCTAGTGGGATTGCAAAGTGTTTTCCAGATTCCATAATCTGGAAAATATTCTGGCATTTCTTCACAAAATTGGAAATAAGTCTATCTGAATATTCATATATACAACTTCTGGGCATATACCCCAAAATGCTCTACCATATCATGAGTAAACCTTCAGTGTTTACAGCAGCCTTAATTATAATAGCGGGGGTTCAGGGACTATGCCGAACTTAGGAAATTAATCTGAACAGGTAAGAGAGTGCACCACAGAACTGGACAGCTTCTGGGACAGGCGGAGCCACAGAACCACTGAGGCAGCACGCTTTTCAGGCAATAGAAAGCCAGCCACCCTCCCAACCAAAGGACAGGTATCTGCCTGGTTAGGAAGGCCTAAGCCTCAGGAGCAGCAGATGCCACTTTGGATCTGGGACGCCACCGAACTTAGGAACTTAGTCTGCACAGGTGAGAGTGTGCACTTCTGGGACCTGCCAAGCAACACAGCTTCTGGAAAAGGTCCTGTTTTTGGCCCACTTCTTCAGCCAGGAGGAGGTCCAAACACAAGATAATCTGTGCACCTTCCCTGTAAGAGGAGAGCTTGCCAGCAGAGAGAGCTCTGAGCACTGAAACTCAGAGGAGAGAGTCTGTCTCCCAGGTCTGCTGATAGACGGTAACAGAATCACCAGAAGAACAATCTCTAAACAGAGTCAACTATAACAACTAACTCCAGAGATTACCAAATGGTGAAAGGTAAATGTAGGAATCTTACTAACAGGAACCAAGACCACTCACCATCATCAGAACCCAGCACTCCCACTTTGCCTAGTCCAGGGCACCTCAACACACCTGAAAACCTAGACCCAGATTTAAAAGCATATCTCATAATGGTGGTAGAGGACATCAAGAAGGACTTTAATAACTCACTTAAAGAAATACAGGAGAACACTGCTAAAGAGTTACAAGTCCTTAAAGAAAAACAGGAAAACACAATCAAACAGGTAGAAGTCCTTACAGAAAAATAGGAAAACACATCCAAACAGGTGAAGGAAATGAACAAAACCATACTAGACCTAAAAAGAGAAGTTGACACAATATAGAAAACTCAAAGTGAGGCAACACTGGAGATAGAAATCCTAGGAAAGAAATCAGGAACCATAGATTTGAACATCAGCAACAGAATACAAGACATGGAAGAGAGAATCTCAGGTGCAGAAGATCCCATAGAGAACATCGGATCAACAATCAAAGAAAATGGAAAATGCAAAAAGATCCTAACTCAAAATATCCAGGAAATCGAGGACACAATGAGAAGACCAAACCTACGGATAATAGGGGTGGATCAGAATGAAGATTTTCAACTCAAAGGACCAGCAAATATCTTCAACAAAATTATTGAAAAAAACTTCCCAAATCTAAAGAAAGAGATGCCCATGAACATACAAGAAGCCTACAGAACTCCCAATAGACTGGACCAGAAAAGAAATTCCTCCCGACACATAATAATCAGAACAACAAATGCACTAAATAAAGAGAGAATACTAAAAGCAGTAAGGGAAAAAGGTCAAGTAACTTATAAAGGCAAGTCAATCAGAATTACACCAACTTTTTCACCAGAGACTATGAAAGCCAGAAGAGCCTGGAAAGATGTTATACAGACACTAAGAGAACACAAATTCCAGCCACGGCTACCATACCCAGCTAAACTCTCCATTACCATAGATGGAGAAACAAAAGTATTCCACGACAAAAACAAATTCACATATTACCTTTCCACAAATCCAGGCCTTCAAAAGATAATAACAGAAAAAAGAAAAAAAACTAGGAAGGGAACCTTGCCCTAGAAAAAACAAGAAGGCTATCCCTCAACAAACCTAAAATAAAACAGCCACAAAAACAGAATGCCTACTTTAACAACAAAAATAAGAGGAACCAACAATTACTTTTCCTTAATATCTCTTAATTTCAATGGTCTCAACTCCCCAATAAAAAGATATAGACTAACAAACTGGCTACACAAACAAGACCCAGCATTTTGCTGCTTACAGAAACTCATCTCAGAGAAAAAGATAGACACTACCTCAGAATGAAAGGCTGAAAAACAATTTCCCAAGCAAATGGTATGAAGAAACAAGCAGGAGTAGCCATCATAATATCTGATAAGATTGACTTACAACCCAAAGTCATCAAAAAAGACAAGGAGGGGCACTTCATTCTCATCAAAGGTAAAATCCTCCAAGAGGAACTATCAATTCTGAATATCTATGCTCCAAATACACGGGCAGCCACTTTCATTAAAGAAACTTTAGTAAAGCTCAAAGCACACATTGCACCTCACACAATAATTGTGGGAGACTTCAACACACTACTTTCACCAATGGACAGATCAAGGAAACATAAAGTAAACAGGGACACAGTGAAACTAACAGAAGTTATGAAACAAATGGATCTGACAGATATCTACAGAACATTTTATCCTAAAACTAAAGGATATACCTTCTTCTCAGCACCTCATGGTACCTTCTCCAAAATTGACCACATAATAGATCACAAAACAGGCCTCAACAGATACAAACATATTGAAATTGTCCCATGTATCCTATCAGATCACCATGCACTAAGGCTGATCTTCAATAACAAAATAAATAATAGAAAGCCAACATTCACGTGGAAACTGAACAACACTCTTCTCAATGATATCTTGGTCAAAGAAGGAATAAAGAAAGAAATGAAGGACTTCTTAGAGTTGAATGAAAATGAAGCCACCTCATACCCAAACTTATGGGACACAATGAAAGCATTTCTAAGAGGAAAACTCATAGATCTGAGTGCCTCCAAAAGGAAACTAGTGAGAGCACACATTAGCAGCTTGACAACACACCTAAAAGCTCTAGAACAAAAGGAAGCAAATTCACCCAAGAGGAGTAGATGGCAGGAAATAATGAAACTCAGGGGCAAAATCAACCAAGTGGAAACAAGAAGAACTATTTAGAGAATCAACCAATCGAAGAGCTGGTTCTTTGAGAAAATCAACAAGATAGACAAACCCTTAGCCAGACTCACTAAAGGGCACAGGGAAAGCATTCTAATTAATAAAATCTGAAATGAAAAGGGAGACATAACAACAGATCCTGAAGAAATCCAAAAAACCCTCAGTTCCTTCTTCAAAAGGCTATACTCAACAAAACTGGAGAACCTGGATGAAATGAAGAAGTGTCTAGACAGATACCAGGTACCAAAGTTGAATCAAGATCAGGTTAATGATCTAAACAGCCCGATATCCCCCAAAGAAATAAAAGCAAACTTTAATAATCTCCCAACCAAAAAAAAAAGCCCAGGACGAGATGGGTTTCGTGCAGAGTTCTATTAGACCTTCAAAGAAGATCTACTCCTAGTTCTGCACAAACTGTTCCACAAAATAGAAACAGAAGGTACTCTACCCAACTCATTCTATGAAGCCACAATTACTCTGATACCTAAACCACAAAAAGACCCCACAAAGATAAAGAACTTCAGACCAATATCACTTATAAATATTGATGCAAAAATCCTCAATAAAGTTCTTGCTAACCAAATCCAAGAACACATCAAAACAATCATCCATCCTGACCAAGTAGGTTTCATCCCAGGGACGCAGGGATGGTTCAATATACGGAAATCCATCAATGTAATCCAGTATATAACAAACTCAAAAACAAAAACCACATGATCATCTCATTAGAAGCTGTGAACACATTTGACAAAATCCAACACCCATTCATGATAAAAGTCTTGGAAAGATCAGGAATTCAAGGCCCATACCTAAACATGATAAAAACAATCTACAGCAAACCAGTAGCCAGCATCAATGTAAATGGTGAAAAGCTTGAAGCAATCCCACTAAAATCAGGGACTAGACAAGGCTGTCCACTCTCTTCCTACCTATTCAACATTGTACTTGAAATCCTATCCAGAGCATTTAGACAACAAAAGGAGATCAAGGTGATACAAATTGGAAAGGATGAAGTCAAAATATCACTTTTTGCAGATGATATGATAATATGTATACGTGACCCAAAAATTCCACCAGAGAACTCCTAAGCCTGATAAACAGCTTCAGTGATGTAACTGGATATAAAATTAACTCAATCTAGTCAATGGCCTTTCTCTTCAAAAAGGACAAACATGCTGAGGAAGAAATTAGGGAAACAACACCCTTCTCAATAGCCACAAATAATATAAAATACCTAGGCATGACTCTTAGGAAGTAAAAGATCTGTATGACAAGAACTTCATGCCTCTGAAGAAAGAAATTAAAGAAGATCTCAGAAGATGGAAAGATCTCCCATGCTCATGGATTGGCAGGATCAATATAGTAAAAATGCCTATCTTGCCAAAACAATCTACAGATTCAATGCAATCCCCATCAAAATTCCAACTCAATTCGTCAACAAATTAGAAAGAGCAATCAGCAGATTCATCTGGAATAACAAAAAACCTAGGATAGCAAAAACTCTTCTCAAGGATAAAAGAACATCTAGTGGAATCACCATGCCCAACCTAAAGCTGTACTACAGAGCAATTGTGATAAAAACTGCATGGAACTGGTATAGTGACAGACAAGTAGACCAATGGAACAGAATTGAAGACCCAAAGAAAAACCCACACACCTATGGTCACTTGATCTTTGACAAGCAATCTAAAACCATCCAGTGGAAAAAAGACAGCATTTTCAACAAATGGTACTGGCACAACTGGCTGTTATCATGTTGACGATTGCGAATTGATCCATTTCTATCTCCTTGTACTAAGGTCAAATCTAATTGGATTAAAGAACTCCACATAAAACCAGAGACATTGATACTAATAGAGGGGAAAGAAGGGAAAAGCCTCGAAGATATGGGTACAGGGGAAAAATTCCTGAATAGAACAGCAATAGCTTGTGCTGTAAGATGGAGAATCGATAAATGGGACCTCATAAAATTGCAAAGCTTCTGCAAGGCAAAAGATGCCTTCAATATGACAAAAAGACCACAAACAGATTGGGAAAGGATCTTTACCTATCCCAAATCGGTAAGGGGACTAATATCCAATACATATAAAGAACTCAAGAAGGTAGACTCCATATATTCAAATAACCCCACTAAAAATGGGGCTCAGAACTAAACAAAGAATATGCCCCAGTACAGGGGAACGCCAGGGCCAAAATGGGGGAGTGGGTGTGTAGGGGAGTTGGGGTTGGTGGCTATGGGGGACTTTTGGTATAGCATTGGAAATGTAAATGAGCTAAATACCTAATAAAAAATGGAAAAGAAAAAAAAGAAAAAAATATATATCATAAAATTCTGAAATATATAACCTAAGGTTGCTCTTTAAGTCCTTGAAAAAAAATAAAAACAAAAGTTATAGTAAGAAGTAATAAAATCAAAGGCAGACATGAATGTGAACTAGAGCACAGAATAAGGCAACTCAAACAAAATATACATTCTTTTAAAAGCTTAAAATAATAAAATCAAATAAAAAGTATAAAATACAAAAGTGGGTGGTGAGTGGGAGATGCTAGATATACAAATGACATGAGAAAGAGAGACCAAGAGAGACGAAAAAAGGATTTTGGAGCTCTCCCAGGAACAGAAGGAAATTTGGAGATGTACTGTTTCTCTTTGCCCCATACAGGAGACATCCATAATTCTGGTTACATCAAGTTCTCTACCCTCTCTGTATTGTCTGTGTTTAATGCACCAGTCTTTCCATGTGTCAATTCGTGTCTGTTTTTGTTTTGTTGTCTGAACAACTGTTGTTCTGTTTCATGTTGAATAAAAATAGTTAAAACTTAAAAAAAAAAAAAAAAAAAGTTCTCACCAGAGGAATACCCAATGGCAGAGAAGCACCTGAAAAAATGTTCAACATCCTTAATCATTAGGGAAATGCAAATCAAAACAACGCTGAGATTCCACCTTCACACCAGTCAGAATGGCTAAGATGAATAATTCAGGTGACAGCAGATGCTGGTGAGGATGTGGAGAAAGAGGAACACTCCTACATTGTTGGTGGGATTGCAAGCTTGTACAACCACTCTGGAAATCAGTCTGGCGGTTCCTCAGAAAATTAGACATATTACCACCAGAAGATCCAGCAATACCTCTTCTGGGCATATATCCAGAAGATGTCCCAACCGGTAAAAAGGACATATGCTCCACTATGTTCATAGCAGCCCTATTTATAATAGCCAGAAGCTGGAAAGAACCCAGATGCCCCTCAACAGAGGAATGGATACAGAAAATGTGTTACATTTACACAATGGAGTACTACACAACTATTAAAGAGAATGTGAGTTTCCTTCATTCGGATTCCAGATTTGGAGTATAGGGGATGTGATTACTTGGCATTATTCTATTTTAATTCATTCATTCATTCACTCAACCCTGTCCACCTTCTTATTATTACACATCCCATATCTACTGACCATCCACTGTATCCAAGAGCATGTCCCCAAGCCACCTGATCTCTAAACACCCAGGGGCCTCTAGCCTCTTGAGACCTCAGTGCATCATCTCTGATTGAACAGAGATCAAATTTTTTTCAGTGTATATTTTGGGGATAATCTAATAGTTGGTATATGCTTCCTGTTTGGTGGTCTATCATTTGGGAGAATTCTGGTCCAGAATAATTGAGACAGCAGGTCCTCCTAAAGGGATACTCTCCTCTTCAGCCTCCTTCAGTCTTTCTCCAATTCCCCAATGGTTCAGCAGATTCTGTCCATTGGTTGGTTGCAGACATATGCATCTGATTGTTTCAACTGCTCATTAGGTCTTCAGAAGTGCATTCATGCTAGTATTCACATTACAATTATGTGAATTCAGAAGCCAGCAGAGTTCGTGGACTGCAAGCAGGTCTTCTGAAAAAGCAATGCATGATATAATTACCTGAATTTTCTGGCAGTGCTCTTCAATATTGTGTTCTACGTGATGCAATATTCCACTCTCTTTCTCTATCTCTGTCTCTGTCTCTGTCCCTCTCTGTCTCTGTCTCTCTCTGTCTCTTTGTCTCTCTCTCTGTCTCTCTGTATCTGTCTCTGTCTCTGTCTCTCTCTCTCTCTCTCTCTCTCTCTCTCTTTCTCTCTCTCTCTGTCTGTCTCTCTCAATATCTATTCTTCTAACACTCAGTATGACTAATGATTCTCTTATCTTCTCTTCTACAAAGGGGATGATATTTTAATGTCATCTGCAAATTGTTATTCTGAATCGAAGTAGGGAAAGGACACTTTAAATCTGTTGTTACACCCAAGAGCATGGCTTTTAAAACCTGGTGAATCAGTAGAAGATGAGACAATGTATAGAAGAGGTTGCTTCTTTTGCTTTGGTTTGGTTTAGCTTTGTTTATTTCTGTTACACGCAATCATTAGAAGAAACTCTGTGAAATACTGCCTAATGCAAATTTTCTGAAGGAAAATAGGTACCTCAGAACCAAAATTATATTTCTCAGTTACAATATATAATATATATTATTAGAGATTTTTTTTCATTAAACCTTGAACAGAATTTTTCTCTGATCTTAACAAAACTGCAAAGTACATGGGGGATAAAGGTGCACACTCTCAGGTGTGCATGGAATGACAATATGTTGAAGACCTTATTAGCCTCCATGTCCTTACCCTATGTGCCATCTTGGAAAAAAAATATGCTGAAAGTCAAGAAAATGGCTTACTTGAATATGCCAGGGAGATTTCTAACCAAAATGTCACTGTGTATATCTCTAACACAAGGTAGACCTGGTATTGCAAGAGACAGTAAATGGCAGTAACATTGGTGCACTCTAGGATATGGGCCTGTTCTAAGTGTACATCAAAAACAACAAAGAGAACGAAAATTTGCAGCCTAATTGCATAAAGGATATAGATATATCTATCTATTTATCTATAGATTAGATAGATAGATAGATAGATAGATAGATAGATAGATAGATAGATAGTTATAATAAATACACAATGATACACACACACATACATATATATTATATATAATATAACACTTATAAGCATATACATATAATACATATATACACATATCCATCTGTTAAACAAATATGATATATGATATTTGTGCACAGCAAGATTTCAGTTTCATAATGATGATCACCTTTACATATAATCAAATGAATCTGACTTTTTTGTCTACTTCAATCTAATTTATATCACTCTTTATATATTAGAAACTCTTGATACATTTTAATAAATATCAGTAATCCTATTGCTGAATATAGAAAGGTTTGTTCCATTTTCTCTTCATTTTTGTCTTGGTTATATTGTTTAATTTCATATCCCATGTTATCTCCTGTTTTAGATTTCCCCCTGGAAATCCCTCATCTGACCACCTCACCTGCCTCCGAACCTGTGCTGTCCCATCAATTCGCCCACTCCATTTCTATACTAGAAAATCCTACCGCCTGATTTTACTGGACTTAGGATCAGTTATCTACTTTCTCATTCACCAATGCTATCTCTGTGAGATGTAAACTTTACTGTTGTATAGTAAATTTGATATTGGTAAATGATCATGTCAAGAAAAACTAACTACAATCAAGCAGGATTGGTCCAACAGATTGTATATGTTCAGCAAGTTTACCCCATTCACTAGGTATTATGCCCATTGCAACAAGTTTAAGAAATGTTCCTGACCCAACTAGCAGCTGAAAGAGTCAGATGCAAACACTTGCACCCAACCAATGTCTTGAAGCAGTTGAACACTATTGTTGAATTAACTAAGTTTAAAAGATGGTGAAGAGGAGGGCAGCCCTGTAGAAGGACCAACAGTCTCAATTAACTTGCTCCCCCAAGATGTCTAAAACTCTGGACAACCAAGGAGACAAAATATGCCTGCTGATATGAGGCCTCAAGCACACATACAGAAGAGGATTGCTGGGTGTGTGTTCCATCTGAATAGATGCACCTAATTTTCAAGAGAATGGAAGTTCCAGGGGGTTTAGATTTCTGGTAGTTTAGAGGTGAGGTGTGGAGACATTTTTGTGGAGAGTATGAGGTGTGAAGGTGGTATGGGATGTGGAACAATTGGAGGGTAGATAGGGTGGGGAATAAAATCTGGACTGTAAATAGAAATAATTATAAAGAAAGAAAAAAAAGACAAAAGTTATTGCAATTGCACTGAATTGTGGAATATTAGTGGAGAGTGGTGTGTTCAAGGGTTTTATTTCCTTTTCTCTATAAAAATGCATTCATGGAAAGCAAGTATTAAGATTTTTAAAGATCCAGGACTATTTTGGAAACTGTTCAGAGAATGTTCTGCCAATGCTGAATATCTGAGTTCTGTTCCTCTATCGTCGTCTGCTATTTCATAACTGTTTTTGTGTCCCTTAAACTGCAGTTTGAGTATCAAGACGTTCTTTGCAAACATGACATCTTCAATCCAGTTTCAATGAGTAAAATGTGGATTTTAATGCAGGATGTATTCCTTAAAGGGATGTTTCTGTGGAGACTAACATGAAGAGACATTTTTTTAAATGATGATGCATTTTAGACCAAATTCTCATGCTGTTGATGGATGAATGTGAAGGATTTAGTGTAGCTGCAAACATACACTTATCTTTTTGGAAATGTTATTTTCTAGGATGTAGTAAAATCAAAATGTTGCCTCCATTTTCATCTATTTAGAATTTTCGGAGTCCAGGACCTCAATCTGATCCGGAAAATGAGGCCAGATTATCATAAAAATTGAATACACGATAATATCAGTTTTAACATTTTCTTTCCTAACAAAATGTTAATTGCTTGTTGACATATTTACAAACTTTCTTTATTTTATTCTGTTTTTGTTTACATTCCTTTATCATATTTTTACAGTGGAGTAGTTATCCCAGTCTCAGCCTGCACCCTGACTTCCTCATCACATACCTCTGCCCTCATCAGCAATAGGATATCCACACATCCCAACCCCCACATATTCCCAATGCCTAGGACCTCAACTTTCTCTGGTGTTTAGGTGTGTCTTCTTCCACTGAGGCCAGGTCAGGCAATCCTTTCTGTATATGTGTCAGGGTCTCATATCTGCTGGTGTATGCTGCCTAGTTAGTGGCATATTATCTAAGAGATCTTAGTTGTCCAGAGTAGCTGACAGTGATGTTAGTCATTCTATTGGTCACACTCCTCAGCTTCTTCCAACTAGCTCCTTATTTCAAAAACAGGGTTCCCCAAATTCTGTCAATTGTTGGATAAGATATGTGTATATTTGAAAGCAGAAAAAAAAAAAGAATGATTTCACCTTAGAATACAGAGCCATATTTTGGAGAACACTGAAAAAAACAGAGAGTATTCTCTCATGAATATGTTCCTACTGGAAATAAGAAAAAGTGTTCTTATTTCATATTTGTTGATTCTTTAGGTTGATTTTTTCCTCTGATACTTTTATTTATAGCCCTATTTGACCTGGGACTTAATTTCTATGCAAGGTCATAGATTCAATTGCCAAATCCAATTTAATTGGAAAATAGCAGGACAGAAATCTTCATGAAAAAAAAATGATGAATAACATTGAAATAAAAATTTGAGAACTTTATTTCTTCCAAAGGAAAAACGAAAGTAAATGAGTAAAGATTTTATGGAGAATGTACATTAGATTGGTGGATAAATATTTCTAGACATCACTGGATGAATAAATGTGAATTATTCCAAAACAAGATAAATGCAGTGTAAGTCAATAATTTAAAGAGATGTACCAAATTAATATTTGACAGTATTCCTGAGCTATGTGTTCAGATATCTGACTTCTATCTGACACCTTGGATAGAATTCAAGTCTGGTCTTATTTCAATGATGTAGATCTTGGGTGTAAAGATGCATCCAAGCATCACTGTACTGGATGCCAAGATTGAGAAGACCTCTACAGCAGCCATGACCATGCCCTTAGTCCTATGTGAGTCATGGAGGAAGGTGACATAAACACTGCAGAATCCTAGCACGACAAAGGTCAGGAACTTGGCTTCATTAAATGTTTCAGGAAAATTCTTTGCCACGAAATCCACAGTGAAGCTTCCAAGGGCAAGGCAGGTCAAGTATCCCAAAATTCAGTAGAATGCAGTAACTGAACCCTTGTTGCACAAAATGATTATCATTATCATCAATATCAACAAATATCAATATCAACAAAAGGAGGAGAACCTGAGAGCCAGATTACCCACAGAATACATTGATATGGAACATATCAGAAGGATGTATTTCATTGAACCTGATAAAAGGAGGTTCCTTAAACCTCTTCCAGGTTCTGTGATTATGAAAGCCAAACTACAATGATTGTTTTGGCAAGCAATGTGGAAACAGACACCATGAATACAATTCCAAAAGTGATTTGTTGTAAGGCTACATTTTTTTCTGTTAGGAAGACCAATGAAGAAAAAGGAGCATGAGAAAATGGAACATGAGTGACATGAGTAGCTGATGAGAAATGTGGAAAGACATAGAAGGAAGGACAGGAAGCAAGTTAGAGAGTAAGAAAGGTTAAAGCTTAGAGAAAGAGGTGAAAGCTTAGAGAGAGTAAGGATTGTAAAAGTTGAGAGAGAGAGAGAGAGAGAGAGAGAGAGAGAGACAGAGACAGAGACAGAGACAGAGAGACAGAGACAGAGACAGAGACAGAGGGAGGGAGGGAGGGAGGGAGGGAGGGAGGGAGAGAGGGAGGGAGGGAGGGAGAGAGAGAGAGAGAGAAAAGAGAGATAGAGAGAAAGAAAGAGAGAAAGAGGGAGACACTGAGGTAGGGCCAAGTAGCCTCTCATATATTGGGCTTGCTATCTTGCTGTTGCTAGGTAACTGGAAGGAATCTAACCTGAAGATCAGAAGCTTTGGTCATTTTGTATATAACTTCTAGCCATTACCCTATCCTGAGCAGGGGTGCCTGTGGGTTGGGTAAATTCACCAGGGGCCAGTGTTCCAGAAGTACTGAGGAAATGCCTTCCTTCCCATGTAGGTGAAAATTACGACCCATTAGGTTTCATCAGGTTTAAGGACTTCAGCATGACTGGAGACCAGGCATTTGGTACATAGCCCAATGCCCCAAGCTCAATGATCAAATTTAACTCTAGCATCCAGAGTTTGTGGTTTCTCAGCAAAAAAACAGCACAGACGATGTGAGTTTGAAACTCTGGAGACTTCCACCATATGAAATCAAGGCATGGAGGTTGGGTTTGGTAAAATGATCTAGAAGAAATCTGTAAAACAGTGAAAGGACAATTGAAAAGACTCATATGGAAAAGATCAGCAACAGGGAATGCCTCAGGAGACCATCCTTGTATTCATAGCTTCTCAAGACAAAATTCAAATGACCAATAGTACTGGAGGAGAGTCTGTGAATGCATCAGGGAGGGGAGAGTAAGTGTTAGGAGGGAGGGTGAGATAGAGAAAAAAGTAGAAGGAGAAAAAGAAAGAGAACGAGAAGGGAAAGTAGAAGGAGAAGAATATGGAGAGGGAGAACAGAAGAAGGAAGGGAAGAGGAAGGGGTGGAGCAGGATGACAAGGAGAAAGAGATGGAAGAAGAACAAAAAAAGAAGAGGAAAATGAAAAAGAAGGAGCAGGAGGGGAGGAGAAGGAGAAAAGGAGAAGGTGAAATAAGGAGGAGAGAAGGAGAGAAGAAGAAGGAGTGAGGAGGAAGAGATGGGGAAGGAGAAGAAGTAGAAGAAGATGTGGAAGAAGAACTAAAAGAAGAAAGAGGGAGAGGAGAAAAAGATTGAGAAGGAAGAAGAAAGAAGGAGAAGAAAGAAGAAAGAAGAAAGAAAAGTAGAAGAAAAAAAGAAGAAAGAGGAGGAGGAGGAGGAAGAAGAGGAGGAGAAAAGAGAAGGAGAAGGCAAAGAAGGAGAAGAAGTAGAAGGAGGACAAGGAGAACATGGAGAAGAAATGAGAAGAGATGAGAGGTATAGTTAGGCAGACACAGACAGAGAAACACAGACACACAGAGAGAGTCGTGCACATAAACATTCACACAGAGACACACAAGTAGGCACAGAGACAGAGAAAAATATACATATAAAGAGAGACATGCACAGAGACATTCACAGAGATACACACATTTACACAACTTAATTAAGAAGTATTTACAAAAATATATCTATGAAATTACAAGGATATTAAGTACTAAATTATGTGAGCATTGAGGAGGAATGAGATCCAAACAAATTTTGCAAGTCCTGCAACATTCTGCATGCTTCCACACAGCTTTAGCTGTGGGAGTATCAGTTATAGGGCTGTAACTTTTGTTTTTTTCATTTATAATTTACTGTGAATCTCCTTTCTCCACCATTCAATATGGTCAGTAGTTTCCATGTCGAATGACTTTCCAATGCATGGCATCTAGTGAGAAAGAGAAAACAATTTAAAAAAAAAAGAGTCTCTATGCTGGAGCCAACTGTACAAACAATTTGTAGTTATTCTCCAAATGCAGGGCTCAAAGAACTCAGAGGCTCCTCTAGCTTTTACACAGATCTTAAGTTTGGTCCCCCAGCATCACTGAGAACCTATTGACAATTCTCACTCAGGTCATAAAGCTATGGAGCATTCCAATGTATTGAGTTTCAGAGAAAAAGCCATTTGTAAGCTTATCTCTCTAAAAGTGAAGATTGCGCTGAAAATTATGAAAAGTGAGAATAATTTTAAATATGAAAAAACATTCCACACACACACATTAAAATAATACATGTAGACAAAATTGACAGCAATCTATATGACACAATACCCACATACACGAGAGGGGAAGGGGCAGGGGGAGAGGTGGAGAGACATATGTATACTTACAATACTTTTTTTTTTTTAGTCAAGTTGTCAAAACTGACACAATCAATGTACAGGAAGAGATGTATATGGCAAACACTGGGGACAGACTGTCATGATAAGGACAGCATAGGAGGAAACAACAAGTTGATCTGTGGCATTGAGAGCCTGAATGGGCCCTTCTACATTTGGTTGGATTTAGAATCCAAGATTTAGTTCAGAACCAGCCAGCTCCCTCCTTGTCCCAGTGATCTACTTTTGCTGGGGCACAGTCACAAAGGTTCCACAACATTTCTAGACAGTTTTCCCAGTTTTAGACAAGTGGGACTGTGGGAGATATAACCCCCCCCCATCTTAATTAAACTAAGCCACGCAAATGCAAAATATTTTTGAAAACAGTTTAATTTCAATTTTGGAAAGAGAACAGAGAGCTCTACAATGATATGGACTGAATTAGTCTTTAGGTTCCATTGTGCACCCTAAATTAAATATAGTGTAAAAGATTCTGTTTTCTATGTAGCAAGTGAGGGCTGAAAACAACACACTAATGGAGATAAAATGCAAAAAACTCGGATATACAGTAACAATTCAAAATGACACTGTGAAAAACGATGTATTTATACATGTTAACTGTCCTATTGACCACAGTGTCATTCATCATTGTGTTAGGGGATCCAATCTAGTGATTAATCATCAGGGTTTGACAGTAAAATCTTTAGGCTCAATACACCAGACATTAGCTGGAAAATGATATACAAGAATGTAATGACCTTTGGTGTCTTCTCTGTGAATCTGTTGTATGGATGCCCTGTCGTTGGTTGTTTTAGTTGTTAGTGTTGTTTTAAAATAGAAATATTGAATGCAAAAGCAAGTTGCAGGAGCCCAAAATGTCTTTGCATCCTCTCTTTCTCCTTCCCATAACTTTCTAATTTTCCCAATCCCCACATTCATTCAAAATATAGAATTTCAAAAAATAAAGAAACTCATTCATCATCTTTACTTTGTGCTTGCATGCTGGTTGCAATTATCTTGTAAGCATTAAAAATCAGGCTAACATACTGCCTATGTTCAATAGGGTTTCATTGATGTGAAGCTACATCATGACTCAAGAAACACTTATAGGGAAAATTTAATTGATGTTGTCTTACAGTTTCAGAGGGTCAGTATATTATTATCTTGATAGGAAGAATGGCAGCATCCAGGAAGAGTCGGTGCTGGGGAAGGAACTAATTGGTCTATATCTTAGTCTGAAGGCAACCAAAAGGAAGTTTGTGGCCATAGGTAGCAAGGAAGAGGATCGATTTTCGTCACTGAGCAGAGATTGTGCACTACATAAAAGCAAGCCTACACAATGATACACTTCCTCAAACAAGCCAACACCTTGTAATAGTGCCACATCCCATGGGCAAAAGATATTCTAATCAACACACTGCATCATAGGAAAATGGTAGAGAGACATAAAGAAAGATACTGCATGATTGCATTCCTCTAGTCACAAGTGCTACATACCTACACGTTAATATGCACACACACACACACACACACACACACATAAACACACACACACACACACACATAAACACACACACACACACACACACACATGCCTATCTGATATGCATAATAATAATGTGCAGTCTCGGGTCCTGTGCGATTGGATTGGACCAGGTGCTGTGTTCCACCCACCAGAGGTCTTAGGATCCCGTGGTGGATCCTGTGTGTGTCCTTGGGGGTGTCCAGAGACACCCCTGGCAAGGGACCACGGTGTTCCCTTGATGTACTTCTGTTGTCCAATTGCTCTGGCTAGGATTTCAAGTGCTATATTGAACAGATAGGAAGAAAGTGGACAGTCTTGTCTAGTCCCTGATTTTAGTCGGATTGGTTTTAGTTTCTCTCCATTTAGTTTGATGTTGACTACTGGTTTGCTATATATTGCTTTTATTATGTTTAAGTATGGGCCTTGAATTCCTGATCTTTCCTTGATTTTTATCATGAATTGGTATTGGATTTGTTTAAATGATTTCTCAGCATATAACGAGATGATTATGTGGTTTTTGTTTTTGAGTTTCTTATGTAGTGGATTACGTTGATGTGTTTCCTTATATTAAACCATCCCTAAATCCCTAGGATGAAGCCTACTTGATCATTATTGATGATTTTTGTGATATGTTCTTGGATTCAGTTTGCATGGACTTTATTAAATATTTTTGCATCGCTATTCATAAGGGAAATTGGTCTGAAGTCTTCTATTTTGTTGGGAGTTTATGTGGTTTAGTTATCAAAGTAATTTTGGCTTCTATAGAATTAATTGAATAGAGTACCTTCAGTTTCTATTTTATGGAATAGTTTCGGGACAGTTGGAATTAGTTCTTTTTTGAAGGTCTGATAGAACTCTACACTAAACCCATGTGGGCTGTCCTGGGCATTATTTGGTTGGGAGATTATTAGTGACTGCTTCTATTTCTTTAGGGGGTATGGGGCTGTTTAGATCTTTATTCTGATCTGGATTTAACTTTGGTATCTGATTTCTGTCTAGAAAATTGTCCATTTTGTTCAAGTTTTCCGGTTTTGTTTAGTATAGCCTTTTGTAGTAGTATCTGATGATGCCTAGGTTTTCCACAAGTTCTGGTCTTATGTCTCCCTTTTCATTTCTAATCTTGTTATTTAGGATACTATCCCTGTGCCCTGTAGTTCGTCTTGCTAAGAGTTTATCTATCTTGATACTATTTTCAAAGAACAGGCTCCTGGTTTGGTTGATACTTTGAATAGTTATTTTTTTTCCCACTGGTTGATTCCAGCCCCGAGTTTGATTATTTTCTGCTATCTACTCCCCCTTGTAAATTTGCCTCCTTTTGTTCTAGAGCTTTTAGGTGTGCTGTCAAGCTCTTAGTGTGTGCTCTGTCTGGTTTTTTTTGTGGTGGCATTCAGAGCTGTTGGTTTTCTTTGTGGGACTACATTCATTGTGTCCCATAAGTTTGTGTATATTGTCCCTTCATTTTCATTAAACTCTAAAAAGTGTTTAAGTTCTTCTTTATTTCTTCCTTGACCAAGTTATCATTGAGTAGAGTGTTGTTCAGTTTTCACGTGAATGTTGGCTTTCTATTATTTATGTTGTTATTGAAGATCAGCCTTCTTCCATGGTGATGTGATAGGGTGTATGGGATACTTTCAATATTTTTTTGAGTCCTGTTTTGTGACTGATTATATGTTCTATTGTGGAGAAGATACCATGGTGTTTTGAGAAGAAGTTATATCCTTTTGTTTTAGGGTAAATGTTCTGTAGATATCTATTAAATCCATTTGTTTCATAACTTCTATTATCTTCAATGTATCTCTGTTTAGAGTCTATTTCCAGGATCTTTCTATTGATAAGAGTGGGTTATTGAAGTTTCCCACTATTATGGTGGGCAGTGCAATGAGTGATTTGAGCTTTTCTAAAGTTTCTTTAATGAATGTGGATGCCTTTGCATTTGGAGCATAGATATTCAGAATAGAGGGTTCATCTTGGAAGATTTTACCTTTCATGAGCATTAATTGTCCCTCTTGTCTTTTTTGATATCTTTGGGTTGGAAATTGATTTTATTCTATATTAGAATGGCTACTCCATCTTATTTCTTCAGACCATTTGCTTGGAAAATTGTTTTCCAGCCTTTTACTATGAGGTAGAATCTGGTTTTTTACCTGAGGTGGGTTTCTTTTATGCAGCAAAATGTTGTGTATTGTTTATATAGCCAGTCTGTTTGTCTATTTGTTTTTATTGGTGAATTGATTCCACATTAAGGCAACTTCAGACCAACTTCTCTTATGTATATCAATGCAAAAATACTCAATAAAATTCTCCCCAAACTAAAAGGGCTATTAGGTTCTTTACTGAGAGTCAAAACTGCAATGAGAACTTCCAGTTTTCCAAATGTCTCTGACTAATTGCTCTTTGATAGTAACTAGGCTTTCTCCTACTCAGAGCACATTACAAGAGGTTGTATAACAATTAACCAAAGGTCATCAGAAGGGAACTAATGATTTATTATAGGTTCTAGGGTAAAAGATAAAATATTGATTGGGTTTACCTACACAAAACTTCACTAACATCTTAGTTATGGTTTGATACCGTCAGTGAACCTGTTGATCTGAGACAGTTGTTGAACTTTGTAGCATGTGGTCATGTATTCTGAAATTTGTATAAGTGCTGAGGACAAAGAGACGAGGAACATCTAGAGAAAAGATTTTTTTTTTTGTCTTTCTCCACTTAGACTATTTTTTTTTCCTTTTGCCCACTTAGAAGAATTTTTCCCTTTCCCCACTTAGGATCTTTCTGCTTTTCCCCTTATATAACTTTCATAGGAAATTTTTTATAACTTAGTAATAACTTCTATAATCACTTCTCTAAATTCCTTCTCTTCCAGTGACATCTGGTTAGTAGGCTCAAAATTAGAGCCCAGCAATTCCTGCTGAGCTAGAAAAAAGGCTGCATTGCTTAATCCTCCTCTTAGGCTACAGGTGTTAATCACCTAAGCCAGCCTACCCTCAGAAAGACCCAGTACTTTTTAGAAGTTATCATCAGCATTTCAGTACAATGAGAGAGCTAGAAAGCCCTGGGACACTTAGATTTTAAAGGCATTGCCAGGGTCCTACTCTGTGACTCCACTGCTATCCTGGCTCAGAGCAATCCTGGACCTCAAACTCTACTATAGAGAAGAAGTGATTTAAAAAAAAAAAAACTACATGGTATTGATACAGAGACTGACAGATGAATCAGTGGACTAGAACTGAAGATCCAGAAAGAAAACCAAATATTTATGGACCCTAGATTTTTGACAAAGAACCAAAAAAAAAAAAAAAAAAAAAAAAAAACGATGGAAAAAAGAAAGGATTTTCAATAAATGGTGATGTTCTAATTTGCAGTCTGTATGTTGAAAAATAAAAATAAATCCATACTTATCACCTTGCACAAAGCTCAGTTTCAAATTGAACACTATTATCAACATAAAATATGATACACTGAATCTAATAGAAGATAAACTCATTGACACAGAGAGGGAAATGTCCTAAACACATATCCCATGGTTCATGCTCTAAGATCAACAATTCATAAATGTAAAATAATAAACTATTTTAGATCATCTCCCCATTAATGTAACAATCACTGTAGTCATCAAATGGTTTCCATGTAAGATTTGAGGCAATTACCATATTAACCATTTTTTTTTAATTTGGTTGGTTAATTGTTTGGGGGGTATTCAATATGAAATGAACAGGAGATCATTTCCTGCCTGCGAACAACGTGGAGGGAGTCAGTTCAGGAAACAGATAGCTACTACAGATAATAAATAAATAAATACTCCAAATGAAGGCAATTTTTAAACCTTTCATAGCATGGCAAAAAACACTTTAGTCATTTACAGACCAAAAGCTAGAACCTCTTTGTAGTGTGGGCATTGGGCTTAGCAGCCTAGTCTCAGTATACTAACATACTTGGAAATTATCATAAAAAAATACACTGAATAGTTTGTCTTTAGATCTTTAAAAACCTCAGAAATACTTATCAAAATAAAAGACTATAATAAATTCAACAGAATAAGTTTCATTTTCTTTCAACAAAAATTTAGGCTTTTTATAATAATAAATATTTGTTATGAGTAATTCTAGCTCATTTGGTCATAAATATATATGTTTTTAGGAAAATAATTCTAAAAACTTAAAATTTATGTTTTGTATTATTATGTATAACATTGGCAAATTAGATAAGACATGCTCATTCATGTTAAACTCATAAATCTACTCCTATTTATTGAATCTTTTAAAAATCAGAAACCTCCCTAGGCAAGATCTTAAACTAATGTTCCCACTTATGCCATGACATTTTTAGCAGATATTTAAATGTATTAACTGATCTACTAATGAGTAGAAATCTGAAAGACCAGAATCTCTGTTACCTTTCACATAATGATTCTATTCAATGTAAACTATGACTACCATTAGAAAAATACCCAAATCCTAAAGTCAAATCCTCACCTCTTTTATCAGTCATAGAAAATATTTTAATAGCTATGGTACTGTAATCTGTAATCCCAGCACTTGGCAGTTGAATGAAGGAGGATCAAGGCCTTTGACTGTCCATAGCTACATAGCGAGTTTGAGGTCAGCATGAGTAATGTAGGACTGTCTCAAATAAACCTGTCCCCTACAAATCAAACAGAAATCTAATGTTAGTATAAAGATATAAAAAAAGTAAATATTTCTGTCACTTCAGTAGGAAAATGTTGACCAGAAATACTAAAATAAATGTACAATTGCAATTTTTTTACTATATTTTTGAAGGGAAAACTATTGAAATCTGGATATCCATAGAGTTCCCTGTTTAGAACATTATCCTGACAGCATATAGCCCAGAACTGGTAAGAAGCAAGGCTTGGAGAATCCCAGGAGTTGCCTTGCCCAGACTTTAGAGATGGCAGCAAATAACTGTAAGTATCACCTGTTTTTTTAGACTGAGGAAGTTCAATTGATGATGACATGTTCCAATATAACAATAGAAAAACAAACAAACAAACAAATAAAAAACTATTATTTCTGCTTTAGATCTTGGAAGGGCCATTCTAGCCCCATCGTTTGACAAAAGCACAACACAGCTCAGAAAATTGTTTTGATGACATCAACAATTGTCAGACTTAAAATCTATCGATGTGCTTCAAACATCTCTCATCTTCTGGGGTTATGCATGGTGGTATTTATGAGACCTCTAAATGATCCCTAGGATTAGGAGCATAGTGTGTAGAGTTGGGAGTGGATATATAGACTGGAGAGATAAAATGGGAAGCATGGTGATCCTTGGATTGCCTGTGCCACATACCTTTGCAGTTGTGCTAATAGATTCAGTGCAGATTGCCAATACCTTCTATGAGCACTACCCTAGCACACAGTACAGTGCTTTCTATTCTTTTTCCGGGCTTTTGCCTGTGAGAGGGAATGTAGCTTGGAAACTACTGGTTGGTGTGTGGAAGATAAAAATCATTGGATCGGTTCAAAGCTATGGGAGCTGCCAGTTAATAGGCTAAGCTTCAGACTACATCCTTCCAATGGATAACTAGGGTCCAGTCTAGATGAATTTCTGGATCCCCAGGATACATGAATAGCATGCAGTATTCTAGAGTAGTATCTAGCTTAATGATACTTCTGTTGCTCTTGTGTCTTTCCCTCTTCTGTATCCCACAAGTTCATTCCGCTTTCTTGGCATGACTCACAAATGAGCATTGTGTATTAACCTGTGATATATGAGAGGAGTTGTTTGAATAGAGATGAAATATTGAGTCATGGCAAACAAAACTGTGGAAATGGAAACCATCCAGGGGCAAATGTTGTAAAATTAACATAGTCTGTGAAAGAAAAATGCTTTTGCTTTCAGAAGGAGAGTGAATGGAGTTTTTCACTAAGTTGGAAGGGGGCTAATAAAGACCTTTTTTAACTGGAGAATTTAATAAGAATGAACCAAAACCCAGGTGCAATTATTCTTACAGGAGTGAACTGGATAGATGGGTAGAGTTTGGCTAGTATAAGATACTTGATTTAATGACTTTTGAGGTCCTTTTTCGAAATCATGATCAATAAATTCTGCCCTCTGTGACATTTCTACTATATTTGTTTGAAAGATGAATGAACTAGGATACATAGATATAACTTTATATTATAGTTCTTGAACTTTCATGATGTGACAATTAAACCTGTATGATCAGGACATATTGTAGAGCTCTGCATTAGGCACACATAATCTATAGCTCCTGGGGACATACACGCAAATGAACAAACATGACTTTATAGTGTTTCTTGTTTTCAGAATGGAATACATTTTATAAATAATCTAAAAGCAATAGGTTCAGTTTCTATGTTCTTAGAGATAGAACCTTAAAGACCCTAAAAACTCTAAAAAAGAAAAAAGAAAAAAGAAGAGAAAAGAAAATAAACTTGAAGCTTTAAATAAACAACAAAAACCCTAAAAACAAACAAACAAACAAACAATAAAAAAACATAATTTTTTTGAAAAAATAAAACTAAAAGAACCTAAAACCCTAAACAAACAAACAAACAAACAAACAAAAAAAAATCTAGATCTCTACAAAGACCCAAAAAAACAAAAAATCATTACCACAAACAAACAAACAAACAAGGAAAGAACAATAACCACACTAAGCCTTAAAAAAAAAATCTCGCCAAATACACTGAGAACAACCCTAAAATCATTTAAAAAAACGAGAAAAAAAAAAACCCTAAAACAATAAAGCAAAACCTAAAACCATAAAAACGCTAAAATTATTAAACAAACACTAAATGACCGAAAAAAGCTATTTTTTTAATCTTAATAAACATTTTTAAAACCCTACAATTCTATAAATAAGAAAACACAAGAACTCTAAAAAGACCCTAAAAAAATTATAAAACCCTAAAAAAAAATCCAAAACTCTACAAGTCTAGATCCCTAATGAAACAATAAAAAAAAAATTAAAAAAAAAAGATAATGAAAAGATACAAAACCACCACCCCAACAACTACAAATTCTTCTGCCTTAAAAAATCGCCAAAAACACTGGAAAAGAAAATCATTTTACAAACCTTATTAAAAAAAATGCTTAAAACAATTTTTAAAAATTCCTTAATTAAATTAAAAAACAAAACAAAACTAAAAATAAAGAAAAACCCTAAAATTCTAAAACAATCTCAACAACAGTAAAAAGACCCAAAAGAACTGTAAAACCCTAAAAAAAGTTTTTTTAAAAAGTTCTAAAAACACATCAAAACTCTGAAACTCAAAAAAAAAAAAACTTGAAAACCCGCTTAAAAAAGCAAAACAACAAAAACAAACAAATAAACAAACAAAAAACAACAACAACAAAACACTTACAATACCCTGAAACACTAACTAAAATCCTGAGACTATAAAAACAACCCTACCCCCCCCCAAAAGGCTTACAAAACCCTGAAACATTAACTAAAATCCTAAGATACAAAAATAATCCTAAACCCATAAAAAAAAGCAAACACACACACAAGAAAACAAAAAACCTTTACAAAATTCTAAAACCCTATAAAACACTAAAAGTATAAAAAGAAACAAAAACAAAACAAAACAAAACAACAAGAAGACCAAAAACACACAAAAAACTACAATTATCCTAAAATTATTCATAAACCCTAAAAAGCCCTAAAACCCTGAAATACCTTAAATTTCTAGGAGAAATCAAGATCTAAAATAAATAAATAAATAAATACATAAATAAACACATAAATAAATACATAAATAAACAAACAAACCTCAACCCTACCAAAAACAAACAAACAAACAAACAAACAAACAAACAAACAAACAACTTGTAAGGAAAAAACAACCTCCCAAATTTAAAACCATTAAAACCCTAAAACTCTAAATAACCCAAAGGGCTTTACCCTCCTGCACCCCCCCAAAAAAAAAAAAACCCGAAAACTGTAAAATACTAAAAAGCCCGAAAAAAAAAGCCTAAAACATTAGAAGAAGTAAATAGAAAAAAAAATCTAGAATCTTTAAACAAATACTGAAATAGTCCTAATTTCAAAAAAAAAAAAAAAAAAAAAAGAAAAGAAAAGAAAAGAAAAGAAAAAGAAAAGAAAAAGAAAAAGAAAATTCTGAAAATACACCTATCAGCTAGGCAGTCATTCAACTTACATATTTTAGCCTGCTTCTGAGTGCTGGTATTAAAGGGGAATAAAACTATACTTGACTCCTTTTTGTTTGTATAATTGTTTTCTAAAAGATTTTTTTTCTCTGTGGGTGAGTATATGTGTGTGTGTGTGTGTGTGTGTGTGTGTGTGTGTGTGTCTGTGTGTGTGTCTGTGTGTCTGTGTCTGTGTCTGTGTGCGTGTGTGTGTGTCTGTGTGTGTGTGTGTTGTCCAAAGAGGTCATCAGATCGTCTAGAACTAGAATTGCAGGTGGTTGTGAACAACCATGTGGGTGTTAGAAATTGAACCCTGGTCCTGTGCAAAAGCAATCAGTGGGCCTAAGCAGTGAGCTATCTCCTCAGTCCTTTCTGCTTGCTCTAATCTCTACTTCACTATTCATCTTGCCCAAATATGTCTTTAATTCTTACTTCTTCTGTCTTTTTTTCTGTGATGAATTCTTGTTTGCTTTTCTCTTGCTTCTCCAATTACAGCACCAAGATTCTGCATTTCCTTTTGTTTTGGAAGATTCTCAAGGAATCCTAAATCCAGATTTTAGGGCAGTTATTTAAAATTCTTGCTGGTGATTCTGACAATGGTTTCCTCATTTTTTTAAAAATTGGGTATTTTTTCATTTACATTTCCAATACTATCTCAAAAGTCCCCACATACCCACCTCAACCACACCCCCACCACCACCACCACATCTTGTCCCTGGCATACCCCTGATTTAAGGCATATAAAGTTTGCAAGACTGATGGGGCTCTCTTTCCAATGATAACCAACTAGTCCATCTTCTGATACAACTGCAGCTAGAAACATGAGCTCTGATATGCTGCTAGAAAAATGAGCTCTGGGGGGTTTCTTTAGTTCATATTGTTGTTCCACTTATGGGATTGCAGACCCCTTTAGCTCCTTGGGTACCTTCTCTACCTCCTCCATTTCGGTCCCTGTGATTCATCCAATAGCTGACTGTGAGCATCCACTTCTGTGTTTGCTAGGCCATGGCAAAGCCTCACAAGAGACAGCTAAATCTGGGTCCTTCCAGCAAAATCTTGCCAGTGTATGCAATGGTGTCAGTGTTTGGAGGCTGCTTATGGATGGATTAGTGGATTGAAAACCACTAATTTGGACACAATGGGGCTACTGCTGCCAATGTAGACTGTTTATCCAGTGTTGCTGGTCAGAAATCTCCGTTCTTTGAAGGCAATGGGTTTTCCCAGAACAGGCTTCTTCTGAGTCCCCAAACTTCTGTCAACACCTGTTCACCTTGATGATGATCACTGATGTATCAAATGACCATACTTAGTAAATTAGAGTAATACAGTTTTCTTTTCCACCCTAGAAAGTGGGGATTCTAAAAATATGTGTACTAGCTAAAAGCAGTGATGGTGCTCTTCCTAGGGTTCCTTACATAGTGTCCTCCTTGGATGTTCCTCTCTGATCTATACTCACCATCTATGCAGCTTCCTCTCATGAACAGCACACATGATAACACTCAACACATCTGATCGTCAGTCAGCAGAAATATACTAATTATATTTCCCATATGGCCCAGTTGCTCATGATTCTGAGGCATAATCATACATGTTGTATTGCCAAACAAAATGACACTAATTGTCTAGTATATAATGAAGCATATTTTGTATGACTCTTTTCAGGAGTCTGTATATTCAATGATGAACACACCATCAGCAAATGAGTGAATTCTTGTGAGATGATGTCATCACAGAGGGAACCAATGGGCTAGAAAGAGAAAAGAGAGAGCCAAACTCCCTTTCATAATTAAACCTTTTCTATAACAGTATTATTAAATTATTTTTATATGTAAGTCATATCCCTCCTGACCCATTCAATTTCTTCCAAATATATTCACACCTGGGGATTAATCTTCAGAAAATTATTCTTGGGAAACACATGTGATTATTTCAACATCTATAGTAGTGTGGGGGCATTATTCTCCCTATGTCATGTACACTTAATATCTTTAGATACCTCCTTCCCTGTGATAGCCTTGCAGCTCACTGAGTGACATGTGCATTTGATGATAAATGATACACAAACATTGAAGCACCTTACCATATCCTGTCACCCATATCATGTACAACATAGCAAGAACCACACCTGAGTTGAAAAATACAAATATATTTTATAGTGTCTTGAAGCTAAAATCCCCAAATTAATCAAAATATTATTTGGACTCTGTTACTTTATACCAGTGTTTTTTAAGTGTACAAGTTGCAGGCCTTTTCTGTGACCCTTTGCACAGGTTTATAGTGTCCTTTTACCATCTTCATCCTCCCCACTATCCTCCATTGGTATCAAATCTCCCCCTGCTGCTGCGCTTACTCTTCCAAAATACCTCCTATTTTTTAATGCCTCTTATTAAATTTATATTTTCACAATTGTCATTTTGAGTTTTACTTGTCTAACCTAATATATTGTATTTTAACGTTCCATCCATTTTTTTGAAAACAAAGCCCTGCACTAATACACATAGATGAGAAATATATTTCTCTCTCTCTCTCTCTCTCTCTCTCTCTCTCTCTCTCTCTCTCTCTCTCTCTCTCTCTCTCTTTCTCTCTGTCTCTCCTTTTTAAGGCATTCATCCAGTAGTTGACATCTTAATTCACTCCATAGCATGTATGTTT
This sequence comes from Mus musculus, assembly GCF_000001635.26. NCBI lineage: Eukaryota > Metazoa > Chordata > Mammalia > Rodentia > Muridae > Mus > Mus musculus. The sequence goes on along the minus strand of NC_000087.7, from coordinate 78,474,618 downwards.
CATACAGTGAGGCAATCAATATTGATGATATGGATATGTAGTGGTCCTTATTAGATTTTTTTTTTTTGAACTTAAATCAACCTGGGAAGATAGAATCTCAGATAAAGATCCTCCATCACATTGGCCTGTGGCCACACCTTAAGGAATGATTTTTTTTTGATGACTGTTGTTGAAGGATCTAGCTCTCTATGGATAGTGTCATATTCTATGAAGATGATGTACAGGGTGTGGTGGGGAGCGTGGAATGTACTGAAAACGATTTTTTTTTGAAGAACTGAAGATCTATGTGCCATGAACAATTAAAGTGTCCTCTAATTTGTAAGTAAATTTTATACATACCTGTGTCCAGTATTCTGTCTACACATATTTCAAAACTAAAATTACCTCACCTATTTCATCCTGTTTTACTGCATTTAATCTCTGAAATTCCTTGTAATCAGAAGTGCTGGTAAATTTTAAAAACCTTTAAAATATGACTGGGAGATATCAGGTTTGTTTTAATTTTATCACAACTTTGTAAGCATGCCCAAGATCTATGTTTTCCTCTTACTTTCCAAAGAATCCATAATTCATGATTGCCATTGGTTTCAATATATGTCATTTAACCCTGTCAAATTCCAGGTTTTTTTGCATAAAAATAGTCCTCCTCTAACTGTGGGTTTTCATAAAGTGAAAATTGGTGTGCTATCCAGTGTGCTGCCTCAAAGAGTCTGGCAATATTTATGATAAGAAGCACAGCTTAAAGATAACCAAGGGAAAGGTTGGAACATGAAAAATAACCACCATGGATGTTGTCAAGTCAGAAACCGAAGACTTTCTCAGAACGAAAATAAAAACAAAAATGAAACAAAACAAAACACAAACCAAACAAATAAATAAAAATCCAACAACCAAACAATAAAAACAATGCAAGGGTGAAATTCTTTGGCAGAATATTACTCAGATCATCAGGCCTTTCTGTTAGGATTTCATTTATTATTTCTAGGAGGCCATATGAAAAGGTAAATTCGAGATCCTGAACGTTTCTGAGTGTAACTAGGGAAGGAACCAGCCTGAGAGGGGTTCTATGATGTAAGCTGAACTAGGGTGATGTCACAGAGCACTGGCTGAAGGTTGCGCATCTATTCCACTTGGAGGCACTAGAATCCATTGAAGGTGAGTTCACTATCTTCACAGTGGTGTGTCAAAGCCAGGTCATTTTTTCCCACAGGCTTTTGGTGCCTGGTCTGTATCAGGAGACAGAATCTTGACAACTAGGATATTTTTCTATGGGTAAGTATATTTATGTAGTAATTAGGACCCTCATAGCTACAGAAAGCTAAAAATTTTCTCTCCTACAGAGAGTTACTGTACAATTTACTTTCTCCATGTTTATTAGCTAGGGAGATGAATGGTCTAGGTTAGTTTATCTCCTGAATTTATTATCCTTGCTAACAATATCTAGATCACAATTCCACTAAAATGCCAAATCTCCTCTTTGTCCAAGTGCATGTTAGAAGATATTAGTTCTAAATGGCTGATATTGCCTCAAATTGTTGAGTTGTTCTTGAGTTCACTGATGCAATGGCTTCATCAAATAATTTTGAAGCTGGGTCAGGAGAAACAATAAAGAAGGACAGTGGTGTGCTGTGTCCCTGGGAAGATATTTGTGAATGCAGGCACTTAGCTCAGTCCTTACACGTACAAGAGAGTCATGGTGACCCTTCTGGCCCTTTTATTTTTTTTTCTCTTCTTCTTGATCATTGGGTGTAATAGTCATAGCACAACCTAAATTGACATAGAATTTCAAGGAGATGATCCTCATCAGAGACAAATTAACTCAGGGCTGAAGAAATAAATGTTGATCTGAGTATATTCTTCTGAGCTCTAGAGAATTACTTGTTAATTACACTATTTTTATGTCCTTGTTTTTTTGTTTCTTTGTTTCTTTGTTTGTTTGTTTGCCTGCTTGGTTAATTTTATTTGAGTTTCTGTATGTTTAGATTTGGCTGTCAGGAAACTCACTGTGTAGACCAGACTAGCCTTTATCTCACTAAGGTCTGCCTCACTCTGCCTCTTGAGTACTATGATTAAAGTTATGGGTCACCACCACTTCCTATTAACTTCTCCATTTGATTGTTTGTTTTGTTATTTTTTGTTTGAATTTCTCTTTTGTTTGTTTTTCGTTTGATTTTCTTCTGTTTTCTTTTACTTGTTGTTGTTGTTGTTGTTGTTGAGACAGGGTTCCTCTCTATAGCACTGGCTTCCCTGGAACTCACTTTGTAGACCAGGCTGGTCTCTAATTTAGAAATCTGCCTGTCCTTGCCTTCTGAGTTCTGGGATTAAATGCGTGTACCACCATGGCTGACTTATTAACTTCTTATTTTTATAAAATTAATTTTAGGAGCTCAAATCTGTTTAGCATAGTCTTCTTCACATGCTCAGAAGTTCTCGTAGAGAAGAGTCTTGGTCCAGCATTCACTCCCAACCCATAACCATTGCCCATCAGGAATTCATATATATGACAGAGGCAACAGCATTGTGTCTGGCGTAAACGGGCAAGATCTTCAGTCCCAGGCAATGGGCAAGTATGATATTTGAAGAGAATGGAAGCCACTTAGACAGTGTGATCTAGCACAACAGGTCTACAGCCAGGTAGAAGACAATACCTCTGAAGAGTCTGAGCATGACATCACTCAAGAAGAAGAGTAGGAGGAAGCCTTCTTCCCAGGCCCTGGGGAATATTGTTGGCTGCAGAATTTCTCACGGGTGGAAGGAAGGTAATGAGCCTGTCACCCATTGGAAGGCCATCATTCTAGGTCAACTGCCAACAAACCCTTCTCTTTATTTGGTGAAGTATGACGGAATTGACAGTGTCTACGGACAGGAGCTCCACAGCGATGAGAGGATTTAAAATCTTAAGGTCTTGCCTCACAAAGTAGTTTTTCTTCAGGTGAGGGATGTCCACCTCGCCAGCGCCCTGGTTTGCAGAGAGGTACAACACAAATTTGAGGGGAAAGATGGCTCTGAGGAAAACTGGAGTGGGATGGTGCTAGCCCAGGTGCCATTCTTACAGGACTATTTTTACATTTCCTACAAGAAGGATCCGGTCCTCTACGTCTATCAGCTCCTGGATGACTACAAGGAAGGTAACCTCCACATCATTCCAGAGACCCCTCTGGCTGAGGCGAGATCAGGTGATGACAATGACTTCTTAATAGGTTCCTGGGTGCAGTACACCAGAGATGATGGATCCAAAAAGTTCGGAAAGGTTGTTTACAAAGTTCTAGCCAATTCTACTGTGTACTTTATCAAATTTCTTGGTGACCTACATATCTATGTCTATACTGTGGTGTCAAATATCACTTAAATTAAAAAAAATCACAAAGTACAGAAAAGTAAACTTATAGGATTGAAAAAATATTTATTTTCCTGTGTTGGGTACCTATGGGTCTTTGACAACCTCAGTATCTTTGTCAATAAAATTTGTTTTGTTCTAAAAATTAATACGTGTGACATGACATGCTTTTAGTGAACACATTGTTGGAAGAGATGGACTATGGTGGAAAGAACATCAAAGCAAGATGAAAGTTGCAACTCAGGCTGTGAACAGTGCATACATCTAATATTACACAGGCTAAAATGGACAGGACTTAGATTCTGTGGTCTGCATAGTGAGCAAGGAATTGGAGATATGACTTAGAGGAGCAGGGATGGCAGCAAAAGATGGATTTTTAGGAAGAAGGGGAGAAAAACAGGACATAGATAGAATCTCTGGAATGAAGTCTGAGGGAGAAACAACAAGTTTGGGGAAAGAGTGATAGATAAAAGGAATGTGGCCTTGTTACACAAAGTGCAACCCAGAAAACTGATCCAAAGAGACTCAGAAATCAGACAAAATCAGGTTTCATTTGAATAATGAAACCAAATGAAACTTGTCTCTCATTTTAAGATTTATTATCTTTATTTATATGGGTGGGTAGTAGCTTGAGAGTATAGGTGACCACAGAGACATGAGTTGTCAGATCCCATGGAGCTGGCATTAAAGCTGATTGTTAACCATTGGATATGAATTCAAGAAAACAAATCCAGTTTTTTTGCGGTACAAAAGTACTCTTGACAACATGGTCATCTCTCTATTCCCATTAAGATATCTTTTTAAGAAATCCAATATTAACATGCAGAAAAGAGACCAGGTAGAAGTTAAGAAAGATTAAATTGATGGTAACCTTTAAAAACAATAAAGGACACACAAAGGAGTAAAGGACACTGAGGAACAAAAATATTCTAAGATGAAGTTCTCAAAATGTGAAGCAGGAGACCCAGGAAGAATAGAAATTTTCTGCAAGTAGTTAAAATTGGACATATCCACATTAGGTTTATTGGTTTCTTAACAAATAGCCAGCTGATCAGGTCAAATAGTAATTTAAAAGAGAAAATGAGTATACGGTGAGATAATATATGGTGGGGCATGGATCCTGAGTGCTTTCCTTGAGCACTCTTTGCCTGGGATGAATCCTGTGATCTTTTGGATGTCTCTGTGGAGTGCCCCAGATGACCATCAAAATGTTCCCCATGGCCTGTTCCCCTGGCTCTCCTCCAAACATCTGACTCCCAACATACCTATGTACCATTTCAGCCTGTCTATTCCCTGGAAATTCCAGTCTTAAATTTATGTGTGACCTCATTCTCATAAAACAGTGAAGGTGTACTCAATGCATATGCGCTGACCTCTTTTCTATGCCAGTTCTCATGGGTTTCAAACTCTATGAGGTTGCCCAATATGTTGGTCACTACTCCTGAGTAGCCCCTGTGCTTCATGGGGGTCTTACTGGGTCCCATAAGCACTCTGAGTGTTTCTTTTGTTTGTTTGGTTTTATTGTTGTTGTAGTTTTGTTATTGTTTTTGTTTTCTTTGGTTTTTTTTTTTTTTGTTTTTGTTTTTGTATTGTTTTTTTTTTTTTGTTTTTTTGTTTTTAGTCAGGCTTGTCATGGACTCAATCATTTGTGTTTTTTCTCTAGAATAAGTTTAAATGCCAAATGACTTGAAAATACTCTCTATTGTTGATTAATTTTGGTATTTAAGAGAGTTTTTGTGCTAGCTGGATGTCTTAATTAGGGTTCCAATGCTGTGAAAAATCACTATGACTAAGGCAACTCATTAGAAACATTTCATTAGGGCTTTTCAACATTTCATTGCAGTTTCAAAGGTTCAGTCCACTATCATCAAGGAAGTAAACATGCAAGTGGCTGGGAATATGTGGTGGTGGAGAGGAAGCTTAGAGTCTTCTGCATGCAGGGATGGTGTCTTCCACACTGAGCAGAGCTTTAAAGCCTCACAGTTATATGCTTCCTCCAAATAGGCTACACCTACTCCTATAAGGCCACACCTCCTCGTAGTCCAACTACATTCAGAGTGCCATACTGGTTTCATAGAAACTTGACAAGATCTAGAGTCTTGAAAGAGGAGGAGCCTCAGTTGAGAAAATGCCTCTTTAAGATCAAGCTGTAAGGAATTTTCTTAATTGGTGGGAGAGGACCCAGTTCATTGTGGGTGGTGACACCCTTGTGGTGGTAGTCTTGTGCTCCTCATGGAAGCAAGACTTAAGGAGCATGTCAATAAGCATCACCACTCCATGGCCTATGCATGAGCTTCTGGATCCAAGAACCTGTGTTGTTTCAGTTTCTTTCCCAACTACTTTGATGATGAACAGCAATGTGGAATATAAGCTGAATAAAACTTTTGCTATGGAAATAGCTCTTTGGACATGGTATGTCCTTACAACAATAGAAATTTTAAGTAAGACAATTTCTTAGAGAAACAAAATATCTAATAGTACCACTGTCACTTATCCTATAAGGACAAATAATGTGTAGGTGTTTTATTTTAATTTAAAGGTAAGATATTCTCATGTATATAATGACATGCAATTGTTCTAGTTTGCATCTTTCTCACACTGATGAATACTAACATCAAACATAACTTGGGAATATAAGGGTTATTAGCTTACATGTTACAGACTATTACCAAGGAAGGCAAAACAGGAACTTGAAGCATTACCAGGAAAGAGTGCTTATTGCTTGACCCTATCTTAGTCATTGTTCTATTGCTGTGAAGAGACATCATGGATAAAACAACTATTATGAAACAAAGCATTAACTGAAGGCTTGAATACACTTACAGAAGTTTAGTCCAACATCAAGTTAGTGACCGCAGCACTGGAGCAATAGAACTATTGATCCTTAGACAGAGACAGATATTCTGCCATTACATTGGTTTCTTGAAAACTCAAAGACCACCCTTATTGACACTACCACTTCCTCCAATGAAGCCACATCTTCTCTCATTCCTTCTAATCCTTAAACACACTGCCAATCCCTGGTGACTAAATATCCATATATATGAATCTATAGGGGATATTCTTATTCAAACCACCAAAAATCATGTGGCATGATCAAATATTTTATTTAAATACAGAGTAAAAGCCTCCCTTTTATAAATGACTACTGATGAGCTTACCCACAGTTGCCTACCCTCACACATCGACCATCAAGGAAGAAAATGTCCCATAGACTTACCCAAAAACCAAGTGAATAGAGACAATTCTTCAATTGTTCTCTCTCCTAAGGTGACGCTAGATTGTCAAGTTGAAGATAAAAAAAAATCCCAGCACATTAAGGTTTATCCTGCTCCATAACCCACACAAACATTAATCATCCCAATCTCCTCCTTCTGACTAGGTATAGACCCACTTCCCTCCATGGCAGAAGTGAAGGGTAAGTACCTCCAACAGCAAGAATACTCAATAATAGGTGACAAGTAGTGAATATGTCTTATAGCCTCACAACACCTACATTCTAATGTGTGTTACACTTTCTGGGAGACACTCCAATCTGTCCAACTTCCTGCCAAGTCAGCTTTAACCAGAAAAAATTCTCATCAATTAATCCAATGACTTTTAATTGATTTATTTCTCCTGAGGGAATGGAGTGTTACCCCTTCATGGATGTATTGGTGTCTGATTCAAAAGTAATAAAACCCACTACTATTAACAGCTAAATCACAGGTGCTATGACAAATAACAACTCACATGAGAAGCATCACATTTAGTTAAGCCTTTTCAGAAGTTTTATTGGAGTTTTATTTATGTACTATATAAATCCATTGATTTATTTATTTTTAAGTGTGTAATTTAATGATTCTAAACACATCTCACCACTGTCATTTTTCACTCATTTTTCTGGTACTTCATATGATATTGAAATCTACTAAAATACAATAGTGAATTCAGAAAAAAGACCAGTGGTGAGGGTAGCAGCAAAGTTCTTGAGTCTCAAAGACAACAGATACCGTGGCTGAATATTCCAACTACAACAACTAGGTAACATTGGTTCTACACTTAGCATGCCGTTTCTAGAAAAAAAAATTAAAGAATTAAGCCATGTTTCCTCTGAACCTGACATGTTACTATCACAAATGAAAGAAGGATCCATGATCACATGAATATGAAAGGGGCATGAAGCAGCAAAATTGTTCAACTTATTGGCAGCTAGTCAGCATTAACACAAGAAGGGACAAAGACAATAAACAGCTTTGAAGACCTGTCCAAATGACCACGTTCATTTACAAGTTTTTTACCCATTCCATGCACATCCATTGATTGATTAACTCATTGATTAAAGCCCTCAGGTTCCAATCACTTTTCAGAGAGCATATTGTACTACCTATGAACATTGTACTGTGGACCAAAGCCTTCATCAAAGACCCATGACTGACATTTCAAAACAATTTAACCACAGAATTCTTTATTTGAAACAAAGTGATAGGATCCATCTATCTCTTCAAGGATATCTCCGTTTTGTTCAAAAAGGAGAAAAATGCAATCCAAGTTCAGGATATTGATCACCTATCCATGCATCTTAAACCCATAGGTTCTAGCCAGAATGTAAGGTCAGAAGTCTAAACTTCACCTATACTACAACTAACTCTGAAGATATCTAGCAATCTCCAGTTCCTTTCTGGTACTTACCCACACCAAGTCTGCATTCAGGAATATAGTCTAGTGTGAGATAGTGCCAGCAGTTAATTGCAAAATCCCACTCTGAGTTGAGTTGTATGTAAACTCAGACATCTGTAATATAGACACACATGCATATTCACAAATACTCACAGAAAGAGGCAAGAAGTAGAGGAGCTGAATCTTAGAAATCCTCAAGGAAGAGAATGAAAATCTTGTAAGGCACAGAGGTAAGAGAAAAACTGTGTCTTTCTGCACAAAATCAGGCCATTCTGTCTTCCATCACTGAACGGGAAGGCTCACTATCACTTATCACTATCTGATAAGGTATAGACAGTTGATGAAGGATGAATAGTCAGTTTTCATCAAAGGTATTGACTTTGAAGGTGATAGATTGTTCATTCTCTACTGGAAGCCAGATGTCCAAGAGTTTATGGGAAACACAAATGATTTGAATGGGTTGTAACAAACGGGAGAAGACGAGATATGAAGTTGGCAGGAGGAGTTAGGTGGGAATGGGCCAGGTTTTGTTCTGGGAGGAGTTACTAAAAGAATTGGAAAGTAAATTCCATCAAAATATAGTGTATGAAATTCTCAAGGAATTAAGGAAAGTAGTTCTTAATATACCATGTCTGTACTGAACACACACAGACCAATTATATGTCCATCTTCTAAATAACAAATTCTTATACAGCAGTTTCATTACATTGAGGGCAAAAGTAATCCAGAGGTTATTTAAAATAAAGAAGAATCTGGGGAGATGTCCCAGGGGTAAAGCCAAGTGTTTGGTCAAACATTCACCTACAACACCAGTGCTTAGGAATTGGAGTGGCAGAGACAGAAGGATGACTGTGGCTTCCTGAATGTCAGCCTCACTCCTAGCTCAGCAAGAAACCCTGTCACAAGGGGAAAATTAGGGAGTGAAGTAGCAGAAAACAGTATACCCTTCCCTATCCTCTGCACTTACCTGTATATTTCTGTATGCATACACACATCAATATGATTACTGTATAAAAGAGGTTACTTTGCATAAATTATAGGCAAAAGCAATGTTGTTTTAACCTAGAGACCTGAAGACTTTTATATCATTAGGGTCCTGGAGAAACTCTCCAGATATAGAGGATTGATATATCTTCTTCCTGTGCTAAGGAAACCTCAGTTAAGTGTGTGTGTCAGTGACTTTAAACACCTTTCTTCCTCTAGATTCCTATTTATACCACAGAATGGTCTGTAAATAATGAAAAGATGAAAATAAGACTTTTTCAGGGTGTTGCCTTCTTTTAAAATCATATTTATAATATTTTACTAAATCTATGGGAAATCTTCTGCTCCAAGGAACAATGGATTCAATCCTGTTGACTTCTGTTTTATTCCATTATGAATAGGAATTAATTATACATCAACATTTCTCACGATTTGAACTAAATCAGGAATAAGGGATATGTTTCCATGAAAATAAGTAATGCCAATATGGTTAATCAAGTAGAAATGTGTGTGTGGGTGTGGGGTGGGGTTAGGACGCCTTTGGATTATTTGAGAATGATGGCTGATCAGAAATATGTTATGCAAATAACCCTAAACTGTGAGAAATGAAAAGTAATGATATAAACTATACTACCAAGTGTCATGGCCACTTATTAGTTGATTTCATTTTCTTTTTCATTCCTTTATTCTTTTGAATAAATGTGTGCCACAGATGATCACACGTTCAAATGTGTTAGTTTTCCAGGTGATGGGCTGTTTAGAATGAATTAGAATTTGTTTTATTATTAAAGGAGACTTGTCACAGAGCCTTGAAATATCAAAAACCCATCAGGCTCTCTCTCTCTCTCTCTCTCTCTCTCTCTCTCTCTCTCTCTCTCTCTCTCTCTCTCTCTCTCTCTCTCCCTCTTTCATTACTCTCTGCCATCTCCATCATAAGTTGTTGGCTCTCAACTACTGCTCTACATCTTTTGCCTCTGTGTTGCCATGGTGTCTACCATGATATCCTGGACTTGCCCTCTGGAACTCTAAGACCACAATTAAATGTTTCCTCTTATAAGTTGGTTTGGTCTTGATGTCTCTCACAGCAAGAGAACAGTAACCAAGACATACATACTCCTGTTTATTTTTTGAAACATTCTTTATTTCTTTCATTAAAGTTACCTTTAATGAAAGGTCCATTGAACAGTTTTAAGAATAATGTTAATGGGCCCATATAAATAGTGCCAATAGGTGTGGCACTCTCAGGAGGTGTGGAATAGTTTCATGAGGTGTGACATTGGTGGAGTAGTTGGGACACTGATGGAGATGTGTCTTTGTTGAGTTGGTGTGATCTTGTTGGAAGAAATGTAACAATTTGGTGGTAGGCTTGGATGTCTGCTGTCCTTAAGCAATCTCCAGTTTGACACAGTCTCCATCTGCTTCCTGTATATCAAGACCTAAAACTCATCTCCTTCTCCAACACTGTGTCTGTCTGAAGGCAACCATGTTTCCAGCCATGAAAATAATGGAGTAAACATCTGAAAAGAAGTTACAAAGTGTTCAAAATTTACTATGATCCTGGTGACACTTCATGTCAATAGAACCCATACTAATACTCACATAAACACTCAAAAACACATTTGATGTTGAGTGGGAACAGACTTTAATGCCCTCTTCCTACTGCCAGGAAGCTATTCATTTCCAAGCAGCTATCAGATAAAGATGTAGAACTCTCAGCTCCAAATGAACCATGCCTGCCTGGATCCTGACATATTCTTAACTTGATGATAATGGACTGAAATTCTGAACCTGTAAGCCAGCCCCAATTAAATGGTTTTCTAATAAAACATGCATTGATAAGTGTGTCTGTTTACAGCAATAAAATCCTAACACACACATGTACATATTCACCTAGATATACTGAGTCACAGACACACACACATGGAAATATTCACACACACACACACACACACACACACACACACACACACACACACACACACACAAACACATTCATTTACAGGGACTTTAGATTCAGCCAGTACCCATGCAATTTAATTGGGGTGTCGAATACAGGTGTTTGTGGAACATGACTATTGCTCTTTCTTTTAGGAATTATGTGGACAAAATCTGCACACTCACTTCATTCCTCCTCAACATCAGAAATCTCAATTTAAAGAAAGTGAGATAATGAGAAGTAGTTTTAGATACCTCTTTTTTTTTTTTCATTTGAGTAGCTTCGACTTCAAATCACCAAGGAAAAATAAACATAACAGGAAAGAAATTCATATTAAAATGCCCTTGAAAAGCTCATAATACATTCTCCATAATGAATATAAACTTTTATTTAGAATTCCCAAGGAAATGAGACTTTTGAAAAATCCTTAATTTCAGATAGGCTTTGGTATTTCATTTCCCTGCAAAGGAAAACCAATGTAAAAAGACAGAATCTAGATTGCATTGTGCACAAGTTGAATCAGAAACATTTGATATTGTGCATTCAGGGACTCACCACATTTTTACAAATATATATATATATATATATTGGGGGGGGTGAAAGGAGACATCTGGAGAACAATAAGACCCTCATTAGCATTTAACATTCCTGAAGTCAAGTAATAACCTCTAACAACATCAATAACAACAACAACAAAAACAACAACAAGAATAGATGTTCATTAGAAAGAATTTTTTTTTTTAATAACCTTCCATTAGCCTCAGAAAGAGGGGGCATGATCCATCTGCAACACTTTATAGATACTTATTACAATTACCACTAAAGTTTTTAAAATAATATGGATTTTTAAAAATGATATTGAATTAAAATAGATTTTTTTAGCTGTTAAAAGGGGAAAAATGTGTTCTAGAATGAAATAAAGAGTGTAAGAACTAATTGATTTTTTTAATAAAGAACATCCTTATAACTCATGTGTCAGTAAGTATCAGAATTATAATGCAGTTGATTTTCTCATTGTAGAATAATTTTAATGTGTTTGAATATTTCCACTTGCAAGAATGGATCTCAGAATTTTCACAAGACAAGAAGAAGTCACCAAGTAGTTTCTTGCTTTTGTTTCAAAAGTCTTCGTTCCTTTTCTGCAGAGTCCCAGACATTCCAGGGAAGGGTTTGAAACATCCAACAACTTCTGAGACCATAACCTCAGAGGGAAGCTACCTTTCTCAGTAAATGGAACTAGCAAAGCTGAAAAGATTCATCCAATCGCTTTAGAACAAGAGTGGCAGCTGGTTCACAGAACAGGTATCATTTAGCAACTCAGCCAAGAAATAAGAGGATTTGAAATGATAATAACACAGAGTAATAAAAACCACTATGCAATTGTAATTTAATCGCATATATATACTTTGGACAGAGAAAGCAATCAAATCTTGGGATCTCTCTGCTCAGCACAATGAAACTCTGGGTCATGCTGCAGATGTCCCAAGTTTATGGCTCATCACAGATACTGGAAGTCTCTGGGAAACTAGAACTACATCATGTAAGTGCTGTGAGTCCAAAGACATGACTTCATAAATTGTTCAAGTCCTCATCTTGCTTGGAAAAAAAAATCACAAAGCACCAGAAGTAATAAGAAGTTCATTGTATCAATGTCAACAGGTAAGCACTACTAACAAATATCTGTTAAGCATTGGATTGTTACCAACACAAATGAGGAGATGATTTTTAAATTTAAATGCAGTTACATTTTAATAATTCGTAGTAATGTTAAGTGTCCAGTGTGAAACTGTGGGTTTAGGGGAAGTTGATGAAGTGAGAGAGAATATGGCCAGCAGAAGGTTCTGTGCTCTGTGAAGGCTGACATGGGAGGAGTGAAGGATAATTACCATGCATCCCTGGTTGTGCATCTGGTTGTGTAAATCCACTGACACTACACGGATGGGGGTGAACTAGGGGAAGACAATGGTACCAGATTCTTAGTCTCTGGCATCCCATATAGGGCCTTAAAAAAACATAGACAGTCTAATGTTTTAGAGCTTTATTTTAGACAGCAGTGAGAAAAACAAAGGGTAAAAAGATTGTTAGACTTGCCATGGCCAAAAGGAGAGATGGGGAAAGACATAGAAGGAAGGACAGAAAGCAAGTTAGAGAGTAAGAAAGGTGAACACTTAGAGAAAGAGGTAAAAGTTTACAAAGAGTAAGGATTGTAAAAGTTAGAGAGAGAGAGAGAGAGAGAGAGAGAGAGAGAGAGAGAGAGAGAGAGAGAGAGAGAGAGAGAGAGAGAGTGAGAGACTGATGTAGGGCTAAGTAGCCTCTCAGATATTGGGCTTGTTATCTTGCTGTTGCTAGGTAACTAGAAGTTATCTAACCCGAAGATCAGAACCTTTGGTCATTTTGTATGTGACTGCTAGCCATTAGCCACTGCTGGGCGGGAGTGCTTGTGGGTTTGGTAACTTTACCAGGAGCCAGGGTTTCAGAAACACTGAGTAAATGCCTTCCTTCCCATGTAGGTGAAAATTACGACCCATTAGGCTTCATCAGGTTTAAGGACTTCAGCATGACTGGAGACCAGGCATTTTGTACATAGCACAATGCCCCAAGCTCAATGATCAAATTTAACTCTAGCCCCTAGATTTTGTGGTTTCTCAGGCAGAACACCAGGAAAGAGGATGTGAGTTTGAAACTCTGGACACTCCCACCATAAGAAATCAAGGCATGGAGGTGGGGTGGGGTAAAATGATCTTAGAAGAAATCTGTAAAACAGTGAAAGGACAATTGAAAAGACATATGGAAAAGACCAGTAACAGGGGATGCCTCAGGAGACCATCCTTGTTTTCATAGCTTGGCAAGACAAAATTCAAATGACCAGTAGTACTGGAGGAGAGTCTGTGAATGGATCAGGGAGGGTAGGGTAAGGGTAGGAGGGAGTCAGGGAGGGTGAGATAGAGAAAAATGTAGAAGAAGAAAAAGAAAGTGAAGGAGAAGAATATGGAGAGGAAGAGAGAAGAAGGAAAGGAAGAGGAATGGGTGGAGCAGAACGACAAGGAGAAGGAGAAGGAAGAAGAACAAAAGAAGAGGAAGAGCAAAAAGAAGGAGGAGGACTTGGAGAAGTAGAAAAGGAGAAGGTTAAATAAGGAGGAGAGAAGGAGAGAAGGAGAATAAGAGAAGGAGGAAGAGAAGGAGAAGTCAAAGGCATAGAAGAAGAAGAAGAAAAAGAAGAAGAAGAAGAAGAAGAAGAAGAAGAAGAAGAAGAAGAAGAAGAAGAAGAAGAAGAAGAAGAAGAATGAGGAGTAGAAGGAGACCAAAGACAATATCAAGAAGAACAAGAAGAACAAGAACAAGAACAAAGAAGGAAGAAGAATAAGGAAGAAGAATAAGGAAGAAGAAGAAGAAGAAGAAGAAGAAGAAGAAGAAGAAGAAGAAGAAGAAGAAGAAGAAGAAGAAGAAGAAGAAGAAGAAGAAGAAGAAGAAGAAGAAGAAGAAGAAGAAGAAGAAGAAGAAAGAAAGAAACAGGAGTAGGAGGAGAAGGCGAAGGAGAAAAGAATAAGGAGGAGAAGGATAAGGCAAAGAAGGAAAAACAATAGAAGAAGAAGGTAAGCAAGGAGAAGAAATGAGTTTAGATGTGAGGCATAGATAGACAGACAGAGACAGAAAGACAGAGAAACTTAGACATACAGAGTGAGACATGCACATAAACATTCACACAGAGACACACAAGTAGGCAGAGACAGAGAAAAATACACATAGAAAGAGAGACATGCACAGAGACATTCACAGAGTTACACACATTCACACAACTTAATTAAGAAGTATTTAGAAAAATATATCTATGAAATCACGAGGATATTAAGTACTAAATTATGTGAGCAATGAGGAGGAATGAGATCCAAAATAAATTTTGCAAGTCCTCCAACATTCTCCATGCTTCCACACAGCTTAAGCTGTGGGAGTATCAGTTATAGGGCTGTAACTTTTGTTTTCTTCATTTATAATTTACTGTGAATCTCCTTTCTCCACCATTCAATATGGTCAGTAGTTTCCATGTGGAAGGACTTTCCAAAGCATGGCATCTAGTGACAAAGAGAAAACAATTTAAAAAAAGAGTCTCTATGCTAGAGCCAACTGTACAAACAATTCGTAGTTATTCTCTAAATGCAGGGCTCAAAGAACACAGAGGCTCCTCTAGCTGCTACACAGATCTTAAGTATGGCCCCACAGCATCACTGGGAACCTATTGACAATTCTCACTCAGGTCATAAAACTATGGAGCATTCCAATTTCTTGAGTTCCAGAAAAAAAGCCATTTGGAAGCTTATCTCCATAAAAGTAAAGATTGCACTGAAATTTATGAAATGTGAGAATAATTTTAAACGTGAAAAATCATTCCACACACACACATTAAAAAAATACATGTAGGCAAAATTGACAGCAATCTATTTGACACAACACCCACCCACACACACACACACACACACACACACAGAGAGAGAGAGAGAGAGAGAGAGAGAGAGAGAGAGAGAGAGAGAGAGAGAGAGAGAGAGAGAGAGAGAGGAAGGGAAGGAGGGAAGGAAGGAAGGAAGGAAGGAGGGGAGAGGGGTATGGGTAGGGGAAGAGGTGGAGAGACAGATGTACACTTACAATAATTATTTTTAAGTTAAGTTGTCAAAACTCCTGACACAATGAATGTACAAGAAGAGATGTATATGGCAAAAACTCACCAGGGAAAGACTGGCATGATAAGGACAGCATAGTAGGAAACAACAAGTTCATCTGTGGCATTAAGAGCCTGAATGGGCCCTTCTCACATTTGGTTGGATTTAGAAGCCAAGATTTAGGTCAGAACTAGCCAGTTCCCTCCTTCTTGCGCCAGTGACCTCCTTCTGCTAGGGCACAGGCACAAAGGTTCCACAACCTTTCTAGAGAGTTTTTCCAGTTTGAGACAACTGAGAATGTGGGAGAAATCCCTCCCACCCCACAATCTTAATTAAACTAAGCCAGGCAAGTGCAAAACATTTTGAAAACAGTTTAATTTCAATTTTGAAAAGAGAACAGAGAGCTCTACTTTGAAATGGACTAAATTAGTCTTTAGGTTCCATTGTGCACACTAAATGAAATACAATATAAAAGATTCCGTTTTCTATGTAGCAAATGGGGCTGAAAAGAACACACTTATGGAGATAAAATGCAAAAAAAACTGGGATATATAGTAACAATTCAAACTGACAGTGTGAAAAACAATCTATTTACTCAACTGTCCTGTTGACCACAGTGTCATTCATCATTGTGTTAGGGGATACAATCTAGTGATTAATCATCAGGGTTTGACAGTAAAATCCTTAGGCTCAATACACCAGACATTAGCTGGAAAATGATTTACAAGCATGTAATGCCCTTTGGTGTCTTCTCTGTGAATCTGTTGTATGGATGCCCTGTTGTTGGTTGTTTTAATTGTTGGTGTTGTTTTAAAATAAAAATATTGATTGCAAAAGCAAGTGACAGGTGCCCAATAGGTCTTTGCATCCTCTCTTTCTCCTTCCCATAACTTTTTAATTTTCCCAATCCCCATATTCATTCAAAAATTCAGAAGTTCAAAAAATACAGAAACTCATTTGTCATCTTTACTTTGTCTTTGCATGCTGGTTGCAATCATCTTGTAAGCATTAAAATCAGGCTAACATACTGCGTATGTTCTACAGGGTTTCATTGATGTGAAGAGACATCATGACTCAGGAAAGAAACTCTTATAGGGAAAATTTAATTGAGGTTGTCTTACAGTTTCAGAGGGTCAGTACATTTTGATCTTGGTAGGAAGCATGGCAGCATCCAGGTAGAGGAGGTGCTGGGGAAGGAACTGATTGGTCTATATCTTAGTCTGAAGGCAACCAGGTGGAATCTTGTGGCCATAGGTAGCAAAGAAGAGGATCGATTTTTGTCACTGGGTAGAGATTGTGCACTACATAAAAGCAAGCCTACACAATGATGCACTTCCTAAAACAAGCCAACACCTTGTAATAGTGCCACATCCCATGGGCAAAAGATATTCTAATCAACACACTGCATCATAGGAAAGTGGCAGAGAGACATAAAGAAAGATACTGCATGATTGCATTCCTCTAGTCACAGGTGCTACATATCTACATGCTTATATGCACACACATGTGCACACACACACACACACACACACACACACACACACACACACACATATCCTATCTGATATGTATGTCCATCCAAATTTATTTGTCTATTTATTTAATTACTTACTTATTTACTTTGTTTTAAATTTGTTTGTGAAGAACTTTCTACATACATGTAAATGAGTTTGAGCAAATCCATCACTATCTTCTCCTCCTTGAAATGTTCCCCACTTCTCCTGTATCACTCTTATCCTTAAGTCCATGTGCATTTTTATATAGATAGCTGAGTCCATTTAGTCCTGACTACATATGTGTGGGTAGGGACAAATATATACTGGAACACGGGCAACCTTTCACTAGCCAAATCCATGAAGAAAACTGGCCCTCTCACCTGAAGCCATTAACTTCCAATAACTCCTTTGTTGGGGGTGAAAGTTTCTGAGTCTCCCCAATCTATTCTTGGATTTGTCTGTGAAAATTTTGTTGATGGAAACTTAGCCACGGTGAGTAACACACAAACACACACACACACACACACACACACACACACACACACACACACACACATACACACCAAATTTTAAAACCAGAGGATTGTTTAAAAGTTTACACAACGTCCAAAATTCAATTCATTTTTGTTGAAACATTTGAATTCCATACGAGATCTTAATACTATCTGTATAAAATTAGATTATAACAATGAATATTTTAAAATTCAGTGGATCTTTATGTGTTAAATAGCACCTACTGAACAAAATCCGTTAGTGCCAAAACACTGATGGCTGCACAAAAAAAAGTGTAAATCGGTGTCCAAAGGTAAGAATCCACAAGGTAAGGGGGTTGTCAGAGATTAAGGGCATGCAGGATAGTGTATGGAAGCTCTGTAGACCAAAACAGGTATACCGTTAGCAAATAGCCTGGAAAATCTGCCATTCATTCCTTCACAATCTTATACTAGGGAAAATTCAGGTGTAATTACCCTCAAAAGTGGGAGTAAGAAAACGTTAATATACTCCAGGTCTCTTGACTACTAAAAGGAGTGTGGACTGATATCTACAGTGTGAAAGAATTTAGAAATGGCAATGTCCGTTTTTATCTTTTCTGTGACAAAACTTTGTTATTGAGGGGCTGGAGAGATGGCTCAGAACCCTTTGCACCCTCCCATCTGTCTCTAAGTCTGGGAGATCTGACTTCTTCTTCTGGCCATTCCAGGTACTGCAGCCATGTGGCATACACAAAACCTACTTTATATATTTTAAATGAGATATTTAGTTGTTATTAGTGCCCCACATTTTGAGACTCTCTTATAAACATCATCTGTCAATTAAATAATGTGTATGACAAATGAGCTGAGGAAGAAAATATGAGGTGAGACTTTTCAAAAAGAGAGTATTCTATGAAATATTAGGAGAATAAACAGATTCAGGGACAGATGCTGGCACATATGCTAAGGGAGATATTTAGGAAGATGCTAAGTAAATAGATAAAGGGGTAACTAAAAATGTACAAAACATAAAATATTTTGAATGTGTTAAATACGTTATTCTGGGAATAAGCCACAGTTTGTGGCCCAGGCATTTGTTAATAAGTAGTCTAAGACAAAACTGTCTTTTTTTTTTCCTTACAAATTTTATTTTCTCCTCATTATTGTCATACAAATTTGTAAGATGCTAACATATGGACATCATGAGTAGGGAATACAGGAAATTGCGAGTATCCTAGAGAATTCTAAAATAAATGTGTTTTTTTAATTTGAAGTTGGTAGAGGATTTTGTTTTTTTTTTAATTTACATTTTTAAGTTTCAGTATATTCTAAAATATATGTGCTTATATGCACTGTAGAAAATATCTATGTGATGTAAGGAGACATTAATCAAATCTACTAAATTGCTTTCTGGAATTCAGTTAGCTTTAGACACTGACAGCTGTGATGATTTAAGATAGGCAGCAGAGTGCTCACAGTATCACTAAGAGATGAACATTAGCTTGTTGTCATATTCACCCACACTCACACATACATAAACACACACAAACACACACACACACATAAACACACACAACACTCACACAAACACACACGCACTCACACACCCACACACACACACACACAAACGCACACCAGCCATTGGAACACAAACCCCAGTAGTGACTCCCGTGACAGTTCTAAATATTTAGACACAGTCCCTAGTCAAAAAGTTCATGGAAACTAAGTCTTCAGGAACCATCCTGGAAAAAATGCATCAAACTTGTCCTTACATTAGTAAGTGATTGAATCTTTGTGACTTCTTTCAATGTTGTTTTATTATAAGTGCCTCCAAGTAATGACTTGGCAAATATCTAAGCAATATCCAACTTTGTTCCCTGTCCTTCACCAATATTCTAGGTAGTCCTTGAGCGGATCCTGGGCTTGGAATTCAGTAAGAATGTTACCTGTAACAACCAGAGTTACCTCTAGTATTATAAGAGAGATTGTGACAGCCATTGCTATATACTACATAGAGTTAGAAATCTCAGGACAACTTTAGGAAAGTATGTTTAGAATATTTGTTATACTTATGCATGGCAGGCTACATTAGTTGTTAGTAGAAAGATTCCCCCATACAATCCCTCTCATATACAGGAATTTACAATGGTTTAGGAAATAACTTGTGCTGTGGTTTGAGGGGGAACAACAGTTTTGAATTATTCATGAGAAGATTAGCTAGAAAGAAACTCCCTAATTAGAACCATGGCTTGAGTGTGAAATCCATTTGCATGGTGTGATCATAAAGTGTTCAAACCTAGCTTCAAAGAATATAGCTGACTTTAGAGAAGAATTCATTTCTGTTATTTTATTGCTCAGTCCCTGCCAGTCATTATGTTTTTATTGCTCTATTTTGGACATGAGTCTTTAAGAATTCAGTAACCTCATTTACCTGGCTGATTTGAAAACCAACTTCCCTATTTGTTTCTATATTAATAATCTGATGATTTCTTTGAGAAATTACATTCAGATACAGCACCCCCTCTGTGTTTGTATCTGATTGACACTTAAATGTCAGCTTCCTGCCCACCTATACCAGGACAACGATTTCTCCCAGAGATTGAGGAGGGCTGATTGAGGCCAGTCTGCAGCAGGCCATCCATTAAAAGCAGTACCTAAGCTTTGGTTGTGGCTTCAAGAATCTGCAACAGTGGCATTGGCTTTTGTTATTTCTTATTTTAGCCATTCTGTCTAGTCTTCCCTATTCCAGAACTTTTTTCTTTTCTGCATGTGTTTATGTGTGTGTCTGTGTGTGTGTGTGTGTGTGTGTTTAAGAGATACCATGCGTGTTGGCAATTATAAGAGAAAGAACAGTATATATGAAGGTTTTTCCTCTACATGTGCATGCAGACACTTGTTGAAGCCCAAAGTGGATTCAGGAAATGACCCTAATGTGTTGTCTATCTTTTCACGGAGGCAAGGTCTCTCAATTAGAGGAAAAGCTTCTTGGTATGGGTCATCTTTCTAGACAGGTTTCTCTGGGCATCCTTCCCCTGCATTCTGTGATCCTCTAATAGATGATTTCTACATCCACAGGGCATTTATGTTAGTTTTGTAGGGAGCAAGTGATTAACTGCTAGGCTTTCAGTCTAGCCCCTTCCAAAACTCTCTGTTGCAACTCTTTGTCACATTTTCTTTTTAGATGTATCAAGCTTGCTTCACAAACGGAAACTGTATGAATTTGGTGTATGAGGCATGGGGTTCTGAAGAAAAGAAATATTGTAAAAATGATTCTTTTTTTCTTTCTTTCAATATTACATTAGATATTTTCTTCATTTACGTTTTAAAATCAAGACCATCCATCATCTCATCACCCCATTCTATTTCTCTATGTCTCTGTCTCTGTCCATATCCACTCTGTCTCTGTCACTCTAAGATCTATTCCCTTGACATATTCCATATACAGAGAACACCACTGACAATTATTTTCAGTTCACTGTTGCCAGGCTCCAAGGTAAGTTCATTTTTTACCTGTACATTGTTGTACATTCTAGACAGTCTATTTCTCAAATAGAAAACTAAATACATTTGTTATCCTGTTAAAACCCTTTAAATGGATACTTATTGTCCTGAGGGTAAGTTGAAAAGTCTTTCTGATGATAGTTGGATGCTATTCCAGAAAGACAAAATGTTGTGTTCTACCATCCTGAATCTGAGAATACATTGGTTTAATTTCTGGAATTTAAGAGAAAACAGGATTAACAAGACAATGAGAATATAAAACTTCCCATTTCATACTTAGAGACACATAGGTTATGGAACTGCTGAACTCAAGGTTTCATGTGTGGTATGCAAGAGGGTTTCCTGGCTTCATATGAGTGGAGTGTCTGTTCCCAATTGTGAGGTCACACCATGAACATACACATATGTTCAGATATGAGTAGAATGTCCTCACCGTTTGGTCTCTCAGAGTGTATTACACCCACCATTTTGACGAGTTTGAATAGCCAGTACACTATTGGGATATCTACCTGTTCCCACCCACAGTGTTGCAGACATGAATAGAAATGCCTGGAATTTTACAGAGGTGCCAAGAATATATTCTCTCCATGGAGCCTTCTTTCCAGTGCCCAGCAGGTTATTGTTCTTTTAAACCAATGCCCATATCAGTAGAGAAATGAAAAAGACATTACCCTGATATTCTACTTTACATCCTTGTTACAACAAATAACTGAAATTTAAATATAAATTTAATGTATATCTAACTGAATCCAGATTATATTCTAATGAAAGGTATAATTGGTGTGGATCTAGATAAAATTATGTTGGGAGATTTTCCAGATAAAAACTATGTTAGGAGATTTTGGCCTTTTATATGGAGAACAATCCATATTTTGGGTAGATTAGGAGAACAAATGTATGTAAATTAATGGAACAAAAGAAAAACTCTGTTCCACTGTATTTCTTTGTAAAATGAACTTCAAAATCATGGAATTTCAGTTATATGTGTGTGTGTATTTTTTAGTTATATTTTTGAGTGTGTTGTTATGTGAACATGTGAGTTTTCTTGGATTATGATTAAAGAATTAGAGTATATGGGGCGTGGTTACTTGGCAGTATTCTTTTTTATTTATTAATTCATTCATTCATTGAACCCTGTCCACCCTCCTACTGTTCCACATGCCATATCGACTGGCCATCCCCTGTCTCCAAGAGCATGTACCCATTCCATCTGATTTCTAAACACCCTGGGGTCTCTAGGTTCTTGAGAATCATTGCATCATTTCTGATTGAACAGAGACCAAGAATTTTTTTTTTTCTGTGTATGTTTTGGGGACCTTCTAACTATAGTTGGTGTAAGCTGCCATTTTGGTTGTCTAGCATTTGGGAGAATTCTGGGTCCATATTAATGGAGACATCTAGTCCTCCTACAGGGTTGATCTCCTCCTCAGTCTCCTTCAGTTTTTCTCCAATTAAACCAATGGTTCAACATATTCTGTCCGTTGGTTGGTTGCATACAATTTCATCTGATTGTTTCACCTACTTGTTAGTTCTTAAGAAGTACAGTCATGGTAGTATTAATATTACAAATGTGTGAATTCAGAAAACTGCAGAGGTTGCTTACTGCAAGAAGGTATTCTGCAAAAGCAATAGATGATAAAAGTACTGAAATATCTATCAGTGCTCTACAATATTATATTCTAGGTGATGAAATTTCTCTTTCTCTCTGTCTCTGTGTCTCTGTGTCTCTGTCTCTATCTCTATGTCTGTCTGTCTGTTTGTCTCTCTCTCTCCCTCTCTCTCTCTCAATTTCTACTTCTCTAATACTTATTATGAATTATGATTCTTTTATCTTATTCCCTCCAATGGGAATGATATTGGAATGGCATCTGTAACATTCATTCACATTCCTACACAATTTGTGCTTTCTATTAACAATCAACTAATATCAAAGTCACACATTCACTCAGATTACAAAATAAGATATCTGAGCTCATGTAAAGTGATATTCTGAATCAGAGTAGGGGAAGGGCACTTCCAATATGTAGTTTCACTCAAGAGCATGGCTTTTAAGAACTGGTCAATTGGAAGAAGATGAGACAATGTATAGAAGAGGGTGTTTCTTTTGGTTTAGTTTGGTTTAGCTTTGTTTCTTTAGGTTACCCACAGTCATTTTAAGAAACATTGAGAAACACTGTTTATTACCTATATCTTGAACTGAATGTGAATAGGTCCCTTAGAACCAACGTTATATTTCTCAGTTACAATATGCAATATATTTTTGATATTATTTTGATTCATTACCTAGTACATACACTACAACAAGTTTAAGACATGTACCTCATTAGGAACTAGCAGGTGAAGGATTCAGCTGCAGATATTTGCAGCCAACTAATGGACTGGAGCATCTGACGCTTGTTGTTGAATTAACAAAATTTAAAAAATGTTAAAAACAAGGGTATCCCTCTAGGAAGACCCACAGTCTCATTTAAACTGTTCAACCATGAAGTCTGAAACTCTGACCCTTCAAAGATACAGAATTCACCTGCTCATATGAGGCCTCCAATACACATACAGAAGAGGACTGCTGGGAGAACTCTACAAGTCCCCTTTCCCAACTGGAGGGCATTTCATCTAAGGTCACTCCCTTTGAGTCCTGGGAGTCTCTCAGCTCCCAGGTCTCTGGTACATTCTAGAGGGTTTTCTCACCTCCTACCTCACAAAGTTGCCTGTTTCCATTCTTTTTGCTGATCTTCATCAATGCACTCCTGTTTCACAACCCCCCACAGTACTTGATCAAGTTCATCTCTTCCCCTCCGTGTGTGGTTTCTCACCCAGGTCTCTCCCTCCCCCTTCTTGTAGTAATTGTTTAACCTTCTTAACATTTCTAATTATTTTTATCATAAAGATAATTGAATTTTTTGATTCATTATCTTATAAACTTCCCAATGCACTAGATACAATTATCGAAGGTACATTTGTTTGATTTTATTTCACTTCATTTTAGTGTTGAGGTAGGCACTTAGTATGTTATGTATTCTCTAGGAAGTGATAGAGTGTTGCGGTTCAGCATTCCGTGTTGGTGCTAATACAGGTATGTTTAAACATACCTGGCTTTAATTGTTCTTCGGAAAATAGACCCAAAAAAACTCCTATAACCACAATAAAATTTCCACAGGCAGTTCTGAGAGATGGAAATATTTCCTGTTCACTTATAAAATTCATTGAAAGAAAGTATATTTGTTTCTTGAACCAAAATAAACTGCTACCTGAGAGGAAGGATAAAATGACTGATTGGCCCCTTTCTCTTTCCCAGGATCAGCCCCTACTCTCTGTTCCCATTGTACTTGATGCTCCAGTACAGTGGAATTCCAGGACAAAGAAATGGGAGTGAGTGGGTAGGGGATCAGGGCAGGGGGAAGGGAGGGGAAAGGCTAAAGGTGACTGTTATGATAGCATTTGAAATGTAAATGGAGAAAATAACTACTAAAATTAAAAAAAAAATTAAAAAAACATAAGTGTATTTACATATGTGCACAGGGATATGTGGCTAACAACCACATAATATAAAATTATCATTCCTTTCCAGGACTGTCTTTTTTGTTTGATTGTTTGTTTTTTGTTTTGTTTGTTTGTTTTGTATTGTTTGTTTTTTATTATAAGTATTTTTTTTTTTTGTATATCTATTAGTCCTGGAAATTACTTTGTAAACTAGACTGGTCTCAATTTGAGATCTGCCTACTTCTCCCTCCAAAAACTTCGAAATATGTGTGTGCCCCCACCACGTGGCTTCAAAATTATTTTAGACTTAGTGGAGAAGGTCCATTATTTTTTCTTGTTAGGATATTTTAAAATCATCAAGATGTCATTTTTCCTTAATATATTTATAAGATTAAATCCATTCCTATAAAAATATGTCAGATATTTTTGGAGACAGGCAAGTTTGCAAGAAGCATCATTTAAAAATACTTCTGGAGCCAGTGCCTTGAGCAGGCCATGCATGCAAACTCTGAAGGCAGCCCCACAACACCGAGAGGCTGCTTCAATCCAAGGTACTCCAACATTCTAAGGATCAGATAATCAGACAGGAGGAAGAACATCTGTCATCAACACATGGAGTAGCTGGAATCAGAAGGATCCAGGCATGCAGGAACTGTGCCGGACAAGTGGCATGGGTTATTTCTATTCTGTCTTGGCCAAGGCCCTGAACAGTCCTTGGAAGAAAACTCAGCAGCCAGCCCCATAACACCCAGAGTTCTAACATGGCCAGGTGCAGAGGATCTCAGGATCCCAGGATCTTGGTCCCACCAGGATTTCATGGTCCCAAAGGCAACTTGACTCCCAGAAGATCAGACAGACCAAGGATATCTACCTTTTCTATAAACTTCTTTATCACCTGTGAATACAGCCGCAAACCTAGTTACATTTTTTTCAAGGCTTCTATCTCGTCAATTTTCTCTTTCCTCAGCCTCTCTCTTTTTTATTTGTCTTTTTTCTTTTTCAGTCTCAATCTCTTTTTAATATATTTTATTAGGTATTTTTTTCATCTAAATTTCCAACACTATCCCAAAAGTCTCGCATACCCTCCCCCTCCCCCACTCCCTTACCCACTCACTACCACTTTTTGACACTGGCGTTCCCCTGTACTGGGGCATAATTAGTGTGCATGCCCAATCGGGCTCTCTTTCCAGGGATGGCCTACTAGGCAATCTTTTGATACATATGCAGCTACAGTCAAGAGCTTTGGGGTACTGGTTAGTTCATAATGTTTTTTTACCTAGAGGATTGCAGATCCCTTTAGCTGCTTGGATATTTTCTCTAGCTCCTCCATTGGGGCCATGTGATCCATCTAATAGATTACTGTGAGCATCCACTTCTTTGCTAGGCCCCGGTATAATCTCACAAGAGACAGCTATATCAGGGTCCACTCAGCAAAACCTTGCAAGTGTATGGAGTGGTGTCAGTGTTTGGAGACTGATTAGTGGATGGATCCCTGCATATGGCAATCTCTAGAAGGTCCATCCTTTTGTCTATGCTCCAAACTTTGTCTCTGTAACTACTCCTATGGGTGTTTTGTTTCCAATTCTAAGAAGGGGCAAGTGTCCACACTTTGGTTTTCGTTCTTCTTGAGTTTCATGTATTTGGCAAATTGTGTCTTATACCTTGGGGTTATTCTAGGTTTCAGGGCTAATATCCACTTATTAGTGAGTACATATCATTAGCATTCTTTTGTGATTGAGTTACCTCACTCAGGATGATGCTCTCCAGGTCCAACCATTTGCCTATAAATTTCATAAACTCATTCTTTTCAATAGCTGTACTATTAGTAGTAGTACTCCATTGTGTAAATGTACCACAATTTTGTAAACATTTTCTGTTGACAGGCATCTGGATTCTTTCCAGCTTCTGGCTACTATAAATAAGGCTGCTCTGAACATAGTGGAGCATGTGTCTTACAAGTTGGAACAGCTTCTGGATATATGCCCAGGACAGGTATTGTGTGAGCCTATGGTAGTACAATTTCCAATTTTCTGATTTCCAGAGTTGATTTAAAACTTGCAATTCCAACAACAATGGAGGAGTTTTCTGCTTTCTCCACATCCTTGCCAGCATCTGCTGTCATCTGAATATTTGATCTTAGCCATTCTGTCTGGTGTGAGATGGAATCTCAGGGTTGTTTTGATTTACATTTCACTGCTGATTAAGGATGGTGAACATTGTTTCAGGTGCTTCTTAGCCATTTGGTATTCCTCAGGTGAGAATTCTTTCTTTAGCTCTGAGCCCCATTTTTAAATGGAGTTATTTGATTTTCTGGAGTCCACCTTCTGAGTTCTTTATATATATTTGATATTACTCCCCTATCTAATTTAGGATAGTGAAAGATCCTTTCACAATCTGTTGATGACCTTTTTGTCTTATTGAAGGTGTCTTTTGCCTTACAAAAGATTTGCAGGTTTATGAGGTCCCAGTTGTCAATTCTAAATCTTACAATACAAGCCATTTGTCTTTTATTCAGGAATTTTTCCCCTGTTCCCATATCTTTGAGGCTTTTCCTCATTTTCTCCTCTACAAGTTTCAGTATGATTTTATGTGGAGCTCCTTGATCCACTTACATTTGACCTTAGTACAAGGAGATAGGAATGGATTGATTCACATTCTTCTACATGATAACCACCAATTGTACCAGCACCATTTATTGAAAATGCAGTCTTTTTTCCACTAGATGGTTTTAGCTCCCGTGTAGATGATCAATTGACAATAGGTGTGTTGGATCATTTCTGGGTTTTCAATCATATTTCATTGGTCTACTTGTCTGTCACTATATCAGTACCATGCAGTTTTTATCACAATTGCTTTGTAGTATAGGTTTGGGTCAGGTATGGTGATTGCACCAGAGGTTCTTTTATCCATGAGAAGAGTTTTTGCTATCCTAGGTTTTGTTTATTCCCAATGTATTTGCAGATTGCCCTTTCTAATTCATTGAAGAATTGAGTTGGAATTTTAATGGAGATTTTATTGAATCTGTAGATTTCTTTTCGCAAGATGGCCATTTTTACAATGTTGATACTGCCAATCCATGATAATGGACGATCTTTCCATCTTCTGAGATATTCTCTAATTTCTTTCTTTAGAGACTTGAAGTTCTTATCATAGAGATCTTTCCCTTCCTTAGTTAAAGTCACTCCAAAGTATTTTATATTATTTGTGACTATTGAGAAGGGTGATGCTTCTCTTATTTCATTTTCAGCCTGTTTATTCTTTGTGAAGAGAAAGGTCATTGATATGTTTGATTAATTTTATATCCAGCTATTTCACTGACGTTGTTTTTCAAGTTTAGGAGTTCTGTGGTGGAATGTTTAGGTTCATTTATATATACTATCATATCATCTGCAAAAAAGTGATATTTTGATTTCTTCTTTTCCAATTTGTATACCCTTGGACTCCTTTCGTTGTCAAATTGCTCTGCCTAGGACTTCAAGAACAATGTTGAATAGGTAGGGAGAAAGTGGGCAGCCTTGTCTAGTCACTGATTTTAGTGGGATTGTTTCCAGCTTCATACCATTTCATTTGATGTTGGGTACTGGTTTACTGTAAATTGCTTTTATCCTGTTTATGTATGGACCTTGTATTCCTGATCCTTCCAAGACTTTTATCATGAACGGGTTTTGGATATATTTAAATGATTTATTTGCATCTAATGAGATGATCATGTGGTTTTGTTTTGAGGTTGTTTATATAATGGATTATGTTGATGGATTGCCATATATTAAACCATCCCTGTATCCCTGGTATAAAACCTACTTGGTAAGGATGAATGAAATTTTTAATGTGTTCTTGGATATGATTAGGGATAATTTTACTGAGTATTTTTGTTTCAATATTCATAAGGGCCATTGTTCTGAAGTTCTTTATCTTTGTTGGATCTTTCTGTGGTTTAGGTATCAGAGTAATGTGGTTTCATAGAATGAGTTGGGTAGTCCATCTTCTACTGCTATTTTGTGGAATTGTTCATGCAGAACTGGAATTAAATATTCTTTGAAGGGCTGACAGAACTCTGCATTAAACCCATCTGTTCCTGGGCTTTTTTTTTTTTTTTTTTTTTTTTTTTGATTGGGAGACTATTAATTCCTCCTTCTATTTCTTTAGGGTATATGGGACT
The DNA here is from genome assembly GCF_000001635.26 of Mus musculus. Classification (NCBI taxonomy): domain Eukaryota; kingdom Metazoa; phylum Chordata; class Mammalia; order Rodentia; family Muridae; genus Mus; species Mus musculus. Next base: position 78,445,941 of record NC_000087.7, on the reverse strand, counting down.
GTATATATCGTTAACTTGATCCTGTTTTAACTTTGTTACCTGGTATCTGTCTAGAAATTAGTCCATTTTGTCCATGTTATCCTGTTCTGTTGAGTATAGCCTGTGGTAGAAGGATCTGATGGTGTTTTGGATTTCGTCAGGATCTGTTTTTATGTCTCTCTTTTCAATTCTGATTTTGTTAATTAGGATGCTGTCTCTGTGCCTTAAGGGATGCTAGCTAAGGGTTTATCTATCTTGTTGATTTTCTCAAAGAACCAGCTCCTATTTGGTTGATTCTTTAAGTAGTTCTTGTTTCCACTTGGTTAATTTCACCACTGAGTTTTATTATTTCCTTACATCTTCTCCTCTTGAGTGAATTTGCTTCCTTAATTCTGGAGATTTTTTATGTGTTTTCAAGCTGCTTGTATGTGCTCTCTCTGGTTTCTTTTTGAGGCACTCAAATCTGTGAGTTTCCCTTTTAGTAATGATTTCATTGAGTCTCATAAGTTAGGGAATGTTCTGGCTTTATTTTCATTAAACTCTAATATGTCTTTAATTTCCTTCTTTATTCCTCCTTGACCAAGGTATCACTGATAAGACTATTGTTCATTATCAACGTAAACATTGGCTTTCCATTATTTATGTTGTTATTGAAGATCAATCATCCTTAGTCTTTGGTGGTCTGATAGAATGTTTTCGACAATTGCAATATTTTTTATCAGTTGAGGTCTGTTTTATGATCAATTATATGGTCAATTTTGGAGAAGGTACCATGATGTGCTGAGAAAAAGTTATATCCTTTTGTTTCAGGATAAAACGTTCTGTAGATATCTATTAAGTCCATTTGTTTAATAACTTCTTTTAGTTTCACTCTGTCCCTGTTTAGTTTCTGTTTCCAAGGTATGTCCATTGATAAAAGTGTTTTTTTAAGTCTCCCACTATTATTGTGTGAGCTGCAATGTGTGCTTTGAGCTTTCTTTAATGAATGGGACTGCCTTTTCATTTGGAGCATAGATATTCAGAATTGAGAGTTCCTCTTGGAAGATTTTAACTTTGATGAGTATGTGTCCTTCTTTGTCTTTTTTGATAACTTTAGGTTGGAAATCAATTTTAATCGATATTTGAATGGTTACTCCAGCTGATTTCTTCAGACCATTTGCTTGGAAAATTATTTTCGAGCCTTTCACTCTGAGACAGTGTCTGTCTTTTTCCCTGAGATGGGTTTCCTGTAAGCAGCAGACTATTGGGTCCTGTTTTTATAGCCAGTCTATATCTTTTTATTGGGGAACTGAATCCATTGATATGAAGAGATATTAAGGAAATGTAATTGTTGCCTCGATTATTTTTGTTGTTAGAGTTTGTATTCTGTTCTTGTGGCTGTCTTCTTTTTGGTTTGTTGAGGGATTACTTTCTTGCTTTTTCTAGGGCATTGTTCCTGTCCTTGTATTGGTTTTTTTTTTTTTCTGTTATTATTCTTTGAAAGGCTGGATTCATGGAAAGTTAATGTGTGAATTTGTTTTTTATCGTGAAATACTTTGGTTTCTCCATCTGTGGTAATTGAGAGTTTGGCTGGGTTTAATAGCCTGGGCTGGCATTTGTGTTCTCTTAGTATCTGTATAACATCTGTCCAGGATATTCTGTCTTTCATAGTCTCTGGTGAAAAGTCTGGTGTAATTCTGATAGGCCTGCCTTTATATGTTACCTGACCTTTTTCCCTTACTACTTTTAACAGTATATCTCTATTTAGTGCATTTCTTCTTCTGATTATTATGTGTCAGGAGGAATTTCTTTTCTGGTCCAGTCTATATGGAATTCTGTAGGCTTTTTTTATATTCATGGGCATGTGTTTCTTTAGGTTTGACAAGTTTTCTTCTATAATTTTTTTGAAGATATGTGCTGGCCCTTTAACTTGAAAATCTTCATTCTCATCTACTCCTATTACCAGTAGGTTTGGACTTCACATTGTGTCCTGGATTTCCTGGATATTTGAGATAACATCTTTTGCATTTTGTATTTTATTTGATTGTTGTTCCAATATTCTCTATGGAATCTTCTGCATCTGTCATTCTCTCTTCCATGTCTTGTATTCTGGTGCTGATGCTCGCATCTATGGTTCCAGATTTCTTGCCTAGGTATTCTATCTCCAGTGTTGCCTTACTTTGGGTTTTCTTTATTGTGTCTACTTCACTTTTTAGGTCTTGGATGGTTTTACTCAATTCCATCACCTGTTTGGTCGTGTTTCCCTTCAATTCTTTAAGTTTTTTTTTTTTTTTTGTGCTTCCTCTTAAGGTTCTACCTATTTAGCAGTGTTCTCCTGTATTTCTTTAAGTGAGTTTTTAAAGTCCTTCTTGATGTCCTCTACCTTCAACCTGAGATATGCTTTTAAATATGGGACTACCTTTTCGGGTGTTTTTGCGTTTCCAGGACTGGATGAGGTGGGAGTGCTGTAATTCTTATGATGGTGAGTGGTCTTGGTTTCTGTTAGTAAGATTCTTATGTTTGCCTTTCATCATCTGTTAATCTCTGGAGTTAGTTGTTATAATTGTCTCTGGTTATATCTTGTTCCTCAGATGATTATGTAATCCTCTATCAGTAGACCTGGGAGACTAGTTTTCTCCTGAGTTTCAGTGTTCAGAGTACTCTATGCAGGCAAGATCTCCACTTGCAGAGAAGGGACCCAGATATCTGGTGTTCGAACCTTCCTCCTGGCAGATGTTGTGATCCACTCACTAGAGGTACTAAGTTCCCGTGGAGAGTCCTGTGGGGACCTTTGGGGTGTCCACAGACTCTGCCCACAAGGTGCCCGATGCTGTCATGGACTGGAAGGGACTTGTGACCCTGATCATACCGGTTTCTCTGCTTCCCTAATGAATGCATTCTCAAGTCCTGCATGATAGGATTGGAGCGGAAGTTGTTTTCCACTCACCAAAGGTCTTAAGATCTCATGGATGTTTCTGTGAGGACCTTGGGGCTGTCCTCAGACTCTGCCCAATATGTTGCCCAGGTGCTGGCACAGATCAGAGGGACTTGAGACCATTGTCAGGCCAGTTTTTCTGCTTCCCTAATTAATGCAGTCTCAGATCCTTTGAGATTGGATTGGAGCAGAGGTTGTGTTACATTCAACAGAGGTCTTATGATCCTATTGAGGGTCTTGTGGGGACCATAGGGGTGTCTGCAGACTCCGAGCCCAATGTGCCCTTGTGCTGGCTTGTCAGTCTCTCTCTTATGGTACACTTTCTCTGCCTCCTTAAACAGATGTTGTAAAGATAATGTTTTCAGACTCTCTAGACCCAGTAACCTTTTCCTAATTTCAGAAGAGGACTGCCCTATAGAAGCCATGACACCTGTCACCTGCTGGCACACTGAAGTAGGGTCAAAGGTAGTGTAACACTTCTATACCTTTAAGAGGTACTCTAAAAACACTGCTGGGGGCTCCTTTTTCTCTTGTAGGATCTCTCTTACCTTGGTCAAATTGGTGGGGCACCTGCCAGCCCCTTTCAGTCCTATTATCAGAGCCCAGCAGAAAATTGTCAATTGCTCCATATGGTCAGTCCTATCAGGACATGTCAGAGGGAAGGCTGCATCTATTTCATTCAGAAGTTTTATTAGTAGTCAATTGGCCCCCAGTATGCTCTTTCTTTCCTCTCAGAATCCTCTCCTTCTCCTCTGTGGTGAAAGAACCTGTAAAAGCTGCTGACAGTCATCCCAAATAGGCTGAAGAGAGAATATGAGAGATTCCTTTAGATTAGCAAGGCTAGAGGGGTTTTCAACGAAGGGGATTGTGATTTGCCTTCCAGTTATAGAGATCAGAGGAGGAAAAAGGCCATTACTGAAGGGGCTGCAGTTGTCTGGGGTCCGCTGGATGAGGGTCATAAGTACACAAAGGCAGTGCGATGGTTGAGTCTGGTCCCTCTGGGCTTTGAGCTCGCTGGTCTTGGGCTTTAGCAACTGGTCCCTCCCCAAATATCTAGTGGCACCCTGTTGAGAGTTCTTGGGGGGACCAGTTGGGAATATGCGGGTGGGGTGCAGTGCCATTTTGGAGGTTCTTCTAACTCTGGATAGATCTTGGGAGAAACCGATGGCTGCAGTTTAACCGGTGCCAGATTTAACTTTTTATTTTCCCTCTCTGGATGGCAGAGGGCCAGGACTGGGGAGCCTGGACTATTCTTTTGAACCCAAGGCTTTAAACACGATAGGAGAGGGGGGGATCCTGTGCTAATTTTTTCTAGATGAGAATGTAGGGCACTCAATCTGGCTGAGACCCTGGTCCCCTCTGTAAAACAACTTTAAGAGCTGAAAACAGAACCAAACCAAGGGTGCCCTCTAGTGGCCAACTAACATCAAAGCTGGCCATTCCGTAGAGCACAAAGTTCTCTAAAATCTATTTCAGACATCCACCGAGAAAATGTGAGTCTTAGTCTTAATTTCAGTACTGTGCACTAGGGTCAGTCCAAGGGGCATGCTAATAGTCGGTCCCATCATCAGAGTTACATACAGGGGAAAAACCAATATATACACACAAAAAGATTACAATAACCAAGAACAGGCCCCAATAAGATGGCCGAGAGAGCACACACTCACTTGGCACCCAGTAACAGAAACAGACAGCCGAGTGAGCACACTCTCACTTGGCACCCTGATAGGAGATCTCCAGGTATCCCTGGAACTTCCTCAGAACTGGGGAGTGACTTCTTTCTGAATTTTTATCTCCTTGTCCTTGGCAAAGGAAGGCAGGCATCTCTGGTTGTAAAGTATAAAAAAAATGCTTTATTGCTGGCTATAGAGAACAAAGAGCTTCTTCCTAGCTGTATTTAAATAGATCAGGGAAAACAAGCTTGGGGAATGTCTAGGGGCTTTACCTTACTGGGAGATATACTTTAAGTTAGAATCTCCCAGTAGGATATTTTTTCTACAACACACAAAACTTTACACAGAAAATTATTTCAATTATTTATAATAAATATATAATATTTGGTTTGAACCAAATGTTAAATCCATATAAAATACATGGTAGTATTCCAAAAAACTTGTAATATTTACTTTAAACAATTTATACATTTACACCCCACAGCACTTCTTCATAACTGTACTACCCTTGCTGAGATCCTTCTTCTTTCCAAATGGTCCCTCTCTTATTTTTATAATGGTTCTCCTTTTCTTTGTGTGTATATATGGAAACATCTCATGAAGGTGGTTGTATTGTACTCGTTGCTATTTTTTTGTGATCACAAGGTCTAAAGGACCACAATCTGGTCTTCAACTACACATATAAGAGCATCTGACCCTGAATTGCTCTTTTTCCTGAATCGACTTCTCCAGTCAAGGGATCACAAACACCACTTTTGAAGTACTCTATTGAAATGGGAAAAAATTGAAAATATTGTACTGTATCTTCATCTGTTTCTACCTGAGGTGATATATTCTCATCTTTGTCAAATGCTGGGCTCTGTACTATATGGACAACAGAAAATGGAAACATAATATGCTATATTAGGAAAAGGGAATAAAGTTTTAATGATTTTAATTTCTCAGGAAATACTGCCCATGTGAATTTTTTAAACAGCTTTGAGAAATGACGTAATTACATACATGATATTCGGTATAGGTATAGATGAGAAGTAAGTTTTCCAAATTATAGGGCCATTGAATATCTTTACCAATATTATAGAAAAAAAAAAAAACCTCCCTAACTTAAATAAAGATATGCTCATGAATATACAAGAAGCCTACAGAACGCCAAATTATTTGAACCAGAAAAAAAAAATCTTGCCATCATATAATAGTCAAAACACCAAATGCACAAAACAAAGAAAGAATATTAAAAGCAGTAAGGGAAAATGGTCAAGTAATATATAAAGCAAGATCTATCAGGATTACACATAACTTTTCCCTTAGACTAAGAAAGCCAGAAAATCTAGGGCAGATGTCATACAGAATGTAAGAGAGCAGAAATGCCAGCCAAGACTACTATATGAAGTAAAACTCTTTTAACATAGCTTGAGACAACAAGGTATTCTGTGACAAAACCATATTTACAAAATATCTTCCAATGCATCCAGCACTTCAAACTATAATAAAGAGACAATTCCAATATAAGGAGGGAAATTACACTCAAGAAAAAGCAAGAAATTAAACTTGAAGGAAACCTAAAAGAAGATAGCTACATGAACAAAATTCCAACTCTAATAACAAAAATAACAGGAAGCAACAAGAATTTTTCCTTAGTATCTCTTAATATCAGTGGACTCAGTTCACCAGTAAAAAGACATAGAATAACAAAATGGATGTGTAAGCAATATTCAGCACACCAGAAACAAACACCAAGGACAAAGTCAGACATTACCTCAGACTAAAAGGCTGGAAAAGAACTTTCCAAGCAAATGATCCGAAGAAATAAGGTGGAGCAGCCATTCTAATATCAAATAAAATTGACTTTCAACCCAAAGTTATAAAAAAAAGTCAAGGAAGGAAACTTCATATTCATTAAAGTTAATATTTACCAAAATGGACTCCCAAATCTAAACATTTATACTCCAAATGCAATGACATCCACATTGATAAAAGAAACTTTAGTAAACTCAAAACACACATTGTACCACACACAATAATATTGGAAGACTTCAACACCCCTCCTTCATTAATGGACAGATCCTGGAAACTAAAACTAAAAAGATACATGGTGAAACTCACAGAATTTATGAAACAAATACATTTAGTTCATATCTATAGAACATTTTATCCTAAAACAAACGAATGTCCCTTCTTCTCATCACCTCACAATGCCTTCTCCAAAATTGACCATACACTCAGTCACAAAACATGCCTCAACAGATATAAAATTATTGAAATAATGTCATGCTTCCTAACAGATCACCACAGACTAAGGCTGATCTTCAACAATAATATGAATAATTGAAAACCCACATACACGTGGAATGTGTATAAAAATCTAGTCAGTGACAAAACAGTCAAGGAAGTAATCTAGAACAAAATTAAAGACTTTTTAGAGTTTAATGAAAATGTAGCTACAACATACTGCAAGTTATGGGACACAATGAAAATAGCCCTAAGATGGACTCTCATAGCTCTCTCTGAATGCCTCTAAAAAAGAAACTGGAGAGAGGATATAGGAGTAGGTTGATATCACACTTTAACACTATAAAACAAAAGGAAGCAAATTCACCCAAAAGGAGTTGAAATCAGGAAGTAATCAAATTCAGTGCTAAAATCAACCAAGTGGAAACAAAGGAACAATACAAAAATAATCAAACAAACTGGGAGCTTGTTCTTTGAGACAATCAACAAGATAGACAAACCATTAGACAGAATGAATACAGAACACAAGAACAGTATCCAATTTAGTAAAACCAGAAATCAAAAGGGAGAAATAACAACAGAAATTTAGTAAATTTGAAATATCATCAGATCCTACTATACAAGGCTGTACTCAACAAAACTGAAAATTCTGGATAAAATTGACACTTATCTAGACAGATATCAGTAACCAAATTCAAATCAGGATCAGATAAACCCTGTAATTACTTCTACCACTGTGAAAAGCCGCCCTCATGGTCGCCATTACAATATGGTGCTGACAACACCATTGTCACCATTGCTCATGGTGAGTGCGCGCGGGTGTCAGAATATCTTTCCATTACCTGAGCCCTGCCTCTCCCATGGCGTCATCAGGCTGATAGTGGGCAGCCAATCCCATGGTGCACATCCCCAACCTTACTTCTAACCATACTTCGCAGCCAATATAAGGGAGGAGTTTTCTGCTTTCTAAGTCTCCTGTCCTGAAGCTGTTCATCTATATCTCGAGATGTATTACAGCTTTACTACAGAAAGATCTGAGTGTCCTAGATGCGTTCTTGCTGGCAAGATGGTAGCGTGGGTCATCTGGTGCCAGAAACCCAGGATCAACATTGCTGGCATTGAGGGGAACCCCTGAAGAAGGGATGGATTCAGAACTGCATGGAAAAGGTAAGTTCGGAGAAGTATGTCTGATCATGAACCTCTTATCCCTTTTGATTTCGGTCTTAATCTAGATGCAACTTAGGAAGGGGCAGTAGAAGCTCTTGTTTTGGTTGCCCTGGCCCTCATTCTGTTTCTTATTCTGTCCATCGAGGCTGGTGCTGAAATTTGAGGTAAATCGCGGCTGGTGCTGAAAAATGAGGTGTTGTCAGTCCAATGTAGATAAGTGGCAGCACTGAGGTATCTTCTAAGCTTTCCATAGATAAGGGAGCAAAGTGCTGTGTTTACTTTCACTTTGCAAAAGGAATACTATAAGTCGGGTGTAGATCAGCCGCAGGCACTCACTCTATCATGGGCTCCTCACAGTCAGTGATCACCACATTACAGTCAGTGCTAAAGCAACGTGACCTGCAGGTTGCCTCCCGTATGCTGCAGAACTTTGTTAAGGAGGTGGATCACATTTCTCCCTGGTATGCCTATTCGGGGTCTCTAACTGTAGCCTTATAGAATAAGCTAGGAAGGGACCTTGACCATTAGCATGAAGAGGAAGACTTATGCCTGGGCACCAAGGCAATTTGGAAGCTGATAAAAAACTGTCTAGAGGATGAAACCTGCCGACCAGCCAATGTGGAGGGACAGGGAATACTAGAAGAGGTTCAGGACAGTATGTCAGAAACCTAACAGAATGAGAGAAAGGGAGCTGGAAAAAAGAAAGACACGTCACGAAAAAGGGCCCTCCCCAGGATTCAGAAAGAAGGGATGGAGAAAAGAGGGCAGTAAAACTGATCCCTCTACTAAGAAAAAGCCTCACATGTAATTCAACGTTACCTTGAAGCTTGGAGTGCTTGGGGACAACCCAAATTTCTTAGAACAGATAATGGAATGGCCTACACCTCTCAAAAATTTCAACAGTTCTGTCTCCAGATGAATGTATCTTATTTAACTGGTTTGCCATACAGGGACAAGGCATTGTGGAACATGCCCACCACACTCTTATAACCTACCTTATCAAACTAAAAGGGTGAGTTGATGAGGGCCTGCCCTTAACACTGAGAGTGGCCATCTCCATGATACTCTTTACTCTTAATTTTTTGAATATTGATGAACAAGGCCACACTGCGGCTGATCATCACTGTTCAGAACCAAACAGATCTAGAGAAATGATCAAATGGAAAGATATCTTAACCGGAAAATGGAGAGGCCCGGATCCTATTTTAATAAGATCCAGGGTAGTTATTTGTGTCTTTCCACAGGAAGAAGACAATCCTCTTTGCGTTCCGGGATGCCTCATCTAAAGGATCTCCCCTTCAGAAGATGTGGACAAAAGAGGGAATACTGAAACAAAGAAGGCTACTGACCCTTCTACTGGAGATCCTGGTTCCTAGTATATAGGGGAAATTGTGTTGGGGTATTATGTCCACCTTTCCTCTGCCCATGCCTGTCATGCACAGTGCACAAGTGTTTCCACATTTCTTTACTACTGATAGGGAGCTTCAACTTGCCTTTTTACCATTAGATGGGCAAATTCAGGCTCTGATGGAAAACAGAACTTTCCCCTCAAAAGTTGCATATGTAGCAGAGGATGGACTAGTAAGTCATCAATAGCAGGAGAGACACTTGTTCTTGTAAAGTTCCTATGACCAAGTTTTGGGAATGCCTGGGCCAGGAATTGGGAGTGGGTGTGTAGGAGAGCAGGGCGAGAGGGGAGAGGACTGGGATTTTTGCAGGGGAAAATAGTAAAGGGAATAACATTTGAAATGTAAAAAAAAAAAAAAAGAAAAAAGAAAATAAATAATAAAAAAAAGAATGAAATAAATTATTCGTAGTATTCTTGAAATAAATTCAAGTTTTACAAACATATCATTGGAACAATGTTCAGGTATTTTCCGTTGGCAAAATAATAACAAGTTATTTTTTATCAACATATTGTGACTACAGTGCCAAGAATAGTTATATATTAGTTGCTAAAACTCTGGTATAGGAATATATAGATATAGGTAAAATTTCAAATGAATTATACAAAATCTCTTAGAAAAGACTTCTTCCAATTCAGCTGACTAGGTAAAAGTCTAGTGAACTGCAGGACACGCAATTAATACCCAACCCTGAATATGCAATAACCTTCAGAAAGAGACTCCTCCGAAATATTTATGTCATCTTCTTCATCATCAAAGTCCAAAAGTAATAAGTAATCTCCTTTGGAATCACCATCATTTTCTTAACAGCCATTCTTCTCTTAAAAACTGTAATGTCTTCTTAGTTAAAAAAAATGGAAAACAAGGAAAAAAAAATCTTAGTAATCTGAATCCAAAGGTATCATTTAAGTAGTTAAAAATATCAAAAATGAAATAATTATATGCACTTCCTCTTTCCAGTTCCTCCATGTGTCCCATTTATTATGTCCCTCTCCCTCACAACATTGTTTTAAAATCTTCTTTAACTTACTTCTATAAAAAACTCCTTTAGAACCAGAGTTAACAATATGTCAGATCCCAGTTTAAATAAGGGGAAAAAGGCCAGCCTTGAATATGTGAGACTTCTTAACTACCCAAAGACGATGAGGAAAATGTATTTGCATTTAATTTCTGAGTCATCTGATTCTTGTTCCTATTTCCCACAGATTCTTTTTAAACAAAACATTAGCAATTTTGTTTATCAGTGTGTCTCTGTCTTTAAATAAACTCACACTGCTATCAAGATAGATAATGAATATGGTAACTGTATATTCATTTGAGAAAACCCAAAGCTCCCTCTACAATAAACACCCAACAGCACCAGCACCCACACAGAAAGACCTTCTATTGGAGAAAGCAGGGATTTGGGGAAGACTTGGTTTTCAAATATCTGGATATTGTAAGTCCAAGGCCAGCCCAAACCAAGACAGCCTGAGCTACAAACGAAGAACCCATCCTACAGAAGGAAAACGGAGAGAAAAGGCTGATCTCCGTGGTGCAAGTCTTTAATAGAAATACTTGGGGAATGAGAGGGGAGGATCTGTGGTCAGAATCCATCTTAGAAGACTTATGAATCTTCTGCATTGTCTGCTCTTATTCTTTTCATTTATTCTTCCTATGCCACTCCCCTTTCTGTAGTATCCATACAGTCCCTACCAAAGAAATACACACTAGAGAAGACAGTGAGGGTAGAGGAATGCTCAGTGTGTCTCTAATAGATTTTGGACTACACACAGGACAAGTGCCAATTTCAACCCTAAGGTCTCTTTCAGCACATAGGACAATCGCCAAGACTCCTCACCAATGGCACCCTGATCCCCTGACCCCCAGTCCTGCAGCCGGCTCTCTGATCCTCTCCCTAGGCCCCAAGCTTGTGTCCTCCAAGGGTTTTCAATCCTCTAAGCCCCTGTCCTGTTCAATCCTGTGCAATGAATATGATCCTCCTCCTTCATTTTACCCTCAGAAGCCATAGGAAATGCCGATCGGGAGGCTTTTCCTCACAGAGTTGCCTCCTGAGACTGAGATTTCCCACCAGTCACACATCTGTTAATAGTCCAATTACCCTGATCAGAGCTGGTTATCAGTAGCAGGTCATTCAAAAGTGAACACCTTGACAACTGAACCCTTCCTTGCTTGGCTGCTCAATGAAAAAAACAAGAACAAAACAAAAAACAAAAACAACAACAAAAAAAAAACAAAGCAAAACAAAACAAACAAACAAACAAAAAACTAAGCAAAAAACAAAACAAAAACGAAAACAAAAAACAAAACAAAACAAAAAAAATCAAAATCAAAACAGATAAAAACAAAACAAAAACAAAAAGAAAAACAAAAACAAAACAAAAAGAAAAAGAAAAACAAAACAAAACAAAAAGAAACAAACAATCAAACAAACAAACAAACAAAACGTTATCAGGAGAGACCCAGATGGAGTACTCTGAGGAGCCTTTGTGATGCCAGATGGAGAAAACAGGTCTCATCCAGGGATTTCACTGTTTGGCTGAATATACCCTGTGTATGCTGTCATGGGGTACCAGGCACCATTGATTGGAAGGGAGTTCTCAGGAGGTGGAAAAGAGCTACCATCTTTAAGACAAATGATTTCGAATTTCTAGGTTGAAAAGCATTTGCAGACTTGAAAAACATGTACAAATGTGTAACATATGAAAGCACTGGAAATGGCACTACTAATTTCAACTGTAATATTTTTTGTTATTTATTTATGTGCATAAAAATTAAAATGTGTGCACTTTTTCTGTATGTACATTCCCACAACAGAAGAGTCCATGCTGTCCTAATAGATCAGAAGAGAACATCCAGATTCACTACAATCCCTGGTAAACTCCCACCTCCACCTTCCTAGTACTGAGCTTGTTTACAATAGTGTGCTAGGATGTGCAGGCCCTCTCTCCCTCAATTATGTGCTAGGCTGCCCAGCCCCTTTTTCTCCCTTATGTGCTAGAGTGCTCATGCCTATTCTCTCACTTATGCCTCTATGGCCTACAGAGGCTGAAAGAGAGCAGTGATTCTCTAAAACTTTGGCTGTGCATAAATTGTAAGCCACTATGTGGGAGCATTGTGCCCGGTCCTCTTCATAGAAAAGGTGCTTTTTGTTTGTTTGTTTGTTTGTTTGTTTGTTTTATTATTTTTTGAGAGAGGGTTACTCTGTGTAGACCTGGCTGTCCAGGAACTCACTCTGTATACCAAGCTGGTCTCGGACTCCCAAATTCTTGGCCTCTGCCACCCAAGTGATGGGATTAAAGGCATAAACCACCACTGCCCAAACAGCAGTTGCTCTTATCAGCTAATTTTTCCATTTTTCAACTAATCTAGTGTGTACTTCATGTATCTTTACTGCATTTCTCCCATTTACTTTCAAGGTGGAGGGTGTTTCCACCGGAACAGGGATCCAAAGTGGGATCCGTGCCACCATGGCATGGGTGTTCTTTTTACATCCCAACATTGAGAAATCCAACAAGAATCATTGGAACAGACTTCAAATGAATCACTTGAAAGAATATAAACAAGAAAGGGGAGTAAACACAGACTGGGGGAGATGTATAATTAATCTGGTTTACCAAAGTTTTATTGAACCCAGTGATCTCTACACTGATATTAGTATGTCCATAAGAGTCCTGGGAGGCATCATATATTCCCCAATGCTGAGCAAATCTTGAGATGCCAGTAAAAGAAGCCTTTACAACTGTTCCTCCCTGGATAAAATTCAAAGGATTTAGTTCTGTACAACTGCCATTGACTCCACAAAGCAACCACTTGTGAAAGGGATGCATTCTAAAGTCCTGTATGGCAAATCTCTTTTTCATAACAAATTCCTTCTCTGGGTCATCTGTCATGTTGGAAGAAAAGGAAAAAGTTTTACTCTGATCTGCCCAACAAATGATGGAGGATCGACAATCAGATCAAGACAGGATCAGCCTTTCATCTTCCAAGATACAATGAGGGGCTATTTTTGTTTGGTGGGGATGTTCTTTTTCTGAAAAGTTAGGTTGTAGAATTGTACCATTAACCCAAATTGCCTCTTGCCAAAAGGTCCGATTTATAAAGGTTATATATACATTGGAAGTATCTTGGGTTGTGCTCACCCAACCTCCTCGGTGCTCATTAAACTTCCCTAAAGCTCGGGCTGGGAGGTTGATAAAATTTCTGGTCTGTTAATTTGAAAACATAAAGACCCCTGTTCTAGTAAGGAGTGATTTTCTCCTAATGGTGCTCGAGTGGGATCATAGGTTAAATATGGCAAATCCACTGTTTTATTAGTAGTAAAGAATTTTGGAAAAAGTATAGCATCATGACAAACTGACATTGGTTTAGGGAAAGTCAAGAGAATAGCCCATCTCTGTTATACTAGAAAACTGATACAAGTTCAGCATTGTCAGGATCAGGAACAGTCCTGGGGAGGTCAGCATCTTCTGCACCATCCTTGATGAATATCCTGCGGGTGAATCGTTCCAGCAGCCAAAATGGGTTGTCTTCACTCTGTGGAAAAACACAAACAGCTCCCCAGGATCTGATTAAGATAGGATCTGGGCCTTTCCACAGACCAGTTAAAACATCCTTCTGTTTGACCATTTCTTTTGGTCTATCAGGGTCTGAGTTATGTCGCTCAGCTGCAGAACATCCCTGCTCGTCGTGATTCAAAAAATTAAGTGTAAAGAGTGACATAGATACCAATACTCTTGGCACTGAGGGCAGAGTCTCATCAACTCTCCCTTTTTGTTTTATAAGATAAGACTTGAGTGTGTGGTGGTCACATTCCACAATGCCTTGTCCTTGAGGTTTATAAGGAAGGCCAGTCAAGTGACTGACATCCATTTGATGACAAAATTGTTGAAATTTAGAAGAAGTATATGCTGCCCCGTTATCCGTTTTAAGAATTGTGGGCTTGCCCAAAGCACTCCACTCTTCTAGGCAGTGCTGTATAACATGAGAGGCTTTTTCCCCTGTTAAAGGTATGGCAAACATTACACCATTGCAGGTGTCAATGGAAATATGTAAATACTGATTTATAATGGCGATTGCACGTGGCACGCAAGCTCTTCTCAGCAATTGCTTGTGGCACGCACGCGATTGCTTGGGACATGGCACTACACAGCTGTCTATATAAAAATGAAAATGTAATTAAGGATAAAAGTGATACAGGAGAAATGGGGAACAATTCAAGGAGGAGAAGATAGGGATGGATTTGCTAAAACTCATTTATATGTATGCAGAATGTTTTTACCCAACAAATTTAAAACAAAGTAAGTAAGTAAGTATGTAAGCAAATAAATAAAAAAAAATATATTTGTATGCACATGCATATCCGATAGGCGTGTGTGTGTGTGTGTGTGTGTGTGTGTGTGTGTGTGTGTGCATATAAGGGTGTAGGTATGTAGCACCTGTGACTAGAGGAATGCAATCATGCACTATCTTTCTTTATGTTCTATGATGCAGTGTGTTGATTAGAATATCTTTTGACCATGGGATGTGGCACTATTATGATCTTTAAGTGGCACTATTATTATCTTTAAGTGCTCCTTAGCCATTTTAGACTCTTTTGACTTGACATCTCTATTTAGATATATACCCCATATTTGATTGGTTTATTTCGTTTCTTGAGTTCTTTATATATTTTGGATATTAGCCGTTTATTGGATGTGAGGTTAGTTAAGATTTTTTTCTCCAGTCTGTAGGTTGATGATTAGTCTCATTGCCTATATGCTTTGCTTACAGAAGCTTTCCAGTTTCATGAGGTCACATTTATGAATTGTTGATCTTAGAGCATGAATCACGGGAGAGGTTTTTAGGACATTTCCCTCTCTGTGTCAATGAGTTCATCTTCTATTAGATTCAGTGTATCTTATTTTATGTTGATAATCGTGTTCAACTTGAAACTGAGCTTTGTGCAAGGTGATCAATATGGATTTTTTTTTCAACATACAGACTGCAAATTAGAACCGCACAATTTATTGAAAATCCTTTCTTTATTCCATCGTATATATATATATATATATATATATATATATATATTGCTTCTTTGTCAAATATCAAGTATCCATAAATGTGTGGTTTTCTTTCTGGTTATTCTGTTCTAGTCCACTGATCCATCTGTCAGTCTCTATATCAATACCATGTAGTTTTTTTTTTGTTTGTTTTGTTTTGTTTTGTTTTGTTTTGTTTTGTTTTGTTTTGTTTTGTTTTGTTTTGTTTTAATCACTTTTGCTCTATAGTAGAGTTTGAGGGCCAGGATTGCTCTGAGGCAGGATAACAGTGGAGTCACAGAGTAGAACCCTGGCAATGGCTTTAAAATCTAAGTGTCCCAGGGCTTTCTAGCTCTCTCATTGTACTGAAATGCTGATGATAACTTCTAAAAAGTACTTTGTCTTTCTGAGGGTAGGCTGGCTTAGGTGATTAACACCTGTAGCCTAACAGAGTAGGATTAAGGAAAGCAGACTTTTTTCTAGCTCAGCAGGAATTACTGGGCTCTAATTTTGAGCTTACTAGCCAGATGTCACTGGAAGAGAAGGAATTTAGAGAAGTGATTATAGAAGTTATTACTAAGTTATAAAAAATTTCCTATGAAAGTTATATAAGGGCAAAGCAGAAAGATCCTAAGTGCGGAAAGGGAAAAATTCTTCTAAGTGGGGAAAAGGAAAAAAAAAATAAAAAAAAAGTCTAAGTGGAGAAAAGAAAAAACAAAAACTTCTCTCTTGATTTTCCTCGTCTCTTTGTCCTCAGCACTTATACATATTTCAGAATACATGACCACATGCTACAAAGTTCATCAACTGTCTCAGATCAACAAGTTCACTGAAGGTATCAAACAATAACTAAGATATTAGTGAAGTTTTGTATAGGTAAACCCAATCAATATTTTATCTTTTACCCTAGAACCTATAATAAATCTTTAGTTCCCTTCTGATGACCTTTGGTTAATTGTTATACAACCTCTTGGAATGTGCTCTGAGTAGGAGAAAGTCTGGTTACTATCTAAGAGCAATTATCCAGTGACACTTGGAAAACTGGCAGTTCTCATTGTAGTTTTGACTATCAGAAAATGACCTAATAGCCCTTTTAGTTTGGGGAGAATTTTATTGAGTATTTTTGCATTGATATACATAAGAGAAGTTGGTCTGAATTTGCCTTAATCTGGAATCAATTCACCATTAAAAACAAATAGACTAACAGACTGACTATATAAACAATACACAATATTTTGCTGCATAAAAGAAACCCACCTCAGGGACAAAACCAGATACTACCTCATAGTAAAAGGCTGGAAAAAAAATTTCCAAGCAAATGGTCTGAAGAAATAAGCTGGAGTAGCCATTCTAATATAGAATAAAATCAATTTCCAACCCAAAGTTATCAAAAAAGACAAGAAGTGACAGTTAAGGCTCATGAAAGGTAAACTCTTCCAAGATGAACCCTCAATTCTGAATATCTATACTCCAAATGCACAGGCATCCACTTTCATTAAAGAAACTTTAGTAAAACTCAAATCACTCATTGCACTGCACACCATAATAGTGGGAGACTTCAACAACCCGCTCCTATCAATAGAAAGATCATGGAAATAGAAACTAAACAGAGACACATTGAAGATAACAGAATTTATGAAACAAATGGATTTGATAGATATCTACAGAACATTTTACCCTAAAACAAAAGGTTATAACTTCCTCTTAGCACCTCATGGTCCCTTCTCCACAATAGACCACAATCAGTCATAAAACAGGACTCAACAAAAATATTGAAAGTATCCCATACACCCTATCACATCACCATGGACGAAGGCTGATCTTCAATAACAACATAAATAAGAGAAAGCCAACATTCACGTGAAAGCTGAACAACCCTCTACTCAATGATAACTTGGTCAAGGAAGAAATAAAGAAGAAATTAAACACTTTTTAGAGTTTAATGAAAATGAAGGGACAATATACCCAAACTTATGGGACACAATGAATGTAGTCCCACAAAGAAAACCAAAAGCTCTGAGTGCGACCAAAAAGAAACCAGAGAGAGCACACACTAAGAGCTTGACAGCACACCTAAAAGCTCTAGAGCAAAAGGAGGCAAATTTACAAGGGTGAGTAGATAGCAGAAAATCATCAAACTCAGGGCTTGAATCAAACAAGTGGGCACAAAAAGAACTATTCAAAGTATCAAACAATCCAGGAGCCTGTTCTTTGAAAATAGTATCAAGATAGATAAACCCTTAGAATGATGAACTGGAGTGCACAGGGATAGTATGCTAATTAACAAAATCATAAATGAAAAGGGAGACATAAGACCAGAACCTGAGGAAATCCTAGGCATCATCACATCCTACTACAAAAGGCTATACTAAACAAAACTGGAAAACTTGGACAAAATGGACAATTTTCTAGACAGAAATCAAGTACCAAAGTTAAATACAGATCAGAATAAAGATCTAAACAGCCCCATATCCCCTAAAGAATTAGAAGCAGTCACTAATACTCTCCCAACCAAATAATGCCCAGGAACACCCACATGAGTTTAGTGTAGAGTTCTATCAGACCTTCAAAAAAGAACTAATTCCAACTGTTCTCAGACTATTTCACAAAATAGAAAGAGAACGTACTCTATTCAATTCATTCTATAGAAGCCACAATTACTCTGATAACTAAACCATATAAAGTCCCAACAAAATAGAGGACTTCAGACCAATTTCCCTTCTGAATACCGATGCAAAAAATATTCAATAAAGTCCATGCAAACTGAATCCAAGAACATATCACAAAGATCATCAATAATGATCAAGTAGGCTTCATCCCAGGGATGCAGGGATGCTTTAATATAAGGAAACACATCAACATAATCCACTATATATAAGCAAACTCAAAAACAAAAACCACATGATCATCTCCTTAGATGCTGAGAAATCATTTAAGGAAATCCAACACCCATTCATGATAAAAGTCATGGAAAGACCAGGAATTCAAGGCCCATACTTAAACATAATAAAAGCAGTATATAGCAAAACAGTAGTCAACATCAAACTAAATGGAGAGAAATTAAAACCAATCCCACTAAAATCAGGGACTAGACAAGGCTGCCCACTTTCTTCCTATCTATTCAATATAGCACTTGAAATCCTAGCCAGAGCAATTGGACAACAGAAGTAGATCAAGGGACACCATGGTCCCTGGCCCGGGGGATTCTTCGGACACCCGCAAGGACCCATACAGGATACTCCATGGGATCCTAAGCCCTCTGGTGAGTGGAACACAGCGCCTGGTCCAATCCAATCGCGCAGGACCCTAGACTGCACATTATTATTATGCATATCAGATAGGCATGTGTGTGTGTGTTTGTGTGTGTATGTGTGTGTTTGTGTGTGCATATAAGCATGTAGGTATGTAGCACTTGTGACCAGAGGAATGCAATCATGCAGTATCTTTCTTTATGTCTCTCTGCCATTTTCCTATGATGCAGTGTGTTTATTAGAATATCTTTTGCCCATGGGATGTGGCACTATTGCAAGGTGATGGCTTGTTTGAGGAAGTGTATCATTGTGTAGGCTTGCTTTTATGTAGTGCACAATGTCTGCCCAGTGACGAAAATCGATCCTCTTCCTTGCTACCTGTGGCCACAAGCTTCCTCCTGGTTGCCTTCAGTCTAAGATATAGACCAATTAGTTCCTTCCTCAGTACCTCCTCTACCTGGATGCTGCCATGCTTCCTACCAATATAATAATGTACTGACTCTATAAGAGTTTCCTGAGTCATGATATCTCTTCACATCAATGAAACCCTATTGAACATGGGCAGTATGTTAGCCTGAATTTTAATGCTTACAAGATAATTGCAACCAGCATGGAAGCACAAAGTAAAGATGATGAATGAGTCTCTGTATTTTTTGAACTTCTGAATTTTTGAATGAATGTGGGGATTGGGAAAATTAGAAAGTTATGGGAAGGAGAAAGAGAGGATGCAAAGACCTTTTGGGCTCCTGCCACTTGCTTTTGCATTCAATATTTCTATTTTAAAACAACACCAACAAGTAAAACAACCAATGACAAGGCATCCATACAACAGATTCACAGAGAAGACACCAAAGGGCATTACATTCTTGTAAATCATTTTCCAGCTAATGTCTGGTGTATTGAGCCTAAAGATTTTACTGTCAAACCCTGATGATTAATCACTAGATTGGATCCCCTAACACAATGATGAATGACACTGTGGTCAAAAGGACAGTTAACATGTATAAATACATCGTTTTTCACACTGTCAGTTTGAATTGTTACTATATATCCCAGTTTTTTTTTTTTTGCATTTTATCTCCATTACTGTGTTGTTTTCAGCCCTCACTTGCTACATAGAAAATGGATTCTTTTACACTATATTTTATTTAGGGTGCACAATGGAACCTAAAGACTAATTCAGTCCATTTCAAGTAGAACTCTCTGTTCTCTTTACAAAATTGCAATTAAATAGTTTTCAAAAATATTTTGCTCTTGTGTGGCTAAGTTTAATTAAGATTGGGGGGGGGTTATATCTCCCACATTCTCAGTTGTCTCAAACTGGGAAAACTGTCTAGAAATGTTGTGGAATCTTTGTGACTGTGCCCTAGCAGAAGTAGATCACTGGGACAAGATGGAGGGAGCTGGGTGGTTCTGAACTAAATCTTGGCTTCTAAATCCAACCAAATGTGAGAAGGGCCCATTCAGGCTCTCAATGCCACAGATCAACTTGTTGTTTCCTCCAATGCTGTCCTTATCATGACAGTCTGTCCCCGGTAACTGTTTGCCATATACATCTCTTCTTTTTTTTTTTTTTCTTTTTCATTTTTATTATAAATTTAGCTCATTTACATTTCCAATGCTATACCAAAAGTCCCCCATAGCCACCCACCCCCAATCCCTTATACACCCACTCCCCCTTTTTGGCCCTGGCGTTTCCCTGTACTGGGGCATATAAAGTTTGCATGTCCAATGAGCCTCTCTTTCCAGTGATGGCCGACTAGGCCATCTTTTGATACATATGCAGATAGAGTCAAGAGCTCCGGGGAACTGTTGAGTTCATAATGTTGTTCCACCTATAGGGTTGCAGATCCCTTTAGCTCCTTGGGTACTTTCTCTAGCTCCTACATTGGGAGCCCTGTGATCCATCCATTAGCTGACTGTGGGCATCCTCTTCAGTGTTTGCTAGGCCCCGGCATAGTCTCACAAGTCACAGGTACATCTGGGTCCTTTCAATAAAATCTTGCTAGTGTACGCAATGGTGTCAAAGTTTGGATGCTGATTATGGGGTGGATCCCTGGATATGGCAGTCTCTACATGGTCCATCCTTTTATCTCAGCTCTAAACTTTGTTTCTGTAACTCCTTCCAAGGGAGTTTTGTTCCCACATCTAAGGAGGGGCATAGTGTCCACACTTCAGTCCTCATTTTTCTTGAGCTTCATGTGTTTAGAAAATTGTATCTTATATCTTAGGTATCCTAGGTTTTGGGTTAATATCCACTTATCAGTGAGTACATATTGTGTGAGTTACTTTGTGAATGTGTTACCTCACTCAGGATGATGCATTCCAGGTCCATCCATTTGGCTAGGAATTTCATAAATTCATTCTTTTTAATAGCTGAGTAGTACTCCATTGTGTAGATGTACCATATTTTCTGTATCCATTTCTCTGTTGAGGGGCATCTGGGTTCTTTCCAGCCCTGGCTATTATAAATAAGGATGCTATGAACATAGTGGAGCATGTGTCCTTCTTACAAGTTGGGGTATCTTCTGGATATATGCCCAGGAGATGTATTGCTGGATCCTCCGGTATTACTATGTACAATTTTCTGATGAACTGCCAGACTGATTTCCAGAGTGGTTGTATAAGCCTGCCATCCCACCAACAATGGAGGAGTGTTCCTCTTTCTCCACATCCACGCCAGCATCTGCTGTCACCTGAATTTTTGATCTTAGCCATTCTGACTGGTGTGAGGTGGAATCTCAGGGTTGTTTTGATTTGCAATTCTCTGATGATTAAGGATGTTGGACATTTTTTTTTCAGATGCTTCTCTGTCATTCGGTATTCCTCAGGTGAGAATTCTTTGTTCAGTTCTGAGCCACATTTTTTGTATGGGGGTTATTTGATTTTCTGAAGTTCACCTTGAGTTCTTTATATATGTTGCATATTAGTACCCTATCTGATTTAGGATAGGTAAAGATCCTTTCCCGATCTGTTGGTGGTCTTTTTGTTTTATTGATGGTGTCTTTTGCCTTGCATAAACTTTGGAGTTTCATTAGGTCCCATTTGTCAATTCTCGATCTTACAGCACAAGCCATTTCTGTTCTGTTTAGGAATTTTTCCCCTGTGCCCATATCTTCAAGGCTTTTCCCCCCTTTCTCCTCTATAAATTTCAGTGCCTCTGGTTTTATGTGAAGTTCCTTGATCCACTTAGATTTGACCATATTACAAGGAGATAAGCATGGATCGATTCCCATTCTTCTACATGATTACAACTAGTTGTGCCAGCACCAATTGTTGAAAATGCTGTCTTTCTTCCACTGCAAGGTTTTAGCTCCCTTGTCGAATATCAAGTGACCATAGGTGTGTGGGTTCATTTCTGGGTCTTCAATTCTGTTCCATTGGTCTACGTGTCTGTCTCTATACCAGTACCATGCAGTTTTTATCACAATTGCTCTGTAGTAAAGCTTAGGTTAGGCATGGTGATTCCACCAGATGTTCTGTTATCCTTGAGAAGAGTTTTTACAATCCTAGGATTTTTTGTTATTCCAGATGAATTTGCAAATTTCTCCTTCTAATCCGTTGAAGAATTGAGTTGGAATTTTGATGGGGATTGCATTGAATCTGTAGATTGCTTTTGGCAAGATAGCCATTTTTACAATGTTGATCCTGCCAATCCATGAGCATGGGAGATCTTTCCATCTTCTGAGATCTTCTTTTATTTCTTTCTTCAGAGACTTGAAGTTTTTATCATACAGATCATTCACTTTCTTAGTTAGAGTCACGCCGAGATATTTTATATTATTTGTGACTATAGAGAAGGGTGTTGTTTCCCTAATTTCTTTCTCAGCCTATTTATTCTTTGTGTAGAGAAAGGCCATTGACTGGATTGAGTTAATTTTATATCCAGCTACTTCGCCGAAGCTGTTTATCAGGTTTAGGTGTTCTCTGGTGGAATTTTTAGTGTCACTTATATATACTATAATATCATCTGGAAAAAGTGATATTTTGACTTCCTCTTTTCCAATTTGTATCCCCTTGATCTCCTTTTGTTGTCGAATTGTTCTGCCTAATACTTCAAGTACTATGTTGAAAAGGTAGGGAGAAAGTGGGCAGCCTTGTCTAGTCCCTGATTTTAGTGGGATTGCTTCCAGCTTCTCTCCATTTACTTTGATGTTGGCTACTGGTTTGCTGTAGATTGCTTTTATCATGTTTAGGTATGGGCCTTGAATTCCTGATCTTTCCAAGACTTTTATCATGAATGGGTGTTGGATATTGCCAAATGCTTTTTCTGCATCTAATGAGATGATCATGTGGTCTTTGTCTTTGAGTTTGTTTATATAATGGATTACATTGATGGATTTTCGTATATTAAACCATCCGTGCATCCCTGGAATAAAACCTACTTGGTCAGGATGGATGAGTGCTTTAATGTGTTCTTGGATTCGGTTAGCGAGAATTTTATTGAGGATTTTTGCATCGATATTCATAAGAGAAATTGGTCTGAAGTTCTCTATCTTTGTTGGATCTTTCTGTGGTTTAGGTATCAGAGTAATAGTGGCTTCATAAAATGAGTTGGGTAGAGTAACTTCTACTTCTATTTTGTGAAATAGTTTGTGCAGAACTGGAATTAGATCTTCTTTGAAGGTCTGATAGAACTCTGCACTAAACCCATCTGGTCCTGGGCTTTTTTTGGCTGGGAGACTATTAATAACTGCTTCTATTTCTTTAGGGGATATGGGACTGTTTAGATGGTCAACATGATCCTGATTCAACTTTGGTACCTGGTATCTGACCAGAAATTTGTCCATTTCGTCCAGGTTTTCCAGTTTTTTTGAGTATAGCCTTTTGTAGAAGGATCTGATGGTGTTTTGGATTTCTTCAGGATCTGTTGTTATGTCTCCCTTTTCATTTCTGATTTTGTTAATTAGGATTTTGTTCCTGTGCCCTCTAGTGAGTCTAGAAAAGGTTTATCTATCTTGTTGATTTTCTCAAAGAACCAACTCCTCGTTTGGTTAATTCTTTGAATAGTTCTTCTTGATTCCACTTGGTTGATTTCACCCCTGAGTTTGATTATTTCCTGCCATCTACTCCTCTTGGGTGAATTTGCTTCCTTTTTTTCTAGAGCTTTTAGATGTGTTGTCAACCTGCTCGTATGTGCTCTCTCCCGTTTCTTCTTGGAGGCACTCAGAGCTATGTGTTTCCCTCTTAGAAATGCTTTCATTTTGTCCCATAGGTTTGGGTACGTTGTGGCTTCATTTTCATTAAACTCTAAAAAGTCTTTAATTTCTTTCTTTATTCCTTCCTTGACCAAGATATCATTGAGAAGAATGTTGTTCAGTTTCCACGTGAATGTTGGCTTTCTATAATTTATTTTGTTATTGAAGATCAGCCTTAGTCCTTGGTAGTCTGATAGGATGCATGGGACAATTTCAATATTTTTGTATGTGTTGAGGCTTGTTTTGTGACTAATTATGTGGTCAAATTTGGAGAAGATACCATGAGGTGCTGAGAAGAAGGTATATCCTTTTGTTTTAGGATAAAATGTTCTGTAGATATCTGTCAGGTCTACTTGTTCCATAACTTATGTTAGTTTCACTGTGTCCCTGTTTAGTTTCTGTTTCCACGATCTGTCCATTGATGAAAGTGGTGTGTTGAAGTCTCCCACTATTATTGTGTGAGGTGCAATGTGTGCTTTGAGCTTTACTAAAGTGTCTTTAATGAATGTGGCTGCCCTTGAATTTGGAGCGTAGATATTCAGAATTGAGAGTTCCTCTTGGAGGATTTTTACCTTTGATGAGTATGAAGTCTCCCTCTTTGTCTTTTTTGATAACTTTGGGTTGGAAGTCGATTTTATCTGATATTAGAATGGCTACTCCAGCTTGTTTCTTCAGACTATTTGCTTGGAAAATTGTTTTCCAAGCAAATTTGATTTTATAGGGTGTAGTTTATTTGACTAGTGGCTCTGAGTCAATAAGACAAAAAGACCACCAACAGATTGGGAAAGGATCTTTACCTATCCCAAATCGGACAGGGGACTAATATCCAATATATATAAAGAACTCAAGAAGGTAGACTCCATAAAATCAAATAACCCCATTAAAATATAGGCCTCAGAACTGAACAAAGATTTCTCCCCCGAGGAATACGGAATGGCAAAGAAGCACCTGAAAAAATGTTCAACATCTTTAATCATCAGGGAAATGCAAATCAAAAGTCTTATTTTCATATTTTCATTATTTACAGACCATTGTGTGTTATAAATAGAAATCTAGAGGAGGAAAGATGTTTAGAGTCACTGACACACACACTTAACTGAGGTTTCCTTTGCACAGGAAGAAGATATACCCATCCTCTATATCTGGAGAGTTTCTCTAGGACCCTAATGATATAAAAGTCTTCAAGTATCTAGGCTAAAACAACATTGCTTTTGCCTATATTTATGCAAAGTAACCTCTTTTATACAGTAATCATATTGATGTGTGTTTGCATACCGAAATATACAGGTAAGTGCAGAGTATTGGGAAGGGTATACTGTTTTCTGTTACTTCAGTCCCTAATTTTCCCCTCGTGATAGGGTTTCTTGCTGAACTAGGAGTGAGGCTGACATTCAGTCATCCTTCTGTCTCTTCCACTCCCATTCCTAAGCACGAGTGTTGCAGGTGAAAGTTTGACCAAACACTTGGCTTTAACCCTGGGCCATCTCCCCAGATTCTTCTTTATTTTAAATAACCTATGGATTACTTTTGCTCTCAATGTAATGAAACTGCTGTATAAGAAGTTGTTATTTAGAAGATGGCAATATAAGTGGTCTGTATGTGTTCAGTACACACATGGTATATTAAGAACTACTTTCCTTAATACCTTGAGAATTGCATACAAATATTTTGATGTAATTTACTTTCCAATCCTTTTAGTAACTCCTCCCAGAACAAAATACGACCCATTCCCACCTAACTCCTCCTGCCAACTTCATATCTTATCTTCTCTCTTTTGTTACAACCCATTCAAAATCATTTGTGTTTCCCATAAACTCTTGGACATCTGGCTTCCACTAGAGCATGGCCAATCTATCACCTTCAAAGGCAATACCTTTGATGAAAACTGACTGTTCATCCCTCATCAACTGTCTATACCTTATTAGATAGTGATGAGGGATAGTGAGCCCTCCCCATTCAGTGATGGAAGACAGAATGGCCTGATTTTGTGCAGAAAGAAACAGTTTTATAATTTTTTAAGGTCTTTTTAGAGTTCTTGTGTTTTCTTATTTATAGAATTTTATGGTTTTAAAAATATTTATTAAGAATTAAAAAAATAGCTTTTTGGGTCATTTAGTGTTTGTTTAATAATTTTTTGGTTTTTTAGGGTTTTAGGTTTTGCTTTATTGTTTTAGTTTTTTTTTTATTAAGGTAAAGTGATTGTTACTTTCTATTAGTTTTATTCTTAGAGGTGGAAGCATGTGTTTGTGGATTTGTTGTAAGATTACTTTCTTGTTTCTTCTATGGTGTAGTTTCACTCCTTGTGTTGTTGTTTTTCACCTATTATTCTTTGTAGGGGTGGATTTAAGGAAAGATTATGTGTAAAATTGGCTTTGTCGTGGAATATATTGTTTTCTCCGTCTATGGTGATTGAGAGTATTGTTAGGTATAGGAGCCTAGGCTAGCATTCATGTTCTCTAGAGGTGGAATAGATGCTGGTATTAATATCTTTTTATGAAAATACATCCATGAGTTGAGAGAGGAGGACTTCCACTGGCCTTTGTACCCTAGTGCCATGTTCTAGGTGCTGCTAGTGAATGGGGAACTAAGTGACACCCCAGTGACAACAGAAAACACCTCTTTCAGAATCATACCTAAGAATGTCAGGCAGAGTTTATTTTGGCTGACTCATGGTAACCAGATCTTATATAGAGAGGGTGGGACTCATGTATCACTTCAGAAAATGCTTTTAAGCTTAGTCTTATATATTTTACAGAGAAGGAAAAGAGAGAAATAACTTCATGAAGGATAACACCCAAGAAAGCAAATGATCAAGGCAGCTTTACAGCAACACACAAATCTGTCCAACACTAGTGTTTACTAGTGGTTTGTTGGTGTTAAATAGCCAAGGAGGCTACTGGACCATAGAGGGGCTGGAGAAAGTCAGATTGCTTTTTGTTATTGTTTTATTTTATTTTAACATTTCCCTTTTGAATTCAGCCAGTCTCATTTTAGATTTTTCCTGCTGCTAAGACCACTAGTGTTCTCTGGTACATTCAACCTTACTGATCTCCAGGCGACTAGACTTGTCAGGGTCAGAGTGGAAACTGGATATTTTACAACCAATTATCTGGGCCACTTGCCTACCGCTGGTCACCTCAGTTTCTCTACCTAAATTCCTTACTGATAATTTCCTCAGCATGCAGCCTGCCATGATTCACAGACAGGTACAACAACTGCTTCTGCCTCAGTATTAAATTCAAGTCCTTTCTCTTCTTCAGGAATGTTAATATTTGACGATATACAAATGCATTTATCTGAGAAAGAATGGGCTATGCTAACCCATCGAAGAAGACACTCTACAGTGTTGTAATGCTGGTCATCTACAAGCTAACCACCTGTCTAGGTTAACTGATTAACTATAACTCATTTCCTTTGTGTATACATTGTGTAACCTGGACTGTAATGGTGAAAAATACACCCTGGGAGATATTACCTTTTGGGTTATAATTGATTTAGATTGCTTCTTCACTGTTGAAGCAGGAACTGCTACAGAAAAAAAAATTTTCTATGTTATTTTTTTTTGGGTTATTTGTTTTCTTTGTTTTTTAAAGATACAATTTCTCTGCATAACCCTGGCTGTCTTCAAGATCAATCTGTACAGCAGGTTTACCACAAACTCACCTGCCTTTGTCTCCCAAGTTCTGGGTTTAAAACATGCACCACCATCATCCAGCTCAGTGTGAAAGTTCTTAATTTTAGTGAGGATCAATTATTTCTCTTAGAATGAATATTTCTTCCATGAAATCTAGAACTCTTAACTCTATTAATCATACATATACTCCAATTTTCCTAAATCTTTTATTTTGTTCTTACATTAAGTCCATGCCCTTGTGAATTATTTTACATACAGTATGAACTTGAGATTGAGTGTGAGGCTTACTCTTTTACCTATTATGTGTCACTGCTCTCGGGTGAAACAAAACATACAGCACAAATTACATATATGCATAATGTTATAAAACTATGGTGTATATATTATATATAATTTATTTTATATGTAATATGTTTTATCATTTATAATATTTTGTTATATAATATACTGTAAATGTAGTTTAAATAGACTTTAAAGTGAATTACAGGGTGTGATCCAACAATAGCTGTCTACCAACTGATATTCTAAGAACATAATAGTTATTCAGTCAATGAGGTGGATTGTCTCAGGTAGTCTCCAGTGTATTATGGAATACTGAAAATGGCCTGTATTGACAGTGAAGGAATGGGCTTCCCAATGAGGGCAAACAGGCAAAGAAAACAAACTTTCTTCTTCCACGTCTTTCATATAGGTTGCAGAACATTTATATAAGTGTGTGCCAGGTTTAAGGTGACTTTTCCCACTTGAAAGATTCAGATTCAAAATGGAGCTTGCCATTTCAAAGTATTAAGAAAAAAATCCTTTAACGTCTTGCTCAGTCAGTTGGATTTTAATTAATTCTTGATGCAGTAAAGTTCAAAACCAAGAACACTCATCACATTGTCCAATTGGCTCCCCATAATTTATTGACATTTATAGCCTTCCTTCATTGAATTGCCTGTGTATTTTGTTGAAAGTTACTTTGCAATTTGTATACATATGTCCAGACTGAGCTGTTTGACTTTTTGTTGTTATTATTTAACTCTTAAACAATTATAGATAAGCCCTCATATCTATTACACAATATTTTTTCTACTTTATTCATTCTTGTTATTCTTTGCATTGTGAAGAAAGAGATGGCTCAATTCTTGAACAGTACATGTTAAACTTCCCGTTCTGTTTATAGCACCAAATATAGTTTAACAAAAAAACTGTCTAATGCCAGGCAGTGAGGGAACAGGTCTTCAATCTCAGCATTTGGGGGTTGGGGGCATAGGCAGGCGAATTTCTGAGTTTGAGGCCACCATGATCTACAGAGTGAGTTTTGGGAAAGCCAGGGGTAAACAAACAAACTTTGTCTAGAAAACAAAACAAACAAAAAAAAAAGATAAAAAAAAACAAGAATAAAAACTTACTTGTATCTCTAGGTCTTCCGGTCTCTTTAGACCCTGAATACATATCACACACACACACACACATACACACACACACACACACACACACACACACACACATGCACCCTCACACGCAGAAAAACACCGTTCAGATTTTAAAATACATTATCTGACTCACTAAGAAATAAAACTACATCAGTGTTCCTGGTGCCAGAAACCTTTAACCATAATACAAATTTAGTTGAACATCAATGATTTTATACAGGAGAGAATCCTGTTTAACTGTATTGAATGTGGGAGGCCATTCCTTCAGAAATGTCACCTCATTAAGCACCAGCTGACCCACATTGCTGACCATCCCTATACATGTAACCTGTGTGAGAAAATGTTTAACAGACAATCAAGGCTTCTAAGACACCAGAACGTGTCAGAAAACAAGAATAAAAACTTACTTGTATCTCTAGGTCTTCTGGTCTCTTTGGACCCTGAATACATATCACACACACACACACACACACACACACACACACACACACACACACACACACACACACACACATGCACCCTCACTTAGTCAAAAAACTCAGACAGAATTTCCAAGCTAAGGAAAATTAGCATATTGCAGGGACAGAATGTAAAGAATGTTTAAAATCTAGAAAATTTGGCAGAGTTATGTTTCATATAAAAAAAAAAAGTTAAAGTAGAATAATAAGTTGCTTCCCACTGTCTTTCATTATCTGTGTTATCCACACAATTTTTTTTGTATTAGGAATAAAAGAAATGAGTATTTGTTTGACATTTGTATCCAACCTATGTTTTTGTTTGACATCTGTGTCCATAGCAATGTTTTCTTAGACACTATCCTCTGGTTTCAGGTACCATGGACTATGATTTAATTCTTCACTTTTCTCAGAAGAGATGTAAAATGCTATTAGGGCCCTTGAAGTCAGAAAGAATTAATATTCATGCCATAGATTCAGTGGCTATAATGTTGACTGTCATACAATACCAAAACAAAGATTCAGGTAAATTTATGAACAAGAACACAAGACTGTGTCTTCCTTCAGTGTTAACATGGTAGTTGTCACTTCAGTCTCTCCCTTGACATTGTCTATTTTCATGGAAGCTTGGGGAACACAAGAAGACCTAAAAGCCAACACAAACCTAAGAAACTTGTAAGCATTTGACGTCCACTTACAGATCTCACTGTCCATACTAGTTATCCATCTCTGTGGAAGTAAAAGAGAGCAGTAAAGTGACTTTGATTATTTTGGCTTTTATTACACACACTGGAATTTTTAAATGATTGCATACCACTCCTGTGCCTAAAGGGATGTACAATTTGTGATTTCTTAATTTTAAATGAGTATAGCAGTTTTGTCTATAGAAAAGTTTGAGCATTAATTTATTGATAAGGTCAGTGCATGGGAGCTTATGTACCCTCTCCAACATGGTATGCATCTGATACTCGAGGGTCTCATCCACTAGTAGTCTGGCAGAGAAAGACATGTGGCTTATACATTTGGTCCCAATTAGAAGCAGGGTAGATTGAATCCCAGGTTTATGTAGAAATAACAACTGTGTGGTCAGGAGGATACTTCTTAAGATGGCCATGTAGTCAGAGAAGTGAATCCTGGCTTGTGAGTTCATGAAAGACAAATTATATTTTGCTAGCTACTTTAAGCAACATAGTAGGTTCACACACCAAGACACACAGACACAGACACAAACACCAATACGAATTCACTGTAGGATCTCAGATAATAAAATTCTCCTTAATAATAATTGTTGAGATGAGTTTTCTCTAACACCAGAAAATAAACTGTCCTGGAGCTGATTTTTTTAAATTAGTTAATCAATCAACATCCCAAACCTAGTATTCCTTCTCTTCTCTGCTCCCTGACTTCTCCTCCACTTCTGCTACCCCAATCCACTCTTCCTCAATTTTTCTTCAGAAAAGAGATCTTCCATGATAACTTCTAGTTTTGGCTATTGTAGTTGCACATTGACTCATATTGATGATAGACAAGGCCTGGCAGAATTTCATTCCATTGGCTATGGAAATAGAGCTAAGTGGAAGACAGGCTATGTGAACAAATCTTAACAAAAATTTACCCTCATTAACCATAAACTCTTTTTTATTTCTCTTTTAATTAATTAGGTATTTTCCTCGTTTACATTTCCAATGCTATCCCAAAAGTTGCCCATACCCATCCCCCCACTCCCCTACCCACCCACTCCCCCTTTTTGGCCCTGGCGTCCCCCTGTACTGGAGCATATAAAGTTTGCAAGTCCAAAGGGCCTCTCTTTCCTGTGATGGCTCACTAGGCCATCTTTTGATACATATGCAGCTAGAGACAAGAGCTCTGGGGTACTGATTAGTTCATATTGTTGTTCCACCTATAGGGTTGCAGTTCCCTTTAGCCCCTTGGGTACATTCTCTAGCTCCTGCATTGGGGGCCGTTTGACCCATTCCAATAGGTAACTGTGAGCATCCACTTCTGTGTTTGCTAGGCCTCAGCATAGTCTCACAAGAGACAGCTATATCTGGATCCTTTCAGCAAAATCTTGCTAGTGTATGCAATGGTGTCAGCGTTTGGAAGCTGATTATGGGATGTATCCCTGGATATGGCAATCACTAGATGCTCCATCTTTTCGTTACAGCTCCAAATTTTGTCTCTGTAACTTTTTCCATGGATGTTTTAACTATATTACAAGTACAGCTTTACATTTTTCTCTTTAATATTTTTACATTTTCTACATCTTCCAAGCCTGGTGGACAAAGTGCTCTTTTAGTCAAATTGTACTAATTCATACCAATATTGTCCAGGGAAGTTTCTTGGTAAGCCCTTTAGAGCATCAGTTTCTTGCTTTCAGCTGTTCCTTCATCATGAGGAATAAAGTATAAACACAGTACATACCCACAGTTTCTGTCATCGATGAGGACTTGGTCTGTGAAAGATACTATGCAGAGTCTTAGCCTCTGAACTTGGCAATAGTTTACAGATGCTGATGTGAGCAAAATGAGGAACTAAAGGACAACTTTGTTAGGTCTTAGGTCTTCTTGTGCACACTGTTAACAGATAATAATATGGGGAATGAGATCTAGTTTTTTAGTGCAGAGTCATTTGTCCCTGGTCAATATTAAAAGTTTTAAACATTTCTTGAATATCATCTACTGAAATTTAATAAATTTTAAATTTAAATTATGTAATTATAACAAAAAGAAAAACAACAGCAATTAATAAATAATAATAATAATAATAATAATAATAATAATAATAATAATAATAATAATAATAATAATAATAACAATAATACAGTGAGACTGATGAGCCTGCAGTGACAGGACTTGAGCGTCTATGATAGAATTTGAGTCAGGCATTGTGTACTCACACATTAATTATGAGGATCTTGCTTAATTTTGTGTACATAGAACTGGATTATCACATGGATCTTTTCCCCCTCTTAAATTCTGAGCATGTGAAGAAAAGTGATGTTTCTCTTTCTTATACAATTAAACAGATTCCATAAAAGCTTATCTTCTCCCACTTCTAAATTAGCATTTTCGTTTAATTTATTGCCATGTTGTATGCTTTAACTGTTTGGTAGTTGTCTGTTAATTTTTGGTTTATCTTACATATAAAGCAAGTTTGATAAAAATTTGGTACGGAATTTTATGCATTTTATAATTGTAAAAATATTATTTCCACTCAACTCAAAGTGCTCTGCGGTTATAAATTGGCCTCTCAGTTAGTAATACACAACACAAATTCAATTCCACTTAACCCTTCTGAAAATGAACTTGCATGGTATTGTCTGATTTGAAGCTAATAAATCTATTTAACTAAACCAGAGACATTTGTGTTAGGAAGGAAACTACTACTGTCTGTTGTTTAGAAAATGGAAAAGTTACTTCTACAGTAAAAGAAAGAAAGGAGGGCCTGCCTTCAGCAATTGTGGGAAGTCTGTGTTGCATGTGCATTTTTCAGTTCAGCAGCATCTAGGGCACTCAGAATACACAGAGATTTCTTCATATGTGGCGAGAAAAACCAAATCTACAGGAATCCCAGGCAAGTGCTTCAAGCGAAGTCTTAGTCGAGCGAAAGTAGATGTAAAACCTCCCTTCTGCATGGGAGTTTTGTAGGAAACAAACAAGCTCCATATCCTATAAATGTAGTCTCTCTGAAACTTCCAGTAGAAGGTCTATTTGTTTTTATATGATTTTATACATTTTAATGTACTTACATTATGGGTACATGTGTTTGATTAAGTACATATGTGTGTAACTGTGCACAAACCACTGCACATGTGTAGAGATTGGAGGACATTGTGGAAGAGACAATCCTCTTCTTCTACCATGTATATTATTTCAGAGATGAAGTTCAGGTACGCGGTCTTGAGTGGCTAGTAACCTTACTTGAGTGGCTAGTGGGCCACCTCATACATTCCTTGAGCTTTAATTCTTTACATCCTCTGAAGATTGCCTGTTCATTCATCATGTCAAAACCCACAGAGACTATGAAGGTGGTCATGCTGCAAACCAGCATGAGTATAGAAAATGAAGCAACCAAGTATAAATGAGCCATTGATATTTCTTATCATCCTATCACTCCCATAGGTCGAAGTGGTTAAAACTCTCACCCAAGGCCTTCTACTATCAGTTGCATTGAACTAAAAGTGTCTGTAGCAGTATCTGTATGCACAGCGCCTGCAAGGTCTGAGATAGAAAGAGCCCAAGCAATGAGAGGGAAGGGCGTGCATGCCACTATCTTTATCTCAGAAGTTATTTCTAGTTTGTAGCTTGGAAAGGAAAACATTCAAATTTCCACTAGGGTATCACTGGGTATGCAAACCATGCTTAAATCTAAGTCTCTAGTTCAGCATTGCCTGGCAAATGAAAATCAAACTGGATAATAATCTTGGAGGTCCTTTATATAATAAGGTATTGGCAGGGTTCTTTAAAGAATACCTTAAGGGTCCTTTGTTTATATATTATGGTTTGCAGTTTTTTTTTTGTTTTTATGGGATTTCTGAGTGTTTGTGAACATATATGTCTCTGTGTCTACATGTATATTTCTTGTGCTTTTTCTTTGCCTCTTTTTCATTATGTTTGCTTTGTTCTGTTCTGGTTCATTTGTTTATTTTGTATCTTAATCTTCATTATTATTGTTATTAGTATCATTAATAGTATCATTATTATTTAGATGCCTGTTTGTATTTTAATAAAGGGAGAAAGAAAAAGTGTGAATTTGGGTGGGTCGAGAAGTGGAGAGGTTGTAGAAGGATTTGGGGGGACAGTAATCTGAATCTATTGAATGAAAAACTGTATTTTCAATGAAAAGTGTCTTCCCAGAAATTTTGATCTTACTATTAGTACAAAGGAATCAAAAACTTATTTTTTAAAGAATCATATTGTATACAGAGGAAAAAAATGAGAGCTTTTCCAACTGAGAAATGTTTCATTTTGCAAGTATGGTAAGGACCCTAGAGGTAATAATCAAGAACACAGAGCACAACACAAAGCAGAAAAAAGTACAAAGCACACACAAATATACAGGCAGGAATCAAATTAGTCAATTTATTGACCTTTTTAATGGAGCACAAATCCTCATCCATTCTCCATTCGGACAAAACAGATTTGCTGTTGTCTCCAATGACTTTGAGTAGGAATTCATCCAGTAACCTTTCTCATCTATTTCATTAGAGCTGACTCATCCCTGCCAAGATTCCAGGACAGGAAAAATAGACTCCATCATCCACTTGGGTATGTGTGTTTCCAAGTTCCTTCATATATATTCTTCCTTATGCTTGGTGAACCCCTACATTAAATTATTTTTTCCTACCTCATAACTATAATTTCCTACTGTTATAAATCCTAACATACATACCTGACATAAAGATAGTCTTAGACAACTCCAGATGATCACATGATTAGACAACTAAAATAGATCACATCTATCCTAGTACAGTTCTGGAAGGCAGAAAGTGTAAAAATCAAGGAGCTGGCTAGTCTTACTAGTATTTCCTGGCACTGTGAATGGCAACCTATAAGTTCTAAGTCCTTGTGACACTTTCATGGGAGTTGTCTAGGACTATCTTTATGTCAGGTATTTATGTTAGGATTTATAACAGTAGGAAATTATAGTTATGAAGTAGGAAAAAAATAATTCTATGTAAGGGCTCACCAAGCATGAGGAAGAATATATATGAAGGAACTGTAGCATTAGAAAGGTTGAGAACCACGCTCTGGATGTTTGAAAACAGAAAGCATAATGGAGTCATAGGCTGGTCTTGGCATCAGTCTGATATCTGCTTCAGACTAATATCTTGCTTCCTTTTGTTTCTTGTCACCATGAGGGGAATAACCTAGATAGTATAGTCAAAGGACAAATCTGAGGACATGTTCAGAATCCATTTTGTGAAAACATGTGCTGTTGTATCATTTGGAAAGGGCTGTCTTTGGAACCAGTGCATGCACATGAGTGCTTTGGTGCTTTGCTCTTTCTTTCTTTCTTTCTTTCTTTCTTTCTTTCTTTCTTTCTTTCTTTCTTTCTTTCTTTCTTTCTTTCTTTCTTTCTTTCTTTCTTTCTTTCTTTCTTTCTTTCTTTCTTACTATCTTTCTTTCTTACTATCTTTCTTTCTTATTTTATTTTATTTTTTTTTTGAGGCAGGTTTTCTCTGTGTAGGCCTGGCTGTTGTAGAACTCATTCTGAAAACCTGGCTGGCCTTGAACTTATAAATTTGCCTGCCTCTTCCTACCAAGTCCAGGGAATAAAGGCTTGCAACACCACACCCAGCTTCTTTGATTTTTTTTATTCTGCTATTAACTTATTGTTCCCAATGTTGTTTATTTTATTAATTTATTTTATTAGATATTTTCTATATTGACATTTTAAATGTTATCCCATTTCAAGTTTTCCCCTCTAAAAACCCAATAACATGTCCCTCCTCCTCCTACTGACCAACCTAAGCACTCCTGCTTCCCTGTCCTGCCATTCCCTTATACTGAGGTATAGAGTCTCTCAGGACCAGGATCCCCTCCTCTCACTGTGTCCATCTAGTCCATCATTTGCTACATATTCGGTGGCAGCGATGGGCCCCTCACTTTGCATTATTTGGTTGGTCTTTTTTTTTTAATTACATATATTTTAACTTACATTTCAAATGTTGTATTCTTTCCCAGTTTCCCACTCATCCAGAAACCCCCTATCACATCCTCTGTCCCCCTGCTTCAATGAGGGTGTTCCTTCACCTGTGCACCCTCTCCCACCTCACAGTGTGGTGGCTAACAAGTTTATATCTCTGTATCCTTATCATTCAACACCATATTGGGGATCCTGCAGCTTATAGGGAAAAGATGTCCAGATTCTGAGAACTGCAGGGTACCATCCAATACATCAATCTCAAGCCACATGTGGGTACATCTTCCTAAAAAACGTGTCGTCCTGTTAATAGCTTTCAGTTGGATCTTTAAGTACCTCAGCCAAGATTGAGGTGACTGCTCCCTGCATAATCACTGCCCACTTCATTTTGGGGAGCATCTGTGACAGGAAGTCAGGGTAGATATCCACATAGTTGATGCGGATTTCAGTGGCCTGCAGGCACAGATGGAAGTCATGCATGTCCAAGCCTTACACATTTGAGCTTAGGAGATAGTATGTGAGCAGTTTTATGTTGTCATTTTGGATTTCTGCATAGGACATATTGTCTTTCATTAATTTTGGGATTTATTTACATTTTAAATGATAGCTCCTTTCCCATTTTCCATTCAACAAATCCCCAACCCATCCACCATCTCCTCCCTTCCCTTTGAAAAAAGGCTTAGTTTGTATTATATTTCTATATTGCACTCCATCACTGAGTGAAATCAAGACAGGACACATGTAGGAGTATAGGCAGGGTACATGGAGAAAGGCTGCTTATTGGATTGCTTTCTCAGCACAGTTTTCTCAGCTTTTTTTCTTACAAAATTTGAAAGTTTTTTTTTTAACTTTTATTTTAATAACATACCCACAAACACACACACACACACACACACACACACACACACACACAAGACTTAAGATCACTAAAGAACAAGCGAAATGATTGTAAAGCAATGTCCTAAATGTATTTCATTATCTCCAGTGCCACATTTATAAGTCAATTCTAGAGGCCTTATGTCTAATCATATTTGGCAAATGGATATAACCCATTATGCAGAATTTGGAAAACTAAAATATGAACATGTTTGTATCGATACTTGTTCAGGATTTCTTTTTGCTTTTTTTCTGCTTCTCTCCATAAAGGAAAGGTTTCTAAAAACGTAATTGATCATTGCCCACAAGCATTTAATGCAATAGGATTGCCTAAACATATCAAAACAGATAATGGGCTATCCTATTCTAGTAAAAATTTTATTTCATTCTGTAAGGAATTTGGAATCAAACATAAAACTTGAATTCCTTATAAGCCCATGGAAACGGAATAGTTCAATGTGCTCATCAGACCTTAAAGAATTGGCCTTTTATGACAAAACAGTGGCAGTTATATCCCCCAAGGTCACCAAAGGCGCATCTTGCCTTTACTTTATTTGATCTAAATTTTTTGCAAACTGATATTAAAGGTCAGTCTGCAGCAGATCACCACTGG
Organism: Mus musculus; assembly: GCF_000001635.26. Lineage (NCBI taxonomy): Eukaryota > Metazoa > Chordata > Mammalia > Rodentia > Muridae > Mus > Mus musculus. The sequence continues at coordinate 78,408,463 of NC_000087.7, read as the reverse complement.
CATCCAGTTACTTCTAATTCTTATGCATTGATAAAATGAAAGGACACACTAACTAAGGAATGTAAGGGTCCAGATCCGATTCGAATCTGGGGAAGGAGCTCGGTTTGCGTTTTTTCATGTGAAGATGGAGCACAGAGGCTGCCCAAGAGATTAATTTGTTAGCTGAACACAGATCCTGAATCTTCTTATAAGTATCACTCTGAGAACTAAAATTCCTCTTTTGCATAGAATTTAGTTGGGGACTCAGCCTCCCAGAAAAGCTGTTTTCTTGCTACTCTCAGAGCTTTGCAATTTGCAACTGAATAAAGTATCTGGACTTCCCCAAAAGAAGCTTTGCATTGCTACTTTCTCATTGTCTGGGTCTCTTTTTCTTAAGCAGGTCAATCAACATCCTCCAATCAGACTGCAGGGGGAGTGCATCCCTGCAAACAAAGGCTTAAGGTGGCAACTGCTATTTTCATTCTAAAGACATTCTACCATGCATTTTGGCTTTAGGTCTGATTTGAAAAATAGGTTTATTAGAAGGGCTAGGAAGGCAGATATTTCAAATATTAGAAGAGATTGGTTTTTATTCTGATAGATGGTCTTAGTCCCTTTGCTGGTCTCTGGTTCTCCATCCTTGCTGTTATTGCAAGCTCCCCTAATTTCCTCAGGCTGTGGGAATAACAGAGATGAGGAGGATGACCTCCAGCTCCTAATATAGCCTAAAAGCCACAAATTGTGATGTTACCAGTGGTATAATTCTTGTTGAGGCCTTGCTAAATCTGCTGTTGGCAATACTCCTTTAGGAGATGCACAGTACTGAGAACTGTGCATACTGATTCGTGATGATATGAATACAGTATGGGTACAGCTTCGGTGCAGATATTTACTGTATAATATCATGGGTATTCAGTGTTCTTTGTCTAATATCCACGTAGCAGTGAGTGCATACCATGTGTGTTCTTGTCTTAGGGAGAGATGTTCCACATGTATCTGTTAAATCCATTTGGTCCATGACTTCTATAAGTTTCACAGTGTCTCTGAGTTGAATGGTAGGGATATAAAGTAGGGAAAGAATTTGTTCAACCCATATTACATGAAAAAAATTAAATTAATATATACTTTTTTTTAATCCAAAAAGCATGCCTATAGACCCATCTAATGTAGGGAGATCCTATTTGATGTTTCCTCTTCGTAGGTGACTCTAGATTTTCACAAGTTGTCATAAGATTACTAGGACACTCAGATTAACATAAACGCATTTTCAGTCATGTCTAAAACCATCATACCAATCGACCGAGATATTCTCTGTACATTCCATGGGCTAAATGTCAGAAACATGTGTGTTTTACAGTGTGTCTCAGCTTTAAAGTGTAAATCCTAAAAGGAGGGCCATGGTCAACCTTCCTACTTCCTGCTTCTAGGCCACTATTTGCTGCTCTGTGGCACTACAAAGGCTTCTTCGTTAATCAGGTACCACTGTGCCATAGATATCTTGAAGTGACAGAGTGTACAAGCATCCATGGGACCTAGATGCTGATGAGAACACTCTTACACCATCTCCTGCCTTCACAACATACTTATTAAGATGGTGAAATATTGGGAAAGTCATGGTAGAACAAATTCTTTAAAGCCCAGTGCTGTTCTCAACAGTCATCTCCTGATTTTCTATATGGACCTCATATGTTACACTTTGAAGTCAACCCACAATCTCATGTTTCTTGTGCAAGTCATTAGAGTGTCAATTAAATCTAGACTTTGGGAATATATCAATAAGTCTGCATTATCTTCATATTCCCTGCCCTTAATTATGGTAACCTTGCCAAGAATAGATGTCTCACCATTCTCACTGACAGTTTACCTGGTAAATAGATAGTTGAGAAAAAGACATTCTTCTAAGGCCCAAATAGCCTAGTTAATCACTATATGAGAAGCAGGGCTGACATCACTCAGCACAAAAGCTAAAGAGAGTCTCTTGTTTTGTGGAGAACTGAGAGAACAGCAGGGACAGGGGCCTTAATGATAGTCAGTCCAGACCTAGAGGCTGGGTCTAACAGCATCCAAAGGAATACAGGCCAATTTCCTCCAGCTTCCTGGAGGAGCACTGTTTCTCTTCAAAATGTGACAGGGATGGCACCCACAAGGGGGAAGAATGCAGTGTGTTCTAGACTTATTTTGAGCCATCAGGGTAATGATCCTCCCACATTTCCCTTGCTATTACAAATGATCAACCTCAATAGGGGTCATGTAAGCTCTGCTGACACCAGAATCTCTAATTGCAAAACCCTTACAGGAAAGACCAGTTTTCCTCCACTCTAAGGATAAAAAGCAAGGATTGGGCTCATATCGCTAAGCATTTTCTGACTAGCTTTGAGAGAACAGCGTGGTCCAAGGCCCAGATTTCAGATTTGGTGATTACTGACAGTTTAAAAAGTAAGTACCTGTAACGTTTGCTCTGTGGTAATGAAAAATATTGTCCCCAAATGTATGAACACAAAACGGTGAGCATGTAGCCTAAGGAGCAACATTTCCCTGATTTAACACCAGGCACTTGGCATTCATTCTATACACAGAAATACCCCCCGAGTCTCCAGACCACCCTCCTCAACTGTACATTACAAGCATTACAAGTTTTTGTTATAGCCCATAAGATACAAGTCTTCAAGAAACACAATCAGACACAAGGCAGAAACAAGAACTCATGTATTGATCAAATTGCATTATCAATAAAAAATGTCAGCAATGGGTTGACATTGCTTAGTGTCTGCATAAAATTGGTATAAATGGACCTAAAAGTTCTGTAACAGTTCAGGAGTACAAGAAAAACAAGATTATAATTTCTTAGTAATAAAGAGAGAAAAAATTTCTGTTAAAGTATTCAAAACCCTGTCTAAGGTAGATTTGTCACTCAATGGTAGTATTTGATTTGTAACTTCAAAAGCTGACCCGTCCAGCAGGTCCAGTTATTCGAGGGTCTCGACAGGACTTTCTCCTAAGAAATAAATGGGGTGTAGAGAGAGATGAGGATATTGTGCGAACAAAGATATGGAAATGTTCTGAATTACATCAGGACCCCAATGTATTAGCCATGACCAAGGTTTAAATGCACAAGCAAAAGGGGAAGTGCCTTTCAGCAGGAGAAATGGGGCAGAAGCAATGCACCTCAGCAGGAGGGATGGGGCAGCAGGGTGGGGGGGGGAGAGGAAGTACTTCTCAGCAGGAAAAAAGGGGCAGCGGAAATTTTTCTTTTGGCGACTACTGGTGGAAGCAGGAACTTGGCGTTATCAGGGTACATCTTTAGGTCAGGACATCCAGCACTGACTTAGGGTTGGAACAATCTGTAGTTGTTCTCAGAGCAGTGAGTCTGTGGCCTGCTTTTGACCCTCTTTTCTTATGGGGGTGGGGGAGGTGGAGAGACCCAATTCAGAGATCAGGACAATAGCATTGCAGTAATAGCTCCCAACAAAAAGCATAGATGCACTCCCCACCACCAGAAAATTAAAAAAAAACAAAACAATACAAAACAAAACAAAAACAAACAAACAAACAAACAAAAAAAGCAAAAGATACTCCAATGCACTGTATCTGCTTTGTTGTGAGTAAATCCACAAACATGAATGGATAGCAACACAGGAAGGAATTATGCACAGCAAGGCACACACACACACACACACACACACACACACACACACACACACACACACACACACACACACACACAAATGTAAAAAGAAACAGTCCAGTCAAGAAGCTATTGAAGAGAGTCCTTTAAAATTTATGATAAAGAAGATGAAGTGTATTTCTTCACAGTTGATGATTTCTGGTGGAGGGCAAGGAAGATTCATTTTTAGAGCTTGTGTTTGATATTTTCTAGGTTCTTCTTTTTATACTCCAAAACACTAGATAGGACAGAAATAAAGGTAGAGAGAGGAATTAGAAAATCTCTGAATCTAATTTTTTTCCTAGTGCTTTTTCTTTAACTATGGATATGAAAAAACCACAAGCAACTTGCTTAATCAACCACCAAACACCAGACAAATTGTACTAGCTTTGACACTCAATCTTGTGCAAAGTAATGCAGCAGGAGTTTTTCACTAATGTATGTTGTATGTAAATATAGTATTCCACCAAACTTAGTAACTCTGTATTCCATACTTCCTGCATTCAGCTGTTCACTATTTTAATATTAGTCATACCTATTCCATGCTGTGCCATGTGTTTTGATGCAATTAAGTTTCATCTGGGGACCTCATATGAAATGCAAATATTGTGTGTAAATCTCCCTTAGTGTTACTTCATAAACATGTTTCATCTATGGAGTAACAGTATTAATGCTTTCTGTTTGAAGTACACTTTCAGCGTGCATAAGTAGATACTCCACTTTAGTATTTTATGATACACTAAATATAACATATAGTGTATACTTAGAAGATGAATCCAGTAAAGGATTTTTAAAATGTTGTGTGAGGGCTTTGTGATTTAAAAAAAAAGTGTTCTCAATAGTATTGGCTGAGATTCTGCAGTCTTGTGTGTGCTCTTTTCTAATGAATCATAATTAACGTTTATGCTGAGACTCGGGGAGGCAGGCTTATCAGTAGAAAGAAAGCCATTATCTTGGAATCTCTCCTTTTATAAGTACTCCTATAAGTATATAAATGTCTGGGTGGCCAATTAGACAGAAACCATGTCTTGGTATACTTGTTGCAATCTGATAGCTTTGTCGTAACCAATCACCCCACCTCTCAGGACTTGAATTAATGTAACTTCCTAAAATGTCCAAGAATTACAAAGACACACACCAGGTACATGCACACCACAAATTCTGACTCATTCTCTGATTCTGAATCTTCCTATGACTGTCCTTGTGACTCTGCCTATCCTTCTTTTTCTGCCTCTACATTCTCTACCTCAGCCTGTATCTGAACCTCTGCCTCTGCACCTTCCTATGCCTTTGATTGTCCCACTGCTACTTATTAGTGCTGAGATAACATACAGGTTAGTTTAGTTTTAGAATTGATCTACTGTGGAATTGGTTTTGTATGAACATTAAGTTGCCTCTCTACCTTGTACTAAAACCATTTGATTGAATTTGAATCTTCAGTATAATGAGAGATGTAACCCAAATTCATAGGGCAACAATGTCTAGGTAACTGTCTGGCATTGAACAGTCACTCCACTGTTCTGAACAAACTGTTTGTAACCAGTAGTTTAAGCACAGGCAGATAGCATAAGTGTAAGTATGCAAGCCTGTCTTGATTTCAATGTGATAAAGATCGGGGCCCAAAACTACAAAAGGAGGTAATGGTTTCTTTCTGTTTACAAGTCTCAGCTTGTAAATTGCATGTCCTAGGAAAGTCAGGACAGAACTTGATTCAGAGTGGTAAGTAGAGGCAGAAACTGAAGCAGAGACTATGGAAGAACTCTGAATTACTTTCCTCCAAGTCATAGGTATGCGAGGTCCTAGGGGATGCAAAACAGAAAAGAAAGAAAAAATAAGTACCAAACATATCACAATGGTTGACCTACATGCATACTTTAAAGTCTGCTCTTGATAATATTTGTGTTCATTTGGAAATCAAGTTCTACATGACAATTGGTAAACAGCATACTTTTCATTATTTCTATTGGATGGATATTTTTACCTGAAGGAGTGTATTTGTTGGATGTGAACATTCCTGGACTACATGGAGGTCCTAAGTTAGCTTGTATCAGGTCCCCTGGAACAGGACTTACATGTGGCTGTGACACACAGGATGATCACTGGGAATTGAATCCCAGACCCTCTGCAAGAGCAGCCAATGATCTTATACTCTGAGTCATGTAAAGTTCTCCACATTTCTGGAGAGAGAAGGAAGGTGTAGGAAGAGAACATTACTCAAAATGTCCAAATTCATCTAAGAATAAATTAATGCTTGCAAGGGTCTGTCAAGATACAAAACAAAAACAAGAAAAAATTAGAAGGTGTGTAAAAATTGAAAAGAATGTTTGTTTCTGCTCTGTTGTGTGTTCTGACCAGGACTAAATGAACACACTAAATGAAGCTGCACTGAGAAGCATAAAGAAGGGAGGTACCACACTCTGACATGTACTAAGGTTGTTTCAACTGTATTTGTGTAATCCTTCAGGGGCTTCTTGTCAAAAATAAACCCCCTTTATCAAATCCCCAACAGTAAATTCTGTGTGTCTCAATTGGAGACTGGGCAGAAGATATGTGAGATGCACCAGGAATGATTAAACTTTATGTTCTCTTGCTCAGAAACCATTTTCAGGGATCCTATGAAATCCAAATGTCAGCTCCAGACTGCATAGTATCAGGTTTTTCTTGGCCAATTCAAAATTAGAGCCAATATCTAAAAAGATGACTTATCTGTTACACAAAGTTGCTGCTACCAAATAGGAGGTGGCTATGATTCCCAACACCAACACTGTGGATCTCTCTCTCTCTCTCTCTCTCTCTCTCTCTCTCTCTCTCTCTCTCTCTCTCTCTCTCTCTCTCTCTCTCTCTCTCTCTCTGTCTCACTCTCTGTTTCTGTCTGATTGTGTCTGTGTGTGTTTCTGTGTGTGTCTGTCTGTTTCTGTGAGTCTGAATGTGATTGAGTGTGTGTGTTATTATAATGTAGCCCATTCTTAAAATAAGAAAGGTACTTTCACTTTGTGTTTTTTTTTCTTTCCATTTTGGCCAAAATGTATTGATTAGCACTGGCTGGCCTCAAATTGGCTATGTATGTATGGCTTTCTTAGAAGTCAAAAGAGATATGATTTCATAAGACCCATAGTCCTCTGGTTAAAAGCAGGAATCACTGTGATAGGCTTCCATTTTGTAATATTATAAGGTTTGAACTATATGAAGGTATGTAAGTAGTCTTCAAAATTAATTCCTAGGTGCCAGGGAATGGGGGCAAACACACATTTAATCCCAGGACTTATTATGCTGAGGCAGGAAAATCTCTAAATTCCTTGTCAGTCTCGTCTATAGAGCAAATTCCAGTTCAGCCAAAGATATTCCATGGAATGCAGCCTGGAAAAAAAAAAACTTGAAATGAATAAAGTTCATAGTTAAGTAATGAATAATTAAAAAAAAACGCTGCGAAAGACGAGTGAAATATGCAATTATCTAGACATATACCAAATCCATAAGATAAACCATCTAAACAGCACCTTAACACCTTAAGAAATAGAACCAATCATGATAATCTCCTACCAAAACAACCCTGGGACTAGATGGCTGTTGTGCAGAATTCTATCAGACCATCAAAGAAGAACTAATACCAATTCTCATGAAAGTGTTCCACAAATTAGAAACAGAAGTAACACTACCCAATTCATTCTATGAAGCCACAGTTACACTGCATATTCTCCTGTGGAGATGGAATGGTCACTGCCTAATGAGGAACTGGTCACTTCTTCCTTTCATACAGGACTTTGTTTGAGATTATTTTTTGCTTCTACCATGGTTAATATTACAAATAGATTTTAAATACAGTTTTAACATATATGAATTTTAGCTTTAGAAAATATCATGTATATTTAACAGGCTTTTAACAATCATAACTTATATTCACAACATAAAAGCAAAAGAAGTTACAACCTATTTAATTAATGAGAGAAAATTAGAGACTATTCTAACCAAATTGAACCAGGAGGAAAATAAGAACTGTACTGAAAAACTGATTTTTAGTAATAAAAATAACAAAAATAATGATGATAATAATAATAATAATAATAATAATGAAATACAATAGAAATTAAAAAAAATGAATACATATATTTTGCTAGTTTAAGTAAAAAATACTAATGAATAATAAGAAATATGTTCACCTGATTTCGAAATCCCAATCTTCTCATTCTATGAAAATTTTGGTTAGAATTTGAAAGATTAGCTTTGTGAATAGTTGTCCAGGAAATTGACAGATGCCCTTAGGTTATGTTGCTTTCAGTTGTTATGGAGACAATGCCTCAATTACACTCCTTTCTGTGGCTTGCAATTCTAGGTCCTCAGTCTGCCACTGCCTCCACCTCCACCTCCATTTCCGCCTCTGCTCTACCTCTGCCTCCTCCTTCTTCCCCCTTTCCTTGTCCATATCCCTGTCCCTGTCCTAGTCCCTCTCCCTGTCCCTGTCTCTCTCCCTGTCCCTGTCCCTGTCCCTGTCCCTCTCCCTCTCCATCTCCCTCTCCCTCTAGCCTCCCCACTAGCACACAGATAACCCTCAGATTATTTCAGTTTTAGTACTGATCTACTCTAGAATTTTTTTCCTTCATGTCTACTTCCTTCCTAGCTTGTTTAAAACTATTTAATTCAATTTGAATCTTCCACATAATAAGAAATTTATTCAAAATTCATAGGCCAACTATTGCTAAGTAAGTGTCTGGTGTTCATCAACCACTCCACTCTTCTAAAGGAAGTGTTTTGTAATCAGAATTTTAAGCACAGGCAGATATCTTTAGTGTTAGTGTAAAATTCTGTCTTGTGTTCAATGTGATAAATATCAGGACCAAAACTGTTGGAAACCAGGCCTTACCTAACTTGAACTGTGTTTCACCTGGGAGGCAAACAGAGGCTGAAAAGAGAGGGGAACTATATAGGTGAGAGAAAAATGGAGCCAAGACAATTTTCTGATCTAGGCTCAAATATTTAATAAAAGTTTTCACTTATAAAGGGGGAAACCCATTCTCTGCCATGCCAAGTTTCTTGCTTTCCTGATACCAAGTTGTCAGCACAGCCTTTTAGCACTAAGTCACCAAATTCACAGATTGCAGTTAACTACAGAAAATCTTGGAGAACCAATTTGGCCTCATGGCAGATGGCAGGTAGTTTCACATCAAAGGAAACTAGCTGAGGAGCTGCACTGCAGGTGGCCCTGCCTCAATGGCATAAGGTCTGAACCTGCATAGGTTGGAGGAGGTTATACTCCCCCCCGTTAATAATATTTTAAAAAGTGCTAAACTGAGGCATAAAATGTATTTATGCTCTATAGTCTTGCCTGGGAGTTATGGTGACTGGAGGCCACACCTCCCTTAGGAAATCTTAGATCTTCCTGAAGCATCAAATTCCATTATGGATGCTACGTGCAACTAGTTTGTGTTATATATCACACAAAACATGGCTCTGTGTTGTGTTATCAACAGTCATTTATTTTGGCATGTAACTCTGTCTTAGATTGGTATGGTTCTGAGATCTGGATGTCTGTCATTGAATGTCCAGCCCTCATTATCACACCTTATTCCCAATTCAGACCAAAGTCATAATATGTACTAAAATGAAGATCAATAACTGCCACCTTCACTGTTGGAGGCAAGGCTGTACATCTGCTACAGTAAGGCAGAAGGACTTGGATGACCTGCTTGAGAAACAAAGGTGGGACAGTGATAAGCAACAGTATGAAAGTTTCTTTGGAGAAGTCCAGGTACCCCATTCAGTTACAAATTAGCAATGATCAAGCTTAGTCTTAGAGATTCTGGTGTGGGGAGGTGGCTTTGAGAATTGCAGAAAGGCTGCAGCCTCTCTGGGAGTGGAGGCTGTCCTCCAAATTAAATTTGCTAGCTAATTAAGATTTTAGCTATCTTCCCTAATTCTTCTAATACTGGAATTATTAATAGACCAGTCCAATATTGAATTAGGATACCTGTTCACAGTGAAGTTAGAAGATGAATCACTATAACTCTATCTTGAGACTAATCTTTCTAAATCAGATTACACAGTCTCTACTGTTCTATATCCCATAATTCTTAAAAACCTTGAAGTAAAGCATCTTAGCTTGTCCAAACAGGGAAAATGATAAACAAAGGTAGGTCAAAAACATATACCCAATTCAGCTTTCTTGTCACTACAGTCAGGGCACTAAGCAAACACACTTGTTAGTTTTTCACAAAAATTAGCCTTCATATATATGCAGCATTCTGTGAAGAGAACCTATTCTTGTCCCTTTCCCTATAAAGTAGCTACTTAGGATCAAGCCATATACCAATAAGTAGATTTTTTTCATTTGACCTAGACATGATTATGTCTCCTATTTAAGATACTATCAGGCATTTTTAAGTTCTTTGACATCCAAATTTCAAAGTTCTTAAAGTGTGATTTAAATAATGTGCATGGGGATATAATTTATCTTGTCCTTTGTTTTTTTAAAAAGAAGAGTTTTTTAAAGTTCCACATTACCCTGTATTAGATAAATTAATAAATTGATTACAAAACATTTCAAATGCTTTACTGTTATAGTCAGTATTAATATAACAAGGCCAGCGACTAATTACACTTTCAATTGTTTATCTTGAAGAGCGGATTTAACTAGAAAGCTTTAAAATGTATTAATAGTCCCCCTCTTCCTTTCTCTTTCTCACTTCCTCCATTTCCAGCAGCAGTCTTCTTGCCTCTGCAGGTATTTTACACATGAAGTATCCAAGCAAAATGACATGTACACAAACAACCATACCCACCATCAAAGTTTATAAAATAAAAGAAATGATGTGTAGACTATGATTCTAATTTTTCTGGGAAAGGTAGTATAGGAGAGAGGAATCACTGTGTGTGGACTCACAAAGACACAAAGAACCCCCCAAAAAGATCCAATTTACCACTCCTTAGAAACACAAACACCACAGGCAGGAGGAGGGATTTTGAATGAGGAACTCTTTCCTTGTCTTTCCAAGTGCTTTGGTGGATGAGCACAACTACAGGATAAGGGTCTCACAGCAGGTAAACTCCCACCACCACCCCACACAAAGGCAAAGTCACCTTGGTCGAACCAGGAGCAGATCACCTTTCTCTGCAGGTTGTTTCTGTTTAGCTGCATTTGGAGAAAGCATTTGGAACAGTTGCTGCCTGCTCTTGAGAAGGGCTCTAAGGGTACAATGTATAGGTCTGTAGAATTGCAACAAGTTTGGACCCTAGAAAAGTAATGGGTTGCTGAAATGGTCCTGGACTGTGAATCTTAGGGTCTTGCTAGGGAATTTCTTAATCTACAGTGACATTTAGACATTGGAGCAAGCAGAGGTGCTTTGATCCTTATCTTAGGCACTCAAAGTTGTCCTGGAAGACAATCGTTGTGACTGTTTGTGAGGCTTTGCTGGAGGAGAGGGGATATTGACAGCCCTCTACACGATCTGCATGGCACACAACTAGAGCTTTCTTTCTTATGAAGCATAGAAGTGACTGAGGGCAAAACACCACAGGAGACAACTATATCAGCGTCCCTTAAGTAAAATCTTGCTAGTGTATGAAATAGTGTGCCTTGCAAATACTGAAGTGGGTGCTCACAGTCATCTATAGGATGGAATACAGGGACCCCAATATAGGAGCTAAAGAAAGTACCCAAAAACTGAAGGGGTCTGCAACCCTATAGGTTGAACAACAATATGAACTAACCAGTACCCACAGAACTTGTTCCTCTAGCTGCATATGTAGCAGAAGATTACCTAGTCAGCTATCATTGGGAAGAGAGGCCCTTGGTCTAGCAAAATTTATATTCCACAGTTCAGGGGAATGCCAAGGCCAAGAAGTGGGAGTGAGTGGGTAGGTGAGCAGTGGGCAGGAGATATAGGGGACTTTTGGGATAGAATTTGAAAGGTAAAAGAAGAACATATGTAATAAAAATGTGGGGGAAAATAAAGAGACTAGGTCGTTTCTACAATTAGGAAAAGTCTCATTACTTTATCCCATTAAATGTGCACATTAAAAAAAAAGTGGCTAATGGCTTTGAACAGGATCCTTGCTGAGGACAGGATCTTATAAAGGGTTCCAGATAGACAACTCATTTACAGTTTTACAAGCTAGTACTTATAAACAATTGATCATTGGGAGCCTCAAGCTGAGACACCCGATCACTGGGCATAAGTTTTGAGATAATTTGAAGATATTTCCATTGTTTTGAATAATCTGTATGATATTGGATACATTTACTCTATGGAAGGAGTATGTGTGTGGAGTCCCTTGTGTCACTGAAGTAGGAGTTGTAAAACACCTGTGGCAATGATGCAAGTTCATATCTATGATGTGTTTGTGATGTCAGTATTTATAAAGGAGGAAGCATCTCTGAGATGCAATAACACATTTAAAAAAGAAAACCACAAGACAAAACGGAAAGGGAATATTGACTTATGTTGTTGTATTTCTGTTTTATGTGTGTTGTGTGTGTGTTTTGTTTTTTGTTTTTGTTTGTTTGTTTGTTTGTTTTCTTATTTGTGTGTATGGTCTGATTTTTGGATTTTTTCGAGACAGGAATTCTCTATATGCCCCTGCCTGTCCTGGAACTCACTCTGTAGACCATGCTGGCCTTGTACTCAGAAATCTGCCCAAGTCTGCCTCCCACGTGCTGGGATTAAAGCTGTGCACCACCAACACCCTGCAAATATTGCCATTTTTAGTGAGATATTTTTAATGTTTTTTTACTGATTTATGTAAGATATTTTAAATGGTGTGTCCATTTTTTTTCACGTTGTTGCATTATTCCTTTCAAAGTTTGTTGATTATTGCTCACAAATACAGGATTTAACATCAGGACACTGACATTCTTCTTTTTCATTTCATTCCTCTCCTTTTTTTCTTTTTAACTTATCTGGAAATGGATTTTTCTGTATAGTCCTAGCAATTCTGGGCCTTCTTGTGCAGTTCAGTCCTGAATTCAAATCTACTGGATTTTATCACCAAATCCTGAGATTAAACCCCTTTCTAAGCAGACATCAACATTTTTTTTTTAATTTTCTGTCTCACAATACTTCTTTAGAAGATGTCCTCATCACAGTTCCCAAGTAATGCCTTCAGACACTTCTAACTTTCTGTAGCAACCTTACCATATAGAGCCTATGTAAGGCATCCTGTTGGGTAGCATTCTGTCTTAAGCTGTCCACATCCAAAGAGTTTGTATTCTTCACAGTGGCCTGTGAGGTTAGTATGATAAATCTGGGATGAGCTGTCAGGTGAAGAATTATTCACCACTGCAGCCACAAAGCTTGCAGTTTCCACTGCTCCTGATCATGATGGTGCAGAAGGTTTCTTTGATTTTCATAGACACTGGCTTCTTATTCCCAAATCTTGGTAGTGGTACTCTATTCTGCCTGTCTGTGTAAACAATTAGACATGAACCATGTCTTAGTATACTGGTTGAATCTTGAGAAGTTTGTTGTTCTGTTCTGCTGGATAGCCTGTTACTGGGGAAATCCGGCCATCAAGATTATTCTTAGCCTGGAAGGTACAGAGTCAGGGTCAGAGGAAGTGTGAAGTCTGGGTAAGGACTAGTTATAAATCCAGATATTCCCTATGTATAAGAACCATAATTGTCAACATTTCTCATTTAAAAAAAAAAACACTTGAGGTTTATATGTGTTATTCTCAAATGACAGCTGTAAGTTTTTTCCACTTAAACACACCCCTCAATATACAAGAACAGATATCTACAGGGTCCTTTATAAACTATTCACAGTTGTGCATCCCCATGGTCTCTGGTCTGTTTCCATTGTGAAAGGACATATGTTGAGAGAGATTTGTTTACCTTTGCTCTAATGATGTCCCTGGTCGTAATGTCTCAGTATTCATCCTGGTGTGAATACTGTGGAAATCGAAAATGTTAAAGGAACCGTGAAGCAAAAATGTTAATTGGTGTGAAAGAGTTAATGGGAACAGCCTTTAGTTTCCACTGACTGAAACTAAAATATTCATTACCTGTTATATTTCACAAAAACAGAATTATTGCTCATTTGTTCAAAGTGGACAGCCAGGTACAAATGAAATGACTTTTATCCACTGGGCTGTTTTTTTTTCAAAGCCTTGGAATGGCTCAACAAAGGAGTGCCTGAGAGCACCTGAATGTTCAGATAAAGTTTACTGAGGTCTCCTTGGCCTGAGAGTGCCTGTCCAGCTGCACTTTTGAACAAGAGGAATGGGTGGGACATTCTTTGATAGAAACAGCAGGAGCTTGGTTGCCAGTCAGAAAATTATTGAAGAACAGCAGCAGGCTGTAGTGTTTGAGATTGTCAGACACCCTGTGAAAATTGCAAAACCCAAATTAACTTGGAGCTAAAAAGTTAGAGATCTGATTAAGAGGTAAAATCTTGGATGTTGTAGTGAAGAGCAAAAACTTATAATTTTGGGTCTTATAGCATTTTGGTATGTAAGTTCAAGAAATACAGGGCTGAAGAATAGACCAAGGCGGGTCCAGGCACAGCCAAACCCACCCTGTAGCTAAGAATGTCCAGCCATAAAAGATAAAAAAGAGAATGCAGGAACTAGCCACTGCTATCAGGGCAGACCAAATGGCCATCTGGCAGGATGGCACCTCCCTATAGATCCCCATAAATCATACATTGACCAGGTGTCCTGCTGACCTCGAGAAGTCCCAAGCCCTTGTGCCATTCTACACCTTAGCATGCACATATTACCCTGTTAATTTGTAATCATCCCGCCAACATTTAAATAAGCCTATCATGTGTAATGGCCCAAATTCTTTTGGCTCCCCTGTTTTTGGTTTGTGGTTTTTGCCTTTATATGCCTGTAAAAAGTTTGGGCCGGGGTTGAACTTCCCTGCCCCCTGCGCAGTGCATGAGATTCGACCCAGCATGCTGGCTTGGGCGCTCCTTTTTTGTTTGTGTGTTTGTGTGAGATTAAAGCTTGTATAGTTACAGCGAGTTCCGCCTCAGTGTCCTACTGGGTGCGCACCTCCCTGAAGAGGAACTCACTGAAGGGGTCTTTCATGTGGTGCATTGGCTGGGAGATGCGTGACCACCCAGGGGTCCTAGACCCACTTGGAGGTAAGGCCCTCTATCTTGTCTTGGTTTTGTCTCTATATTCTGTCTGAAAATCTTGTGAGATCACAGTTTCAGTTTTGCAAACTCTCTTATGAGACAGTGCTTCGAAGGGAGAGCAAAGTGGATAAGGACAGATGTGTCTAGGTGTCCACCATTTGTTCGCCCTGGGAGACTTTCAGGTAAGTCAGGGGGAGGGCCAGGGATGCCTAGTGAACCTCCTCGGGAAAAGTCAGGGATAAATTTTCTCCTTGACGATCTGTTTCTGAGACCTGATACTAGGCCGTCTGATTCTTTTCAGGAACTCTGGTTGACACAGAGTAGGCAACCGGTTTTGCTTTTGAGTCTTGTAGCCTTTGTAATTGTTTTTAACATGTGTGTGACAGAGCTTAACATGGGAAAGACTGTGACGACCCCACTAACACTTACTCAGAACCATTGAACAGACGTTATGACTAGGGCCAACAATCTTTTCTTTGATGTCAAGAAGGGACCTTGGCAAACTTTTTGCTCCTCTAAATGGCCAGCTTTTGGTGTGGGCTGGCCTTCGCAGGGAAATTTTAGCTTGCCTGTTATTCTAGGTGTCAAGTTATTTTTCAGACTGCAGGAGGGCATCCTGATCCGGTACCTTATATAATTGTGTGGCAGGATCTGGTACAAAATCTGCCACCCTGACTGGGTTCCTGGACTTCCGGAGCAGAGGCAGCGATGGTGGCAGTAGCCATGAAACCGAAAATGATGCATGCGGGTCTGCCAGAGCACGTTCCATTGGCCCCCCTGAGGATCTATCCTGAAATTGATGATGCCTTTTTCATTGACTCCTTCCCACCCCCTTACCCCCAAAGAACTTCTAATCCTGATCCCTCACAACTGCCCACCCCAGCAGACCCCAGGGTGGCCTCTGTGACAGGACCGTTGGGAGGGACTCCTAGCTGCAAAGGCCATAGTTCAGAGGGAAGTGAATCTAAACCAGATCCACTGTTGCTTTGCCTTTAAGAGCTTATGTAGGAGGACCTTCCCATGCCCCGGGGCAGTTAGTCCCATTGCAGTACTGGCCATTTTCATTGATAGATATGTTGGCAGATATGTATAACAGATATGTATAACTAATCACTCCTCTTTCTCATAGAATCCCTCAGGCTTAACAGGACTCCTTGAGTTCCTAATGTTCTCCTACCAGCCCACTTGGGATGACTGCCAGCAAGTTTTGCAGGTCCCCTTTAGAACTGAAGAGAGAGAGAGGATCCTGCTAGAAGCCAGATAAAAACGTCCCAGGACCAGATGGGACCCCCACTAATCTCCCCAACCTTATAAATGCAGCTTTCCCCTTGGCCCGTTCTGCCTGAGAGTTCAATACTGTGAAAGATAGGGAGAGTCTCACAGTCTACTGATGGACTCTAGTGGCAGGGATAGAGCGGGCTGCAGGGTTACCCACCAATTTGGCCAAGGTAAGAGAAGTCCTTCAGGGTTCAATGGAGCTGCCCTCCGTTTTCTTAGCACGACTAATGGAGTCTTATAGGAGATAGCCCCATTTGATCCCTCTTAGGAGGGACAGCAGGCAGCTGTAGCCATAGCTTTTATTGGTCAGTCTGCCTCTGATATTAAGAGAAAGTTACAGAGGTTAGAGGGTCTCCAAGATTATACTCTGCAAGATTTAGTAAAAGAAGCTGAGAAAGTATACCACAAGAGAGAGACTGAGGAAGAAAAGCAAAAGAGAGAAGAGAAAGAGGTAGAGGAAAGAGAAATCCGGCATGAACGCCAGCAGGATAGGAACTTGACTAAGATTTTGGCCGCAGTGGTAGGTGGAGAAAGTTCAGAGAAGGGTCAGTCAGGGAACCTGCGCAACAGGACAAGAAGACCCCCAGGAGAACAGAGACCTCCACTTGAGAAAGACCAATGCACATACTGCAAGAAAAAAGAATATTGGGCCAGAGACTGCCCAAAGAAGAAGCAGAGGGGCCCCAAAGTATCTGCCCTTGAAGAAGACAAGGGAAGTCGGGGCTCGGTCCCCCTCCCCAAGCCTAGGGTAACTCACTCTGTGGAGGGGACCCCCGTTAATTTTCTAATAGACACAGGAGCTGAATATTCAGTCTTGACTGAACCTTTAGGACAATTAGGATCAAAGAAGATTTTAGTTATGGGAGCCACTGGTAGCAAGCTTTATCCCTGGACAACCAAAAGGATTTTAGACATAGGAAAAAATAAAGTGACACATTCTTTTCTTGTGATACCTGAGTGCCCAGCACCCCTGCTAGGCTGGGAACTTTGGAAAAAATTGAAAGCACAAGTCCAGTTTACTTCTGACGGACCTGAGGTATCATGGAAGAAGAATCCAGTGGCATGCTTAGTTTTAAATTTAGAAGAAGAATATCACCTCCACGAACAGAAATCTGAGACTTTACCCTTAAAAGAATGATTGACAGGTTTTCCAGAGGTTTGGGCAGAGCAGGCTGGGATGGAATTAGCTAGGCAAGTGCCACCCAACATAGTCGAGCTAAAAATGGCTGCCAAACCCGTTTCAGTCAGGCAATACCCCATGAGTCAAGGGGCTAAAAACAGCATTCGACCACATATCCAGAGACTGTTATAACAGGGTATATTGGTCCCATGCCAGTCCAATTGGAATACCCCCTTCCTGCCAGTGTGTAAACATGGGACAAATGACTATCTGCCTGTCCAGGACTTAAGAAATGTCAATAAGCGGGTACAGGACATTCACTCAACTGTGCCCAACCCTCACAACTTGCTGAGTTCCTTACCACCTGAACGGTCCTGGTACACTGTCCTGGATTTGAAAGATGCCTTTTTCTGTCTCAGATTACACCTGAGCAGTCAACTTCTGTGTGCTTTTGAGTGGCGAGTCCCTGAAGGAGGATATACGGGTCAGCTAATCTTGACTAGGCTGCCACAGAGGTTCAAAAATTCACCCACTTTTTTTGATGAAGTGGTCCACCACAACCTTATGCCCTTTAGGGAACAGAACCTCCAAATTTCTCTCCTATAGTATGGAGATGATTTAATCCTTTCAGCTTCAACCCAGGAACTGTGCCTTGACAGGATCAAGAAGCTTCTAAATGAAAAAAGTGAATTGGTGTACCAATAAGAAAGCTCAGCTATGCCATATGGACTTGACCTACCTAGGATACTCCCTCCGAGAAGGAAAGCAGTGGTTCACCGAAGCTCGAAAGAAGACTGTGATGCAGATCCCAACCCCCACCACTCTGTGACAAGCACGTGAGTTTCTGGGAACGGCAGGCTTTTGTAGACTCTGAATACCAGGGTCCACAATGTTGGCGGCACCTCTGTGCCCACTCACTAAAGAAAAAGTCCCGTTCACCTGCACAGAGGAACACCAAAAAGCCTTTAACAGCATAAAGGCTGCTCTGCTTGCAGCCCAGGCTTTGGCCCTGCCAGATTTGACTAAGCCTTTCACCATATACGTTGATGAGCCAGCTGGAGTAGCCAGCAGAGTCCTGACTCAGACTCTGGGGCCGTGGAAGAGGCCAGTGGCCTACCTGTCTAAAAAATTGGACCCAGTTGCCAGTGAATGGCCCTCCTGCCTAAAAGCCATCGCTGCAGTAGCCCTACTTGTTAAAGATACTGGAAAGCTTACTCTAGGTCAGCATGTGAGTGTAATCACTCCCCATGCGTTAAAGAGTATTGTATGACAGCCCCCTGACCATTGGATGACAAATGCCCGGATGACCCACTACCAGAGCCTGTTGCTAAATGACCGAGTGACTTTTGCCCTACCTGCCATCCACAATCCTACCACCCTCCTCCCCAAGACGGATGCCTCTACCTGGGTACACCAATGTGCTGATATCCTGGATGAAGAAACTGGATCGAGAAAGGATCTGACTGACCAAACTTGGCCAGGTGTGCCTGACAGGTACACAGATGCTAGCAGCTTTGTGGTGGAGGGAAAATAAAGAGCAGGAGAGGCAGTGGTTGACAGAAAACATGTAATTTGGGCAAGTTAACTTCCAGAAGGAACTTCGGCTCAGAAGGCTGAGCTCCTGACGCTAACTAAAGCTCTGCGGCTGGCAGAAGGTAAGGCAATCAATATTTACACTGACAGCCACTATGCTTTTGCCACAGCTCACATTCATGGGGCCATCTATAGACAAAGGGGGCTACTTACTTCGGCAGGCAAGGAAATCAAAATAAAGAAGAAATCTTGGCCCTCCTAGAGGCTATACACATGCCCAAGAAACTGGCCATCATCCTCTGCCTTGGCCATCAAAAGGAGCAAGGTGCTGTAGCCCAGGGAAATCAGATGGCAGGTTGGGTGGCCAAACAGGTGGTACAAGGCATCCCTGCGCTGCCTGTAGAGAGTATAGAAGAACCAAAAGGGACCCCAGAGATCAGTTTTGAATACACCTCCAAAGATTATGAGATGATTGAAGATCTTGAAGAACAAGGGAAGTCCAAAGGATTTAGCTACCATGGGATAGCAAGAACAAAAGAAGGAAAAATTATTTTGCCCTATAGAGAAGGAAAGGCATATGTAAAACGCATCCATCCCTTGACACATCAGGGAGCAAAGAAATTGTGTGATTTAATCCAGTCCTCAAACTATTATGTGCTCAGGCTACTAGACGAACAAGTAACTAAATCCTGCTAGTGTGTTGCCTAATTAATGCTGCAGGCCCCTTTAATGAACAAGGAAAACGACAACTGGGGGATAGACCTGGAGTTTACTGGGAAGTAGACTTCACTGAGATCAAACCAGGAAAATATGGTAATAAATAGTTACTAGTTTTCATAGACACTTTCTCAGGATGGGTAGAAGCCTTCCCCACCAAGTCTGAAACTGCTCAGGTGGTGACCAAGAAGATCGTTGAAGAGATCCTACCCTGGTTTGGGATCCCCAGTGTAATATGCTTGGAAAATGGGCCTGCATTTGTTGCCCAGGTAAGTCAGGAATTAGCCACACATTTGGGGAACAATTGGAAGTTATATTGTGCTTATAAACCCCAGAGATCAGTAGAGGTAGAAGGAATGAACAGGACTCTAAAAGAAACCCTAACTAAATTAGCTTTTGAGACCAGTGGTAAAGACTGGGTGACCCTCCTTCCCTTTGTGCTCCTTAGGGCCCGAAACACACCTGGGTGTTTCGGCATTACTCCTTATGAAATTCTACATGGGGGACCACCCCCCTTGACCGAGTCTGATGAGATATTGAATTCCAGTGCTGACTCTTCCTCACCCTCTTCTCTGTTTACCCATTTAAAGGCCTTAGAATTTGTCAGAACACAGATCTGGGACCAGATTAAAGAAGTATACACACCAGGGAGCAGTGCAGTGCCCCACAGGTTCCAGGTCGGGGACTCAGTTCTGGTCTGACAACATCGAGCTGGCATGCTTGAGCCACGGTGGAAGGGACCTTATCTAGTGCTGCTGACCAGCGCCAAGGTCGCAAAGGTAGACAGGATCGCTGCCTGGATCTACGCATCCCACATAAAAAAAAGGCACCCAACCAGGATGAAGACGACCTCAGAGAAAATTGGACAGTGGCCGCTACTGATAATTCTCTTAAACTGTGCCTTCGCTGTACACCAACCTTGGGTAATAATCCTCACACTCTTATGACCCTGACATGGGAGGCCATCTCTCAAGCTGGAGATACTGTATGGAGTACTTCAAAGGCCCCCCCCTTATACATGGTGTCCCCCTCTGTTTCCTGAAATCTGTGCCCTGATAGATGGATTAGATGCCTGGGATATCCTTGAAGAGTCACATGAAACGGTGCTCCAAGATGAGGTAATCTATCACAAGCAGCCATATCACCAGGTGTTAAGTTCCCAAGGAAAGTACATTGCAGATATACCAGGCTGTAGTAGCAGGTCTCAACAGAGGAGACTTTGTCAGGAGCCCTTTTATGTCTGTCCCAGGGATAGGGCAAATAAAAAAGAGGCTCGCTGGTGTGGGGGAATAGAGGGCATCTTCTGTAGTCAGTGGAGATGTGAAACCACTGGTACCACTCATTGGGACCCTTCCTCTAGCTTGATATTATTATAGTATCCAGATGAAATAAGGGCCATGATTCCTTAAACATCACTTTTACTCAAAAAGCAAAAGAGACAAAAAAGATTGGATAAGGGGAAGACTGTGGGGCCTAACATTTTATGTGACAGGGACAGGCCCTGGATTCACATTTAAGATTCGGCTAAAGATGAAGTGTCCCCCAACCCAGGCAGTAGGACCTACCCCCGTTCTTGTTAAAAAACCTCCAATGCCCCTTCCCAGACCTACTTTTCCCGGACCTACCCTAGTTGTTCCAGCTATTCCAACAGAAGTCTATACCCCTTCCTCAGACCTGAAACTTACATTGCCCCTACTCCCCCAGATACTGAAAACCGTCTGTTTAGTCTGGTACAGGGGGCTTTTTGGTACACAATTGTACCAATCCCAACATCACTAAGTCTTGTTGGCTGTGTTATGCCTCCAATCCTTCATATTATGAGGGAGTTGCTCAAGTCAAGACAAACAATAAGGCTGAGGACAATTCTCAGTGTCCTTGGGGAGAAAACAGAAAACTAACATTAGCAGCTGTCTCGGGAAATGGACTTTGCCTGGAACAAGTCCCACATGACAAATGGTAACTCTGTAATCAGACTCATCATCACCAGTCTTCCAATAATAGAGGTCAGTACTTAGTCCCTCCCTTAGTCACAGTATGGGCTTGCAACACTGGACTCACTCCCTGTGTATTTACATCTGTTTTTAATACTTCTAAAGATTATTGTCGTTTAGTTCAGAGTGTTCCTAGGCTTCTGTATCATGATGACAGTTTTTTGTCAATGGATTCAACCACTGGACCCGGTATAAAAGGGAACCCATTACCATGACCTTAGCAGTGCTTTTGGGTCTAGGAACAGCAGCTGGGGTCGGCAAAGGCACAACTGCCTTGATACAGACCCCCCACTATTTTCATGAATTGCACAACCGCTATGGATGCAGACCTAGGAGCACTAGAGCAGTCCATCACCAAACTTGAAGAATCTTTGACCTCGCTACAGAACAGGAGGGGGCTAGATCTACTTTTTCTCAAAGAAGGTGGACTCTGTGCCGCACTAAAAGAAGAGTGTTGTTTTTATGTAGACCATTCTGTTCTTATCAGGGACTCCATGGCTAAGCTCAGAGAAAGGTTAGAAAAATGAAGCAAAGAAAGAGAAGCGTATTAAGGATGGTATGAAAATTGGTTTAACAGGTCTCCCTGTTTTACGACACTGATTCCACCCTGGCAGGCCCTCTGATTATTTTTTCCTCCTGCTTTCTTTTGGGCCATGTATTTTAAATAAGCTGGTTGCTTTTGTTAAAGATAAAATAAACACCATACAAGTCATGGTCCTCAGACAGCAATATCAACAAGAAGAAAGGTCGTTCTAAGATTAGAGCTATCCACTAAAAGAAGTGGGAAATGAACAGCAAAAACTTATAATTTTGGGTCTTATAGCATTGTGGTATGTAAGTTCAAGAAATTCAGGGCTGAAGAATAGACCCAGGCGGGTCCAGGCACAGCCATACTCACCCTGTAGCTAAGAATTTCCGGCCATAAAAGATTAAAAAGAGAATGCAGGAACTAGCCACTGCTATCAGGGCGGACCAAATGGCCATCTGGCAGGATGGCACCTCCCTATAGACCCCATAAATCATACATTGACCAGGTGTCCTGCTGACCTCGAGAAGTCCCAAGCCCTTGTGTCTTTCTCCATTTTAGCAGGTACATATTACCCTGCTAATTTGTAATCATCCTGCCGCCATTTAAATAAGCCAATTATGTGTAATGGCGCAAATTCTTTTGGCTCCCCTGTTTTTGGTTTGTGGTTTTTGCCTTTATAAGCCTGTAAAAAGTTTGGGCTGGGGTTGAACTCCCCTGCCCCCTGCGCAGTGCATGAGTTTCGTCCTCAGCATTCTGGCTTGAGCGAACCTTTGTTGTTTGTGTGTTTGTACGCCATTAAAGCCTTGTATAATTACAGTGAGTTCGGTCTCAGTGTCCTACTGGGTGCGCGCTTGCCCGAGAAGGGACTCCCCACGGGGGTCTTTCAGTAGGTTTTCTGAATAAGTTTGTATTACATGGCAAAAAAAAAAAGATTTATTATATTCATTTCCTTCCTTCTCATGGTGTTTAAGGCATATATAATGCAATTGAATACTGCACATTCGGATTATTAACAGTTTTATACCAAGTTCCAAATTTAACATACCACGAAATGAGAAAGCGTACAATATATATTCCAATCATGAATAAGCAAATGAATGTAGGGAAATAGTTTTCAGGTACTAAGATACATAGCTATTAAGACATGATCAGAACAATTTAGATCAGAGGATATTAGCCTAAGCCCTATGACTTAAATTTCCCCTTGGCTGTATACTCAGAGCTCTGTGTCCTGTCTGTTGCTGATTGGAACAATGCTTTGTTTTTCAGTAGCTTCCTGCATGAATTTAACATGGTCATACACTATAGACCGTCTTAGCAGGAATCAACTTAATGTGGATCTAGGAATCTGTTACCTGTAGAGAAGGGCCTCTCTGTTAAGAATGATCAGTGAGCATTGTACCTCATTGTTTCTACAGAGGATCCTAAAGGGTGCATAACCTGCTGTGAAAAAGATCTAGGCCCTCTAATCCATGACACAAGCCTAGTTTCCATTTGTTCAGTTATGTCAGATTTTGTACTAATATATTCAGGCAAAGTAATTACTGTTATATATCTGTTCTATCCAAGATTTTAATACTATTGGTTGCTATTTTGCATTGAATCCTAGAGCTGATGAACCAAGTAAAGAACACTGGGAAATCACCTAGAAAAAAGAGATAAAGTGTGTGATGGTTACACCTTGTAATGGCAATGACTCTTTGAATTAAGAGGCCTTAAAAAGAAATGAAATAGAAACTTGAGTTTCTCAGTAATGTGAGTCACTCTGGTATCAGGTCTCTTTAGCCTGAGGATACAAGAGAAGACTCTAACCAACATCATTGACAGTCTTGGTCTTAGGTCATCATGATATCCCTTTCTATGATCCCAAGTGTATCACAATATAATAAGTAGACCCACCAAAGGCAATAAAGTAAAGACAGCACTAATCACTGAGTCCTAGGCATGCTAAATGCTAGGCAGTCACTCTGTCACCTGAGCTATGTACAGACTCTGTTCCCAATATTCACAGATTTAAGTTTTTTCCAATGAAGCTTAGAAGCTGCTTTCGAAGGAAGATGTGTTCTATGACTATGTCCTAGCACAGTCTGCTGGAAATGGCACCTCAGTTTCTGGTCAGTACTAGGAGAGCAACAGCAGGGAGGTAAAAGCTATTCACTATTGCGTCCCGCTCGACCGGCAAGAAAGATACAACAAACTAGAATCTTCCACAGCAAGAGCTTTATTGCTTGCTTATCAGGAAGATCCCGAACCGGGAAAATGGCGCTGCTTTTATAACCTGCAGCGTGACATTTCAGCACCTGATATGGCATGACAGCTCCTGATTCATTGCTTGCCCATCACCTGACTATTTCACCCCGAGAATGGGAGTGACTAGGAGTGAATTCACTCTCGCACCTTCGTACAAGGCTTCTTTACTAGTTAGCCACAGCGGAGGCCCGCGCCATCTTATAATGGCGATTGCTCGCGGCACACACGGCTCTCCTCAGAGATTACTGGTGGCATGCACGAGATTGCTCGCAGTACGTACCTGCTCTCCACATCTTCCCCTTTTTATTTTATTAAAACTTGAGGCTGGTCTAGGCCTGTGTAACTTTGCCCATCCACTGTGGCTCCTGTCTTAGGTCATTCCTTCAATGTCACAGCCTTTCCTGTCATAGGGTAACCATATCGCCACCGGGCCCCGTGTCTTAGGTTGATCTGTGCATGAGGAAAGTTGCCCGTCCCTGGATACCACAGTGCTATGTGACATTAACTACTAAATAAACTAGGGCGAACTCTATAAAAGAGGACAGCCACCAATGTCAATTAATTTTTGAGCATAAATAGCCAGATTTCAGGGAAGGCCCCTTGCTTGATGGCAGCAAGTGCTTGGGTTATCAAAACCTTGTCACGTGTTTGTTGGGTTCTGAGCTTGCAAACCAACCAGAGCATGACCACAAGTCCACAGCAGGTGGCAACGCCAAATAAACCTACCCCCACCCATTCCTTAAAATAAGAAAAGGCAGATGAAATCCAGGAGGAGAGGACCTCTGTCAATGACAGGTCCACTCGTGTTGAGTTGATCTTTAGAACGGCCGCTCTAAGGACCTCAAGGGTCTCATCGAATCTTTCAGACCAGTTTCCTGCAAGATATAAAGAAACCTGTCTAGACAAATTAGCTGCATAAGTAAAATTTCATATTGGACACTGGTAATGCACAGAGCTTCCAGTTTTCTTTCACAACCCAACTGGGCCATCTGGTATAGAACACCTATCTGTTCTTCCGCCAGGTCAAGGTACTGATTCAAAGTCATCAGCCCTCCCTTTAACTTGGTACTAGCAGAAGTTTGGACAGTGATGACATCAGCCAGATCTGCTGAAAGCTGATTTAATTTTGTGCCTGATTGAACCGCACTAAACATAGCATACCCTGCAGCTGTAGCAGCAGCTGCACTGGCTGAAATTGCTATGATCACGGCAGCAGTAATGCCAAAATCTCTCTTTTTTCAAAACATAGATAAGATGGAGGGTGTATCCACCAGAACAGGGATCCAACGTGGGATCCGTGCCACCATGGCACGGGTGTTCTTTGTTACATCCCAACATTGAGAAATCCAACAATTATCATTGGAACAGATTTCAAATGAATCATTTGAAAGAATAAACAAGAAAGCGGGGTAAACACAGACTGTGGTAGATGGATAATTAATCTGGTTTACCAAAGTTTTATTAAACCCAGTGATCTCTGCACTGGTATTACTATATCCATAAGAGTCCAGGGAGGCATCATGTATTCCCCAATACTGAGCAAATCTTGAGATGCCAGTAAAAGAAGCCTTTCCAACTGCTCCTCCCTGGATAAAGATCAAAGGATTGAGTTCTGTACAACTGCCATTGACTCCACAAAGCTCCCACTTGTGAAAGGGATGCATTCTAATGTCCTGTATGAAAAGTCCCTTTTTCATAACAAATTCCTTCTCTGGGTTATCTATCATGTTGGGAGAAAAGGAAAAGGTTTTACTCTGATCTGCCCAATGAGTGATGGAGGATTGACAATCAGACCAAGGCAGGATCAGCCCTTCATCTTCCAAACTACAATGAGGGGCTATTTTTGGTTGGTGTGGACGTTTTTTGTCTGAAAAGTTAGGTGGTAGAAATGTACCATTAACCCAATTTACCTCGTGCCAAAAGGTCCGATTTGTAAAGGTTATCTCTACATTGGAAGTATCTTGGGTTGTGCTCATGCAACCTCCTCTATGCTCATTAAACTTCCCCAAAGCTCGGGCTGTGAGGTTGATACAATTTCCTGGTCCATTAATTCGAAAACATAAAGAACCCTGTTCTAGTAAAGTGCGATTTTCTCCTAATGGTGCTCAGGTTGGGATCATAGGGTAAATATGGCAAATCCACTGTTTTATCAGTAGTAAAGAATTTTGGAAAAACTATAGCATCATAGCGAACTGGCATTGGTTTAGGGAAAGTTGAGAGAATAGCCCATCTCTGCTGGCCCATTATACTAGGAACCTGAGACAAGTTCAGCATTGTCAGGATCAGGAACAGTCCTCGGGAGGTCAGCATCTTCTGCACCATCCTTGATGAATATCCTGGGGATGAGTCATTCCGACAGCCAAAATGGGTTGTCTTCACTCTGTGAAAAAACACAAACAGCTCCCCGGGATCTGATTAAGATAGGATCCGGGCCTTTCCAGAGACTAGTTAAAACATCCTTCCGTTTGACCATTTCTTTTGGTCTATCAGGGTCTGAGTTATGTCGCTCAGCTGCAGAGTGTCCCTGCTCGTCGAGATTCAAAAAATTAAGTGTAAAGAGTGCCATAGATACTGCTACTCTTGGCACTGAGGGCAGAGTCTCATCAACTCCCCCTTTCTGTTTTATAAGATTTGAGTTTGCGGTGGGCACATTCCACAATGCCTTGTCCTTGAGTATTATAAGGAAGGCCAGTCAAATGAGTGACATCCATTTGATGACAAAATTGTTGAAATTAAGTAGATTTATATGCTGGCCCATTATCCGTTTTTAGAATTGTGGGCTTGCCCCACACACTCCACGCTTCTAGGCAGTGCTGTATAACATGAGAGGCTTTTTCACCTGTTAAAGGTGTGGCAAATATTACACCAGAGCAGGTGTCAATAGAAACATGTAAATATTGATTTCTCCCAAAGGAGGAAATATGACTGACATCCATTTGCCAGACCTGTAATGTCCTGACGCCACGAGGATTTACCCCTACATGAGGAGTAGGTAAAAATTGACAACAGTTTTGACATTGGGTGACAATGTCACGAGATTCTTTCCTGGTTAAATTAAAACGGTGGTGGAATGTCTCAGGTGTCACATGAAAGCATTCATGAAATTCTCATGCAGCCTCTGCCTGTGAGGACAAAGCAGCAGCCACGATTCTAGTGGCTTTGTCTGCTAAGTCATTTCCATGAGACATGAGGCCAGGAAGGCCAGAATGACCTCAAACATGAGTAATATAGACAAGATGTCTTCTGTATAACAAGGCTGACTGAATCTTTTGAAAAATGTGAGCAAGCTTACTAGTTGGTTTAATTAAGCCTGCAACTTCAAGCATATTAACTGCATTGAACACATATAAGGAATCAGATACAATATTGAGCGGTCCCAGGAAAGTTTCAAGGACTTCTAGAACTACCAAACACTCTACAACATGGGGTGATGAATCATTATATTGTTTAGATGTTACTTGGCCATTTACTACATATGCACCTATACCAGATTTGGATCCATCTGTATACACTACTACCCCATCCGGAAGTGGGTGTTTGACTGTTATTATTGGAAACACTATAGCTTGGCTTAAGGCAAATTGTAAAATTGTATGTTTTGGATAATGGTTATCAATTTGTCCTGAATAGGAGGCAACCAAGACTGCCCAATCATTGGTTGTTGCTGCCAGGGTTTGAACTTGAGCAGAAGTATAAGGTACACTTACTATATAAGGTTCTTACCCGAAATAAGTAATGGCTGCTTTTATCCCCCTAAGTGCAAGTTGAGCAACTGCATTAGGATACCACTCAATGATTTTTGCAGGGGAAGCATTAGGATGGACCCACAACAAGGGCCCATTTTGCCATAAGACCACTGTTGGTAACTGTGCAGTTTTTAATATGCACAATTCAAATGACTTTGACTCGTCAATGCGTTGTAATTGAGCATCTTGTAGGGCCTTTTCTACAATTTGTAAAGCTTGACATGCAGCTGGGGTAAGTGCTCTGTGGGAGGAGATATGGGTATCTCCCTCTAATATGTCAAATAAGGGCTTTAATTCTGCTGATGGAATTTTCAAAAAGGGTCTCAGCCAATTAATATCTCCTAACAATTTTTGAAAATCATTCAAGGTATGTAGTTGATCTTTGCGAATCTCTAATTTTTGAGGAACAATTTTGTCAGGATAAATAAGTGACCCTAGGAAGGCTCCCATTCGAGCAACTTGCACCTTTTCGGTGGCCACCTGCAATCCCCATTGCCCTAACGTTTTTATTAATATAAGGTATGCATCTTGCAATAACTCTGAATTTTTATGGCAAATCAAAATGTCATCCATATAAATTATCACCTGTAATGATGGAAAATGTTCTCTAACTGACTTAAGTGCCAATTGTACATACAGTTGACACATGGTGGGGCTATTCGCCATCCCCTGAGGTAGGACCTTCCATTGGTATTTTTGATCTGGCTCTAAGTAATTAATGGCTGGGATCGTAAATGCAAATCTTTGCCTATCTTGAGGGCATAAAGGTATAGAGAAAAAGCAATTTTTAATGTCTAGGATTATAATTTCCCAATTTTTGGGTAAGGCAGAAAGTAATGGTAGCCCTTGCTGAACTGGTCCAAACAGATGCATTTGCGCATTAATTGCTCTAAGATCATGTAATAAGCGCCATTTGCCAGATTTTTTCTTAATTACGAAAATAGGTGTATTCCAGGGTGAGTTAGAAGGCTCTAAATGCCCCAAGTGTAGCT
Source organism: Mus musculus (assembly GCF_000001635.26). Taxonomy (NCBI): domain Eukaryota; kingdom Metazoa; phylum Chordata; class Mammalia; order Rodentia; family Muridae; genus Mus; species Mus musculus. Next base: position 78,379,592 of record NC_000087.7, on the reverse strand, counting down.
GTTCAGAAATTAGTTTTGTGGCTGCTTCTAATTTTTCAGAGGAGAGAGGCCATTGGGGAACCCATACAACTTCCTCTGTAAGCCATGGTATGGGCATGGAACCCTCAACAGCTGTCTCTAGAAAAAATCCAAACCTTGTCTCCCATTATTACCTTTTTGAGGGATAGGTTCAAGTTTACCCTGCTCTCCTTTTCCTAATCCCCTTCCTTCTTTATAGCATATTTTCTTAATCATTCGAACAGCTTGTGGCGAGCATGCATTAGTTAAGGTCAGTCCTAGTGCCTGTAAGATGTCTTTCCCCCAGAGATTTACTGGGAGTGGTAAGACATAAGGAGTGAATCATCCCATTTGACCTTCAGGCGCTGTCCAGCTCAAAGAACGGGAACTAATAGTGGGACAGGACTGATAACCGAAACCTTGCAAAGAATGTGATGACTGAATAACTGGCCAAGTTTTCGGCCACCAGTGAGAAGAAATAATACTTTTGTCTGCTGCTGTGTCTAAAATCCCCTTAAATTGTTTCCCTTCTATAACTAACTCTAAAGAAGGCCTGGAATCTAAAGGCATTATTAAATAGGCCGAATCATTTCAAGTAGAACCAATCACTCTGGTAGCTTGAGGGACACCAGAAGAGGGAAAACAGCCATGTAGGCTTGGCTGAATTACTAACTGAGCTATTCTATCTCCTTGTGAAATAGAAACGACACCCTGAGGACAGGAACAGAGAACTTGAAGTCCCCCTTCATAATCTTGACCTACATCTCCAGGGTGAACAATAAGACCTTGTAGTGAAAGGGAAGCCCTGCCCAATATTAGGCCGACACTCCCAGATGGCAGAGGTCCTTTATAGTCAGTAGGAATAGGCTGCTCTCCCATTTGAGGGATCAGCATGAATTGGGTGGTGGTACGGAGGTCCAATCCAGCTGAGCCTTCTGTTGCCCTGCGGACTGTGGGGTCCACCTTTCGCCTGTCGTGGTCCCGTATGTTTTCGGGCCCTAAGACCTGAGGGCCCTGTACTGGTTTTTTGAAATGGTGTCATTATCTACTGCTTGAGGGAATCCTGGCTGCAGGAGCCTGCCTCGAATGTCCCTGATTGAACGACAAGCGCTAGTCCAATGATATCATTTTCCACACTTAGTGCACAATCCTGGTGCTCTCCTTTTAACAAGGGCTCTACAGTCCTTTTTTAAGTGTCCCGGTTTGCCACGATTATAGCAGAGTTTGAGCTCAGCCATGTCAGGGCATTTTTGCACTTGTAGAATGGCAGCTGCTAAACCTGCATTAGTGAGTGGCCCACCAAGTTCACGGCAAACCTTCGACCAGTCCTGCAGTCCCTTGCTTTTTCCAGGTGTAATAGCTGCCCTGCATTCCTGGGTAGCCTGTTCATATATCAACTGTTCAATTAAAGGCATAGCTGCTTTTGTATCTCAAAATATTCTCCCTGCTGCCTCTGTCATTCTAGCCACAAAAATTGAGTATGACTCCTGGTAGACCTGAGTGATCTTGGTCAAATGCCCACTTGCCTCTCCCTTCTTAGAGAGTGCCTTACATGCCTTAACAGCGGCAGCTGAGATCTGGGCGTATGCTCCCCAATAATAATCTGTTTGGTTAGCAGCATGCTGTCCCTGACCTGTAAGCAATTCAAATGTCCATGTCCTTTGGTTTCCTTCCATGGTGGCATTGGCCCTTGCCTGCGTCTGACAGGAGTCCTGCCACAAAACTTTCCATTCAAGATACATCCCCATACTGGGGGCTGCAGCTTTTACTACAGTCTGGCAATCACCAGGAGTCATAGTGTGAGTTGCAAGCCTTTCAACTTTTGCTACAGTGAAATTAGCTCTGACTCCATAACACGGACTGCTTCTGCAAGCTCCTTAATCTGTATATATTCTACTGGAGCGTGAACACGCCCTCCCTCAGCTCTTTCAAAAACTGGAAATGCCTGTTGTATCTTCCTCTGTTCCTCTTTTGGTATAAATGAGTCTGAATGATACCTCTGCACATAAGGCTCAGAATGGTGCCTCTGCACATAAGGCAGAGGTGCACTAGAACCCTGAATTTGCATATCCGAAGACTGCGCAATGATTTGACATTTGTCTCTAGCTGCTTTCATGTTATTCTGTAACTGATTAACTCGTCTTTCATCTGACTGGTATCTTTCTCCCTCACAACCTGTCGCTTTCTTCTCTAAGTCTGTTTCCTCATAGGAGCTAAGTTCCTTATCTGATTCTGAGCTACTGACAGCTAGCTGCTTAAACTCATCTAGTGGTGGGTAGAGGCTTCTTTCCTTATGTGCCTCTCCAGCTCGATCTCCCTTCTTCTCTCCCTTTCCATCCGTTTTTCTAATCTCTCTCCAGGTATTTTCCCTGACATTCTCTTTTCCTCTGTCTCAAGGCTCATGGAAAGGCCTAAATTCTTCAGTGCACTTTGTTTCCTCTCTATTTTTACTCTCTCTCCCTGATCTACCTCTGATAGACTTTCTTGAATTTCGTCCAGAACTTTCTGCCCTGCTTCTACCATTTGCTGACAATCCTCATCTGTTAAACATGATTTCACCAATTTCATAGCAGCATAATCCCTGCTTTAAGTTTGCCTTTCTGCTGTTCCCTAACTAGATCTCCTTTCAGTTTGTCCCAAGAGGCGACAGTTAATGACAATGAGCAAGCATACCATGGTGCAACACGGTCTATCTCTCTGACAAATCCCTCTTAGGTCTTAGTGGCGATTTTTAGGCCACACTGCTTCAGGACTGAGCGTAAGCCCACTACTATAGAATGGGAGATTCCCATACTGCCGCTGTCCAGGCCTGACCGGGCCTGAAATTGGTTGCTGTCCAGGCGCTGTCCAGGCCTGACTGCGACTAAGAACCAGTCAACAGTTCCAGTGGTGGAAACAAAACGAAACCAAAAGGAAAAGTGTAATCGCCATGCAAACAATCAAAAGGGCTTCTAACTCTGGAGAAATTTCAAGATTGTACGTATCTTGTAGAGCCTTTTGTCCCACAGTTTTGATTCTGCCCCGTGAATGAGGGATCTTCCTTGCACCGGTGTGATGACAGTTCCCGGGTTTTGGCACCACTTATTGCGTCCAGCTCGACCAGCAAGAAAGATGCAACAAACCAGAATCTTCCTCAGCAAGAGCTTTATTGCTTGCTTCTCAGGAAGATCCCGATCCGGGAAAATGGCACTGCTTTTATAACCAGCAGTGTGACGTTTCAGCACCTGATATGGCATGACAGCTCCTGATTCATTGCTTGCCCATCACCCCACTATTACACCCCGAGAATGGGAGTGACTAGGAGTGAATTCACTCTCGCACCTGCGTACAAGGCTTGTTTACTAGTTAGGCACTGTGGAGGCCCGCACCATCTTATAATGGTGATTGCTCACGGCACACATGGCTCTTCTCAGAGATTACTGGCGGCACGCACGTAATTGCTTGCAGCACGTACCGGCTCTCCACAATTCACCACGATATCTGCAGTCCCTTCTATGAATAGTCTGTTGTAACCTGGAGAGTTCTGGTCATCCACTCTGATACCACTACTGTTGTAGCAACTTGAACTTCTCTTAAACCAGTCAGTCCCTTTCTATAGAGATGATTCATCCCTGAAGCATCTACATGGGAGAGAGAATGGGGAGCATAGAAATCAGAGAGAGGCAGAAGTAATCTAGACTTCAAGTTGAGAAAAGAAAAAGTGGTCCTGGGGAAAATACAGTGATTTCTGGGTAGAGAATATGGAGCATCCCAGTAAAGGTAGTTCTGAACTGGCTTGTTTATCTTGAAGGCAGACTTGGGCATTGTATAAAGCTCTCTTGTAAGATCTCATACACAAAATTTTGCTCAATGTCTGACTCAGAAGTAATATTTCAGCAGTATCTAGGATTCATGCTGGAAAAAACTGGAGAAAAGAAATCAGGATTTTTGTGGGCCAAGGTCCATGACATAAGGCTTCAGATATCTAAATTGGCAAAGCTCATGCAGCCAAGAGAAACCTTTACACAGACACCTAGAGTCTTGTGGCAATGAGCCAGGATCAAATTCACCATAACTATCCATATTTTAGCATTCCTTGTGCTATGATAATAAAGGACACAGCCTGAGTTCATATAAATCATTAGGTCTGCTTTTATTGGGTTCTAACTTCCTGGGGCCGGGCTCTAAAGCAGGACAAATCTTTCCTCTGATCAGCAGAAGATATAACATGACCTAGTCATGTCAGGCATGCATGCAGAGCTTAGAGAATGAGAACCCTGAAGGGGCATAGAACCTCAAGAGATCAAGAAATAAATTGACTTTTGTTTGGCATTTGCCTGTCAGAGAGAGAAGCACTTAAGGCAGGGTCATCTCTGCCTTTCATTGTTTCAGGACTCAACACTCTGCAACTTTGTTTCAATACCTTCTTTCTGTTAACCATTAGCTTGCCTTTAGCCTCCTAGACTCAGTGTTGCTGAGTGTGAAACAGAGTATACTCCTGACAGCCTCAGGAGCATGTAGATGTGTAAGTCACACACAAATACCAATTCAAATGTGTTGTGTCTGGCCAGCGGCTCACATGTCTGGGTTCTAATCTGGAAAGGAATCTTGGAAACCTGGAAGAGAACAGGGAGCTAGGCAGAGAAGAGAAAGATGTAGCTAAGGCAAAATTCTGAACAAAGCTCAATTTTACTATTTCTGAAACTCATTTATGAAGCAGGGGTAGGGACCTGATTCCCGCCAAATCATCTTGGAGTAAAGTTACAGGTGAACACGTGATGGGTCCAGAAATGCTAGTTGGAAAGCAGCAGCAGTGGGAGTGGCAGGGTTATAGAGCTGCAAGCTCTGCTGAGATGCTCTCTAATACTGAAACCTGAGCAGATCAGCTGAAAATGAAAGGAAGCTTGTTCAGGTATAAGACTAAAAATAAGGGTTCTGGGCATGGAGGAACAACACTTGTGAAATATCAATCTGATATATAAGGAAAAACAGAAATAGACTAGCAACAACCAGTCCCAGAGAATAGAGGGAGATAGCTTACGAGGTTAGTCAAGCACCATTTGCTCTTTGGAATGCCTAACTGCTCATCCATCCAATTTTGCTTGTAACCATCTCCTTACTAATCTACCAGCCAGATAATATGCAAAGCCTGAGGGACCTTCTAACATTCAGTCCTAAAAGGGAGGTCACCATCAAATCTCCACCTCAGTGTTCAGGAAACACTGTAATAAAAGACAGAAACAGTGTAGGATCATAAAAACTATCTTGATTGTAACTACTAGAATTTAGTCCTAGCTACACACTTTTATTAAAAAAACTGACATCAATGAAATTTATATTTTACAGTTGTTTCTACAACAGAACAAACGATCTACATTTGGGGTTGGTCTTCCTATTTCACATAATCAAATCAGGAAAAAAAATTCCTCACAGGTGCCCCAAATTCCCAGAGTTTTAGTGAATTCCTAATATTATCAGGGTTACAACCAAGACTAGCCTTCATAAGTATACCTCTTGTCAATAAGACATACAATCATATCTCCTTATATTATATTAATTTCGAAAGGAAAGCAATAGTTATGCCTAGCACAGTATCCTATATCCAATATACAACTGCAAATAAAGTATATGAATTTCCAGGGCAGAATCATGCTTAACATGAGATAAAATTCCATATACAACTACAATCATATTTAATCTTTTAGAACAGATTACAATTTCTTAATTGTAACACCATATAAAATCAAATTCAAAGCATTGTTTACTTTCAAAGTACACTGACATGATTATACATTCTCATTCAAAATAAGAGGAAAAGAAACATAAACAGGAAATATTGGGAAAATCAAGATCAAATCTAGCTAGACAAACCCCAAATCCTAAATTTATGTACATTGTGGCTTAAAAAGCTCTTCCTATCTAGTTTCATGACTACAATATATTTCTCTGTCTTGGGCTGGTTCCATTCTTTGTGTGTAGCTTTCTTTGAGAGATATCGCACAGCTGTGGACCTTCTTACATCCTGATTGCTATATCACAATATAGGCTTCCCTTTCATACCTTCACAAAAAGCCTCTTTAGACATCTATTCAGGGACTTCGCTGCAACCTGGATGCCCTCAGTGGCTTTCCATAACCACGTAGGAAGACTCCATGGCTCTTTTCCTTCTGTATCCTTCATTAATCTGATGAAAGAACTACATGGTGGATGTTGCCAAGTTCTTTTGCCTGCTTTAGATAGAACCTGCCTGCTTCCTTGAATATTTTTTCATAAATTTGATATGTTGTTTTTCTGCTATAAACAGATCAATCCTTGGGACATTTCTTTGCACAAGTTGCAGGATTAGCTTGGTGGATACTCACCTCGAGGAAACAATTCCCTTTATTACATTACTCCTTATATCTTTCAACACTAGCTATGGCTCCCACAAAAAAATTTTCTGGTGCTCTTTTTTTCTCCAAACTTAAATTCTAGCTCATCCCTTAAAGAATGAGTACAATCAGGAAAACAAAAGTCAAGAAGCATTAGCGATGTGGGAATAAAGTACAGCTGTTCTGCTGGTGGGTGCTTAAGTTGGTACATCCAGGATAAAATCAGTGTGGAATTTGCTAAAAATATCTAAAAATAGAACTAACTGGTGACTCACCTATATCACACTTGAGTGTAGAAAAGATAGCATGGTTATCTATTGATACTTGCTCAGTCATTTTTGTTGATTTTGTTTTCAAAAAAGGAGATGCAATCAGCTGTAACTAAATTTGATAGAGAGTATATGGAATTTGAAAATACTATATAATAAATGTGTTAAGTCAGGCCTATAAAGAGAAATGCTACGTGTCTGTAATCACATTTGGTCTAGCTTCAACTATTAGATTTTTTGTTTAACTTGGAGTATCTGTGGAGATAAGGAACCCCAAAGTGGCACATGGCATGGAAGAAAGGATGAAGCCTTTATGGAAGGAGGGAATGACAGAACACATGCAACATAGTAGGAGGAGGAAACATTAGAGATTACAAGTTTAGGTAAGCATGAGTATAGGATTATGTCTGTTATTCCCATACGGAATGCCACATTGTAGGAATTTTATTTAAAATATTACATTTAAGTGGCATTACTCTTGGTTACAGTCCAAAACTTGATACTACAACACTTTCTGAAGAAACCACATACTCGAGTAATAGAACATGAATAAATAAAGTTATAAACAATCTTGAAATTTAATTCTTAGGGCTTGCTGTTATATAGTGGCAGAATGTTCTGTTTATGCTACTAGCAGAAAAATTAATCAAGCATATTACACATCTGTGATCCCTGACAACAAGATTAGTGACTCATTTGAAATATACTGTGTACATATATATATCATCTAGGTTTAAAGTAATATATTCCTGTTGTCTATTTTTCTGTGTTTACTTCTAGATCATAGGAACTATTTTACTGTTACCTAGAACTGATTTTAGAACGAGGACAGAATACTTTGTCTTAATAATTTCATGCCTACCTAAACATAAATACACAATATTGTTTAAAAAATAATAATTATGAATATTTTCTACCTGCATTGGGTAGTGCCATAATAAGTTCATATTTCAAACTACTGATTAATAATATGAAACAAAAAATGTTAAATTTTAGGATAGATAGTTATAATACTTCAGAAAGTTGTCAACAAATTACACAGGGAAGGAGAAATAGAATACATCGATTTCTCCACATATGGTTATTGAGATTTTGGCCAGGTATAGTAGCCTGGGTTGGCATTTGAGTTCTCTTAGTGTCTGTATAACATCTGTTCAGGCTCTTCTGGCTTACCTAGTCTCTGGTGAAAAGTCTGGTGTAATTCTGATAGGCCTGCCTTTATATGTTACTTGACCATTCTCCCTTACTGCTTATAATGTTCTATCTTTTTTTAGTGAATGTGTTTTTCTGATTATTATGTGTTGGGAGGAATTTCTTTTCTGGTCAAGTCTATTTGGAGTTCTGTAGGCTTTTTTTTATGTTCATGGGCATCTCTTTCTTTAGGTTTGAAAAGTTTTCTTCTATAATTATTTTGAAGATATTTGCTGCCCCTTTAAGTTGAAAATCTTCATTCTCATCAACTCCTATTATCTGTAGGTTTGGTCTTCTCATTGTGTCCTGTATTTCCTGGATGTTTTGAGTTAGGATCCTTTTGCATTTTGCATTTTCTTTGATTGTTGTGCTGATGTTCTCTATGGAATCTTCTACACCTGACATTCTCTCTTCCATCACTTGTATTCTGTTGCTGATGCTTGCATCTATGGTTCCAGATATCTTTCCTAGGGTTTCTATCTCCAGCGTTGCCTCACTTTGGGTTTTCTTTATTGTGTCTACTTCCATTTTTAGGTCTAGTATGGTTTTGTTCATTTCCATCACCTGTTCGGATGTGTTTTCCTGTTTTTCTTTAAGGAATTCTACCTGTTTGGTTGTGTTTTCCTGTTTTTCTTTAAGGACTTGTAACACTTTAGCAGTGTTCTCCTGTATTTCTTTAAGTGAATTATTAAAGTACTTCTTGATGTCTTCTACCATCTTCATGAGATATGCTTTTAAATCCGGGTCTAGCTTTTCGGTTTTGTTGGGGTGCACATGACTAGGTGGAGTGGGAGTGCTGTGTTCTTGATTTCTGTTAGTACAATTCTTACATTTGCCTTTGGCCATCTGGTAATCTCTGGAGCTAGTTGTTATAGTTGTCTCTGGTTAGAGCTTGTTCCTCAGCTGATTCTGTTAGCCTCTATCAGCAGACCTGGTAGACTACATCTCTGCTCTGAGTTTCAGTTGTCAGAGGACTCTCTGCAGGCGAGCTCTCCTCTCAAGGGAAAGGTGCACAGATATATGGCCTTAAGACCCCCCTCCTGGCCGAAGAAGAAGGCCCAAAACAGGACCTGTCCTGAAGCTGAGTTGCTTTGGCCTGTCCCAGAAGGTGTTAGCTTCTGTATTCTACACTCTCACACGTCCAGAATACACTCTGTGGAGTCCTGGAACCAAGATGTCTGCAGCTGATGCTCAGGCAAAGCACTCCTGCAATGGGCAGACCCCTTTCCTCTGGCTGGGAAAGTGGCCAGATGTCTGAAGCCTGTGCAGAATACTCTCGGCTGGGTCCCGGAACCAAGATATCTGCTGCCGATGCTCACTCAAAGCAGTCCCGCACTGGTCAGACCCCTTTCCTCTGGCCTGGACATTTGCCAGTTGTCTGGGCCCGAAAAGTGGGCTTCCTTAGAAGCTCTGTGGCTCCCACCTCTCCCAGAAGGTTTTGGCTTCTGTATTCCATACTCTCACCTGTGCAGAATACACCCGGTGGGGTCCTAGAAACAAGATGTCTGTTGCTGATGCTCAGGCAAAGCACTTCTGCACCAGGCGGACCCCCTTTACTCTGGTTCGGAAAGTGGCCGGATGTCTGGGGCCTTTGCAGAATACACTTGGCAGGGACCTGGACCAGTCTTGTGCTTCTTCAGAAAATTGACATAGTACTACCAGAAGATCCAGCAACACTTCTCCTGGGCAAATACTCAGAAGATGTTCCGATGTGTAATAAGGATTCATTCTCTATGATGTTCATACCAGCCTTATTTATTTATTTTGTTAATATTTTTTATTATTACGTATTTTCCTCAATTACATTTAGAATGTACATTTAGAAAGTCCCCCATACCGTACCCCCCACTTCCCTAACCACGCATTTCCTTTTTTTGTCTCTGGCATTCCCCTGTACTGTGGCATATAAAGTTTGCATGTCCAACGGGCCTCTCTTTCCAGTGATGGCCTACTAGGCCATCTTTTGATACATATGCAGTCAAGAATTCCGGGGTACTGGTTAGTTCATAATGTTATTGGACCTACAGCATTGCAGATCTCTTTAGCTCCTTGGATACTTTCTCTAGCTCTTCCATTAAGAATCCTGTGCTCCATCCAATAGCTGACTTTGAGCATCTACTTAAGTATTTGCTATGCCCCAGCCTTGTCTCACAAGAGACAGCTATATCTGGGTCTTTTCAGCAAAATCTTTCTAGTTTATGCAACGGTTTCATCGTTTGGAGGCTAATTATGGGATGGATCTCTGGACATGGCAGTCTCTAGATGGTCCATCCTTTTGTCTCAGCTCCAAACTTTGTCTCTGTAACAGTCTGGCGGTTCCTCAGAAAATTGGACATGGTACTGCTAGAGGATCCCACAATACCTCTCCTGGGCATATATCCAGAAGATGTCCCAACCAGGAAGAAGGAAACCTGCTCCACTATGTTCATAAGAGCCTTATTTATAATAGCCAGAGGCTGGAAAGAACTCAGATGCCCCTCAACATTGGAATGGATACAAAAAATGTGGTACATTTACACAGTGGAGTACTACTCAGCTATTAAAAAATGAATTTATGAAATTCCTAGGCAAATGGATGGATGTGGAGGGCATCATCCTGAGTGAGGTAACACAATCACAAAAGAACTCAAATGATATTTACACACTGATAAGTGGATATTAGCCCGGAAACTTAGCATACCCGAGATATAAGATACAATTTGCAAAACACATGAAACTGAAGAATGAAGACCAAATTGTGGACACTTTGCCCCTTCTTAGAATTGGAAGCAGTCACCAGCATTATTTATAATAGCCATTTGCTCGAAAGAACTCAGATGTTGCTCAACAGAAGAATATATGATACAGAATGGATACAGAAATTCTGGTACATTTAAACAATGGAGTACTATTCAGCAGTTAAAAACAATGAACTTATGAATTTCTTAGGCAAAAGCATGTATCTGGAGGATATCATCCTGAGTATGGTAATCCAATCACAAAAGAACACATATGATATGTACTAACTTATAAATCAATATTAGCCCCCAAACAGACTACTCAAGATACAATTTCCAAAACGCATGAAACTCGAGATGAAGGAAGACCAAAGTGTGGATACTTCATTGGTTCTTATAATGGGAACAAAATACCCATGGAAGGAGTTACAGAGACATTTTGGAGGTGAGAAAAAAGAAACGACCATCCAGAGACTGCTCCACCTGGTAATTCATCCCATAGACAACCACCAAACCCAGACAATATTGCATATGCCAGCAAAATTTTTTGACAGGACACTGGAATAGCTATCTCCTGTGAGGCTATGCCAGTTCCTGGCAAATACAGAATTGGATACTCACAGTCATCTATTGGATGGTACACAAGGCCCTTAATGTGGAATCTAGAGAAAGTACCCAAGGAGCTAAAGGGTCTGCAACCTTAAAGGAGGATCAACAATATGGACTAACCAGTAACCACCTGAACTATGTATCTAGTTGCATATGTGGCAGAGGATGGCCTAGTCAGCCATCAAAGAGAGGAGAGTCACTTGGTCTTGTGAAGATTATATACCCAAGTACAGGGGAATGCCAGGGCCAGGAAGCAGGAGTGGGTGAGTTGGCAAGCAGGGTAGGGGAAGGTATAGGAAACGTTCAGGATAGCATTTGAAATGTAAATGAAGAAAAATATCTAATAAAAAATGAGTTAAAAATATTAGCAAAACCTTATATTAGCACGTTAACAGCACATCCTAAAGATCTCAAACACAAAGAAGAAATGACACCCAAAAGATGTGGTGGCAGGAAATAGTAAAACTCAGGGTGGAAAAAAAAATAGAAAGAAAAATACAAATAAATTTTTGGAACAAATATTGGTTCTTTGACAAGATCACTAAGATAAACAAACTATTATTCAAGTTAACTAAAATAAAAAAGATAATATCCAAATTAGCAAAATCAGATATTAAATGGGGGGACATAAGAACAGACACCTGATAGGTCAGAATGTTTCGCAAAGTGCTTCTTCCTCCTAGAAGCACACTTGCTCAACCATATTAATTGCTGCTGTATTCATAATTATCTGCAACTGGAAACAACCTACATGTCCATAAACTGAAGAATGTATAACATATATGTTATATTTATACAATGGAACATTACTCAGCTGTTATGAAATGGATGGAAACAGAAAAAAATAAAAAAAAAACAAAACTAAAAAAAAAACATAACCTGAATAACGTATCCCAGTCCCAGGAAGATAAATATGCTATGTGTTGATTTATATGTTGATATTGACTGGGCTGGATAGTTTTTTGTCAACTTGTCACAAAGTAAAGTCCCCTGAGAGTAGGGAATCTCAATTGAGAAAATGTCTCCATAAGATTGGTCTGTGCAGGCAGGACTGCAGGGCAGTTTCTTAATTAATGATTGATGGGTAGGATTTCTGCCAATTGTTGATACTGCCATCCATGTGCTTGTGGTTCTGAGTTCTCTATGAGAAAGCATGAAACCATGGGGAACTAACCACTAAGCAGAATGCTGCAGACACTCTGGGCCCCTTTGTCTGCGTGGAACGGATCTCTAGTCACAGGTGGGCAAAGCGTTGGATGAAATGATAGATAGATACACAGAGAAGAGGTTGTGTAGAATCTGAATGTAATGTGTCAAATTGAGCATCAAACTTTTTATACAGAAGAGAATAGGAAAGTTGGGTGACACACAAGCAAGGTACAAAGAGGTTACTGGATTCTTACAGAAAACGGAGGAATACAAACTCAGAAGTTCTCACAGGAAACACCTGGGATAAAATTCACTGTTAACAACTGGGATCAAAAAGAGCTCCACCAAATATCCACATAATCTTAGAAGTCAGGGTCAAGGGCTTCGTGCCCTTGCTATAGTTCCTATTTTAGTCTATTGTATAGACCACCTTCCCCCTAGGCCATTGTAAATACGTGTATATGGGTGGAACTCAGCTATCTATAGTTCTAAGTATGTACTCTGCTTCCTCCTTAGGTCTCAAACTTCCTTCATCCTAGATGATGATAAATTCTTGTGTAGGGCAGTGACTTAGCTTTTATTCAAAGTGGTAGTATAATACCAGAGGCAATTCTGAATGCCACTGAATAGGCAACATTCTTACTGAATTCCAAGCCCATGGTCAGCTCAAGGACTTTCTAGGATATTGGAACACTGGCGAAAGCTTAGCTATATCAGAATTCAATCTTAAAAATAACTTATAATAAGATAACACTAAAAGAGAGCATGTGGATCCATACACCAGACTAACGCGGGAATAGGGGATGAGTATATGGGTTAATGAGAAGGCCAAAACTCCAGAAGGTGAGCTTCCATGAAACTCTTTGCCTCATGAGTGCTTCCAGGCCTCTCGGCCTGTCAAGCTGACTCGACTGGTGTGCGTGGCAGCAGTACCCATCCATGGTCTCTGTATTAGCTCCTTCCTCTAGGTACCTGGCCCATTTCAGTTCCTGTTCTGTCTGTCTTCAGATGATGAATAGCAATGAAGAAGTGTAAACCAAATAAGTCCTACCCTCCCCAACTTGTGCTTGGGTTATAGTTTTTGGTGACAGCAATACAAAGATTAACACATTCTACATTACATATGTGATGGCCTGTCTACAATCTGTAGATCCAGTGAAGTTAGGTATAGAGGAAGGACTTGGGTGCATACATTGATGCCCATGGTATGGGGATATAGAATGGATTTTATTAGTGGACAAAGGTGGACAAGAAAGAGAAGATCAGGTGGCATAGGGGAGGGAGATGGGGTTGAATAAGGAAATGCAGGAAGAGATATTTGAAAGAGAAGAATTAGGTGAATGATGCCCGAAAGGTTTAGGAACTGGAGAGGATGGGAGGTAGTGAAAGAACCGTGGGGAGTAAAATTTGGGGGGACTGTAAGCAGGGTCTATTAAATGAGAAGTTAATATTATTTTTAATTTTACTAGAATATTAAGCATGGCAGAGGGGCTCCCAGGAATGTACATTTTACCTCCAAAATACTGGGCTTTCATGGATTCTTGGTAAGGTGAACCACTTAAAAGCTCTTACCACTCTTAAACACTTAAAAGCTGGTACCACTCTGTTACCACTCATGCTGTTGTAGAGTTTCTCTCTACTTGCTGCCCTCAAATCACATCCCTCATAATCTATGGATTGTATGAAAATTTAAGGTGGGTTCCAGCCCCTCACTGGGCAATATCATTGCCACCCACAGTGTTAGTTAGATCTAATTCTTCAAGGATTGCAGCTGATGCAGATTAATACTTCAACCACGATCTTGGAAAGAATTACTACGAAAAGCATGCCTTTTTTTTTTTTCAAAATTCAGGCTGGTGTTCAGATGATTATTATTTCTTTGTACCTATTTCCTCCCTCTGATTCCTGATATGATATAAGAAAAACATGGTTAATGTACAGATGTGCACCCTGAGGATTCAAAGTAGAAAGGGATGATAGGTTTTTACATAAAAGTTTAGTTTTGTGATTCTTTTAAAATTTTTGAAGGATTAATTTTTGAGATAGATAAAAACTAATCCTTTATGTATAACAGCAAATTTCAGTCTACCAGTAAGAGAAACTGGCTGAAAAAAATACCTTACTTGCTTACAAGTTGTTAATCTATAACAAGTTTTTTAGTTAGAAATGTGTGTTGGTTCTTGGGGATATTATTGGATATTTATAAACATAATTTATAAATAGCTCATCATAAAAGTATAGTGAGAAGATGCTTTTGCTTATATATTCTCATAATTATTCACTAGAAGTAAATAGAAAGTAACCAGTATAAATTTTATACTAATTGAAAGATTGTGCAGAGATATATAAGCAATGTGAGAAAAATAAAGTTGGTGCTTTGTTCTATCCACCAAATGTGAGTATATATGGAAAGTGGTTTAAGCTTTGCACTGTCCAACAAATGTGTGTGTGTGTGTGTGTGTGTGTGTGTGTGTGTGTGTGATTGTTTGTGCTTCTTAAAGCTTGCTTCTTCTACCATGTATGTAAATGTGTCTTGCCTGCTTTATATGCCATCTAACCAACATCCCCTCCTTGAATCATTGAACACTCTATCACAGCTACTCTTGGAAAGGCAAACAGACAGCAAACACACAGAACCCTACTGGGCATAACTTGAACATGTATGAGACCACCCACCTCTTCCAGTGACACCCTTCCTCCAACAAGGAAACACCTAGTCCAACAAGGTTACTCATCCGAATTCAGCCTATGGGCCGATGGGAACCAATTACATTAAAACTACCACACCTACCTAGCTACATGCATACATATATTTATGCATAAGAGATAAACAGAGAAAGAGGGTGAGAGAAATAGAAAGAGAAAGAGTGATTGGTAGATGATAGAGAAATAGTTGCATACATATCTATATAAATACATTCAATCATTACTTCATACATACATACATACATACATACATACATATATAGATGATGGATAGACAGATAATGATATGTGATATTAATCTAAACACTAAAGACATGGTGCCCTTTAACTCACACACACACATCCTGAGCATTGTTTACAATCCTCAATTAAGACATAAAGGTTGGACATTCGAACTACAAAGACATATAAAAACAAATCCACAAAACTCACAATGTTCATTTGGTGTGCATAGATTTGATTAATATCTAGGATTTTCTTTTTTGTGTATATTATGAGAGATTACACCCTAAAATCTTTCTCAAACTTGTCCATTATTTTAGTTACTACCGTGTACAACCTGATACTTATAATCCACTAGATAGTAACGTTACAGAAGTTATTTATTGTGCTGAAGATATTCAGTCATACCCCTCAGCTCCAAAATATATCTTTTAAAGACACATAGTAAGGAACGATCTTCCAAATGACCTGAAATGAAACTGTCACCTGGTGGAAAATAACACAGCACAGGAAGAAGTTTACACATAAAATTTATATTCATGTGAATATTGGTCAAAATGATTCCAATTGTAAAGTTGAATTACATAGTGGTATGTCTTTGAAACAATAGGAAAAAATGATGTGCATACATTGTGTTTTCCAAAAAGAGTAGGAAATGTAAAACATTTAAGCAGTGGCATGTTGGTTTCTAATGCCAGGAGATGACTAACATAGCAACAGACTAATAATGTATCCTCTTCAAAAGTTAAAAGAAAACAGCAACAACAAGAAGAGAACAACAATCACAAGGAACCATGTCATCCGTGGCATCTTTAGGAGGATGTGCAGCACTCTGAACATGGTTCCAAGGACTTTAGTAGATGTCTATTGCGTTGTCAGCCTGACAGGTTTGTGTTCAACCATCCATGTCTGTATACTAAGGTGGGGAACAATCCATCGGGGATGAGTGACCTAAAGATGATGAGTTCTACTCCCCACTCTCCTTGCTGCTCTGGAGACTTCAAACCTGAGGGGAGGAATGTTATATTGATGAGTATGAGAATGCTCAAATCCTTTTTGTCTACATTGTGTAAATGTGGCATCTCTTTAAGTGAAGTGTAAGACCTGCTTGGCCAGAAGGTACAACCAGAGGCCTGTTGAATAAAGATGCTACTATAGAGACCCCATGTAATGAGAAAGGTCTTTCTGAAGTACCCTTGGACAGAGGTGGAATTTAAGATCCAATTATTCAAAAATGGCATGTAGGCACTACTGTAGGCCTTATTGTCATACAGAGAACATCCCCAACACTAATCAGAGATGTATAGCTAGTGGTCAGAGGTGAGTGGGTAATGGACATTGGGAAGAAATGAGACCCTATGAGCCATGAAAAATAGATAGGACCCCAATGGTCAGAGGGGAAATACACGAGGGCTTCTTTGTGAGAATTTGGAAATCTAAAACCCCTTTGTACAGGTAAACTAGTATGTTGGTTGGGTAGAGTTTAAATTTGCATGTTCTTTCCTTGACATGAGCTCAAAGACTCAGCCTACCTCATGCAGTGGAGCCCATTCCAGGTACTTCCTTACAGCTAGCAACTCCTCATCAGAGACTAGAGCATCTGTCCACTGTAGTAAATGTGGTGCCGGATCAGGAAGCAGTCTGAGCACTCACCAAAAACCTGGCTGACAATTCCACACTAGTTCTTCTTCTCAGGCATATGTTCTTCTCCTGGGTCTAGGTATGAATCGTGAGGAATACATCATTTTAGTTTCTGCATTGAGGAAATGAGCTTTTGTTCTGGGCTGTACTTCTTAATGTTCGGCTCAGGTAATTTAAGCTTGGGTGGTCTGGAGGTCCATTTGGGAGTTAAAATTAGAGGAGGGGGTGACTAAGTGTCTCCATCAGAGGAGAACATTGCAAGGTCATTATTGGTCAGAAAGGCATATTTGATGACCACTTGGGGAAAATGAGATCTGAGGCCCCTGGTAACTCAGAGTCAGTAGATTGAAATCTTTTTGGTCAAAGCAGAAGGATCTGAGGCCCAATTAAATAGACTTAGTAAGTTTACTCCCACAGGGGCATATTTAGAATGTCTGAGAACCCTTTGGATATTGGTGGACGGTAGCTCTCTATTAGAACAGGGAGGGCTGGTATATCTTTTGGTTAAAAGTGGAATATTTCAGGTATAGTCTAAAAGCAAATTCAGTAAAAAGACAGTAATTGGAATACTTTGGGCAAGGAGAGACATATGCAGTATCCCTATGTGCAGGAGAAGAATTGTTTCTGCCCGTCTCAGGATTGGTGATAGATCTAAGATTCTCTAAAATAGGAGGATGGTGATAGGAGCTTCATAGGATTGTATAGAATAATTTTGTCCTGTTATTCCTATGTCTGAAGCACTATTGATCAGAAATTGAACACTGATTGATACCTTGAGAATTCTAGGACATTCCAGGTACTTACTCCTTCATCAGCTCCAAACATGAAATCACAATCAAGAATACACATCATCTGAATGTCAGTGGTAGGCATGACAACAATCTTAGAAGTCTTTTAAGAGGGTGTAATGTAGTATTTTCTGGTTTAGTGTCTTCCTTAAATATATGTCCATCCACACATTCCTCTGCATGGAGGCCAGGATGTCTCTGTCTAAGGTAACAAAACAAAGATAGTAAACTGATTTACCCTTACCTTGATACTCTTCTGTTTGGGATTTCAGTCCAGTGTGTTCAGAAATCTCTTAGGTCAGAACAGTGCTTCCCAGACCACGGAAATTAGAAGTTATAGGTAGGACATACACTGGGAAGATGGAGAATCTGGGGGATTTCCTCAAACACACTGTGCTCCACAGAGGTTGGAGCACTCTCTGTTGTAAATGTCTAAATATTCCTAAAGTAAGATAGGGGAGGAGCTTGGGCAGTTTTGCACAGAAGTAGGATGGTTGTGCCCTTCATCAAAGAGGTAATGTGGCAAACTTCATGAGAATAAAGAAGTTGAAGCATTCTGGTCATAAGCAGCATTTCTGTGACACTTTGCAAGTGTGAAATTCTAAACCTACTTGTAAGAAGTGTAAAATCTCTGGCTATTTTCAATAAATAAGAAATACCATTTCACATTGGTGAAAATGCAAATACCTTCTGGAAAAGAGGGAGTCCCAGTATTGCTTGATCTGCTTACAAATCTTTTTTGTAGAATTTAGGATATCCACATATTTTATGTAGTGTGTGGAAAGCAGGCAGCAATTGTTTCAGTATTCCAACAGGTTGGATGGTTATCTTTGGTCTATGAAACTTTTAGTCATATGACATAAGAGCAAGGCCACTTTTCTTGAATGAAGGAATGTCTCCGAATATTTGTAACAGGAAGAAGTTTGGAAGTAATCTTAGACAGTTGTAATATAGCAGGCACACATAGTCAATAAGACAAGATCTATTTACACTTTACAAGAGAGGGTAGGTATGTGTCCACCACTGAAAAAAAAAGGAAATATTTCAGTCCAATATGGGCATTCGAGAAGGCTTTGTTGCCCAATAGACACAGGGAGAAGAGGACATATTTATGACTAGATGTGGTGTGTCTGAGGCTCCCATAGGGAGAGGGAGAGGCACTGAAGCCCTGGTATGACTGGATGACATTTATAGACCTCTTCGACAGAGGATGTGAATTTGAGAACCACTGGAACAAAAAGAGTCATTCTGGTGCCCCTTTCAAATGAGGAGTTCGATGTGAGACACAGTTAAATGGAAATTTTTGCCCTCCATCAGATAGAGAATAATTTGGAATTCTTTCTGATCAGAGAGGGTAATTATTGAAGACCTTTTGGACTGGAAGTGAAGTTTGGGGCCTGGGGCAGGTAGAGATGATCTCAGGCCTGTCAGGCTTACAAGACAGATATTGGACCCTGATGTATACAGAGGGTACATTTGATATATAATGGACACAAATTAGTGGTCTAAGTATTGATGTAGAAGATTAAAGCAGAATTAGAGTCTGCTTAATGTCCCCAACCTCTTTAGGGTTAAGGAAGTGACCTAGCCTACCTTAAGCAGGAGAGGTAGGACTGCTTCACAACTTAGAAGATTCCCATCTTCACATACACCTTGGTAAGCCTGGCAGCAATACAAGTATTATGCACCAGGCATGACTGTAAGTCTCTAAGCACTCTTGAAGCTTATCATCAGTTATATGGGTGTTTGCATGAAGGATGGTACGAAGGATAGATGACCTAAGTTTCAGGCTCTGTTAATGCAGGGCAGAATTAAGTGAAGTATAATTTCCTAGAGACCATCGTTGGAGGGAAATGATCTAAAGCTCATGATTGGAGTGTTATATTTGAGGCTCATATGTATGTAAGGATGCTCTTAGGATACCTGGATTTTGGTACCCTTGGGAAAAATGAAAATTCTGAGATTCCAATAGTAAACTCCAGTCATAATTATAACTGACCTTGGGCAGAAATGGAAGGTTTTGGGTATTGTTGGTAACAGCAGTAGGTCATGAAGGCCACCTATCCCAAGTGAAATTCTGATAACCCTTCATCCAAAGGTGATGGTATGAGATACCTTGAAAACAGGTTGAGTAGCATGTGTTCATACCTACAACTTCTATGACCTTCCGGACCCATTTTGCTTAAAAAGAAAGAACCTGGGGCTGGAGAGATGATTCAGTGGTTAAGAACACTGACGGCTCTCCCAGGGCTCCTGAGTTCACAAACATCTGTAATGGTATCCAGTGCCGTCTTCTAATGTGCAGGCACACATGCATAGAGAACACTGTATATATAATAAATAACTAAATACTTAAAAAAGAAAGGAACAAAGGAATGAAGGAAGGATGGAAGGAAGGAAGGAAAGAAGGAAAGAAGAGAAAGAAATTTAGGAGGGAAGAAAGAAGGAAGGAAGAAAGAAAGAATGAAAGAAAGAAAGAAAGAGAGAAAGAAAGAAAGAGAAAGAAAGGAGAGGAAGAGAATGAAGGAGGGAGAGAGAGAGAAAGAGAGAGAGATAGAAAGAAAGAGACAGAAAGCAAGAGAGAGAGAAAAAAAAGAAAGAAAGAAGGAAGGAAAGAGAAAGAAAGAAAGAAAGAAAGAAAGAAAGAAAGAAAGAAAGAAAGAAAGAAAGAAAGAAAGAAAGAAAGAAAGAAAGAAAGAAAGAAAGAAAGAAAGAAAGGAAGGAAGGAAGGAAGGAAGGAAGGAAGGAAGGAAGGAAAGAGAAAGGGAAGAAAGTAAGAAAGAAAGAAAGTAAGAAAGAGAGAGAGAACGAAAGAAAAAGAAAGGAAGGAAGGAAGGGAGAGAGAGAGAGAGAGAGAGAGAGAGAGAGAGAGAGAGAGAGAGAGAGAGAGAGAGAGAGAGAGAGAGAGAGAGAGAGAAAGAGAGAGAGAGAGAAAGTAAGTTAGTTAGTTTCAGGCCATGATTAACCAAGTAGCAGGATCAAGTCACCACATTGTGCAAAAGGGAAAAATCTAGTTTATCTTGGGTAGAGGGAGAACATAATGGTAGTGCATAGTTTGCTTCCATCTAGTCTCCCCACCTTCCATTATCCATATATTGTATATACTGTTGGGAAGAATACAAGGAACAATCAGCACACTCTTCCAACAGGGAGAGTGGTTGTCTGACCTGAGGTTGTATTTGTCTGTACCTATCTATAACTGAGAGACAGGAACACACCATTTCTGACACCTAACTCTAGGAAGATCACATGCATATTAGTTTTCTTTCTATGTTCTGCCCTCTGCCCTACACTCAGAAACATTTGAGAGCCCACTGTGAAGTTGCAATTGTGTTTGCCTTGCAATCTTTCTAATAGAGAGTGGCACTGAGGTAATATGAGTTTAAGTCAAGTTTAAGGTGCCCTTGGAAAGAATACTCTTGGGCATCCCAAGAGGCTATATCTGAAACTCCTATGACTACAGGTATAATAAATGAAACCCTCTTGGCCATAGGATCCAAACCTGAGGTCTCTGTCATCATTGCTCCATGACACATACACCCTTGGCAAGCAATTAGATGTCTATGTTCCCTGAGGTTGAAGGAGGTAATTATAGCCCCCTTTTGTACTACAATGAACTGCATGTGAGTGGACATCATTCTACCTTTTTCAGTGGGAATGGCATAAAGCTTACTTAGTCTGGGGCATCTTTTTTTAATTAGATATTTTCTTTAATTACATTTCAAATATTATCTACTTTCCTAGATTGCCTTCTGAAAATCTCCTATGCCTTCTCCCTCCCCCCGCTCCCCAACCTACCTACTCCTGCTTCCTGGCCCTGGCATTTGCCTATAATGGGGAATAGAGCCTTCACAGGACCAAGGCCCTCTCTTCCCATTGATGACCTCCTAGGCTATCCTATGCTACACTTGTGGTTAGAGCCACAAGTTCCACCATGTGTTTTCTTTGATTGGTGGCATAGTTCCAAGGAGCGCTGGGGGAGGGGTACTAGTTAGTTCATATTGATGTTCCTTCTATGGGGCTTCAGTCCCTTTCATGTCCCTGGGTATTTCTCTGGCTCCTTCATTGAGGACCTTATGCTCTGTCCAATGGATGACTGTGAGCATCCACTTTTGTATTTGGCAGGCAGTGGTTTGGGACATCTTTTGTCACAAGAGATATGACTGAGTCCCACTTTCAACGAAACTGAAAGTTTGAGGGTATTTCTACTAAATGAGTACTTTAGACAATCTTGGGCAAACAGAGAAGGTCTGCAGGAGGCTTAGTCATAGGAGGAATGTCTGACATTCTCTTCAGTGAAAAACAAAACAAAACAAAGAACTGAGGTAACTTGGGAAGAGAGGAAGTACTGGGCACTTAGGAGTAAGAAAAATAATGAGACCTGGTTGGTACAATGGTATGCATTAGAAAAACCTTGGAGAGGGGGTAAGTGCCATGCAACATCCTGTTATGTATGAATGTCCCTTTTAACTTGATTAGTAAAGGAAGTCCCTCCACTGCTCTTCAGCTTCCAAATCTTCCTTAGTTGGTAAAAGTTTCACATCCTGTGATTAGTCTGAGGGAGTTCAGAGAACATTCCAAGCCTTTTCAAACAGCCTGGATGTCTGTCCCTGGCTAGGTTGCCGCCTTCAGTTTGTCTTAATATGTACATATATAGGCAACAACAATTCAATTGGATTGCAAAGCATAACATAGGATCCATTCAATAATTCTCTCTCTATATATATATGAATGACCTGGGACCACAAACCAGAGAAAAACAATATATTTCCCCTGTCATCCTTATAAAAGGGAAAGGCTTGAATCTTACTTAATTAGAGAATATACATTTGATATAGTTCAAAGTCATAAGTGAATGCTTGAGGATACAAGGCATCATGCACTACTATTCAAAAGAGCATATCTAATAGCATTTTAGGAATAAAGAATAGTGGGACCTTCCTTTGGTCAAACACAGTGGTTAATGCCCCCTTCCCTTGCAGAAATGGACAAGATCCAAGGCCATATTTTGGGGGAAGGAAAAGACTGAACCTCACTCAGCCTCACCCAGGTTAGTTCTCTTGGCTACTTCAAAAAACAAGGAGTGTGAGAGGAATCCTGGGAACATAGGAGTTATGAGAACCTCTTCTCAGAATGGTAAGTTCCAAGACCACCTTCAACAGAGAAAAAATCGTGAATGTCTTAGTTCCTAAAGTAGAGGTCCCCAGTCATATTTTGCAGGTCAGAAATATCCAGTTCACCCATGGTCAACAGGGTAAGTTTCTAGGCTTCACTGGGTACTGGAGGAATGTTCAGACTCTGCCTCACTAGCTTCCAAGTATTTCCCCCATATGCATACCCTGTGTAACATCTTTGAGAGTCCAGTCAGTGGTCACAACAATCTCCCAGCATAAGTAGTTATGCAAGCATTGATGTTTCCTCGAGGCTGTGTTCAGCTGCACACATCTGTGAATAAGAGATAGGAATGGTGCATTTTGATGACCATTTTTGAAGCACAGGATACGAGAGCCAATTTCAGATTTCTATTTTCTGTCCTATGATCTAAAAGGATAGAAAATGTGAGGTGTCATTGGTCGTGTATGTATTGTATGGATATGTTTAAAGCAAACATAGTTAATAGGGGTATTTGCGAGGCACAGCCAGAAGAGAATCTCTGGTGGTTCAATAATTGCACAGATGGACCTGAAGTGTCCTAGTACAGAGAGTAGATGTATGAAACGCCCCTTTGACACAGGAGCTAGTTCTGAGAGCCCTTTCAATAGTCTTTGATTTCCCAGGACCCCATTTGTAGAAACTGAAGTTCTAAAATCCACTTGGTGAATTGAGGTAGACAATAGGCCCAGATTCCTACTGGGAAGACAGGGAATGTTAGATTCTCTTTTATGTAGAATGAGTGGTATAAGTCTCTTATGGTCTGACATCCCTTTAAGGAAAAATGATTCAAAGCTACTTGGTAGGATTAGGAATATTCCTTATAAGGCATAATACATGTTTTAGGCGACATTTGACCAATAGTGTCTAAGGCAATGTTAGCCCTAGGAGAGTTCTGACATTCTATTCAGTGTAGTGAGAAAAAAATGAGTTACCATGGGGAAATGTGGCCCCCATGTAAAAAAGGAAATCTCAAAGGCCCTCCTGAAAGAGGAGGGCAGACTCCTCTTGAGGCAGAATGTGAAACTGCCATATACACCTCTGTCAAAGGTAAAGGTCCCTGGTACCTTATAGAGTGGAGAATGTTTCCAGGCATGATCATAAGTTTCCAATTCTTATTCAGAGTTTGTATTTTCATAGTTTGTGTTCATTCAGAAGAGACATGGCAGCAACATATTTTTTTTCTTCCAAAGGCTTTCAATGACTGTTGCTGGCTAGTATACTTCTTCGACTTTGTTCATCTATTCAGGTCTAGGCAGAATTAATGAAGTTATTACATTTCTATTGACTTGCCTAAAGGCAGATGGCACAGGTACTTTGCTCTGATTTGTAACTTGGACTATGGGACCTCAAACCAGACTGGACTAGGGTACATTGTTTACAGAAGGAGTCACTTTTGGAAATATGGCTGACCAGCTAGGTATAAAACTACTTTGAAGTATACATTCATATATACTTCATATATTTGAATGACATTTTTGAGAAAGAGAACGAGTTGGGTGGATAAGGAAGAGAAGGAAGGTCACAGAATCCCTCAGACAAAAGTTTACCTTGGGAATTGGAAGATGTCAAAAATAACTTATCAAGTGCAAATGTCCTCATAGTCCAGAATACCCATGTGTTCTGAGACTTTGAGTTTTGCTTGCCAACAATCAGAGCAGTTTTCTTTCAAATTGTTTGGTAAACTCTAGCTCTATGTTCTCCATAAGCTGTACAGCAGCATCCCAGGCATAGGCACCAAAATGGAATTGATCCATTTCAAGTGACAGGCTTAAAATTAAAAATTAGATTAGGGTTCATATAATTACTGTCATGTCCCAGGACATCATTTCAGAGTGTTTGGCATCCCTTCTTTTATTTGAGCATGCCTGGCCATCCAGGTCTGAAGGGAAACTTTAGGACCTCCTAGAGGAATAGACCTCATGGTTCTATGGATAAAAGTGGATTTTCTGAGGTAAGCATAGTCAAGAGAAGTTTATTTAAAGTTTCCTTGAGGAAAAAAAATAAAAAAGAACATTGGCTTGAGTTTTTCATGTCAGTGGCTTTTCTGTAGGCTCCATAAGCAGCAGAATTTGTATTAATCCCCGGTCAAATTTAAGGGTGAGTCTATATTTCCCTAATTCAAAGATAAAATCAAAGATTCTTCCTTGACAGAGTATCTATGTCAAAGATTCTTCATTGAAACCTTTTTGAATCTAGAGTTTACCTTGAACTGAAGGAAAAGTCTCAGAAACATTAGGAAAAACATCTAAGGTTCAGTCCATAATATCAGCAAGCTCTGTGGGATTCCTCAACCTAAATGTATGTCCAAGCCTGCTTTGGACAAACTGGTATGATCTGAGGCTCCCTTTGCTTCAGTGGGAATATGTGATGCCTCCTTAAGTAAAGGTAGAAGGAGTGAGTAGCCCTGGGGAGAAAGGAGTTGCTGATATCCTTGTAACAGGAGAGATGATCGGAGTATAAAATTCCCCATAATATTTTGAGCAAAAATTAAATTGCTTACCTTAGCTCATGAGGTCCTAGCATTGCCACAACTTCTGACAGTTCTTCACAGCCTGGGGTATCCATATCCTTAGCTGAATTAGCAAGGCACCAAATATAGATACCATGATTCATGAAAAGCTTCGGATTGTATCCTCAGCATGATTGCCTCCTAAGAATTATGTTCAACCAACCAGAACTGAGTTATAATGATGATTTCACACAATGTCATGTGACTATACTCAAGAAAGTGGCATAAGGTTCCAGGATTGGCCTCCTCCTCTTGATTTCTGTGAACTTTGAGCAGAGGGAGCAATTCTCCTTGGTCAGAGGTAAAATATCCCATGGGTTCCTGAACGGAAGGGATTTTTATGATTGCCCATTGCATCAAAGGTGTACATTTTATGACCTTGATCATCACAGGAAGGAAAATACTATAGGTTTGGAAAGTAGAAAGTCCCTCAACCCTGTTGGACAGTAGGGGAGTTGCCCTGTTCACCTTCTGTAGAGGAGTTTGTTCCAGGCACTCCAGGCCTCCACATCTTCAGAGAACTCTAAAAAATTCTTATCTCTTAGGACTCCATGAAGATTTGACAGCAATCTGAGGTTTCTTCTGACAAGTTGGCTCAAAGTCCCTGGATTTGTTGTCTATTAAACTTACAACAAAGCACACAGGTGTGGGTGTAGTGTACAGTTACCTTTCTGATGACCAGCTTAAAGAGAGCCTTGAATCCAGGCTGAGGTTTTTATACATTGGCCATGGGACTTGACTCTGGAGTTCTGTGAGGTTTGTTTTGTTTGTTTGTTTGTTTTTGGTTGTCAAAAGTGTATTCCCTAACCAATAAGGTCTGAGGGAGAAGCTCTTAGTTGAGTGGTAGACCTGATTCCACCATGAACAAAGACTGAAACTCTTGTGTATTCTTGGTACCAAGGATTCAGCCTGAAGCACACTAGAGCTGAGCCTGAATATTTGAGATAAACTTCTCACTCACAAGGTCAGTTCTATACCTTGCTTCATCAGAGAGGCATGTCTCAGACCCTTCCAGTGCAGAAGGAGGAAGAATAAAGAGTTTTACTCAAGGTCAGCTGACCCCTTTGGCACACACATAATGTCAGGGGATACTATGATTATAGGAAGCAAGGTTTAGGTGCTCTTCAAAAGATAAACCAACTGGGTGTCAGCCCCCTTGAAGTTATGGGATACTTTACATCTGAGGGGGCCTGACGTGATGGAGTTGATATTTATGCTGGAGGTATAAATTATCCTGGGTCTAGAAGGGTACATCTGAGTCCCCATTGTAACTTCATCAATGCTATTGCATGCTGATAGTAAAAGAGCCAACTTTGTGGCTTTCTTAAAATGTTGTTGGGGTCTGTTGATAAGTCCTTTGCTTATCATGTCATATGTATCAAGGCATCTTCAGTTATTGAGGACCTATGTGACACCTTTGTTCTGAAGTGGTAATTCTGAGGGAAATTAACGAAATTCTGAGGTTTCGGGTTCTCATATGATAATGCTGCCTTCAATACTGGGGAGTTTCTAACATATTTGATTTCGGGGGTTACATCTGAATCCCCCTTGAGTTATTGGTGTAAGTTGTGAGTCACATTGGTTCTATTTCATGTATGTGGGTATACTGTCATTGTCTTCAGACACACCAAAAGGTGGCATCAGGTCCCATGACAGATGGTTGTGGTACAACAAGTGATTGCTGAGAATTGAACTCAGGACCTGTGGAAGAGAAGTCAGTGCTTTTAACTGCTGAGCCATCTCTCCAGCCCCAGCACATTGGTTCTAGACAGGTAAGATGAAGGTCACTTAGGCTATTGGGGATGATCTGAGGATCCCTGGTTCAGAATGGGCATATCAGAAGTTCCCTTGGTCCATACAGTAGTTTAGAAGATCTGTGGTTCTTAAGCTGTAGGTCTGAACCTTACCAGAGAAGAATGCCTGGAGTGTTTTTGAATTCCTAATTTAGACAAAGTGTACCTGATGACTCCTTGAGCCACTGAGAGTGATTTAAGCTCCACTTCATGCATGGGGGGACAGTGTGAGTCTTCTTGGTGCTGAAGGGATAATTCTGAGGTTTGTGTGTCAGAAACAGGACTTGGAGGACCCATTGACAGAGTGATAATGTTGATGTATCCACAAACAATATATAAAGGATGCCATCCTTTAGAGGCAGAAAGGTTCACACCATGTTGGGGAAAGTAGAAATGCCAAAGACTATTGTATCTGTACAAGATCAAGGGTCGATGTGGAGAGGAGAGAAGGCCTGAATATTTCATGTTTGAGACTTCCTGGGAAGCTAGAACACACAAATCATGCAGGCCATGCAACAGCTTAATCAATCTCCAGTGTGCTAGGAGACATTTCCCAGCTAGTTCTCCTGATAAATCTGCTGCCTACTTCTAAAAATGGCAAGGCTTTCTCATTTTTGCTGGTCAGCTTAATGTCTATGTCCTGGGTTCATTAACGTGCTGGCTACTCTTAAGCTCTGAGACTTCAGGAACCCGGGTCCTGATCCTTGGACAGGGGTAATTAGGTCAGAGGATCAGAATAAGAAGCACTTGGTGCATCTTAGATCAAGGGAGTGGATTTTTCATGGACTAGATCAGATCTAGTAGGTAGGTCTAGGTCCTCAATGTTCAGGAGAATCACATAATACTCTCCATGAGGTGAAAATTATATAGCACATTCTTCTGGATACAATTGTGAGCTAATCTTAATCAGAAAGGGGATTCTTGTCCTGCTTTTAGTCACAGGGGCATAGATGAGGCTTCAATGTGCATCTGAGGCAGCTAGGAGTGGAAATTGTAAGTTTGATATACATTTGATGAAAAGAAAAAGTTCTAAATTCATGTTGTTCATAAGGGGCATAGAAAGGGAAAATATGAGGGCAGCTTCTGTATCAAAAAAGAACTGAAAATGCCAGAGTAAGAGAGAGTAGGGCCCAGGCCACCCTCTTGAAATGGACTGCCTTACAGGTTCCGTTTGGCAGGCTGGGGAGCTCTGGTGTGTCCCTGGGCAGAAGGAGGAAGTCAGAAGCAAGGAGTAAGTCGTAAGCCTCCTAGAGCATTTTCGATATCTCTTTTGTCATAAAAAGCACCGGTGAGGCCCAGTTTCTTAGATGGAGCATTTGAGGGGCCACCTATTTCAGCCTGAAGCATTCTGAGCCTTTCTGAAACAGGGATCACAAAGCCAGTGTCCCTTTGGTGAGAACTGGAAAGTCTGAGTCCACATTGGTCTGATTGAGAAGGTCCGACACCTCCTTTAGGGAAGAGGAAAGAACTACAACTCCCCTTTTGCAGTGCGATCCTGTTGAGATTGATTTTCAAATGATGTGTATATTTGTGGCCTCCTAGGTCACAAAGGGGGAACCCAAATTCATATTGTAATGATGGGTCTCTCCAAGAACAGGAGAGAGCAGGTACCACATCCTCTGTTTGAGATATTGTATGTTTGTCATATCTTCGCATAACAGGGAATGTTCCAAAAGGGAATGTGGTACTCCCTTTTGGAGGTATGAATGCCCATAGGATAGGCACAAAAGCTATGGGCTCCCGTTTGGCAATTCTGGAAGTTTTCTCTCCCTCTTGGACATTAGGAATATGTTTTGAGTCCTCCTTAGTAGAAAAAGAAAGGCTGATATCCTCTTGGGGTGATGATGAGTGTTGCACACCTCTATGGGGACTGTCTCCATCTGCAGATGACTCAATGCATTCTTGATCTGTAGGGGAAGCTTGCAGGGCTCCTTGGGTAACAGAGGCTTTCCTCTGTTTTCTCTTGGTAGAAGTAGCGTGTCTGGGAATCTCATGAGGAAGGTGGGATGCCTGAGGCTGTCTTCATGAGAAAGAGTGGTTCGCATGCACACTTCTGTAAGGATGGAGGATGGCTTATCAACCTCATGCTCTGAATTGGAAGCTTTGGTGTCCCATTGGTCAGAAGGGGCTTTTTCTGATGGGGTTTCAGTAGACTTAGATGGTCTGTGAATGCCTTGGCTTGGTAGGGGACTTCTGAGGCCCACCTCATGAGATGGTGAGCATCTGCAGGCTCCTTTAGCAGAATCAGAAGTGGTGAAGTTTATGTTAGTCATAGTTTTAAGCTTTACACCTCTTTCTTAAATTTGCAAACTCTTACCCAAATTTTGGAAGAATGGCAGTGTTTCCAGCCCGCATGTTTTGAGCGCACATATTTCAGGCCCTCTTGATCTACAGAGGAAGGGCTTGGTCTTGTTTTCCTCAATTTAGAAGGTGTGGGGCAATCTCCTGGAGGAGGAGAATGACTGAGAACTTTTTTACAAAGAATACTAGATCTGAAACTCAATTGAGATGATTTTAAGGAGGAGATGCTCCTTTGAGGAGTAGAGGTAGGACTGGATTCCTTTTCTGCATACTTGGAAGATGTGAGGCTACTTACGGCAGAAGAGATACATTTTAAGGCAACAAGTTCTGAAAGGCAGTATCTGATATCCCTTTCAGGAATTGGGACATGTTTCAATATCCTTTGGTTAAATTTCAAACGTCTAGGGTTCTTTTTGAGATAAGAGAAATTTCTCCATCCATCTTCACGAGGAGGGGTAGGAATAATGTCCCCTTCTGCACAAAGGGACAGTCCCTGAAACTCTGTTGAAGAGGAAGTATCGACGGTTTCTTGGTGAGATGTCACAGGTTTTAGAGGCCCCTGGGCAGGTTGAGAAAGTTCTAGACTTTCCTGGGGAAATGCTGGTGTTCTCAGGATACCTTGTTCAGATACTAAAGGGCCCAGAGCACCTTCATTGGGTTTCAAAAGACACAGAGACCCTAACACAGATGCCAAAGCTTCTGGAGTCCCTGGCACAGATTCTGAACTCTTAGAAATGGATTGTGTATATGTCAGAGGTTCTTCTGTCTCTGGACTAAGTGGTGAAGGAGCTGGTAATTTGGGAGAATCTTGTGTGGCTGACAAAGATTCTATGACCTCTTGGGTGACAGATGGTATTTCTGTACTATTTTGCATACATGCCCATATTTCTAGTGTGTCCTGGGAAGAATCAGAAAGTCCAAGATCTTCTGGATTGGATGGTAAATATCCTAAAGCCTCCTTTTCCAACCAGTGTCCTGGAGGCTCTTGAGGTAACAAGGAAGTTTCTGTAAGCCCTTGGGAAGATATTGATGTTTCTAGTACACCTTGGGCAGACATGGAAGGTCTCCAAGACATTAAGACAGAATGTTACTCTTTCAAATCCAATTGGACAGATGGAGAAGGTCCTAGACTCACTATGGTAGATGCTGAAATTTCCAAAGCTCGTGATGAAGCATTGGATATTCCTGGATTGCCATGTGTACAGGTACAAACTTCCAGGTTCCCCTATAAAGACAGCCAAGGGCCTCCAGCTTCTTGAACAGATAACAAATGTCCTGGATTCCCTTGAGCAGATAGGGACAATGTCAAAGGCTCTAGGGCAGATGATATAGATCCTAGTGTTCCTCAATCAGATAAAGAAATTACCATGGGTCCTTTGGAAGAATGCATAGATCCTGAAGGATCTGAAGCAGATGGATCTGTTTGTTGAACCCCTTGTAGAGAATTCAAAAACTCATTTGGTCCCTGGAATGGAGTTAAAGGTCCCTCTGTAGGTTTAGAGAGGTCAAAAGGCTCTTCTGTGGAAAGGGAAGATCCAAAAGGCTTAGGGAAGAAAGTGAGGAACTATGTTGGGCAGAAATTGCAAGTTCCAGAGGTGAGTCATTGGATATCACATGTCCTGGGGTAGCTGTTGAAAATTTTTGTGCTCCTCATGCAAATGATGAATATCCTAGAGCCCCCTGGGGAGGCAGCAATGTTTCTACAGAGCCTGTGTATTTGCTGAAATCCTCAGAGATCCCTGGTCAGATCTCAAAATCCTTGCTGTATTTTGAGCAGGGTGGTTATATCCCTGACACACTGGTAAAGATGGTGAGTCTGCTACTGTGTAGTGTGTAGATGTGGAGTGAGTTCCTATACCTTGTGTATGTAAAGAAGGACTTGAAAACCTTTTGGAAGATGTAGAATGTTGGGTAGACCTTTGTGGACATGTGGACAGATGTATGGTCCCCTTGTGCAGAGACCGGGACTCACACCTCCTTGAGCAGAATCAGAAGATCCTGGAGTCCTTTGTTCTGAGGATGAAAGACCCAGAGGATTATGAGAACATTCATAGCATTGTGATGTATTCATCATTGCCTGGGCTGAGATAGAAAGTTTCAGAGGCCCCTGGGCAGATTGCAAAGGTGCTAGATACCCTTGACCAAATGGGAAAGTCTTTGCACCTCCTTGGTCAGAACAGGAATGTCTACCAGGTGTTGGCGATGATGGTGGCAATGTTCCTAGATTTGCTGAAGTAGACTGAGAAGATGCTACAGCCTGCCTCACTTGTGAAAAAAGGCCTAAAGCACTGTGTGACTCTTCATATTGTGCAAATATCCCTGTGGCATCTGTTGAATTTTCTCGATTTCTTTGTTTGGGGAAAAATGAACTTTGCATGAGCAAAGTTCCCTCTTGTGCCCTGGAAAATTTCTTGTGTTTTTGAAAAGATGACAAAGCTTCTAGAACCTCTGGAGTAGATACAAGATGTTCCTGAACACCCAGTACTGATGGTGTAGGATAAAAGGTTTCTTGAGATTTCTGGCTAGGTAGGAAAGTTCGAGTGTCCCTTGGGAAACCTGGGGATCTTTGTGCAAAATGATGGGCAGTTGGAGAAAATCCTACTTCTGTCTGACAAGAAGTTGGAGGATGCAAAGTATCTTGAGCAAATGAAACACTTTGTGTATTCCCCTGTTTAAAATTGGGCTTTTAGATACCCTTGGGAAAAACAGAAATGTCCGAAAGCCTCTTGGAAAGATGAAGAACCTAGGGTTCCTTGTGAAGATAAACAAATTCCCAGAGACATCTGCTCAGATGACACAGATTCTGGTCGCACCTGAGTATTTTGGGTAGACCCCAGATGTCCTGGAGTGGGAAGCAAAGCTCCCACAGTCTCCTTTGCAGACAGGGGCTTTCCTACTGTGGCTTCTGCAGATAAAAAAATCCCCTCAGTGCCCTGAGCAGATGTGGAAGACCCTAGAGTTGTTTCTTTAGATTTAGTCACTTCTAGATGGCATTCTTCAGTTGAACAAGGTCCTAGAGTTCCTTGCTCAGATCTCAAAGATGATGGTGACAACTGTAGTGATGTAGTAAGATCCAGGGGCAGTTCAGCACATCTGAAAGTTTTTGAAGTCCCTTGGGTAGATGGAGAACATTCATTTGTTTCTGAAACTGTTGGGGAAGGAGTTGAATGCAGTAGAGCCCCTTCAGCATATCCAGAATATGGGTCATTGCCTGGGCTGAGCTTGAAAGTGTCAGAGGCCCCTGGGCTGATTGCAAATGTGCTAGGGTCCCAGGACCAGATGGGAATGTTTCTGCACCTCCTTGAGTAAAAGATGAATGTGTACCAGGTTCTCAAGGTGATGGTAGCAAAGGTCCTAGAGTAGACAAAGCATATGTAGAAGATTCAGAATTCTCCCTCACTAGAGGCAAAGGGCCCGAGGTAGTCTCTGTGTGATTACATTGCCCCAAGCCCAATATTCCTGAGGAATCTGCCGAAGGTTCTAGATTCCTTCGGGTGGATGACAAAGAACTTAGCACAGGCAAAGTCCCCTCTGCAGCTGTGGAAAAGTCCTTACACTTTTGAGAGGTTAGCACATATCCTTGAGAGTCTTTACTAGATAGAGGATGCTCCTGAGAACCTAGTACAGATGATGAATGTGTTACATATGCTGGTGAATATGGAATGGATTTTTGAGATTTCTGGCTAGGTAGTAATGGCCCAAATTCCCTTGAGGAAAGTTGGGATCTTTGTCTAGAAGGTTCAGAAAGGGGAGAAAATCTCATACCTTTCTGGCAATAAGTTGGATGTTGCACAGTCTTTGGAGAAAATGGCACAGTTTTTACACTCCCTTGCTTAGTTGTGGACAGTTTTAGAGACCCTTGGTCAGAAAGGGAATTTCCAGAAGCCTCTATGGAAGATGAAGAGCTTAGAGTTCCTGGTAAAGAGGAAGAAATTCCCAGAGGCTTCTGATCAGATGGAAAAGACTCTGAGACCACCCGAGTGATTTGGGTGGACCCTAAATGTCCTGGAGTGGGAGGCAAAGTTCCCACTGTCTACCTTGCAGACATGGACTTTCCTGTTTTGGCTTGTGCCAATAAGGAATGACCCCTAGTGCCCTGAGAAGATGCATAAAACCCTACAGTTGTTTCCTTAGATTTAGTCCCTTCAGGTATGCAAGGTCCCAGAGATTCTTGCTCAGATCTCAAAGATGATGGTGACACCTGTAATAATGTAGTATGATCCAGGTGCAGTTCAGCACATCTGGAAGTGTCTGAAGTCCCTCAGGTAGAAGGAGAATATTCATTTGTTTCTGAAACTGCTGGGGAAGGAGTTGAATGCAGTAGAGCCCCTTCAGCAGATCCAGAGATATGAGTCATTGCCTGGGCTGAGATGGAATGTGTCAGAGGCCCCTGGGATGATTGCAAATGTGCTAGGTTCCCGGGACTAGATGGGAATGTTTCTGCACCTCCTTGAGTAAAAGATGAATGTGTACCAGGTTCTCGAGGTGATGGTGGCAAAGGTCCTAGGGTAGGCAAAGCATATGTAGAAGATTCAGTATTCTCCCTCACTAGAGGCAAAGGACCCGAGGTAGTCTCTGTGTGTTTACATTGTCCCATGAGCAATATCCCTGTGGAATCTACGGAAGGTTCTAGATTCCTTTGTGTGGATGACAAAGAACTTTGCACAGGCAAAATCCCCTCTGCAGCTGTGGAAAAGTCCTTACACTTTTGAGAGGATAGCACATATCCTTGAGAGTCTTTACTAGATAGAGGATGCTCCTGAGATCCTAGTACAAATGGTGAGTGATTCCCATCTGCTGGTGAATATGAAATGGATGTTTGAGATTTCTGGCTAGGTAGTAACGGCCCAATATCCCTTGAGGAAGCTGGGGATCTTTGTCCAGAAGGTTCAGAAAGGGGAGAAAACCTCATACATTTCTGGCAATAAGTTGGATGTTGCACAGTCTTTGGAGAAGACGGCACAGTTTGTACACTCCCTTGCCTAGTTGTGGACAGATTTAAAGACGCTTGGTCAGAAAGGCAATGTCCAGAAGGCTCTATGGAAGAAGAAGAGCCTAGAGTTCCTGGTGAAGAGGAAGAAATTCCCAGAGGCTTCTGATCAGATCCGAGTGATTTGGGTGGACCCTAAAGGTCCTGGAGTGGGAGGCAAAGTTCCCACAGACTGCTTTGCAGACATTGGCTTTCCTACATTGTCTTGTGCAGATAAGGAATGCCCCCTAGTACCCTGAGCAGATGCAGAAAACCCTACAGTTGTTTCCTTAGGATTTAGTTGCTTTAGATGAGAAAGGTCCCACAGTTCCTTGCTCAGATCTCAAAGATGATGGGGACACCTCTAGTGATGTAGTAAGATTCAGGTGCAGTCCAGCATATCTGGGAGTGTCTGAAGTCCCTTGGGTAGATGGAGAAAAAAAATACAGCAACTCATTCATCATCTTTACTTTGTGCTTGCAGGCTGGTTGCAATTATCTTGTAAGCATTAAAAATCAGTCTAACATACTGCCTATGTTCCATAGGGTTTCATTGATGTGAGGAGACATCATGACTCAGGCAACTCTTATAAGGAAAATTTAAATGAGGTTGTCTTACAGTTTCAGAGGGTCAGTACATTATTATCTTGGTAGGAAGCATGGCAGCACCCCGGTAGAGGAGGTGCTGGGGAAGGAACTAAGTGGTCTATATCTTAGTCTGAAGGCTACCAGAAGGAAGCTTGTGGCCACAGGTAGCAAGGAAGAGGATCGATTTTTGTCTCTGAGCAGAGATTGAGCACTACACAAAAGCAAGCCTACACAATGATACACTTCTTCTAACAAGCCAACACCTTGTAATAATGCCACATACCATGGGCAAAAGATATTCTAATCAACACACTGCGTCATAGGACATAAAGAAAGATACTGCATGATTGCATTCCTCTAGTCACAGGTGCGACATACCTACAAGCTTATATGAACACACACACACACACACACACACACACACACACACACACACACACCAATCGGATATGCACGTGCATACATATATATTTGTCTATTTATTTACTTACTTACCTACTTACTTACTTACTTACTTACTTACTTACTTACTTACTTACTTACTTACTTACTTACTTACTTACTTACTTACTTAGTTTGTTTTAAATTTGTTGGGTAAGAACTTTCTACATACACATAAATGAGTTTTAGCAAATTCATCCCTATCTTCTCCTCCTTGAATTGTTACCCATTTCTCCTGTATCACTTTTATCCTTAATTACATTTTCATTTTTATATAGACGGCTGTGTAGTGCCATGCCCTGAGAAATCGCGTGCATGCTGCAAGCAATCACTGAGAAGAGCCGTGCGTGCCACAAGCAATCGCCATTATAAGATGGTGATGGCCTCCCCTGTGCCTAACTAGTAAACAAGACTTGTACGCAGGTGCAAGAGTGAACTCACTCCTAGTCACTGTCCATTCTCGGGGCATAATAGTGGGGTGATGGGCAAGCAACGAATCAGGAGCTGTCACGTCACATCAGGTGCTGAAACGTCATGCTGTTGGCTATATAAGCAGCGCCATTTTCCCGGATCATGGTCTTCCTGATAAGTAAGCAATAAATCTTTTGCCACAGAAGATTCCGGTTTGTTGCTTCTTTCTTGCCGGTCGAGTGGGATGCAATAAGTGGCACCGAGGAACCCGGGAACTTTATACCATCACACCAGTGCAAGGAAGATCCCTTGTTCGCGGGGTGGAATCAGAACTGCGGGATGAAAGGCTCTGTAAGTTACATACAGTTTTGAAATTTCTCCAGAGTTAGACACCCTTTTGATTGTTTGCACAGCGATTGCACTTTTCCTTTCAGTTTCGTTTTTCTTCCACTGCTTCCACTGCTGACTGGTTCTTAGTCACGGTCAGGCCTGGATAGCGCCTGGACAGCGACCAGTTTCAGTCACAGTCAGGACTGGACAGTGCCTGGACAGCGTCCATTTTCAGTCACAGTCAGGCCTGTACAGCGGCAGTATGAGAATCTTGCATTCTATAATAGTGGCCTTACACTCGGTCCTGAAGCAGTGTGGCCTAAAATGTGCCACTAATACCTTAGAGGGATTTGTCAGGGAGATAGACAATGTGGCACCATGGTATGCTTGCTTAGGGTTATTTAGGCCTTTTCATGGGCCTTGATCCCGAGGAAAAGATATAAAAAGAAAAGAATGCCTTGGGAGAGATTAGAAAAGGGATGGAAAGGGAGAGAAGAAGGGAGATCCAGGTGGAGAGGCACATAAGGAAAGGAGCCTCTACCTGCCACTAGATGAGTTTAAGCAGCTAGCTCTTAGTAGCTCAGAATCTGATGAAGGGCTTAGCTCCTCTGAAGAAACGGACTTGGAGGAGGAAGCAGTTCATTATAAGGGAGAAAGGTACCTGCAAGATAAAATACAAGCTACTCAGTGCAGAAAAAGTCCAACAACGACTGGTGAAAGCCAGCTTGCTGCTCGGCCTCGGGATTGTTGGCTTCAGTGTCCTAGTGAACCTCTGCCTTATGTGCATAGGTAGTTGTCAATTTTTGCCTACACCTCATGTAGGGGTAAACCCTCGAGGCATCAGGCCATTACAAGTCTGGCAAATGGATGACACTCATATTTCCTCCTTTGGGAGAAATCAGTACTTACATGTTTCCTTTGACACCTGCAATGGTGTAATGTTTGCCACACCTTTAACAGGGGAAAAAACCTCTCATGTTATACAGCACTGCCTAGAAGTGTGGAGTGCTGGGGCAAGGCCACAATTCTTAAAACGGATAATGGGGTAGCATATACTTCTACTAAATTTTAGCAATGTTGTCCTCAAATGGATGTCACTCACTTGACTGGCCTTCCTTATAATACTCAAGGACAAGGCATTGTGGAATGTGCCCACCACACACTCAAGTCTTATCTTATAAAACAAAAAGGGGGAGTTGATGAGACTCTGCCCTCAGTGCCAAGAGTAGCAGTATCTATGTCACTCTTTACACTTAATTTTTTGAATCTTGACGAGCAGGGACGTTTTGCAGCTGAGCGACATAGTTCAGACCCTGATAGACCAAAAGAAATGGTCAAACGGAAGGATGTTTTAACTGGTCTCTGGAAAGGCCCGGATCCTATCTTAATCAGATCCCGGGGAGCTGTTTGTGTTTTTCCACAGAGTGAAGACAACCCATTTTGGCTGCCGGATTGACTCACCCGCAGGATATTCATCAAGGATGGTGCAAAAATGCTGACCTCCTGAGGACTTTTCCTGATCCTGACAATGCTGAACTTGTCTCAGGTTCCTAGTATAATGGGTGAACAGATATGTGCTATTCTCTCGACTTTCCCTAAACCAATGTCAGTTCGCCATGATACTATAGTTTTCCAAATTTTCCAAATTTCCAAAATTCTTTACTAATAATAAAACAGTGGATTTGCCATATTTACCCTATGATCCAACTCGTTATTATCATTAGGAGAAAATCACTCCTTACTAGAACAGGGTTTTTTATGTTTTCAAATTAATGGACAAGGACATTGTATCAACCTCCCAGCCTGAGCTTTAGGGAGGTTTAATGAGCACCAAGGAGGTTGGGTGAGCACAACCCAAGATAATTCTAATGTAGATATAACCTTTACAAATCGGACCTTTTGGCAGGAGGCAATTTGGGT
This sequence comes from Mus musculus, assembly GCF_000001635.26. Lineage (NCBI taxonomy): Eukaryota > Metazoa > Chordata > Mammalia > Rodentia > Muridae > Mus > Mus musculus. The sequence goes on along the minus strand of NC_000087.7, from coordinate 78,341,538 downwards.
TAATGGTACATTTGTACCACCTAACTTTTCAGACAAAGAATGTCCCCACCAACCAAAAATAGCCCCTCATTGTGTCTTGGAAGATGAAGGTCTGATCCTGCCTTGGTCTGATTGTCGATCCTCCATCACTTGTTGGGCAGATCAGAGTAAAACTTTTTCCTTTTCTTCCAACATGACAGATGACCCAAAGAATGAATTTTTTATGAAAAAGAGATTTTTCATTCAGGACTTTAGAATGCATTCCTTTCACAAGTGGGTGCTTTGGGGAGTCAATGGCAATTGTACAGATTTCAATCCTTTGATTTTTATCCAGGGAGGAGCATTTGTAAAGGCTTCTTTTACTGGCATCTCAAGATTTGCTCAGCACTGGGGAATACATGATGCCTCCCAGGACTCTTATGGACATACTAATATCAGAGTAGAGATCACTGGGTTCAATAAAACTTTGGTAAACCAGATTATTTATACATCTCCCACAGTCTGTGTTTACCCCCCTTTCTTGTTTATATTCTTTCAAGTGATTCATTTGAAGTCTGTTCCAATGATTCTTGATGGATTTCTCAATGTTGGCATGTAACAATAAACACCCATGCCATGGTGCCACGGATCCCACTTTGGGTCCCTGTTCTGGTGGAAACACCCTCCACCTTGAAAGTAAATGGGAGAAATGCCCTAAAGATACATGAAGTACACACTAGATTAGTTGAAAAGTGGAAAATTAGCTGATAAGAGCAACTGTTGTTTGGGCAGTGGTGCTTTATGCCTTTATTCTCATCACTTGGTTGGCAGAGGCCAAGAATGTCTGAGTCTGAGACCAGCTTGGTATACAGAGTGATTTCCAAGACAGCCAGGTCTACACAGAGAAACCCTCTCTCAAAAAACAAACAAACAAACAAACAAACAAACAAACAAACAAACAAAAAGCACCTGTTCTATGAAGAGGACCGGGCACAATGCACCCACATAGTGGCTTACAATTTATGCACAGCTACAGTTTTAGAGAATCATTGCTCTCTTTTAGCTTCTGTAGGCTATAGAGGCATAAGTGAGAGAGAGGGCATGAGCAGACTAGCACAGAAGTGAGAGAGGGCATAGCACATAGGTGAGAGAGAGAGTTCCTGAGCACTCTAGCACATAAGGGAGAAAAAGGGGCTGGGCATCCAAGCACATAAGTGAGGGAGAGAGGGCCTGCACATCCTAGCACACTCTTGTAATCAAGCTCAGTACTAGGAAGGTGGAGGTGGGAGTTTACCAGGGATTGTAGTGAATCTGGATGTTCTCTTCTGATCTATTAGGACAGCATGGACTGTTCTGTTGTGGGATGTACATACAGAAAAAGTACACACATTTTAATTTTTATGCACATAAATAAATAACAAAAAATATTACAGTTGAAATTAGTAGTGCCATTTCCAGTACTTTTATGTTACACATTTGTTCATGTTTTTTCAAGTCTGCAAATGCTTATCAACCTAGAAACTGGAAATCACTTGTCTTAAAGATCGTAGCTCATTTCCACCTCCTGAGACCTCCCTTCTAATCAATGGTGCCTGGTACTCCATGAGAGCATACACAGGGTATATTCAGCCAAAGGGTGAAATCCCTGGATGAGACCTGTTTTCTCCATCTGGCATCACAAAGGGTCCTCAGAGTATTACATGTGGGTCTCTCCTGATAACGTTTTATTTATTTGTTTGTTTGTTTGTTTGATTTTGTTTTGTTTTTTATTTTTGTTATTGTTTTGTTTTTTATTTGTTTTATTTTTGTTTTTTGGTTTTTTTTGGTTTTTGTTTTTGTTTTGCTTTGTTTTTGTTTTGCTTTTTTTTGTTTTTGTCTTTGTTTTGCTTTGTTTTGTTTGTTTGTTTGTTTGTTTGTTTGTTTTTCCCATTGAGCAGACAAGCAAGGAAAGGTGCGGTTGTGAAGGAGTTCACTTCTGAATGACCTGGAAGAGATAACCAGCTCTGATCAGGGTTATTGGACTGTTAAAGGATGTGTGACTGGAGAGAAATCTCAGTCCCAAGAGGCCACTATGTGAGGAAAAACCTCCCGATCTGCCTTTTCCTACGGCTTCTGAGGGTTAAATGAAGGAGGAAGATCATTTTTTTTTTCTCTTTTTTTCCATTTTTTTTTTAACTAAGAAGACATTATAGTTTTTAAGAGAAGAATGGCTCTTAAGAAAATGATGGTGATTCCAAAGGAAGATTACTTATTACTTTTGGACTTTGATGATGAAGAAGATGACATAAATATTTCGGAGGAGTCTCTTTCTGAAGGTTACTGCATATTCAGTGTTGGGTATTAATTGTGTGTTGTGCAGTTCACTAGACTTTTACCTAGTCACCTGAAACGGAAGAAGTCTTTTCTCAGAGATTTTATATAGTTCATTTGAAATTTTACCTATCTATCTATATCTATATATTCTTATACCCGAGTTTTAGCAACACATATAACTACTCTTGACATTGTAGTCACAATATGTTGATAAAAAATAACTTGTTATGATTTTGCCACCGGAAAATACCTGAACATTGTTCCAATAATATGTTTGCAAAACCTGAATTTATTTCAAGAACATTACAAATAATTTATTTCATTCCTTTTTTATTAGTTCTTTTCTTTTTTTTCTTTTTTTTTTTTTACATTTCAAATGTTATTCCCTTTTCTATTTTCCCCTCCAAAAATCCCAGTCCTCTCCCCTCTATCCCTGCTTTCCAACACACCTACTCCCAATTCCTGGCCCAGGCATTCCCAAAACTTGGTCATAGTAACTTTACAAGAACAAGTGTCTCTCCTCCCATTGATGACATACTAGTCCATCCTCTGCTACATATGCAGCTGTAGGCATAAGTCACAACTTATGTTTACTTTGATTGGAGATTTAATCTCAGGGAACTCTGGGAGTACTTGTTAGTTGTTTTTCCTCATAGAATGTTCCTTGTGTACTTTCTCTAGCTCCATAATTAGGGACCCTGTGCTCAGTCCAATGGATTTCTGTGAGCATCCACTTCTGTATTTGTCAGGAAATGGCAGATTGTGTCAGGAGACAACTATATCAGTCTCCTGACCCTAAGCTCTTGTTTGGCTCTTCAACAGAATCTGGGTTTGGTGGTTGTTTATGGTATGGATCACAGAATGAAGCAGTGTCTGGATTCCTTCAGTCTTAGTTCCAAACTTTTTCTCTGTAACTCTTTCCATGGATCTTTTGTTACCAATTCTAAGAAGGAACGACATATCCACACTTTGGTCTTCCTTCTTGTTGAGTTTCATGGGTTTTGCAAATTTTACCTTGTTTTTTTCTGAGCTTCAAGGATAACATCCACTTATCAGTGAGTATATATCATGTGCTTTCTTTTGTGATTGAGATATCTCACTTAGGAACATATCATCCAGATCCATCCATTTGTCTAAGAATTTCATGAATTCATTGATTTTAATAGTAATGTAGTATTTCATTATGTAAATGTACTATATTTTCTGTATTCATTCCTCTGAAGACGGGCATCAGGTTTATTTTCAGCTTCTTGCTATTATAAATAAGGATGCTATGAACATAGTGATGCATGTATCCTTATTACAAGTTGGAATATCTTCTGGATATATGCCAAGGAGGACTATTGCTGGATCTTCAGTAGAACTATTACCACTTTTCTGAGGAAACCCCATCTGCTTTCCAGAGTGGTAGTACCAACTTGCAATTCCACAAGCAATGGAGGAGTGTTCCTACTTCACCACATACCCACCAGCAACTATTGTCATCTGAGTTTTAGATCTTAGCCATTCTGACTCTGTGAGGTGGAATCTTAGGGTTATTTTGACTTTCTGTTCCCTGATGATTAAGGATTTTGAACATTTATGAGGTGCTTCTCAGCCATTCAGTGTTTCTTAATTTGGAATTCTTTGTTTAGAACCATCCCCATTTTTTAAAATAATGTTATCTGATTTTCTGGAATCCAGCTTCTTGAGTTCTTTGTATATATTGAATATTAGTCCCTTATCTGATTTAGCATTGATAAAGACTTTTTCCCCGTTTTGTTCTAATGATAGTGCCCCTTGCCTTACAGAAGTTTTGCAATTTTTGAGGTCCCATTTGTCTATTTTTAATCTTATAATAACAGCCATTGCTGTTTTGTTCAGGAATATTCCCCATTTAACCTTGTCTTCGAGGCTCTTCCACACTTTCTCCTCTATAAGTTTCAGTGTCTCTGGTTTTATGTGCAGTTCCTTGATCCAATTAGACTTGAGCATTGTACAATGAGATGAGAACAAATCAATTTGCTTTCTTCAATATGCTAACTGCCAGTTGAGCGAGCACCATTTTTTGAAAATGCCATTTTCTTTCCACTGGGTGGTTTTATCTCCTTTGTAAAAGATCAAGTGACCTCATGAGTTTGGGTTCATTTCTCTGTCTTCAGTTCTGTTCCATTTATCTACCTGTCTAACACTATTCCTGTACCATGAAGTTTTTATCATAATTGTTCTGTACTACAGCTTGAGGTCAGGCATGGTGATTACAAAAGACATTCTTCTATTGTTGAGTATAGTTTTGGATATAGTAGGTTTTTTTTTTCAAGATGAATTTGCAAATTGCCCTTTCTAACTCAGTGAAGAAATGAGTTGGAGTTTTGATGGTGATTGCAATGCATATCAGATTGCTTTTTGAAAGATAGCCATTTTTACTATATTAATCCTGCCAAATCATTAGCATGGGAGATTTTACCATCTTCAGAGATCTTCTTTGACTTCTTTCTTGAAGAAACTTGAAGTGTTTATCATACATATATTTCACTTTCTCAGAGTCACACCAAGGAATTTTATATTATTTGTGACTACTATGAAGCATGTTTTTCCCTAATTTCTTTCTCATACTATTTGTCTTTTCTGCAGAGAAATTCCACTGTTATGTTCAAATTAATTCTAAATTCAGCTCCTAAGCTGAAAATGTGTCTCAGGATTAGCTTTTCTCTGTTGTAATTTTTGGGCTCATAGATACATGCTATCATATCTTCTGGAAATAGAGAAATTTTGACTTCTTCCTTTCCAATTTGTATTCATCTGTTTTCGGTTTTTGGTTTTTTTTTTTTTTTTTTTAATGTGTGTAATTGCTCTGGCTAGTATTTCAAGTACTCTATTGAATAGGTAGGGAGAAAGTGGGCAGCCTTGTCCAGTCCCAGATTTTAGTGGGACTCCTTCTGGTTTCTGACCATTTAGATTAAAGTTAAATCCTGGGCTTTCTTTTCTTTTCTTTTCTCTTCTTTTCTTTTCTTCTTCTTCTTCTTTTTTTTTTTTATTTTAGGTGTATGCCTTGAATTCTTGGTATTTTCTGGACTTATTATGAATGGGCATTGTATTTATCCAACTATTTGCTATGCATCTAATCGAATAATCATGTGGTTTTTGTAGTTGAGTTTTTTTTTGTTTTTGTTTTTGTTTTCTTTTTTTTTCTATAATGGATTTAATTGATGGTTTTCGATATTAAACTCTCCCTGAATCATAAGAAGGAGGCTAACTAGGTCATGATGGATTATCCTTTTGATGTATTCTCGGACTCGTTTTGAAAGGATTTTATTTAGTATTTTTGCATCGATATTCATAATGGAAATTGTAATAAAGTTTCCTTTCTTCATTAGGTTTTGTATAGTTGTAATCTTGCTTCATAGAACATATTAAATAGTGTTCCTTCTCTTTTAATTTTGCATAATAGTTTGAGGAGTATTGGTATTAGGTCTCCATGAATATCTGATAGAATTCTGAACTAAACCCATCAGACCCTGGGCTTATTTTTGGTTGGGAGACTATTAACGATTGCTTCTAATTCTTTAGGGGTGTTATGACCCACACTACAGTCTTGCCAGAAAGAATGCCCACAAGACACTCGGATCCTTCTGCAGTAAAGCTTTAAGGCATCTCGAGAGATAGATGATCAGCTTCAGGACAGGAGACCCAGAGAGCAGAAAACCTCTCCCTTATATAGGCTGTGAAGTACAGTTAGAAGTATGGTTGGAGACCTGCACCACCGGAATTTTCTGCCCACCATCAGCCTGATGACGCCATTGGAGAGACAGGGCTCAGGTAATGGAAAGATACCCCGATGCCTGTGCACACTCACCACGAGCAATAGTGACAATGGTGTTGTGAGCACCATCTTGTAATGGTGGCCGTGAGGACGGCTCCTCACATCTCACCCTTTTCTTTTATGTTAGAAGCAACAGGCCACACAGTATGGAGAGTGGAGATAGAGGTCAAATTCCCACTGTGCAAGCATAGGGGCCTTACACAAAACCTCCTTCCAGGCTCGTCACCCAAAGGGGTCTTGGTCAGCTCCCCTGTCGTTTTTCCTGGGGGGAAGGACACTAGGACACTCAACCTTCTTGAAAGATGACATATCTCCCAGAAAGAAGCTCAAATTACACCACAACGCCATTCCAGTGCAGTGCTTAGCCACAAAACTCACCTGGGTTGTTAAAGCACACCCGCTCCAACCCATGCAGCAAGACTCGCCTCAGGGTTTTGTGGAGCTGGATGTCCAGCAACCTTATTGCTTGAGCATCATCAATATTCATATATCGGGGGAAACACCCTGCTCCAAAACAACAAGTGCCTGGGTTACTACCATCCTGTCCCTCCTTGTTTGGGATTTAAGTTTGCAGATCATCCATAGTAGGAGCAGTACTCCACTGTACACAGCCACTCCAAACAAACCACCCCCACCCATTGCTTGAAGTAGGAGAATGCTGCAGAAATTCAGGTAGAAAATCCTTCCATCAATGACAGGTCAAGACATGTCGAATCAACTTATAAGATGGTGATCCTCAGCTCCCGGAGTGTCTGTTCAAATTCTATGGTCCAATTCTGTAACAAATAACAAGACAAAGCTTTTTACAGGTTAGCTGCTCTTGTAAAATTCTGAAATTGTAGTAAGGTGATACAGACGCTAGGCAGCTTATGTTTGCAACCCAGCTGAGGCATTTGCCAAAGAATATACACCTGCTCTTGGACCAGATCGATCCGTTGGTTTACCAACATGAGGCCTCTCTGTATCTGGGAGTTGGCCATTGCCTGGCTGTTCAGGGCCAATGTCACTCTTGCCTAAAGGTCATTTTATAGTTTGCGTTGTCTGAACCGTAGCAGACAAGGCCAGGGTCGAAACAGTGACAGAGGCAGCTACTGCTGCTGTTGCTACCAAGCCAACTATAATAGCAGAGATTCCAAAATCTCTCTTTTCTCTAAATAAGCTTAAATTCTAGATGCTTCCACAGGAACTGGAAAAAATCTAGGCACATGAGTAACCAAAGCAAAGCAATACTTAGTAGCATCCCAACACAGGGTATAGAAACTTTCATTAAGCAAGCAATCTAATTCTAATTGATTATTATTTAAACTTTTATTACTTACAACCCACAGAAAGGGGGTCAAACACAAACCGGGGTGACAGTATAATTCACCCTTTTAAATGATTTATATTTAGTATTAGAGGAGGACCAATCGAAAGACCCCAAACCAGCACTCAAAGTGCCCTACCACTCAAAACCCATTTGGACCTTTTCACTATATCCACCTCCAATCGTTGCCATAGGTGAAAGATCGGTACAGCTCTCATTAACCCCACAAAGTAACCATTGATCAAAAGGGTTAGCATCTGCCCGATCAGAATCCATGAAGTTAAAATCATGTCCAGCAAGGATTTCATTAATCTCTACACTTACATGTGGGGAAAAAAAAAATCCTTCAACCACCCAAAAGGTTTTTCTGGCCTGGCACCCAGTCCAAGGAAGCATGGAGTCCTCCGAGGATCTTCCTTTACAAAAGGGTGCCGTTCTGGGTTGCTGGGGCAGTGCTTTCCTGGATTTATGACTAGGCCTCCAGCCTTGAATTATCAAGGCATTGGCTATTATTTCAGAGTGGGTTCCCCAAGCAGCTGCTTTCAACCAAACCACCGATTGATTTTATAAGGATATACACTGGCGTTGGTCTTTCAAGTCAGAGATCATTACAAAGCACAGGCTTCCTTTGAGGGAGTAGTTCTGTTTTCCATCAGAACCTGAATTTGTCCATCTAATGGTAAAAAGGCAAGTCCCAGCTCCCTATCAGTAGTAAAGAAATGTGGAAAAACTTGTGCACTGTGCATGACAGGCATGAACAGAATGTTAGACATAGTACCCCAACACAATTCCCCCGATATACTAGGAACCATGATCTCTAGTAGAAGGGTCATTATCCATCGTTGTTTCCAGAATTCCCTCTTTTGTCCACATCTTCTGAAGGGGAGATCCTTCAGATGAGGCATTCTGGAACCCAAAGAGGATTGTCTTCTTCCTGTGGAAAGACACAAATAACTCCTTAGATCTTATTAAAATAGGATGCAGGCCTCTACATTTTCCAGTTAAGACAACTTTCCATTTGATAATTTCTCTAGATCTGTTTGGTTCTGAACAGTGACGATCAGTTGCAGTGTGGCCTTGCTCATCAATACTCAAAAAATTAAGAGTAAAGAGTACCATGGAGATGTCCACTCTCAGTGTTAAGGGTAAGAGCCTCATCGACTCACCCTTTCTTTTTGATAAGGTAAGTTTTAACAGTGTGGTGGGCACGTTCCACAATGCCTTGTCCCTGTATGGCAAACCAGTTAAATAAGTTACATTCCTCTGTAGACAGAATTGTTGAAAATTTTGAGAGGTGTAGGCCAGTCCATTATCGGTTCTAAGAAATTTGGCTTGTCCCCAAGCTTCAAGGCAATGTTGAATTACATGTGTGGCTTTTTCTTAGTAGAGGGATCAGTTTTACTGCCCTCTTTTCTCTCTCCCCTTCCTTCTGAATCCCTGGGAGGGCCCTTTTTCTTAGACATGTCTTTCTTTTTTCAAGCTCCCATTCTCTCATTCTGTTAGGTTTCTGACATACTGTCCTGAACCTCTTCTAGTATTCCCTGTCCCTCCACATTGGCTGTTTGGCAGGTTTCATCCTCTAGACAGTTTTATATTAGCTTGCAAATGCCTTGGTGCCCAGGCGTAAGTCTCCCTCTTTATGCTTAAGGTCAAGGTCACTTAATAGCTTACTACATAAGGCTACAGTTAGAGACCCCGAACAAGAATACCAGGGAGAAATGCGATCCACTTCCTTAACAAAGTTCTGCAGCGTACTGGAGGCAACCTGCCTGTAATGCAGTGATCACTGACTTTGAGGAGGCCATGATAGAGTGAGTCTCTGCTCTTGATCTACACCCCATTTATAGTACTCCTTAAGCAAAGCGAAAGTAAACACAGTGCTCTGCTCCCTTATCTACGGAAGGCTTAGAAGATACCTCAGTGTTGCCACTTATCTACGTCGGACTGACAACACCTCATTTTTCAGCACCAGCCTCGATGGACAGAATAAGAAACAGAATGAGGGCCAGGGCAACCAAGACTAGAGCTTCTACTGCCCCTTCCTAGGGTGCATCTAGATTAAGACCGAAATCAATAGGGATAAGAGGGTCACGATGAGACATACCACTCCAAACTTACCTTTTCCCTGCAGTTCTGAATCCACCCCATTTCCAGGGGTTTTCCTCAATGCCAGCGATGTTGATCCTGGGTTTATGGCACCGGATGACCTGCGCTACCATCTCGCCAGCAAGAACACATGCAGGACACTCAGATCTTTCTGCAGTAAAGCTTTAATACATCTCCAGAGATAGATGAACAGCTTCAAGACAGGAGATCCAGAGAGCAGAAAACCCCTCCCTTATATAGGTTGCAAAGTATGGTTAGAAATACGGTTGGAGACGTGAATCACCGGAATTGTCTGCCCACCATCAGCCTGATGATGCCATTGGAGAGGCAGGGCTCAGGTAATGGAAAGATACCCTGACGCCTGAGCGTACTCACCATGAGCAATGGTGACAATGGTGTTGTCAGCGCCATCTTGTATTGGTGACCATGAGGGCGGCTCCTCACAGTGGTAGAAGTAATTACAGGGTTTCTCTGATCCTGATTTGAATTTGGTACCTGATATCTGTCTAAATAAGTGTCCATTTTATCCAGATTTTCAAGTTTTGTTGAGTACAGCCTTGAATAGTAGGATCTGATGATATTTAAAATTTACTAAATTTCTGGTGTTATTTCTCCCTTTTCATTTCTGATTTTGCTAAATTGGATACTGTTCTTGTGTTCTGTATTTAGTCTGTCTAATGGTTTATCTATCTTGTTGATTTTCTCAAAGAACAAGCTCCCAGTTTGTTTGATTATTTTTGTATTGTTCCTTTGTTTCCACTTGGATGATTTTAGCACTGAGTTTGATTATTTCCTGACTTCAACTCCTTTTGGGTGAATTTGCTTCCTTTTGTTCTATAGTGTTAAGGTGTGATGTCAACCTACTCCTATATCCTCTCTCCGGTTTTTTTAGAGGCATTCAGAGAGAGCTATGAGTGTCCCTCTTAGGGCTATTTTCATTGTGTTCCATAACTTGCAGTATGTTGTTGTTACATTTTCATTAAACTCTAAAAAGTCTTTAATTTAGTTCTATATTTCTTCCTTGACTGTTTTGTCACTGACTAGATTGTTGTACACATTCCACGTGTATGTGGGTTTTCAATTATTTATATTATTGTTGAAGTTAGTCTGTGGTGATCTGATAGGAAGCAGGAAATTATTTCAATAATTTTATATCTGTGAGGCATGTGGTGTGACTGAGTGTATGGTCAATTTTGGAGAAGGCATCGTGAAGTCCTGAGAAGAAGGGACATTCGTTTGTTTTAGGATAAAATGTTCTATAGATATCAACTAAACGTATTTGCTTCATAAATTCTACAAGTTTCACCGTGTATCTTTTTAATGCGGGAGGGGTGTTGAAGCCTTCCAATATTATTGTGTGTGGTACAATGTGAGTTTTGAGCTTTACTAAAGTTTCTTTTATGAATGTGGATGTCATTGCATTTGGAGTATATATGTTTAGATTTGGGAGTCCATCTTGGTAAATATTAACTTTAATGAATATGACGTTTCCCGCCTTGCCTATTTTAATAACTTTTGGTTGAAAGTCAATTTTATTTGATATTAGAATGGCTGCTCCACCTTATTTCTTCGGATCATTTGCTTGGAAAGTTCTTTTCCAGCCTTTTAGTCTGAGGTAATGTCTGACTTTGTCCTTGGTGTTTGTTTTTGGTATGCTGAATATTGCTTACACATCCATTTTTTTATTCTATGCCTTTTTACTGGTGAACTGAGTCCACTGATATTAAGAGATACTAAGAAAAGTCCTTGTTGCTTCCTGTTATTTTTGTTATTAGAGTTGGAATTTTGTTCATGTAGCTATCTTCTTTTAGGTTTCCTTCAACTTTAATTTCTTCTTTTTTCTTGAGTGTAATTTCCCTCTTTATATTGAAATTGTCCCTTTATTATCGTTTGATGTGCTGGATGCATTGGAAGATATTGTGTAAATATTGTTTTGTCACAGAATACCTTGTTTTCCCAAGCTATGTTAAAAGAGTTTTGCTTCATATAGTAGTCTTGGCTGGCATTTCTGCTCTCTTACATTCTGTATGACATCTGCCCTAGATTTTCTCCTTTCATAGTCTCAGGGGAGAAGTTATGTGTAATCCTGATAGATCTTGCTTTATATATTACTTGACCATTTTCCCTTACTGCTTTTAATATTCTTTCTTTGTTTTGTGCATTTGGTGTTTTGACTATTATATGATGGCAGAAATTATTTTTTTCCGGTCCAAATAATTTGGCGTTCTGTAGTCTCCTTGTTTATTCATGAGCATATCTTTCTTTAAGTTAGGGAATTTTTTTTTCTATAATATTGGTAAAAATATTCAATAGCCCTAATTTGGAAACCTTACTTCTCATCTATACCTATGCCGGATTTCATGTACGTAATTATGTCATTTCTAAAAGCTGTTTCAAAAAATCACCTGGGCAGTATTTCCTGAGAAATTCAAATCATTAATACTTTATCCCCTTTTACTAATATAGCATATTATGTTTCCATTTTTTTTGTCTATATAGTACAGAGCCCATCATTTGACAAAGATGAGAATATATCACCTCAGGTAGAAACAGATGAAGATACGGTGTAATATTTTCATTTTTTCCCATTTTGATAGAGTACTTCAACAGTAGTGTTTGTGAAACCTTAACTGGAGAAGTAGATTCAGGAAAAAGAGCAATTCAGGGTCAGATGCTCTTATATGTGTAGTTCAAGACCAGATTGTGGTCCTTTAGACCTTGTGATCACAAAAATATAGCAACTAGTACAATACAACCACCTGCATGAGATGTTCCCAGATATACACACAAAGAAAAGGAGAACCATTATAAAAATAAGAGAAGGACCATTTACGAAGAAGAAGGATCTCAGCAATGGTAGTACAGTTATGAAGAAGTGCTGTGAGGTGTAAATGTATGAATTGTTTAAAGTAAATATTACAAGTTTTTTTTTGGAATTCTACCATGTATTGTATATGGATATGACATTTGATTCAAACCAAATATTATATATTTATTAAAAATAATTAAAATAATTTTCTGTGTAAAGTTTTGTGTGTGGTAGAAAAAATGTCCTATGGTGAGACTCCAACTTAAAGTGTATCTCGCAGGAAGGTAAATCCCCTAGACGTTCCCCAAGCTTGTTTTCCCTTATCTCTGAAAATACAGCTAGGAAGAAGCTCTTTGTTCTCTATAGCCAGCAAAAAGGCTTTTTGTTTCTATACTTTTCAACCAGAGATGCCTGCCTTCCTGTGCCAAGGACAAGGTGATAAAAATTTAGAAAGGACTCACGCCCCACTCCTGCCTTGTAAATTTCAACAAGAACACCAGGAAGAGAGGAACTCCCTAACAAACATTTCCCAACTCCTCCCAACTCTCCTCCCAACTCCTCCCAATTCCTCAGCTCGCTGTTAAAAGCCCCTTACTGTCACAGCTCGGTGTCAAACTCCCCTGCCCTGCTAGGCAGAGTGACTTTGTCCTCAGCCAGCTAATAGTAAAAACTCTTGCAGTTTGCGTCAGTTGTGGTTTTCTCTTGGGTCATTGGGGTGCTGGCCAGCTCATTCCAGGACTTGAGAGGAGGCCCAGCTTCTGAGGTCTTACATTTGGGGGCTTCTCCACCATGATTTGTGGCCTACCCCAATTCTCAGAGACCCTGCTTGGAGGTAGGATTCTATCTTTGTCTGTATCTTTGTCTCTATCTTTTTCTATAACTTTCCTCTATCTTTGTCTCTATCTTTTTGTGCCAGCTCTGTTTGAATTCACTATTCTCCGTTTGCAGTTGTAAATGCTCGTGAGAGCAACGAACTCCCTTTTTCAGATGGAAAAGGGTTACTGACAGACATGTCAGGAGAAACCGGCTGCCACCCTTTGGGACATCCCAGGAGTTCTGAGGGAGTTCCAGGGATACCTGGAGATCTCTTATCAGTGTGCCAAGTGAGAGTGTGCTCACTCGGCTGTCTGTTTCTGTTACTGGGTGCCAAGTGAGTGTGTGATCTCTCGGCCATCTTATTGGGGCCTGGTCTTGGTTATTGTAATCTTTTTTGTGTATATATTTTTTTCCCTGTATGTGACTCTGATGATGGGACCGACTATTAACATGCCCCTTGGACTGACCCTTGATCACTCGACTGAAATTAAGACTACCACTCACATTCTCTCTGTGTATGTCTGAAATAGATTTTAGAGAACCTTCTGATCTACAGAATGGCCATCTTTGATGATAGTTGGCCACTAGAGGGCACTCTTTGTTTGGTTCTGTTTTCAGCTCTTAAAGTTGTTTTACAGAGGGGACCAGGGTCTCAGCCAGATTGAGTGCCCTACATTCTCATCTAGAAAAATTTGGCACAGGATCCCCCCTCTCCCATCCTGTTTAAAGCCTTGGGTTAAAAAGAATAATCCAGGCTCCCCAGTCCTGGCCCTCTGCCACCCAGAGGTGAAAAAAAAGTTAAAACTGCCACAGGTTGAACTGCAGCCCTCGGTTTCTCCCAAGATCTATCCAGAGTTAGAAGAACCTCCAAAATGGCATAGCACCCCACCCCCATATTCCCAACTGGTCCCCTCCAAGAACTCTCAACAGGGTGCCACTAGATATTTGGGGAGGGACCAGTTGCTAAAGCCCAAGGCCAGCGAGCTCGAAGCCCAGAGTGACCAGATTCAACCATTGCACTGCCTTTATGTACTTATGACCCTCTTCCAGCAGGCCCCAGACAACTGCTGACCCTTCAGTAATGGCCCTTTTCCTCCTCTGAACTCTATAACTGGAAGGCAAATCACACCTCCCTTCTTTGAAAACCCCTCTAGCCTCCTAATCTAATGGAATCTCTCATATTCTCTCTTCAGCCTACTTGGGATGACTGTCAGCAGCTACAGATTCTTTCACCACAGAAGAGAATGAGAGGATTCTGAGAGGAAAGAAAGAGCATGCTGGGGGCCAATTGACTACCCATAAAACTTCTAAATGAAATGGATGCAGCCTTCCCTCTGACATGTCCTGACAGGACTGACCATATGGAGCAATTTACAATTTTCTGCTGGGCTCTGATAATAGGACTGAAAGGAGCTGGCAGGTGCCCCACCAATTTGGCCAAGGTAAGAGAGATCCTACAAGAGAAAAAGGAGCCCCCAGCAGTGTTTTTAGAATACCTCTGAAAGGTATAGAGGTGTTACACTACCTTTGACCCTACTTCGGCGTGCCAGCATGTGACAGGTGTCATGGCTTCCATTGGGCAGTATCCTTCTGACATTAGGAAAGGGTTACAGCGTCTAGAGAGTCCGAAAAATTTATCTTTACAACATCTGTTTAAGGAGTCAGAGAAAGTGTACCATAAGAGAGAGAGTGACAAGCCAGCACCAGGGTATATTGTGCTCTGAGTCTGCAGACACGCTTAACGTCCCCAAAAGACCCTCAATAGGATCATAAGACCTCTGGTGAATGGAACACAACCTCTGCTCCAATCCAATCTCACAGGATCTGAGACTGCATTAATTAGGGAAGCAGAAAAACTGGCCTGACAATGGTCACAAGTCCCTCTGGTCTGTGCCAGCACCTGGGCAACTTGTTGGACGGAGTCTGAGGACAGCCCCAAGGTCCTCACAGAAACATCCACGAGATCTTAAGACCTTTGTGAAACGAAAACCACTTCTGCTCCAATCCTATCATGCAGGACCTGAGACTGCATTCATTAGGGAAGCAGATAAACCGGCCTGACCAGGGTCACAAGTCCCTTCCAATCCATTACAGCACCGGGCACCTTGGAGGCAGAGTCTGTGGACACCCCAAAGGTCCCCACAGGACTCTCCATGGGATCTTAGTACCTCTATGAGTGGATTACAACATCTGCCAGGAGAAAGGTTCGAACACCAGATATCTGGGACCCTTCTCTGCAAGAGGAGATCTTGCCTGCAGAGAGTACTCTGAACACTGAAACTCAGGAGAAAACTAGTCTCCGAGGTCTGCTGATAGAGGCTAACATAATCACCTGACCATTGTTATGGCAACTATTAGAAAACAAAGCATTTAATTGGAGGCTTTGTTACATTTTCAGAAGATTGGTCAATCATCACGTGAGGTACCCCATCACTGGAGCAATAGAGAACTATTGATCCTTAGGCAAAAAGAGAGATTCCGCCATTGTATTGGCTTCTTGAAAACTCAAACTCATCCTTGTTGACACACCTATCCTCCAATGAAGCCACACCTTCTCGTATTCCTTCTAATCTTTAAACTCACTGCCACTTCCTGGTAATGAAATATTCATATATATGTGTCTATAGGGGATTTATTATTCAAACCACCATTTTTCCCATGGCTCGATCAGCTATTTTTTTTAAATATAACCTAAAGGGCTCCCATTTATTAAGGACTACTTATGAGCTTAGCCACAGTGATGGGCCCTCCCACATCAATCATTAGACTAGAAAATAACCCATAGAATTACCTAATGACTAAGTGATTGGAGACAGATGTTCAATTGTTCTCTCTTCTCAGGTAACTGTAGATTGTCAAGATTGGGAAAAAATAATGTTCCATCACAGTAATGTTTAACTTACTCCATAACCTACACAAACATTACTCAACACCATCTATTGCATTCTGCCCCTGCATAGACACTTTCCATGTATGGCATAAGTGAAGGGTGACTACCTCCATCAGCAAGGATACTCAATAATATGTGCCATGAACTGAATATTTCCTATAGCCTCACAACCCCCACATTCTACTGTGTGTTACACTTATTGGGGGACTTGCTAATCTGTCCAATATCCTGCCACCAAAGCTATGACAAAAAAAAATCCTCATCAGGAAATCCAATGAATTTTACCTGATTTCTTTCTCCTGAGGCAACTGAGAGTTATCCCTTAATGCTTATATTAGTGTCTGATTCATCTGTAATAAACCCACTACTATTAACAGCTACATCACAGGAGGTATGACAAATACCATCTCCCATGAGTTGGCCAAGCCTTTTCAGCAGCTTTTTTGAAGTATCCTTTCTATACTAAAAAATCCATTGATTCCTTTATTTTTAAGTGTGTAATTTAATGATTTTAACACATTTTCACCTCCGTTCCATTTTCCCATCATTTTCTGCTACTTCATATGATATTGCAATCTATTAAAATATAGTAATGAATACAGTGAAAGGACCAGTATGTGAAGCAGCAAATTTCTTTATTTCTCAGACAACAGATACACTGCCAGAATCTTCCAGGTACAACTGCTTGGTAACTTTGTGTCTAATGTTAGCATGATTCTTCCAGAAAAAAGCTTAAAGAATTAAACCATGGTTACTCTGGACCAGACAAGTCAGTATCACTAGTGAAAAACATTCATGTAAATCATTTTCATTACTGTTACAATGTGCCTTAGCAGCAAGGAAAACAGGTCCATGGTCACAAGAGTATGAAAGAGGCATCAAGGAGCACAGTTGTCCAACTTATTAGCAGCCAGTAAGCATCAACACAGGAAGCGACCAAAGACAATAAATACCTTCCAAGACATGTTCCCAATGACCATGTTCCTTTACAAGTGCCTCACCCCTTCCATGCACACCCATCAATCAATTAACTCATTGATTAAAGCCCTCAGGGTCCAATCACTTTTCAGATTGTGTATATTGTTCTACCTTTGAACATTGTACTTCGGAACAAAATCTTCATCAAAGACCCACGACTGACATTGCAAACCCATTTCACCACAGAATTCTTTATGTTACAAAATGTGATGGAATGTATCTGTCTCTTTAAGGGTATCTCTGTCTAGAAGTTACAAAAGCAGAACGTCCAGGCCAACAGAATCATCAACTCCATGAGCTTTTTTTTTTTTTTTTTTTTTTAATATGAGTTCAAGAAGAAGGAAAATGCAATGCAAGTTAATGGTCTTGATCCCCTATCCATCCAGCTTAAAGCCATAGGGTGGACCCAGAAGTTTAGGTCAAAAGTGTAAATTTCACCTATACTACAAACAACTGTGATGATTTCTAGCCATCTCCAGTTTCAGTGTGGTATTTAGTCCCACCATCTACATCAAGGCATATTGCCTAATGTGAAATAATGCCAGCCGTTTATTGCAAAAACCACTATGTGTTGACTTGGATGTAAAAGGAGACATCTATAATATAGACACACTTGTACACACACACATACTCACAGAAAGAGGCAAGAAGTAAAGGAGCTGAGTCTTAGGATCATGTGAATCATGAAGGATTTGTTTTACACTACCTACAAGAAGGATCCAGCTCTCTATGCTTATCAGCTCCTGGATGACTACAAGGAAGGTAACCTCCACATGATTCCAGACACTCCTCCGGCTGAGGAGAGATCAGGAGATGACAGTGATGTGTTGATAGGTAACTGGATGCAGTACACCAGAAAAGATGGTTCCAAAAAGTTCGGAAAGGTTTTTTACCAATTTCTAGCCAATCCTTCCATGTACTTTATCAAGTTTCATGGTGACATCCATATCTATGTCTATACTATGGTGCCAAAGATTCTTGAAGTTGAAAAATCATAAAGTAAAGAAACGTAAACATATAGGACTGGAAGAAAAAAAAAGTTTTTTTTTTTTTTTTTTACTGTGTTAGCTACATAAGGGTCTTTGACAATCCCAGTATCTTTGCCAATAAAATGTGTTTTGTTCTAAAAATGTAAATGTGTGACATGACATGCTGTAAGTGAACAATTTGCTGGAAGAGATGGCCTACAGTGGAAGGAACATCAAATGAAGATGAAAGTTTCATTTCAGGTGGTGAACAGTACATACACCTAAAATCATACATGCTAAAAGGAACAGCTTCTCTGGTCTGCATGCAGAATAAGGAATTGGAGATGGAACTTGGAGGAGCAGGGATGGCAGAAAAAGATGGATGTTTAGGAAGTAGGGGAGAAGGACAGGACATAGTTAGAACCTCTGGTGTGAAGACTGAAGGAGAAACAAAAATTTGGGGAAAGTGGGAGATTTAAAAGAAATGTGGCCTTGTTGCACAAGGTGAAACCCAGAAAACTGATTGAAATAGACTCAGAAATCAGAGAAAATCAGGTTTTCTTTGAATAATGACACTTAAAGAAACCTGTCTCACATTTTAAGATTTATTATCTTTACTTATGTGGGTGGGGATATGGCATGTGCTTTTGAGTACAGGTGAACACAGAGACATGCGTTGTCAGGTCCTCTGGAGCTGCCATTAAAGGTGATTATTTGCCATTGGATATGAAATCAAGAAACCAAATCCATTTTTCTTGTGGTGCAAAAGTGCTTGTTACCATTGATTCATCTCTCTAATCCCACAAAGATATCTTTTTTAAGAAATCCAAAAATCACATGCATAAAACAGACCAGATTCAAGATAAGAAAGTTCTAATTGATGGTGACCATTAAAAGTAATAAGGGACACACAAGGAGTAGAGGACACTGAGAGACAAATGAATTCTAAGTTGGAGTTCTCAAAAAGTTAAGCTGGAGACACAGGAAGAAGAGAAATTTTAAGGAAACAGTCAAACTTGGGCCATATCCACATTGGCTTCTTTGTTTTCTTAACAAATAGCCAGCCTGTCATTACAGATGGGTGTGTTTGTGTGTGTGTGTGTGTGTGTGTGTGTGTGTGTGTGTGTGTGTGTGTTTGTGAGTGTGCGTGTGTGTCCATTTTTACACAGGCAATCTAGACTAGTGAATGTTTATATTTATGAGACTCCCTAAATCATCACAGAAACCTTGATTTTGTGTAATCAGTTCCAAAAGTAAAGTAAAACAGAAAATGAATATGCTGTGAGATAATTTTGGGTTGGAATGGATCCTGAGTTCCTTCCGTGAGCACTCTTTCCCTGTGATGAATCCTGTGATCTTTTGCAGGTCTCCAATGAGATCCTCAGATAACCATAAAAAGCCCCACAGTGGCCTGTTCCACCTAGCTCTCCTCTAAAAACATGACCCCCTACATACCTATGTATAACTTCAGCCTGTCTATAGCCTGGAAATTCTAGTCTTTTACTTATATGTGACCTCATTCTCAGAAAACACTGAAGGTGTAACCAATGCATATATGCTGACCTCTTTTCTACGCCAGTTGTCATGGGTTTCAAATGTTATGAGTTTGCCCACTTTGTGGGTCACTTCCTGAGGAGCCCATGTACTTCATGGATGTCTGCCTGGGTTCCATCTATACTCTGAGAGGTTTTTTTTTTTTTTTCTTTTTTGAGGCAAGAATGCCATGGACTCAGTCATTACAATTTTCCTCTCTAGAATAAGTTTGTATGCTTCAACATTTGAAAATAATCTCTATTGTTGATTAATTTTAATATCTGGGAGAGTTTCTGCAGTAACTGATTCTCTTAGGGATTAGTTGCTGTGAAAAGACACCATGTCAAAGGCCACTCATAAGAGACAACATTTCATTAGGGCTTTTCTACGTTTCATTACACGTTCAGAGATTTACTCCACAATCATCAAGGCAGAAAATATGGCTGTGTCTATGCAGACATGGTGGTGGAGAGGAAGTTTAGAATTATGCATCTTCATCCAAATGCTTCCAGGAAAAACTATGTATTCTGTATGCAGGGAGGGTCTCTTCCACACTGGTAGAGCTTTAAAGCCCCAAAATGATATGCTTCCTCCAGCAAGGCCAGACCTATTCCTACAAGGCCACACCTCCTCATAGACATAATACATTTAGAATGCCACACTGGTTTCATAGCAATTGACAAGATCTAGCTTCTTCAAAGAGGAGGAGCCTCAGTTGAGAAGATGCCTCCACAAGATCCAGCTGTTAGGAAATTTCATAATTGGTGGGAGAGCACCCACTCCTTTGTGGGTGTTGACATCCTTGTATTAGTAGTCCTGGGTTCTTTAAGAAAGCAAGCTAAGCAAGACTAGAGGAGCAAGACAATAAGCATCACCACACCATAGCCTCTGAATAAGCTCCTGGCTCCAGGATCCTTTGTTGTTTCAGTTTCTGTCCCAACTTCTTTGATAATTAACAACAATTTGGAAGTATAAGCTGAATAAAACCTTTGCTATGGAATTTGCTCTTTGGACATGGTGGATCCTTACAACAATAAACATAGTAAGACTTTCATCGGAAAAATGTCTAACAGTGCCAATGCCACTTATCTTAAAACCACAAATAATAGTGTGTAGACATTTTATTTTTATTTAAAGGTAAGATATACTCGTGTACCTACCTGAGATGTAAATGTTCTAGTTTGCTTCTTTCTCACTATGTAGAATACTACAATCAAAAATAATTTGGAAATAGAAGGGTTATAGTCTATCACCGAGGAAGAATAAACAGGAAGTTGTATCAGTAACAGCAAAAAACTGCTTATTGGCTTGCCACTGTCTTAGTCACTCTTTTATTGATGTGAAGAGATACCATGGATAAGGCAACTATTAGAAAACAAAACATTTAACTAGAGGCTTGCTTACATATTCAGAAGTTTGGTCATTCACCAAGGGAGGGATCCCATCACTGGAGCAATAGAGAACTATTGATCCTTAAGCAAAGAGAGAGATTCTGCCATTGCTTTGGCTTCTTGAAAACTCAAACCCATCCTTGTTGACACACCCACATCCTCCAATGAAGCCTCACCTTCTCTTATTCCTTCTAATCTTTAAACTCACTGCCACTTCCCAGTGACTAAGTATTCATATATATGTGTCTATAGAGAACTTTCTTATTCAAACTACCAATTTTCTATGGCTTGATCAGCTTTTATTATTTTAGTACAGTCTAAAAGGCTCCCAATTAAAATGACTACTGTTGAGCTTAGCTACATTGGTGGGCCCTCCCACATCAATCATTACCCAAGAAAATATCCTATAGACTTACCTAATAACCAAGTGAATAGAGACAGATCTTCAATTGCTCTCTCTTCTCAGGTATCCGTTGATTGTCAAGATTGGGAAAAAATAAAGTCCCATTACAGGAATATTTTACTGACTCCACAACCTACCCAAACATTACTGAACAGCATTTCCTCCTCTCTGCCCCTTCATTGACCCACTTCCATGCATGGCATAAGTGAAGGATAACTTCTTTCATCAGCATGGATACTCAATAATAGGTGAAATGATGTGAATATGTCCTATAGCCACACAACCCCCCACATTCTACTGTGTGTTACACTTACTGGGGTACAACTCAATCTGTCCAATTTCCTGCCAACTCAGCTATGAGAAAAAAAAATCTCCTCATCAATAGATCCAATGAATTTTACCTGATTTCTTTCTCCTGGGGCAACTCAGTGTTATCCCTTCATGCATATATTGGTGTCTTATTCATCTGTAATAAAACCACTACTACTAATAAATACATCACAGGAGATATGACAAATACCAACTCCCATGAGCAGCTGCACAGTTGGCCAAGCCTTTTCAGTGCTTTTTTGAAGTTTCCTTTGTATACTAAAAAGTCAATTGATTTCTTTAAGTGTATAATTTAATGATTCTAACACATTTTCACCTTCATTCCATTTTCCCCTCATTTTCTGCTTCTTCATATGATATTGCAATCTATTAAAATACAGTACTGAAGGCAGAGGGAGGATCAGTGTGGGAAGCTGCAAAGTTCTTTATTTCTAAAACAACAGATACACTGTCTAAATATTCCAGATACAACTTTTTGGTAACTTTGGGTCTACTGTTAGCATGAAATTTCTAGAAAAATAAAACTTAAAGAATTAAGCCATGGTTCCTCTGGACCAGAGAGTTCAGTATCACTAATGAGTCATATTCATGTCAATCATTTTCATCACTGTTACAAGATGCCTAGCAACAAGGAAAACAGGTCCATGGTCACAAGAGTATGAAAGGGGCATGAATGAGCACAATTGTCCAACTTATTGGCAGCCAGTAAACATCAACACAGGAAGCGACCAAATACAATAAACACCTTCCAAGACATGTTCCCAATGACCATGTTCCTTTACAAGTGCCTCACCCCTTCCATGCACACCCATCAATCAACGCATAGATTAAAGGCCTCAGGGTCCAATCCCTTTTCAGATTGTATATATTGTTCTACCTTTGAAGATTGTACTTCGGACCAAAACCTTCATCAAAGACCCAGGACAGACATTTCAAACCCATTTCACCACAGCATTCTTTATGCTACACAAAGTGATAGGATCTATCTGTCTCTTTAAGGGTATCTCTATCAAGCAGTTCCAAAAGGAAAATGTTCAGTTAAACAGCATCAGCACCTCCAGGAGCTTTTATAAATGTGAGTTCAAGAAGAGCGAAATTGCAATGCAATTTAAGGGTCTTTGTCCCCCATCTCTGCATCTTAAAACCATAGGGTGAACACAGAAATGTAGGTCAAAAGTGTAAATTGCACCTATACTACAACTAATTGGGATGATTTCTAGCCATCTCTAGGTTCTGTCTGTTATGGAGTCCACCAAGTCTGCCTCAAGGCATATTGCCTAGTGTGAAATAGTGCCAGCAGTTGATTGCAAACAACACTATGTGTTGACTTACATGTAAAATGAGACATGTATAATATAGACATATTTGTACATACACACATACTCACAGAAAGAGGCAAGCAGTAGAGGAGCTTTGTCTTAGGAACTCTCAGGGAAGAGATGGTAGAAATCTTGTAAGGCAGAGAGGTCACTGGGACACTGTATGTCTCTACTGCACAAAATCAGGCCAGTCTGCCTTGCATCCCTAAGTGGTATGGTATCACCATCCATCATCCCCATCTGAGAATATATGGACTATTGATGAAGGATAGAGAATCAGTTTTCATCAAAGTTAAGGCTTTTGTATGTGATAGGTTTGTCATGCTCTACTAGTAGCCCCATGTTCAAGAGTTTATGGGCAACACAATTGATTTGAATTGGGTTGTATCAAAAGGGAGAAAAGTAGACTTGAACTTGGGAGGAGGATTAAGGTGGGGATGGGTCTGGTTTTAGTCTGGGAGGAGTTATCAAGAGAATTGGAAAGTGAATTCCATCAAAAAAATTGTATGAAGTTCTCAAGGAATTAATTAATGTAGTTCTTAATATACAATGTCTGTACTGAACATATACAGACCACTTATATTTCAATCTCCTAAATAGCAACTCATTTTATAGCACTTACATTACATTAAGTGCAAAAGTAATCCAGAGATTATTTAAAATAAAGAAGGATCAGGGGATATGGCCCAGAGACAATGCCAGGAGTGTGTTCAAACATTCACCTACAACACCAGTGCTTGAGATTTTGGGAGGGGCAGAGACAGGAAGATGATTGTGGCTTCCTGAAAGCCAGGCTCACTATCAGCTCAGCAAGAAACCCAGTCACAAGGGGATAAGTTATGGAGGAAAAGAGTAGATCACACTATACCCTTCCCTAGCCTCTGAACTTACCTGTACAGTTCTCTATGCAGACTCACATAAATAAGATTAAAATATGCAAGAGGTTATTTTGCATAGCTTATGTTCAAAAGCAGTGTTGTTTTAGACTAGAAACCTGAGGACTTTATATCATTATAGTTCCTGGAGCAAACTCCCAAGATATAGATGATGGGTATATCTTCTTACTGTGCAAAGGAAACCTCAGTTAAGTGTGTGTGTCAGTGACTCCAAACAGCTTTCCTCCTCTATGTTCCTTTATATAGCATAGAATGATCTGTAAATAATGAAAATATGAAAACAAAGCTTTTTTGAGATTTTAGGCTTGTGTTAAAATCATATTTATAACATCGTATTAAATGGAAGTGAAATCTTCAGCTCTCAGGAACAATACAGTCAATGCTGTAGGCTTCTGTTTTGTCCCATTGTGAACAAAATTAATTGCACATCAACAGGTCCCACACTTTTAACTAAATCAGGGAGAAGGGCTATGTTTCCGTACAAATAAGTAATGTCAATGTGATTATTCAAGTAGAAATCTGGCAGGGTTAGGATGCGTTTGGCTTATGTGATAGTGATGACTGATTAGTCTCTTGTTATTCAAATAACCCTTACCTCTGATAAAAGACAAGTAATGATATAAGATATACTACAAATTGACATGGACACTTATTACTAGATTTCATTTTCCTTTACATACTTTAGTTGTTTGAAAAATTGTGGCCCACAGAAGCTCAAATATTCAAAGGTGTTAGTTTTCCAGGTGGTGAGATGTTAAGAAAGAATTAGGATTTGTATTTTTATTAAAGGAGATTTGTCACTATTCTTTGAAATATCAAAAATCCATCAGGCTCTCTCTCTCTCATTCTTACTCTCTCCTCATTCTCTCTCTGTCTCTGTCTCTTTGTCTCTGTCTCTGTCTCTATCTCTGTCTCTCTCTCTCTCTCTTTCATTCTCTGTCTTTCTCTGTCTATGTTTGTTGTCTGTAGTATTGCTTGTGAGCTCTCAGCTACTGCTCTACACATGTGTGCCTGAGTGTTGCCATGGTGTTTACCATGATGTCCTGGAGTCGCCTTCTGAAACTTTAAGACCACAATTAAATATTTCATCTTATAATTTGGTGTGGTCATGATGTCTCACATCATTAGAACAGTAACCAAGGCATCCATATTCCAGTTAATTTTTTCAATCGTTCTGTATTTATTTCATTAAAGTTACCTTTTGTCCATTGAAAAGTTTTAAGAATACTATTAAAGATACTGAACAAATAGTGCCAGTAGGAGTGGCACTGTTAGGAGGTGTGGCCTTGTTGAAGTATGTGTGACCCTGTTGGAGTAGATGTGGCCTTGTTGGAGGAAATGTAATACTGTGCTTGTGGACTTTGAGGTCGGCTATGCTTAAGCTGTCCACAGTGTGACACACAGTCTCTATCTTCTACCTGTGTATCAAGATGTAAAACTCTCAGCTCCTTCTCTAGCATTGTGTCTGTCTGAATGCTTCCATATTTCCAGTCATGATAATAATGGAGTAAACCTCTGAAAACAAGTTACAAAGTGTTCAAGAGTTACTGTGATCCTGTAGACTCTTCATGGCAAGAAAACCCAAACTAACACAAACACAAACATTCAAAAACACATTTGATATTTTGACTATTCTTGGCATAGGGAGTGGCACTACTGGGAGCTAATAACCTTGTTGAAGTAAGTTTGGCCTTGTTGAAAGAAATTTATCTTTGTGAACATGGACTTTAATGCCCTCTGCCTAGCTGCCTGAAAGCTAATCATTTCCTAGCACCCTTCAGATGAAGATGTAGAACTGTCAGCTCCAAATGCACATGCCTGCCAGGATCCTGCCATATTCCTACCTTGATGATAATGGACTGAATTTCTGAACCTGTAAGCCAGGGTAAATTGAAAAGTGTCTCTGCTGATAGTTGGTTGCTATTCCAGAAAGACCAAAAGTTATGACGTACCATCCAGAGTCTGAGAATACATTGGTTTAGCTCTAGCATTTGACAGAAAACAGGATTAACAAGACAATGAGAATATAAAACTTCCTATTTCATAGAGACACATGGGTTATAGATCTGCGGAACTCAAGGTTTCATGGGTGGTATGGTAGGGTGATTAGTGTCTGTATATGAGTGCAGTGTCTGTTCCCAAGTCTGATGTCACACATACACATATGTTCAGTAATGAGTAGAATATCTTCAACACTTGCTCTCTTAGAGTGAAACCCTCTCACCATTTTGACTAGTTTGACTGGCCAATACACTATTGGGATATCTACCTGTCTCCACCCCACAGTGTTGCAGATATGAATAGACATGCCTGGAATTTTACAGAGGTGCTGAGAATACATGAACTCCACTGAGCCATCTTCCCAGCCCCCAGCAGGGTATTGTTTATTGAAATCAATGATCATATCAGTAGAGAAATGAAAACCAACATGACCCTGATATTTTACCTTACCTCCACCTTACACCAACTAAATGAATTTTAAATATAAATTTAATTTATGTCCAAATGAATCCAGATTACATTCTAATGAAAGATAAATTTGGAGTGTATCCAGATGAAAGCTATGTTAGTATATTTTTGGCCTTTTATATTGAGAATAACCTATATTTTCGGTACACTAGGAGAGCAAATGCATGTAAATGAGTTCAACCAAAGAAAATCTTTGTTCCAGTGAATTTCTTTGTAAAATAAAGTTGAAAATCATGCATTTCAGTTATATATATTTAATTTTTTTGAGTATGTTATTATGGGTTCATGTGAGTTTTCTTGGATTCCGATTGCAGAATTAGAGTATAGGGGACCTGATTATGTGGCACTATTATTTTTTATTAATTAGTTCATTCATTGTCCACCTTCCTACTGTTCCACATCCCATATCTACTGCCCATCCCCTGTCTCCAAGGGAAAGTCCCCATCCTACCGGATCTCTAAACACCTTGATGTCTCTAGTTTGTTGAGAATTTGGTGCATCATTTCTGATTGAATAGAGATCAAGCAGATTTTTTTCTGTGTATGTTTTAGAGACCTTCTGATAGTTCATATATGCTGCCTGTTTGGTTGTCTAGCATTTGGGAGAATTCTAGGTCCATAGCATTTGAGACAACTGGTCCTGTCAGCCTCCTTCAGTCTTTCTCAAATTAAACCAATGGTTCTGCTGATTCTGTCCATTGGTTGTTTGCATACATCTGCATCTGACTGTTTCACCTGCTCATTATTTCTTCATAAGTACAGTCATCCTAGCATTCATATTACAAGTATCTGAATTCAGAAACATACAGAGGCTGTGTACTGCAAGCAGGTCTTCTGCAAAAGCAATATATAATATAAGTACTAAAATTGATATCAGTGCTCTACAATATTCTATTCTATGTGATGAAATCTCTCTCTCTCTTTCTCTCTCTCTCTCTCAATATATATATATTCCTCTAACACTTAGTATGAATAAAAATTCTCTTATATTCTCTCCTACAAAGGAGATGATATTGGCATGTCATCTGCAACATTCATTCACTTTCCTACACAGTTTGTGCTTTCTCTTAGCAATCAACTAATATCTAAATCACACATGCACTCAGATTACAAAGTAAGGTATCTGAGCTCATACAAACTGTTATTCTGAGTCAGAGTAGTTGGAGGACAATTCCAAACTGTAGTTACGTCCAAGAGCATGGACTTTAACAACTTGTGAATCAGTAGAAGAGACAATGTATAGATGCGTTTGTTTCTTTTGGTTTGGTTTGGTTTAGCTTATTGTGGTTACCCACAATCATTATAAGAAATACAGAGAAACACAAATTAATGCCTGTATCTTGAACTGAATGCAAACAGGGGCCTTAGAACCAACATTATATTTCTGTTACAATATACAATATATATTTTTAGAGATTTTTTTTTATTTATTAGCTATTATACCCACTGCAACAAGTTTAAGAAATATTCCTAGTGACCCAAATAGCAGCTTTATGATTCAGATGCAGATATTTTCACCCAATCAATGGATTGAAGCATCTGACCCCTGTTGTTGAATTAATGAGGTCAAAGATATTAAAGAAGAGGGCATCCCTGTGGTAGGATCCCTGTCTCAATTAAAGTGTTCCCCCAAGATGTCTGAAATTGTGGCCCAACAAAGAGACAGAATGCACCTGCTGATATGAGGCCTCCAACACATATACAGGAGAGGATTGCTGGGAGGAGAACTCTACAATTCCACTCTCCACACTGGAGGGCATTTCATCTAATGTTTTTTTTTTTTTTTAATTCCTTAGAGTCTCTCACATCCCAGGTCTCTGGTTTACTCTAGAGCGTTTTCTCATTTCCTCCTTCACAAAGTTGCCTGTTTCCATTCTTTTCGCTGGTCTTCATCAATTCAGTCCTGTTTCCCACAACCACAGTACCTGATAAAATTCCTCTATTCTCCTTCTTGTCCCATTTCCCACCCAGGTCTCTCCCTTCCCCTATCTGTATTGATTTTTTAACCTTCTTATCATTTCTAATTATGTTTATGACTAATAAAATAATTGAAGTTTATTTTTTTGATTCATTATCTTATTAGTTTCCAAAGGGATGATATACAAATACCAAAGGTACATTGGTTTAATTTTATTTCATTTCATTTGATTTTTGAGATAGGCAGTTAGTATGTTTTGTATTCTCCAGGAAGGTCTAGAGTGTTGAGGTTCAGCATTCCATGCTAGTACCATTACAGGTATGTAAAAACTTACCTGGCTTTAATTGCTTATAATAAAATAGTCCCAAAAAATCTATAAACACTATAAAATAAACACTTTCCAGTCTGAGAGATGAAAATATTTCCTGTTCATTTACAAACCTCATTGATAGAAAGTATATTTGTTTCTTGAAACAAACTAAACTGCTAACTGAGTGCCATGATTAGCCCCCTCTTTGGTTTCCAGGCTCTGCCGCTTCTCTCTGTTCCCATTATTATTGATGCTCTCGAACAGGGGAATGCCAGGCCTACGACAGGAGAGTGAGTGGGTAAGGGGAAGGGTTGGGGGAACATACAGGGGAATTTTGGGATAGCATTTGAAATCTAAATGAAGAAAACATCTAATTGAAAAAAAAAACTTAAGTGTATTCACATATGTACACAGGGACATGTGGCACATATGTACATAATTTAAAATTATCATTCCTTTTCAATACTCTGTTTTTCATTTATTTTATTATTATTAATATATATGGCAATTCTGAAACTTACTTTGTAGACTAGGATGTCCTCAAACTGAGATTTGCCTACCTCTGCCTTCCAAAAACTGAGATAAAAGGTGTGTGCCACCACCACCTGGCTTCCGAAATATTTTTTACTTAGTGGGAGATGTCCATTATTTTTTTCCTGTTAGGATATATCAAAATCATCAAGATGTCATATTTCCTTAATCAATTTATGAGATTAAATCAATCCCTGTAAAAATATTTCAGGTACTTTTGGAGACAGGTAAGTTTACAAGAAACATCATTTAAAAAATATTTTATTTCTGGAGCCAAAACCTTGAGTAGACCTTGCATGCAAACTCTGTAGCTAGCCTTATAACACCCGGAGGCAACTCCACTGCCAATCATCTAACATTCATAGGATCCGATGATCAGACAAGAGGAAGACACAACATCTTTCCCCAACACCTTGAGTAGAGGGTACCAGAAAGACACAGACATGCAGGAACTCCACCAGACCAGTGGTATGGATTGCATCCATTCTGTCTGGGACAGGGCCCTGAGCAGTCCTTGGATGCAAACTCAGCAGCCAGCCCCATAACACCCAGAGGAAGCTCCACTACCTGAAGATCTAACATGGCCAGGGTCAGAGGATCCCAGGAACCTAGGAGCTTAGTCACACCAGGATCTCAAGGTTCCAAGGGCAGCTTGACTCCCAGGATGTCAGACCCACCCAGCATCTCATAATCACAGTATACCGTAATAACAGGATCACAGAGACAGCTAGACTTGGAAGAGTTATGACACAACCAATATCACAGGAAGGACAGTCTGATGTAGCCAGGGCATGTAGCACTTGAGATATCCAGATGGTGAGAGGCAAGGATAAGTTAATAAGCAGGAGAATCCAAAGTTATTTGGAATAATCAGAACCCAACACTTGCACCATATCAAGTGGATAACCCAACACACCCTAAAAGTAAGACATGGATCTAAAGTCACTTCTCATAGTGATGATGAAGGACTTTAAGAAGGACATTAGTAACTCTCTTAACAAAATGCAGGAGAACACAGATAAACATGTAGAAGTCCTTAAAGAGGAAACACAAAAATCTGTTAAATAGATTCAGGAAAACACAATCAAACAGGTGAAGGAGCAGAACAAAACCATCCATGATCTAAAAATGGAAATAGAAACAATTGACAATTCTCACTTAGGCCATGAAGCTATGGAACATTCCCATTTACTGAGATCCAGAGGAGTAGCCATTTGGAAGATTGTGTCCCTAAATGTGAAGGTTGTGCTGAAACTCTTATGAAAATTGAGAACAATTTTAAATATGAAAGAAAAAAAACACACAGTAAAAATTCATGTAGGCAAAATTGACAGCCTTCTATGTGTCACAAAACACACAAGCAGAGATTACAATTACAATAATTATTTTTATATCAAGGGGTCAAAACTCCTGATACAATCAATGTCCAAGAAGAGATATTTAGAGCACACACTCACCGGGGACAAACTGTCATGACTGGGACAGCATGGCAGGAAACAAAATGTTGATCTGTTTCATTGAGGGCCAGCATGGGGCCTTCTTACACTTTTGTGGAATAAGCAGCCAAGAGTTAGGTCAGAAATAGCCAGCTCCCTCAATTATGCCAAAGTAACCTATTTCTGCTAGGGAACAGTCCCAAATGTTCCACAAACTTGCTAGACTGTTCCACTAGTTTGAGACACCTGAGACTGTGGGAAAATTTCACACCCAATCTTAATGAAACTGAACCAGGCATGTGTAAAATACTTTTCGAAAATAGTTTCATTTCAATTCAGGAAAAAGGACAGAGAGCCCTGCTTTGTAATGGATGGAGTTAGTCTTTAGCTTCCATTGTGCACCCTAAATGAAACATAGTGTAAAAGAAGCAGTTTTCTATGTAGCAAGTAAGGAGTGAAAACAACACACTAATGGAGATAAAATGCAAAGAACCGGGATATATAGTAACAATTCCAATTATAAGTGTGAAAAAACAAATATACATATATGTGAGTTGTGCTTGTTATTTCCCTAATGGTTTGATTGTACAGGATAAAAAACAATAGTCTGTCCCTATTGGCCACAGTTTCATTCATCATTGTGTTAGTGGATCCAATCTAGGAATTAATCATCAGGGTTTGACAGCAAAATCCATCGGCTCAATACACCAGACATTAGCTGGAAAGTGAGGTACAAGTAGGTAATGTCCTTTGGTTTCTTCTCTCTGAGTCTGTTATATGGGCGTCCTGTCATTGTTTGTTATTGTTGTTGGTTGTTGTTTTAAAATTTGAAATATTGAATGCAAAAGCAAGTGGCAGGAGCCCAACAGGTCTTTGCATTCTTACTTTCTCCTTTCCATCACTCTCCAATTCTTCCAATCCCCAGCTTTCATTCAAGAAACAATCATCAGAAACAATTGAAAATAAGACTCCTTCATCATCTTTACTTTGTGCTTGCATGTTGGCTGTAATCATCTTGAAAACATTAAAAATCAGGCTAAGATTCTGCCTATGTTTGATAGGGTTTCATTGCTGTGAAGAGACACCATGACTCAGGCAACTCTTATAAAGGAAAATTTAATAGAGGTTGTCTTACAGTTTTAGAGGGTCAGGTCAGTACATTATTATCATGGTGGGAAGCATGGGAACATCCAGGTAGAAGGGGCGATGTAGAAGGAAAGAAGTTTTCTATATCTTAATCTGAAAGCAAACAGGAGGAAGCTTGTGGCCAAAGCAGCAAGGAAAAGCATCTCTCTTCATCACTGGGCAGAGTTTGAGCACTAGATAAAAGCCAGCCTACACAATGATCAAGGCCACATCTGCTAATAGTGCCACTTCCCATGGGCCAAGGATATTCTAATCATCAAACTGCTACATACCTGCAAACACTCCTGTATGCATGTATGCACACACACACAAAGACACACACACACACACACACACACACACACACACACACACACACACACACACACTTTCATGCCTATTGCACGTGAGATTGCATAAAAATATATTTGTCTATTTACACATATATTTATTTTTTACTTACTTGCTTGCTTGCTTATTGCTTACTTATTTACTTATTTACTTACTTACTTAGTTTTAAATGTTTTGCTGAAGAACTTTGTACATAAACATAATGAGTTTGAGTAAATCCATCACCATCTCCTCCTTGAATTGCTCTCCATTTCTCCTGTATCACTTTTAGCCTTAATTCCATGCACATTTTAATAAAGACCACTGAGTGAATTTAGTGCTGACTACATATGTGGGGTTAGGGAAACACATCCACTGGAACATGGGCAGCCTCTGAGGAGCCAAATCTATGAAGAAAACTGGCCCTCACACCTGCAGCCACTAATTGCCAATTTTTTGGGGTGAAATTTTCTCTGCTCCCCCATCTATTCTTCAAGAACTGTGAGACAGAAAATTTAAAAAAAAGGTGTTGAGATCTGCTTAGAAAGGACTTTAATCTCAGGATATGGGAATCAAAACCAGGTAGAGATGAATTCTCTGCTGATCTGCACAGGAAAGCACAGAAATCTAGGACTATATAGAAATATCCAGTTCCAGAGAAGAAAAACAAAAGAAACAGGGAGGAATTGGGAAGTACAAATAAGAATTTGAATGTACAGATTGTAAATCCTGTCTCTGGGAATAATAATCAAGATACTTTGAAAGGAACAATCAAGCCATGTTTAAAAGACTGGACACACAATTTGGCATATGTTATATAAATCAGTAAAAATAATTAAAAATGTTTCATTAAAATTCACAACAGTCCCCTTAAGTTTTTTCTTCTGGTTTTCTTCTTTAAATATCTTATTGAATCTGAAGTGATGGCTCAGCATTTCTGAACACTGGCAGCTCATGCACAGCATACACTTGGACTTGCCACATTTCCATAGGCTGTTTACAACTTCTTCTATTTTAGTAACCACAGGGAATCCACACTCCCCCTTCCCATGAGACAATGTATCCATACCTATACAGAGAATTCAAAACAAACAAAATCTCTTCAATCTGTCTCACCAATCATACATTAGGTCCAATGCTTGGGTGCTTTCTGTTTCAGGCTCACAATGATCAATGGTATATACTTTCTAGGTTGTATAACTGCACTTCATTTCTCTACCAGGAACCTTTCCTCAGATTCTGTCCTCATCAAGAATCCCATCTAATACCATCAGACACTTCTATGCATCAGAGGGAACAAGGTCTTGCTGTGTGCCTTGCAGGTTGGGTAGAGCACTGTCAATATCCCTTCTCCTCCAGCAAACCCTCTCAAGGCTCACAACGGTTGTCTTCCAGGATAAAATCTGATTGCCTAAGAGAAGGAGCAAATCATCTCTGCTTGCTCTAATGTCTAAATGACATTGCAGATTAAGAAAAAACCTAGAGCTTCCCCAAGATTCTCAGTCCGGGAGCATTTGGACAATCCATTACTTTCATAGGGTCCAAAATTGTTTGAATTCTACAGACCAATGAATTGTCCCATTAGAAGCCACCTTTCCAGCAGGTAGCAGCAGCTCCAACTGCTGTCTCCAAAGGCAGTTAAACAAAAGCAACCTGAAGAGGCAGGTGAACTGCTCCTGGTCCCACCAAGGTGACTTTGGTTTCTGGTGGGAGGGGGCAATTACATGCTGTGAGAATTCTGTTCTGTTGATGTGCTCACCCACCAAAACACTCCTCTTGGAAAGACCAGGAATGAGTTCCTCTTCCAAAATCCCTCCTCTTGCATGTGGTGTTCATTCCATGGGTGTGGGGAGTAGGCTCTATTCCTTGGGTACTCTGTTTCTAAATGAGGTGACACACAGTGATCACTCTCTCCTACCTTTCACAGATGATTGAGACTCCTAATCTAGACATTATTTTTTTATTTATTTTTTCAATCTGCGAAGGCAGATATGGTTGTTTGTGAACATTACAGTTTGCATGGACACTTCTTATATGTAATACATCAGAGGACAGAAGAGGATACAGCAGCATATGCTGCTGGAATTACAGGGAGGATGAGAAAGAAAGGGGGTGCAGGGAGTGAGAGGGAAAGAGAGAAACACAGACTGAGACTGAGATACAGAGAGATAGCAATACAGAGAGTGGGGAAGTTAGAAGGAAAGAGAGAGAGGCAGAGAGACAGAGAGACAGAGAGACAGAGAGACAGAGAGACAGATAGAGAGACAGAGAAACAGTCACAATGTAATTGCTGGAAATTGAAGCCACGACCTGTGTGATAGCAGCAAGTCTGTCAACACATACATTGTCTCTTCAGATTTTGGCTCCAATTTTGAATTGGCCAAGAAGGACCTGATGCTATGTATTCTGGAGTTGACCTTGTGTATACCATCGTATTCCTGGAAACAGTTTCACATCTAGGGAACATGACCTTTAATCAGTCTTGATGCATCTCACATATCCTATGCCCAGACAACAAAGGAGACATATGGAAGGTTTCCTGTTGTGGTCTGGTAAAAGGACGCCATTCCTGACAAGAATCTCCAGAAGAATAAAGCCAATACAGTCGAAACAACCTTAGCCCTGGTCAGAGTGAGATACCTGCCTTCTTAAGGCTTCTCAGTACAGCTTTATATAGTGTATTAGCTTACTCTTGGTTAGAATTCACCACAGATCACAAACATCCTATTCAGATTTCTCTCTCTTTATCTATTTTTTTCTTGTTGTAGTGGTGGTGATTTTTTAAGAAAGACTTATAAGAATTAATTTACTCTTAGATGAATTTGAACCTTTTGAGAAAGATTGTGTTCCTACACCATTTTTCGCTCATGAGAAAATGGGGAGGTGGTACATGGCTTAGAGTATAAGATCATTGGCCCCTGTGCACAGGTTACAGGATTCAATTACCAGGGCCCATCTTGTTTGTCACAGCCACAGGTAAGTGCTGTTTCAGGGGATCTGATACTATCTAACTTCTGATCTCTACACGGTCCAGTTTAGTGCACAGGCAGCAGACACACCCCTTCAGGTAAAACATTCATAAAATAGAAATAATGAAAATTCTACAGTTTACCAATTGCCATATAAAACTTGATTTCCAAATGATCACACATACTATTAGGAGAGGACCTCAAAATGTGGATGTAGGTCAAAAATTTTGATATATTTGATACTTATTTTTTCATTCTTTTCTGTTTTACACCACCTAGGACCCCACATCCCAATGACCTGGAGGAGAGTAAGCCAGAGTTCTTCCATAGTCTTTGCTTCAGTTCCTGTCTCCACTTACCAGCTCTGATTAAGGTGTTGTCCAGACTTCTATAGATAACACAGTTTAAAACCTGAAAGTTGAAAACAGATAGAATCCATTACATCATTTGGTAGTTTTGGGTCCCAATTTTTATCTCATTGAAATCAAGACAGGACTGTATGCTTGCAATAATGTTATCTGCCTGTGCTTAAACTTCTGACTAAAAAACTCTTTGTTCAAAACAGTGCAGTGACCGATGAGCATCAGACAGTTACATAGCAATTGTTGCCCTATGAATTTGGATACATCTCTGATTATATTGAAGATTGAAAATCAATTAAATGGTTTTAGTAGTAGGTAGACAGGCACCTAGTGTTGATGTAAAACAAATTCCACAGTAGATCAGTTCTAAAACTACATTATTCTGCATGATATCTCAGCACTAATGAATAGGCAGCTGCACAAGCAAAAGAAGAGGAAAAGGAAGAAACACAGGCAGACACAGATGCAGAGGTTGAGAAACAGGCTGAGATAGAGAATGAAGAAGGAGAAAAGGAAGGACAGGCAGAGTCACAGGGACAGTCAAAGGGAGATTCAGAATCAGAGACAGAGTCAGAATGTGTGGTGTGCATGTACCTAGTGTGTGTCTTTCTAATTTTTAGACCTTTTAGGAAGTTACATTTACTCAAGTGTCCTCAGAGATGGGGTGATTGGTTGCAACAAATTTCTCAGATTACAACCAGTATACCAAGACATGGTTTCTGTCTAATTGACCACCCAGACCCAAGGAATACTTATAATAGGAGAGATCCCAGGCTAATGGTTTTCTTTCTTATAATAAGTCTGTCTCTCCCAGTCACAGAATAAAAGGAAATTATGATTCATTGGAAAATAACACATAAATGGCTCCAGAAACTCAGCCAAGTCTATTAAGATATATATATATATATATATTATCACAAAGCTCTCACACAACTTTTTAAAAATCCTAATCCTGTACTGGATTCATCTTCTAAGTATACACTGTATGTTATATATAGTATATCATAAAATACTAAATAGGAATATCTAGCTATGTACACTGAATGTATACTGTGAGGAGCTGCCCTTTCAATCTCCGTTACAAGATGGCGCTGACATCCGTTGTTCTAACTGGTAAAAAAATAGTCTGTGTATGTGCTGGGGTATTTTTCCATTCTTTGTGCCCTTCCTGTTCTGTGGCGTCATATGGGCTGATAGTGAGCAGCCCTTAGGGTGAAATATGTCTCTAACACTTCTTGTGGTCTATTTAAGGACCGAGTTTCCTGTGTTCTAAGCCTCCTCGCCCAAAAGCTAATCATCTTTATCTTGAGATGGATTAAAGCTATGCTGCAGAAGGATCTGAGTGTGTCCTGTGTGTGTGTGTTCTCGCCGGTGAGACTCTTTATCATCACAGACACAGTATACTGCATGCACAGACCATTAGTACTGTAACTCCATGGATAAATCATGTTCATGAAGCAACACTAACAGAGATTTACACACAATATTTGCATTTCATTTGTGTTCCCGAGATGAAAATTATTTTCATCAACACACATGGCACTACATAGAACAGGTATGACTAATATTAAAATAGTAAACAGCTGACTGCAAGAAGTATAGAAATCAGAGTTAGTAAGTCTTTGGTGGAATACTATATTTACATACTCACAACATCCATTAGTGAAGAACTCCTGCTGCATTAACTTTGCACAAGATTTATTGTCAAAACTTGTACTTTTAGTCTGGTGGTTGGTGGTTGGTTACACAAGTTGGTTGTGGTTTGTTAGTAGCCATAATTAAAGGAGAAGAACAAGGAAAGAAATTAAATTCAGAGATTTTCTAATTCCTCTCTCTAATATACCCTTATTTTTGTCCTATCTAGCGTTAGGGGTTATAAAAAGAAGATCCTAGAAAATATCAAACACCAACTATAAAAATGAATCCTTAATTACTGTCCACCAGAAACCACCAATTGTGAAGAAATACACTTTATCTTCTTTATCATAAGTTTTAAAGACTCTCTTCAATAGCTTCCTGACTGGACTGTTCTTTTTTCTTCTGTGTTCTTTTTCCTTGTGTGTGTGTGTGTGTGTGTGTGTGTGCATGAGGGTGAGTGTGTGTGACTTCCTTTGCATAATACCTTCCTGTGTTGTTAACCATTTATATTTGCTGTGGATTTACTCACAACAAACAGATAAACTGAATTGTGAGTATCTTCTTTTTTTGGTGTCTGTTTTGTTTTTCTTTTCTGGTGGTGGGTTTAGCATGTATGCAAATCAAACACTACCATCGAGTCACATCTCTAGCTTAGACAGGGATTTGAATTCTTTAACACTAGTTATTTCTCTCCATATTACTGTAACATTATAATGTTTTTATTGTACTCCTGATCTGTTACTGAAATTTTATATCCATTTATTCCAAATTTATGTAGGTGCTAAGCAACGTCAACCCATTGCTGATATTTTTTGTTAATAAGGCAACTTGATCAATAAATGACTTCTTTTTCTGACTAGTGCCATATTGTGTTTTCTTGAAGACTTGTATCTTAAGCCGGAGCAGAAACTTGTAATGTACACTTGAGGAGGGTTTTTTTTGGGATTTGGTGGTTATTTCAATGTATTAAATGAATGTCAGGTGACTGATGTTCTATCAGAGTAATGGTGCTCCTTAAGCTACATGTTCATCTTTATGTTCTCATACACTTTTCAGAACAATATTTTTCAGTACCACAGAGCAAATGTTACAGGTTCTTAGCTTTTAAACTCTCAGTAAACACCAAAGTCTCAATTTTGGACTTCAGTGCAGCCTCTTCTCTAAAAGCTAGTCAGAGGATGCTTAGTCCTGTGAGCCCAATCCTTTCTTTTTATTCCAAGCATGGAGGGAAGCTGGCATTCCCTGTAAGGGTTTTGCAATTAGAGATTCTGGTGTCAGCAGATCTTACTTGTCACCCTATTGAGTTTGCCCATCTGTAATGGCAAGTGAAAGAGTGGTAATCAGTACCATGATGGCTCAAAAGAAGTCTAGAACACCACTGCATTCTGCCCCCTTGTGGGTGCCATCCCTGTCACAATTTGAAGAGAAACAGTGCTCCTTCCAGGAAGCTGCAGGGAATTGAACTGCACTCCTCTGCATGCTGTCAGACCCAGCCTCTAGGTCTGGACTGACTCTCCTTAAGGATAGTCACTTACCCTCCTGGCCCCAGTCCCTAATTCTCTCTCAGTTCTCCACAAAACAGGAGACTCTCTTTATTTTTTGTGCCAAATGATGTCAGCTTCATTTCAAATATCCTGATAAACTAAACTGGTTGGGTCTTAAAATAATTTCTTTCTCTCAACCACCTATTTACCAGGAAAACTGTCGGTGAGAATGGCTGAGAAATCTAGTCTGGGCGAGTTTCCCATGACTAAGGGCAGGGAATATGAAGATAAGGCCAACTTATTAATATACTTCCAAAGTCTAGTTTTAATTGGCATCTCTAATGCTGTGCAGAAGAAATGTGAGATTGTGAGGTGACTTCACAGATTAATATAAGAGGTGAGTCTAGAAAATCAGGAGCTGTCTATTGAGAACAGCACTGGACCATGGCCCTCCTTTGAGGATTTACACTTTAAAGCTGAGATAAACTGTAAAAAAATTATGTCTTTCTGAAGTTTATGCCATGGAACGTCCACATAATATCTTAGTTCATTTGTGTGATGTTTTTATACATGGCTGTAAATGCTTTTATGTTAACCTGTGTGTGCTAGTAAGTGTTTGCCTTCTTGACATGAAGCTAAAGTCACCTGGGAAGAGGGAACCTCAAATTGGATCTGTTTACATTAGATGAGGCTATAGCCATGTTTATTTGTTTTCTTAGAAATTTTTCTTTAAATTTTCCATCTTATGTGACCTGAAAGTATCCATCTCCCTGTTTATCCTCCTACCATCGAACTCAGAGACACAGTGAAACTAACAGAAGTTATGGGCCAAATGAATTTAACAGATACTTATAGAACATCACCCAAAAACAAGAACACACATAATATGCACTCATTCTTAAGTGTATATTAGGCAAAAAAAAAAAAAAAAAACATGGAATACCCATGATACAATTCATTGATACTATCCATTATCTCTACCTCTGGTCAGGATTATTTTTCTGACTTTTCTTTGCATAGATTCCTGATTCTTGAAGGAGAGAGCTCGATAAAGGCATCCTCTTTAATCTTTAATTCTCTGAGTCTCTCACTCTCTGTGCATTGTCCAGTTGTGTCTTTCTGTGATTATTACCAGTTTTGTAGGAAACTCACCTCTGATGAAGGCTGAGGCATATATACTAACATATGGGTGGAGCCATTAGGATTCATGAGAAGTCATTTTACTGCTGTGGTTATTTAACAAAATTTATGATGGCAGATTTTCACTTAGTGTTTTATGACCTTTCTAGTCTCAGATGCTTGGCCTGATATTTCCCTCCACATTTAACCCTCCTATTTTAGTGTCTTCTTCATTCCTTTATACCACTATATTCTACTTCCCCTTCCTTGGAAGAACTCCTCCTTCTTTATGGTTCCTTACTAGATAGCTCATCTCTGTTACCCTAAATGAAAAACAAACATATATAAACCTTACAAGCTAACTCCATACATAGGTGAAAACATGCAATTTGTGTCGTTCTGGGTCTGATTTTACTGTTGGATATTTCCCCCCCCCCTTTTTTTTTTTAGATACTTCAGTCCTTCTTTTTTAAAAAAAATTTTTATTACATGTTTTCCTCAATTACATTTCCAATGCTACACCAAAGGTTCCCCATACCCTCCTCCCCACTTCCCTACCCACCAATTCCCATTTATTTTTTGGCTCTAGCATTGCCCTGTACTGGGGCATATAAAGTTTGGTTGTCCAATGGGCCTCTCTTTCCAGTGATGGCTGACTAGGTCATCTTTTGATACAAATGTAGCTAGAGTCCAGAGCTCCGGGGTACTGATAAGTTAATAATGTGGTTCCATCTGTAGGGTTGCAGATTCCTTTAGCTTCTTGTGTACTTTCTCTATCTCCTCCATTGGGAACCCTGTGATCCATATAATAGCTGACTGTGAGTATCCATGTCTGTGTTTGCTAGGCCCTGGCACAGTCTTACATGAGACAGCTGATTAACAGTTGATGGGAGAGGATCCAGTACTCATTGAGTGGTGCTATCTCTGCAAAGATGGTGATAAAATATATAAGAAAGCAACCTGAGGGTAGTGTTTGAAAAATGGCTCAGTGTTTAAGAGAACTGGCTGCTCTCTTAGAAGGTCAGGATTTGAATCACAGAACTCAGGTGGCAGCTCACAGCCACATTAAGCTCCAATATCAAGGGACCAAGCTCGCTCTTATGGACTCTGTGAACCCTGGACAAAAAAGGCCCACAGACATTCACGCAAACAAAACATTTTTATATATACATATATGTTATTAAAATAAAAGTTAAAAGGCATTTTTAAATTTTGTAAGTAGAAAAGCTGAGAAAACTGTGTTGAGAAACAAGCCAATAAGCAACCTTGCTCCATGTACCCTGCCTATAATCCTACATGGGTTCCTGCCCTGATTTCACTGAGTGATGGAGTGTGATGTGGAAGAATAACACAAACTAATCTTTTTCAAAAGAGAAGGGAGGAGAGGGGGATTGGAATGGGGATTTGTTGATGGGAAACTGTGAAGGAAGTTATCATTTAAATTGTAAATAGATAACTAAATTAATGATGAAAAAAATAAGTCCTGTCAAGAACTCCAATGTGACAGTGTGAAACTGCTAATCTACAACCTGCTAAACTCACATGTGTGGGGTGTGGGCATGCAAGTGTTCTGTCTGAGCCTACAGGCCACTTAAATCCTCAAAAACCCTGTGGAGTTCAACCCTGACTTCCTGGCACAGATGATCCCCAAAGTGTAGTGGGAAGTGCTTGTGCAGGTAGCAGACACCTCAATCTTGGCCCAGGTACACAAAATAGCCAACTAGCTGCTATGAACAGGACAAGATACTTTTGAGGAAGATGTACCCACGTGTGGCTTGAGATTGATGTACTGGATGGTACTCTGCAATGGTCAGAATCCAGTGTTCTTTTCCCCATCATCCACAGGATCACCAATATGCTGTAGAATGATGAGGAGACAGAGAGGTAACCTTGCTAGCCACCACAATGCGATGTGGGAATGGGTATCCAGATGGAGGAAGACCCTCATGAAAGCAGTGGGGAGGGGATGGGATAGAGGGTTTCTGGAAGGGTGGGAAACTGAAAACGGACATCATTTGAAATGTATATAAAGAAAATATACAATTAAAAAAAGACCAACCAAAGAGCACATAGGGCGGGGCCCATGGCTGCAGCTTCATATGTAGCAGAGAATGGCCTATTTGGACACCAGTGAGAGGTGAAGCTCCTGTTCAGGAGAAGGCTCTATACCCCAGTGTAAGGGAATGTCAGGACTAGGAAGTAGGAGTGGGTATTTTGTTGATTACTGAGAGGAGGGATGGCATAGTGGGTTTTCAGAGGGGAAACCAGGGAAGGGGATAACATTTGAAATGAAAATAAAGAAAATGCCTCATAAAATAAAATAAAATAAAACAAAATAGATTGAAAACAACCACCTAGACACAATAAGTTAATAGCAGAATGATAAATAAAAGAAGACAGTGTAGTGGTGCATACCTTTTATCCCTGCTCTTGGTAGGCAGAGGCAGGGGCAGGCAAATTTATGAGTTCAAGGCCAGCCTGAACTCCAGATTGAATTCCATGACAACCAGGGCTAAACAGAGAATCCCTGCCTCGAAAAAACAAAAAACAATAAACAAATAAAGAGAAAATGAATGACACACAGGCATACAGAAGAGGACTGGTCCCAAAGACAGCTCTGTCCTAAATATACTAGAGCACATTGCTTCACAAAATGAATTCTGAACATGCTCTCACATAGGGCATTTGAATATACTTTCTAGGTTAACCCCATATGATCACAAGAAACAAAAGGTAACAAGAAGATCAGAGTCAGAAGTATATCTCAGACTCATGTCAAAGACAGTCTGGGAGGCACACCATGCTTCAGTTTTCAAAGTTCCAGAGAGTGGTTCTCCACCTTTTTAATACTGCGGTTCCTTCATATATATACTTCCTTATGCTGTGTGGTGCCCCAACCGTAAAAATATTTTTTGCTGCTTCATAACTGAAATGTCCTACTGATATGAATTATAACATACATTTCTGACATACAGATAGTCTAGGACAACTCCTGTGAAATTTGTCACAAGGACTAGCAACCTACAGGTTGCCAACCACAGTGCCAGCAACTAGGAAAACTAGCCAGCCCCTTGATTTTTACAATGTTGCCTTCCGTAACTGTGGTAGAATAGATGTGCTCTATTTTAGTGGTCTAAGCATGTGAGGATCTGTAACACTACCTGGAAACACACATACCAAATTGGATGAGGGAGTCTATTTTTTCTGTCCTGGACCTTGCAGGTTTGAGTCAGCTCTAACCAAATAGAAGAGAAAGGATACTGGATGAATTCCTACTCAAAGTCTTTGGAGACAACAGGGATTTTATTGGGTTCTCATGGAGAATGGGAGAGTGTTTGTGCTCCATTAAAAAGGTACTCACATTCACTATTTTGATGCCTTTCTTTCTATTTGAGTGTGCTTTGTACTTTTGTCTGCTATGTGTTGTGTTCTGTGTTCTTTGTTACTAACTCTAGGGTTCTTACCATACTTGGAAAATGAAAGTCAGTTTGAAAACCTTTCATATTTGTTCTCTGTATAGAATCTCTCTCTCTCTCTCTCTCTCTCTCTCTCTCTCCCTCCCTCCCTCCCTCCCTCTCTCTCTCTCTCTCTCTCTCTCTCTCTCTCTCTCTCTCTCTCTCTCTCTCTCTCTCTCTCTCTCTCTCTCTTTGAATTTTCAAGACAGTGTTTCTCTGTGTAGCCATGGTTGTTCTGAAAATCACCCTGTAGACCAGGTTGGCCTCGAACTTAGAAATTCACCTGTCTCTGCTTTTCGAGTGCTGGGATTAAAGGTGTTTGCCACCACCACTTGGAAATATGATTCTTTTAAAAAATTAGATTATGAGTCCTTTGTACCAAAAATAAGATCAAAATTTCAAGGAAGGTACTTTTAATTGAAAATGCATCTTTCTGATAAAAAAAAAATGGGGTATTCCATGGAGATACAGAAGTTTGAAAATGACCCAAAAGGTATTGTTCTTCAACTAATTCCTTATCAGCTTGTAATTTTCTGAGGATATTGGCCACTGAGGCTTGAAGTATCAAAAACCCATCAGGCTATCTCTCTCTCATTCTTTCTCTCTCTTTCTCATTCTTTCATCTCATTTTTCTCTCTCCTCATTCTCTCTCTTTCTCTCTCTCTCTTTCTCTCTCTTTCTCTCTCTATCACCCTCTCTCTCTCTCACTCTCTCTCTCTCTCTCTCACCCTCTCTCTCTCTCCCTCTCTCTCTCTCTCTCGTTTTAAGCCATTCATCCAGTGGTTGACATCTAATGTTAATCCATTTCTTGTCTATTTCACACAGTGAGGCAATCAATATTGATGATATGACTGTGAAATGGTCCTTCTTACTTTTTTTTCTTTTTCTTTTTTGAGAGAGTCATGCCATAGACTCATTCATAACAGTTTTTCTCTCTAGAAAAAGTTTGCATGCTTTAGCACTTGATAATAATCTCGATTGTTGATTTATTTTAATATCTGTGAGTTTCTGCAGTAACTGATTCTATTAGTTAGAGATTAGTTGCTGTGAAAAGACACCATGACCAAGGCCACTCATAAGAGACTCATTT
The DNA here is from genome assembly GCF_000001635.26 of Mus musculus. Lineage (NCBI taxonomy): Eukaryota > Metazoa > Chordata > Mammalia > Rodentia > Muridae > Mus > Mus musculus. The sequence continues at coordinate 78,297,484 of NC_000087.7, read as the reverse complement.
CATTAGGGCTTTTCTACATTTCATTACACGTTCAGAGGTTCACTCCATGATCATCAAGGCAAAAAATATGGCACTGTCTAGGCAGACATGGTGGTGGAGAGGAAGTTTAGAATTATGCACCTTCATCCAAATGCTTCGAGGAAAAACTATGTATTTTGCATACAGGTAGGGTCTCTTACACACTGGTAGAGCTTTAAAGCCCCAGAGTGATATGCTTCCTCCAGCAAGGCCAGACCTATTCCTACAAGGACACACCTCCTCATAGGCCAACTATATTTAGAATGCCACACTGGTTTCATAGCAACTCAACAAGATCTAGAGTCTTCAAAGAGGAGGAGCTTCAGTTGAGAAGATGCCTCCATAAGATCCAGCTGTTCAGAATTTTTTTAATTGGTGAGAGAGCACCAACTCCATTGTGGGTGTTGAAATTCTTGTGGTGGTACTCCTGGGTTTTTTTAGAATGCAAGCTAAGCAAGACTAGAGGAGCAAGACAATAAGCATCACTACAACATAGCCTATGAATGAGCCTCTAATTCCAAGATCCTGTGTTGTTTCAGTTTCTGTCCCAACTTTTTTGATGATTAACAACAATGTGGAAGTATAAGCTGAAGAAAACCTTTGCTATGGAATTTGCTCTTTGGACATGGTGGAACCTTTCAACAATAAAAATAGTAAGACATTCTTAAGGAAAAATGTCTAATAATGCCAATGTCACTTATCTTAAAACCACAAATAATAATGTGCAGACATTTTATTTTTATTTAAACATAAGATATACTCATGTACCTACCTGAGATGTAATTTTTCTAGTTTGCTTCTTTCTCACAATGTAGAATATTACAATCAAAAATAACTTGGAAATAGAAGGGTTACAGTCTATCACCAAGGAAGACAAAACAGGAAGTTGAATCAGTAACAGCAAACACTGCTTATTGGCTTGCCACTGACTTAGTCACTGTTCTATTGCTGTGAAGAGACACCATGGTTAAGGCTACTATTAGAAAACAAAGCATTTAACTGGAGGCTTGCTTACATTTTTAGAAGTTTGGACAATCATCAAGTGAGGGACCCCATCATTGGAGCAATAGAGAACTATTGATCCTTAGGCAAAGAGAGAGATTCTGCCATTGCAATGCCTTCTTGAAAACTCAAACCCATCCTTTTTGACACACCCACTTCCTCCAATGAAGCCACACCTTATCTTATTCCATCTAATCTTTAAACTCACTGTCACTTCCCAGTGACTAAATATTCATATATATGAGTCAATAGAGAACGTTCTTATTCTACCACCAATTTTCTATGGCTTGATCAGCCATTTTTTTAAATACAATCTAGAATGCTCCCATCTATAAATGACTATTGATGAGCTTAGCCACAGGGATGGGCCCTCCCACATCACTCATTAGCCAAGAAAATATACTATAGACTTACCAAATAACCAAGTGAATAGAGACAGATCTTCAATTGTTCTCTATTCTTAGGTAACTGTAGATTGTCAAGATTGAGAAAAAATAAAGTCCCATCACAGGAATGTTTCACAGACTCAACAACCTACCCAAACATTACTCAACAGCATTTCCTCCCCTTTGCCCCTGCATAGACCCAATTCCATGCATTGCATAAGTGAAGGATAACTACGTTTATCAGCAATGATACTCAATAAGAGGTGACATGAACAAATATTTCCTATAGCCACACAACCCCCACATTCTAATATGTGTTACACTTACTGTCAGACTTGCCAATCTGTCCAATTTCCTGCCAACTCATTTAGACAAAAAAAAAGAAAAAACAAATTCCTCATAACGAAATCCAATGAATTTTACCTGATTTGTTTCTCCTGAGGCAACTCGGTGTTATCTCTTCATGCTCATATTCGTGTCTGATTCATCTGTAATAAACCCACTACTATTATCAGCTACATCACATGAGGTATGATGAATACCAACTCCCATGAACAGCATCACAGTAGGCTAAGCCTTTTCTGCAATTTTGAAGTTTCCTTTGTATACAAAAAATCAATTGATTTCATTAAGTGTGTAATTTAATGATTCTAACACATTTTCACCTCCCTTCCATTTTTCCCTCATTTTCTGATACTTCATATGATAATGCAATCTATTAAAATACAGTAGTGAATGCAGAGGAAGGACCAGTGTGGGAAGCAGCAAAGTTCTTTATTTCTAAGACAACAGATACACTGCCAGAATCTTCCAGGTACAACTGCTTGGTAACTTTGGGTTTAAAGTTAGCATGAAATTTCTAGAAAAACGCTTAAAGAATTAAACCATGGTTAACCTGGACCAGACAAGTCAGTATCTCTAGTGAGAAACATTCATGTAAATCATTTTCATCACTGTTACAAGATGCCTAGCAACAAGGAAAACAGGTCCATGGTCACAAGAATATGAAAGGGGCATGAAGGAACACAGTTGTCCAACTTATTAGCAGCCAACACAGGAAGCGACCAAAGATAATAAATAACTTCCAAGACATGTCCCAAATGACCAAGTTCCTTTACAAGTTTCTCACCCCTTCCATGCACACCCATCAATCAATTAACTCATAGATTAAAGCCCTCAGGGTCCAATCACATTTCAGATTGTGTATATTGTTCTACCTTTGAGCATTGTACTTCAGACCAAAACCTTCATCAAAGTCCCAGGACAGACATTTCAAACCCATTTCACCACAGCATTCTTTGTGTTACACAAAGTGATAGGAACTATCTGTCTCTTTAATGGTATCTCTGTCTAGCAGTTCCAAAAGGAAAATGTCCAGGTTAACAGCATCAGCACCTCCAGGAGCTTTTATAAATGTGAGTTCAAGAAGAAGGAAATTGCAATGCAAGTTAAGGGTCTTGATCCCCCATCCCTGCATCTTAAAACCATAGGGTGGACCCAGAAATGTAGGTCAAAAGTGTAAATTTCACCTATACTACAACCAAATGTGATGATTTCTAGCTATCCCCAGTTTCTGTCTGTTACGTAGTCCCAACAAGTCTGCATCAAGGAATATTGCCTAGTGTGAAATAGTGCCAGCAGTTGATTGCAAACCCCACTATGTGTTGACTTGGATGTAAAATGAAACATCTATAATATAGACACACTTGTACATATACGCAAACTAACAGAAAGAGGCAAGCAGTAGAGGTGCTTTGTCTTAGGAACCCTCAAGGAAGAGAAAGTGGAAATCTCATAAGGCAGAGAGGTCATTGAGACACTGTATGTCTCTACTGCATAAAATCAGACCAGTCTGCCTTCCATCCCTGAGTGGTACGGTATCACTATCCATCATCCCCATCTAAAAATGTATGGACTGTTGATGAAGGATGGAGAGACAGTATTCATCAAAGGTAAGGCCTTTGAAGGTAATATAGGTTTGCCATGCTCTACTGGTAGCCCCATGTCCAAGAGTTTATGGGCAACACAATTGATTTGAATGGGTTGTATCAAAGGGGAGAAAAGGAGACTTGAACTTGGGAGGAGGATTAAGGTGGGAATGGGTCTGGTTTTGGTCTGGAGGTATCAAGAGAATTAGAAAGTGAATTCCATAAAAATATATTGCATGAAGTTCTCAAGGAATTAAATAATGTAGTTCTTAATACTGTACTGAACATATACAGACCACTTATATTTCAATTTCCTAAATAACATCTCCTTTTATAGCACTTACATTACATTAAGGGCAAAAGTAATCCAGAGATTATTTAAAATAAAGAAGGATCAGGGGATATGGCCCAGAGGCAATGCCATGTGTGTTTTCAAACATTCACCTACAACACCAGTGCTTAGGATTTTGGGAGGGGCAGAGACAGGAAGATATCTGTGGCTTCCTGAAAGCCAGCCTCACTACCAGCTCAGCAACAAACCCTGTCATAAGGGGATAAATTAGGGAGTAAAGTAGCAGAACACACTACACCCTTCCCGACCCTCTGAACTTACCTGTACAATTCTCTATGCAGACACACATAAATATGATTAGAATATACAAGAGGTTACTTTGCATAGCTTATATGCAAATGCAATGTTGTTTTAGGCTAGAGACCTGAGACTTTATATCATTAGGGATCCAGAAGCAAACACCCCAAATATAGAGAATAGATAAATCTTCTTACTCTGCAAAGGAGACCTCAGTTAAGTGTGTGTGTCAGTGACACCAAAAGGTTTCCTCCTCTATGTTCATTTATATAGCATAGAATGATCTGTAAATAATGAAAATATGAAAACAAAGCTTTTTCACAATTTTAGGCTTGTGTTAAAATCATATTTATAACATTTTATTAAATGGAAGTGAAATCTTCAGCTCTCAGGAACAATACAGTCAATCCTATAGGCTTCTGTTTTGTCCCATTATCAACAAAATTAATTGCACATCAACTGGTCCCACACTTTTAACTAAGTCAGGGAGAAGGGCTATGTTTCCGTACAAATAAATAATGCCAATGTGATTATTCAAGCAGAAATCTGGCAGGGTTAGGATGCCTTTGGGTTATGTGATAGTGATGACTGATTAGTCTCTTTTTGTGCAAATAACCCTAACCTCTGAGAAAAGAAAAGTAATGATATAAAATATACTACGAAGTGACATGGACACTTATTACTAGATTTCATTTTCTTTTACATGCTTTCGTTCTTTGAAAAATTGTGGCCCACTGAAGCTCAAACATTCAAAGGTGTTAGTTTTCCAGGTGGTGAGATGTTAAGAAAGATTTAGGATTTGTATTTTTATTAAAGGATATTTGTCACTATTTTTTGAACTATCAAAAAAAAAACAAAAAAAAAACAAAAAAGAAACAAACAAAAAAAAACAACAGGCTCTCTCTCTCTCAATCTTTCTCTCTCCTCATTCTCTCTCTGTCTCTGCCTCTGTCTGTCTCTGTCACTCTGTCTCTGTCTCTGTCTCTGTCTCTGTCTCTGTCTCTCTCTCTCTCTCTCTCTCCCTCTCATTCTCTGTCTCTCTCTATTTGTGTTTGTTGTCTGGAGTATTGTTTGTGAGCTCTCAGCTACTGCTCTATACATGTGTGCATGCCTGTCGCCATGGTGTTTACCATGATGTCCTGGAGTCGCCCTCTGAAACTGTAAGACCACAATTAAATATTTCATCTTATAATTTGGTGTGGTCATGATGTCTCACATCAATAGAACAGTAATCAAGACATCCATATTCCAGTTTATTTTTTCAATCGTTCTGTACTTATTTCATTAAAGTTACCTTTTGTCCATTGAACAGTTTTAAGAATACTTTTAAAGGTCCTGAACAAATAGTGCCAGTAGGAGTGGCACTGTTAGGAGGTGTGGCCTTGTTGAAGTATGTGTGACCCTGTTGGAGTAGATGTGGCCTTGTTGGAGGAAATGTAATACTGTGCTTGTGGACTTTGAGATCGGCTATGCTTAAGCTGTCCCCAGTGTGACACACAGTCTCCATCATCTACCTGTGTATCAAGATGTAAAACTCTCAGCTCCTTCTCTAGCATTGTGTCTGTCTGAATGCTTCCATATTTCCAGTCATGATAATAATGGATTAAACCTCTGAAAATAAGTTACAAAGTGTTCAAGAGTTACTGTGATCCTGGAGACTCTTCACTCTGTCTCTGTCTCTGTCTCTGTCTCTGTCTCTGTCTCTGTCTCAGTCTCTGTTTCTGTCTCTGTCACTGTCTCTGTCTCTGTCTCTGTTTATGTCTCTGTCTCTGTATCTCTCTCTCTCTCTCTCACTTATTCTCTGTCTCTCTTTGTTTGTGTTTGTTGTCTGGTGTGGTCATGATGGCAATAAAACCCAAAGTAACACAAACACAAACATTCAAAAACACATTTGATATTTTGACTATTCTTGGCCCAGGGAGTGGCACTACTTGGAGCTAATAACCTTGTTGCAGTAAGTTTGGCCTTGTTGAAAGAAATTTATCATTGTGAACATGGACTTTAATGCCCTCTGCCCAGCTGCCTGAAAGCTACACATTTCCTAGCACCCTTCAGATGAAGATGTAGAACTCTCAGCTGCAAATGCACATGCCTACCAGGATCCTGCCATATTCCCACCTTGATGAAAATGGACTGAATTTCTGAACCTGTACGACAGGGTAAATTGAAAAGTGTCTCTGCTGATAGTTGGTTGCTATTCCAGAAATTCCAAAAGTTATGACGTATCATCCTGAGTCTGAGAATACACTGGTTTAGCTTCTAGCATTTGACAGAAAACAGGATTATCAAGACAATGAGAGTATAAATCTTCCTATTTCATAGAGACACATAGGTTATAGATCTGTGGAACTCAAGGTTTCATGGGTGGTATGGTAGGGTGATTAGTGTCTGTATATGAGTGCAGTTTCTGTTCCCAAGTCTGATGTCACACATACACATATGTTAAGTAATGTGTAGAATGTCTTCAACACTTGCTCTCTTAGAGTGAAACCCTCTCACCATTTTGACTAGTTTGACTGGCCAATACACTATTGGGATATCTACCTGTCTCCACCCCACAATGTTGCAGATATGAATAGACATGCCTGGAATTTTACGGAGTTGCCGAGAATACATGAACTCCACTGAGCCATCTTTCTAGCCCCCAGCAGGGTATTGTTTATTGAAATCAATGATCATATCAGTAGAGAAATGAAAACCAACATGACCCTGATATTCTACCTTACCTCCACCTAACACCAATAAGTGAATGTTAAATATAAATTTAATTCGTGTCCAAATAAATCCAGATTACAATCTAATGAATGATAAAATTGGAGTGGATCCAGATGAAAGCTACATTAGTAGATTTTTGGCCTTTTATATGAAGAATAACCAATATTTTGGGTACACTAGGAGAGCAAATGTGTGTAAATGATTCGAATGAAAGAAAATCTGTGTTCCAGTGAATTTTATTTTAAAATAAATTTCAAAATCATGAAATTTCAAATATATATATATATATATATATATATATATATATATATATATATATATATATATATATATATATTTGTGTATGTTATTATGGGTTCATGTGAGTTTTCTTGGATTCCGATTGCAGAATTAGAGTATAGGGGACCTGGTTACATGGCACTATTATTTTTTATTAATTAATTCATTCATTGTCCACCTTCCTACTGTTCCACATCCCATATCTACTGCCCATTCCCTGTCTCCAAGGGCAAGTCTCCACCCTACCGGATCTCTAAACACCTTGGTGTCTCTAGTTTGTTGAGAATTTGGTGCATCATTTCTGATTGAATAGAGATCAAGCAGATTTTTTTCTGTGTATGTTTTAGAGACCTTCTGATAGTTCGCATATGCTGCCTGTTTGGTTGTCTAGCATTTGGGAGAACTCTGGGTCCATAGTAGTTGAGACAGCTGGTCCTCCTCAGCCTCCTTCAGTCTTTCTCAAATTAAACCAATGGTTCAGCAGATTCTGTCCATTTTTTGTTTCCATACATTTGCATCTGATTGTTTCACCTGCTCATTATTTCTTCATAAGTACAGTCATCCTAGCATTCATACTACAAGTATCTGAATTCATAAACCTACAGAGGCTATTTATTGCAAGCAGGTCTTCTGCAAAAGCAATATACAATATAAGTACTAAAATTTCTATCAGTGCTCAACAATATTCTATTCTTTGTGATGAAATCCCTCTCTCTCTCTCTCTCTCAATATATATATACTTCTCTAACACTTAGTATGAATAAAGATTCTCTTAAATTCTCTCCTACAAAGGGGATGATATTGGAATGTCATCTGCAACATTCATTCACTTTCCTACACAGTTTGTGCTTTTTCTTAGCAATCAACTAATATCTAAATCACACATGCACTCAGATTACAAAATAAGGTATCTGAGCTAATGCAATCTGTTATTATGAGTCAGAGTAGGGGCAGGACAATTCCAAACTGTAGTTACATCCAAGAGCATGGACTTTAACAAATTGTGAATCAGTAGAAGACAAGACAATGTATAGACGCGGTTGTTTCTTTTGGTTTGGTTTGGTTTAGCTTTGCTTATTTCAGTTACCCACAATCATTATAAGAAACACAGAGAAACACTGATTAATGCCTGTATCTTGAACTGAATGCAAATCGGGGCCCTAGAACCAACATTATATTTCTGTTACAATATACAGTATATATTTTTAGAGATTTTCTTTTCATTAGCTATCATACACACACACATACAACAAGTTTAAGAAATGTTCCTAAATAAATGACCCAAATAGCAGCTTAATGATTCAGATGCAGATATTTTCACCCAATCAATAGACTGAAGCATCTGACCCCTGTTGTTGAATTAATGAGGTTGAAAGATATTAAAGAAAAAGGCATTCCTGTAGTAGGATCCCTGTCTAAATTAAACTGTTCCCCCAAGATGTCTGAAACTCTGGCCCAACAAAGAGACAGAATGCACCTGCTGATATGAGGCCTCCAACACACATACCCATCCTTATAAAAGGTGAAAAGCTTGAATCTTTCTTATTTAGAGATTATACATTTGATATACTTCAAAGTCATAAGAGAATGCTTGAGGATTCAACAGAGCATATCTAATTTCACTTTTAGTATAAAGAAAATTGTCACCTTCCTTTGGTCAAATACAGTAGTTAATGTTCTCCCTTGTAGATATCACCAAGATCTAAGGCCATATTTGGGGAAAGGAAAAGACTGAAGCTCACTGAGCCTCACACAGGATAATTTTCTTGGCCACTTCAAAAAGCAAGGAGTGCGAGAGGCATCTTGGGAATAGAAGACTTCTGAGAACCTCTTCTCAGAATGAGACATTCTAAGACCACAGTCAACAGAGGGGAAATCGTGAAAATCTTGGATCCTAAAGTAGAGGTCCCAAGTCTTATTTTCCAGGTTAGAAATGTCCAGTTCAGCTATGGTCATCATGGGAATTTCCTAGGCTCCACTGAGAACTGTAAGACGATTCAGACTCTTCCTCACTAGCTTCCAAGAATTTTCCCCATATACATACCCTGTGTAACAACTTTGAGTGTCCAGGCAATGGTCACAACAATCTCCCAACATGATAAATAGTTATGCATGAATTGATGTTTCCGCAAGGCTGTTTTCAGCTGCACACATCTGTGAATAAAAGATACGAATGGGGCATTTTGATGACCAATTTTGAGGCACAGGATATGGGAGACAATTTCAGTTTTCTATTTTCTGCCCTATCATCTAAAAGGGGAGAAATGTGAGGTGACATTGTTCACATATGTGTTGTGTGGATATCTTGGACAAATGGGATATGTTTAAAGAAAACTTAGTTGATCGGGGTATTTGTGAGGCAAATCCAGTAGAGAATCTATGCTGGTTCTTTAATTGCAGAGGTGGATCTGAAGTGTCCTAGTACAGAGGGTGGAGGTCTGAAACTCCCCTTCTACACAGAAGCTACTTCTGAGAGTCCTTTCAATAGATTTTGATTTCCAAAGGCCCCTTTTGCTGAAACTGAATGTTTAAAATCCACTTGGTAAATGGAAGTAGACAATAGACCCATACTCCTACTGGGAAGACAGGGATTGTTAGATGCCCTTTTATGTAGAATAAGTGGTATAAGTCTCCCATGGTCTAAAAGCCTTTTAAGGAAATAAAGGCTCAAAACTACATGGTTGGAATAGGAATATTCAATGTAAGGTATAATAATACATGTTTTGGGCCACACTTTGCTAATAGGTTCTAGGGCCTTGTTAGTCCTAGGAGAGTTGTGACATTATATTCAGTTTAGTGAGAAAAAGTAAGTTAACATTGGAAAATATGAGCCCCATGTAGGAAAGGAAATCTCTGAATCCCTACTGCAAGAGGAGGACAGAAACTTCTTGAGGCAGACTGTGACGTTGCCATATAAACTTCTGTCCAAGGTAAAGGTCTCTGGTACCTTATACAGTGGAGTATGTTTCCAGCAATGATTATCAATTTTCAATTCTTATTCAGAGTTTTTTTATTTTTTTTTATTTTCATAGTTTGTGTTCATTGAGGAGATACACGGAAGCAACATATTCCTTCTTCCAAAGGCTTTTGAGGACTGTTGCTGGCTAGGATACTTCTTTGACTTTATTCATTATCCAGGTCTAAGCAGAATTAATAAAGTTATTTCATTTCTATTGACTTGTGTGGAAACAGATGGCACAGGTACTTTGATCCAGTTTGAAATATCACTATGGGACTTCACACCAGAGTGAACTAGGGTACCTGTTTACAGAAGGAGTCACTTTTGGAAATTTTCCTGATAAGTTAGGGATAAAACTACTTTGACCATATATAGGAATATCATTTTTGAGAAAGAGAATATGTTGGGAGGATAAATAAGATAAGAAAGATCACAGAATCCCTCAGGCAAATGTTTATCTTTGGAATTTGAAGAAATTGTCAAAAACAGCTTATCAAGTGCAAATGAACTCACAATTCAGAATACACATGTGTTCTGAGAAATTAAGGTGTGTTTGCCAACAATCAGAGCATTTTTCTTACGAATTGTTTGGTAACCTCTTGCTCTATGTTCTCTGTAAAGCAGCATGCCAGGCATAGCCAACAAAGAGGGCACTGCTCTATTTCAAGTGACAGGCTTAAAAATAGAAGTTAGGTTAGGGCTTATATATTTACTGTCATGTCTCAGGACATCATTTCAGAGTTGCTTGACATCCCTTCTTTATTTGAGCATGCCTGGCCACCCAGGAAACATTGGAAATTTTAGGAACTCCTAGACTAATAGTCCTGAGGATTCTATTAAGACAAGTAAATTTTCTGAGATATGCATGGTCAAGAGATGTTGATTTAAATTTTCCACAAGCGAAAATAAACATCAACTTTAGTTTTCATGTTAGTGGCTTTTCAGTAGGCTCCCTAAGCAACAAAATTTGTATTAAGACCTTTTCAAACTGAAGGGTGTGTCTATATTTCCCCAATTCAAAGATAAAATGTAAATTTGTTCCTTGTCAGAGTATTTACGTCAAAGATTCTTCATTGAAAAGTTTTTGAACCTAGAGTTTACCTTGAACTGAAGGGAAAATCTGGGAAACATTAGTATATATATTTAAGGTTCAGTTCATAATGTCAGTAAGTTGTGTGGGATTCCTCGACCTAAAAGTATGTCCAAAACTCCTTTGGACAAACTGGTATAATCAGAGACTCGCTTTGCTTCAGGGTAAGATCTGATGACTCCTTAATCTAAGACAGATGGAGTAAGTATTACTTGGGGAGAAAGGAGGTGGTGTTGTCCTTGTAACAAGAGAGATGATCAGAGTATGAAAATCTCCATAATAGTTTGTACAAAAAATTGCTTACCTTAACTCATAAGGTCCTCCTTTGCCACACCTAATGGTTCTTCACATTCTGGAGTATCCATATCTTTAGCAGAATTAGCAAGACACCAAATATTGATACCATGATTCATGAAAAGCTTGAGCTACTGTCTTCAGCATGATTGCCTCCTAAGAATTATGTTCAACCACCAGAACTGTGTTAGAATGATGATTTCACACCATGTCATGTGACTGAAGTCAAGGAAGTGGCATAAGGTCCCAGGATTGGCCTCCTCGACTTGATTTATCTGAAATGTGACCAGAGGGAGAAAAATGCTCCTTGTCAGAGGTAAAATATCCCATTGGTTCCCGAACAGAAATTATTTTTTATGAGAGCCCATTGACTCAAAGGGGTGATTTTTAAGACCTCAATCATCACAGGAAGGGAAACACCATAACTGTGGAATCAAGTAAGTCCCTTGATCCTGTTGGACAGTAGGGGAGTATAACTGTTTACCTTCTGTAGAGGAGGTTGGACCAGGCACTCCTTAAATCCACATTTTCAGAGAACTCTAGAAAATTCTTATCCCTGAGGACTCTACTGCACAGTTGACAGCACTCTGAGGTTTGTTCTGACAAGACTGCTCAAAGTTCCTGGATCTGTTCCCTATTTATACTTACAATAGGCCACAGAAGTATGGGTGTTGAGGACAATTACCTTTATGATGAGCAACTTAAAGAGAGATGACCTTGGATCTAGGCTGAAGTTTTTATTCATTGGCCATGGGACTTGAAACCAGACTTCTCTGAGTTTATTGGTATTGAAAGGTGTATCCCCTAAACAATAATTTCTGAGAGAGAATCTCTGGTCTATATTAGTTGAATGGTAGACCTGAGTAAGCCATGAACAAAGAGTGAAACTCCTGTGAATTCTTGGTACCAACGGTTTAGTTTTAAGCACACCAGATCTGTACTTGAATGTATGAGACACACTCCTTACTCTCAAATGTCAGTTCTATACTTTCTTCATCAGAGGGACATGCCTCAGACCCCTCCAGTGCAGACAGAGAAAGAACAAAGTGTTTTTATTCAAGGTCAGCAGACCCCTTTGTCATATCCTTAATGTCAGGGACTACTATGTTTAGAGGAAGTAAGGCTAAGGCCTTCTTCAAAAGATAATCCAACTGGGGGTCAGCCCCCTTGAAATCATGGGATACTTTACTTCTAAGGTTGTGTGACTTGACGGAGTTGCTATTTATGCTTGAAATATAAATTATCCCGGTTCTGGTGGGGTACATCTGAAGCCCCATTGTGAATTCATCAATGCTATTGCATGGTGATATTAAAGAGCCATATTTGTGGCCAAATTAAGATGTTGTTGAAGTCTGAAGTCTTGCTTCTCATGTCATATGTCTCCGGATATCTTCATTCATTGAGGACTTATATGACACCTTTGTTCTGAAGTGATAATTCTGAGGGCAATTAAAGAATGTCTGAAAATTTTGGTTCTCATGAGTCAATGCAGCCTTCAACACTGGTGAGTTTCTAACATATTTGATGTAGAATGGGTATGTCTGAACCACTGTTAGGTTATTGAAGGAAGTTGTGAGGCACATATATTCAATTTCATGTATATGTTTGTACTGTCACTGCCTTCAAACACACCATAAGGTGGCATCAGGTCCCATTTTAGATTGTTGTGAGCCACCATGTGTTTTCTGGGTTTTCAACTCAGGACCTATGGAAAAGCATTCTGTGCTCTTAACTGCTGAGCCATTTTTGCAGCTCCAGCACATTGGTTCTAGACAGCTTAGTTTAAGGTCACTTAGGGAATTGGGTAAAATCTGAGAATACCTATTTCAGCATGGGCAGATCAGAAGACCCTTTGGTATACAGTATTTTGGATGATCTGTGGTTCTTAAGCTGTAAGTCTAAAAATTAATAGAGAAAAATATCTGTATTTGGATTACTGGTTTAGAGCAATTGCACCTCACATATCCTTGAGTCATGGAGAGTGCATTACACCCCACTTCAAGCATAGGGGAATACATCTTAGGGTTCTCTCAAAGAAACACAATTTGGAGGACCCTTTGAAAGGAGGAAAATGTTGATTTATCCACAAATAACCTATTAAAAATAGCATCCATTAGAGGTAGAAAGTCTCATACCACATTTGGGAAAGCAGAAATATCAAACACTCTTGTATCTTTTCAAGATAAAAGGTCAATTTTGGGAGGAATATTTGGAATATTTCATTATCGAGGCTTCCTGGGAACCCAGAATATGAATATCATGCAGGCCATGCAACAGCATAATCAATCGTCAGTATGCTAGGAGGAACTTCCCAGCTATTTCTCCTGGTAAATCAGCTGCCTACTTCTGAACATGGCAAGGCTTACTTGTTTCTACTGGACAACATAGAAGTATATGTCCTGGGTTTATGAAATTGCTGGCTACTCTTAGACTCCAGCCATTGAAGCAAATGGGTCCAGATCCTTGGACTGAGGTAATGAGGTCAGAGGATCAGAAAAAGGAGCACTCAATGCACCGTATATCAAGGAAATCGATTTGTCATGGATTACATCAGATCTAGTTAGTCTAGGTCCTCAATGATCAGAAGAAGCACATACTATTCTACATACTATTCTACATGAGCTGGAAATTATATAGCTTATGGCTACAAATTGTTAGATACTCTTAATCAGAAGGGAGGTTTGTTTGTACTTTTAGTCCAAGGGACATATGTGATGTTTCAATGTGCATCTGAAGCAGCTAGGAGTAGAAATTGTAAGATGTAGAGATAGTTGATGAGAAGTTAAAGTTCTAAACTCATGTTGCTCATAAGGGGCAAAGAAAGGGAAAAACAGGGCACCCTGTGGGTCAAAAAAAGAACTGAAAATGCCAGGGTAAAAGAGAGAAGGGCACTGGCCACCCTCTTGAGAAGGACTGCCTTACAGGATCCATTTGGCAAGCTGTAAAGTTCTGGTGTGTCCTTGGGTCAAAGGAGTAATTCGGGAGTGAGGATTAAGTCATAAGCTTCCTAGAGCATTTATGATATCTCTTTTTTCATAGAAAGCATCTGTGAAGCACATTTTTTTTAGATTGGGCATTTGAGAGCCTGCCTCTTTCAGGCTAAAGCATTCTGAGCCTTACTGAAAGAGGACACATAGCCAATGTCCCTTTGGTGAGAACTGAAAAGTCTGAGTTCACAATGCTCAGACTGATATGGTCTGACTTTCCCTTTTAGGGGAGAAGAAAGAACTACAGCTCCCCTTTTGCTCCGTGATCCTTTTGAAATTGATTTTGATATGATGTATATATTTGTGGCCTCCTAGGACAGAAGGGTCACAAAGAGACACCCAAATTCACATTGTAATGATTGTTTTCTCCCTGAGCAAGAGAGAGCAAGTATCATGTCCTGTGTTTGAGATGTTACGTGTAATTACTTTGCATAACAGGGAATGAAGTGGCACCTCCATTTGGAATTCATGGATGTATGAATCCCACTAGGAAAATAGCCAATGCTGTGGGCTCCCATTTTTGTATTAATGGAAGTTATGTGTTTCTCTCTCTTTGGCAGTAGATACATGTTTTGAGCACTACTTAGTAAAAACAGGGTGGTTGATATCCTCTTGGGGTGATGACAAGAATTTGACACCTCTATGGGGACTTTCTCCATCTGGAGATAACTCAATGCCTTCTTGTTCTGCAGGAGAAGTTTATAGGGCTATTTGGGTATTAGAGGCACTACTCTCTCTCCTCCTATTAAAAGTAGCATTTCAGAGAATCTCATGAGGAGACATGAAATGTCTGAGGCTCTCTTCATGAGGAATAGGGTGGTTTATGTGCACTTTTCTCTAGGCATGGATCATGGTTTGCCACTCTCATGTTCTGAATGGGAAGCTTGACTGTCCCATTGTTCAGAACAGTCCTTTTCTGATAAGATAAAATAGATTTGGATGGTCTGTATTCACCTTGGTATGGTGGAGGACTTCTGAGGCCCTCCTCATGAGATGGTGAGCATCCAAAGGCTCCTTTAGCAGTATCAGAAGTAGTGAGGGTTATGGTAGTCACAGTTTTAAGATTTGCAACTTTTTTTCTTAGAAGTGCAAGATCTTACCAGCATTTTGGAATAGTGGCAGTGTTTCCACCTAGCATCTTTTTAGAGGACAGGTTTCAGGCCTGCTTGATCTACAGAGGAAAACATTAGTCTTATTTTTTGCAGTATAGAATTTTTGGGACAACCCCTTGAATGAGGAGAATAACTGAGATCTTTCTTATAAGGAATGCTAGATGTGAAACTCAATTGTGAAGATTAAAAGGGGGAGATGCTTCTTGGAGGAGTAGAGGTAGGACTGGATTCCTTTCAGCATACTTGGAAGATGTGAGGCTACCTTTGGCAGAAGAGATGCATTTTAAAACATCAAGTTCTGAGAGGCAGTATCTGATATCTCCTTCTGAAAATGAGACATGTTTCAATGTCCTTTGGTTAGAATTGGAAGTACTCGGGCTCTTCCTCTGATAAGAGTAACTATCTGGCCATCTTCATGAGAAGGGGTTGGAATTAAGTCCCTGTCTGTACAAAGTGACAGTCTGGGAAATTCTGTTGAAAAGGAAGTACCCACAGTGTCTTTTCTAGATGGCATAGGTTCTAGAATCCCCTTAGCTAGTTGAGAAAGTTCTAGATATTCCTGGGCTAATGTTGGTGTTCCAAGGATCCCTTGATCAGATACTAAAGGGCTCAGCCCATCTACATTGTGTTTCATAAGACACAGAGACCCTGGAACAGATAGCAAAGATTCTAGAGACCCTGCCACAGATTCTGAACTCTTAGAAACAGATTGGTTACATGGCAGAGATTCTTCCAACTCTGGACTAAGTGTTGAAGAAACTGGTAATCTGGGAGAATTTTATGTGGCTGACAAATATTCTATGATCTCTTCGGTGACAGATGGTATTTCCTCACAGTTTTGCATACTTGGCATTGTTTCTAGTTTTTCCTTCGCAGAATTAAAAAGTCCAAGATCTTAGGATCAGATGGTGAATATCCTAAAGCCGCATTTTTCTAACAAGGTCCTGGAGACTCTTGGGATAACAAGGAAGTTTCTGAAGGCCGTTGGGCAGATGTTGATATTCCTACTACACCATGACAAGACAGGGAAGGTCTCTGACTCAATACGAAAGGTTGTGACACTCTCAAATATAATTGGACAGATAAAGGTGATCCTAGATGCACTATGGTAGATGCTGAAAATTCCAAAGCTCCTGGTGTAATATTTGCTATTCCTGGCTTGTGTTTTGTACAGGTGCAACCTTTCATATTCTCCTCTAAAGGACAGGCAAGGGCCTCCAGCTTTTTGAACAGATAACAAAGGTCCTGGATTCACGTGAACAGATAGGGACATTGTCAAAAGCTCTAGGGTAGATCATAGAGATCCTAGGGTTCCCTGTCCAGATAAAGAAATTGCCATGGATCCTTTGGAAGAACCTGACATATCTGAAGCAGTTGGATCTGTTTTTTGTACCCTTTGTGGAGTATTCAAATACTCATTTGGTCCCTGATATGAAGTCAAAGGCCCCTCTGTAGGTTTAGAGAGATCTAAAGGTTCTTCTGTGTAAGGAAAGGAATCAAAAGGATTAGGGAAGAAAGTAATGAAATAAGTTGGGCAAAAATTGCAAGTGCCAGAAGTGAGTCATTGGATATCACATATCCTGAGATAGCTGTTGATTTTTTTTTGTGCACCTGATGCAAATGAGGAATATTCTAGAGTCCCCTAGGAAGATGGCAAAGGTTCTACAGAGCCTTGTGCAGTTGCCAAAATACTCAGAGATTCTTGGTCAGATCTCAAAATCCTTGCAATATTTTGAGTAGGGTGGGTATATCACTGACACACTGAGGAATATGGTGAGTCTGCTACTGTGTAGTGTGTAGATGTGGACTGAGTTCCTATACATTGTTTATGTAAAGAAGGATTTGAGAGCTTTTGGGAAGTTGTAGATTGTTGTATATACCTTTGTGGACATGTGGACAGATATAAGGTCCTCTTTGCAGAGAGAAAGGGACTCAAACTTTCATGAGAATAATCAGAAGATGCTGGAGTCACTTGTTAAGTGGA
Source organism: Mus musculus (assembly GCF_000001635.26). Classification (NCBI taxonomy): domain Eukaryota; kingdom Metazoa; phylum Chordata; class Mammalia; order Rodentia; family Muridae; genus Mus; species Mus musculus. The sequence goes on along the minus strand of NC_000087.7, from coordinate 78,280,141 downwards.
AAAAAGACCCAGAGGATTATGAGAACATTCAGAACATTGTGATGTATTCATCATTGCCTATGCTGAGATAGAAAGTTTCAGAGGTCCCTGGGCAGATTACAAAGGTACTGGATTCCCTTGGCCAAATGGGAAGGTCTCTGCATCTCCTTGGTACAATGTTATTGTCTACCAAGTTTTGGAGGTCATGGTGGCAAAGTTCCTAGAGCTGATGAAGTAGTCTGAGAAGATGTTACATCTTCTCTCACTCTTTGAAAATGTCCTAAAATACTCTGTGATTCTTTATATTGTGACAATATCCCTGTGAAACCTATTGAATTTTCTAGATTTCTTTGGTTGAAGAAAAAATAACTTTATATGCATAAATTTCCCTCTTTTGCCCTGGAAATTTTTGGGGGCTTTTGAAAAGATGGAAAAGCTTCTAGAACCACTGTAGGAGGTACAAGATGCTCCTGAGAACCCAGTAGAGGTGGGCAATGTCCTACATCTGATGGTTAAGGACAAAAGTATTCTTGAGATTTCTGGAAAGGTAGGAAATGTCCAGTTTCCCTTGGGAAAGCTGGGGATTTTTGTGCAAAATTTTGGACAGTTGGCGAAAATTCATAACTGTCTGCAAAGAAGTTGGAGCGTTCAAACTATCTTGAGCTTATGAAACATTTTGTGCAGTCCACTGTTTAGATGTGGGCAGTTTAGGAGACCCTTAGGCAGAACAGAAATGTCCAAAAACCTCTTGGGAAGATGAAGAACCTACAGTTCCTTGTGAAGATGAAGAAATTTCCAGAGGCCTTTGATCAATTGACATAGATTCTGGTAGCACTTGAGTATTTTGCATAGATCCCAATCGTCTTGGGGTGGGAGGCAAAGTTCCCACAGTCTTCTTTACAGATATGTACTTTCCTACTGTGGCTTGTGCAGATAAACAATGCCCCCTCAGTGCCCTGAGAATACAAGGAAGACCCTAGAATCATGTCTTTAGTTTTAGTCACTTTCAGACTTCTTTCTTGCAATAGACAAGAATCCCACAGTTCCTTGCTCAGATCTCAAAGATGATGGTGGCACATGTAGTGATATAGTAAGATTCAGATGCAGTCCAGCACATCTGGAGCTGTCTGAAGTCCCTCAGAAAGATGGAGAATATTCATTTGCTTCTGATTCTGCTGGAGAAAAAGCTGAATGCAGTAGAGCCCCTTCAGCAGGTCCTGAGTGATGTGTCATTGCCTGGGCTAAGATGGAATGTGTCAGGCCCCCTGGATTGATTGCGAATATACTTGATTCCCTGGAGCAGATGGGAATATTTCTACACCTCCTTGAGTAAAAAAATGAATGTCTGCCAGGTTCTTGAGGTGATGATGGCAAACTTCCTAGAGTAAGCAAAACAGATTTAGAAGATCTGACATCCTCTTTCACTCTAGGCAAAGGGCCCATGGTAGTCTCTTTGTGTTTACATTGTCCCAATCCCAATATACCTGTTGAATCAGTCGAAGGTTCTGGATACCTTTGGATGGATGACACAGAACTTTGCACACGCAAATTTCCAATTGCAACTGTGCAATTTTTCTTTTACCCTTAAGAAGTTAGCAAATGTTCTACATTTACAGTGATAGATAGTGGATATCCCTGACCACCTGGTGCAGATAGGTAGTGTTCTGGATAACTTGGGAAATACAAAAACTTCTCCTGATTTTCCTGGCTAGAGAGAACATATTCATTAGTCTGTGGCTAACATGATGAGCATTGTAAGTTGAGCAGATGGAGAAAATGTGAGAGCCCTCTAGTAATTAGATGGATGTTTGAACGAATTTGGTAGAGAAGACAGAGTACCTAAAGGTTCTTGTTTGGGTGTGTACAGAGACCCTTAGGCAGATAGAGAAGTTCCCAGAACCCTTTGTGCAGATGAAAAAGATCCTAACCTTCCTTCTGCAGGTCAAAAATTCCCAGAAGTACTTGAACAGACTGGAAATGTCCTTGTTCCTGCTTATCACTTTCTTTGTAACCTAGAGTCTCCGGGCTACATGGGAAAATTTCTTCAACTCCCTGGGCAGCTATGGGATGTCCCTACATGGATTCTGAATTCAGGTAAGATTGTCCAGACACCTGAGTAGATGATGAGTGTAATGAAGAAATTTGTGCAGATACATTCAGCTCAAGAGTTGCTTATGGATATAGGGAAGTTGTGACAAGTGTCCGCAAAGATATGGAGGGGCTCGACTAGCTTGTGTTGGTGAGAAATGGCCATGGGGCTTTGGGACATGTTGCAATGTTTCTGTTGCCCTTAGCATACATGAAGACATTCCCCAAGAACCTGAGAATGAAGACAAATGTTTATGAGTACACTGGGCAGAATCTGATATTCCCAGAATCTCTTGGGATGATGATGACTGATCAAAAGACTGTTGAGTATATGGTGAAAGGCCTATAGAAGCCTCAACATATATGCTAAGTTTGGTAGATAGCAAATGTGCTAGATCCTTGGGACTACAAAATAAGACTCCTGAGATCATTGGTCATATTGTGAATGTCCTGTATGACTTGAAGGATGTGGCAAAAGGCCTGTAGTCCCTTGAACAGATGGTGAGTTTTCCTGAGATTCTACCATGTGTGTTGAGTTCCCTAGCTTCTTTTGGAAAGATGCCGAATGTTCTAAAAAACCCTGGGAAAGATGGCAAAGCACCCATAGTTTCTTGGACAGGTATCAAGTGTTCTAGAGTTGTTTTCTTACATCTCACAGTTATTGAATTGCCTGATATAGTTTGCTAGTTTGTGGAAGTTTCTGAGAACATCATAGAGAAGTTGAGGATTTCACTTTCACTTGGGAATATGACAATGTTGTTGAGATTTTTTGGTTTTTGGGGTTTGTGTGTGTGTGTGTGTGTGTGTGTGTGTGTGTGTGTGTGTGTGTGTGTGTGTGTGTGTGTGTGTGTGTGTTTGTTTGTTTGTTTTTATGTCCTGGTGGATGAAGAAGATCTTTTTTCAGATGGAAATTTTTCTGACTTCCTATTTTCAAATTTGGGAGTTAGCATAACCCCTGTAGGAGGCAAAGGATCTGTAGTTCCTTGGAAACATGGCAAGGTATACAGATATTCTACTATGTATGATGAGTGCCCTAGCTTCTTCTGGAAAGATGCTGAACGCTCTAATTTCCCTGTGGTATAACTAAAAAACCCTAAGTCCCCTGGACAGTACAGATTGTTCTTGAGGTCTTTGTTTACAACTGACAATTGTTAGATTTCCTGTTGTAGTGTGAGGAGATGATGGTGGTGCAGATGATGAAGGTTTCACATTCCCTTTGGAAGATAACAATGTTTCCTTAGTTCCCTGGGTAGAGGGAGAAGATATCATAGCCTCTGTTTCAGATGGTGGATGTCATCGGGTATCTTGCATAGATAGAGAAAATGTATAAGGCTTCTGAAAAGAACTGAAATTTTTCACAGGTCCTGGTTCAGATGGTGAAATTTTAGAGTCCTAGTTTCAGATTTGGGTAGTCCCATAGTCCTTCTAAGAGATAAAGAATGTTTCTCAGCCCCTTTATTAGATGGAAATATTTGAGCCATCCTATGAGCACCTTGAGTAGATCCTAAAGGCCCTGTTTTACGTCTTGATGGTTCTACAGTCCCCTGTGGTATATAGACTGTCTCAGAATGTCTTTTTCTTATTTGTATTTTGTCCCTTCCTTTTGGGATGATATAAAAGACTCTAGGGTCCCTTGTGCCAGTGATGACATTTGAAGAGTTCTTTGCAAATGGAAATACCTAGTGTAGATGGTGAAGAATGCAGAGTCTGTTTAGAAGGTGTGTAAGTGGGCAGTGGTCCTTGGATATTTACCAAAGTTTCTAAGGCCTGGGAAGAAAATGAGTAAATTTTCTGAGCATTTGGTGCAGTAAGTGAGTCTTTTCCACCATCCTAGGTAGATAGCAAAGAACCTTGATGCCCTTGGCATGATGATGATGATGATGATGATGATGATGATGATGATACCAAAGCCTCAGTAGCAATAGCAGGTAAGGAAATTGCTACAGGATCCTAGCCAGAGAGCATGTTTTTTGGAAAAACAGAGACATTTTTCAAATGTCCTGGAGATTTCTGAGGATATAAATATGTCCACATATCCACATCCACAGATGGCAAATGTCCTTTATAAACCTTAGAAGATGAGGAAGTTGCCATATCACCTGGTCAAGAAAGAGAATGAGAGTTCCCTGTTTAGATGTGGTGAGTTCTGGAGTCTGTTGTGCAGTTAAGGATATTCCCACACTCCCTTGAACAGAAGACAAAAGTGCTACACTTCATTCTGAGGATGAGGGTGTTCCCTGTTGCCATTGGGTGAGTGACATTACATTTAGGGGAGAATCTGAGTCATACTGAGATAAATCTAGAACTCCATGAATGTGGGGAAAATTTGATGGCATATCATGATATAATGGTGAAAGGCTCACAGGCTCTGAAGCCACCTGTTTGGGTCCAGGAGCTACAATGGCTGAAGGGGAAATTGGCAGGGATCCTGGTCTAAGTGGCAAAGTTCCTACCATCTCTTGGGCAGGTTGGCAGGTTCTGAGTTTACTTTGGAGAGATAACAATGGTAATAAATTCTCTTGAGTACTTGGTGAAGTAGCAGCTGTACTCTGGGTAGTTGTGGAACAATCCACAGGCCTTTGCAAGGACATCAAAATTCCTGAAAACTCATGAGTTGAGATTCCATGTCCTGAAACTCATTGTGCTGATGAGGAAAGATCCAGATCTCCTGGAAGGTGGAGTGAATGTCCTGAATAACTTTTTGAAGATGGAATATTTTTCTAAACACCTTGGCCAGATGACAAAGTTCTGTAGTTCCATGGGCACCCAGATATACTGGGAGAAATCCTGAAAAACCAAAACACCTTTGCATAGGTGACAAAGTTTCTAGATGCCCATGGTTAAATAATGATGGTCTCACATATCCTAGAGCAGATGGTAAATATCCTACAACAATAATGTTTTAGTCAGAAGCGTTTTTAGATACTTTAGAAGATATGAAAATTTTCTGGTGTGTTTGGGCTAAAGACAAGTTCTAGATGATTTTTTTAGATGTGGACTTTCCCTCAGGCCCTTGATTTCACAAAGGAGATTGTGTAGTCCTGAAGTCTGATTTGCAAAAGGACAAATTACCTTAAGCATGGTCAAAATGTTCTGCATCATTTGAGAAAGATGAAGAAATTTCCTGGGCCAGATAGTAAACACATAAGAGCCTTTTGGTTAGATAATCTTGAGCCTTTTTGGGGAAATATGGATTGTCCAACATGCCCTTTGGTAGACTGAAGATGTGAGACTCACCTGAGGAGAAATTGTAGCTTTTGATGTTTCTTTGGCATCAGGGGATGTTTCAAGTCTCCCCCACCCCCTTTTTTTTTTTTTAGAAAATGTTCTGTAGTCTCCTTTGTTAGAAAGATCAAATCTTAACCTGTTTATTTTTTCTTCTTCTATAAACTGGATGACTGTATTATTTTGGTAGAGGGAAAATGTCTACTACTTCCTACCAGAGAAGGCATGGAAAAGAAACACTCTTGGGTAGATGGAGATAATTGTAAAGCACCTTGTTCAAATATCACAAATCCTATGACCTTCTGCACAGATGGGGAAGGTCTTAATATGTCTTTGGTAATTGTGCAAGTCTTAACCTTGGCTTTAAAATGAGGGGAAGGCCCTAGAGATACCTGTGTAGATATGGTTTCTTCTAGAGCATCATGGACAAGTGTAAAAGAAATTTCACTACCTCCCTGTCTACTAATGAAAGTGGCATCTCCTTAGAGCATCATGGATAGGTGTATAAGGTATAAAATCCCCATGGGCAGGTAGTCGAATTTCTTGACCTCCTTGTGTACTAGTGGAAGTTCCAAGAAACTTTTCTTCAGATGGAAAAGTGGATAACAACTTCTGTATAGAATTTTCAGGTGTCATAGACAGCTTGATGGGCAAAACAGCTTCCATGGGGCCTTTTGAATATGAATTAGAACCCAGAGGATTTTTGGCATTTGAAAATTTCTAGAGACTTATGCTGGCATGAAGAAGGACCAACAGGCTTTTGTGTAGGGGGGTAAGAATCTATAGTATCTTGTTTAGTTGGGGAAGAAGGCTGATCCTCCTGAGGTGATAGGGAAGATCTAATAGTCTCCTATAAAGTTTGGGGCAGCTCAAATTTTCTGAATTTGGAGGGATGCTGAGGACCCTCTTCTTTAGAGTTCAGAGTGTTAACTGGTATGGTATCCACTCTAAGTCGCCCTTTGAAAGATTGAGAAGGTCTCAGACTGCCTGTGGAAGATGCTGATGGTTCTAGTTCACTTCCTGTATGTGCAGAAGCGAAAGGCCTTTTGGAAGACTCAGGAATTTCTACCACGTCTTGAGTATGTATGGAACTCACATGATCCTATTCTTGGAATGGCAAATATCCGTGAGCTCCTGGTGTAGGTGTGGACATTTTTCTCTTTCCTTGAGCATTTATTAGAGGTGTGAGGCTCACTTGGGACATTGTGATTGCATGTATTTCCCTTTGGACTGAAATAGATGATGTGAGCACATTTCTTATTGGTAGAGGACTTTGAAAGGTCTCTTGGTTTCATGGAGAATGACTGAAATTCCCTTGGTCAGGAGGGTCAGGTCTCAAAATAACTCTAGTAGGAACAGATTGCATAGGACACTTTGGGGGAAAAGAGAAACATCTTTGGATGTCTTTCTGAGAAGTCTTTGCTCTCTGCCCTGTTTTGGCAGCTGGCAAACATTTTCAACTCTGCTAGGGAAAGGATGTGGGACATGATACTTTTGGGACAAATCACTGACATTACCCTTGGGGGAAAAGGTTTAGAGCCCCCTTTATGTGACTTACACTCCTGTTGTAGGTCCTCTTGACCAGAGGGTTCTTCTCCAAAATGATTTGGAAGAAAATTGGAAAGAAGAGAGTCATGTAGTGTAATGGATAACCTTTTGGAAAGCCTTCTGGAAGAGCAGGCATTATGATTTTACTGTCAGCACAAGTGAGTAGTCTTTGAGATGCCTGTGCAGATGTTCAATGTCCCATAGAGTATTGGAAAAATTTGGATAGTTCCATTACCTCTTGGCTGGATAAGGAAAGACCCTGAGCATTTTGGGGAGAATTAGGAGATCCCAGATATCCTTGGCTAGATCGGGAAGGGTGTAAGGAACCTTGAATGTTTGGAGAAATTTCCTGTCCATGTTGGCCAGCAGAAGAGTAGGCAGAAGATGCCCCAGGCACTGTGTGATCTTCTTTGAACTTTTTAATGGCATCTCCAGTACCGTGTTTGGAAGATATTACAGGCATTCAGGCATCCAACTGGTGAAAATCCATAGGTTCTTCACCCAGTGGACATAGGCTGGCTTCTTTTCACCTGTCTATGCATGGGCACAGCAGATGAGGCCACTCATTTTCTAGTGGAAGGCTGTAAAACAGATTGTCTGGTATCCCTGGTTAGAGGATTACTCGTGAACTCAGGAAACCTCAGAGGAAGTGTAACTGTCCATTTTATGTTCTCTTTTAGATCCTTCAGAGGGTCCAGGGTCCTGTTATTGGATGAATGCTTTATAAGAGCTTTGGGTTTCTGTAACTTTTCTGTAACATGAGATCAGGTTTTTTTTTTTTTTTTTTTTTTTTTGAATCTCTCGTCTTCATAGGGTTTTGGTCACCTGAACTTGTGCCGATTCTGTATATGGAGCCCTGGAGTCACAAAATCCCTCGAGTCTCTGCTGGCCAACTGCTTCCCCTGTTAGTTTAAGGTGTAAAATCCAGTTGGGGGACAGTGAAGGGAGTCCAAGGCTATGGAGGCTGTGAAATCAGTTGCGGTAGGGTATCACTATTCTTTGGACTACACTTAAGGGTGTTCCAGGCACTGGAGGATGTGAAACCTGTGGTATGTGGTCATAGTGTCAAGTCTGGGCTGAGGCTCACTGCTATTTCTCCACATGTCTTGCTATTTGATCATTAAGGAAATTGTTCAAGAAACATTAAATAGATGACTGCCCCTTAAAGGGACAGTGAATGTACTTGGCAAAAGTGACTTGTAACAAGAAACGCTTATGCAGCATCCCTCCTGAGAATTGTGGACATATAAGACGGCACATCACAAAGAATATAAGTTACAGTGGCCTCAGAAATCAAGTAAAGTTTGAGAAAGGCTGTCCTCAAGCCTTCTCAGGCCATTCCCGAGCCTAGATGATTGCTGTTCTCTTGCCTGCACAGGCCAATCTGGAGCGTGCAGTTTGGCTGTCCTCCTGTTTGCACTGGCCAGTCCTGAGCTACCTCATATTAGCAGGGCAATCATCCAAAATTTCTGAATGAGGAGGGACCCAGAGGACCCTCATCTTTAGGGTTCAGAGTGCTACCTGGTTTGGTGCCCACTCTAAGGGTTCATGACAAGGAATTGTTGAAGGCAAAGCATGGTTGGAAATTAAGGACATGGTGTTCTTAGGAGACTATGCTCTGAAGTCCATCTTAATCCAGGATAGATCCCTCTAACCTAAGGTCATCAGTGAGTGTTGCAGTGATGTTTGTTTCTGTCTCATAACTGAATGGGAAAGGCTTATCCATACCCTTGCTCCTCACAGGCTATGGGGCTAAACAAACACTGGCATATTTGCTAGGGAAAGAACAGGTGTTAATATTTGAATAGAACATAGAATGCATGGAATAGATATCACAGATATTATTTCGAATTTTAAATCTACCTCTCCTAGATAAATCTGTGATAACTGGATGCTGAAAGACATCTCTAAATTACTAAATAATACTTACTGCAATATCATTATTGTGCAATTAATATGCTATTGTTCAGAGAATAAGGGCAGAACTTTAGTAATCTCTTTATAGTACAAATGAAAGTTTTATTTCAAATACTTATATCTGTGTTTGACTAGATTCAGAACACAGACAAAGTTGGAATCCTGAAAATAGCACTTGTGGCCTTAAACAATTGCTTTGTCTGTCACAGTTAGTGAGTTAGTTTCCTATTACTTTTTCATATATGGATTGCTTGTTGAAGGTCATATAATTCTCCTGAAGGACAACAGGCAAATGGCTCACATCAGTGGCAACACATGGACCATTCAGTTTGAGTCCAATGATGCAGCCGGTATATAGTTGCACAGAATGATTTATTAAACCCTTAGTTAAACTGATTCTTTGAGAGGTCATGTTTTATAGAAATTGATACACTAAGAAAGTGTAAAATTGAGGCTATAAGTGAAGATCCTTCTTTACTGACACAGAAACTTTGTTTGCCTGTTGCATACCTTGCCAGTTTTCTAAGAGCAGTTTTTGATCTTGCTGGATGAAAGGTGTTTATTTGGCTCCTCTCTTTGATTTTTCTGAAGGATTTCGGTTTCCCTTTGGCTACACAGCAATAAAGTCTTGCATCATTCAGAAACACAGGGGCACTTTCTAATATCTAATTATTTCCTTGTGTCATTGCCTCAATGCTATGCCATAAGTTCTTTCTTCTTGGAATTCCTGAATGCTTTAGCACCCCTTTTCTTTGTTTAACTCTAATTTATCTCAGTAGTTTATATTTAAAAGCCATTTACTGTCAGAATATCCACTCATTTCCTACAATAGGGGGTAACTTGTATTCTGGATAATTCTGTATTCACTGTGCTTTTCTGAATTTCCAGTTGGTCTTTTTACATCTTTGAAAACATTAAATTTAAGTACCAGAATAATCCTGCTAGGCATGAAGAACTTGCTGCATGGTAAAATGGGTAGGAAATTATAAGTATCAATTCAGATAATATATACCTTTTGAGAATTAGCTTCACATTTCTAATGTCCGAACAAAATAGCTTTCTTAATTTAAGTTACAGTTGCTATGTTTCACTCAGATAATCTATAAAGGCAAAATGAGTAGTGGTTTATAAATGAAGAAATGTCTGCATTAAGCATGATAATATTGAAAAGAAATTACAATTTTTCACTTTGAAATTAAATCTCTGAAGATGATAACTTAACTTGTGTTTGGAAAAGATTTCTGTGAATTTTTAAAAATATCATTATTAATATCAGCAGTATAAAGTTGTTCAAACAAAATGACTTTTATTCATTGTAAATTTAATAACGAAAATAACTGAATAGTAGGTTTGTAGCATTTGACACAGTAATTAATATTCTTTAATAAAGCTTTTAAATTCTGTTCATTTTCTTTGTCAGAGTACAAAGCAATAAGATTCCTTAGAGCATTTTCACAAATATGCTTTTATTGGTTTAACTTATTGCAATGTGTAATAGAAAAATCCACTGTTGTCTTGGTGATTTCCAAATTTATTCTGTCTGTCTCTGTCTCCATCTCTGTCCAAGTCTCCATGTCCCTCTCTCTCTCTCTCTCTCTCTCTCTCTCTCCCTCTGTGTGTGTATGTGTGTGTGTGAGTGTTTGTGTGTGTGTAGAATGGCTGAGACAGAATGGGGGTGGATCTCAATGGCATGTATGTATAATGTTTTTTCATGTATGAAGCTGTACATATATATCATATGTACACACACACAAACACACACACATATATATATGTGTATATGTATGTGTGTATATGTGTATAATGTGTATATATGTATATGTATTGATGTATATGTGTATGTATATACATATACACAAACACATACACATACACATACACATAAACACACACACACACACACACACACACACACACACACATATATATATATATATGTATATATATATATATATATATACATATATATATGATGTAATTTTAGTAAAAGGAAAAGTAGCTTGCCACAGACAAACCTCACTTAGGTCCTCGATCCATTGGCATAACTTGGGTTCTGGGTACCGGTAGGCAAGGATTAGCCAAGAAGAGGGGCTGAGAAACTGACACGACCAAACAGAGGGTTGATCTGAATGTAATTTGTCTCAAAGCGAGCACTAGTCTTATAAGTGACTTTTACACAAAATAGAGGAATGCCTACAAAGGACTGGGAGGGACCAATTGGGATAGAATTCAATGTTAACAACTGTGATTACAAGCAGCCCCCCTCCAAGGTTTGCTTAATCTTAGAAGCAATAGGCAAGAGTCTCATGCCCTTACAATGGTTCCTCTTCTAGTCTATCATATAGTACCCCTCCACCCTAGGCCATTGTAAATTCCTGTGCATGGTTGAAACTCAACTATCTATAGTTCTAAGTATCTATTCTGCTTGATCCTTATAACATAACATTCCTTATTTCGAGATAATGGTAAATTCTTGCATATGGTAGTTTGTCCTGAGATTTCTAACTCTATGTAGCAGTTAGTAATGCCTGATTTCTTTCACTGTCTCTCTTACAATACTAGAGGTTAATCTGAATGTACCCAAATAGGCAGCATCCTTACTGAATTCAAAGACCATGGTTTGCTCAAGGACTGCCTAGGAGAGGAATTTATATGTGTGGAATCTAACTTAGCAATATGTCAAAACCAATCCTTAGAGGCACTTACAATAAATCAATATTAAGAGAAAGCACACAGATCCATTTACCGACTAAAGCAAGGGCACTGGAGCATTCATTATACATGTTGCCATGAATACAGGAGACTAAATTTCCATGAATTTTTCGCCTCAGGACCATGTCTAGGCTTTTTGGCCTGTCAGGTGGGTCACTACTCGTGTGTTTGTAGCAGTTGCTGAAATCAAGGCATGGAGGAAAATGGATGGAAGGAGAGTGTTTTGTTAGGTGAGTTAACATAGATTTGGAATGAGGGTATTAACATAGGTTTGCTCTCATACGGGTTTGAGATCATTTTTATATATTTTCATGCATGTGTGTGGTTGAGTGATATTATTATCTAGGAGAAAGATAGAAAACAAAGTAGAATACATATCATAAAAAATATAAAATGGTGTATAGCAATTGCTGTATTATTGCCGTGATAAACCATTATTACCAAGACAACTAGTAGAAGGAAAGCTTTTTTTGTCTTATCATTCCAGAGAGATAAGATTTCGTCATGATGCCACAACTCAGCCCTGAGGCAGAGCTGGGGCTCCAGAACTCCTCCCACATACAAAGATACCTTGACTACCAGATCTGTCATAGCCAAGCTCACAGATGAGATACCCCTTGCAGCAATACCTGGACTACCTGGGACCTCCAGGGTCCCTGTGCAGGCAAAACCTATTTGTCTTGCCCTGCTACAGACACATCTTCTTTTTGGCCCACTTCTTGGCCTGTGCCAGAGCCACTTTTCCAGATACCATCCCACAACCCTAGACAGCCTGATTCCTGGTAGCTGAATCCCAACCAGTACACAAGCTCATACAAGGAACAGGATCCAGTCAGAAACAATAAGCCAAGTTAAAATCTGAGATAAACAGATATCAAGAGGCAAGTGAAAAATTGGAAAAGACCCAAAAAAACACTGAAAGCTTTAAAAAATCAACAAAACCCTAAAAAAAGAAAACTATATACATTTAAATTCTAAAACTAAGAACATAAAACACTAACAAAATATCCCAAAATTAAAAAAAATACAAACAAACACATTTCTAGAACTCTAAAAAGAGCCCCCCCCAAAAAAAACTAAAACCTTTAACAAACCCATAAGCCAAAAAGAAACAAACAACAGCAACAAAACAAAACAGATAGAAGGTTTAAAAAAAATCCTAAAATTCTTTAAAAGCCCTAAAAAATCCTAATAACCCAAAATACCTTAAAATCCATATGAATTGAAGAAACATCCAACCCCCCAAAAAATAAACCCCAAAAAACCCTAAAACCCCCCAAAATCCAAAATTATTTTAAAAATCATAAAAAACTAAAACCCTACATAAAGTCCCTAAGTCATTCAATCCCCCCTAAAATTGTAAAAACTCTAAAATACTTATAACACCATAAAGATACCTAAAACCTTAAAAATAGGAAACCCTCAAAAACCTTAGCATCTTTAAACAAACCCTAAAAAAGCCCTAAAAAGCTTTCTAAAATAACCTAAAGTGCTTTATATTTAGTATATTTTATCTATCTACCTATCTACCTCTCTACCTCTCAGCATATCTTATCTATCTCATCTATCTCTTCTATCTCATCTATCTATCCATCTATCTATCTATCTATCTATCTATCTATCTATCTATCATCTATCCATCCATCCATCCATCCATCCATCCATCCATCCACCCATCCATCCATCTATCCATCCATCCATCCATCCATCCACCGATCTATCTGAGAGTATCTTGCATGGATGACAAAGATGCTATGATCTCTTTGGTGACAGGTGTTATATCTGAATGGTTTTGCATACATGGCCATGTTTATAATTTGTCCTCGGCAAAAAGTCCAAGATCTTTAGGATCAGATGGTGAATAACCTAAAGCCTCTTTTTCCAAACAGGGTTTTTAGGTCTCTTGTGATAAAAAGGAAGTGTCTGAAGGTCATTGTGCAGGTGTTGATAGTCCTACTATACCATGGGCATACAGAGAAAGTCTCTGAGGAAAAAAATCCAGGTTGTATCACTCAAATCCAATTGGACAGATAAAGGAAACCCTAGACTCACTATGGTAGATAGTGAAATTTCCAAAGCTCCTGGTGAAACATTCGCTATTCCTGGCTTGCTTTTTGTACATGACAAGCTTCCAGATTTTCCTGTAGAAGACAGGCATGGGCCTACAACTTCTAGAATAGATAAAGAAGGTTCTGATTCACTTGAGCAGATGAGGGCATTGTCAAAGATTCTAGGGCAGATGATACAGGTCATAGTGTTCCCTGTCCAGATAAAGAAATTACCATGACTCCTTTGGAAAAATGAGTAGATCCTGAAGCATCTGAAGCATATGGATCTGTTTGTTGGACCATTTGTGGAGTAATCAAATAATAATTTGGTCTGTAGCATGAAGTTTAAGACCCCTCTGTAGGTTTAGAGTGATTATGTGTAAATGAATGGATTCAAAATGCTTAAGGAAAAAAGTGAGGAACTAAGATGGACAGAAATTGCAAGTTACACTGGTGAGTCACTGCATATCACATGTCCTGGGGTAGCTGTTGAAAATGATTGTCCACCTGATGCAAATGATGAATATCCTAGAGTCCCCTGGGGAGATGGCAAAGGTTCTATAGAGCCTTATGCAGTTCCTGAAATACTCACAGGTCCTTGGATAGATCTAAAAGTCCTTGCTTTATTTGGAGCAGGGTCAGTATATCCCTGACACAGCTGGGAAGTTGGTGAGTCTTCTATTGTATAGTATGTAGATGTGGACTGAATTCCTATACCTTGTTTATGCAAAGAAGGATTTAAAAGCCTTTGGAACATGTAGAATCTTGGGTAGACCTTTGTGGACATGTGGAGAGACATAAGGTCTCCTGTGCAGAGAGGCAGGGACTCACACCTCCAAGAGGAGAATCTGAAGATGCTGGAGTCCCTTGTTCTGAGGAGGAAAGACCTAGAGAATTAGAAGAACATTCATATCATTGGTATGTATTCATCACTGCCTATGATGAGATAGAAAGTTTCAGAGGCCCCTGGGTAAATTTCAGAGGTGCTAGATACCCTTAGCCAAATGGGAAAGTCTCTGCACATCCTTGGGTAGAATATGAATGTCTAAAAGTTTTTGGAGGTGATGGTGGCAAAGTTCATAGAGTCACTGAAGTTGAATGAGAAGGTTCTATATCCTCTATCACTCCAGGCAAATGCCCTAAACTACTCTGTGAGTCTTTTTTTTTGTGTGTGTGTGTGTGTCAATATCCATGTAAAACCTGTTGAAGTTTCCAGATTTATATGGTTGAAGAAAAAATATCTTTGTATGTGCAAAGTTCCCTTTTCTGTCCTGAAAATTTTCTTGGGCTTTTGAAAGGATGGAAAAGCTTCTAAAACCACATAGGTACAATATGCTCCTGAACACCTAGTAGAGGTGTGAAATGTCCTCCATATGATGGTGAAGGACAAATGGATACTTGACATTTCTGACTAGGTAGGGAAATTCCAGTGTTTTTTGGGAAAGCTGGGAATCTTTATGCAAAATGTTAGTAAGTTGGAAAAAATCCCATATCTGTTTGCAAAGAAGTTGGAGCATTCAAACTATTTTGAGCAGATAAAACATTTTGTGCAGTCCCTTGTTTAGATGTGGACAGTTTTAGAGACATTTGGGTAGAACAGAAATGTCCAAAGGCCTCTTGGGAAGATGAAGAACTTAGAGTTCCCTGTGAAGCTAAAGAAACTCACAGAGGCCTCTGATCAGATGACACAGATTCTGGTAGCACCTGAGTATATTTGGTAGACCCCAAAGGTCCTGGAGTGGGAGGCAAAGTTCTCACAGTCTGCACAGTGTGCCCAGACAAAGAACTTTGCACAGGCAAATTTCCAATTGCAACTGTTCAGATATGTACTTCCCTACTATGGCTTGTGCAGATAAAGAATGCCCCTCTGTGGCCTGAGCAGATGTGGAATACCCTATAGTACTTTCTTTAGATTTAGTCACTTTCAGACACCTTTCTTCTGATAGACAAGAATCCCACAGTTCCTTACTCAGATCTCAAAGATGATGGTGTCATCTGTAGCTATGTAGTAAGATTCAGATGCAGTCCAGCACATCTGTAAGTGTCTGAAGTCTCTCGGAAAGATGGAGCATATTCAATTGTTTCTGATATAGCTGGGCAAGGAGCTGAATGCAGTAGAGCCCTGTCAGTAGTCCTTGAGTGATGTGTCATTGCCTGGGCTGAGATGGAAAGTGCCAGAGGCCCCAGGGCTGATTGCAAATGTCCTAGAATTTCTGGACCAGAGGAAATATTTCTGCACCACCTTTAGGAAAAGATGAATGTCTACCAGGTTCTTGAGGTGATGGTGGCAAAGTTCATAGAATTGGCAAAGCAAATGGAGAAGTTTCTATATCCTTCATTACTTGAGGCAATGGGCCCACAGTAGTCTCTGTGTCTTTACATTGTCCCATTCCCAATATCCTTGTGGATTCTGCCAAAGGTTCTACATACCTTTGGATGGATGACAAAGAAATTTGCATAGTCAAAGTTCTCTTTGCAGCTGTGGGACATTCCTTAGACTTTAGAGAGGTCAGAAAATATCCTTGAAACTCTGGACTAGAAAGAGGGTGATCCTGAGTACCTAGTACAGATGATGAGTATGTTACATCCCGTGATGAATGATGAAATGGATTTTTGAGATTTCTGGCGAGGTAGGAACAGACCAATGAACCTTGAAAAAGCTGGGGATTTTTGTCCAAAATGTTAGAAAGAGGAGAAAATCTCATAGCTTCCTGGCAATATGTTGGATGATGCACAGTCTTTGGAGAAGATGTCACAGTTTCTACAGACCCTAATTTTGATATGGACTGTTTTAGAGACCCTTGCTCAGAAAGGGATATTCCAAAAGCCTCTATGGAAGACGAAGAGCCTAGAGTTCCCGTTGAAGTTAAATAAATTCCCAGAGGCCTCTGATCAGATGACAATGACTCTGAGACTACAAGAGTCACTTGTGTAGACCCCAAAGGTCCTGTAGTGGTAGCCAAAGTTTCCAAGTCTGCTTTGCAGACATGGACTTTCATACTGTGGCTTGTGCAGATAAAGAATGCCCCATAGTATCCTGAGCATAAGCATACAACCCTATAGATGTTTCTTTAAATTTAGTCCCTTGTTCAGATAAGCAAGTTTCCACAATTCCTTGTTCAAATCTTGAAGATGATTGTGTTACCGGTAGTGATGTAGTAAGATCCAGATGCAATCCAGATCTTTTGGAACTTTCTGAAGTCCCTTGGGTAAATGGAGAATATTCATTTCTTTCTGAAACTGCTGGGGAAGAAGCTGAATGCAGTACAACCCCATTGGCAGATCCTGAGTTATGTGTCATTGTCTGGGCTGAGATATATAGTGTCAAAGGCCCCTGGATTGATTGCAAAGGTACTAGATTCCCTAGACCAGTTGAGAGCATTTCTATACCTCCTTTAGGAAAAGATGAATGTCTCACAGGTTCTCGAGGTGATGGTGACTAATTTCCTACAGTAGGGAAAGCAGATTTAGAAGATCTGGCATCCTTCTTCACTTGAGGCAAAGGGTCCAAAAAAGTCTCTGCGTGTTTACGTTGTCTTAATTCCAATATACCTATGGAATCTGACAAAGGTAATGGATTCCTTTGAATGGATGACAAAGAACTTTGAAAATGCAAAGTTTCCATTGCAATTGTTAAGTTTTTCTTGTGCCCTTGAGAAGTAAGCAAAAGTATTACAGCTACTCGAGTAGGTATTATATGCCCCTGACCATCTGGTGCAGATAGGTAGTGTTCTGGATAACCTGGCAAATATAAAAATTTCTTCTGATTTTTCTGGCTAGAAAGGAGAGGTTCATTAGTGTGGGGAACATGATGAACATTGTATGTTGAGCACATGGAAAAAATTTGAGAGCCCTCTAGTGTGTAGATTGATATTTGAAAGACTTTGTTAGAGATGCAGAGTACCTACAGGTTCTTGTTTGGGTGTGAACAGAGACTCTTGGACAGATAGGGAAGTTCCCAGAACCCTTTGTACAGATGGTCATGATCCTACCATTCCCTCTGCAGGTAAGGAAATTCCCAGAAGTACTTGGTAAGATGGAAAAATTCCTATTTCCTGCTTGTCACTTTCTTTATAACCTGGGCTGGACAACAAAAGTTGTTGAACTCCCTGGGCAGCTATGGGCTGTCCCAAAGTAGATTCTTGATTGAGGTAAGCTTGTCCATTCACCTGAGTAGATGGTGAGAACAATGGAGAGATTTATGCTACAAGAGTTGCTTGTGAATACAAGTTGTCACAGTTTCTTTTCATAGATGGTGGAGGGGATTGACATGCTTGTATTGGTGAGGAATGTCCAATAGGCTTTGGGACTTGTAGCAATGTTCCTGTCATCCATAGGACACATGAATACATTCCCAAAGAACCTGAGACGAAAGAAAAATGTTAATGAATACACTTGGCACACTCTGATGTTCCCAGAATCTTTTGGGAAGATGATGACTGCTGGATAGACTGTTGAGCATATAGTGAAAGGCCTAGACATGCCTCAACAGATATGAAAATTTGGTAGACTTCAAAGGTGCTAGATCCCTTGGGACTTCTAAAGAATTCTCCTGAGATCATTGGTCAGGTTGTGAATATCCTGTATGACTTGAGGGATGTGGCAAAGGGACTGTAGTACTTTGGAATATTGGTGAGGTATCCTGAGATTCTACCATGTTGACTAGTTCCCTCGCTTCTGTTGGAAAGATTCTGAATGTTCTAGAAACCCCGGGAATCATCAGCAAAATATCCAAAGTTTCCTGGACAGGTATAGAATATTCTGGAACTGCTTGTTTACATCTCACAGTTGTTGGAGTACCTGATGTAATTAGTGGAAATTTCTGAGCACATGGTACAGAAGACAAAGGTTTCACAGTCACTTGGGAAGATAACAATGTTTTTTTTTTTGTTGTTGTTTGTTTGTTTTGTTTTGTTTTTGTTTTTTGTTTGTTTGTTTTTCTTTCTTTTTTTTTTTTTTTTTTTTAGTTTTCCTGGTGGATGAAGAATTTTTTTCAGATGGAGATGTTTCTGACTTCCTAGGTTCAGATTTGGGAGGTCACATAACCTCTGTAGAAGGCAGAGGATTTGTAGTCCCATGGAAAGATGGCAAGGTATCTAGAGATTCTACCATGTGTGACAAGTACCATAGCTTCTTTTGGAAAGGTGCTGAATGCTCTTAGAATTCCTGAGATAGAAGTAAAAATCCCTCCTTCACCGGGACAGGAACAGAATCTTCTAGAGGCCCTTGGTTACATCTGACATTTGTTAAAGTTCCCGTCATTGTGCATGGAGGTTTCTGAGCATGTGTTGCAGTTGATGAAGGTTTCACATTCCCTTTGGAAGATAACAATGTTTTCTTAGTCCCCTGGTTAGATGGAGAAGATGTAAGAACCTCTGTATCAAATGGTAGATGTCACAGGGTATCTTACAAAAATAGAGAACGTGTAGAAGACTTCCCAAAAAAAAAAAAAAAAAAAAAAACTGAAAATTTTCTCAGGTCCTGGTTCAGATGGTGAATTTTTTAGGGCCTAGTTTCAGATTTGGGTAGTCCCATAGCCCCTCTAAGAGACAAAGAATTTTTCTCAGTTCCTTGAGAAAATGGAAATATTTGAGCCTTCCCATGAGCATGTTGAGTAGATCCTAAAGCCCTTGTATTACTTTGTGATGGTTCTACAGTCCCCCGTAGTGATATAGACTGTCACAGAATGTCTTATTCTGATTTGTATTTTGTACCTTTCCTTGTGGGATGATATAAAGACTCTAGTGTTCCTTGTGCCAGTGATGACATTTCAACATTTCTTTGCAAATGGAAATACCCTAGTGTAGATATTGAAGAATGCAGAGTCTGTTTATAAGGTATGTAAGTGGGCAACATGCTCTTGGGTAGACAAGAAAGTTTCCACAGTCCCTTGGTCATTTGTTGAACATTTCAAGGTATTTTGGATAGAGATGTTGTGGGACTCACCTGAGGAATAGTTGTAGCTTTTGATGTTTTTTTTTTTGTTGTTTTGTTTTTTTTCAGCAGGACATGATGCAAGTATGACCTTTTAACAGAATTTCTGAAGTGTCCTATTTCAGAAGGATCAACAATTAACCTGGTTTTTTTGTTTGTTTGTTTGTTTGTTTTTGTTTTTTTGTTGTTTTTTTAATTCCTAGAAACTGGATGCCTGTGGATCACTTTGGTAGAGGGCAAATGTCTACTGCTTTCAACCAGACAAGACAAGGAAAATAAACACTCTAGGGTAGATGGAAATAATTGTAAAGCACCCTGTTCAGATATGATAGACATATGACCTTTTGCACAGATGGTGAAGGTCTAAATTTCCTTGTGTATATGTACAAGTCTTGACAATAGCTTCAGAATTAGGAGAAGGCCCTAGAGATACCTGCGTAGATGTGGCCTCTCTTAGAGCTTCATGGACATGTGTAAAAGGTCTAAGAGCCTCATGGGCATTTAGTGAAATTTTTAGACCTCCTTGTGTAACAGTGGAAGTTCCAAGAAAATTTTCTTCAGCTAGAGAATTGGATAACAACTTCTGTGTAGATATTTCAGGTGTCATAGACTACTTGATGGGCAAACAGGTTCCAAGGGCCCTTTGGAAGATGAAGTAAAATCCAGAGCTTTTTCAGGCATTTGGAATATATTATGGAGACTTATGCAGGCATGGAGAAGGACCAACAGCCCTTGTGCAGGTGGATAAGAATGTGTATTTGGAGAAGAGGGCTGATCCTCTTGAGAGATAGAGAAGTTCTAATAGTCTCCTGTGAAGTTTGGGGAGATCATATGAATTCTTGTGCACAGGTAGAATACATGGAATTCCCTTCTTTGGGCTGTACAGGATGCTACAGACTCTTGTGCGTACAAATCACATCCGATAGCACCATGTTCACATAGGATTGGATCCAGACCCTTCTTTACAGATGGAATCTGTCCTAGAACATCTTTTGAAGATGTATCATATCCATGAGCCATTTCTAAAGATGGGATTGTGGCTAGAACTCTCTTCTGTAGATTTATCCTGTCCTACAGTCCCTTTATGTGATAGAGTAGTATGCAGAGACTCCTGTACAGGTTTTCGAAATCCTAGAAACTTGCACATATATGGGGAATTCTTCACAGCCTCTAGTGTGCCCAGTGGCAGCTGAGAGGGTGATATCCTCTTAGTTGTGTATTCTACGACAAATATTGAAATTGTTTAGCTCACTGGAAGTGTTTTGGAATAATCTCTCAGGTGTTTGGGGCCTGCTGACAAATCAAGAGGGCTCTTTTGGCTGATAAGAGATATCTGAATAATTCTTGATCAGATCAGGACTTTCTGAAGACCCATTGTTTGGGCAGAGCATCTTTCAGTCTTCTACTAGAATGACAATGTTTGTGTCACATTTCATAGCAGGAGAATGATATAATCTTCCTTTCTGTGGTAGAGAAAACTTAAGAACTGTCTTTGAATCTGTTCCATAGAGGGGGATAATCTTCTTGGCCCCCTGACAGAATGAGAATTTATCATAACCCCTGGGGAAGTTGCCTATGGTTCTAGTTCACTTTGTGCAGAAGTAAAGTAGAGTCCCTTTGGAGGACTTAAGTGATTCTACCACATCTTGAGTATGTGTGGAACACTCAAGTGCAATTCCATGAATGGCAAAGTACTTGAGCTCCTTGTGGAATTTTTTTCTCTCTGCTTGGGCATGTATGAGCTGTGTGAGGCTCACTTAGGAAGTTGTGCATTTAATTCCCTTTTACTGTAAGAGATGACATGAGCCCATTTTATAATGATAAATGACTTTGAAATCCCTCTTGGTTTAATGGGGAAGTTTTGAAACCCCCTTGTTCAGCAGGGTCCGCTCTCAAACTCATTTTACTAAAAGCAGATTGCATATGGCACTTTGGGGGAGAAAGGGGACATCTTTGGCTGTCATTTTGAGAGGACTTAGCTCTCTGCCCCGCCTTGGCATCTGTCAAACATGTTGAATTCTCCTGGGAAGAGGAGGTGGGACTTGATGCATTAGGGACTAATAAGACATCACTGACATTACCGTTAGGCGAAGAAGGTTTGGAGCCCTCTTTGTCTGATGGGGCCTGTTGCTTGACAAGAGAGTTCTTCTCCAAAATGCTTTGGAGGAGAATTGGAAAGAATACAGTTATGTAGGGTAGGGAACAAACTTTTGAACTCCTTCTGGAAGAGGAGGCATTTATGAATTTCTTTTAAGCACAGGTGGGAAGTCTATGGGATGCCTGGGCAGATGTGCAATGTCCCATAGAGTCTTGGAAACTTTGCGTTAGTTCTCAAAACTTTTTGGTGCATAAGGAATTGCCCTGAGAATTTGAAGATCCCAGATCTCCTTGGTTAGATTGGGAAGGGTGTAGGGAACCTTGAATGTGTGGGGAAATTACCTGTCCATGTTGTCCAGCAGACGATGGCCCAGGCACTGTGTTATCTTCTTTGAATTTGTGACTGGTATCTCCAGCCCTGTGTTTGGAAGATGCTGCAGGCACTCTGGCACCCGACTGGTCAAAATCCCTAGGTTCTTCAAACCCAGTGGACATAGGCTGGCTTCTTTTCACCTATCTATGCATGGACACAGCAGATGAGGCCACTCATTTTCTGGTGGAAGGTGGTAAAACAGATTGTCTGGTACCCTGCTCAGTGGGTTACTCATGAACTCAGGAAACATCAGAGAAAGTGTAACTGATCATTTTTTTTTTGTTCTCTTTTAGCTCCTTCAGAGGGCCCAGGGTCGTGTAAATGGCTAAACGCTTTATAAGAGCTTTGGGTTTCTGTAGCTCGTCTGCAACATGAGCATCACATTGTTTTGAATGTGTGGTCTTCATAGGGCTTTAGGCACCTGAACTTGTGCCGTTTCTGTATAAGGAGCCCTGGAGGCACAAAGTCCTTCGGGTCTCTGCTGGTCAAATGCTTCCCCTGTTGGCTTAAGGTGTTAAATACAACTGGGGTTCAGTGAAGTGGGCCCCAGGCTATTCCCCGATTGGGGTAGGGTATCACCTTTCTTTGGGCGACACTGAAGGCAGTACCAGGCTCTAGAAGCAGGGAAACCTGTGGTCTGTGGTCATAGGGTCAAGTCTGTGCTGAGGCTCGCTGCCATCTCTCCACATGTCTTGCCATTTAATCATTAAGAAAATTGTTCAAGAAACATGAAATGGGCGACTGACCCTTAAAGGGGCAAGGAATGGACTTGCCAATGGTGACTTGCAGAAAGAAACAATGAAGCAGCATCCTTTAAGAGTGATGCTCTCTCCTGAAAATTTTGGACATATCGTAAGGCAAATCGCACAGAATATAAGTAACAGTGGCCTCAGGAATCAAGCAAATTTTGAGAACGGCTGTCCTCATGCCTTCTCGGGCCTGTCCCGAGCCTAGATAATGGCTACCCTCTTGCCTGCACAGGCCAATCTGGAACCTGTAGATTGGTTGTCCTTGTTCTTGCACTGGCCAATCCTAGGCTGCCTCACTTTGCAGTTCTGCTTCAGGTAGCACGGCAATCGTCCAAAGTTTCTGAATGAGGAAGGACCCCGAGGACTCTCTTCTTTAGGGTTCAGAGTGCTACCTGGTCTGGTGCCCACTCTAAGGGGTCATGACAAGGAATTGTTGAAGTCAGAGCATGATATGAAATAATGGACATGTTCTTAGGAGGCTGTGATCTCAAGTCCATTTTAAACCAGGATAGATCCCTATAACCTGTGGTAGTCAGTGAGATTTTCAGTGACGTCAGTTTCCATCTCATAAATGAATGGGTAAGTTTTATCCATACAATTCCTCCTCAGAGGCTATGGGGATAGACAAACACTGGCATACTTGCTAGGGAAAGAACTGGTGATAGTATTTGAATAGAGCAAAGAATGCATGGAATTGATATCACAGATATTATTCTGTATTTTAAAAACGAACTCTCCTAGATAAATTTGTGACAACTGTGAGTCTAACTGGATGCTGAAAGACATCTCTGAATGACTAATACTTACTGAAATATTACTGTGCAATTAACATGTTATTGTTCAGAGAATAAGGGCAAAACAGTAATCTATTTATAGTACAGATGCAAGTTTTATTTCCAATATTTTAACTGTTTTTGACTAGATTCAGAACACAGACAAAGTTGGACTCCTGAATGTAGCACTAGTGTCCTTAAAGAATTGTTTTGTCTGTCACAGTTAGCAAGTTGGGTTCTTATTCATTTTCATATTTGGATTGCTTGTTGAAGGTCATATAAATCTCCTGAAGCACAACAGGATAATGGCTCACATCAGTGGCAACACATGGAAAATTCAGTTTATGTCCAATGATGCAGCTGGAATATAGTTGCACAGGATTGTTTATTAAACACTTAGTCAAGCTGATTCTTTGAAAGGTCATGTTTTATAGAAATTGGTACACTGAGAAAGTGTAAAATTGAGGCTATAAGTGAAGATCCTACTTTACTGACACAGAAACTTGTTTTGCCTGTTTTGTACACTTTGCCAGTTTTCTAAGAGCAGTTTTTGATCTTGCTGGATGAAAGGTGTTTATTTGGCTCCTCTCTTTGATTTTTGTGAAGGATTTCTGTTTCCCTTTGGCTATGCAGCAATAAAGGCTTGCATCATTCAGAAACTCAGGGACACTTTCTATCAACCAGTTATTTCCTTGTGCCATTGCCTCAGTGCTATGCCATAAGTTCTTTCTTCTTGGAATTCTTGAATGCTTTACCACCCCCTCTCTTTTTTTTTTAACTCCAACTTATCTCAGGAGTTTATATTTAAAAGCTATTTGCTGTCAGAATATCCACTCTTCTCCTACAATCTGGGTTAACTTGTATTCCTGGCTAATTCTGTATTAACTATTCTTATCTGAATTTCTAGTTGGTCTTTTGCTATCTCTGAAAACATTGAATTTAAGTAACAGAACAATCCTGCTAGGCATGAAGAACTTGCTGCATGGTAAAATGGGTAGGAAATTATATGTATCGATTCAGATAATATACACCTTTTGAGAATTAGCTGTGCAATCTTAATGTCAGAACAAAATAGCTTTCTGGATTTAAGTTACTGTTACTATGTTTCTTTCAGATAATCTATAAAGGCAAAATGAGTAGTGGTTTATAAATGGAGAAATGCTTGATTTAAGCATGGTGATATTGAAAAGAAAGTTCAATTTTTCACTTTGAAATTAAATCTATGAAGGTGATTACTTGACTTATGTTTTGAAAAGTTTTCTGTGAATTTTTCTAAATATTGGATATGTTTTTAAACATATCATTATTAATAACAGCATTATAATGTTGTTCAAATAAAATGACTTTTATTCATTGTAAATGTAATAATGAAAATAACTGAATAGGTTTGTAGCATTTAACACAGTAATTAATATTCTTTAATAAAGCTTTTAAAATCTATTCCTTTTCTTAAGTTTATTCTCTTACATGAACAAACAACTGAATGACCAGGAAAGACATAAGACCAAGTCTTTTTGTAAACTAAATTAATATCTTTTGACATTTGGCATGTTAAAAGCTTGACACTGGAAGTCAGTCAAACAAAATGTTGGTTTGGATATTTAATAGGGCCTTGGTGTACTTTCTTTTTCATGACTGGAGCTGTATTGATGACACCATTGTGCTTTTATGCTATTTCTCCTAGCAGAGTTTTGTGGGAACAGTAAGACACTCTTGTTTGTCCTGTCTTAATGTTTTCTTACAATTTATCTTCTTATGACTCCTCCTCATCCCTTCTCTCTTTCTCTCAGTCTCTGTCTTTCTGTTTTTCTGTGTCTCTGTCTATCTTTCTCTGTCTCTCTGTCTCTGTCTCTGTCTCTGTCTCTCTCTCTCTCTTTCTCTCTCTCTCTCTCTCTCTCTCTCTCTGTGTGTGTGTGTGTGTGTGTGAGTGTTTGTGTGTGTGTAGAGTGGATGAGGGAGAATGGAGGTGGATCTTAATGGCATGTATATATAATGTTTTTTCATGTATGAAGCTGTACATATATGTAAGTGTATATGTTCATGTGTGTGCATGTGCATGTACAGACCACATGTTAAAGCTGTGTAATTTGATGACTTTCACTCTGTTTACTGAGCAGGGTTTGGGTTGTCTAGCAAGGCAGCTTGACCCAGGATTTCCAGTCTTCCTCTGCTCAGAGTATAGGTGAGCAGACACACTCACTCACCACTGGGTACTGGGTTATCTGAACTCTTTTCCTCACATTTGTGTGGCAAGCACAATATCCCCTTAACTATTTCCCAGCTCCTATTATTTTTAAAAAAATGTTATTAGGAATTGGCTTTTACTTCCTTTATTTCTTTCTCAGCAAGTTCATTGATGGCATATATAAATATGTTGATTTTTTAATGTGACTTTGTATCACTCCAATTTGCTGAAACTGTTTGTATATAAGTTTTCTGTTGAAACTATTAAGGACAGGATTGCATTTTCTACAAATGGGGATCAATTGACTACTTCCTCTCCCATATGTATCCATGGTGGTATGTAAACATGGGCAGCACTGTGTAAATTAGTACACTGGTTTTCAAAACTAGACTTATGAGATAGTCTAGCTGTCACACACCAAGACAAATACTTAAAGATCCCACGTCCTACATCTGATATATGTTCAATGCATGTTTATTGCAATATTCACAATAGCTAGGAAATGGAACCGTTTCTTTTCCATTATGAACTTAATAGATGAAATGTGGTATATAGGGCCGGTGAGATGGCTCAGTGGTTGAGCGCTCTGACTGCTTTTCTGAAGGTCCAGATTTCAAATCCCAGTAACTACTAGGTGGCTCACAACCATCCATAATGAGATCTAATGCCTTCTCCTGGGGTACCTGAATAGAGCTGGAGTGTATATATATATATATATATATATATATATATGATATAATTTTAGTCAACTGAAAGGTAGCTTGCCACAGACAAACCTCACTTGGGTCCTTGCTCCATGGGCATATCTTGGATTCTGAGTAAAGGTGGGCAAGGATTTAACAAGAAGAGAGGCTGAGAAACAGACAAGACACAAAGGAGTGTGGATCTGAATGTAATTTGTCTCAAAGGGAGCAATAGTCTTATAAGTGACTTTTACACAAAATAGAGGAATGCCTACAAAGGACTGGCAGGGACCAATTGGGATAAAATTCAATGTTAAAAACTGGGATCAAAAGTAGCCTTCCCTAAGGTTTGCTTAATCTTAGAAGTCATAGGCAATGGTTTTGTGCCCTTGCAATAGTTCCTCTTCTAGTCTATCATATAATACCTCGGGCCCCTAGGTCATTGCAAATTCCTGTGTATGTTTGAAGCTCAAATATCTATAGTTCTAATTATCTATTCTGGTTTCTTCTTATAACACAACCTTTCTTATTCCTAGATAATAGTAAATTCTTGCATATGGTAGTAGTTTGCCCTGAGAATTCTAACTCTGTGGAACAGATAGTAATGCCTGATTTCTTTCATTATCTCTCTTACAGTACTAGAGGTAAATCTGAATGTCACTGAATAGGCAGCATCCTTGGTGAATTCAAAGACCATAGTTTGCTCAAGGAATGCCTAGGACAGGAATTCCTAGGTGAGGTATCTAACTTAGCAATATGTCAAAATCAATCCTTAGAGGCACTTACAAAAAAGCAATATTAAGGGAAAGCACACAGATCCATTTACCGACTAAAGCAAGGACATTGGAACATTCATTATACAGGTTACCATGAATACAGGAGACTAAGTTTCCGTGAAGTTTTCACCTCGGGACCATGTCTAGGCTTTTCGGCCTGTCAGGTGGGTCACTACTGGTGTGTTTGTAGCAGTAGCTGAAATCAAGGCATTTGGAGGAAAATGGATGGAAGGAGAGTGTTTTGTTAGGTGAGTTAACACAGATTTGGAATAAGGTAATTAACATAGTTTTGCTCTCATACGGGTTTGAGGCCATTTTTATATAATTTCGTGCATGTGTGAGGTTGAGTGATAGTATTCTCTTGCAGAAAGATAGAAAACCTAATATATTACTTATCATAATGAACATAAAGGGGAGTTAGCAATTGCTGTATTATTGCTGTGATCAACCACTATTACCAAGGCAATTAGTAGAAGGAAAGCTTTTTTTGTCTTATCATTCCAGAGGGATAAGACTTTATCATGATGCCACAACTCTTCCCTGCAGCAGAGCTGGTGCTCCAGAACTCCTCCCACATACAGAGATATCTTGACTACTAGGAGGTCTGTCATAGCCAAGCTCACAGATGAGATACCGCTTGCCACAATACTGTGCCTACCTGGGACCTCAAGGGGCCCAGTGAAAGCAAACCATATCTGTCTTGCCCTGGTAGAGATACATTTTCCTTCTGGCCGAAAACTCGGCCTGGGCCAGAGCCACTGCTCCAGATCCAGTCCCACAACCATCGACAACTTTGAGTCCTGGAAGCTCCACCACAACCAGTTCACAATCAGCTCGTTGGAGGAACAGGATCCAGTCAGAAACAATAAGGCCAGTAAAAATCTGAGATAAACAAATGGTGAGAGGCAAATATAAAAATTGCAAAAGACCCAAAAAACACTGAAAGTTTAAAAAAATCAAGAAAACCAAAAAAAGAATATATATATATATATATATATATATATATATATATATATATATATATATATATATATATATGACCCTAAAGCCCTAACAAAATATACCAAATTTCTAAAAAATAAAATAAAATAAACAATGACAAACAAACAAACAAAACAAAAGCCTTAAAAAAATAGAAATTAAAAAAAAATCCTAAAATCCTTTAAAAGCCCTAAAAGACCCTAATACCCTAAAATACTTTAAAATTCAAAAGAAATCAAGAAACATCCATCCCTCTCCAAATATAGACCTCAAGAAAACCCTAAAATCCCAAAAAATCCAGAAATATTTTTAAATCATAAAAAACTAAAACCCTACATAAAATCCCTGTCATTCAAGCCCCCCATCCTAAAAACTCTAAAATACTTAAAACTCCCTAAAAGACTCCTAAAATCTTAAAAAAGAAAACCCTAAAACACTTTAGAATCTTTAACCAAACACTAAAAGAGACCTAAAAAGCTTTTAAAATAACCTAAAATACTTTATATTTATCTATCTACCTATCTACCTTTCTACCTATCATCTACCTACCTACCTACCTAACTACCTACCTACCTACCCATCTTATCTATGTATCTTATCTTATCTATCTATATCTATCTATCTATCTATCTATCTATCTATCTATCTATCTATCTATCTATCTATCTATCTATCTATCTATCTACCTATCTACCTACCTACCTATCTATCTATCTATATACTTTTTACGGTTTTTCAAGACAGTGTTTCTCTGTGTAATTCTGCCTGTCCTGGAAATCACTTTTTAGACAAGGCTGGCCTTGAAATCAGAAATCTGCCTGCCTCTGCCTGCCATATGCTGGGATTAAAGCCATTGGACATCACAGAAAGGAGACCCGAAAATACTTAAACAAACAAACAAAACAAAAAATAAAACAAAAATACAAAACAAAACAAAACAAACAAACAAACAAAAAAACAGGAACTCTAAAAAGACCATTAAAAATTCTAAAAACACTTTAAAAATGCCCTAAAATTCCCCAAAATCCCAAGAACCCTAAAAAGACCTTAAAAATTGTAAAAGCAAAAAAAAAAAAAAAAAAAAAAAACACAAAAAACAAAACAAACAAACAACAACAACAACAACAACAACAACAACATGTCTTTAAAAAGTTGCCTGAAACACTGAGGAAACCCTAAAATTATTCTTTATATGAAAGAACCTTAAAAAAAATCCTAAAAGACATAATTAAAACTTTACAAACCCTAAAGAAAAATCTAAAATTCTAAAGAGAACTCAAGAAGTCTTACTAAAAAAACAAATGAAACAAAGAAACAAAATATAAAACAAACTAATGAAAAAAAAAAAACCTAAAACTCTAAAATAACCTTAAAAAAAATAGAACCCCAAAAAAGACACTAAAAACCGCAATGCCCAAAAACCCTGTGTACTGTGGCATGAGAATAGGCACACACGAATATATTAAATGAACAAATGAATTTGAATAAATAAATACAAATATTTTGACTTTAGGCCATGTTTCTGCTATAAGCATTAAAGTTGGCAAAATCAGAGCTGGCAAGAAGGCTCAGCAAGTCAAATTTCTTTTTTTGCTCCCTGGCATCTGGATTTCAAGGACTGAATCCATATGGGAGAAAGGTAGAATTTCACTGAGTTATTCTTATACACAATAAACAAGCAAAAATAATCAATCTGTAATAATTAAGGCCAAATGTTGGCTATTGCATTAACTGTGGTGGAATTAGAACTGGTTATGCTATAAATGTTGCTGAATTCCAAATTGGTTGATGAATGTGTTTTACTGGGATTCCTTACAGGAATAAGTGTGAGGGGTTACTTACAGGAGCAGAAATGACTCAGGGACAGCTGCACCACCAAACCCACCCCACTATGGTCCACAAAAACGGGAACCTGGAGAATAGAGCAGACAGCTCAACAGGTTGGAGAGAATCCTTTCAATGTAGCTCAGTGGATCTAAACCTCTTCCAGGCAAGGTAGCTCCAGCTCCCTCTTATTTCTGCTTCTTTCAGACAACTAGTCTCAACTTCACCAAGACTCTGTAAGACCCCCAAAGCTGGGCCTCCACTCAAGTCCCAGGATGAGCTGCCCAGCACCCCAAAGACTCAAGAGAAAACCACACCTAATGCAAACCTCAAGAGGTTTTATTATCAGGTAGCTGAGGAGGAACTCCTTCTGCCATGCAGGGCAGGGGAGTTTGACCCTGAGCAGTAACATTACAGGACTTTAACAGCTAGCTGAGGAATTGGAAGAAGTTGGAAGGAGAGTTGGCTATAGGTGGGGGTATAGTGGGGGAGTAGTCTGCACCTCCTCTCTATATCCATATCTTTGTAGGTCTTCCTACAATTATCGCATCTCTGGCTGTAAGGCACAGAAACAAAAAGCCTTTTGCTGGCAATAGAATACAAAGAGCTTCTTTCTGATGTTTATTTAGAGATCAAGGGAAAAAAAAAAGGTTGGGAAATGTCCAGGGGCTCTTCCTTCCAGGGATAAATGCTATAAGACAGGGTCTCACATACCCTACTCCTTCTAGTAAATAGTTCTAATATTAGAACTAGGAAAATTAAACCTCTGGCCCAGCTGTCAAATAAAGCCAACATGAGGTCACATCTTCAGAATTTGTTACATTGAGAGCCCCAGAAGCGCTTTAATGAGACTAAAGAGTTTCTCACCAGAGGTGGGATGGAGGGAGGAGGTTCAGTTCCTGAGCCAAGGCCAGTTAGTGCAAGCAGGGCTGGGTCAGTGGGCCTCGGTGGGGCCAATAGGAGGAGCCAGACACAGGCTGGAGGAGCAGCAGCAGAGCTTGTCACAAGCACCAGTTAGGGTCATTTTCGTCTGGGTTTATGGTTGTTAGAAAGGTGGTGTCAGGCCAGGATAGGATGCTCTATTTGAAATTGATGTGGTCCCATTGTGGTTCCTGGTACCTATGTATTGTTTGTTTGTTTGTTTGTGTGTGTGTGTCTGTGTGTGTGTCTGTGTGTCTGTGTGTCTTTGTTTGATTTTTTTTCAGCAATTCCCAGGAATCATTTTTGATCAGTTATAGGGCCTTCAAGTGAGCTGGCAGGGGTTGGGAAAAAGGAACACCAGGTCAAACATTCTCCCTGCTTCATTAGGTCTCCCATGGAGGAGTTCAAAGGGTGTAAGTATAAATTTCCCTGGGAACAAGGCGAAGGTTAGGAGTGTTGTCCAATCTTTTCTGCTGGTCTCTAAAGCCAATCTAGTTAAGGTTTACTTTAATGTTCTCTTTATCTGCTCTACCTGTCCTGAAATCTGGGGTCTATAAGCAATTGTCTTATCTGAGCAACGAAGGAGGGGATGTTGTCTGATGAAATTACCTTAGGGATGTCAAATATTGGGAAAATTTCCTCTAATATCTTCTTTACCATGACATTGGTGGTCTCCTTCTTAGTGTGGAAGGCTTCCATTCACCCTGAAAAAGTGTCTAAAAAAACTAATAAATATTTATTACTGTACTTGGCTGGATTAACGTCAGTAAAATTTATTGCCCAGTATGCCCCTAGTGTGTCACCTCTTAGCTGCTTTCCCGGGGCGAAGCCTGAATTTTAACTGTTAGCAACAGAGTATTCCCGGAAGACTGACAAGGGAATAAAACACCCAGGTCTAAGTGCATTTTGAGGTGAGGTCTGATGCCCTTGAAGGCCTCTTTGTTCATGGGGTATTATCATACCCCAATAGGAGTCGCACCAGCTTTGAGCATCACAACGTTGGGGGCACCCTTTTTGTCATTTTTATACCTGCAGTCTCTGGCCAGGCTTGAGGATATCTCTCTAACCAGTTCCCTTCTAGAACTTTTCTCTAACAGGTTTGAGGCTCACTTTATCTATATTAGTTTTCTGATTTTCAAGCTAAAATTATAGAGATGGTGGAATCCAAGAGACTGAAGTTCCTTCTGAAAAGAAACTTATGTGGGCTTTTATTTTGATAGTAAGTCTCTCCCCAACAATGGGGTGGAGCATTCAGGAATGATGAGAAAGTAATGAGTTACTTGGCTTCTTCTTAAATCAACTTTATTATCAGTGGTCCAAGAGTATGGATTCTGACAAGTAGCCACTATTACTACAGTTTTCTTGTTCTTCAATTTCCCCAGTGGCTCTTTCAGGACTAAAAATTCTGCTCTGGTATCAACAAGGAAATATGTTGTGGTCGCCTCCACAGTTAGGATTACCCTAGGCTCGGGGAGGGGGGCCTGAGGCCCATCTGCCCTAGGCATTGTCATCTGGGTTAAGGACCTTGGGAGGACTGATATCTATTTTTTTGGGGGGGGCAGTCTTTTGCCCAGTGTCCATTTTTTTTTATTGGTCCTTATCTAGAGGTGGTTGCGAAGGTCCTCTGGAGTTTTGACATCTTCTTGGTGCTGTGTTACCCAGGTACACTGTCTGCCTACATCCTCCTCCCTTTCTATAATATTCCTTATCACCTGGAATTATGTCTAAAACCCTAGTTAAATTTCTTACAGCCTTCTATCTCGTATAATTTATCTTTTTTCAGACTCTCTCTTTACTCTTTCTCTTTTTTCTTCTCCAGTCTCTCTCTTATAGTACACTTTCTCTGTCTCCTTAACCAGATCTTTCAAAGATAATATTTGCAGACTCTATAGACACTGTAACCTTTTAATGTCAGAAGCAGACTGGCCAATGAAAGCCATGGCCATAGCTGCCTGCTGGCCCTCTGATGTAGGGTCAAAGTGAGTGTAAGGCCTGTATGGTTCTAAGAGGTGCTCAAAAAAACACTGCTGGGTGCTACTTTTCCTCTTGTAGGATCCCTCTTACCTTGGCCAAATTAGTGGGGCACCTGCCAGCTCCTTTCATCCCTGTTACTAGAGCCCAGAGGAAAACTGTCAACTGCCCCCTACTGTGAGGACTTTCAGGGTCCCAGTCAGGACTTGTCAGAGGCAAGCCTGCATCTATTTCATTCAGAAGATGTGACAGCCATTCATTGACCCCTAGCATGTTCTTTCTGGCCTCCAGCAGTATCTTTTTTTTCTCCTCTGTGGTGAAAAGAATGCTCAAATTCTGTTGACAGTTATCCCTAGTGGGCTGATGAGAGAACATGAGAGATTACATTAGATGAGTATGGCTAGAGGGATTTCCAGAAAAGGGGGCATGATATGCCTTCAAATTATAGGATCAGTAGAGGAAAATGGCCAGTACTAAAGGGACTGCAGTTGTCTGGGTTCTGATGGAGGAGGGCCGTAAGTATATAAAGGCAGCACTGTGCAGTCTGTTTCCTCTAGGTTCCGAGCTCAACAGCCTCAGGTTCCAGCTGCTGGTCCCACCCCCACATCTCCAGCGGCACCTCAGACATGTTGAGAGGTCTGGGAGGGGACGAGTTGGGGATATGGTGGTAGGGTGTTATGCCATTGTGGAGGTTCTTCTAACTCTGGATATATCTTTGTGGGAGCCAGGGTTGCAGTTCAGACTCCACTATTTTTATCTCAGTTTTTTTTTCTCTGAGTGGCAGAGAGTTAGGTCTCAGGAGTCTGGCTTTTTCCACTGAACTCAAGGTTTCAACAAGGATGGGGGGGATCCTTGGCTAAATTTTTTTAGATGAGATTCTATGGCACTTGATTTGGTTGAGACCCTGGTCCCCTCTGCCTAAACAACATTTTTAAGGGCAGAAATCACAATCAAATCAAGAGTGTCCTCTGGTGTTAAACCAACACCAAAAGCGTGCCATTCCCTAGAGCAGAAAGTTCTTCAAAATCTCTTTCTGACATCTACAGACGGGTTGTGAATCCTAGTCTTAATTTCAGTCCAAATCACAAGACTCATACGAGGGGAGTGCTAAGAGTCTGTCTCATTGTCAGAGTCACATTCAGGGAGACAAACAAGATATACACACAATAAATTACGATAACTGCAACCAGTACCCAATCAGACAGCCGAGTAAGCACACTCTTAACTTTGCACCCAGTAACAGAAACAGATGACTGAGTGAGCACACTCTCACTTGGCACCCAGTAACAGAAATGGATTGCTGAGTGAGCACCTTTCAATTGGCACACAGTAACAGAAACAGATGGTTGAGTGAGCACCACTCAATTAGCACCTAGTAACAGAAACAGACGGGTGAGTGAGCACAGTCTCAATTGGCTCCCCGATGGGAAATACCCAGGCATCCCTGGAGCTCCCTCAGACCTTCTGGGATGTCTCCCAGGTTGGCAGGCAGTTACTCCTGACACGTCTGTCAGTAACACTCCCCTCCATCCCAGACAGGGAATTTGTTGCTCTCATGTGCACAGGCTACTGTAAACTAAGAATACAAAATTCAAAAAAAGCCTGCAGACAAAGACATAGACAAAGACATAGACAAAGGCAGGATCTTACCTCTCAGCGGGGATTTCTGAGAACTGGGGTAGGCCACAAATCTCAGCAAATGAGCACCCACATGTAAGACCACCAAAAGCTGGGCCTCCACTCAAGTCCTAGGATGAGCTGGCCAGCACCCCAAAGACTCAAGAGAAAACCCCCCCTGATGCCAAATTCAAGAGTTTTTACTAAATCTAGCTGAGAACAAACTCCTTCTGCCTTGCAGGGCAGGGGAGTTTGACCCTGAGCAGTAAGAACAGGGGGTTTTAACAGCTAGATGAAGAATTGGGAGGAGTTGGGAGGAGAGTTCGGAGGAGATGGGGAGAGTTGGGAGGAGTTGGGAGTAAACTTGGCTATGGGTGGGGAGTAGTCTGCATATCCTCTCTATCTCCATATCCCTATAGGTCTTCCTACAATTATCACATCTCTGGCTGTAAGGCACAGAAACAAAAAGGCTTTTTGCTGGCTATAGAGAACAAAGAGCTTCTTTCTGAATGTATTTTAGAGATTAGGGAAAACAAGGTTGGGGATTGTCCAGGGTTTTACCTTCCAGGGAGAAATGCTCTAAGCCTTGGCCTCATATTTCTCTTTTGTACCTCATCTTTCTGCATATGAGAGGGACTCTCAGCTTTTATTCCTTTCTCTGGCAGGGAGAAGCCTACTGACTTTTGTCAGTTTGAGGGACTCCTTGAAGCTCTTTGAAGGTGTTTGCCTTCCTGCTTAAAGAGCTTCCTGGATTTCTTTTGAGTTGTTTATCTCTCTGCTTAAGGAGCTTCCTGTAGGGTGGAAGGTTTCAATCCTCTGAGGATACTATTATACAAATGTATATTAAGGGCTTTTGGAGTTATAGTAGTAATAAATTCAATGTTTCTTGTATTGTACAGTTAATAATTTTATGTCACAAAATAATATTATACTAATAATTATTTAAACTGTGTCTTATACTGCTAATATGGTTTCACATATACATGGGAGTTTGGTAGCCTCAGGACTCTGTCCAGGTAGCTGGATCATGTTAATGAATTTTACACTCAGATTGCCATTCATTTTATTTTTAGTTGCCAATTTCAAGGGCACACCATTTACTTTGCGACTACCAGTACTTTAGATTTTTTTTTTATTTTCATGACAGGGTTTCTGTGTATACCCCCAGCTGTCCTGAAACACACTTTGAACAGCAGCCTGGCCTCGAACTCAAAAATCTGCCTGCCTCTGCCTCCAAAGTGCTGGGATTAAAGTCGAGTGCCACCACCACCTGGCTAGTACTTTAGATTTCTAAATGGTCCCCTCTGGTAAGTTGGAACAGGAAGAAAATTGTACAGCTAGTCCCCAAAACACACAATCCTGATTAGGTGAGAAAAAGTATAATCGAGGCTGTGTACCCAACATATCCAGTATAGCCCACAAAGGGCATGGTACCTGATACCTGCATTGACATTTTTTTCGGTCCTGTCAGAGATTAGAGAAACTAGACAAGGAATAGATGTTTTGTTCAAAGTGGTTTGGGAATCCACACCATTGAATTTCCCAAGTGACTGCATTAAAGAATGTTTGGCCCAGGCATGTGGGGCTTCCAGCTGAAGTTTAAATCACCCTTCCATTAGGTAGGTCAGTTTTCCCCAACAACTTAAGTATTAGTTCAATTTTGGTTTTGGTTTTGTCCAGGATCTCATTATGTAGGTCAGAGTAATCTGGAACACACTGTGTAAACCAGGCTAGCCTCAAAATCACAGAGGATTCTGACTCTGGAGTGCTTAGGTTTAAACACATGTGCTATTACCACTCCTAGTCCCAATAATTGAAGTTTTAGTGAGTCAAGTTTTGTAGCAGGACCGGGGAACCTTGTCTCATACAAAGGATTACAGGAATCCAGTTCTTTTTTTTTTTTTTTATCTATCCAGGCCATAGTTCTTCCATGTTAGTTTTTTCACATGCATGGCCAAAATACACCCTTAGCTACTGGACTCTAGTGTCTACCAGGATGCCGCACATGCACACTGTAGTGAAGTCTGCTTGGCAGTCCAAGAGCCCTGGAAGCACTCATGAGTCAAAGAGTTTCAAAATGAACTCAACTCCTGGAGCTTTGGCATTCTCATAACCCACATATTCATACCCTATCCCCTTGTTAGTCTGGTGTACAGATCCATGTGCTCTCTTTTAGTAATATCTTATTATAAGTGCCTTTTAAGATTGATTTCTGACATAGCTAAGCCTTTGCCAGTGTTCCAATGTCCTAGAAAGTCCTTGAGCTGACCATGGGTTTGGAATTCAATGTTGCCTATTCAGTGACATTCAGAATTGCCTTTGGTATTACACTATCACTTAGAATAAAAGCCAAATCACTCCCACATACAGGAATTTACAATGGTTTAGGCAGTAGATCTGGCTGTGGTTTTAGGGTAATGAGATGGTTAGCTAGAGCCAAACTCCCTAATTAGAAATATGACTTGGGTGTGAAAGCCATTGCCCTAGGAGTGTAAGACCTCACACCTGGCTTCTAAGACTTTAGGTGACCTTAGATAGGGCTGACTTTGTCTCAGTTGTTTTATTGACCAGTTCCTGCCTGTCTTTGTGTTTACATTCCTCTGTTTTGTGTAAGAGCCATTAAGCACCCAGTAACCTCATTTGTACTTTGCCAATGTGTCACCTAACTTCCCTATTTTCTTGTGTATAAAAAGTTTGATGCTCAATTTGACAAATGACATTCAGATAGTACACAATCTCACGTGTTCATCTTTCTGTCATTCGCAGACTCTTTGCCCATCTCGGACTAGTGACTCTTTCCATGCAGAAAGAGGGACCCAGAGGGTCTGTGGCAACAGGACCAAAAACAGATTTCTTGCTATGGGAGCAATGAGAAATGGGCTAATTTTTATTTCCTCATGAAAAGAATGGAAGATCTGGATGTCACTTAATGCATGATAGAAACTCTCTTGACATTTAACACAGACCCTGTGATCGTGCCCTTTCCAATCTGCCAGCCAGTATTCTGTCAGGGGTTTCTTAAGTTAGTGATATTGAAATTAGAATGTTTCCAGGTCCCTAGTTGACAGTCTGATGCAGAAGGCTCCTTTTGAAGGAGCACCAATTTTGCACTTGTAGTGCCAGGTTGTTCATAAGATGTGCTTCCAGTAGGAAATGTAAAAATGGGCTTTAGGGGTACATCTGGCCAGAGTTGAAGGATGTTCACATATATAGTTATCATTTAGCCTGTATGCCCACTCTGAGTGCTACCACTGACTCAATGAAGTTGATCAGCCATAATCTAGGTTTGCAGAGACATATAAAATTATTGACACTGGTTGTCCTAGGTTAGAGAATAGTAACTTTTGGATCATTTGTCCCTGTCCTAAGGGATGGCTCTGGTCGTCTTGTCATTCCACTGTTGGGGAAAACTGCATATCAAAAAATAATGTCTCCCATGTTGGTAGATGGAGTTTGTGATTTTTTTTATACTTGAAAAGTGGATGTGACAAATGAAGCTGGGTCCAAGTAAATCCTTATCCCAAATGAGTCAGACAAATACAGTAGATAACAGAATTAGCAGGCTGGGCCCACAAAGCAGGGGAAGATCAGTCCAAGCAAGTAGTTAAAAAAAAAAATCTGTTCATGCTGTAGGCAGCCAGCACCTAAAAGATGGTGCTGGTCTCCGGTACACCATCGCAGTAAACAACACCACTGAGCAGGTGCTAGACCAAATCTGGCACCAACCCCTCCTGAGTGGGTGCATGCAAATTAACATGTCTGCAGACTGACCAACCCTAGCAGGACGCATAGCCCTCCCCAGTGCTGGGGTGTATTTAAGCAGTCCTCCCTGGGTTCCTGGGGTTCCTGTGGCATTGAGGCATTCCTGCTCTTAAGCTGTTGAAAAGAATTCAACTGTGTTGAATTCTCTTTACCAGGAAGAGGTAGGCGAAACATCACCCCAGCAATTGTGTTCCTCTTTTCTTGCCTTTGGGAGGGCCTCAGCAAACCTAGCGTTTTCTGAGCTTCCTAAAACTTGGAAGTTTTATTTGCTTCTGAGTTGTAGGATCCTCCATCCTCCTTATAGGAAAAAATGTATGAGAATTTTGCTTCCTGTAAAAACCCAGCAATGTTATATGTGTAGTTTTTTTTTTATTTTGTTTTGTTTTAATCTCATGTCTGTCCCCAGCTGCAGATAGTTTTTGTTTGAAATTCTAGTGATTCTTGAGAGTGAATAAAAGAAAGAGCTCCTGAGAGGACCTAGGGCAGATGCTGCTCCTGCTGCACCTGCTTTTGTTATCACAGGATTAAATGAGCAATGCTCTTGTCAATGGAGCAAGTTTGTGGATTTATTTGTGTCAAAGGGCACTGATGGACATACATTGTTGCAAGGAGAAAAACAAGTGCATAATTTAGCATTCTTAGTGATTAGGTAAGGTTAGGTTATCTGAATTTATCTGAAGGCCAAGCCAAATGAAATGTTGTTTTGATTCCTTTTTGGGAATACAAAAATCCATGTCTCAAACTAATATTTATAGATTTTGTCAGTTGCTTTTAATGTGTTAGTGTTATGAAATATTACATGGCAAGGGAATACATTTGCTGGACCCATGCATGTTGTGACCTTCAGAAATTACACCACGGAACAGACCTGGTATAAAGGGAATGATTGGGAGAGGGTAGAGGAGTGAGGAAATGGGGGAGGTATAGAGGCATAGAGGCAGAAACAAAACCATTAGGTCAGAAAAATGTGGGGCAAAGAACAGATAGAGGGCTAGCTGAAAACAAAGAGAGAGACAGAGCTATAGAAACAAGAACAATGGGAACAGAGAGGTTGGGCCTAGAACAGAGAGAGGGGGCTAATCTGTCCTTTTATCCTGCCTTGAAGTTAGCAGTTTAGTTTCTTTCAAGAAAGAAATATACTTTCTATGAATTTTGTAAGTTAACAGGAAATATTTTCATCTCTGAGAGCAATGTTAATTTTAAAGTGTTTATAGGAAATTTTTGTGGGACTACTTTCTTAAGAACAATATAAGCCAGGTATGTTGTCACATACCTGTAATAATACCTACATGGAATGCTGAGATCACCTGGAACCTAAACATTCTAGAACTTCTTGGACAATACACAACATACTATGTGCCTATTTCAAAAATGAAATGAAGTGAAATAAAATCAACCCAATGTACCTTCTTTATTTGTATCTCTTACCTTTGGAAACTAATAAGATAATGAATCAAAAAATAAATAAATTTCAATTATCTGTATGAATGAAAACAATTTTAAATGTTAAGAAGGTTAAAAAAATCACTACAGTGATGGGGAGGAAAGAGCCTGGGTGGGAAATGGGACAAGAAGGTGAACATGATCAGGTATTATGTGTGTGGGGAACATAACTGAAGTGCTGAGGAAAAGCAAAAAGAATGGAAACAGGCAACTTTTTGAGGTAGGAGGTGAGAAAACCCTCGGTTATATCAGAGACCTGGGAGGTGAGAGACCCTAAGGACTCAAAGGGAGGGACCTTAGAAGAAATGCCCTACAGTGGGGAGAGGGAACTTGTAGAGTCCTCCTC
This sequence comes from Mus musculus, assembly GCF_000001635.26. Lineage (NCBI taxonomy): Eukaryota > Metazoa > Chordata > Mammalia > Rodentia > Muridae > Mus > Mus musculus. The sequence goes on along the minus strand of NC_000087.7, from coordinate 78,240,189 downwards.
CAGTGGAGGGACAGGACATCAAGTGTAAAGATTGAGTTACCATCCCACAGTAAAAAGCTCTAACCCAGAATTGTTCCTGTCTGAAAGAACTGCAAGGAAAAAACATGGAGAAAAGCCTAAAGAAAAGGAGATCCAGTGACAAGACCAAATTGTGATAAAGCTCAAGGAGAGGCATCAAGGCCTGACACTATTACTGATGCTATTCTGTGCTCACAAAAAATGGGCTTATCATGACTGCTCTCTGAAAGACCAAACCAGCAGGTGAAAGAGTCAGATGCTCAAATTTATATGCAACAAATAGACAGAAGCTGGGAACCCCTGTGGATGAATTGGGGAAAAGCTGGAAGAAGCTGAGGAAGAGGTCTACCCGGTAGGAGGACCAACAATCTCAAATAACCTGGACCTCCCAGGATGTCTCAGACACTGAGCCAGCAACCAGGCTTCATACACCAGATGATATAAAGCCACCAACACATATACAGAAAAGGACTGCCAGGTCTGGACTCAGTCAGATGAGGTCCATCTAATCCTCAAGAGACTTCAGGCCCCAGGGAGCAGGGAGGTCTGGTGGAGAGGGGACAGGATGGTGGGGACATACTCTTGGAGATGGGGATTGTGGGCTTGGGGCCCTGGGAGCATGGGGGCATATAGGCAGGAGATATGGGGTGTGGAACAGTAAGAGGGGGAACTAGGAGAAGAATAAAATCTCGACTTTAAAAAAAGTATAAGAATAAATTTTAAATAATTCAACTATATTAGTGTGTGGAATTTCAGTCCACGGGACTATATACCATTCACATATTCATTTAGATTTCCTTTGGAAGTTAATATAAAGATGCACTTACACTTAAACAAGAAAATGATTAAAGATATTTAAAAATAAAGAAGTTCTATTTTAACTCTAAAGGTATAACTGCTAGTTAACTTTGTAATCACATCACTGGGATTAACTTCCTTCTCAGAATCATCAGAATAACAAGGATTAAAGAAACTTTAAAACTCTGTTTCATAGGAAACAAAAAAGTTAGAGATTTTTTTATTTGTTTTATATATATACCAGCAAGTGAAAATTTTTCATGCTTCATTTTTCTGAAGATGGGAAAGTAGAAGAGTACTTCAGATTATTCTCCATGATGGCTCTTTCAAACATAGACATTTTTTTTTCTCAGTTCACCATCTACACCAAAAAGCATATCTTAGTTCTTGGTCCCCAAGTTCATCAAAACCTAAAACAGAAAAGTACCTCTTATTAAATAAATTCCCAAGGATACAAATATGAAAGATTCTGTGCAGATGATGTATAGGGTAAAGGTTAAGGTCAGGATTAGGATTAGGGTTAGTGTTAGGGTTATGTTTAATAAAGCAGGATAATTATAGTGTTATTAAAGTATGAGGTACATCTGAGGTCAAATTCCCATTTTATTATTTTATATCTTTAATAATTCATACAAAGCCATTAGGATTTTATGGATAATAGCAGTCATTTCAGTAAGAAATAATTCAAAATAATAAGTAGTTAAAACTTTATGATTATTAAAACATATTTAGATTCCTAAGGTCATTTTATGGACCATGTGCAACATACCTCCATGGACTTCTCATGCATTTCTTTAACTGCTTCCAGGGTTTGGTTCTGACTACATTTGGACAGTTTCAATGCTTGTTGTTCTTTTTGACAACTATTCTACAAATGTAAAAGGAAAACATTAGTATAACAATTCTGTTTATTTTTGTTGTTACTGCCATGCAACATGCATGGTAGTCTAACAATAAAACACTAAATGTATATCTAATACTAAAACATTTATGTGAGCAAAAATAATTCTATATGAAAGTTAAAAGGAATAGTTTTCCAACTGATTTAAAATTTTAACAACTATTTTGACTAAATATATATATATATTTACAATAATATGAAATAACATTATGCTACCAATTGTGGAGTAGGAATTTTTTTTAATGTGAAAGAGTTTTTCATAATGCACAGACTGGCCTTAGCCTCCCAAGTTCTTATGTTTATAGGCATGCACCATGTATACATGAACTCGGTAAAATCCTAGTCTTGGAAGCTTAGATTGGTTTTCTCTAGATTCCAATCTCAAGCAACATATAGAAGTAGTAACATAAAGTTCTCATTGTATTCTTTAGGGTTGTGCACAACCATGATAATTTGCATTTAAAAAAAATTAAGACAAGCCCTTTACACCTTTTCACCTTGGGCTACTACAATCCTGTTTTGCCCTTTATTCACTGTGATCAATTTTTTACCTCACATTTGCACTCAAATCATCATAATTAAGTAAAATTACCTCTAATTTGCAATGCTTATCTTTAAAAAAAGTGCACCTGCATACATTTGGAGACAAAGGGTTAATATTGGGTGTCATCTTTGATTTCACAGTACTGTTTCAGAGACAGAATCTCACTAAACCTAGAGCTCATCATTTATGCTACACCTGGTGGCTACAAAGATCTGGAGATCTTCTTTTCTCTGAACTAAATCTGAGATTGGTTGTTTTAAAATGCTCACAACCACACCAATTTTTTTTTGTTGTTGTGGTGGTGGTTTGTTTTTAGTGTTGCTAGTTTGTTGTTGTTTATTTTGTTGTTGTTGGTGGTGGTGTGGGCATTCATCCCAATGCAGGGAATATAAGCTAGGGTCTCCATGCCTACACGGGAGAAAGATTACCAATTAAACCATCTTCCAGCCCTGTAAATCAATCTTATTGGGCCCACATGCAGCATATGACACATTTAGGGATCTTTTCTTCTTTAAAACTTTCCTTCACTCATGGTAGTTTTCTTTCTACCAGTGGTTCTCTTCCTTTACTGGCTCCCTCTCACCAGCTGCCATATGCAGAATTACAAATTTTGAAGTACCCTGCTGTTCTGTCTTTAGACTCCTTATTTACAGGGATGATCACTTTCCCTTGAAATGTCATCCAGAGTCCAATGTTTAAAAACTGTCTTCAATTGGAGTATTTATTATTTATCTTTAGTTCCTATCTCTTTCCAGAACTGACTCATAATGGCAGGTTCCTCAATGCCTTCTGAGGCAAGAATGAATTTGCTGTTCCTTTCAAATTGAATACTTTCCAAACTATTAACCAGTAAATAAAATAAAATAGTTAATATGATTATCGTTGTCTCAGATCTTACTTGGAAACCAGGTGATGACTCTACAGGTAGAGTAATGGAGACGTGATCTAAAATTGTTTGCTGATATTCTTCCACAGGAAAATTCTTCCAGGGCTGTTGAGATTGTTTGTTTCCATCCTCTGTTGTTACTAAATCTTTACTAAATTTAGGACTGTAAGAACTGATTTACCAAATTGAGTTGGTTTTTTAATATAAACAACAGAGTCCAGGTGAAACCAATAAATAAGCTTTCTCTCTTCTTTGAACTCTGATATATTGTGGTTTTTTTGTTTTTTTTTTTTGTTTTTTTGTTTTTGTAGTCACTGGTAATCATCTCTTGATCTTTCTGCAAATGTCTGCCTCTTGAAAATTTATGATCTGGTATACCATAAAATGCCTAGTCGTTTTCATTGATATAGTATGCAATCAATAGTTTATATCTCAGTAAGACTAGAACAGAAGCAAGGATAGATAGATAATGGAACTTAATTTAGTTTCATATGCTCAACTCAAGGCTAGTTGTTCCATTCCTACTTAGTAATACTAGGTTAAATATTAAGTTTTTTTTATGGTACCAACCACTGATTTTTCTTTTTCTTCATTGAATTTCTGTACATCCATATCAGACTTCTGAAATGTAGTTATATACTGCTCACAAAATTTGTTGTTGATGTTCTTCCTGTAAAGCACAGTAACAAAAGCAGGCACATTTCATACCAATATGAAAATGAACACTCAGAACAAATTCAATTGAACATTTCATACTATAAAAAGAAAAATAGCAGTATAAAATATCTAATGGGAAATCATTATAGATTTTTCCGCTAACATATTATCAGAGAGGTTTTCATTTACGTTTTAGCTTTTCAAAATTAAAGAAATATAAACACACACAACACACACGTAACACACACACACACACACACACACACACACACACACACACACACACATATATATACATGTACAAAATTTAATTATATTTCAATGTGTTTTCTTTTTTTCATTATTTTCTACCAAATATAAGTTCTAATTTATTTTTCATACATTGCCTTAGTAAAGACAGTGCAAAACATGTCAACTAAAATATACAAATTGTCTGCATATGTAATTGTAGTTGTTCCTTTTGAATATTGTTAAACATAATAATCCATAAATTACATTCCTAAGACTATGTGCAAGACTTCTGTATTTCCACAATGAATGTAAATTAAAATTTAAATCTCATTAACATTGACTTAAAGCAGAAAATAAAATTTTCATAGATTTCTATGAATTAGATTTAGTTTGCTTGAAGGCATGATGTTATAGGGTTAACTGTTTAGACAAAATCAAAGCCACACATTTTTACTAAAGAATCAGACATGATATAATTTTTTTTAAACTTCAGCCACATATAATTTTTAAAATGATACACATTTGACCCTACAAATATAACAACTCTACCTCTCTCGTTCGTTCGTTTTGCAAAATCTTTCTAATTTCTGGTTGCTGCCTTTGAAAGATTCTTTGACATAAGTTTCCATCCATTTTCTCTTTATGTGAAGCGTCTTATAAATGTCATCTATATTAAAAATAAAGAGTCATTTTGAAGAAAAATTAGATGATTCCATGTATTCAAGTAAAAATAGATATAGATAAATTTCATTCAATAATGCTATGGAAACTTAAAATTAAATGATAGATATCACAAACATGCTTCATACTTTAGAATACTTAGGGTTTGGTATGTTCAGATGAAGGATGTTCAACCTGTAAAGTCTACAGAAATGTTCCACAACATAGAAAAAAACAGTCCATGTATTTTGGATAAGAAATATCTAATCTTATCTGAATTTTAATTTCTGTAAGGAAAATAATTTTGAGCTTCAAGAACAGTTTTCAAAAGAACAAATGCACAAAACAAAGGATCAAAAGTATACTTAATTCTTCATAAGGAAACACTTTTAATAAAGGCTAATTCTTTTCCAAATCTAAAAAAGATGATGCAACTGAAAGAACAAACTTGACTGTGGAACTGTTAGACCCATTGTTTAAAATATTCAATTAAAATAAGAGGGCAACCGGTCATATTGGTTCCCATGTTAATCCTAGTATTCTGGAGGAAAAGGCAGAGAGATATTTGTGTGTTCCAGGTTAACCTGGTCAACATACTGAGTTCCAGGACAGACAGAGCTACAAATGAGACCCTGTCAGAATCAAACCTGCGTTTGATTCCTAGCACCTACATAATGTGCACAAATATCTCCAACTCCAGTTCCAGGGGATGTGATGCCCTGTTCTAAATTCTGCATGCACCAGGTACATATGTATATGACTCACAGACATACTTATAGGCAAAATACCTATATAAATAAAAATAGATAAAAATGTTAAAATCTATGTTTAAAACAATGATCTCCAAGTTTTTTTTAATCAAAATAAAATTATTTCTAAAGTGAATTGGTAATTATATTTCAGAACATATCCTTTAAAAAAACACTTGAAGAAAATTATGGTAGGAACTTTTGATCAGTAACTGCTGCAGTTCATGAAAATTGTAATGCTTCAGAAAATGTTTAGTACCTTTCTAGCATGCACAGTTAGCTCTCAGTAACTAGGATGAAGCTATATTTCGGTGTACATGTTTAATATTCTCACCATACATAGTACTAGACAAAATCAGATTATTAAATGATTATTCTGCCTCCTCTAAATAGAGCAAATCCTTCAGTTGAAAAAAATAATTTGGTAAAATGGGTAACTTGAAAGAAGCAAAATATTATTTTTTAAAAATATAATATTGTTTCATGGGGGTAGAGATATGGCTCAGCAGTTAAGAGTACTTCCTGTTCTTTGCAAAGGACATAGGTTTGGTGTCTAGCACTCATATGGTGGCTCACAACTATCTGACTCCAGTTCCAGGTAACTGAAATAATCAACTGATATCTGAACAACAGGTACACATGTGGTGCACATATATAACTGTAAGCAAAACACTAATACACATAAATAAGTCCAAAAATAGGTATTAGGAGCATTGTTTAGTAAGCCATGTAAAGATGTTTTTTTTTGTGTGTATGATCCTAGTATTGGAAGCTTAAGCAGGAGATTTCCAGTGTAAAGACTGCATAGGTTAAATAGGAAAATGCAGGCCAGCCTGAACTACATAATGACACCATATCTCAAAGACAAGTTACTGTCTTCTGAGAAAGCTCACTTAGCATTCAGTTACATATAATTTAAAACAGATACTTTAGAATCTGAGTATCATTCTCTCATTGTTTAGTAAGTTGTCTTCCACTTACAGTTACATAATTCATTTCATAAAAAGAAAAAAAAAACAACAATGAAGGGATTGGAGAGATGATTCAGCAGTTAAGAGCACTGGTTCCCTTCCAGCTTTCTGAGATTGGAGTACCAAAACCCACAAGGTGGCTCACTACCTATAACTTCAGTTTCAGGGGATTCAAGGCCTTCATCTGGCTTCCTCAGGTACAAGACACACTAGTTGTGCACATACACACGTGAAAGAAAAAAAAAAACAATAACCATAACATAATATTTAAAAATAAGTTATAAGGGTTACATTAAAGAATTCAGTTTTGCATTGTGCCATATAAAGAAGGAAGCACAGAAGACTCCTAGAAAAGAAACTGACTTAATATAAAATTAGCACTGGATCAATGAAAATATGTTTCATGTACAGAATTTTGTATACATATCACTTAGCTATGAGTACATGGAACTGTGAAATTGTTTACATCTATTTTTTTTTCCTTTTAAAATTCCTTCAAAGCTGTTACAAAAAAGCCTCAGTAGTCAAGAGGGCCTACTGTGAAAAGAGGAGTTTCACAAAGTACTTTTTTTTTGTTTTTTAAGGTAAGTAATGTTACTTCATGCTTATCAAAGGATAATTCATCAAAGATGAACTCACAATTCTGAATATCTATGCTCCAAATACAAGGGCAACCAAATTCATAAAGAAATTTTACTAGAACTCAAAGTACATATTGTACCCCATATAATAATAGTGAGAAACTTCAACACCTCACTCTGAGCAACGCAGAGGTCCTGGAAAAAAGAAATGAAAAAGAGACACTGTGAAACTAATGAGAAGTTATGAAACAATCGGATTCATCAGATACATATATATGTATCTGTCACACACACACAGACACACACATCCAAACATGCACACATATATTGAAGCAAATTCACACACAGTTCTCACTAGATGAAGAGAAATTATTTGAAAAAAAATCAACAAACCTTCATGATAATAGTCTTGGATAGATTAAGAATTTTAAGCACATACCTAAATATAGAAGCAAACCAGAAGCCAACATCAAATTAAATGGAAAGAAACTTGATGCAATCCCACTAAGACAAGACAGGACTAGACAAGGCTTCTTACTCTTTCCCTACCAATTCACTATAGTACTACAAGTTCTAGACAGAGCAACTAGAAAACAAAAATTGGTCAAAGGAATAAAAATTGGAAAGGAATAAATCAAAATATCACTATTAGCAGATAATAAAATAGTATACTTAAGTGACCACAAAAATTCCATCAGAGAACCCATAAACCTGAAAAACAACTTCAGCAAAGTGGCTAGATATACAATTAACTCAAACAAAACAGTACCTTTCTTCTACTCAAAAGATAAACAGGATTAAAGGCAATTATGGAAACAACACCTTTCAAAAGTCACAAATTATAGTTCCTTGATGTGACTCAAACCAAGCAGGTGAAAGATTTCTATGACAAGAACTTCAAGTCTCTGAAGAAAGAAACTGAAAAATCTCAGAAGATGGAAAGGTCTCCCATGGTCATAGATTAAGTTAGTAAAAATGGCTGTCTTCCCAAAAGCAATCTACAGATTCCATGCACTCTCCATCAAAATTTAAACTCAATTCTTCGTAGAGACAGAAAGAGCAATATGCAAAACCATTCGGAATATCAAAACTCCAGAATATCCCAAAACTATTCTCAACAATAAAAGAACTTCAGGGGGAATCATCCCTGACCTTAAGCTGTATTATGCAGAAATAGTGATAAAAAAGTATGGTAATGGTACAGAGACAATGCCTTCATGAAATGGAGAGATCTAAAATATATCATCCTGTGTGATCTCAAAGGAAAAAAAAAACATGGTATGCACTCACTGATAAGTGGATATTATCCTAAAAGCTCAGAATACCCAAAATGTAATTCACAGACCACATGAAGCTGAAGAAGAATGAAGACAAAAGTGTAGGTGTTTCAGTCCTTCTTAGAATGGGAAACATAATATTCCTGATAGGAAATGTGGAGATCAGGGCAGAGACTTAAGGAATGACCATCCAGATTCTGTCCAACCTTTGGATCCATCCCATATACAGAAACCAGGCACAGTCACTATTGTGGATACCAACAAGTGCTTGCTGATAGGAGCATAATATGACTGTCTCCTGAGAGGCTCTGCCAGGGCTTGGCAAGAACAGAGGCTGATGCTCACAGCCAACAATCAGACTGATCATGGGGTCCCCAGGGGAGCAGTTAGAGGAAGAACTGAAGGAGCTGAAGGGGTTTGCAACCTTACAGGAAGAACAACAATATGAACCGAGCAGACAGACCAGAGCACTCAGGGACTAAGCCACCAAACAAAGAGGGGCACCCATGACTCTAGCGGCATATAGAGCAGAGGATGGTATTGTCAGACATCAGGGGGAGGAGAGGTCCTTGGTCCTGTGAAAGCTCCATGCCCCAGTGTAGGCAAATGCCAGGGTAGGGAGGTGGAGTATGTGGGTGAGGGAACAGGCTCATAGAAACAAAGCAAGTGTCAAATGGAATAGGGATTTCCTGGGATTAAACCAGGAAATGGCTGATATTTGAAATGTAAATAAATACACACACACTCACACACACACACACACACACACACACACACACACACACACACACAGATGGCTTTAACTGTGTCTTCAGGTGGGTTTACATCTAATCACAGGATGATCTAAATTTTTCCCATTCCTGCTAGTTTTTTGATAAATTAGAGTAAATGTGTCTGCATCTCAATCTCCAAATAAAATCATAGTTGCTCTTATCACAACCAAGCTCCTCAACCTTTTTCATCACAATACAAATCTAAGACAAATCTTAAATATAAAATTCTTCCTGGCTGGACAAATATTTTACTGCTACAGCAAGAAGCTCTGGTTTCAATCTTCAGGAATGAAAAATAAAAACCCCCAAAATTTAGATATAAAAAATAAAGAAGACATGATTCCTCGGGCCCCATTACATTTCTGAGGCTGAGGACTTCAGGTACAAGGCCAGTCCAGGCTGCAATTGAGGTTTCTGACAATCCTGAGATATAGAGCTAGAGGTTACTTTCCTAAACCAAAACAACAAATAAATAAAGACAGCCTGGTCTGAATTATGTCTGAATTCCCAGCACTTCTGAGGCTGAGAGAAGCCTCTAGTATTTGATGCAGTTTGGAACCTATATATAGAAATTTCGGCAATGTGGCATTTTCACAACACGTTAAAATGTAGACTGGTCTTCAGTTTCTTTTTAATAAATTCCTGGTGGGAAGCAGTTGCACAGAAGAGGGTTTTGTCTGTTTCATCCACTAAGTGAAGTCCAGTTTACTCACACCTCACATCCCCAGTCCCCAAGAATACTTTCAGGGTCTCCATTTCCTTGGCCTTCCTGATTTCTGCTAGGAGCTAGTCTGTTCAAACTCTTGCACTTACAGTGAAGTTCTCAGTTTTTCTCAGCAGAGGCCTAAGTGGGAAAGGTCGATTGTGAACCTGGAAGTAGCAACTTCCTGAGTCCAGTGAGGGTCACCTAATCTCATTACTCCTGAAGAAACACCTCCAAAACTCCACCTTCATCCCCACCCAGACCCCTAGCTGAACCAGGATTAACCAACAGACAATTGACTACCTCCACTGAGACTTCATCCTACCATGATTCCTCAAGAATTTTGCTTCCTCAAGAACTCTTTGTAGCCACCATACTGGGTAACAGGGTTTGAACAGCAGGAAAATAATCTCAGCCAAGCCCATTGCTGATTGGCTGTGTTTGCACATGAGTACTAAGGGTAAGAGAGGCTCTTTCAGTCATCTGTGATTAAAGCTTCAAAAAGCGGGTAGTATTTTAACTTCCACTACTACCCAGAGGCTTTCCATTTTCTAAGTTTGCAATACTAACTTGAAAGTTAAAATAAAATGAACTCCAAAGACGACTCTCCTACTTTGTTTCAGATGAAGGGACTGTTCTGTGTAACTCTAAATTGTTTTTTTTTTGTTGTTTGTTTGTTTTTTTTTTTTGTTTCTTTTTTTTTTTTTTGTTTTTTTTAACTAAAGTGTTTTTGCATGTTTGTATTTATATAACATGTATGACTAGTTCCCCTAGAAACTAGAATAGGATGCCAAAATCCCTGGATCTAGAATTAAAAATGATTTTGAGAATTATGTGGGTTCTAGGAACTAAACCTTGGTTCTGTACAAAAGCAACAAGTGTTCTTAATTTCTAAGCCATCTTTCCATTCCTATCCTGTGTGTGTTTTAAGGTGTGCTGGACCATTTCTCACGATAGATGTTTAATTTTACTATATAATGGAGAGTATAAAAAATGACTTTGTTAATGTTGTCTATTTCCAGAAACAGAAAAACAAACAAACAAACAAACAAAACAGCAACAAAAAAACATAATTTTAATGGATTGTGTAAATCATAAATAGTTTCAGGATAAAAATGGAGTGTATACATTTCAGTATATGGGTGCATAAGGAGGCCAGATATAGACATCTGTTTTATTCTCAATTATATTCCAAATTTCTTTTTCATTTTCAGTTTTTTTTTCAAGTCAGGGTTTATCTGTATAGCTCTGGTTAACCAGGAACTCACCCTGTATACCAGGGTGGCATCAAAATCAAAAATCTCCCTGCCTCTGCCTCCCAACGTCTGGGATTAAGGCATGTGCCACCACTGACTGACCCAACTTAAAACTTGAGATAGGTTCTCTCTGAATATGCAGCTAACCAATGCCACTACCTCGGCTAGCCAGCAAGCTGTCTCCACCTACTCAGCACTGGTTGGCAGCCTGCATTTTAGAAGTGGATTCTAGGCCCCCACTTTTATTTTCAAGAAAAACATTTTACTAAAACAGCCATCTCTCTAGCCACTCTTCAAGGTTTGTTCTGTTGCTATAGACACTGCAATTTTTTGTTTGTTTGTTTTTTGTTTGTTTGGTTTCTTTTTCTATTTCTCTAATCATGCCTAAGTTTAGGCTCCTAAAATGCTTAGTGGTGGTTTTGCTTGTTTCCTTACAACAGCAAATTGGTTTTCTTGCTCACTTTACAATTTGCAGCTAATTTGGCACACTGGACGAACTGACATTTCATTTACTAGTCTTATTGCTGTGCTTTGTTTCTTTGGTGCTTTTTTTTTTTTTTTTTTTTTTTTTTTTTTAATTTGCTGGGTTTGTTTTTTTTTTTGCTGGTTTTTTGTTTTTGTTTTTGATTTCACCACTGAAGATGAAATTTATAACTTTTAATGGTGCTTTACCACTGAGCTACATCTTTAGTTAATCTTTAGTTTTGAATGTTGGATGAGAAGTTATCTGTGTGTATTTTTTAACGAAAACTATAATTTCTGTGAAGCCTACAATTATCCCCCTATGCTATAGGTTCTATAGAGATCTGTTTCCCTCGTTTGGCCTCTTCAAGAAACAGGGAAATATTTCTAAAACACATACCTCCAGATTTATCCAACATACTGCCTACTTCATGTCTGTGAAGACAGAACAATAAAAAATTAAAGCAAGAAATATAGTAGACTGGTAGGCCATTTTTTTACCACACACAAAACTTTACACAGAACCTTCTTTAATTTTTTATAATAAATATATAATGTTTGGTTTGGAACAAATGTCATATGCATATAAAATATATGGTGGACTACCAACTTGAACTTGGATTATTTACTTTTAACAATTCATACATTTACACCCCACAAGGAGTTTATTCATAACTCTCCCACAATTGCCAAGACCCTTTTTTCCCCCAGATAGTCCCCTACTTATTTTTATGATGTTTCTCCTTTTCTTTGAGTGTGTCAAAGATCACATGCAGGTGGTCCTATTGTATGAGTTCCTATGTGTTTGTGATCACAAAGTCTAAAGGATCCCAAGCTGGGCTTGAACTTAACATATATCAGCATCTGACATTGAAATGCTGATCTTCCTGAATCTAGTTTTCCAGTGAAGGTAACACAAACACTACTTTTGAAGTACTCTATTGAACTGGCAAAAAAAAAAAAAAGAAAGAAAAAAAAAGAGAAAAAAAGAAAAAGAATTGAAAATATTACCCCATGTCTTCATCTCCTTTTACTTGAGGCGATATATTTTCATCTTTACCAATTGCTGGATTATTTACTGTATTGACAATAGAAAATGTAAACATTTGAAAGTATGCAATATTAGTAATAGTTAATAAAGTACTATCAATTTGAATTTCTTTGGAAAAACTGCCCATTTTGAGTTTTTGAAACAGATTTTAAAAATTAAGTAAAATTAAGTACATCCAGGAAATCTAGGACACAAGGAGAAGAAAAAACATAAGGATAACAGGTATAGATGAGAAGTAAGATTTCCAAATTATAGGGCCAGTGAATATCTTCAACAAAACTATAAAAGAAACCTTTCCTAACCTAATGAAAGAGATGTCCATGAACATACAAGAAGCATGCAGAACTCCAAATAGTTTGGACCAGAAAAACAACAACAAAAACAAAAATCCCTGCCATCATATATTAATCAAAGCACCAAATGAACAAAACAAAGAAAGAATATTAAAAGCAGTAAGGTAAAATGGTCAAGTAACATATACAGGAATTCCTATCAGAATTACACCTAACTTCTCCCCAGAGACTATGAAAGCCATAAGATCCACGGTAGATATCATACAGACACTAAGAGAGCAGAAATAAGAACCAAAGCTATAATATGCAGTAAAACTATTTTACCATAGATTGAGAAAACAAGGTATTCCGTGAAAAAACAATATTTACACAATATCTTTGAACAAACCAAACCCTTCAAGGGATAATAAAGGGAAAACTCCAATATAAGGAGGGAAATCACATGCTAGCAAAAGCAAGATATTAATCTTGAAGTAAACCTAAAAGAAGATAGCTACATGAACAAAATTCCAACAAAAATAACAGGAAGAAACAAAGACTTTGTCTTAGTATCTCTTAATATCACCATATTCTATTCACCAATTAGAAAGAAATAGACAAACAGACTGGATGTGTAAGCAAGACCCAGCATACCAGAAACAAACCTCAGGGACAAAGACAGACATTTCCTCACAGTAAAAGCCTGGAAAACAATTTTCTAAGCAAATGTTCCAAAGAAACAAATTTGGAGTAGCCATTCTAATATCAAATAAATTTGACTTTCAACCCAATGTTATCAAAAAAGACAAGGAGTGACACTTCATATTCATCAAAGTTAAAATTTACCAAGATGAATTTTCAATTCTAAACATTTATAGTCCAAATGCAATGGCATCCATATTCATATAAGAAACTTTAGTACAGCTCAAAATGCACATTGCACCACACACAATAATAGCAGAAGACTTCAACAACCCTCCTCATCAATGGAAAGATCCTGGAAAGAAAAATTAAAAAAAGACACAGTTAAACTAACAGAAGTTATGAAACAAATACATTAGTTGATATCTATAGAACATTTTATTCTAGAACAAAAATTGTCCATTCTGCTCAGCACCTCATGACGCCTTCTCCAAAATTAACAATATAATCAGTCACAAAACATGCCTCAACAGATATAAAAATATCCAAATAATCTCATACATCCTATCTAATCACCAAGGACTAAGGCTGATCTGAAATAATAATATAAATAATTGAAAACCCATGTACACGTAGAAGGTGAACAAAAATCCAGTCAGTGATAAATCAGGTAGGGAAGAAATAAAAAAAAAAATAAATGTAAGACTTTTTAGAGTTTAAAAAAAAATGAAGTTACTACATACCGAAAGTTGTGGAACACACTAAAGCAGTGTTAAAGGGAATCTCATAGCTCTGAATGCCTCTAAATAGAAACTGGAGAGAAGATACAGTAGTAGGTTGACAGCACACCTAAAACCCCTTGAATAACAGGAAGGAAATTCACCCAAGAGGAGTTGAAGGCAGGAACTAATCACACTCAGGGCTGAAATCAAACAAGTGGAAACAAAGGAACTATAACATAAAATCAAACAAACTAGGAGCTGGACCTTTGAGAAAGTCAACAAGATAGATAAAACATAAGCCAGACTAATTACAGGGCACAGGGAAAATATCAACATTAACAAAACCAGTAATGAAAAGGGAGACATAACAACAGATACTTAGTAAATCCAAAAAAATCATCAGATCCTACTATATAAGCCTGTAACTTAGCAAAAGTGGAAAATCTGGATGAATTGGACAATTATCTAGACAGATGTCAGGTACTAAATTTCAATCAGGTTGAGATAAACCCTGTAAACTCTCCCATAATCCCCAAAGAAATAGAAGCAGTCATTAAGAGCTCCCCCCTCAAAAAAAAAAAAAAAAAAAAAAGCCCCGTATCTGATGGGTTTAGTACAGATTTCTATCAGGCTTTCAATGAAACACCAATACCAACAATCTTCAATCTATTATGCAAAAACAAAAGAAAATGAACACTACTTAATTTGTTCTATGAAGCCACATTTACTCTTATACCCAAACCATACAAAAACCCAATGAAGACAGGATACTTCAGACCAATTTAACTTATAAATATTGATGCAAAAATACTCAATAACATCCTGTTAAACACAATCCAAGAACACATCAAAATGATCATCCTTCATGATCAAGCGGCTTCATCCCAGGGATACAGGAATGGTTCAATATATGGGAATCCATCAATGTAATCCAATATGTAAAGAATCTCAAGGAAAAAAACACAGTATTATCTCATTAGACGCTGAGGAATCATTTAAAAAAAATCAACAGACCTTCATGATGAAGTCTTGGATAGATTCAGAAAGCAAGGCCCATAACTAAACATAGTAGCAAACCAGGATCCAACATCAAAATAAATGGAGAGAAACTCGATGCAATCCCACTAATATATGACAAGGCTTCCCACTCTCTCCCTACCTATTCACTATAGTACTAGAAGTTCTAGCCAGATTAAATAGACAACAAAAAGAGGTCAAAAAGTTAAAAATTGGAAAAGAACAAATGAAAATATCACTATTAATAGGTAATAAGATAGTATATTTAGTGACCCCAAAAAAATCCTCTAAAGAACCCTTAAGCCTGAGAAACAACTTTAGCAAAGTGATTGGATATACAATTAACTCAAATAGATCAGTAGCCTTCCTCTACTCAAAGGATAAACAGGCTGAAAAGGAAGTTATGGAAGCAACACTCTTCACAATAGTCTCATATTTTAATAACTTGGTGTGACACGAAAAAAGCAAGTCAAAGTTCTGTAGGACAAGAACTTCATGTCTCTGAAGATAGAATTGAAATTCTCAGAAGATGGAAAGATCTCCCATGGCCATAGATTGGTGTCCCAAATAATTTAGTAAAAATGTCTATCTTGCCATAAGTAAGCTCTGATTCCATGCCCTCTCCATCAATATTCAAACTTAATTCTTTATAAAGATAGAAAGAGCAATATGCAAAATCATTTGGAATAACGAAAATCCAGGATATTGTAAAACTATTCACAACAATAAAAGAACTTCAGGGGGAATCATCCCTGACCTCAAGCTGTATTATAGAGAAATAGTGATAAAAATGTATAGTGACCATAAGGAAAAAATGACTTCAGGAAGTTCACACGCAAACGGATATGTCTAAAGTATATCATCCTGTACGAGGTAACACAATCCCAAAGGAAAAAATATGGTATGCACTCACTGATAAGTGGATATTATCCTAAAAGTTCAGAATACCCAAAATGTAATTCACAGACCACATAAACCTTAAGAAGGAAGAAAAAAGTGTGCATGTTTCCGTCCTTCTCAGAATGGGGAACAAAATAGTACTGGGAGGAAATATGGAGACAAAGTGCAGGGCAGAGACTGAAGGAACGACCATTCAGAATCTGCCCCACCTGTGGATCCATCCCGTATATAAACACCAGACCCTGTCACTATTGTGGATACCAACAAATGATTGCTGAAAGGAGCCTAATAAGGCTGTGTCCTTAGGGGCTCTGCCAGAGGTTGGCAAAAACAGAGGCTCATGCTCACAGCCAACAATCAGACTGATTATGGGGTCCACAGTGGAGGAGTTAGAGGAAGGACTGAAGGAGCTGAAGGGGTTTGTAATCTTACAGGAAGAACAATAATATGAACCAAGCAGACCGCCCCCTCCCCCCAGAGCACTCAGGGACGAAGCCAGCAAACAAAGAGGGGGACCATGGCTCCAGCTAAATACATAGCAGAGGATGTCCTTGTCAAACATCAGTGAGAGGAGAGGTCCTTGGTCATGTGAAGTTTGGTGTCCCAGTGTAGGCAAATACCAGAGCAGGGACATGGGTGTTGGTGGGTGGGGGAACATGCTCATAGAAGCAGAGGGAGGGTGGAATGGTAAAGGGAATTTCTGGGGTGAAACCAGGAAATGACTAATATTTGAAATGTAAATAAACACACACACACACACACACACACACACACACACACACACCTAATATGATGGCTTTAACTGTGACTTCAAGTGGGTTTATATGCAATCACAGGATGATCTAAATTTTGGTCCCATTGTTGCTAGGGTTTTGATAAATTAGAGTAAATGTGTTTGTATCTCAATCTCCAAATGAAATCATGGTTGCTTTTATCATAACCAAGCTCCTCAATTTTTTTCATCATAATACAAATCTAAAGCAGATCTAAAATATAAAGTTTTTCTGGCTGGACAAATATTTTACTGCTACAGCAAGAAGCTCTGGTTTCAATCTTCAACAAGGAAAAAAGGAATAAAAAACAAACAAACAAACAAACAAACAAACAAACAAAAATTTAAATATAAAAAATAAAGAACACATATTTCCTCAGGCCCAGGTACATTTGTAAGGCTGGGGACTTCAGTTTCAAGGCCAGTCAAAGATGCAGGTGAGGTTTCAGACAATCCTGAGATATAGAGTTAGAGCTTACTGTCCTAAACCAAAACAACAAATAAATAACAACAACCTGGCCTGAATTATGTCTGAAGTCCCAGCACTTCTGAGGCTGAGAGGAGCCTCTGTATTTTGAGGCAATTGGAGCCTATACATAGAAATTTCGGGAATCTGCCATTTTAACAACAGGTAGAGGTAAATGAAGACTGGTTTTCAGTTCGTTTTTAATGAATTCCTGGCAGGCAGCAGCAGCTAAAAGAAGGTTTTAGTCTGTTGGCTCCACTAACTGACTTCCAATTTACTCACTCCTCACCTCCCCAAGCCCCAAGAAGACTTCCAGGGTCTCCAATTCCCTGGCCTTCCTGCTTTCTGTTAGAAGATAATTCTGTTCAAACCCCTGCCCTTAGCGAAGTTCTCTGGTTTTCTCAGCAGAGAACTAAGTGGGAAATGTTGATTGTGAGCCTGGAAGCAGTACCTTCCTGAGTCCAGTGAGAGTCACCTCCTCTCCTTACTCCTAAAGTAACACCTCCACCCCTCCACCTTCTTCCCCACACAGGCCCCCAGCTCAAACAGTATTAATCATCTTTCAACAGACAATTGACTACCTCTACTGAGACTTCTCCCTACCATGCTTCCTCAAGAACCTTGCTTCCACAAGAACTCGGCTTGATGACTACCACAAAGCATACTGGGTAACAGGGTTTGGATAGCGGGAAAACAATCTCAGCCAAGGCCCTTGCTGATTGGCAGTGTTTGCACATGTGTACTAAGGGTGAGAAAGGCTCAATCAGTCGTCTGTCATTGAAGAGCAAAAAGGAGGTAGTATTTTAGCTGCCACTACTACCCAGAGGCTTTCCATTTTCCAAGTTTACAATACTAACTTGAAAGCTAAAATAAAACGGACCCCAAACAAGACTCTCCTACTTTGTTTCAGATGAAGGTGCTGTTGTTTGTAATTTTCAATTGTTTTATTTATTTAAGTAATTTGTTTTTGCATGTTTGTGTTTATAAACATGCATGTGTGGTGCACATAGAAACTAGAAGAGAATTCCAAAACCCATGGATATAGAACTAAAAATGGTTTTGAGCCATTGTGTGGGTCCTAGGAACTAAAACTTGGTTCTGTCCAAGAACAACAAGTGCTCTTAATTTCTAAGCCATCTTTCCATTCCTGTCCATTGTGTCTTTTAAGGTGTGCTGATCATTTTTCTTGAAAGATGTTTATTTGTACTATACAGTGGAGATTACAAAATTATAACACTTTCTTAATATTGACAATTTGCTCATAGAGAAAAAACAAAAAGACAAAAACCATCATTTTAATGGATTGTGTAAATCAGATAAAGAGTATTGTAAAAAACTGATGCATATACATTCCAGTATAAGTATGCATAAGAGGGCGACAAATAGACATTTGCTGCATTCTCAATCACATTCCAACTTCCTTTTTTTTTTTTTTTTTTTTTTTTTTTTCAAGGCAGGGTTGTAGTCCTGGACCTCACCCTGGTTACCAACTGCTGGGATTATGGCATGAACCACCTCTGACTGCCCACATTTAAAACATGAGACAGGTTCTCTCTGAATCTGCAGCTCACCAATGCCACTAGCCTGGCTAGCCAGCAAGCTGTCTCCAACTACTTTTCACTGGGTTGCAGCCTGCATTTTTAAAGCCGATTTAAGACCCCCTCCTTAATTTATATACTTTCAAATAAAGCACATTACCAAAACAGCCATCTCTCTAGCCCCTCTGAGAGGTTTGTTCTCTTGTGGTAGCCACTGTATATTTTTTTTTCTTCTCTAATCATGCCTAAGTTTAGGCTCCTAAAATGCTTATTGCTGGTTTTGCTTGTTTCCTTACAAGAGCAAACTGGGTTTCTTGCTCATTTTACAATTTGCAGTTAATTTGGCAAACTGGACAACCTAACATTTCATTTGCAAGACTTATAACTGTGTTTTGCTTGTTTGGTAGGATTTTTGTTAATTTGGTGCATTTGTTGGTTTGTTTGGGGTTTTTATTGTTATTGTTTTGTTTTGTTTCTTTGTTTGTTTTTGTTTGTTTATTTTTGCCACTGAAGATGAAACTCATCACTTTTAAATGGTGATTTACCACTGAGCTACATCTTCAGCTAATCTTGCATTCTGAATGTTTGCTGAGAAGTTATCTCATATGTGTTTTAAAGGAAACTACAATTACTGTGAACCCAAAATTATCCCCTTTTGCTATACAGTCTAGAAATCTGATGCCCTCTTCTGACCTCTTTAAAAAACAGGCAAATACCTCCAAAAACACATACCTTCAGATTTATCCAACATACTGTCTACTTCATCTCTGTGAAGAAAGGAAAATAAAAAAATTAATGCAAGAAATATAGTGGACTGGTAGGCATTTTTCTTACCCACACAAAACTTTAAAAAGAACTTTCTTTTAATTATTTATAATAAATATATAATGTTTGGTTAAGAACAAATGTCATATATATATATATACATATATATATACATATGTATATGTATGTGTATATATATATATATATATATGTATGTATGTATATATATATATATATTTATGTATGTGTATATATATATATATATATATATATATATATATGTATATATTACATGGTGGAGTATCAAAGTGATCTTGTATCCTTTACTTTTACCAATTCATACATTTACACCCACAGTAGTTTATTCATTACTCTCCCACTCTTGCTGAGACCCTTCTTCTTGCCAGATGGTCCCCCTCTTATTTTCATGATTTTTCTCCTTTTCTTTGTGTGTATATCTTGGAAGATCTCAGGCAGGTGGTCATATTATACTAGTTGCTATGTGTTTGTTATCACAAGGTCTGAAGGACCTCAAGCTGGGCTTGAACTCAACATATAGCAGTGTCTGATTTGTATTGCTATTTTCCTGAATCTACTTCTCCAGTGAAGGTAATACAAACACTACTTATGAAGTAATCTATTGAGCTGGCAAAAAATATTGAAAATGTTACCCCATATCTTCATCTCCTTCTGCTTGAGGCGATATATTCTCATTTTTATCAAATGCTGGGCTCTTTACTGTATTAACAATAGAAAACAGAAACATTTGAAAGGATTCTATATAAGTAATAGTTAATAAAGTACTATCGATTTGAATTTATCTGGAAAAACTCTCCATGTAAATTTTTGGAAGAGATTTTAGAAAGGAAATATTTACACCGAGAAAATCCAGGACACAAGGAGATGACAAAACTTAAGGATAATAGGTATCAATGACAAGTAAGTTTTTCAAATTTAGGGACAGTGAATATATTCAACAAAATTATAGAAGAAAACTTCCCTAACCTAAAGAAAGAGTTGCCTATGAATATACAAGTTGCCTAAAAAACTCCAGATAGTTTGGACCACAAGAGAAATTTCTTCCATCATATAGAAATCAAAACTCCAAATGCATAATAAAAAAAAAAGAAAAGAAAAAGAAGAATATTAAAAGCACTAAGGGAAAATGGTCAAGTGACTTATAAAGGAAATCCTATCAAAACTATACCTAACTTATCCCCAGAGATTATGAAAGCCATAATATCCAGGGCAGATGTCATACAGACCCTAAGGGAAAAGAAATGCCAGACAAGGCTACTAGACGCATCAAAAAATTTTACAATAGATTGAGAAAACAAGGTATTCTGTGAAAAAAAAAAAAACGATATCTACACAATATGCTCGAACAAATCCAGCCCATCAAGTGGGTAATAATGGGAAAACTCCAATATAAGGAGGGAAATTACACTCTAGAAAAACCAAGAAATTGATCTTGAAGCAAACCTAAAAGAAGAAAGCTAAATGAATCACATTCCAACTCTAACAACAAAAATAACAGGAAGCAACAACTACTTTTCCTTAATATCTCATAATATCAGCGGACACAATTCACCAATAAAAAGACATAGAATAACAGACAGGATGTGTAAGCAAGACGAAGCATACTAGAAACAAATCTCAGGGACAAATACAGATATTACCTTAGAGTAAAAGGCTGGAAAACAATTATCCAAGGAAATGTTACAAAGAAACAAGTTGGAGTAGCCATTCTAATATCAAATAAATTTGACTTTCAACCCAAAGTTATCAAAAAAAAAAAAGAGGAGGGACACTTCATATTCATCAATGTTAAAATTTGCCAAAATGAATTCCCAATTCTGAACATTTATACGCCAAATGCAATGTCATCCACACTCATAAAAGAAACTTTAGTAAAGCTCAAAAACACACATGAATAGAGCATTAAAAGAAACCTTGACTAAATTGGTTTTAGAGACCTGCAGAAAAGATTATGCAGCTCTTTTTCCCTTCACCTTGTTCTGAGTATGGAACACCACAGGGAAATTTAAACTTACACCATTCGAACTCCTCAACTGGGGACCCCCCCCCTTTAACAGAAGCAGGTGGAATGTTTGACCCTCATGTTTCTTTTTCAGAACTCCCACTAGCTCACTTGAAGGACCTACAACTGGTCAGAAAAGATGCCTTGGAAATGTTGAAACACTATAAAAAACTTAAACAAAAACAAAAAAACAAAAAACATACTAACCAGAAACCATCTTGGTGCCACATAAATTTCAAACAGGAGTACCTGTCCTGGTCTGGTGCCACCATTCTGGCAAACTTGAACTCAGATCAAAAGGACTTTCCCTGATGATTCTCACAAGCCCTGCTGCCACACCTCCAGCATGTGCCCAGTTCTGGCATCCAGCCTGCCATGGACCACTGGCCTGGCACTGCTCACACACAGTGGGCACTGCACAGGAACCTCCCTCCCTCCCTCCTCCCAATGGCAAGAGGCTCTTTTGTCTCATTCAATGGGCTTCTGAGGTTCTCAATCTTACATATCCTAAAGCTGTGACCTCATGTTGGCTTTGTTTGGCAGCTGGGCCAGAGGTTTAATTTTCTAACTTATAAGATCAGAACTATGTACTAGAAGGAGTGGGAAATGTGAGACCACAACTTAGAGCGTTTCTCCCTGGAAGGTAAAGCACCTGGACATTCTCCAAGATTGTTTTCCCTGATTTATAAAAATACAGCCAGAAAGAGACTCTATGTTCTCTACAGCCACCAAAAATCCTTTTGGTTTCTGAGCCTTACAGCTAGAGATTCAAAATTGGAGTTTTGACAAGGACATCTGGGCAGAGAAGAACACTCCTCCCATCTCTTCCCAACTCCTCCAAACTCTCCTCCCAACTCATCCCAATTCCTCAGCTAGCTAATAAAAACCTTCTTCTGTCACATCTCAGAGTCATACGCCCCTGCCCTGCACAGTGGAAGGAGTTTGTCCTTAGCTAGCTGATAATAAAAACTCTTGCAGTTTGCATCAGGTGTCGATTTCTCTCAAGTCATTGGGGTGCTGGCCAGCTCATCCCGGGACTTTACTGGACTTGAGAGGAGGTCCATCTTCGGGGTCTTACACATGGAGACCTAATACCAAAACTCTTCAAACTAATATGCAAAATCAAAAGAGAAGGAACACTATTGAATTTGTTCTATGAAGCCAGATTACAATTATATTCAAACCATACAAAAACCCAATGAAGAAAGGAAACTTCAGACCATTTTCCCTTATGAATTTCGAAGCAAAAATACTCAATAAAATCACTGCAAACCAAATAAAAGAATACATCAAAACGATCATCCATCATGGTCAAGTAGATTTCATCCCTGTAATGCAGGGATGGTTTAATATATGGAAATTTGTCAACTTAATCCACTATAGAAACAAACTCAAAGACGAAAACAACATGATCACCTCATTAGATGCTGAGAAAGCATTTGACAAAACACAACACCCATTCATAATAAAAGTCCAGGAAAGGTCAGGAATTCAAGGCCCATATCTAAACATAAAAAAAAAATACAATAGACAGCAAACGAGTAGGAAACATTAAACTAAATGAAACAATCTCATTAAAATCAGGGACTAGACAAGGCTGCCCACTTTCTTCATACCTATTGAATATAGTAGTTGAAGTCCTAACCAGAGCAATTAGACAACAAAAGGAAAACAAATGAATACAAATTGGAAAGGAAGAAGTCAAAATATCACTATTTCCAGAATATATGATAGCATGTATCAGTGACCCAAAAATGCACCAGAGAAATCGTAACCATATATATGACTTCAGTGCAGTAGGTGAATATAAAATTAACTCAAACATATCAGTGGCCTTTCTCTACTCAAAGGAAAAAGAGGATGAGAAAGAAATTTGGGAAAACTCACCCTTCACAATACTCACAAATAATATAAAATAGCTTGGTGTGACTCTAACTTAGAAAGTGAAAGATATATATGATAAAAACTTCATGTCTCTGAAGAAAGAAATGAAACAAGATCTCAGAACATGGAAAGAACTCCCATGCTCATGGATTGGAAGGATTAATATAGTAAAAATGGCTGTTCTGCCAAAAGTAGTTTATAGATTCAATATAATCCCCATCAAAATTCCAACTCAATTCTTTACTGAGTTAGAAAGGGCAATTTACAAATTCTCCTGGAATTTGAAAAAAACAAACAAGCAATAACAACAACAACAACAAAAAACAAAAACCTGGTATAGGAAAAACTATTCCCAACAATAAAAGAACCTCTTGTGGAATCACCATGCCTGACCTCAAAGTGCACTACAAAGCAATTGTGATAAACACTACATGGTACAGGTATAGTGGTAGACAGGTAGATAAATGAAATAGAACTGAAGTCAGAGAAATAAACCTTTAGTCACTTGATCTTTGACAAAGGAGCTAAAACCATCTAGTGGAAAGGAGACAGCATTTTCAACAAATGGTGTTGGTTCAATTGGCAGTTAGCATGTAGGAGAATGTAAATTGATCTATTCTCATCCCCTGTGCAATGCTCATGTCTAAGTCGATCAAGGGACTGCACATAAAACCAGAGACACTGAAACTTATAAAGGAGAAAGTGGGGAATAGCCTGGAATACATGGGCAAAGGGGGGATATTCTTGAAAAAAAATACTACCAATGTCTTGTGCTATAAGATTAAAAATGGACAAATGGGACCTCATAAAACTGATAAGGTTATACCCAGAAGTTCAAACTTGTAATAAGGAAACATGCTTCACTTTGTCCATAGCAGCCTTTTGTATAATAACAAGAAGCTGAAATGAACCCAGATGACTCTCTTTAGAGGAATGTATATAGAAAATATTGCACATTTACTTAATGAATTACTACACAGCTATTAAAAACAATGAATTCATGAAATTTTTATACAAATGGATGGATCTGGATGATATCTTCCTAAGAGAGTTAACCCAATCACAAAAAACACACATGATATTCACACATTGATGAGTGGATATTATCCCTGAAGCTCAGAATAACCAAGGTAAAATGTGCAAAACCCATGAAACTGAAGAAGGAAGACCAAAGTGTGGATATGCCGTTCCTTCTTAGAATGGGGAACCAAATAATCATGGAGGGAGTTACAGAGACAAAGATTGGAGCTGAGAATAAAAGAATACAGAGACTGCCTCACTTGGGGATCCATCCCATATACAACCACCAAATCTACTGAAGATGCCAACAAGGGATTGGGTGCAGGAGAATGATATAGTTGTCTCCTGAGAGGATCTGCTAATGCCTGACAAATAAAAAAGTGGATGTTCACAGACATCCTTTGGACTTAGGACAGGGTCCCCAATTATGGAACTGGAGAAAATACCTAAGGAGCTTAAGGAGTTTGCAGGCCCCTAGAAGAAAAAACAACATGAACTAACAAGTACCCCACAATTCCATGGGATTAAACCACCAATCAATGAAAACAAATAATGGGATATATGATTCCAGCTTCTTATGTAGCAGAGGATGGACTAGTCAGGCATCAATGGGAGGAGAGACACTTGTTCCTGTAAAGATCCTATGCCCCAGTATGGGGGAATACCTGGGTTAGGAATTGGTAGATGATGTGTTGGGGAGATGGGGGAGAGGGGAGAGGACAGGAGATTTTTTGGAGTGGAAACTAGAAACGGGGATAATATTTGAAATGTAAATAAGGAAAAGTTATAATAGAAAAAAAGGAAATAATTTATTTGCAAGTTTTATGAAATAAATTCATGTTTGGCAAACATATTATACGAACAATGTTCATGTCTTTT
The DNA here is from genome assembly GCF_000001635.26 of Mus musculus. Lineage (NCBI taxonomy): Eukaryota > Metazoa > Chordata > Mammalia > Rodentia > Muridae > Mus > Mus musculus. The sequence continues at coordinate 78,214,753 of NC_000087.7, read as the reverse complement.
CTTGAGGTAAAATCAAAAAAGTTCTTCTCTCTCAACATATGCTGATATAGTTCCAAGAGTAGGTTTATGTGCTGCAAAACCTTGTATATAGGAATAGAGAGATATAGGTAAAATTAGAAATGAAGTATATGTAAACTCTTAACAAAGACTTCTTCCATTTCAGGTGACTAGGTAAAGTCTAATGAACTGCAGGACACAATTAATACTGGAAATGCGATACCTTCCGAAAGAGCCTCCTCTGAAACTTTTATGTCATCGTCCTCATCATCAAAGTCCAAAAGTAATAAGTAACCTTCCTTTGGTATCACCTTCAATTTCTTAAGAGACATTCTTCTCATAAGAACTCAGTAGTCTTCTTAGTTTAAAAAAAAAACAATAAAAATAAAAAGGAAAAAAAAAAGAACTTAGTTACCTGATTAAAAATTATCATTTAAATAATTAAAAATAACAAAAAATCAAATAATTATTTTAGCTCAATGAAAGATCATTTCTTTTTTTACTTAACATGTATATTTTTAATCAATTGCCTTTATCAGAGAGTTCTGTGTACATATTCAATATGGTGATGCATATATATATACACTTACCCGTACCATTTCCTCCGTGTATCCCATTTATCATGTCCCTCTCCCTCACAACTTGTTTTAAAAACTTCTTTAACTCACTTCTTTAAAAACCTCCTTTAGAACCTAAATTATTAGTCTGCCATTTCTCAGTTTAAAAAGAGACAAAAACTGGCCAACCTTCAACATATGAGTCCTCCCCTCCTCCCAAAAAACGATGAGCAACATCCTTTAACCTTTGAGGTATCTGAATTTTGGTCCTATCTCCCACAGAATATTTTTAAACAAAACATCAGCAATTCTGTTTACCAGTTTATCTCAGTCTAACGTAAACTCACAGTTCTATCCAGAAAGATAAAGAACATGGTAACTGTATATTCATATCAAAAAGATCCACCACTAAGTCTACAAAAAAACATGAACTACCACAACCACCCACACAGAAAGACCTTATATTGGAGAAATTAGGGATTTGGGGAAGCCGAGGATTTCAAACATCTGAAGATTGTAAGTTCAAGGCCAGGCCAAGCCGGGCCAGCTGAAACTACAAAGATAGATCCCATCCTACAGAAACTAAACTGAGAGAAAAAGCTGAACTTGGTGGTGCAAGTCTTTAATCCCAATACATGGGAGACTGAGACAGAAAGATCTGTGGTCAGAATCCATCCCCAATGACTTATGAATCTCTTACAATTATCTCCTCTTCTTCTTTTCATTCATCTTCCTATGCCATTCTACTGTCTGCAATGTTCATACAGTCTATACCAAAGGAACACACCATAGAGAAGACAATGAGGAGGGAGGAATCCTCAGTGTGTTTCTAAGGGATCCTGAATATCACACAGGACAATCGCCAAGGCATCTCACCAATGGCTCCCTGTTCCCTGACCCACAGTCCTGCAGCTGGTTCTCTGATCCTATCCCCAGGCCCCAAGCTTTTCTCTTCCAAGGGTTCCCAATTCTCTATGGCCCTGACCTGTTCGATCCTCTTCCATGAATACGGTCCTCCACCTTCCATTCACCCTCAGATTCCACAGAAAATGGCGATCAGGAGGCTTTTCCTCACATAGTGGCCTCCTGGGCCTGAGATTCCCCACCCTGTCACACCTCGATTAACTGTCCAACAACCCTGATCAGGGCAGACTATCACTTACAGCTCATCTAAGAGGAGAACACCTTCCAAACCGCACCCTTCTGTGCTTAGCTCCTTAATGGCAAAAAAAAAAAAAAAAAAAAAAAAAAACGTTGTCAGGGGCCACACCCAGACAGAAGCCTCAGAGGATCCTTTGTGATGCCAGCTGGAGCAAATAGGTCTCACCAAAGGACTGTGCTGATTGGCTGAATACACCCTGCGCATGCGTTCACGGAATACCAAGTACTTTGAAGGGAGATTTTAGAAGGTGGGAGTAATCTACTGGCTTTAAGACAAATGATTTCCAGTTTGTTGGTTGACAAGTGCTTACAAACTTGAAAATCCAGAACAAATATGTAACATATGAAATACAGCAAATGGCTCTACTTAATTTCAGCTGTAGAGGCTCTTGTAAGCATTTTTGGTTTTTTATTTATTTATGTGCATAAACATTTAATAATGTGGACTTCTGCATGTACACACGCACACCAGAAGAGTCTATGCTGCCCTAAGAGTTCAGAAGGGAACATGCAGATTTCCTACAACCCCTGGTACTCTCCTTTCTCTACTTTCCTAGTCCTCAGCTTGATAGAAGAGTGTGCTAGGCAGTGCAGGCCCTCTCTCTCTCACTTATGTGCTTGGCCGCTCAGGCCCTCTCTCTCACTTAGGCGTTAGGCTGGGCAGGTCCTCTCACTCTCTCTCTCTCTCTCTCTCTCTCTCTCTCTCTCTCTCTCTCTCTCTCTCTCTCTCTCTCTCTCTCTCTCTCTCTCTCTCTCTCTCTCTCTCTCTCAGGTGCTAGGCTTCACATGTCCTCTCTCTCTCTTATGTGCTAGACTGCCCAGGGCCCTTCTCTCTCTTATGTGCTAGGCTTCCCAGGACCTCCCTCTCACTTAGATGTTAGTCCTTGCAGGCCCTCTTCTTCACTTATGTGCTAGGCTGGGCAGGGCCTCTCTCTCACTTATATGCTGGGCTGCCCAGGTCCCCTCTCTCACTTATGTGCTAGGCTGAGCAGCCCCTCTCTCTCACTTATGCCTCTGTTGCCTACAGACGCTGCAAGAGAGCACTGTTTCTCTGAAACTGTGATTGTGCATATGTTATGAGCCACAATGTGGGTGCTTTGTGCCTGGTCCTCTGCATAGAATAGGTGCTTTTATTATTATTATTATTATTATTATTATTATTATTATTATTATTATTATTATTAAATTTCAAGACAGGGTTTTTCAGTGTAGCACTGTCTGTCCTGGAACTTACACCAGGCTGATTTTGAACTCAAAAATCCTTGTCCTCTGCCTCCCAAGTGCTGTGATTGAAGGCATGAACCACCACTGCCTAACCAAAAGTTGCCCTTAACAGCTAGTTTTTCCATTTTTTCAACTAGTCTAGTGTGTATTTCATGTACCCAAGAGCATTCCGCCCATTAACTTGCAGTGTTTTCCTACTTGTGCATTAGATTTCCAAGGCTGGTTTGGTGGAAAGAAATGAAAGGAAGTAGTTAGACACTTTAATAATAATAATAATAATAATAATAATAATAATGATAATAATAATAATACTAATAGAAACATTTTAATGTGTTTAAGTCTATCATTTTTAAAATGTATGAGTCCTCTTTTTATGGGTTCACCTTCATGAAAGAAGGGGTCATCAGATCACTTTATATATGGTAGTAAGCCACCATGTTGTTGCTGGGAATTGAACTCAGGAACTGTAAAATAATAGCCGGTTCTCATAACTGCTGAGCCATCCCACCAGTTCTAGAAATATATTTTGATTTAATTTTTATTGCATTATGATAAGAAAATATACATAATTTCAATTTATCTGAATTTGTTAACATCTAAAAACATATTTTGAGTAAACAGACTTACATCACATTCTTCTTTTTATTTTGTACCCCAACTCCTCCAGCTGATGCCCACTCAAAACCTATCAACCTTCCATTTTTTATCATGTTCCTTAATATTTATAAAATATTGTAACAATAAAAATGAATATTAAAAATGTTGTTTGATAGAAACAACAATCAATTTATATATTTGTCTGCAGCAATACTGAAAATTCTTTTTTCTCATAAATTTTAAATAACTGCAAATATATTAACTGTATGATATATTAAAATAATATATCACTATTAGTTTTTTTGGTGAACATAAATAGTCTTTTGGTTTGTTTGTTGTTTGTTTGTTTGTTTGTTTGTTGTGTTTTTAGGAGATCTTAAAATTCTTGACTTACAGATTATGCTAACAGGACCCTGAAGTTGTCTTGTGTGAGGATAGTCCAGTGACTGGCAAATACAGGAGTGGATGCTCACAATCATCTATTGGATGGAACACAGGACTCCCAATGGAGGAGCTAGAGAAAGTACCCAAGGAACTGAGATGGTTTGAAACCCTAAATAAGAACAACAATATTAACTAACCAGTACCTCCAGAGCTCATGTCTCTAGTTGAATGTGTAGCAGGAGATGGCCTGGTAGGCCATCTGTGGGGAGAGAGGCCTATGGTTTTGTGAAGGTTATATGCCTCAGCTCAGGGTACTGCTAGGGAATGTAGGTGGGAGTAGGTATGTTGGGGATCAAGGAGAGGTAAGGGGGGAGGCGGGAGGGGACTTTTGGAATGTAAACGAAGAAAGTATATAATAATTGTAAAATTAAAAAAAAATCTTGGCTTACTGTGATACAAAAAAAAAAAAAAAGAAAAGAAAAAAAGAAGAACAATTTATGGACACTGGATTTCATTGTAATAAGGCTGTACTTGAATGTCCCTCACATCACCAAAGTATTTTACCTCCATAGTACTAAGGGTAGAGTTGTTATATCTGCTGTGGCAAGGAATGAACTGTAGGCATGATTTTTGGATACTAATTTCCTGCTATGTTCAAAGCTATTTGATTTGAGTGATTGTTGTCATTCTCAGGCCACATGTAACAGGGTACATTCACTTATGGAATGGGTGTTTATTAAGATGGTCTATCCATGAAGTCATTGATCAACTGTTTCAATGAAGAATTGTTCTGCTTGGAGAGTGTCACAGAAGTTAGTTGATGATAGAATTCAGTTTTATTGGATGTGATGTTTTTTCAAAAGCATTCACCTTAGAATAATAGTAACTTATAAAGTCCTCTTCAGAATTTATACAATAATAATAAATATCAAGCAAAGCCTTTAGTCTCACTCTTTGCTGTTCTCTTATAAGCCACCTCCCAAATTAATTGTCTACATTTATTTTGGTTTATAAAGAGTTTTGAAAAATTTAAGCTGTTCTGAAAACCATAGTATAGTGTAAAAATATCAAATAAACAATCCTACTAATACAGAGGCTGAGATAGGGGAACCATGTTTTCAAGACCATTATGTGGCACACAGCAATACAGTGTTATGTATAAACAAGAAGAAAGACTATATGGATTATACAATATTGGACTTATTAATCCTATTTACCAAATTAGGAACAACATAATGAAAAACGGACAATTTCTAATTCCTCATATTTTTGAATTTCATTCAATTAGGTTATGATGGTAATATTAATTTTCATATTAATAGATATTAAGGTAAAGTGATTGTTACTTTCTATTAGTTTTATTTTTAGAGGTGGAAGCATGTTTTTGTGGATTTGTTGTAAGATTACTTTCTTGTTTCTTCTATGGTGTAGTTTCACTCCTTGTGTTGTTGTATTCCACCTATTATTCTTTGTAGGGCTGGATTTAAGGAAAGATTATGTGTAAAATTGGCTTTGTCGTTGTATATATTGTTTTCTCCGTCTATGGCGATTGAGAGTTTTGTTAGGTATAGGAGCCTAGGCTGGCATTCATGTTCTCTAGAGGTGGAATAGATGCTGGGATTAATATATTTTATTATGAAAATACATCCATGAGTTGAGAGAGGAGGACTTCCACTGGCCTTTGTACCCTAGTGCCATGTTCTAGGTGCTGCTAGTGAATGGGGAAATAAGTGACACCCCAGTGACAACAGAAACCACCTCTTTCAGAATCCAACCTAAGAATGTCAGGCAGAGTTTATTTTGGCTGACTCATGGTAAACAGATCTTATATAGAGAGGGTGGGACTCATGTATCACTTCAGAAAATGCTTTTAAGTTTAGTCTTATATATTTTACAGAGAAGGAAAAGAGAGAAATAACTTCATGAAGGATAACACCCAAGAAAGCAAATGATCAAGGCATCTTTATAGCAACACACAAATCTGCCCAACAGTAGTGTTTACTAGTGGTTTGTTGGTGTTAAAAAGCCATGGAGGCTACTGGACCATAGAGGGGCTGGAGAAAGTCAGATTGCTTTTTGTTATTGTTTTATTTTATTTTAACATTTCCCTTTTGAATTCAGGCAGTCTCATTTTAGATATTTCCTGCTGCTAAGACCACTAGTGTTCTCTGGTGCATTCAACCTTACTGATCTCCAGGTGACTAGACTTGTCAGGATCAGAGTGGAAACTGGATATTTTACAACCAATTATCTGGTCCACTTGCCTACCTCTGGTTATCCCAGTTTCTCCACCTAAATTCGTTACTGATAATTTCCTCAGTATGCAGCCTGCCATGATTCACAGACAGGTACAACAACTGCTTCTGACTCAGTATTAAATTCAAGTCCTTTCTCTTCTTCAGGAATGTTAATATTTGACGATATACAAATGCATTTATCTGAGGTAGAATGGGCTATGCTAACCCATGGAAGAAGACACTCTACAGTGTTGTAATGCTGGCCATCTACAAGCTAACCACCTGACTAGTTTAACTGGTTAACTATAACTCCTTTCCTTTGTGTATACATTGTGTAACCTGGACTGTAACAGTGAAAAATATACTCTGGGAGATATTGCCTTTTGGATTATAATTGATTTAGATTGCTTCTTCACTGTTGAATCAGGAACTGCTACAGAAAAATAAAATATTTTCTATGTTATTTTTTGTTTTGGGGTTGTTTGTTTTCTTTGTTTTTTTAACATACAATTTCTCTGCATAACACTGGCTGTCCTCAAGATCAATCTGTACAGCAGGTTTACCACAAACTCACCTGCCTTTGTGTCCCAAGTTCTGGGTTTAAAACACACACCACCACCATCCAGCTCAGCGTGAAAGTTCTTAATTTTAGTGAGGATCAATTATTTCTCTTAGAATGAATATTTCTTCCATGAAATCTAGCACTCTTAACTCTCTTAATCATACATATACTCCAATTTTCCTAAATTTTTTTTGTTCTTACCTGCCCTTGTGAATTATTTTACATACAGTATGAAGTTGAGATTGAGTGTGAGGCTGACTCTTTTACCTATTATGTGTCACTGCTCTCGGGTGAAACAAAACATACAGCACAAATTATATATATGCATAATTTTATAAAACTATGGTGTATATATTATATATAATTTATTTTATATGTAATATATTTTATCATTTATAATATTTTGTTATATAATATACTGTAAATATAGTTTAAATATACTTTAAAGTGAATTACAGGGTGAGATCCAACAATAGCTGTCTACCAACTGATATTCTAAGAACCTCATAGTTATTCAGTCAATGAGGTGGATTGTCTCAGGTAGTCTCCAGTGTATTATGGAATACTGAAAATGGCCTGAATTGACAGTGAAGAAATGGGCTTCCCAATGAGGGCAAACAGGCAAAGAAAACAAACTTTCTTCTTCCATGTCTTTCATATAGGTTGCAGAACATTTATATAAGTGTGTGCCAGGTTTAAAGTGACTTTTCCCAATTGAAAGATTCAGATTCAAAATGGATCTTGCCATCTCAAATTACTAAGAAAAAAATCCATTAATGTCTTGCCCAGTCATTTGGATTTTAGTTAATTTTTGATGCAGTAAAGTTCAAACCCAAGAACACTCATCACATTGTCCAATTTGCTCCCCATCATTTATTGACATTTATAGCCTTCCTTCATTGAATTGCTTGTGTGTTTTGTTAAAAGTTACTTGGCAATTTGTATACATATGTCCAGACTGAGCTGATTGACTTTTTGTTGTTATTATTTAACTCTTAAACAATTATAGATAAGCCCTCATATCTATTATACAATATTTTTCTATTTTATTCATTCTTGTTATTCTTTGCATTGTGAAGAAAGAGATGGCTCAATTCTTAAACAGTACATGTTAAACTTCCCGTTCTGTTTATAGCACCAAATATAGTTTAACAAAAAAACTGTCTAATGTCAGGCAGTGTGGGAACAGGTCTTCAATCCCAGCATTTGGGGGGTGGGGGCATAGGCAGGCGAATTTCTGAGTTTGAGGCCACCTTGGTCTACAGAGTGAGTTTTTGGAAAGCCAGGGGTAAACAAACAAACTTTGTCTAGAAAACAAAACAAAACAAAACAAAACAAAACAAAACAAAAGAACAAAAAAAAAAAAACAAGAATAAAAAACTACTTGTGTCTCTAAGTCTTCTGGTCTCTTTGGATTCTGAATATATATCACACACACACACACACACACACACACACATGCACCCTCACACACAGAAAAACACCGTTCAGATTTTAAAATACATTATCTGACTCACTAAGAAATAAAACTACATCTGTGTTCCTGTTGCCAGAAAACCTTTAATCATAATACAAATTTAGTTGAACATGAATGATTTTATACAGGAGAGAATCCTGTTTAACTGTATTGAATGTGGGAGACCATTCCTTCAAAAATGTCACCTCATTAAGCACCAGCTGACCCACATTGCTGACCATCCCTATACATGTAACCTGTGTGAGAAAATGTTTAACAGATGATCAAGGCTTCTCAGACACCAGAATGTACTTAGTCAGAAAACTCAGACAGAATGGCCAAGCTAAGGAAAATTAGCATATTGCAGGGACAGAATGTAAAGAAGGTTTAAAATCTAGAAAATTTGGGAGAGTTATGTTTCATATCATAAAAAAAGATACAATAGAATTCTACGTTGTTTCCCACTGTCTTTCATTATCTGTGTTATCCACACATTTTTTTTGTATTAGTAATAAAAGAAATGAGTATTTGTTTGACATTTGTATCCATACCTATGTTTTTGTTAGACATCTGTGTCCATAGCAATGTTTTCTTAGACACTATCCTCTGGTTTCAGGTACCATGGACTATGATTTAATTCTTCACTTTTCTCAGAAGAGATGTAAAATGCTATTATGGCCCTTGAAGTCAGAAAGAATTAATATTCATGGCATAGTTTCAGTGGCTATAATGTTGACCGTCATAGAATACCAAAACAAAGATTCAGGTAAATTTATGAACAAGATGATAAGACTGTGTCTTCCTTCAGTGTAAGCATGGTAGTTGTCACCTCAGTTTCTCCCTTGACATTGTCTATTTTCAAGGAAGCTTGGGGAACACAAGAAGACCTGAAAGCCAGCACAAACCTAAGAAAGTTGTAAGCATTTGAAGTCCACTTACAGATCTCACTGTCCATACTAGTTATCCATCTCTGTGGAAGTAAAAGAGAGCAGTAAAGTGACTTTGATTATTTTGGCTTTTATTACACACACTGGAATTTTTAAATGATTGCATACCACTCCTGTGCCTAAAGGGATGTACAATTTGTGATTTCTTAATTTTAAATGAGTATAGCAGTTTTCTCTATAGAAAAGTTTGAGCATTAATTTATTGATAAGGTCAGTGCATGGGAGCTTCTGTACCCTCTCCAACATGGTATGCATCTGATACTCGAGGGTCTCATCCACTAGTAGTCTGGCAGAGAAACACATGTGGCTTATACATTTGGTCCCAATTAGAAGCAGGGTAGATTGAATCCCAGGTTTATGTTGAAATAACAACTGCTTGGTCAGGAGGATACTTCTTAAGATGGCCGTGTAGTCAGAGAAGTGAATCCTGGCTTGTGAGCTCATGAAAGACAAATTATATTTTGCTAGCTACTTTAAGCAACATAGTAGGTTCACACACCAAGACACACAGACACAGACACAAACACCAATACGAATTCGCTGTAGGATCTCAGATAATAAAATTCTCCTTAATAATAATTGTTGAGATGAGTTTTCTCTAACACCAGAAAATAATCTGTCCTGGAGCTGATTTTTTAAATTAGTTAATCAATCAACATCCCAAACCTAGTATTCCTTCTCTTCTCTGCTCCCTGACTTCTCCTCCACTCCTGCTACCCCAATCCACTCTTCCTCAATTTTTCTTCAGAAAAGAGATCTTCCATGATAACTTCTAGTTTTGGCTATTGTAGTTGCACATCCACTCATATTGATGATAGACAAGGCCTGGCAGAATTTCATTCCATTGGCTATGGAAATAGAGCTAAGTGGAAGACAGGCTATGTGAACAAATCTTAACAAAAATTTACTCTCATTAACCATAAAGTCTTTTTTATTTCTTTTTTTATTTATTAGGTATTTTCCTCGTTTACATTTCCAATGCTATCCCAAAAGTTGCCCATACCATCCCCCCACTCCCCTACCCACCCACTCCCCCTTTTTGGCCCTGGCGTCCCCCTGTACTGGAGCATATAAAGTTTGCAAGTCCAAAGGGCCTCTCTTTCCTGTGATGGCTCACTAGGCCATCTTTTAATACATATGCAGCTAGAGACAAGAGCTCTGGGGTACTGATTAGTTCATATTGTTGTTCCACCTATAGGGTTGCAGTTCCCTTTATCCCCTTGGGTACTTTCTCTAGCTCCTGCATTGGGGGCCGTTTGACCCATTCCAATAGGTAGCTGTGAGCATCCACTTCTGTGTTTGCTAGGCCTCGGCATAGTCTCACAAGAGACAGCTATATCTGGATCCTTTCAGCAAAATCTTGCTAATGTATGCAATGGTGTCAGCATTTGGAAGCTAATTATGGGATGTATCCCTGGATATGGCAATCACTAGATGCTCCATCTTTTCGTCACAGCTCCAAATTTTGTCTCTGTAACTCCTTCCATGGGTGTTTTGTTAACTATATTACAAGTACAGCTTTACATTTTTCTCTTTAATATTTTTACATTTTCTACATCTTCCAAGCCTGGTGGACAAAGTGCTCTTTTAGTCAAATTGTATTAATTCATACCAATATTGTCCAGGGAAGTTTCTTGGTAAGCCCTTTAGAGCATCAGTTTCTTGCTTTCAGCTGTTCCTTCATCATGAGGAATAAAGTATAAACACAGTACATAGCCACAGTTTCTGTCATCGATGAGGACTTGGTCTGTGAAAGATACTATGCAGATTCTTAGCCTCTGAACTTGGCAATGGTTTACAGATGCTGATGTGAGCAAAATGAGGAACTAAAGGACAACTTTGTTAGGTCTCAGGTCTTCTTGTGCACACTGTTAACAGATAATAATATGGGGAATGAGATCTAGTTTTTTAGTGCAGAGTCATTTGCCCCTGGTCAATATTAAAAGTTTTAAACATTTCTTGAATATCATTTACTGAAATTGAATAAATTTTAAATTTAAATTATGTAATTATAACAAAAAGAAAAACAACAGCAATTAATAATAATAATAATAATAATAATAATAATAATAATAATAATAATAATAATAAACAATAATACAGTGAGACTGATGAGCCTTCAGTGACAGGACTTGAGTGTCTATGATAGAATTTGAGTCAGGCATTGTGTACTCACACATTAATTATGAGGATCTTGCTTAATTTTGTGTACATAGAACTGGATTATCACATGGATCTTTTCCCCCTCTTATATTCTGAGCATGTGAAGAAAAGTGATGTTTCTCTTTCTTATACAATTAAACAGATTCCATAAAAGCTTATCTTCTCCCACTTCTAAATAAGCATTTTCGTTTAATTTATTGCCATGTTGTATGCTTTAACTGTTTGGTAGTTGTCTGTTAATTTTTGGTTTATCTTACATATAAAGCAAGTTTGATAAAAATTTGGTACGGAATTTTATGCATTTTATAATTGTAAAAATATTATTTCCACTCAACTCAAAGTGCTCTGTGGTTATAAATTGGCCTCTCAGTTAGTAATACACAACACAAATTCAATTCCACTTAACCCTTCTGAAAATGAACTTGCATGGTATTGTCTGATTTGAAGCTAATAAATCTATTTAACTAAACCAGAGACATTTGTGTTAGGAAGGAAACTACTACTGTCTGTTGTTTAGAAAATGGAAAAGTTACTTCTACAGTAAAAGAAAGAAAGGAGGGCCTGCCTTCAGCAATTGTGGGAAGTCTGTGTTGCATGTGCATTTTTCAGTTCAGCAGCATCTAGGGCACTCAGAATACACAGAGATTTCTTCATATGTGGTGAGAAAAACCAAATCTACAGGAATCCCAGGCAAGTGCTTCAAGCGAAGTCTTAGTCGAGCAAAAGTAGATGTAAAACCTCCCTTCTGCATGGGAGGTTTGTAGGAAACAAACAAGCTCCAAATCCTATAAATGTAGTCTCTCTGAAACTTCCAGTAGGAGGTCTGCTTGTTTTTATATGATTTTATACATTTTAATGTACTTACATTATGGGTACATGTGTTTGATTAAGTACATATGTGTGTAACTGTGCACAAACCACTGCACATGTGTAGAGATTGCAGGACAGTGTGGAAGAGACAATCCTCTTTTTCTACCATGTATATTATTTCAGAGATGAAGTTCAGGTACGCGGTCTTGAGTGGCTAGTAACCTTACTTGAGTGGCTAGTGGGCCACCTCATACATTCCTTGAGCTTTAATTCTTTACATCCTCTGAAGATTGCCTGTTTATTCATCATGTCAAAACCCACAGAGACTATGAAGGTGGTCATGCTGCAAACCAGCATGAGTATAGAAAATGAAGCAACCAAGTTTAAATGAGCCATTGATATTTCTTATCATCCTATCACTCCCATAGGTCGAAGTGGTTAAAACTCTCACCCAAGGCCTTCTAGTATCAGTTGCATTGAACTAAAAGTGTCTGTAGCAGTATCTGTATGCACAGCGCCTGCAAGGTCTGAGATAGAAAGAGCCCAAGCAATGAGAGGGAAGGGCGTGCATGCCACTATCTTTATCTCAGAAGTTATTTCTAGTTTGTAGCTTGGAAAGGAAAACATTCAAATTTCCACTAGGGTATCACTGGGTATGCAAACCATGCTTAAATCTAAGTCTCTAGTTCAGCATTGCCTGGCAAATGAAAATCAAACTGGATAATAATCTTGGAGGTCCTTTATATAATAAGGTATTGGCAGGGTTCTTTAAAGAATACCTTAAGGGTCCTTTGTTTATATATTATGGTTTGCAGTCTTTTTTGTTTTTATGGGATTTCTGAGTGTTTGTGAACATATATGTCTCTGTGTCTACATGTATATTTCTTGTGCTTTTTCTTTGCCTCTTTTTCATTATGTTTGCTTTGTTCTGTTCTGGTTCATTTGTTTATTTTGTATCTTATTCTTCATTATTGTTGTCATTAGTATCATTAATACTATCATTATTATTTAGATGCCTGTTTGTATTTTAATAAAGGGAGAAAGAAAAAGTGTGAATTTGGGTGGGTCGAGAAGTGGAGAGGTTGTAGAAGGATTTGGGGGGACAGTAATCTGAATCTATTGAATGAAAAACTGTATTTTCAATGAAAAGTGTCTTCCCAGAAATTTTCATCTTACTATTAGTACAAAGGAATCAAAAACTTATTTTTTAAAGAATCATATTGTATACAGAGGAAAAAAATGAGAGCTTTTCCAACTGAGAAATGTTTCATTTTGCAAGTATGGTAAGGACCCTAGAGGTAATAATCAAGAACACAGAGCACAACACAAAGCAGAAAAAAGTACAAAGCACACACAAATATACAGGCAGGAATCAAATTAGTCAATTTATTGACCTTTTTAATGGAGCACAAATCCTCATCCATTCTCCATTCGGACAAAACAGATTTGCTGTTGTCTCCAATGACTTTGAGTAGGAATTCATCCAGTAACCTTTCTCATCTATTTCATTAGAGCTGACTCATCCCTGCCAAGATTCCAGGACAGGAAAAATAGACTCCATCATCCACTTGGGTATGTGTGTTTCCAAGTTCCTTCATATATATTCTTCCTTATGCTTGGTGAACCCCTACATTAAATTATTTTTTCCTACCTCATAACTATAATTTCCTACTGTTATAAATCCTAACATACATACCTGACATAAAGATAGTATTAGACAACTCCAGATGATCACATGATTAGACAACTAAAATAGATCACATCTATCCTAGTACAGTTCTGGAAGGCAGAAAGTGTAAAAATCAAGGAGCTGGCTAGTCTTACTAGTATTTCCTGGCACTGTGAATGGCAACCTATAAGTTCTAAGTCCTTGTGACACTTTCATGGGAGTTGTCTAGGACTATCTTTATGTCAGGTATTTATGTTAGGATTTATAACAGTAGGAAATTACAGTTATGAAGTAGGAAAAAAATAATTCTATGTAAGGGCTCACCAAGCATGAGGAAGAATATATATGAAGGAACTGTAGCATTAGAAAGGTTGAGAACCACTCTCTGGATGCTTGAAAACAGAAAGCATAATGGAGTCATAGGCTGGTCTTGGCATCAGTCTGATATCTGCTTCAGACTAATATCTTGCTTCCTTTTGTTTCTTGTCACCATGAGGGGAATAACCTAGATAGTATAGTCAAAGGACAAATCTGAGGACATGTTCAGAATCCATTTTGTGAAAACATGTGCTGTTGTATCATTTGGACAGGGCTGTCTTTGGAACCAGTGCATGCACATGAGTGCTTTGGTGCTTTGCTCTTTCTTTCTTTCTTTCTTTCTTTCTTTCTTTCTTTCTTTCTTTCTTTCTTTCTTTCTTTCTTTCTTTCTTTCTTTCTTTCTTTCTTTCTTTCTTACTATCTTTCTTTCTTTCTTATTTTTTTTTGAGGCAGGTTTTCTCTGTGTAGGCTTGGCTGTTGTAGAACTCATTCTGAAAACCTGGTTGGCCTTGAACTCATAAATTTGCCTGCCTCTGCCTACTAAGTCCAGGGAATAAAGGCTTGCAACACCACACCCAGCTTCTTTGATTTTTTTTTATTCTGCTATTAACTTATTGTTCCCAAGGTTTCTTATTTTATTATTTTATTTTATTAGATATTTTCTATATTTACATTTTAAATGTTATCCCATTTCAAGTTTTCCCCTCTAAAAACCCAATAACATGTCCCTCCTCCCCCTACTGACCAACCTAAGCACTCCTGCTTCCCTGTCATGCCATTCCCTTACACTGAGGTATAGAGTCTCTCAGGACCAGGATCCCCTCCTCTCACTGTGTCCAACTAGGCCATCATTTGCTACATATTCGGTGGCAGCGATGGGCCCCTCACTTTGCATTATTTGGTTGGTCTTTTTTTTTTAATTACATATATTTTAACTTACATTTCAAATGTTGTATTCTTTCCCAGTTTCCCACTCCTCCAGAAACCCCCTATCACATTCCCTGTCCCCCTGCTTCAATGAGGGTGTTCCTTCACCTGTGCACCCTCTCCCACCTCACAGTGTGGTGGCTAACAAGTTTATATCTCTGTATCCTTATCATTCAACACCATATTGGGGATCCTGCAGCTTATAGGGAAAAGATGTCCAGATTCTGAGAACTGCAGGGTACCATCCAATACATCAATCTTAAGCCACATGTGGGTACATCTTCCTAAAAAACGTGTCGTCCTGTTAATAGCTTTCAGTTGGATCTTTAAGTACCTCAGCGAAGATTGAGGTGACTGCTCCCTGCATAATCACTGCCCACTTCATTTTGGGGAGCATCTGTGCCAGGAAGTCAGGGTAGATATCCACATAGTTGATGCGGATTTCAGTGGCCTGCAGGCACAGATGGAAGTCATGCATGTCCAAGCCTTACACATTTGAACTTAGGAGATAGTATGTGAGAAGTTTCATGTTGTCATTTTGGATTTCTGCATAGGACATATTGTCTTTCATTAATTTTGGGATTTATTTACATTTTAAATGATAGCTCCTTTCCCATTTTCCATTCAACAAATCCCCAACCCATCCACCATCTCCTCCCTTTCCTTTGAAAAAAGGCTTAGTTTGTATTATATTTCTATATTGCACTCCATCACTGAGTGAAATCAAGACAGGACACATGTAGGAGTATAGGCAGGGTACATGGAGAAAGGCTGCTTATTGGATTGCTTTCTCAGCACAGTTTTCTCAGCTTTTTTTCTTACAAAATTTAAAAGCTTTTTTTTAACTTTTATTTTAATAACATACCCACAAACACACACACGCACACACACCCACACACACACACACACACACACAAGACATAAGATCACTAAAGAACAAGCGAAATGATTGTAAAGCAATGTCCTAAATGTATTTCATTATCTCCAGTGCCACATTTATAAGTCAATTCTAGAGGCCTTATGTCTAATCATATTTGGCAAATGGATATAACCCATTATGCAGAATTTGGAAAACTAAAATATGAACATGTTTGTATCGATACTTGTTCAGGATTTCTTTTTGCTTTTTTCTGCTTCTCTGCATAAAGGAAAGGTTTCTAAAAACGTAATTGATCATTGCCCACAAGCATTTAATGCAATAGGATCGCCTAAACATATCAAAACAGATAATGGGCTATCCTATTCTAGTAAAAATTTTATTTCATTCTTTAAGGAATTTGGAATCAAACATAAAACTTGAATTCCTTATAAGCCCATGGAAACGGAATAGTTCAATGTGCTCATCAGACCTTAAAGAATTGGCCTTTTATGACAAAACAGTGGCAGTTATATCCCCCAAGGTCACCAAAGGCGCATCTTGCCTTTACTTTATTTGATCTAAATTTTTTGCAAACTGATATTAAAGGTCAGTCTGCAGCAGATCACCACTGGCATCCAGTTACTTCTAATTCTTATGCATTGATAAAATGAAAGGACACACTAACTAAGGAATGTAAGGGTCCAGATCCGATTCGAATCTGGGGAAGGGGCTCGGTTTGCATTTTTTCATAAGAACATGGAGCACAGAGGCTGCCCAAGAGATTAATTTGTTAGCTGAACACAGATCCTGAATCTTCTTATAAGTATCACTCTGAGAACTAAAATTCCTCTTTTGCATAGAATTTAGTTGGGGACTCAGCCTCCCAGAAAAGCTGTTTTCTTGCTACTCTCAGAGCTTTGCAATTTGCAACTGAATAAAGTATCTGGACTTCCCCAAAAGAAGATTTGCATTGCTACTTTCTCATTGTCTGGGTCTCTTTTTCTTAAGCAGGTCAATCTACATCCTCCAATCAGACTGCAGGGGGAGTGCATCCCTGCAAACAAAGGCTTAAGGTGGCAACTGCTATTTTCATTCTAAAGACATTCTACCATGCATTTTGGCTTTAGGTCTGATTTGAAAAATAGGTTTATTAGAAGGGCTAGGAAGGCAGATATTTCAAATATTAGAAGAGATTTGTTTTTATTCTGATAGATGGTCTTAGTCCCTTTGCTGGTCTCTGGTTCTCCATCCTTGCTGTTATTGCAAGCTCCCCTAATTTCCTCAGGCTGTGGGAATAACAGAGATGAGGAGGATGACCTCCAGCTCCTAATATAGCCTAAAAGCCACAAATTGTGATGTTACCAGTGGTATAATTCTTGTTGAGGCCTTGCTAAATCTGCTGTTGGCAATACTCCTTTAGGAGATGCACAGTACTGAGAACTGTGCATACTGATTCGTGATGATATGAATACAGTATGGGTACAGCTTCGGTGCAGATATTTACTGTATAATATCATGGGTATTCAGTGTTCTTTGTCTAATATCCACGTAGCAGTGAGTGCATACCATGTGTGTTCTTGTCTTAGGGAAAGATGTTCCACATGTATCTGTTAAATCCATTTGGTCCATGACTTCTATAAGTTTCACAGTGTCTCTGAGTTGAATGGTAGGGATATAAAGTAGGGAAAGAATTTGTTCAACCCATATTACATGAAAAAAATTAAATTAATATATACTTTTTTTAATCCAAAAAGCATGCCTATAGACCCATCTAATGTAGGGAGATCCTATTTGATGTTTCCTCTTCGTAGGTGACTCTAGATTTTCACAAGTTGGCATAAGATTACTAGCACACTCAGATTAACATAAACGCATTTTCAGTCATGTCTAAAACCATCACACCAATCGACCGAGATATTCTCTGTACATTCCATAGGCTAAATGTCAGAAACATGTGTGTTTCACAGTGTGTCTCAGCTTTAAAGTGTAAATCCTGAAAGGAGGGCCATGGTCAACTTCCTACTTCCTGCTTCTAGGCCACTATTTGCTGCTCTGTGGCACTACAAAGGCTTCTTTGTTAATCAGGTACCACTGTGCCATAGATATCTTGAAGTGACAGAGTGTACAAGCATCCATGGGACCTAGATGCTGATGAGAACACTCTTACACCATCTCCTGCCTTCACAACATACTTATTAAGATGGTGAAATATTGGGAAAGTCATGGTAGAACAAATTCTTTAAAGCCCAGTGCTGTTCTCAACAGTCATCTCCTGATTTTCTATATGGACCTCATATGTTACACTTTGAAGTCAACCCACAATCTCATGTTTCTTGTGCAAGTCATTAGAGTGTCAATTAAATCTAGACTTTGGGAATATATCAATAAGTCTGCATTATCTTCATATTCCCTGCCCTTAATTATGGTAACCTTGCCAAGAATAGATGTCTCACCATTCTCACTGACAGTTTACCTGGTAAATAGATAGTTGAGAAAAAGACATTCTTCTAAGGCCCAAATAGCCTAGTAAATCAGTATATGAGAAGCAGGGCTGACATCACTCAGCACAAAAGCTAAAGAGAGTCTCTTGTTTTGTGGAGAACTGAGAGAACAGCAGGGACAGGGGCCTTAATGATAGTCAGTCCAGACCTGGAGGCTGGGTCTAACAGCATCCAAAGGAATACAGGCCAATTTCCTCCAGCTTCCTGGAGGAGCACTGTTTCTCTTCAAAATGTGACAGGAATGGCACCCACAAGGGGGAAGAATGCAGTGTGTTCTAGACTTATTTTGAGCCATCAGGGTAATGATCCTCCCACATTTCCCTTGCTATTACAAATGATCAACCTCAATAGGGGTCATGTAAGCTCTGCTGACACCAGAATCTCTAATTGCAAAACCCTTACAGGAAAGACCAGTTTTCCTCCACTCTAAGGATAAAAAGCAAGGATTGGGCTCATATGGCTAAGCATTTTCTGACTAGCTTTGAGAGAACAGCGTGGTCCAAGGCCCAGATTTCAGATTTGGTGATTACTGACAGTTTAAAAATAAGTACCTGTAACGTTTGCTCTGTGGTACTGAAAAATATTGTCCCCAAATGTATGAACACAAAACGGTGAGCATGTAGCCTAAGGAGCAACATTTCCCTGATTTAACACCAGGCACTTGGCATTCATTCTATACACAGAAATACCCCCCGAGTCTCCAGACCACCCTCATCAACTGTACATTACAAGCATTACAAGTTTTTGTTATAGCCCATAAGATACAAGTCTTCAAGAAAACACAATCAGACACAAGGCAGAAACAAGAACTCATGTATTGATCAAATTGCATTATCAATAAAAAAATGTCAGCAATGGGTTGACATTGCTTAGTGTCTGCATAAAATTGGTATAAATGGACCTAAAAGTTCTGTAACAGTTCAGGAGTACAAGAAAAACAAGATTATAATTTCTTAGTAATAAAGAGAGAAACACTTTCTGTTAAAGTATTCAAAACCCTGTCTAAGGTAGATTTGTCACTCAATGGTAGTATTTGATTTGTAACTTCAAAAGCTGACCCGTCCAGCAGGTCCAGTTATTCGAGGGTCTCGAGAGGACTTTCTCCTAAGAAATAAATGGGGTGTAGAGAGAGATGAGGATATTGTGCGAACAAAGATATGGAAATGTTCTGAATTACATCAGGACCCCAATGTATTAGCCATGACCAAGGTTTAAATGCACAAGCAAAAGGGGAAGTGCCTTTCAGCAGGAGAAATGGGGCAGAAGCAATGCACCTCAGCAGGAGGGATGGGGCAGCAGGGTGGGGGGGGGAGAGGAAGTACTTCTCAGCAGAAAGGAAGGGGCAGCGGAAATTTTTCTTTTGGCGACTACTGGTGGAAGCAGGAACTTGGCGTTATCAGGGTACATCTTTAGGTCAGGACATCCAGCACTGACTTAGGGTTGGAACAATCTGTAGTTGTTCTCGGAGCAGTGAGTCTGTGGCCTGCTTTTAACCCTCTTTTCTTATCAGGGGGGGGAGACCCAATTCAGAGATCAGGACAATAGCGTTGCAGTAATAGCTCCCAACAAAAAGCATAGATGCACTCCCCACCACCAGAAAATTAAAAAAACAAAACAATACAAAACAAAACAAAAACAAACAAACAAACAAACAAACAAGCAAAAAAAGCAAAAGATACTCCAATGCACTGTATCTGCTTTGTTGTGAGTAAATCCACAAACATGAATGGATAGCAACACAGGAAGGAATTATGCACAGCAAGGCACACACACACACACACACACACACACACACACACACACACACACACACACAAAAGTAAAAAGAAACAGTCCAGTCAAGAAGCTATTGAAGAGAGTCCTTTAAAATTTATGATAAAGAAGATGAAGTGTATTTCTTCACAATTGATGATTTCTGGTGGAGGGCAAGGAAGATTCATTTTTATAGCTTGTGTTTGATATTATCTAGGTTCTTCTTTTTATACTCCAAAACACTAGATAGGACAGAAATAAAGGTAGAGAGAGGAATTAGAAAATCTCTGAATCTAATTTTTTTCGTAGTGCTTCTTCTTTAACTATGGATATGAAAAAACCACAACCAACTTGCGTAACCAACCACCAAACACCAGACAAAATGTACTAGCTTTGACACTCAATCTTGTGCAAAGTTAATGCAGCAGGAGTTTTTGACTAATGTATGTTGTATGTAAATATAGTATTCCACCAAACTTAGTAACTCTGTATTCCATACTTCCTGCATTCAGCTGTTCACTATTTTAATATTAGTCATACCTATTCCATGCTGTGCCATGTGTTTTGATGCAATTAAGTTTCATCTGGGGACCTCATATGAAATGCAAATATTGTGTGTAAATCTCCCTTAGTGTTACTTCATAAACATATTTCATCTATGGAGTAACAGTATTAATGCTTTCTGTTTGAAGTACACTTTCAGTGTGCATAAGTAGATACTCCTCTTTAGTATTTTATGATACACTAAATATAACATATAGTGTATACTTAGAAGATGAATCCAGTAAAGGATTTTTAAAATGTTGTGTGAGGGCTTTGTGATTTAAAAAAAAAGTGTTCTCAATAGTATTGGCTGAGATTCTGCAGTCTTGTGTGTGCTCTTTTCTAATGAATCATAATTAACGTTTATGCTGAGACTTGGGGAGGCAAGCTTATCAGTAGAAAGAAAGCTATTATCTTGGAATCTCTCCTTTTATAAGTACTCCTATAAGTATATAAATGTCTGGGTGGCCAATTAGACAGAATGATGTTACCCAGAGAGATGTAACCCAAATTCATAGGGCAACAATGTCTAGGTAACTGTCTGGCATTGAACAGTCACTCCACTGTTCTGAACAAACTGATTGTAACCAGTAGTTTAAGCACAGGCAGATAGCATAAGTGTAAGTATGCAAGCCTGTCTTGATTTCAATGTGATAAAGATCGGGGCCCAAAACTACAAAAGGAGGTAATGGGTTCTTTCTGTTTACAAGTCTCAGCTTGTAAATTGCATGATCTAGGAAAGTCAGGACAGAACTTGATTCAGAGCTGGTAATTAGAGGCAGAAACTGAAGCAGAGATTATGGAAGAACTCTGGATTACTTTCCTCCAAGTCATAGGTATGAGAGGTCCTAGGGGATGCAAAACAGAAAAGAAAGAAAAAATAAGTACCAAACATATCACAATGGTTGACCTACATGCATACTTTAAAGTCTGCTCTTGATAATATTTGTATTCATTTGGAAATCAAGTTCTACATGGCAATTGGTAAACAGCATACTTTTCATTATTTCTATTGGATGGACATTTTTACCTGAAGGAGTGTATTTGTTGGATGTGAACATTCCTGGACTACATGGAGGTCCTAAGTTAGCTTGTATCAGATCCCCTGGAACAGGACTTACATGTGGCTGTGACACACAGGATGATCACTGGGAATTGAATCCCAGACCCTCTGCAAGAGCAACCAATGATCTTATACTCTGAGTCATGTAAAGATCTCCACATTTCTGGAGAGAGAAGGAAGGTGTAGGAAGAGAACATTACTCAAAATGTCCAAATTCATCTAAGAATAAATTAATGCTTGCAAGGGTCTGTCAAGATACACAACAAAAACAAGAAAAAATTAGAAGGTGTGTAAAAATTGAAAAGAATGTTTGTTTCTGCTCTGTTGTGTGTTCTGACCAGGACTAAATGAACACACTAAATGAAGCTGCACTGAGAAGCATAAAGAAGGGAGGTACCACACTCTGACATGTACTAAGGTTGTTTCAACTGTATTTGTGTAATCCTTCAGGGGCTTCTTGTCAAAAATAAACCCCCTTTATCAAATCCCCAACAGTAAATTCTGTGTGTCTCAATTGGAGACTGGGCAGAAGATATGTGAGATGCACCAGGAATGATTAAACTTTATGTTCTCTTGCTCAGAAACCATTTTCAGGGATCCTATGAAATCCAAATGTCAGCTCCAGACTGCATAGTATCAGGTTTTTCTTGGCCAATTCAAAATTAGAGCCAATATCTAAAAAGATGACTTATCTGTTACACAAAGTTGCTGCTACCAAATAGGAGGTGGCTATGATTCCCAACACCAACACTGTGGATCTCTCTCTCTCTCTCTCTCTCTCTCTCTCTCTCTCTCTCTCTCTCTCTCTCTCTCTCTCTCTCTGTCTCACTCTGTTTCTGTCTGATTGTGTCTGTGTGTGTTTCTGTGTGTGTCTGTCTGTTTCTGTGAGTCTGAATGTGATTGAGTGTGTGTGTTATTATAATGTAGCCCATTCTTAAAATAAGAAAGGCACTTTCACAGTGTGTTTTTTTTTTTCTTTCCATTTTGGCCAAATTGTATTGATTAGCACTGGCTGGCCTCAAATTGGCTATGTATGTATGGCTTTCTTAGAAGTCAAAAGAGATATGATATAAGACCCATAGTCCTCTGGTTAAAAGCAGGAATCACTGTGATACACTTCCATTTTGTAATATTATAAGGTTTGAACTATATGAAGGTATGTAAGTAGTCTTCAAAATTAATTCCTAGGTGCCAGGGAATGGGGGCAAACACACATTTAATCCCAGGACTTATTATGCTGAGGCAGGAAAATCTCTAAATTCCTTGTCAGTCTCCTCTATAGAGCAAATTCCAGTTCAGCCAAAGATATTCCATGGAATGCAGCCTGGAAAAAAAAAAACTTGAAATGAATAAACTTCATAGTTAAGTAATGAATAATTAAAAAAAAAAGCTGCGAAAGATGAGTGAAATATGCAATTATCTAGACATATACCAAATCCATAAGATAAACCATCTAAACAGCACCTTAACACCTTAAGAAATAGAACCAATCATGATAATCTCCCACCAAAACAACCCTGGGACTAGATGGCTGTAGTGCAGAATTCTATCAGACCATCAAAGAAGAACTAATACCAATTCTCATGAAAGTGTTCCACAAATTAGAAACAGAAGGAACAATACAGAATTCATTCTATGAAGCCACAGTTACACTGCATATTCTCCTGTGGAGATGGAATGGTCACTGCCTAATGAGGAACTGCTCACTTCTTCCTTTCATACAGGACTTTGTTTGAGATTATATTTTGCTTCTACCATGGTTAATATTACAAATAGATTTTAAATACAGTTTTAACATAAATGAATTTTTGCTTTAGAAAATATCATGTATATTTAACAGGCTTTTAACAATCATAACTTATATTCACAACATAAAAGCAAAAGAAGTTACAACCTATTTAATCAATGAGAGAAAATTAGAGACTATTCTAACCAAATTGAACCAGGAGGAAAATAAGAACTGTACTGAAAAACTGATTTTTAGTAATAAAAATAACAAAAATAATGATAATAATAATAATAATAATAATAATAATAATAATAATGAAATACATTAGAAATTTAAAAAATGAATACATATATTTTGCTAGTTTAAGTAAAAAATACTAATGAATAATAAGAAATATGTTCACCTGATTTCGAAATCCCAATCCTCTCATTCTATGAAAATTTTGGTTGGAATTTGAAAGATTAGCTTTGTGAATAGTTGTCCAGGATATTGACAGATGCCCTTAGGTTATGTTGCTTTCAGTTGTTATGGAGACAATGCCTCAATTACACTCCTTTCTGTGGCTTGCAATTCTAGGTCCTCAGTCTGCCACTGCCTCCACCTCCACCTCCATTTCCGCCTCTGCTCTACCTCTGCCTCCTCCTTCTTCCCCCTTTCCTTGTCCATGTCCCTGTCCCTGTCCCAGTCCCTCTCCATGTCCCTGTCTCTCTCCCTGTCCCTGTCCCTGTCCCTGTCCCTGTCCCTGTCCCTGTCCCTCTCCCTGTCCCTGTCCCTCTCCCTCTCCAGCTCCCTCTCCCTCTAGCCTCCCCACTAGCACACAGATAACCCTCAGATTAGTTCAGTTTTAGTACTGATCTACTCTAGAATTTTTTTTCCTTCATGTCTACTTCCTTCCTAGCTTGTTGTAAAGCTATTTAATTCAATTTGAATCTTCCACATAATAAGAAATTTATTCAAAATTCATAGGCCAACTATTGCTAAGTAAGTGTCTGGTGTTCATCAACCACTCCACTCTTCTAAAGGAAGTGTTTTGTAATCAGAATTTTAAGCACAGGCAGATATCTTTAGTGTTAGTGTAAAATTCTGTCTTGTGTTCAATGTGATAAAGATCAGGACCAAAACTGTTGGAAACCAGGCCTTACCTAACTTGAACTGTGTTTCACCTGGGAGGCAAACAGAGGCTGAAAAGAGAGGGGAACTATATAGGTGAGAGAAAAATGGAGCCAAGACAATTTTCTGATCTAGGCTCAAATATTTAATAAAAGTTTTCACTTATAAAGGGGGAAACCCATTCTCTGCCATGCCAAGTTTCTTGCTTTCCTGATACCAAGTTGTCAGCACAGCCTTTTAGCACTAAGTCACCAAATTCACAGATTGCAGTTAACTACAGAAAATCTTGGAGAACCAATTTGGCCTCATGGCAGATGGCAGGTAGTTTCACATCAAAGGAAACTAGCTGAGGAGCTGCACTGCAGGTGGCCCTGCCTCAATGGCATAAGGTCTGAACCTGCATAGGTTGGAGGAGGTTATACTCCCCCCCCCGTTAATAATATTTTAAAAAGTGCTAAACTGAGGCATAAAATGTATTTATGCTCTATAGTCTTGCCTGGGAGTTATGGTGACTGCAGGCCACACCTCCCTTAGGAAATCTTAGATCTTCCTGAAGCATCAAATTCCATTATGGATGCTACGTGCAACTAGTTTGTGTTATATATCACACAAAACATGGCTCTGTGTTGTGTTATCAACAGTCATGGATTTTGGCATGTACCTCTGTCTTAGATTGGTATGGTTCTGAGATCTGGATGTCTGTCATTGAATGTCCAGTCCTCATTATCACACCTTATTCCCAATTCAGACCAAAGTCATAATATGTACTAGAATGAAGATCAATAACTGCCACCTTCACTGTTGGAGGCAAGGCTGTACATCTGCTACAGTCAGGCTGAAGGACTTGGATGACCTGCTTGAGAAACAAAGTTGGGACAGTGATAAGCAAGAGTATGAAAGTTTCTTTGGAGAAGTCCAGGTACCCCATTCAGTTGCAAATTAGCAATGATCAAGCTTAGTCTTAGAGATTCTGGTGTGGGGAGGTGGCTTTGAGAATTGCAGAAAGGCTGCAGCCTCTCTGGGAGTGGAGGCTGTGCTCCAAATTAAATTTGCTAGCTAATTAAGATTTTAGCTATCTTCCCTAATTCTTCTAATACTGGAATTATTAATAGACCAGTCCAATATTGAATTAGGATACCTGGTCACAGTGAAGTTAGAAGATGAATCACTATAACTCTATCTTGAGACTAATCTTTCTAAATCAGATTACACAGTCTCTACTGTTCTATATCCCATAATTCTTAAAAACCTTGAAGTAAAGCATCTTAGCTTGTCCAAACTGGGAAAATGATAAACAAAGGTAGGTCAAAAACATATACCCAATTCAGCTTTCTTGTCACTACAGTCAGGGCACTAAGCAAACACACCTGTTAGTGTGTCACAAAAATTAGCGTTCATATATCTGCAGCATTCTGTGAAGAGAACCTATTCTTGTCCCTTTCCCTATAAAGTAGCTACTTAGGATCAAGCCATATACCAATAAGTAGATTTTTTTCATTTGACCTAGACATGATTATGTCTCCTATTTAAGATACTATCAGGCATTTTTAAGTTCTTTGACATCCAAATTTCAAAGTTCTTAAAGTGTGATTTAAATAATGTGCATGGGGATATAATTTATCTTGTCCTTTGTTTTTTTAAAAAGAAGAGTTTTTTAAAGTTCCACATTACCCTGTATTAGATAAATTAATAAATTGTTTACAAAACATTTCAAAAGCTTTACTGTTATAGTCAGTATTAATATAACAAGGCCAGCGACTAATTACACTTTCAATTGTTTATCTTGAAGAGCGGATTTAACTAGAAAGCTTTAAAATGTATTAATAGTCCCCTTCTTCCTTTCTCTTTCTCACTTCCTCCATTTCCAGCAGCAGTCTTCTTGCCTCTGCAGGTATTTTACACATGAAGTGTCCAAGCAAAATGGCATGTACACAAACAACCATACCCAGCATCAAAGTTTATAAAATAAAAGAAATGATGTGTAGACTATGATAATAATTTTTCTGGGAAAGGTAGTATAGGAGAGAGGAATCACTGTGTGTGGACTCACAAAGACACAAAGAACCCCCCAAATAGATCCAATTTACCACTCCTTAGAAACACAAACACCACAGTCAGGAGGAGGGATTTTGAATGAGGAACACTTTCCTTGTCTTTCCAAGTGCTTTGGTGGATGAGCACAACTACAGGAAAATGGTCTCACAGCAGGTAAACTCCCACCACCACCCCACACAAAGGCAAAGTCACCTTGGTGGAACCAGGAGCAAATCACCTGCCTCTGCAGGTTGTTTCTGTTTAGCTGCATTTGGAGAAAGCAGTTGGAGCAGTTGCTGCCTGCTCTTGAGAAGGGCTCTAAGGGTACAATGTATAGGTCTGTAGAATTGCAACAAGTTTGGACCCTAGAAAAGTAATGGGTTGGTGAAATGGTCCTGGACTGTGAATCTTAGGGTCTTGCTAGGGAATTTCTTAATCTACAGTGACATTTAGACATTGGAGCAAGCAGAGGTGCTTTGATCCTTATCTTAGGCACTCAAAGTTGTCCTGGAAGACAATCGTTGTGACTGTTTGTGAGGCTTTGCTGGAGGAGAGGGGATATTGACAGCCCTCTACACGATCTGCATGGCACACAACTAGAGCTTTGTTTCTTATGAAGCATAGAAGTGACTGAGGGCAAAACACCACAGGAGACAACTATATCAGCGTCCCTTAAGTAAAATCTTGCTGGTGTATGAAATAGTGTGCCTTGCAAATACTGAAGTGGGTGCTCACAGTCATCTATAGGATGGAATACAGGGCCCCCAATATAGGAGCTAAAGAAAGTACCCAAAAACTGAAGGGGTCTGCAACCCTATAGGCTGAACAACAATATGAACTAACCAGTACCCACAGAACTTGTTCCTCTAGCTGCATATGTAGCAGAAGATTGCCTAGTCGGCTATCATTGGGAAGAGAGGCCCTTGGTCTAGCAAAATTTATATTCCACAGTTCAGGGGAATGCCAAGGCCAAGAAGTGGGAGTGAGTGGGTAGGTGAGCAGGGGGCAGGAGGTATAGGGGACTTTTGGGATAGCATTTGAAAGGTAAAAGAAGAACATATGTAATAAAAAATGTGTGGGAAAATAAAGAGACGAGGTCGTTTCTACAATTAGGAAAAGTCTCATTACTTTATCCCATTAAATGTGCACATTAAAAAAAAAGTGGCTAATGGCTTTGAACAGGATCCTTGCTGAGGACAGGATCTTATAAAGGGTTCCAGATAGACAACTCATTTACAGTTTTACAAGCTAGTACTTATAAACAATTGATCATTGGGAGCCTCAAGCTGAGACACCCGATCACTGGGCATAAGTGTTGAGATAATTTGAAGATATTTCCATTGTTTTGAATAATCTGTATGATATTGGATACATTTCCTCTATGGAAGGAGTATGTGTGTGGAGTCCCTTGTGTCACTGAAGTAGGAGTTGTAAAACACCTGTGGCGATGATGCAAGTTCATATCTATGATGTGTTTGTGATGTCAGTATTTATAAAGGAGGAGGCATCTCTGAGATGCAATAACACATTTAAAAAAGAAAACCACAAGACAAAACGGAAAGGGAATATTGCCTTATGTTGTTGTATTTCTGTTTTGTGTGTGTTGTGTGTGTGTTTTGTTTTTTGTTTTTGTTTGTTTGTTTGTTTGTTTTCTTATTTGTGTGTATGGTCTGATTTTTGGATTTTTTCGAGACAGGAATTCTCTATATGACCCTGGCTGTCCTGGAACTCACTCTGTAGACCATGCTGGCCTTGTACTCAGAAATCTGCCTACGTCTGCCTCCCAAGTGCTGGGATTAAAGCTGTGCACCACCAACACCCTGCAAATATTGCCATTTTTAGTGAGATATTTTTAATGTTTTTTTTACTGATTTATGTAAGATATTTCAAATGGTGTGTCCATTTTTTTTCACGTTGTTGCATTATTCCTTTCAAAGTTTGTTGATTATTGCTAACGAATACAGGATTTAACATCAGGACACTGACATTCTTCTTTTTCATTTCATTCCTCTCCTTTATTTCTGTTTAACTTATCTGGAAATGGATTTTTCTGTATAGTCCTAGCAATTCTGGACCTTCTTGTGCAGTTCAGTCCTGAATTCAAATCTACTGGATTTTATCACCAAATCCTGAGATTAAACCCCTTTCTAAGCAGACATCAACATTTTTTTAAATTTTCTGTCTCACAATACTTCTTTAGAAGATGTCCTCATTACAGTTCCCAAGTAATGCCTTCAGACACTTCTAACTTTCTGTAGCAACCTTACCATATAGAGCCTATGTAAGGCATCCTGTTGGGTAGCATTCTGCCTTAAGCTGTCCACATCCAAAGTGTTTGTATTCTTCACAGTGGCCTGTGAGGTTAGTGTGATAAATCTGGGATGAGCTGTCAGGTGAGGAATTATTCACCACTGCAGCCACAAAGCTTGCAGTTTCCACTGCTCCTGATCATGATGCTGCAGAAGGTTTCTTTGATTATCATAGACACTGGCTTCTTATTCCCAAATCTTGGTATTGGTACTGTATTCTGCCTGTCTGTGTAAACAATTAGACATGAACCTTGTCTTAGTATACTGGTTGAATCTTGAGAAGTTTGTTGTTCTTTTCTGCTGGATAGCCTGTTACTGGGGAAATCAGGCCATCAAGATTATTCTTAGCCTGGAAGGTACAGAGTCAGGGTCAGAGGAAGTGTGAAGTCTGGGTAAGGACTAGTTCTTAATCCAGATATTCCCTATGTATAAGAACCGTAATTGTCAACATTTCTCATTAAAAAAAAAACACTTGAGGTTTATATGTGTTATTCTCAAATGACAGCTGTAAGTTTTTTCCACTTAAACACACCCCTCAATATACAAGAACAGATATCTACAGGGTCCTTTATAAACTATTCAGAGTTGTGCATCCCCATGGTCTCTGGTCTGTTTCCATTGTGAAAGGACATATGTTGAGAGAGATTTGTTTACCTTTGTTCTAATGATGTCCCTGGTCTTAATGTCTCAGTATTCATCCTGGTGTGAATACTGTGGAAATCGAAAATGTTAAAGGAACCGTGAAGAAAAATGTTAATTGGTGTGAAAGAGTTAATGGGAACAGCCGTTAGTTTCCACTGACTGAAACTAAAATATTCATTACCTGTTATATTTCACAAAAACAGAATTATTGCTCATTTGTTCAAAGTGGACAGCCAGGTACAAATGAAATGATTTTATCCACTGGGCTGTTTTTTTTTTTCAAAGCCTGGGCATGCTTCAACAAAGGAGTGCCTGAGAGCACCTGAATGTTCAGATAAAGTTTACTGAGGTCTCCTTGGCCTGAGAGTGCCTGTCCAGCCGCACTTTTGAACAAGAGGAATGGGTGGGACATACTTTGATAGAAACAGCAGGAGCTTGGTTGCCAGTCAGAAAATTGTTGAAGAACAGCAGCAGGCTGTAGTGTTTGAGATTGTCAGACACCCTGTGAAAATTGCAAAACCCAAAGTAACTTGGAGCTAAAAAGTTAGAGATCTGATTAAGAGGTAAAATCTTGGATGTTGTAGTGAAGAGCAAAAACTTATAATTTTGCGCCTCATAGCATTGTGGTATGTAAGTTCAAGAAATTCAGGGCTGAAGAATAGACCAAGGCGGGTCCAGGCACAGCCAAACCCACCCTGTAGCTAAGAATGTCCAGCCATAAAAGATAAAAAAGAGAATGCAGGAACTAGCCACTGCTATCAGGGCGGACCAAATGGCCATCTGGCAGGATGGCACCTCCCTATAGATCCCCATAAATCATACATTGACCAGGTGTCCTGCTGACCTCGAGAAGTCCCAAGCCCTTGTGCCTCCCTACACCTTAGCATGCACATATTACCCTGTTAATTTGTAATCATCCCGCCAACATTTAAATAAGCCTATCATGTGTAATGGCCCAAATTCTTTTGGCTCCCCTGTTTTTGGTTTGTGGTTTTTGCCTTTATATGCCTGTAAAAAGTTTGGGCCGGGGTTGAACTTCCCTGCCCCCTGCGCAGTGTATGAGATTCGACCCCAGCATGCTGGCTTGGGCGCTCCTTTTTTGTTTGTGTGTTTGTGTGAGATTAAAGCTTGTATAGTTACAGCGAGTTCCGCCTCAGTGTCCTACTGGGTGCGCACCTCCCTGAAGAGGGACTCACTGAAGGGGTCTTTCATGTGGTGGATCGGCTGGGAGATGTGTGACCACCCAGGGGTCCTAGACCCACTTGGAGGTAAGGCCCTCTATCTTGTCTTGGTTTTGTCTCTATATTCTGTCTGAAAATCTTGTGAGATCACAGTTTCAGTTTTGCAAACTCTCTTATGAGACAGTGCTTCGAAGGGAGAGCAAAGTGGATAAGGACAGATGTGTCTAGGTGTCCACCATTTGTTCGCCCTGGGAGACTTTCAGGGAAGTCAGGGGGAGGGCCAGGGATGCCTAGTGAACCTCCTCGGGAAAAGTCAGGGATAAATTTTCTCCTTGACGATCTGTTTCTGAGACCTGTTCCTAGGCCGTCTGATTCTTATCAGGAACTCTGGTTGACACAGAGTAGGCGACTGGTTTTGCTTTTGAGTCTTGTAGCCTTTGTAATCGTTTTTAACATGTGTGTGACAGAGCTTAACATGGGAAAGACTGTGACGACCCCACTAACACTTACTCAGAACCATTGAACAGACGTTATGACTAGGGCCAACAATCTTTTCTTTGATGTCAAGAAGGGACCTTGGCAAACTTTTTGCTCCTCTAAATGGCCAGCTTTTGGTGTGGGCTGGCCTTCACAGGGAAATTTTAGCCTGCCTGTTATTCTAGGTGTCAAGTTATTTTTCAGACTGCAGGAGGGCATCCTGATCCGGTACCTTATATAATTGTGTGGCAGGATCTGGTACAAAATCTGCCACCCTGACTGGGTTCCTGGACTTCCGGAGCTGAGGCAGCGATGGTGGCAGTAGCCATGAAACCGAAAATGATGCATGCGGGTCTGCCAGAGCACGTTCCATCGGCCCCCCTGAGGATCTATCCTGAAATTGATGATGCCTTTTTCATTGACTCCTTCCCACCCCCTTACCCCCAAAGAACTTCTAATCCTGATCCCTCACAGCTGCCCACCCCAGCAGACCCCAGGGTGGCCTCTGTGACAGGACCGTTGGGAGGGACTCCTAGCTGCGAAGTCCATAGTTCAGAGGGAAGTGAATCTAAACCAGATTCCACTGTTGCTTTGCCTTTAAGAGCTTATGTAGGAGGACCTGCCCATGCCCCGGGGCAGTTAGTCCCATTGCAGTACTGGCCATTTTCATTGATAGATATGTTGGCAGATATGTATAACAGATATGTATAACTAATCACTCCTTTTCTCATAGAATCCCTCAGGCTTAACAGGACTCCTTGAGTTCCTAATGTTCTCCTACCAGCCCACTTGGGATGACTGCCAGCAACTTTTGCAGGTCCCCTTTAGAACTGAAGAGAGAGAGAGGATCCTGCTAGAAGCCAGAAAAAAACGTCCCAGGACCAGATGGGACCCCCACTAATCTCCCCAACCTTATAAATGCAGCTTTCCCCTTGGCCCGTTCTGCCTTAGAGTTCAATACTGTGAAAGATAGGGAGCGTCTCACAGTCTACTGATGGACTCTAGTGGCAGGGATAGAGCGGGCTGCATGGTGACCCACCAATTTGGCCAAGGTAAGAGAAGTCCTTCAGGGTTCAATGGAGCTGCCCTCCGTTTTCTTAGCACGACTAATGGAGTCTTATAGGAGATAGCCCCATTTGATCCCTCTTAGGAGGGACAGCATGCAGCTGTAGCCATAGATTTCATTGGTCAGTCTGACTCTGATATTATGAGAAAGTTACAGAGGTTAGAGGGTCTCCAAGATTATACTCTGCAAGATTTAGTAAAAGAAGCTGAGAAAGTGTACCACAAGAGATAGACTGAGGAAGAAAAGCAAGAGAGAGAAGAGAAAGAGGTAGAGGAAAGAGAAAACCGGCATGAACGCCAGCAGGATAGGAACTTGACTAAGATTTTGGCCGCAGTGGTAGGTGGAGAAAGTTCAGGGAAGGGTCAGTCAGGGTACCTGCGCAACAGGGCAAGAAGACCCCCAGGAGAACAGAGACCTCCACTTGAGAAAGACCACTGCACATACTGCAAGAAAAAAGAATATTGGGCCAGAGACTGCCCAAAAAAGAAGCAGAGGGGCCCCAAAGTATCTGCCCTTGAAGAAGACAAGGGAAGTCGGGGCTCGGTCCCCCTCCCCAAGCCTAGGGTAACTCACTCTGTGGAGGGGACCCCCGTTAATTTTCTAATAGACACAGGAGCTGAATATTCAGTCTTGACTGAACCTTTAGGACAATTAGGATCAAAGAAGATTTTAGTTATGGGAGCCACTGGTAGCAAGCTTTATCCCTGGACAACCAAAAGGATTTTAGACATAGGAAAAAAATAAAGTGACGCATTCTTTTCTTGTGATACCTGAGTGCCCAGCACCCCTGCTAGGCTGGGACCTTTGTAAAAAATTGAAAGCACAAGTCCAGTTTACTTCTGACGGACCTGAGGTATCATGGAAGAAGAATCCAGTGGCATGCTTAGTTTTAAATTTAGAAGAAGAATATCACCTCCACGAACAGAAGTCTGAGACTTTACCCTTAAAAGAACGATTGCCAGGTTTTCCAGAGGTTTGGGCAGAGCAGGCTGGGATGGAATTAGCTAGGCAAGTGCCACCCAACATAGTCGAGCTAAAAATGGCTGCCAAACCCATTTCAGTCAGGCAATACCCCATGAGTCAAGGGGCTAAAAACAGCATTCGACCACATATCCAGAGACTGCTATAACAGGGTATATTGGTCCTGTGCCAGTCCCATTGGAATACCCCCTTCCTGCCAGTGTGTAAACCTGGGACAAATGACTATGTGCCTGTCCAGGACTTAAGAAAAGTCAATAAGCGGGTACAGGACATTCACTCAACTGTGCCCAACCCTCACAACTTGCTGATTTCCTTACCACCTGAACGGTCCTGGTACACTGTCCTGGATTTGAAAGATGCCTTTTTCTGTCTCAGATTACACCTGAACAGTCAACTTCTGCGTGCTTTTGAGTGGCGAGTCCCTGAAGGAGGATATACGGGTCAGCTAATTTGGATTAGGCTGCGACAGAGGTTCAAAAATTCACCCACTTTTTTTGATGAAGTGGTCCACCACAACCTTATGCCCTTTAGGGAACAGAACCTCCAAATTTCTCTCCTGGAGTATGGAGATGATTTAATCCTTGCAGCTTCAACCCAGGAACTGTGCCTTGACAGGATCAAGAAGCTTCTAAATGAAAAAAGTGAATTGGTGTACTCCTAAGAAAGCTCAGCTATGCCATATGGACTTGACCTACCTAGGATACTCCCTCCGAGAAGGAAAGCAGTGGTTCTCCGAAGCTCGAAAGAAGACTGTGATGCAGATCCCAACCCCCACTACTCTGTGACAAGTACGTGAGTTTCTGGGAACGGCAGGCTTTTGTAGACTCTGAATACCAGGGTCCACAATGTTGGCGGCACCTCTGTACCCACTCACTAAAGAAAAAGTCCCGTTCACCTGGACAGAGGAACACCAAAAAGCCTTTAACAGCACAAAGGCTGCTCTGCTTGCAGCCCAGGCTTTGGCCCTGCCAGATTTGACTAAGCCTTTCACCATATACGTTGATGAGCCAGCTGGAGTAGCCCACAGAGTCCTGACTCAGACTCTGGGGCCCTGGAAGAGGCCAGTGGCCTACCTGTCTAAAAAATTGGACCCAGTTGCCAGTGAATGGCCCTCCTGCCTAAAAGCCATCGCTGCAGTAGCCCTACTTGTTAAAGATACTGGCAAGCTTACTCTGGGTCAGCATGTGAGTGTATGCGTCCCCATGCGTTAAAGAGTATTGTATGACAGCCCCCTGACCATTGGATGACAAATGCCCGGATGACCCACTACCAGAGCCTGTTGCTAAATGACCGAGTGACTTTTGCCCTACCTGCCATCCACAATCCTACCACCCTCCTCCCCAAGACGGATGCCTCTACCTGGGTACACCAATGTGCTGATATCCTGGCTGAAGAAACTGGATCGAGAAAGGATCTGACTGACCGAACTTGGCCAGGTGTGCCTGACTGGTACACAGATGTTAGAAGCTTTGTGGTGGAGGGAAAATAAAGAGCAGGAGAGGCAGTGGTTGACAGAAAACATGTAATTTGGGCAAGTTAACTTCCAGAAGGAACTTCGGCTCAGAAGGCTGAGCTCCTGACGCTAACTAAAGCTCTGCGGCTGGCAGAAGGTAAGGCAATCAATATTTACACTGACAGCCACTATGCTTTTGCCACAGCCCACATTCATGGGGCCATCTATAGACAAAGGGGGCTACTTACTTCGGCAGGCAAGGAAATCAAAAATAAAGAAGAAATCTTGGCCCTCCTAGAGGCTATACACATGCCCAAGAAAGTGGCCATCATCCTCTGCCTTGGCCATCAAAAGGGGCAAGGTGCTGTAGCCCAGGGAAATCAGATGGCAGGTTGGGTGGCCAAACAGGTGGTACAAGGCATCCCTGCGCTGCCTGTAGAGAGTATAGAAGAACCAAAAGGGACCCCAGAGATCAGTTTTGAATACACCTCCAACGATTATGAGATGATTGAAGATCTTGAAGAACAAGGGAAGTCCAAAGGATTTAGCTACCATGGGATAGCAAGAACAAAAGAAGGAAAAATTATTTTGCCCTATAGAGAAGGAAAGGCATATGTAAAACGCATCCATCCCCTGACACATCTGGGAGCAAAGAAATTGTGTGATTTAATCCAGTCCTCAAACTATTATGTGCTCAGGCTACTAGACGAACAAGTAACTAAATCCTGCAAGTGTGTTCCCTAATTAATGCTGCACGCCCCTTTAATGAACAAGGAAAACGACAACTGGGGGATAGACCTGGAGTTTACTGGGAAGTAGACTTCACTGAGATCAAACCAGGAAAATATGGTAATAAATAGTTACTAGTTTTCATAGACACTTTCTCAGGATGGGTAGAAGCCTTCCCCACCAAGTCTGAAACTGCTCAGGTGGTGACCAAGAAGATCGTTGAAGAGATCCTACCCCAGTTTGGGATCCCCAGGGTAATATGCTTGGATAATGGGCTTGCATTTGTTGCCCAGGTAAGTCAGGAATTAGCCACACATTTGGGGAACAATTGGAAGTTATATTGTGCTTATAAACCCCAGAGATCAGTATAGGTAGAAGGAATGAACAGGACTCTAAAAGAAACCCTAACTAAATTAGCTTTTGAGACCAGTGGTAAAGACTGGGTGACCCTCCTTCCCTTTGTGCTCCTTAGGGCCCGAAACACACCTGGGTGTTTCGGCATTACTCCTTATGAAATTCTACATGGGGGACCACCCCCCTTGACCGAGTCTGATGGGATATTGAATTCCAGTGCTGACTCTTCCTCACCCTCTTCTCTGTTTACCCATTTAAAGGCCGTAGAAGTTGTCAGAACACAGATCTGGGACCAGATTAAAGAAGCCTACACACCAGGGAGCAGTGCAGTGCCCCACAGGTTCCAGGTCGGGGACTCAGTTCTGGTCTGACAACATCGAGCTGGCATGCTTGAGCCACGGTGGAAGGGACCTTATCTAGTGCTGCTGACCAGCGCCAAGGTAGCAAAGGTAGACAGGATCGCTGCCTGGATCCACGCATCCCACATAAAAAAAAAGGCATCCAACCAGGATGAAGACGACCTCAGAGAAAATTGGACAGTGGCCGCTACTGATAATTCTCTTAAACTGTGCCTTTGCTGTACACCAACCTTGGGTAATAATCCTCACACTCTTATGACCCTGACATGGGAGGCCATCTCTCAAGCTGGAGATACTGTATGGAGTACTTCAAAGCCCCCCCCCCTTATACATGGTGTCCCCCTCTGTTTCCTGAAATCTGTGCCCTGAAAGATGGATTAGATGCCTGGGATATCCCTGAAGAGTCACATGAAACGGTGCCCCAAGATGAGGTAATCTATCACAAGCAGCCATATCACCAGGGGTTAAGTTCCCAAGGAAAGTACATTGCAGATATACCAGGCTGTAGTAGCAGGTCTCAACAGAGGAGACTTTGTCAGGAGCCCTTTTATGTCTGTCCCAGGGATAGGGCAAATAAAAAAGAGGCTCGCTGGTGTGGGGGAATAGAGGGCAACTTCTGTAGTCAGTGGAGATGTGAAACCACTGGTACCACTCATTGGGACCCTTCCTCTAGCTTGATATTATTATAGTATCCAGATGAAATAAGGGCCATGATTCCTTAAACATCACTTTTACTCAAAAAGCAAAAGAGACAAAAAAGATTGGATAAAGGGAAGACTGTGGGGCCTAACATTTTATGTGACAGGGACGGGCCCTGGATTCACATTTAAGATACGGCTAAAGATGAAGTGTCCCCCAACCCAGGCAGTAGGACCTACCCCCGTTCTTGTTAAAAAACCTCCAATGCCCCTTCCCAGACCTACTTTTCCCGGACATACCCTAGTTGGTCCAGCTATTCCAACAGAAGTCTATACCCCTTCCTCAGACCTGAAACTTACATTGCCCCTACTCCCCCAGATACTGAAAACCATCTGTTTAGTATGGTACAGGGGGCTTTTTGGTACGCAATTGTACCAATCCCAACATCACTAAGTCTTGTTGGCTGTGTTATGCCTCCAATCCCCCATATTATGAGGGAGTTGCTCAAGTCAAGACATACAATAAGGCTGAGGACAATTCTCAGTGTCCTTGGGGAGAAAACAGAAAACTAACATTAGCAGCTGTCTCGGGAAATGGACTTTGCCTGGAACAAGTCCCACATGACAAACGGTAACTCTGTAATCAGACTCATCATCTCCAGTCTTCCAGTAATAGAGGTCAGTACTTAGTCCCTCCCTTAGTCACAGTATGGGCTTGCAACACTGGACTCACTCCCTGTGTATTTACTTCTGTTTTTAATACTTCTAAAGATTATTGTCGTTTAGTTCAGAGGGTTCCTAGGCTTCTGTATCATGATGACAGTTTTTTGTCAATGGATTCAACCACTGGACCCGGTATAAAAGGGAACCCATTACCATGACTTTAGCAGTGCTTTTGGGTCTAGGAACAGCAGCTGGGGTCGGCACAGGCACAACTGCCTTGATACAGACCCCCCACTATTTTCATGAATTTCACAACCGCTATGGATGCAGACCTAGGAGCACTAGAGCAGTCCATCACCAAACTTGAAGAATCTTTGACCTCGCTACAGAACAGGAGGGGGCTAGATCTACTTTTTCTCAAAGAAGGTGGACTCTGTGCCGCACTAAAAGAAGAGTGTTGTTTTTATGTAGACCATTCTGGTCTTATCAGGGACTCCATGGCTAAGCTCAGAGAAAGGTTAGAAAAATGAAGCAAAGAAAGAGAAGCGTATTAAGGATGGTATGAAAATTGGTTTAACAGGTCTCCCTGTTTTACGACACTGATTCCACCCTGGCAGGCCCTCTGATTATTTTTTTCCTCCTGCTTTCTTTTGGGCCATGTATTTTAAATAAGCTGGTTGCTTTTGTTAAAGATAAAATAAACACCATACAAGTCATGGTCCTCAGACAGCAATATCAACAAGAAGAAAGGTCGTTCTAAGATTAGAGCTATCCACTAAAAGAAGTGGGTAATGAACAGCAAAAACTTATAATTTTGGGTCTTATAGCATTGTGGTATGTAAGTTCAAGAAATTCAGGGCTGAAGAATAGACCCAGGCGGGTCCAGGCACAGCCATACTCACCCTGTAGCTAAGAATTTCCGGCCATAAAAGATTAAAAAGAGAATGCAGGAACTAGCCACTGCTATCAGGGCGGACCAAATGGCCATCTGGCAGAATGGCACCTCCCTATAGACCCCATAAATCATACATTGACCAGGTGTCCTGCTGACCTCGAGAAGTCCCAAGCCCTTGTGTCTTTCTCCATTTTAGCAGGTACATATTACCCTGCTAATTTGTAATCATCCTGCCGCCATTTAAATAAGCCAATTATGTGTAATGGCGCAAATTCTTTTGGCTCCCCTGTTTTTGGTTTGTGGTTTTTGCCTTTATAAGCCTGTAAAAAGTTTGGGCTGGGCTTGAACTCCCCTGCCCCCTGCGCGGTGCATGAGTTTCGTCCTCAGCATTCTGGCTTGAGCGAAACTTTGTTGTTTGTGTGTTTGTACGCCATTAAAGCCTTGTATAATTACAGTGAGTTCGGTCTCAGTGTCCTACTGGGTGCGCGCTTGCCCGAGAAGGGACTCCCCACGGGGGTCTTTCAGTAGGTTTTCTGAATAAGTTTGTATTACATGGCAAAAAAAAAAAGATTTATTATATTCATTTCCTTCCTTCTCATGGTGTTTAAGGCATATATAATGCAATTGAATACTGCACATTCGGATTATTAACAGTTTTATACCAAGTTCCAAATTTAACATACCACGAAATGAGAAAGCGTACAATATATATTCCAATCATGAATAAGCAAATGAATGTAGGGAAATAGTTTTCAGGTACTAAGATACATAGCTATTAAGACATGATCAGAACAATTTAGATCAGAGGATATTAGCCTAACCCCTATGACTTAAATTTCCCCTTGGCTGTATACTCAGAGCTCTGTGTCCTGTCTGTTGCTGATTGGAACAATGCTTTGTTTTTCAGTAGCTTCCTGCATGAATTTAACATGGTCATACACTATAGACCGTCTTAGCAGGAATCAACTTAATGTGGATCTAGGAATCTGTTACCTGTAGAGAAGGGCCTCTCTGTTAAGAATGATCAGTGAGCATTGTACCTCATTGTTTCTACAGAGGATCCTAAAGGGTGCATAACCTGCTGTGAAAAAGATCTAGGCCCTCTAATCCATGACACAAGCCTAGTTTCCATTTGTTCAGTTATGTCAGATTTTGTACTAATATATTCAGGTAAGGAATTACTGTTATATATCTGTTCTATCCAAGATTTTAATACTATTGGTTGCTATTTTGCATTGAATCCTAGAGCTGATGAACCAAGTAAAGAACACTGGGAAATCACCTAGATAAAAGAGATAAAGTGTGTGATGGTTACACCTTGTAATGGCAATGACTCTTTGAATTAAGAGGCCTTAAAAAGAAATGAAATAGAAACTTGAGTTTCTCAGTAATGTGAGTCACTCTGGTATCAGGTCTCTTTAGCCTGAGGATACAAGAGAAGACTCTAACCAACATCATTGACAGTCTTGGTCTTAGGTCATCATGATATCCCTTTCTATGATCCCAAGTGTATTACAATATAATAAGTAGACCCACCAAAGGCAATAAAGTAAAGACAGCACTAATCACTGAGTCCTAGGCATGCTAAATGCTAGGCAGTCACTCTGTCACCTGAGCTATGTACAGACTCTGTTCCCAATATTCACAGATTTAAGTTTTTTCCAATGAAGCTTAGAAGCTGCTTTCGAAGGAAGATGTGTTCTATGACTATGTCCTAGCACAGTCTGCTGGAAATGGCACCTCAGTTTCTGGTCAGTACTAGGAGAGCAACAGCAGGGAGGTAAAAGCTATTCACTATTGCGTCCCGCTCGACCGGCAAGAAAGATACAACAAACTAGAATCTTCCACAGCAAGAGCTTTATTGCTTGCTTATCAGGAAGATCCCGAACCGGGAAAATGGCGCTGCTTTTATAACCTGCAGCGTGACATTTCAGCACCTGATATGGCATGACAGCTCCTGATTCATTGCTTGCCCATCACCTGACTATTTCACCCCGAGAATGGGAGTGACTAGGAGTGAATTCACTCTCGCACCTTCGTACAAGGCTTCTTTACTAGTTAGCCACAGCGGAGGCCCGCGCCATCTTATAATGGTGATTGCTCGCGGCACACACGGCTCTCCTCAGAGATTACTGGTGGCATGCACGAGATTGCTCGCAGTACGTACCTGCTCTCCACATCTTCCCCTTTTTATTTTATTAAAACTTGAGGCTGGTCTAGGCCTGTGTAACTTTGCCCATCCACTGTGGCTCCTGTCTTAGGTCATTCCTCCAATGTCACAGCCTTTCCTGTCATAGGGTAACCCTATCGCCACCGGGCCCCGTGTCTTAGGTTGATCTGTGCATGAGGAAAATTGCCCGTCCCTGGATACCACAGTGCTATGTGACATTAACTACTAAATAAACTAGGGCGAATTCTATAAAAGAGGACAGCCACCAATGTCAATTAATTTTTGAGCATAGATAGCCAGATTTCAGGGAAGGCCCCTTGCTTGATGGCAGCAAGTGCTTGGGTTATCAAAACCTTGTCACGTGTTTGTTGGGTTCTGAGCTTGCAAACCAACCAGAGCATGACCACAAGTCCACAGCAGGTGGCAACGCCAAATAAACCTACCCCCACCCATTCCTTAAAATAAGAAAAGGCAGATGAAATCCAGGAGGAGAGGACCTCTGTCAATGACAGGTCCACTCGTGTTGAGTTGATCTTTAGAACGGCCGCTCTAAGGACCTCAAGGGTCTCATCGAATCTTTCAGACCAGTTTCCTGCAAGATATAAAGAAACCTGTCTAGACAAATTAGCTGCATAAGTAAAATTTCATATTGGACACTGGTAATGCACAGAGCTTCCAGTTTTCTTTCACAACCCAACTGGGCCATCTGGTATAGAACACCTATCTGTTCTTCCGCCAGGTCAAGGCACTGATTCAAAGTCATCAGCCCTCCCTTTAACTTGGTACTAGCAGAAGTTTGGACAGTGATGGCATCAGCCAGATCTGCTGAAAGCTGATTTAATTTTGTGCCTGATTGAACCGCACTAACCATAGCATACCCTGCAGCTGTAGCAGCAGCTGCACTGGCTGAAATTGCTATGATCACGGCAGCAGTAATGCCAAAATCTCTCTTTTTTCAAAACATAGATAAGATGGAGGGTGTATCCACCAGAACAGGGATCCAACGTGGGATCCGTGCCACCATGGCA
Organism: Mus musculus; assembly: GCF_000001635.26. Taxonomy (NCBI): domain Eukaryota; kingdom Metazoa; phylum Chordata; class Mammalia; order Rodentia; family Muridae; genus Mus; species Mus musculus. The sequence continues at coordinate 78,173,208 of NC_000087.7, read as the reverse complement.
CGGGTGTTCTTTGTTACATCCCAACATTGAGAAATCCAACAATTATCATTGGAACAGATTTCAAATGAATCATTTGAAAGAATAAACAAGAAAGCTGGGTAAACACAGACTGTGGTAGATGGATAATTAATCTGGTTTACCAAAGTTTTATTAAACCCAGTGATCTCTGCACTGGTATTACTATATCCATAAGAGTCCAGGGAGGCATCATGTATTCCCCAATACTGAGCAAATCTTGAGATGCCAGTAAAAGAAGCCTTTCCAACTGCTCCTCCCTGGATAAAGATCAAAGGATTGAGTTCTGTACAACTGCCATTGACTCCACAAAGCACCCACTTGTGAAAGGGATGCATTCTAATGTCCTGTATGAAAAGTCCCTTTTTCATAACAAATTCCTTCTCTGGGTTATCTATCATGTTGGGAGAAAAGGAAAAGGTTTTACTCTGATCTGCCCAATGAGTGATGGAGGATTGACAATCAGACCAAGGCAGGATCAGCCCTTAATCTTCCAAACTACAATGAGGGGCTATTTTTGGTTGGTGTGGACGTTTTTTGTCTGAAAAGTTAGGTGGTAGAAATGTACCATTAACCCAATTTACCTCGTGCCAAAAGGTCCGATTTGTAAAGGTTATCTCTACATTGGAAGTATCTTGGGTTGTGCTCACGCAACCTCCTCTATGCTAATTAAACTTCCCCAAAGCTTGGGCTGTGAGGTAGATACAATTTCCTGGTCCATTAATTCGAAAACATAAAGAACCCTGTTCTAGTAAAGTGCGATTTTCTCCTAATGGTGCTCGGGTTGGGATCATAGGGTAAATATGGCAAATCCACTGTTTTATCAGTAGTAAAGAATTTTGGAAAAACTATAGCATCATAGCGAACTGGCATTGGTTTAGGGAAAGTTGAGAGAATAGCCCATCTCTGCTGGCCCATTATACTAGGAACCTGAGACAAGTTCAGCATTGTCAGGATCAGGAACAGTCCTCGGGAGGTCAGCATCTTCTGCACCATCCTTGATGAATATCCTGGGGATGAGTCATTCCGGCAGCCAAAATGGGTTGTCTTCACTCTGTGAAAAAACACAAACAGCTCCCCAGGATCTGATTAAGATAGGATCCGGGCCTTTCCACTGACCAGTTAAAACATCCTTCCCTTTGACCATTTCTTTTGGTCTATCAGGGTCTAAGCTATGTCGCTCAGCTGCAGAGTGTCCCTGCTCGTCGAGATTCAAAAAATTAAGTGTAAAGAGTGCCATAGATACTGCTACTCTTGGCACTGAGGGCAGAGTCTCATCAACTCCCCCTTTCTGTTTTATAAGATTTGAGTTTGCCGTGGGCACGTTCCACAATGCCTTGTCCTTGAGTATTATAAGGAAGGCCAGTCAAATGAGTGACATCCATTTGATGACAAAATTGTTGAAATTAAGTAGAATTATATGCTGGCCCATTATCCGCTTTTAGAATTGTGGGCTTGCCCCACACACTCCACGCTTCTAGGCAGTGCTGTATAACATGAGAGGCTTTTTCACCTGTTAAAGGTGTGGCAAATATTACACCAGAGCAGGTGTCAATAGAAAGATGTAAATATTGATTTCTCCCAAAGGAGGAAATATGACTGACATCCATTTGCCAGACCTGTAATGTCCTGACGCCACGAGGATTTACCCCTACATGAGGAGTAGGTAAAAATTGACAACAGTTTTGACATTGGGTGACAATGTCACGAGATTCTTTCCTGGTTAAATTAAAACGGTGGTGTAATATCTCAGGTGTCACATGAAAGCATTCATGAAATTCTCTTGCAGCCTCTGCCTGTGAGGACAAAGCAGCAGCCACGATTCTAGTGGCTTTGTCTGCTAAGTCATTTCCATGAGACATGAGGCCAGGAAGGCCAGAATGACCTCAAACATGAGTAATATAGACAAGATGTCTTCTGTATAACAAGGCTGACTGAATCTTTTGAAAAATGTGAGCAAGCTTACTAGTTGGTTTAATTAAGCCTGCAACTTCAAGCATATTAACTGCATTGAACACATATAAGGAATCAGATACAATATTGAGCGGTCCCAGGAAAGTTTCAAGGACTTCTAGAACTACCAAACACTCTACAACATGGGGTGATGAATCATTATATTGTTTAGATGTTACTTGGCCATTTACTACATATGCACCTATACCAGATTTGGATCCATCTGTATACACTACTACCCCATCCGGAAGTGGGTGTTTGACTGTTATTATTGGAAACACTATAGCTTGGCTTAAGGCAAATTGTAAAATTGTATGTTTTGGATAATGGTTATCAATTTGTCCTGAATAGGAGGCAACCAAGACTGCCCAATCGTTGGTTGTTGCTGCCAGGGTTTGAACTTGAGCAGAAGTATAAGGTACACTTACTATATAAGGTTCTTACCCGAAATAAGTAATGGCTGCTTTTATCCCCCTAAGTGCAAGTTGAGCAACTGCATTAGGATACCACTCAATGATTTTTGCAGGGGAAGCATTAGGATGGACCCACAACAAGGGCCCATTTTGCCATAAGACCACTGTTGGTAACTGTGCAGTTTTTAATATGCACAATTCAAATGACTTTGACTCGTCAATGCGTTGTAATTGAGCATCTTGTAGGGCCTTTTCTACAATTTGTAAAGCTTGACATGCAGCTGGGGTAAGTGCTCTGTGGGAGGAGATATGGGTATCTCCCTCTAATATGTCAAATAAGGGCTTTAATTCTGCTGATGGAATTTTCAAAAAGGGTCTCAGCCAATTAATATCTCCTAACAATTTTTGAAAATCATTCAAGGTATGTAGTTGATCTTTGCGAATCTCTAATTTTTGAGGAACAATTTTGTCAGGATAAATAAGTGACCCTAGGAAGGCTCCCATTCGAGCAACTTGCACCTTTTCGGTGGCCACCTGCAATCCCCATTGCCCTAACGTTTTTATTAATATAAGGTATGCATCTTGCAATAACTCTGAATTTTTATGGCAAATCAAAATGTCATCCATATAAATTATCACCTGTAATGATGGAAAATGTTCTCTAACTGACTTAAGTGCCAATTGTACATACAGTTGACACATGGTGGGGCTATTCGCCATTCCCTGAGGTAGGACCTTCCATTGGTATCTTTGATCTGGCTCTAAGTAATTAATGGCTGGGATCGTAAATGCAAATCTTTGCTTATCTTGAGGGCATAAAGGTATAGAGAAAAAGCATTTTTTAATGTCTAGGATTATAATTTCCCAATTTTTGGGTAAGGCAGAAAGTAATGGTAGCCCTTGCTGAACTGGTCCAAACAGATGCATTTGCGCATTAATTGCTCTAAGATCATGTAATAAGCGCCATTTGCCAGATTTTTTTCTTAATTACGAAAATAGGTGTATTCCAGGGTGAGGTAGAAGGCTCTAAATGACCCAAGTGTAGCTGTTCAGAAATTAGTTTTGTGGCTGCTTCTAATTTTTCAGAGGAGAGAGGCCATTGGGGAACCCATACAACTTCCTCTGTAAGCCATGGTATGGGCATGGAACCCTCAACAGCTGTCTCTAGAAAAAATCCAAACCTTGTCTCCCATTATTACCTTTTTGAGGGATAGGTTCAAGTTTACCCTGCTCTCCTTTTCCTAATCCCCTTCCTTCTTTATAGCATATTTTCTTAATCATTCGAACAGCTTGTGGCGAGCATGCATTAGTTAAGGTCAGTCCTAGTGCCTGTAAGATGTCTTTCCCCCAGAGATTTACTGGGAGTGGTAAGACATAAGGAGTGAATCGTCCCATTTGACCTTCAGGCGCTGTCCAGCTCAAAGAACGGGAACTAATAGTGGGACAGGACTGATAACCGAAACCTTGCAAAGAATGTGATGACTGAATAACTGGCCAAGTTTTCGGCCACCAGTGAGAAGAAATAATACTTTTGTCTGCTGCTGTGTCTAAAATCCCCTTAAATTGTTTCCCTTCTATAACTAACTCTAAAGAAGTCCTGGAATCTATAGGCATTATTAAATAAGCCGAATCATTTCCAATAGAACTAATCCCTCTGGTAGCTTGAGGGACACCAGAAGAGGGAAAACAGCCATGTAGGCTTGGCTGAATTACTAACTGAGCTATTCTATCTCCTTGTGAAATAGAAACGACACCCTGAGGACAGGAACAGAGAACTTGAAGTCCCCCTTCATAATCTTGATCTACGTCTCCAGGGTGAACAATAAGACCTTGTAGTGTAAGGGAAGCCCTGCCCAATATTAGGCCGACACTCCCAGATGGCAGAGGTCCTTTATAGTTAGTAGGAATAGGCTGCACTCCCATTTGAGGGATCAGCATGAATTGGGTGTTGCCCTGCGGACTGTGGGGTCCACCTTTCGCCTGTCGAGGTCCCATATGTTTTCGGGCCCTGAGACCTGAGGGCCCTGTACTGGTTTTTTGAAATGGTGTCATTATCTACTGCTTGAGGGAATCCTGGCTGCAGGAGCCTGCCTCGAATGTCCCGGATTGAACGACAAGCGCTAGTCAAATGATATCATTTTCCACACTTAGTGCACAATCCTGGTGCTCTCCTTTTAACAAGGGCTCTACAGTCCTTTTTTAAGTGTCCCGGTTTGCCACGATTATAGCAGAGTTTGAGCTCAGCCATGTCAGTGCATTTTTGCACTTGTAGAATGGCAGCTGCTAAACCTGCATTAGTGAGTGGCCCACCAAGTTCACGGCAAACCTTCGACCAGTCCTGCAGTCCCTTGCTTTTTCCAGGTGTAATAGCCGCCCTGCATTCCTGGGTAGCCTGTTCATATATCAACTGTCCAATTAAAGGCATAGCTTCTTTTGTATCTCAAAATATTCTCGTGCTGCCTCTGTCATTCTAGCCACAAAATCTGAGTACGACTCCTGGGAGCCCTGAGTGATCTTGGTCAAATGCCCACTTGCCTCTCCCTTCTTAGAGAGTGCCTTCCATGCCTTAACAGTGGCAGCTGAGATCTGGGCGTATGCTCCCCAATGATAATCTGTTTGGTTAGCAGCATGCTGTCCCTGACCTGTAAGCAATTCAAATGTCCATGTCCTTTGGTTTCCTTCCATGGTGGCATTGGCCCTTGCCTGCGTCTGACAGGAGTCCTGCCACAAAGCTTTCCATTCAAGATACATCCCCATACTGGGGGCTGCAGCTTTTACTACAGTCTGGCAATCACCAGGAGTCATAGTGTGAGTTGCAAGCCTTTCAACTTGTGCTACAGTGAAATTAGCTCTGACTCCATAACACGGACTGTTTCTGCAAGCTCCTTAATCTGTATATATTCTACTGGAGCGTGAACACGCCCTCCCTCAGCTCTTTCAAAAACTGGAAATGCCTGTTGTATCTTCCTCTGTTCCTCTTTTGGTATAAATGAGTCTGAATGATACCTCTGCACATAAGGCTCAGAATGGTGCCTCTGCACATAAGGCGGAGGTGCACTAGAACCCTGAAGTTGCATATCCGAAGACCGCGCAATGATTTGACATTTGTCTCTAGCTGCTTCCATGTTATTCTGTAACTGATTAACTTGTCTTTCATCTGACTGGTATCTTTCTCCCTCACAACCTGTCGCTTTCTTCTCTAAGTCTGTTTCCTCATAGGAATAAGTTCCTTATCTGATTCTGAGCTACTGACAGCTAGCTGCTTAAACTCATCTATTGGTGGGTAGAGGCTTCTTTCCTTCTGTGCCTCTCCAGCTCGATCTCCCTTCTTCTCTCCCTTTCCATCCTTTTTTCTAATCTCTCCCCAGGTATTTTCCCTGACATTCTCTTTTCCTCGGTCTCAAGGCTCATGGAAAGGCCTAAATTCTTCAGTGCACTTTGTTTCCTCTCTATTTTTCCTCTCTCTCCCCGCTCTACCTCTGATAGACTTTCTTGAATTTCGTCCAGAACTTTCTGCCCCGCTTCTACCATTTGCTGACAATCCTCATCTGTTAAACACGATTTCACCAATTTCATAGCGGCATAATCCCTCCTTTAAGTTTGCCTTTCTGTTGTTCCCTAACTAGATCTCCTTTCAGTTTGTCCCAAGAGGCGACAGTTAATGACAATGAGCAAGCATACCATGGTGCAACACGGTCTATCTCTCTGACAAATCCCTCTTAGGTCTTAGTGGCGATTTTTAGGCCACACTGCTTCAGGACTGAGCGTAGGCCCACTACTATAGAATGGGAGATTCCCATACTGCCGCTGTCCAGGCCTGACCGGGCCTGAAATTGGTTGCTGTCCAGGTGCTGTCCAGGCCTGACTGCGACTAAGAACCAGTCAACAGTTCCAGTGGTGGAAACAAAACGAAACCAAAAGGAAAAGTGTAATCGCCATGCAAACAATCAAAAGGGCTTCTAACTCTGGAGAAACTTCAAGATTGTACGTACCTTGTAGAGACTTTTGTCCCACAGTTCTGATTCTGCCCCGTGAATGAGGGATCTTCCTTGCGCTGGTGTGATGACAGTTCCCGGGTTTTGGCACCACTTATTGCATCCAGCTCGACCAGCAAGAAAGATGCAACAAACCAGAATCTTCCTCAGCAAGAGCTTTATTGCTTGCTTCTCAGGAAGATCCCGATCCGGGAAAATGTCACTTTATAACCAGCAGCGAGACGTTTCAGCACCTGATATGGCATGACAGCTCCTGATTCATTGCTTGCCCATCACCCCACTATTACACCCCGAGAATGGGAGTGACTAGGAGTGAATTCACTCTCGCACCTGCGTACAAGGCTTGTTTACTAGTTAGGCACAGTGGAGGCCCGCACCATCTTATAATGTTGATTGCTCACGGCACACATGGCTCTTCTCAGAGATTACTGGCGGCACGCACGTAATCTCTTGCAGCACGTACCGGCTCTCCACAATTCACCACGATATCTGCAGTCCCTTCTATGAATAGTCTGTTGTAACCTGGAGAGTTCTGGTCATCCACTCTGATACCACTACTGTTGTAGCAACTTGAACTTCTCTTAAACCAGTCAGTCCCTTTCTATAGAGATGATTCATCCCTGAAGTATCTACATGGGAGAGAGAATGGGGAGCATAGAAATCAGAGAGAGGCAGAAGTAATCTAGACTTCAAGCTGAGAAAAGAAAAAGTGGTCCTGGGGAAAATACAGTGATTTCTGGGTAGAGAATATGGAGCATCCCAGTAAAGGTAGTTCTGAACTGGCTTGTTTATCTTGAAGGCAGACTTGGGCATTGTATAAAGCTCTCTTGTAAGATCTCATACACAAAATTTTGCTCAATGTCTGACTCAGAAGTAATATTTCAGCAGTATCTAGGATTCATGCTGGAAAAAACTGGAGAAAAGAAATCAGGATTTTTGTGGGCCAAGGTCCATGACATAAGGCTTCAGATATCTAAATTGGCAAAGCTCATGCAGCCAAGAGAAACTTTTACACAGACACCTAGAGTCTTGTGGCAATGAGCCAGGATCAAATTCACCATAACTATCCATATTTTAGCATTCCTTGTGCTATGATAATAAAGGACACAGCCTGAGTTCATATAAATCATTAGGTCTGCTTTTATTGGGTTCTAACTTCCTGGGGCCGGGCTCTAAAGCAGGACAAATCTTTCCTCTGATCAGCAGAAGACATAACATGACCTATTCATGTTATGTCATGCATGCAGAGCTTAGAGAATGAGAACCCTGAAGGGGCATAGAACCTCAAGAGATCAAGAAATAAATTGACTTCTGTTTGGCATTTGCCTGTCAGAGAGAGAAGCACTTAAGGCAGGGTCATCTCTGCCTTTCATTGTTTCAGGACTCAACACTCTGCAACTTTGTTTCAATACCTTCTTTCTGTTAGCCATTAGCTTGCCTTTAGCCTCCTAGACTCAGTGTTGCTGAGTGTGAAACAGATTATACTCCTGACAGCCTCAGGAGCATGTAGATGTGTAATTCACACACAAGTACCAATTCAAATGTGTTGTGTCTGGCCAGCGGCTCACATGTCTGGGTTCTAATCTGGAAAGGAATCTTGGAAACCTGGAAGAGAACAGGGAGCTAAGCAGAGAAGAGAAAGTTGTAGCTAAGGCAAAATTCTGAACAAAGCTCAATTTTACTATTTCTGAAACTCATTTATGAAGCAGAGGTAGGGACCTGATTCCCGCCAAATCATCTTGGAGTAAAGTTGCAGGTGAACACGTGATGGGTCCAGAAATGCTAGTTGGAAAGCAGCAGCAGTGGGAGTGGCAGGGTTATAGAGCTGCAAGCTCTGCTGAGATGCTCTCTAATACTGAAACCTGAGCAGATCAGCTGAAAATGAAAGGAAGCTTGTTCAGGTATAAGACTAAAAATAAGGGTTCTGGGCATGGAGGAACAACACTTGGGAAATATCAATCTGATATATAAGGACAAACAGAAATAGACTAGCAACAACCAGTCCCAGAGAATAGAGGGAGATAGCTTACGAGGTTAGTCAAGCACCATTTGCTCTTTGGAATGCCTAACTGCACATCCATCCAATTTTGCTTGTAACCATCTCCTTTCTAATCTACCAGCCAGATAATATGCAAAGCCTGAGGGACCTTCTAACATTCAGTCCTACAAGGGAGGTCACCATCAAATCTCCACCTCAGTGTTCAGGAAACACTGTAATAAAAGACAGAAACAGTGTAGGATCATAAAATCTATCTTGATTGTAACTACTAGAATTTAGTCCTAGCTACACACTTTTATTAAAAAACTGACATCAATGAAATTTATATTTTAGAGTTGTTTCTACAACAGAACAAACGATCTACATTTGGGGTTGGTCTTCCTATTTCACATAATCAAATCAGGAAAAAAAATTCCTCACAGGTGCCCCAAATTCCCAGAGTTTTAGTGAATTCCTAATATTATCAGGGTTACAACCAAGACTAGCCATCATAAGTATACCTCTTGTCAATAAGACATACAATCATATCTCCTTATATTATATTAATTTCCAAAGGAAAGCAATAGTTATGCCTAGCACAGTATCCTATATCCAATATACAACTGCAAATAAAGTATATGAATTTTCAGGGCAGAATCATGCTTAACATGAGATAAAATTCCATATACAACTACAATCATATTTTATCTTTTAGAATAGATTACAATTTCTTAATTGTAACACCATATAAAATCAAATTCAAAGCATTGTTTACTTTCAAAGTACACTAACATGATTATAAATTCTCATTCAAAATAAGAGGAAAAGAAACATAAACAGGAAATATTGGGAAAATCAAGTTCAAATCTAGCTAGACAAACCCCAAATCCTAAATTTATGTACATTGTGGCTTAAAAAGCTCTTCCTATCTAGTTTCATGACTACAATATATTTCTTTGTCTTGGAATGGTTCCATTCTTTGTGTGTAGCTTTCTTTGAGAGATATCGCACAGCTGTGGACCTTCTTACATCCTGATTGCTATATCACAATATAGGCTTCCCTTTCTTACCTTCACTAAAAGCCTCTCTAGGCATCTATGCAGGGACTTCGCTGCAACCTGGATGCCCTCAGTGGCTTTCCATAACCACGTAGGAAGACTCCATGGCTCTTTTCCTTCTGTATCCTTCATTAATCTGATGAAAGAACTACATGGTGGATGTTGCCAAGTTCTTTTGCCTGCTTTATATAGAACCTGCCTGCTTCCTTGAATATTTTTTCATAATTTTGATATGTTGTTTTTCTGCTATAAACAGATCAATCCTTGGGACATTTCTTTGCACAAGTTGCAGGATTAGCTTGGTGGATACTCACCTCGAGGAAACAATTCCCTTTATTACATTACTCCTTATATCTTTCAACACTAGCTATGGCTCCCACAAAAAATTTTCTGGTGCTCTTTTTTTCTCCAAACTTAAATTCTAGCTCATCCCTTAAAGAATGAGTACAATCAGGAAAACAAAAGTCAAGAAGCATTAGCGATGTGGGAATAAAGTACAGCTGTACTGCTGGTGGGTGCTTAAGTTGGTACATCCAGGATAAAATCAGTGTGGAATTTGCTAAAAATATCTAAAAATAGAACTAACTGGTGACTCACCTATATCACACTTGAGTGTAGAAAAGATAGCATGGTTATCTATTGATACTTGCTCAGTCATTTTTGTTGATTTTGTTTTCAAAAAAGGAGATGCAATCAGCTGTAACTAAATTTGCTATAGAGTATATGGAATTTGAAAATACTATATAATAAATGCGTTAAGTCAGGCCTATAAAGAGAAATGCTACGTGTCTGTAATCACATTTGGTCTAGCTTCAACTATTAGATTTTTTGTTTAACTTGGAGTAACTGTGGAGATAAGGAACCCCAAAGTGGCACATGGCATGGAAGAAAGGATGAAGCCTTTAGGGAAGGAGGGAATGACAGAACACATGCAACATAGTAGGAGGAGGAAACATTAGAGATTACAAGTTTAGGTAAGCATGAGTATAGGATTATGTCTGTTATTCCATACGGAATGTCACATTTTAGGAAGTTTATTTAAAATATTACATTTAAGTGGCATTACTCTTGGTTACAGTCCAAAACTTGATACTACAACTCTTTCTGAAGAAACCACATACTCGAGTAATAGAACATGAATAAATAAAGTTATAAACAATCTTGAAATTTAATTCTTAGGGCTTGCTGTTATATAGTGGCAGAATGTTCTGTTTATGCTACTAGCAGAGAAAGTAATCAAGCATATTACACATCTGTGATCCCTGACAACAAGATTAGTGACTCATTTGTAATATACTGTGTACATATATATCATCTAGGTTTAAAGTAATATATTCCTGTTGTCTATTTTTCTGTGTTTACTTCTAGATCATAGGAACTATTTTACTGTAACCTAGAACTGATTTTAGAACGAGGACAGAATACTTTGTCTTAATAATTTCATGCCTACCTAAACATAAATACACAATATTGTTTAAAAAATAGTAATTATGAATATTTTCTACCTGCATTGGGTAGTGCCATAATAAGTTCGTATTTCAAACTACTGATTAATAATATGAAACAAAAAAATGTTAAATTTTAGGATAGATAGTTATAATACTTCAGAAAGTTGTCAACAAATTACACAGGGAAGGAGAAATAGAATACATCGTTTTCTCCACCTATGGTTATTGAGATTTTGGCCAGGTATAGTAGCCTGGGTTAGCATTTGAGTTCTCTTAGTGTCTGTATAACATCTGTTCAGGCTCTTCTGGCTTTCCTAGTCTCTGGTGAAAAGTCTGGTGTAATTCTGATAGGCCTGCCTTTATATGTTACTTGACCATTCTCCCTTACTGCTTATAATGTTCTATCTTTTTTTAGTGAATGTGTTTTTTCTGATTATTATGTGTTGGGAGGAATTTCTTTTCTGGTCAAGTCTATTTGGAGTTCTGTAGGCTTTTTTTATGTTCATGGGCATCTCGTTCTTTAGGTTTGAAAAGTTTTCTTCTATAATTATTTTGAAGATATTTGCTGCCCCTTTAAGTTGAAAATCTTCATTCTCATCAACTCCTATTATCTGTAGGTTTGGTCTTCTCATTGTGTCCTGTATTTCCTGGATGTTTTGAGTTAGGATCCTTTTGCATTTTGCATTTTCTTTGATTGTTGTGCTGATGTTCTCTATGGAATCTTCTACACCTGACATTCTCTCTTCCATCACTTGTATTCTGTTGCTGATGCTTGCATCTATGGTTCCAGATATCTTTCCTAGGGTTTCTATCTCCAGCGTTGCCTCACTTTGGGTTTTCTTTATTGTGTCTACTTCCATTTTTAGGTCTAGTATGGTTTTGTTCATTTAAATCACCTGTTCGGATGTGTTTTCCTGTTTTTCTTTAAGGAATTCTACCTGTTTGGTTGTGTTTTCCTGTTTTTCTTTAAGGACTTGTAACACTTTAGCAGTGTTCTCCTGTATTTCTTTAAGTGAATTATTAAAGTCCTTCTTGATGTCTTCTACCATCTTCATGAGATATGCTTTTAAATCCGGGTCTAGCTTTTCGGTTTTGTTGGGGTGCACATGACTAGGTGGAGTGGGTGTGCTGTGTTCTTGATTTCTGTAAGTACAATTCTTACATTTGCCTTTGGCCATCTGGTAATCTCTGGAGCTAGTTGTTATAGTTTTCTCTGGTTAGAGCTTGTTCCTCAGGTGATTGTGTTAGCCTCTATCAGCAGACCTGGTAGACTACATCTCTCCTCTGAGTTTCAGTTGTCAGAGCACTCTCTGCAGGCAAGCTCTCCTCTCACGGGAAAGGTGCACAGATATATGGCCTAAAGACCTCCCTCCTGGCCGAAGAAGAAGGCCCAAAACAGGACCTGTCCTGAAGCTGAGTTGCTTTGGCCTGTCCCAGAAGGTGTTAGCTTCTGTATTCTACACTCTCACACGTCCAGAATACACTCTGTGGAGTCCTGGAACCAAGATGTCTGCAGCTGATGCTCAGGCAAAGCACTCCTGCACTGGGCAGACCCCTTTCCTCTGGCTGGGAAAGTGGCCAGATGTCTGAAGCCTGTGCAGAATACTCTCGGCTGGGTCCCGGAACCAAGATATCTGCTGCCGCCGATGCTCTGTCAAAGCGCTCCCGCACTGGTCAGACCCCTTTCCTCTGGCCTGGACATTTGCCAGTTGTCTGGGCCCGAAAAGTGGGCTGCCTTAGAAGCTCTGTGGCTCCCACGTCTCCCAGAAGCTTTTGGTTTCTGTATTCTGTACTCTCACCTGTGCAGAATACACCCGGTGGGGTCCTAGAACCAAGATGTCTGTTGCCAATGCTCAGGCAAAGCACTTCTGCACCCGGCAGACCCCCTTTACTCTGGTTCGGAAAGTGGCCGGATGTCTGGGGCCTTTGCAGAATACACTTGGCAGGGACCTGGACCAGTCTTGTGCTTCTTCAGAAAATTGACATAGTACTACCAGAAGATCCAGCAACACTTCTCCTGGGCAAATACTCAGAAGATGTTCCGATGTGTAATAAGGATTCATTCTCTATGATGTTCATACCAGCCTTATTTATTTATTTTGTTAATATTTTTTATTATTACGTATTTTCCTCAATTACATTTAGAATGTACATTTAGAAAGTCCCCCATACCGTACCCCCCACTTCCCTAACCACGCATTTCCATTTTTTGTCTCTGGCATTCCCCTGTACTGTGGCATATAAAGTTTGCATGTCCAACGGGCCTCTCTTTCCAGTGATGGCCTACTAGGCCATCTTTTGATACATATGCAGTCAAGAGCTCCGGGGTACTGGTTAGTTCATAATGTTATTGGACCTACAGCATTGCAGATCTCTTTAGCTCCTTGGATACTTTGTCAAGCTCTTCCATTGAGAATCCTGTGCTCCATCCAATAGCTGACTTTGAGCATCTACTTAAGTATTTGCTATGCCCCAGCCTTGTTTCACAAGAGACAGCTATATCCGGGTCTTTTCAGCAAAATCTTGCTAGTTTATGCAACGGTTTCATCATTTGGAGGCTAATTATGGGATGGATCTCTGGACATGTCAGTCTCTAGATGGTCCATCCTTTTGTCTCAGCTCCAAACTTTGTCTCTGTAACAGTCTGGCGGTTCCTCAGAAAATTGGACATGGTACTACTAGAGGATCCCACAATACCTCTCCTGGGCATATATCCAGAAGATATCCCAACCAGCAAGAAGGAATCCTGCTCCACTATGTTCATAACAGCCTATTTATAATAGCCAGAGGCTGGAAAAAACTCAGATGCCCCTCAACTTTGGAATGGATACAAAAAATGTGGTACATTTACACAGTGGAGTACTACTCAGCTATTAAAAAATGAATTTATGAAATTCCTAGGCAAATGGATGGATGTGGAGGGCATCATCCTGAGTGAGGTAACACAATCACAAAAGAACTCAAATGATATTTACACACTGATAAGTGGATATTAGCCCGGAAACTTAGCATACCTGAGATATAAGATACAATTTGCAAAACACATGAAACTAAAGAATGAAGACCAAATTGTGGACACTTTGCCCCTTCTTAGAATTGGAAGCAGTCACCAGCATTATTTATAATAGCCATTTGCTCGAAAGAACTCAGATGTTGCTCAACAGAAGAATATATGATACAGAATGGATACAGAAATTCTGGTACATTTAAACAATGGAGTACTATTCAGCAGTTAAAAACAATGAACTTATGAATTTCTTAGGCAAAAGCATGTATCTGGAGGATATCATCCTGAGTATGGTAATCCAATCACAAAAGAACACATATGATATGTACTAACTTATAAGCCGATATTAGCCCCCAAACAGACTACTCAAGATACAATTTGCAAAACGCATGAAACTCGAGATGAAGGAAGACCAAAGTGTGGATACTTCATTGGTTCTTATAATGGGGAACAAAATACCCATGGAAGGAGTTACAGAGACATTTTGGAGGTGAGAAAAAAGAAAGGACCATCCAGAGACTGCTCCACCTGGTGATGCATCCCATAGACAACCACCAAACCCAGACAATATTGCATATGCCAGCAAAATTTTTTGACAGGACACTGGAATAGCTATCTCTTGTGAGGCTATGCCAGTTCCTGGCAAATACAGAATTGGATACTCACAGTCATCTATTGGATGGTACACAAGGCCCTTAATGTGGAATCTAGAGAAAGTACCCAAGGAGCTAAAGGGTCTGCAACCTTAAAGGAGGATCAACATTATGAACAAACCAGTAACGCCCTGAACTATGTATCTAGTTGCATATGTGGCAGAGGATGGCCTAGTCAGCCATCAAAGAGAGGAGAGTCACTTGGTCTTGTGAAGATAATATACCCAAGTACAGGGGAATGCCAGGGCCAGGAAGCAGGAGTGGGTGAGTTGGCAAGCAGGGTAGGGGAAGGTATAGGAAACTTTCAGGATAGCATTTGAAATGTAAATGAAGAAAAATATCTAATAAAAATGAGTTAAAAAATATTAGCAAAACCTTATATTAGCACGTTAACAGCACATCCTAAAGATCTCAAACACAAAGAAGAAATGACACCCAAAAGATGTGGTGGCAGGAAATAGTAAAACTCAGGGTGGAAAAAAAATAAAATAGAAAGAAAAATACAAATAATTTTTGGAACAAATATTGGTTCTTTGACAAGATCACTAAGATCAACAAACTATTATTCAAGTTAACTAAAATAGAAAAGATAATATCCAAATTAGCAAAATCAGATATTAAATGGGGGGACATAACAACAGACACCTGATAGGTCAGAAAGTTTCGCAAAGTGCTTCTTCCTCCTAGAAGCACACTTGCTCAACCATATTAATTGCTGCTGTATTCATAATTATCTGCAACTGGAAACAACCTACATGTCCATAAACTGAAGAATGTATAACATATATGTTATATTTATACAATGGAACATTACTCAGCTGTTATGAAATGGATGGAAACAGAAAAAAATAAAAAAAAAAAAACTAAAAACAAAAACATAACCTGAATAACGTATCCCAGTCCCAGGAAGATAAATATGCTATGTGTTGATTTATATGTTGATATTGACTGGGCTGGATAGTTTTTTGTCAACTTGTCACAAAGTAAAGTCCCCTGAGAGTAGGGAATCTCAATTGAGAAAATGTCTCCATAAGATTGGTCTGTGCAGGCAGGACTGCAGGGCAGTTTCTTAATTAATGATTGATGGGTAGGATTTCTGCCAATTGTTGATACTGCCATCCATGTGCTTGTGGTTCTGAGTTGTCTATGAGAAAGCATGAAACCATGGGGAACTAAAAACTAAGCAGAATGCTGCAGACACTCTGGGCCCCTTTGTCTGCGTGGAACGGATCTCTAGTCACAGGTGGGCAAAGCGTTGGATGAAATGATAGACAGATACACAGAGGAGAGGTTGTGTAGAATCTGAATGTAATGTGTCAAATTGAGCATCAAACTTTTTATACAGAAGAGAATAGGAAAGTTGGGTGACACACAAGCAAGGTACAAAGAGGTTACTGGATTCTTACAGAAAACGGAGGAATACAAACTCAGAAGTTCTCACAGGAAACACCTGGGATAAAATTCACTGTTAACAACTGGGATCAAAAAGAGCTCCACCAAATATCCACATAATCTTAGAAGTCAGGGTCAAGGGCTTCGTGCCCTTGCTATAGTTCCTATTTTAGTCTATTGTATAGACCACCTTCCCCCTAGGCAATTGTAAATACGTGTATATGGGTGGAACTCAGCTATCTATAGTTCTAAGTATGTACTCTGCTTCCTCCTTAGATCTCAAACTTGCTTCTTCCTAGATGATGATAAATTCTTGTGTAGGGCAGTGACTTAGCTTTTATTCAAAGTGGTAGTATAATACCAGAGGCAATTCTGAATGCCACTGAATAGACAACATTCTTACTGAATTCTAAGCCCATGGTCAGCTCAAGGACTTTCTAGGATATTGGAACACTGGCAAAAGCTTAGCTATATCAGAATTAAATCTTAAAAAGAACTTATAATAAGATAACACTAAAAGAGAGCATGTGGATCCATACACCAGACTAACGCGGGAATAGGGGATGAGTATATGGGTTAATGAGAAGGCCAAAACTCCAGAAGGTGAGCTTCCGTGAAACTCTTTGCCTCATGAGTGCTTCCAGGCCTCTCGGCCTGTCAAGCTGACTCGACTGGTGTGCGTGACAGCAGTACCCATCCATGGTCTCTGTATTAGCTCCTGCCTCTAGGTACCTGGCCCATTTCAGTTCCTGTTCTGTCTGTCTTCAGATGATGAATAGCAATGAAGAAGTGTAAACCAAATAAGTCCTACCCTCCCCAACTTGTGCTTGGGTTATAGTTTTTGGTGACAGCAATACAAAGATTAACACATTCTACATTACATATGTGATGGCCTGTCTACAATCTGTAGATCCAGTGAAGTTAGGTATAGAGGAAGGACTTGGGTGCATACATTGATGCCCATGGTATGGGGATATAGAATGGATTTTATTAGTGGACAAAGGTGGACAAGAAAGAGAAGATCAGGTGGCATAGTGGAGGGAGATGGGGTTGAATAAGGAAATGCAGGAAGAGATATTTGAAAGAGAAGTATTTGATGAATGATGACCGAAAGGTGGAGGAACTGGAGAGGATGGGAGGTAGTGAAAGAACCTTGGAGAGTAAAATTTGGGGGGACTGTAAGCAGGGTCTATTAAATGAGAAGTTAATATTATTTTTAATTTTACTAGAATATTAAGCATGGCAGAGGGGCTCCCAGGAATGTACATTTTACCTCCAAAATACTGGGCTTTGATGGATTCTTGGTGAGGTGAACCACTTAAAAGCTCTTACCACTCTTAAACACTTAAAAGCTGGTACCACTCTGTTACCACTCATGCTGTTGTAGAGTTTCTCTCTACTTGCTGCCCTCACATCACATCCCTCATAATCTATGGATTGTATGAAAATTTAAGGGGGGTTCCAGCCCCTCACTGGGCAATATCATTGCCACCAACAGTGTTAGTTAGATCTAACTTTCTCAAGGATTGCAGCTGATGCAGATTAATACTTAAACCACGATCTTGGAAAGAATTACTACGAAAAGCATGCCTTTTTTTTTTTTTTTCAAAAGTCAGGCTGGTGTTCAGATGATTATTATTTCTTTGTACCTATTTCCTCCCTCTAATTCCTGATATGATTTAAGAAAAACATGGTTAATGAACAAATGTGCACCCTGAGGATTCAAAGTAGAAAGGGATGATAGGTTTTTACATAAAAGTTTAGTTTTGTGATTCTTTTAAGATTTTTGAAGGATTAATTTTTGAGATAGATAAAAACTAATCCTTTATGTATAACAGCAAATTTCAGTCTACCAGTAAGAGAAACTGGCTGAAAAAAATACCTTACTTGCTTACAACTTGTTAATCTATAACAAGTTTTTTAGTTAGAAATGTGTGTTGGTTCTTGGGGATAATATTGGATATTTATAAACATAATTTATAAATAGCTCATCATAAAAGTATAGTGAGAAGATTCTTTTCCTTATATATTCTCATAATTATTCACTAGAAGAAAATAGAAAGTAACCAGTATAAATTTTATACTAATTGAAAGATTGTGCAGAGATATATAAGCAGTGTGAGAAAAATAAAGTTGGTGCTTTGTTCCATCCACCAAATGTGAGTATATATGGAAAGTGGTTGAAGCTTTGCATTGTCCAACAAATGTGTGTGTGTGTGTGTGTGTGTGTGTGTGTGTGTGATTGTTTGTGCTTCTTAAAGATTGCTTCATCTACCATGTATGTAAATGTGTCTTGCCTGCTTTATATGCCATCTAACCAACATCCCCTCCTTGAATCATTGAACACTCTATCACAGCTACTCTTGGAAAGGCAAACAGACAGCAAACACACAGAACCCTACTGGGCATAACTTGAACATGTATGAGACCACCCACCTCTTCCAGTGACACCCTTCCTCCAACAAGGAAACACCTAGTCCAACAAGGTTACTCATCCGAATACAGCCTATGGGCCGATGGGAACCAATTCCATTAAAACTACCACACCTACCTAGCTACATGCATACATATATTCATGCATAAGAGATAAACAGAGAAAGAGGGTGAGAGAAATAGAAAGAGAAAGAGTGATTGGTAGATGATAGAGAAATAGTTGCATACATATCTATATAAATACATTCAATCATTACTTCATACATACATACATACATACATATATACATATATAGATGATAGATAGACAGATAATGATATGTGTTATTAATCTAAACACTAAAGACATGGTGCCCTTTAACTCACACACACACACCCTGAGCATTGTTTACAATCCTCAATTAAGACATAAAGGTTGGACATTCGAACTACAAAGACATATAAAAACAAATCCACAAAACTCACAATGTTCATTTGGTGTGCATAGATTTGATTAATATCTAGGATTTTCTTTTTTGTGTATATTATGAGAGATTACACCCTAAAATCTTTCTCAAACTTGTCCATTATTTTAGTTACTACCGTGTACAACCTGATACTTATAATCCACTAGATAGTAACGTTACAGAAGTTATTTATTGTGCTGAAGATATTCAGTCATACCCCTCAGCTCCAAAATATATCTTTTAAAGACACATAGTAAGGAACGATCTTCCAAATGACCTGAAATGAAACTGTCACATGGTGGAAAATAACACAGCACAGGAAGAAGTTTACACATAAAATTTATATTCATGTGAATATTGGTCAAAATGATTACAATTGTAAAGTTGAATTACATAGTGGTATGTCTTTGAAACAATAGGAAAAAATGATGTGCATACATTGTGCTTTCCAAAAAGAGTAGGAAATGTAAAACATTTAAGCAGTGGCATGTTGGTTTCTAATGCCAGGAGATGACTAACATAGCAACAGACTAATAATGTATCCTCTTCAAAAGTTAAAAGAAAACAGCAACAACAAGAAGAGAACAACAATCACAAGGAACCATGTCATCCGTGGCATCTTCAGGAGGATGTGCAGCACTCTGAACATGGTTCCAAGGACTTTAGTAGATGTCTATTGCATTGTCAGTCTGACAAGTTTGTGTTCAACCATCCATGTCTGTATACTAAGGTTGGGAACAATCCATCGGTGATGAGTGACCTAAAGATGATGAGTTCTACTCCCCACTCTCCTTGCTGCTCTGGAGACTTCAAACCTGAGGGGAGGAATGTTATATTGATGAGTATGAGAATGCTCAAATCCTTTTTGTCTACATTGCATAAATGTGGCATCTCTTTAAGTGAAATGTAAGAACTGCTTGGCCAGAAGGTACAACCAGAGGCCTGTTGAATAAAGATGCTACTTTAGAGACCCCATGTAATGAGAAAGGTCTTTCTGAAGTACCCTTGGATAGAGGTGGAATTTAAGATCCAATTATTCAAAAATGGCATGTAGGCACTACTGTTGGCCTTATTGTTATACCGAGAACATCCCCAACACTAATCAGAGATGTATGGCTAGTGGTCAGAGGTGAGTGGGTAATGGACATTGGGAAGAAATGAGACCCTGTGAGCCATGAAAAATAGATAGGACCCCAATGGTCAGAGGGGAAATACACGAGGGCATCTTTGTGAGAATTTGGAAATCTAAAACCCCTTTGTACAGGTAAACTAGTATGTTTGGTTGGGTAGAGTTTAAATTTGCATGTTCTTTCCTTGACGTGAGCTCAAAGACTGAGCCTACCTCATGCAGTGGAGCCCATTCCAGGTACTTCCTTACAGCTAGCAACTCCTCATCAGAGACTAGAGCATCTGTCCACTGTAGTAAATGTGGTGCCGGATCAGGAAGCAGTCTGAGCACTCACCAAAAACCTGGCTGACAGTTCCACACTAGTTCTTCTTCTCAGGCATATGTTCTTCTCCTGGGTCTAGGTATGAATCGTGAGGAGTACATCATTTTAGTTTCTGCATTGAGGAAATGAGCTTTTGTTCTGGGCTGTACTTCTTAATGTTCGGCTCAGGTAATTTAAGCTTGGGTGGTCTGGAGGTCCATTTGGGAGTTAAAATTAGAGGAGGGGTTGACTAAGTGTCTCCATCAGAGGAGAACATTGCAAGGTCGTTATTAGTCAGAAAAGCATATTTGATGACCACTTGGGGAAAATGAGATCTGAGGCCCCTGGTAACTCAGAGTCAGTAGATTGAAAACATTTTGGTCAAAGCAGAAGGATCTGAGGCCCAATTAAATAGACTTAGTAAGTTTACTCCCACAGGGGCATATTTAGAATGTCTGAGAACCCTTTGGATATTGGTGGACGGTAGCTCTCTATTAGAACAGGGAGGGCTGGTAGATCTTTTGGTGAAAAGTGGAATATTTCAGGTATAGTCTAAAAGCAAATTCAGTAAAAAGACAGTAATTGGAATACTTTGGGCAAGGAGAGACATATGCAGTATCCCTATGTGCAGGAGAAGAATTGTTTCTTCCCGTCTCAGGATTGGTGATAGATCTAAGATTCTCTAAAATAGGAGGATGGTTATAGGAGCTTCATAGGATTGTATAGAATAGTTTTATCCTGTTATTCCTATGTCTGCAGCACTATTGATCAGAAATTGAACACTGATTGATACCTTGAGAATTCTAGGACATTCCAGGTACTTACTCCTTCATCAGCTCCAAACATGAAATCACAATCAAGAATACACATCATCTGAATGTCAGTGGTAGGCATGACAACAATCTTAGAAGTCTTTTAAGAGGGTGTAATGTAGTATTTTCTGGTTTAGTGTCTTCCTTAAATATATGTCTATCCACACATTCCTCTGCATGGAGGCCAGGATGTCTCTGTCTAAAGTAACAAAACAAAGATAGTAAACTGATTTACCCTTACCTTGATACTCTTCTGTTTGGGATTTCAGTCCAGAGTGTTCAGAAATCTCTTAGGTCAGAACAGTGCTTCCCAGACCACGGAAATTAGAAGTTATAGGTAGGACATACACTGGGAAGATGGAGAATCTGGGGGATTTCCTCAAACACACTGTGCTCCACACAGGTTGGAGCACTCTCTGTTGTGAATGTCTAAATATTCCTAAAGGAAGATAGGGGAGGAGCTTGGGCAGTTTTGCACAGAAGTAGAATGGTTGTGCCCTTCATCAAAGAGGTAATGTGGCAAACTTCATGAGAATAAGGAAGTTGAAGCATTCTGGTCATAAGCAGCATTTCTGTGACACTTTGCAAGTGTGAAATTCTAAACCTACTTGTAAGAAGTGTAAAATCTCTGGCTATTTTCAATAAATAAGAAATACCATTTCACATTGGTGAAAATGCAAATACCTTCTGGAGAAGAGGGAGTCCCAGTATTGCTTGATTTGCTTACAAATCTTTTTTTGTAGAATTTAGGATATCCACATATTTTATGTAGTGTGTGGAAAGCAGGCAGCAATTGTTTCAGTATTCCAACAGGTTGGATGGTTATTTTTGGTCTATGAAACCTTTAGTCAGATGACATAAGAGCAAGGCCACTTTTCTTGAATGGAGGAATGTCTCCGAATATTTGTAACAGGAAGAAGTTTGGAAGTAATCTTAGACAGTTGTAATATAGCAGGCACACATAGTCAATAAGACAAGATCTATTTACACTTTACAAGAGAGTGTAGGTATGTGTCCACCACTGAAAAAAAAAGGAAATATTTCAGTCCAATATGGGCATTCGAGAAGGCTTTGTTGCCCAATAGACACAGGGAGAAGAGGAAATATTTATGACTAGATGTGGTGTGTCTGAGGCTCCCATAGGGAGAGGGAGAGGCACTGAAGCCCTGGTATGACTGGATGACATTTATAGACCTCTTCGACAGAGGATGTGAATTTGAGAACCACTGGAACAAAAAGAGTCATTCTGGTGCCTCTTTCAAATGAGGAGTTCGATGTGAGACACAGTTAAATGGAAATTTTTGCCCTCCATCAGATAGAGAATAGTTTGGAATTCTTTCTGATCAGAGAGGGTAATTATTGAAGACCTTTTGGACTGGACGTGAAGTTTGGGGCCTGGGGCAGGTAGAGATGATCTCAGGCCTGTCAGGCTTACAAGACAGATATTGGACCCTCATGTATACAGAGGGTGCATTTGATATATAATGGACACAAATTAGTGGTCTAAGTATTGATGTTTAGGAGTAGAAGATTAAAGCAGAATTAGAGTCTGCTTAATGTCCCCAACCTCTTTAGGGTTAAGGAAGTGGCCTAGCCTACCTTAAGCAGGAGAGGTAGGACTGCTTCACAACTTAGAAGATTCCCATCTTCACATACACCTTGGTAAGCCTGGCAGCAATACAAGTATTATGCACCAGGCATGACTGTAAGTCTCTAAGCACTCTTGAAGCTTATCATCAGTTATATGGGTGTTTGCATGAAGGATGGTACGAAGGATAGATGACCTAAGTTTCAGGCTCTGTTAATGCAGGGCAGAATTAAGTGAAGTATAATTTCCTAGAGACCATCGTTGGAGGGAAATGATCTAAAGCTCATGATTGGAGTGTTATATTAGAGGCTCATATGTATGTAAGGATGCTCTTAGGATACCTGAATTTTGGTACCCTTGGGAAAAATGAAAATTCTGAGATTCCAATAGTAAACTACAGTCATAATTATAACTGACCTTGGGCAGAAATGGAAGGTTTTGGGTATTGTTGGTAACAGCAGTAGGTCATGAAGGCCACCTATCCCAAGTGAAATTCTGATGACCCTTCATCCAAAGGTGATGGTATGAGATACCTTGAAAACAGGTTGAGTAGCATGTGTTCATACCTACAACTTCTATGACCTTCCGGATCCATTTTGCTTAAAAAGAAAGAACCTGGGGCTGGAGAGATGAATCAGTGGTTAAGAACACTGACGGCTCTCCCAGGGCTCCTGAGTTCACAAACATCTGTAATGGTATCCAGTGCCATCTTCTAATGTGCAGGCACACATGCATAGAGAACACTGTATATATAATAAATAAATAAATACTTAAAAAAGAAAGGAACAAAGGAATGAAGGAAGGAAGGAAGGAAGTAAGGAAGGAAGGAAGGAAGAAGGAAAGAAGAGAAAGAAATTTAGGAGGGAAGAAAGGAAGGAAGGAAGAAAGAAAGAATGAAAGAAAGAAAGAGAAAGAAAGAAAGAGAACGAAAGAAGGAGAGAAAGAGAATGAAGGAGGTAGAGAGAGAGAGAGATAGAAAGAAAGAGACAGAAAGCAAGAGAGAGAGAAAAAAAAGAAAGAAAGAAAGAAAGAAAGAAAGAAAGAAAGAAAGAAAGATAGAAAGAAAGAAAGAAAGAAAGAAAGAAAGAAAGAAAGGAAGGAAGGAAGGAAGGAGGGAGGGAAGAAAGTAAGAAAGAAAGAAAGTAAGAAAGAGAGAGAGAACGAAAGAAAAAGAAAGAAAGGAAGGAAGGGAGAGAGAGAGAGAGAGAGAGAGAGAGAGAGAGAGAGAGAGAGAGAGAGAGAGAGAGAGAGAGAGAGAAAGTTAGTTAGTTTCAGGCCATGATTAACCAAGTAGCAGGATCAAGTCACCACATTGTGCAAAAGGGAAAAATCTAGTTTATCTTGGGTAGAGGGAGAATAGAATGGTAGTGCATAGTTTGCTTCCATCTAGTCTCCCCACCTTCCATTATCCATATATTGTATATACTGTTGGGAAGAATACAAGGAACAATCAGCACACTCTTCCAACAGGGAGAGTGGTTGTCTGACCTGAGGTTGTATTTGTCTGTACCTATCTATAACTGAGAGACAGGAACACACCATTTCTGACACCTAACTCTAGGAAGATCACATGCATATTAGTTTTCTTTCTATGTTCTGCCCTCTGCCCTACACTCAGAAACATGTAAGAGCCCACTGAGAAGTTGCAATTGTGTTTGCCTTGCAATCTTTCTAATAGAGAGTGGCACTGAGGTAGTATGAGTTTAAGTCAAGTTTAAGGTGCCCTTGGAAAGAATACTCTTGGGCATCCCAAGAGGCTATATCTGAAACTCCTATGACTACAGGTATAATAAATGAGACCCTCTTGGCCATAGGATCCAAACCTGAGGTCTCTGTCATCATTGCTCCATGACACATACACCCTTGGCAAGCAATTATATGTCTATGTTCCTTGAGGTTGAAGGAGGTAATTATAGCCCCCTTTTGTACTACAATGAACTGTATGTGAGTGGACATCATTCTACTTTTTTTGTGGGAATGGCATAAAGCTTACTTAGTCTGGGGCATCTTTTTTTTATTAGATATTTTCTTTAATTACATTTCAAATATTATCTACTTTCCTAGATTGCCTTCTGAAAATTTTCTATGCCTTCTCCCTCACCCCGCTCCCCAACCTACCTACTCCTGCTTCCTGGCCCTGGCATTTGCCTATAATGGGGAATAGAGCCTTCACAGGACCAAGGTCCTCTCTTCCCATTGATGAACTCCTAGGCCATCCTATGCTACACTTGTGGTTAGAGCCACAAGTTCCACCATGTGTTTTCTTTGATTGGTGGCATAGTTCCAAGGAGCTCTGGGGGAGGGGTACTAGTTAGTTCATATTGATGTTCCTTCTATGGGGCTTCAGTCCCCTTCATGTCCCTGGGTATTTCTCTGGCTCCTTCATTGAGGACCTTATGCTCTGTCCAATGGATGACTGTGAGCATCCACTTTTGTATTTGGCAGGCAGTGGTTTGGGACATCTTTTGTCACAAGAGAAATGACTGAGTCCCACATTCAACGAAACTGAAAGTTTGAGGGTATTTCTACTAAATGAGTACTTTAGACAATCTTGGGCAAATAGAGAAGGTCTGCAGGAGGCTTAGTCATAGGAGGAATGTCTGACATTCTCTTCAGTGAAAAACAAAACAAAACAAAGAACTGAGGTAACTTGGGAAGAGAGGAAGTACTGGGCACTTAGGAGTAAGAGAAAATAATGAGACCTGGTTGGTACAATGGCATGCATTAGAAAAACCTTGGAGAGGGGGTAAGTGCCATGTAACATCCTGTTATGTATGAATGTCCCTTTTACCTTGATCAGTAAAGGAAGTCCCTCCACTGCTCTTCAGCTTCCAAATCTTCCTTAGTTGGTAAAAGTTCCACATCCTGTGTTTAGTCTGGGGGAGTTCAGATAACATTCCAAGCCTTTTCAAACAGCCTGGATGTCTGTCCCTGGCTAGGTTGCCACCTTCAGTTTGTCTTAATATGTACATATATAGGCAACAACAATTCAATTGGATTGCAAAGCATAACATAGGATCCAGTCAATACTTATATATATATATATATATATATATATATATATATATATATATATATATATATATATGACCTGGAACCACAAACCAGAGAAAAACAATATATTTCCCCTGTCATCCTTATAAAAGGGAAAGGCTTGAATCTTACTTAATTAGAGAATATACATTTGATATAGTTCAAAGTCATAAGTGAATGCTTGAGGATACAAGGCACCATGCATTATTATTCAAAAGAGCATATCTAATGGCATTTTAGGAATAAAGAATAGTGTGACCTTCCTTTGGTCAAACACAGTGGTTAATGCCCCCCTCCCTTGCAGAAATGGACAAGATCCAAGGCCATATTTTGAGGGAAGGAAAAGACTGAACCTCACTCAGCCTCACCCAGGTTAGTTCTCTTGGCTACTTCAAAAAACAAGGAGTGTGAGAGGAATCTGTGGAACATAGGAGTTATGAGAACCTCTTCACAGAATGGTAAGTTCCAAGACCACCTTCAACAGAGAAGAAATCGTGAATGTCTTAGTTCCTAAAGTAGAGGTCCCCAGTCATATTTTGCAGGTCAGAAATATCCAGTTCACCCATGGTCAACAGGGTAAGTTTCTAGGCTTCATTGGGTACTGGAGGAATGTTCAGACTCTGCCTCACTAGCTTCCAAGTATTTCCCCCATATGCATACCCTGTGTAACATCTTTGAGAGTCCAGTCAGTGGTCACAACAATCTCCCAGCATAAGTAGTTATGCAAGCATTGATGTTTCCTCGAGGCTGTGTTCAGCTGCACACATCTGTGAATAAGAGATAGGAATGGTGCATTTTGATGACCATTTTTGAGGCACAGGATATGAGAGCCAATTTCAGATTTCTATTTTCTGTCCTATGATCTAAAAGGATAGAAAATGTGAGGTGTCATTGGTCATGTATGTATTGTATGGATATGTTTAAAGCAAACTTAGTTAATAGGGGTATTTGCGAGGCACAGCCAGAAGAGAATCTCTGGTGGTTCAATAATTGCACAGATGGACCTGAAGTGTCCTAGTACAGAGAGTAGGTGTATGAAATGCCCCTTTGACACAGGAGCTAGTTCTGAGAGCCCTTTCAATAGTCTTTGATTTCCCAGGACCCCCTTTGTAGAAACTGAAGTTCTAAAATCCTCTTGGTGAATTGAAGTAGACAATAGGCCCAGATTCCTACTGGGAAGACAGGGAATGTTAGATTCTCTTTTATGTAGAATGAGTGGTATAAGTCTCTTATGGTCTGACATCCCTTTAAGGAAAAATGATTCAAAGCTACTTGGTAGGATTAGGAATATTCCTTATAAGGCATAATACATGTTTTAGGCGACATTTGACCAATAGGGTCTAAGGCAATGTTAGCCCTAGGAGAGTTCTGACATTCTATTTAGTGTAGTGAGAAAAATATGAGTTACCATGGGGAAATGTGGGCCCCATGTAAAAAAGGAAATCTCGAAGGCCCTCCTGAAAGAGGAGGGCAGACTCCTCTTGAGGCAGAATGTGAAATTGCCATATACACCTCTGTCAAAGGTAAAGGTCCCTGGCACCTTATAGAGTGGAGAATGTTTCCAGGCATGATCATAAGTTTCCAATTCTTATTCAGTGTTTTTATTTTCATAGTTTGTGTTCATTCATGAGAGACATGGCAGCAATATATATTTTTTTTCCAAAGGCTTTCAATGACTGTTGCTGGCTAGTATAATTCTTTGACTTTATTCATCTATCCAGGTCTAGGCAGAATTAATGAAGTTATTACATTTCTATTGACTTGCCTAAAGGCAGATGGCACAGGTACTTTGCTCTGATTTGTAACTTGGACTATGGGACCTCAAACCAGACTGGACTAGGGTACATTGTTTACAGAAGGAGTCACTTTTGGAAATATGGCTGACCAGCTAGGTATAAAACTACTTTGAAGTATACATTCACATATATACTTCATATATTTGAATGACATTTTTGAGAAAGAGAACGAGTTGGGTGGATAAGGAAGAGAAGGAAGGTCACAGAATCCCTCAGACAAAAGTTTACCTTGGGAATTGGAAGATGTCAAAAATAACTTATCAAGTGCAAATGTCCTCATAGTCCAGAATACCCATGTGTTCTGAGACTTTGAGTTTTGTTTGCCAACAATCAGAGCAGTTTTCTTTCAAATTGTTTGGTAAACTCTAGCTCTATGTTCTCCATAAGCTGTACAGCAGCATCCCAGGCATAGGCACCAAAATGGAATTGATCCATTTCAAGTGACAGGCTTAAAATTAAAAATTAGATTAGAGTTCATATAATTACTGTCATGTCCCAGGACATCATTTCAGAGTGTTTGGCATCCCTTCTTTTATTTGAGCATGCCTGGCCATCCAGGTCTGAAGGGAAACTTTAGGACCTCCTAGAGGAATAGACCTCATGGTTCTATGGATAAAAGTGGATTTTCTGAGGTAAGCATAGTCAAGAGAAGTTGATTTAAAGTTTCCATGAGGAAAAAAAAAAAGAAAAAAAAAAGAACATTGGCTTGAGTTTTTCATGTCAGTGGCTTTTCTGTAGGCTCCATAAGCAGCAGAATTTGTATTAATCCCCAGTCAAATATAAGGGTGATTCTATTTTACCCTAATTCAAAGATAAAATGAAAGATTCTTCCTTGACACAGTATCTATGTCAAAGTTTCTTCATTGAAACCTTTTTGAACCTAGAGTTTACCTTGAACTGAAGGAAAAGTCTCAGAAACATTAGGAAAAACATCTAAGGTTCAGTAAAAAATATCAGCAAGCTCTGTGGGATTCCTCGACCTAAATGAATGTCCAAGCCTGCTTCGGACAAACTGGTATGATCTGAGGCTCCCTTTGCTTCAGTGGGAATATGTGATGCCTCCTTAAGTAAAGGTAGAAGGAGTGAGTAGCCCTGGGGAGAAAGGAGTTGCTGATATCCTTGTAACAGGAGAGATGATCAGAGTATAAAATTCCCCATAATATTTTGAGCAAAAATTAAATTGCTTACCTTAGCTCATGAGGTCCTAGCATTGCCACAACTTCTGACAGTTCTTCACAGCCTGGGGTATCCATATCCTTAGCTGTATTAGCAAGGCACCAAATATAGATACCATGATTCATGAAAAGCTTCGGATTGTATCCTCAGCATGATTGCCTCCTAAGAATTATGTTCAACCAACCAGAACTGAGTTATAATGATGATTTCACACAATGTCATGTGACTATACTCAAGAAAGTGGCATAAGGTTCCAGGATTGGCCTCCTCCTCTTGATTTCTGTGAACTTTGAGCAGAGGGAGCAATTCTCCTTGGTCAGAGGTAAAATATCCCATGGGTTCCTGAACGGAAGGGATTTTTATGATTGCCCATTGCATCAAAGGTGTACATTTTATGACCTTGATCATCACAGGAAGGAAAATACTATAGGTTTGGAAAGTAGAAAGTCCCTCAACCCTGTTGGACAGTAGGGGAGTTGCCCTGTTCACCTTCTGTAGAGGAGTTTGTTCCAGGCACTCCAGGCCTCCACATCTTCAGAGAACTCTAAAAAATTCTTATCTCTTAGGACTACATGAAGATTTGACAGCAATCTGAGGTTTCTTCTGACAAGTTGGTTCAAAGTCCCTGGATTTGTTGCCTATTAAACTTACAACAAAGCACACAGGTGTGGGTGTAGTGTACAGTTACCTTTCTGATGACCAGCTTAAAGAGAGCCTTGGATCCAGGCTGAGGTTTTTATACATTGGCAATGGGACTTGACTCTGGAGTTCTGTGAGGATTGTTTTGTTTGTTTGTTTGTTTTTGGTGGTCAAAAGTGTATTCCCTAACCAATAATGTCTGAGGGAGAAGCTCTTAGTTGAGTGGTAGACCTGATTCCACCATGAACAAAGACTGAAGCTCTTGCGTATTCTTGGTACCAAGGATTCAGCCTGAAGCACACTAGAGCTGAGCCTGAATATTTGAGATAAACTTCTCACTCACAAGGTCAGTTCTATACCTTGCTTCATCAGAGAGGCATGTCTCAGACCCTTCCAGTGCAGAAGGAGGAAGAATAAAGCGTTTTACTCAAGGTCAGCTGACCCCTTTGGCATACACATAATGTCAGGGGATACTATGGTTAGAGGAAGCAAGGTTTAGGTGCTCTTCAAAAGATAAACCAACTGGGTGTCAGCCCCCTTGAAGTTATGGGATACTTTACATCGAGGGGGCCTGACGTGATGGAGTTGATATTTATGCTGGAGGTATAAATTATCCTGGGTCTAGAAGGGTACATCTGAGTCCCCATTGTAACTTTATCAATGCTATTCCATGCTGATAGTAAAAGAGCCAACTTTGTGGCTTTCTTAAAATGTTGTTGGGGTCTGTTGATAAGTCCTTTGCTTATCATGTCATATGTATCAGGGCATCTTCAGTTATTGAGGACCTATGTGACACCTTTGTTCTGAAGTGGTAATTCTGAGGGAAATTAACGAAATTCTGAGGTTTCTGGTTCTCATATGATAATGCTGCCTTCAATACTCGGGAGTTTCTAACATATTTGATTTCGGGGGTTACATCTGAATCCCCCTTGAGTTATTGGTGTAAGTTGTGAGTCACATAGGTTCTATTTCATGTATGTGGGTATACTGTCATTGTCTTCAGACACACCATAAGGTGGCATCAGGTCCCATGACAGATGGTTGTGGTACAACAAGTGATTGCTGAGAATTGAACTCAGGACCTGTGGAAGAGAAGTCAGTGCTTTTAACTGCTGAGCCATCTCTCCAGCCCCAGCACATTGGTTCTAGACAGGTAAGATGAAGGTCACTTAGGCTATTGGGGATGATCTGAGGATCCCTGGTTCAGAATGGGCATATCAGAAGTTCCCTTGGTCCATACAGTAGTTTAGAAGATCTGTGGTTCTTAAGCTGTAGGTCTGAACCTTACCAGAGAAGAATGCCTGGAGTGTTTTTGAATTCCTAATTTAGACAAAGTGTACCTGATGACTCCTTGAGCCACTGAGAGTGATTTAAGCTCCACTTCAAGAATGGGGGGACAGTGTGAGTCTTTTTGGTGCTGAAGGGATAATTCTGAGGTTTGTGTGTCAGAAACAGGACTTGGAGGACCCAGTGACAGAGTGATAATGTTGATGTATCCACAAACAATCTATAAAGGATGCCATCCTTTAGAGGCAGAAAGGTTCACACCATGTTGGGGAAAGTAGAAATGCCAAAGACTATTGTATCTGTACAAGATCAAGGGTCGATATGGAGAGGAGAGAAGGCCTGAATATTTCATGATTGAGACGTCCTGGGAACCTAGAACACGCAAATCATGCAGGCCATGCAACAGCTTAATCAATCTCCAGTGTGCTAGGAGACATTTCCCAGCTAGTTCTCCTGATAATTCTGCTGCCTACTTCTAAAATTGGCAAGGCTTTCTCATTTTTGCTGGTCAGCTTAATGTCTATGTCTTGGGTTCATTAACGTGCTGGCTACTCTTAAGCTCTGAGACTTCAGGAACCCGGGTCCTGATCCTTGGACAGGGGTAATTAGGTCAGAGGATCAGAATAAGAAGCACTTGGTGCACCTTAGATCAAAGGAGTGGAATTTTCATGGACTAGATCAGATCTAGTAGGTAGGTCTAGGTCCTCAATGTTCAGAAGAATCACATAATACTCTCCATGAGGTGAAAATTATATAGCACATTCTTCTGGATACAATTGTGATCCAATCTTAATCAGAAAGGGGATTCTTGTCCTGCTTTTAGTCACAGGGGCATAGATGAGGCTTCAATGTGCATCTGAGGCAGCTAGGAGTGGAAATTGTAAGTTTGATAGACAGTTGATGAAAAGAAAAAGTTCTAAATTCATGTTGTTCATAAGGGGCATAGAAAGGGAAAATATGAGGGCAGCTTCTGTATCAAAAAAGAACTGAAAATGCCAGAGTAAGAGAGAGTAGGGCCCAGGCCACCCTCCTGAGATGGACTGCCTTACAGGTTCCGTTTGGCAGGCTGGGAAGCTCTGGTGTGTCCCTGGGCAGAAGGAGGAAGTCAGAAGCAAGGAGTAAGTCGTAAGCCTCCTAGAGCATTTTCGATATCTCTTTTGTCATAAAAAGCACCGGTGAGGCCCAGTTTCTTAGATGGAGCATTTGAGGGGCCACCTATTTCAGCCTGAAGCATTCTGAGCCTTTCTGAAACAGGGATCACAAAGCCAGTGTCCCTTTGGTGAGAACTGGAAAGTCTGAGTCCACATTGGTCTGATTGAGAAGGTCCGACACCTCCTTTAGGGAAGAGGAAAGAACTACAACTCCCCTTTTGCAGTGCGATCCTGTTGAGATTGATTTTCAAATGATGTGTATATTTGTGGCCTCCTAGGACAGAATGGTCACAAAGGGGGAACCCAAATTTATATTGTAATGATGGGTCTCTCCGAGGACAGGAGAGAGCAGGTACCACATCCTCTGCTTGAGATATTGTATGTTTGTCATATCTTCGCATAACAGGGAATGTTCCAAAAGGGAATGTGGTACTCCCTTTTGGTGGTATGAATGCCCATAGGATAGGCACAAAAGCTATGGGCTCCCGTTTGGCACTTCTGGAAGTTTTCTCTCCCTCTTGGACATTAGGAATATGTTTTGAGTCCTCCTTAGTAGAAAAAGAATGGCTGATATCCTCTTGGGGTGATGATGAGTGTTGCACACCTCTATGGGGACTGTCTCCATCTGGAGATGAATCAATGCATTCTTGATCTGTAGAGGAAGCTTGCAGGGCTTTTTGGGTAACAGAGGCTTTCCTCTGTTTTCTCTTGGTAGAAGTAGCGTGTCTGGGAATCTCATGAGGAAGGTGGGATGCCTGAGGCTGTCTTCATGAGAAAGAGTGGTTCACATGCACTCTTCTGTAAGGATGGAGGATGGCTTGTCAACCTTATGCTCTGAATTGGAAGCTTTGGTGTCCCATTGGTCTGAAGGGGCTTTTTCTGATGGGGTTTCAGTAGACTTAGATGGTCTGAGAATGCCTTGGCTTGGTAGGGGACTTCTGAGGCCCACCTCATGAGATGGTGAGCATCTGCAGGCTCCTTTAGCAGAATCAGATGTGGCGAAGTTTATGTTAGTCATAGTTTTAAGCTTTACAACTCTTTCTTAAATTTGCAAACTCTTACCCAAATTTTGGAAGAATGGCAGTGTTTCCAACCCGCATGTTTTGAGCGCACATATTTCAGGCCCTCTTGATCTACAGAGGAAGGGCTTGGTCTTGTTTTCCTCAATTTAGAAGGTGTGGGGCAATCTCCTGGAGGAGGAGAATGACTGAGACCTTTTTTACAAAGAATACTAGATCTGAAACTCAATTGAGATGATTTTAAGGGGGAGATGCTCCTTTGAGGAGTAGAGGTAGGACTGGATTCCTTTTCTGCATACTTGGAAGATGTGAGGCTACTTACGGCAGAAGAGATACATTTTAAGGCATCAAGTTCTGAAAGGCAGTATCTGATATCCCTTTCAGGAATTGGGACATGTTTCAATATCCTTTGGTTAGATTTCAAACGTCTAGGGTTCTTTTTGAGATAAGAGAAATTTCTCCATCCATCTTCATGAGGAGGGGTACGCATAATGTCCCCTTCTGCACAAAGGGACAGTCCCTGAAACTCTGTTGAAAAGGAAGTATCCACGGTTTCTTGGTGAGATGTCACAGGTTTTAGAGGCCCCTGGGCAGGTTGAGAAAGTTCTAGACTTTCCTGGGGAAATGCTGGTGTTCTCAGGATCCCTTGTTCAGATACTAAAGGGCCCAGAGCACCTTCATTGGGTTTCAAAAGACACAGAGACCCTAACACAGATGCCAAAGCTTCTGGAGTCCCTGGCACAGATTTTGAACTCTTAGAAATGGATTGTGTATATGTCAGAGGTTCTTCTGTCTCTGGACTAAGTGGTGAAGGAACTGGTAATTTGGGAGAATCTTGTGTGGCTGACAAAGATTCTATGACCTCTTGGGTGACAGATGGTATTTCTGTACTATTTTGCATACATGCCCATATTTCTAGTGTGTCCTGGGAAGAATCAGAAAGTCCAAGATCTTCAGGATTGGATGGTAAATATCCTAAAGCCTCCTTTTCCAACCAGTGTCCTGGAGGCTCTTGAGGTAACAAGGAAGTTTCTGTAAGCCCTTGGGAAGATATTGATGTTTCTAGTACACCTTGGGCAGACATGGAAGGTCTCCAAGACATTAAGACAGAATGTTACTCTTTCAAATCCAATTGGACAGATGGAGAAGGTCCTGGACTCACTATGGTAGATGCTGAAATTTCCAAAGCTCGTGATGAAGCATTGGATATTCCTGGATTGCCATGTGTACAGGTACAACCTTCCAGGTTCCCCTATAAAGACAGCCAAGGGCCTCCAGCTTCTTGAACAGATAACAAATGTCCTGGATTCCCTTGAGCAGATAGGGACAATGTCAAAGGCTCTAGGGCAGATGATATAGATCCTAGTGTTCCTCGATCAGATAAAGAAATTACCATGGGTCCTTTGGAAGAATGCATAGATCCTGAAGGATCTGAAGTAGATGGATCTGTTTGTTGAACCCCTTGTAGAGAATTCAAAGACTCATTTGGTCCCTGGAATGAAGTTAAAGGTCCCTCTGTAGGTTTAGAGAGGTCTAAAGGCTCTTCTGTGGAAAGGGAAGATCCAAAAGGCTTAGGGAAGAAAGTGAGGAACTAAGTTGGGCAGAAATTGCAAGTTCCAGAGGTGAGTCATTAGATATCACATGTCCTGGGGTAGCTGTTGAAAATTTTTGTGCTCCTCATGCAAATGATGAATATCCTAGAGCCCCCTGGGGAGGCAGCAATGTTTCTACAGAGCCTATGTATTTGCTGAAATCCTCAGAGATCCCTGGTCAGATCTCAAAATCCTTGCTGTATTTTGAGCAGGGTGGTTATATCCCTGACACACTGGTAAAGATGGTGAGTCTGCTACTGTGTAGTGTGTAGATGTGGAGTGAGTTCCTATACCTTGTGTATGTAAAGAAGGACTTGAAAACCTTTTGGAAGATGTAGAATGTTGGGTAGACCTTTGTGGACATGTGGACAGATGTATGGTCCCCTTGTGCAGAGACTGGGACTCACACCTCCTTGAGCAGAATCAGAAGATCCTGGAGTCCTTTGTTCTGAGGATGAAAGACCCAGAGGATTATGAGAACATTCATAGCATTGTGATGTATTCATCATTGCCTGGGCTGAGATAGAAAGTTTCAGAGGCCCCTGGGCAGATTGCAAAAGTGCTAGA
Organism: Mus musculus; assembly: GCF_000001635.26. NCBI lineage: Eukaryota > Metazoa > Chordata > Mammalia > Rodentia > Muridae > Mus > Mus musculus. Next base: position 78,138,327 of record NC_000087.7, on the reverse strand, counting down.
TACCCTTGACCAAATGGGAAAGTCTTTGCACCTCCTTGGTCAGAACAGGAATGTCTACCAGGTGTTGGCGATGATGGTGGCAATGTTCCTAGATTTGCTGAAGTAGACTGAGAAGATGCTACAGCCTGCCTCACTTGTGGAAAAAGGCCTAAAGCACTGTGTGACTCTTCATATCACATATCCCTGTGGCATCTGTTGAATTTTCTCGATTTCTTTGTTTGGGGAAAAAAGAACTTTGCATGAGCAAAGTTCCCTCTTGTGCCCTGGAAAATTTCTTGTGCTTTTGAAAAGATGACAAAGCTTCTAGAACCTCTGGAGTAGATACAAGATGCTCCTGAACACCCAGTACTGATGGTGTAGGATAAAAGGTTTCTTGAGATTTCTGGCTAGGTAGGAAAGTTCGAGTGTCCCTTGGGAAACCTGGGGATCTTTGTGCAAAATGATGGGCAGTTGGAGAAAATCCTACTTCTGTCTGACAAGAAGTTGGAGGATGCAAAGTATCTTGAGCAAATGAAATACTTTGTGTATTCCCCTGTTTAAAATTGGGCTTTTAGATACCCTTGGGAAAAACAGAAATGTCCAAAAGCCTCTTGGAAAGATGAAGAACCTAGGGTTCCTTGTGAAGATAAACAAATTCCCAGAGACATCTGCTCAGATGACACAGATTCTGGTCGCACCTGAGTATTTTGGGTAGACCCCAGATGTCCTGGAGTGGGAAGCAAAGCTCCCACAGTCTCCTTTGCAGACAGGGACTTTCCTACTGTGGCTTCTGCAGATAAAAAAATCCCCTCAGTGCCCTGAGCAGATGTGGAAGACCCTAGAGTTGTTTCTTTAGATTTAGTCACTTCTAGATGGCATTTTTCAGTTGAACAAAGTCCTAGAGTTCCTTGCTCAGATCTCAAAGATGATGGTGACAACTGTAGTGATGTAGTAAGATCCAGGAGCAGTCCAGCACATCTGAAAGTGTCTGAAGTCCCTTGGGTAGATGGAGAACATTCATTTGTTTCTGAAACTGTTGGGGAAGGAGTTGAATGCAGTAGAGCCCCTTCAGCATATCCAGAATATGGGTCATTGCCTGGGCTGAGCTTGAAAGTGCCAGAGGCCCCTGGGCTGACTGCAAATGTGCTAGGGTCCCAGGACCAGATGGGAATGTTTCTGCACCTCCTTGAGTAAAAGATGAATGTGTACCAGGTTCTCGAGGTGATGGTGGCAAAGGTCCTAGAGTAGACAAAGCAGATGTAGAAGATTCTGTATTCTCCCTCACTAGAGGCAAAGGGCCCGAGGTAGTCTCTGTGTGATTACATTGCCCCAAGCCCAATATCCCTGAGGAATCTGCCGAAGGTTCTATTTTCCTTCGGGTGGATGACAAAGAACTTAGCACAGACAAAGTCCCCTTTGCAGCTGTGGAAAAGTCCTTACACTTTTGAGAGGTTAGCACATATCCTTGAGAGTCTTTACTACATAGAGGATGCTCCTGAGAACCTAGTACAGATGGTGAATGTGTTACATATGCTGGTGAATATGGAATGGATTTTTGAGATTTCTGGCTAGGTAGTAATGTCCCAAAGTCCCTTGAGGAAAGTTGGGATCTTTGTCTAGAATGTTCAGAAGGGGGAGAAAATCTCATACCTTTCTGGCAATAAGTTGGATGTTGCACAGTCTTTGGAGAAAATGGCACAGTTTTTACACTCCCTTGCTTAGTTGTGGACAGTTTTAGAGACCCTTGGTCAGAAAGGGAATTTCCAGAAGCCTCTATGGAAGATGAAGAGCTTAGAGTTCCTGGTAAAGAGGAAGAAATTCCCAGAGGCTTCTGATCAGATGGAAAAGACTCTGAGACCACCCGAGTGATTTGGGTGGACCCTAAAGGTCCTGGAGTGGGTGGCAAAGTTCCCACTGTCTACCTTGCAGACATGGACTTTCCTGTTTTGGCTTGTGCCAATAAGGAATGACCCCTAGTGCCCTGAGCAGATGCATAAAACCCTACAGTTGTTTCCTTAGATTTAGTCCCTTCAGGTATGCAGGGTCCCAGAGATCCTTGCTCAGATCTCAAAGATGATGGTGACACCTGTAATAATGTAGTATGATCCAGGTGCAGTTCAGCACATCTGGAAGTGTCTGAAGTCCCTCAGGTAGAAGGAGAATATTCATTTGTTTCTGAAACTGCTGGGGAAGGAGCTGAATGCAGTAGAGCCCCTTCAGCAGATCCAGAGATATGAGTCATTGCCTGGGCTGAGATGGAATGTGTCAGAGGCCCCTGGGATGATTGCAAATGTGCTAGGTTCCCGGGACTAGATGGGAATGTTTCTGCACCTCCTTGAGTAAAAGATGAATGTGTACCAGGTTCTCGAGGTGATGGTGGCAAAGGTCCAAGAGTAGGAAAAGAATATGTAGAAGATTCAGTATTCTCCCTCACTAGAGGCAAAGGGCCCGAGGTAGTCTCTGTGTGTTTACATTTTCCCATGACCAATATCCCTGTGGAATCTACGGAAGGTTCTAGATTCATTCGTGTGGATGACAAAGAACTTTGCACAGGCAAAATCCCCTCTGCAGCTGTGGAAAAGTCCTTACACTTTTGAGAGGATAGCACATATCCTTGAGAGTTTTTACTAGATAGAGAATGCTCCTGAGATCCTAGTACAGATGGTGAGTGTTTCCCATCTGCTGGTGAATATGAAAAGGATTTTTGAGATTTCTGGCTAGGTAGTAACGGCCCAATATCCCTTGAGGAAGCTGGCGATCTTTGTCCAGAAGGTTCAGAAAGGGGAGAAAATCTCATACATTTCTGGCAATAAGTTGGATGTTGCACAGTCTTTGGAGAAGACGGCACAGTTTGTACACTCCCTTGCTTAGTTGTGGACAGATTTAAAGACGCTTGGTCAGAAAGACAATGTCCAGAAGGCTCTATGGAAGAAGAAGTGCCTAGAGTTCCTGGTGAAGAGGAAGAAATTCCCAGAGGCTTCTGATCAGATCCGAGTGATTTGGGTGGACCCTAAAGGTCCTGGAGTGGGAGGCAAAGTTCCCACAGACTGCTTTGCAGACATTGGCTTTCCTACTGTGGCTTGTGCAGATAAGGAATACCCCCTAGTACCCTGAGCAGATGCAGAAAACCCTACAGTTGTTTCCTTAGATTTAGTTGCTTTAGATGAGAAAGGTCCCACAGTTCCTTGCTCAGATCTCAAAGATGATGGGGACACCTCTAGTGATGTAGTAAGATTCAGGTGCAATCCAGCATAACTGGGAGTGTCTGAAGTCCCTTGGGTAGATGGAGCAAAAAATACAGCAACTCATTCATCATCTTTACTTTGTGCTTGCAGGCTGGTTGCAATTATCTTGTAAGCATTAAAAATCAGTCTAACATACTGCCTATGTTCCATAGGGTTTCATTGATGTGAGGAGACATCATGACTCAGGCAACTCTTATAAGGAAAATTTAAATGATGTTGTCTTACAGTTTCAGAGGGTCAGTACATTATTATCTTTGTAGGAAGCATGGCAGCACCCCGGTAGAGGAGGTGCTGGGGAAGGAACTAAGTGGTCTATATCTTAGTCTGAAGGCTACCAGAAGGAAGCTTGTGGCCACAGGTAGCAAGGAAGAGGATTGATTTTTGTCTCTTAGCAGAGATTGAGCACTACAAAAAAGCAAGCCTACACAAAGATACACTTCCTCTAACAAGCCAACACCTTGTAATAATGCCACATACTATGGGCAAAAGATATCCTAATCAACACATTGCGTCATAGGACATAAAGAAAGATACTGCATGATTGCATTCCTCTAGTCACAGGTGCGACATACCTACAAGCTTATATGAACATACACACACACACACACACACACACACACACACACACACCAATCAGATATGCATGTGCATACATATATATTTGTCTATTTATTTACTTACTTACTTACCTACTTACTTACTTACTTACTTACTTACTTACTTACTTACTTACTTACTTACTTACTTACTTACTTACTTACTTACTTTGTTTTAAATTTGTTGGGTAAGAACTTTCTACATACACATAAATGAGTTTTAGCAAATTCATCCCTATCTTCTCCTCCTTGAATTGTTACCCATTTCTCCTGTATCACTTTTATCCTTAATTACATTTTCATTTTTATATAGACGGCTGTGTAGTGCCATGCCCTGAGCAATCGTGTGCATGCCGCAAGCAATCACTGAGAAGAGCCGTGCATGCCACGAGCAATCGCCATTATAAGATGGTGCTGGCCTCCCCTGTGCCTAACTAGTAAACAAGCCTTGTACGCAGGTGCAAGAGTGAACTCACTCCTAGTCACTGCCCATTCTCGGGGCATAATAGTGGGGTGATGGGCAAGCAACGAATCAGGAGCTGTCACGTCACATCAGGTGCTGAAACGTCATGCTGTTGGCGCCATTTTCCCGGATCATGGTCTTCCTGATAAGTAAGCAATAAATCTTTTGCCACAGAAGATTCCGGTTTGTTACTTCTTTCTTGCCGGTCGAGTGGGATGCAATAAGTGGCACCGAGGAACCCGGGAACTTTATACCATCACACCAGTGCAAGGAAGATCCCTTGTTCGCGGGGCGGAATCAGAACTGCGGGATGAAAGGCTCTGTAAGGTACATACAGTTTTGAAATTTCTCCAGAGTTAGACACCCTTTTGATTGTTTGCACAGCGATTGCACTTTTCCTTTCAGTTTCGTTTTTCTTCCACTGCTTCCACTGCTGACTGGTTCTTAGTCACGGTCAGGCCTGGATAGCGCCTGGACAGCGACCAGTTTCAGTCACGGTCAGGACTGGACAGTGCATGGACAGCGTCCATTTTCAGTCACAGTCAGGCCTGTACAGCAGCAGTATGAGAATCTCGCATTCTATAATAGTGGCCTTACACTCGGTCCTGAAGCAGTGTGGCCTAAAATGTGCCACTAATACCTTAGAGGGATTTGTCAGGGAGATAGACCATGTGGCACCATGGTATGCTTGCTTAGGGTTATTTAGGCCTTTTCATGGGCCTTGATCCCGAGGAAAAGATATAAAAAGAAAAGAATGCCTTGGGAGAGATTAGAAAAGGGATGGAAAGGGAGAGAAGAAGGGAGATCCAGCTGGAGAGGCACATAAGGAAAGGAGCCTCTAGGTGCCACTAGATGAGTTTAAGCAGCTAGCTCTTAGTAGCTCAGAATCTGATGAAGGACTTAGCTCCTCTGAAGAAACGGACTTGGAGGAGGAAGCAGTTCATTATAAGGAAGAAAGGTACCTGCAAGATAAAATGCAAGCTACTCAGTACAGAAAAAGTCCAACAACGACTGGTGAAAGCCAGCTTGCTGCTCGGCCTCGGGATTGTTGGCTTCAGTGTCCTAGTGAACCTCTGCCTTATGTGCATAGATAGTTGTCAATTTTTGCCTACACCTCATGTAGGGGTAAACCCTCGAGGCATCAGGCCATTACAAGTCTGGCAAATGGATGACACTCATATTTCCTCCTTTGGGAGAAATCAGTACTTACATGTTTCCTTTGACACCTGCAATGCTGTAATGTTTGCCACACCTTTAACAGGGGAAAAAACCTCTCATGTTATACAGCACTGCCTAGAAGTGTGGAGTGCTGGGGCAAGGCCACAATTCTTAAAACGGTTAATGGAGTAGCATATACTTCTACTAAATTTCAACAATTTTGTCATTAAATGGATGTCACTCACTTGACTGGCCTTCCTTATAATACTCAAGGACAAGGCATTGTGGAATGTGCCCACCACACACTCAAGTCTTATCTTATAAAACAAAAAGGGGGAGTTGATGAGACTCTGCCCTCAGTTCCAAGAGTAGCAGTATCTATGTCACTCTTTACACTTAATTGTTTGAATATTGACGAGCAGGGACGTTCTGCAGCTGAGCGACATAGCTCAGACCCTGATAGACCAAAAGAAATGGTCAAACAGAAGGATGTTTTAACTGGTCTCTGGAAAGGCCCGGATCCTATCTTAATCAGATCCCGGGGAGCTGTTTGTGTTTTTCCACAGAGTGAAGACAACCCATTTTGGCTGCCGGATTGACTCACCCGCAGGATATTCATCAAGGATGGTGCAAAAATGCTGACCTCCTGAGGACTGTTCCTGATCCTGACAATGCTGAACTTGTCTCAGGTTCCTAGTATAATGGGTGAACAGATATGTGCTATTCTCTCGACTTTCCCTAAACCAATGTCAGTTCGCCATGATACTATAGTTTTTCCAAAATTCTTTACTACTAATAAAACAGTAGATTTGCCATATTTACCCTATGATCCAACTCGTTATTATCATTAGGAGAAAATCACTCCTTACTAGAACAGGGTTTTTTATGTTTTCAAAATAATGGACAAGGACATTGTATCAACCTCCCAGCCTGAGCTTTAGGGAGGTTTAATGAGCACCGAGGAGGTTGGGTGAGCACAACCTAAGATACTTCTAATGTAGATATAACCTTTACAAATCGTACCTTTTGGCAGGATGCAATTTGGGTTAATGGTACATTTGTACCACCTAACATTTCAGACAAAGAACGTCCCCACCAACCAAAAATAGCCCCTCATTGTGTCTTGGAAGATGAAGGTCTGATCCTGCCTTGGTCTGATTGTCGATCCTCCATCACTTGTTGGGCAGATCAGAGTAAAACATTTTCCTTTTCTTCCAACATGACAGATGACCCAAAGAATGAATTTTTTTATGAAAAAGAGATTTTTCATTCAGGACTTTAGAATGCATTCCTTTCACAAGTGGGTGCTTTGAGGAGTCAATGGCAATTGTACAGATTTCAATCCTTTGATTTTTATCCAGGGAGGAGCAGTTGTAAAGGCTTCTTTTACTGGCATCTCAAGATTTGCTCAGCACTGGGGAATACATGATGCCTCCCAGGACTCTTATGGACATACTACTATCAGAGTAGAGATCACTGGGTTCAATAAAACTTTGGTAAACCAGATTAATTATACATCTCCCCCAGTCTGTGTTTACCCCCTTTCTTGTTTATATTCTTTCACGTGATTCATTTGAAGTCTGTTCCAATGATTCTTGATGGATTTCTCAATGTTGGCATGTAACAATAAACACCCATGCCATGGTGCCACGGATCCCACTTTGGGTCCCTGTTCTGGTGGAAACACCCTCCACCTTGAAAGTAAATGGGAGAAATGCCCTAAAGATACATGAAGTACACACTAGATTAGTTGAAAAGTGGAAAATTAGCTGATAAGAGCAACTGTTGTTTGGGCAGTGGTGCTTTATGTCTTTAATCCTGTCACTTGGTTGGCAGAGGCCAAGAATGTCTGAGTCTGAGACCAGCTTGGTATACAGAGTGATTTCCAAGACAGCCAGGTCTACACAGAGAAACCCTCTCTCAAAAAATAAACAAACAAACAAACAAACAAACAAACAAAAAGCACCTGTTCTATGAAGAGGACCTGGCACAATGCACCCACATAGTGGCTTACAATTTATGCACAGCTACAGTTTTAGAGAATCAGTGCTCTCTTTTAGCCTCTGTAGGCTATAGAGGCATAAGTGAGAGAGAGGGCATGAGCAGACTAGCACAGAAGTGAGAGAGGGCATAGCACATAGGTGAGAGAGAGGTCCTGAGCACTCTAGCACATAAGGGAGAAAAAGGGGCTGGGCATCCAAACACATAAGTGAGGGAGAGAGGGCCTGCACATCCTAGCACACTCTTGTAATCAAGCTCAGTACTAGGAAGGTGGAGGTGGGAGTTTACCAGGGATTGTAGGGAATCTGGATGTTCTCTTCTGATCTATTAGGACAGCATGGACTGTTCTGTTGTGGGTATGTACATACAGAAAAAGTACACACATTTTAATTTTTATGCACATAAATAAATAACAAAAAATATTACAGTTGAAATTAGTGCCATTTCCAGTACTTTCATGTTACACATTTGTTCATGTTTTTTCAAGTCTGCAAATGCTTATCAACCTAGAAACTGGAAATCATTTGTCTTAAAGATGGTAGCTCATTTCCACCTCCTGAGACCTCCCTTCTAATCAATGGTGCCTGGTACTCCATGACAGCATACACAGGGTATATTCAGCCAAAGGGTGAAATCCCTGGATGAGACCTGTTTTCTCCATCTGGCATCACAAAGGGTCCTCAGAGACATGTGGGTCTCTCCTGATAACGTTTTATTTATTTGTTTGTTTGTTTGTTTGATTTTGTTTTGTTTTTTATTTTTGTTATTGTTTTGTTTTTTATTTGTTTTATTTTTGTTTTGTTTTTTGTTTTTGTTTTTGTTTGTTTGTTTGTTTGTTTGTGTGTGTGTTTGTTTGTTTTTCCCATTGAGCAGACAAGCAAGGAAATGTGCGGTTGTGAAGGAGTTCACTTCTGAATGACCTGGAAGAGATAACCAGCTCTGATTAGGGTTATTGGACTGTTAAAGGATGTGTGACTGGAAGGAAATCTCAGTCGCAAGAGGCCACTATGTGAGGAAAAACCTCCCGATCTGCATTTCCTACGGCTTCTGAGGGTTAAATGAAGGAGGAAGATCATATTTATTTATTTTTCCTTTTTTTTTAACTAATAAGACATTATAGTTTTTAAGAGAAGAATGGCTCTTAAGAAAATAATGGTGATTCCAAAGGAAGATTACTTATTACTTTTGGACTTTGATGATGAAGAAGATGACATAAATATTTCGGAGGAGTCTCTTTCTGAAGGTTACTGCATATTCAGTGTTGGGTATTAATTGTGTGTTGTGCAGTTCACTAGACTTTTACCTAGTCACCTGAAACGGAAGAAGTCTTTTCTCAGAGATTTTATATAGTTCATTTGAAATTTTACCTATCTATCTATATCTATATATTCCTATACCCGAGTTTTAGCAACACATATAACTACTCTTGACATTGTAGTCACAATATGTTGATAAAAAATAACTTTTTATGATTTTGCCACCGGAAAATACCTGAAAATTGTTCCAATAATATGTTTGCAAAACTTGATTTTATTTCAAGAACATTACAAATAATTTATTTCATTCTTTTTTTTATTATTTATTTTCTTTTTTTCTTTTTTTTACATTTCAAATGTTATTCCCTTTTCTGTTTTCCCCTCCAAAAATCCCAGTCCTCTCCCCTCTATCCCTGCTTTCCAACACACTTACTCCCAATTCCTGGCCCAGGCATTCCCAAAACTTGGTCATAGTAACTTTACAAGAACAAGTGTCTCTCCTCCCATTGATGACATACTAGTCCATCCTCTGCTACATATGCAGCTGTAGGCATAAGTCACAACTTATGTTTACTTTGATTGGAGATTTAATCTCAGGGAACTCTGGGAGTACTTGTTAGTTGTTTTTCCTCATAGAATGTTCCTTGTGTACTTTCTCTAGCTCCATAATTAGGGACCCTGTGCTCAGTCCAATGGATTTCTTTGAGCATCCACTTCTGTATTTGTCAGGAAATGGCAGATCGTCTCAGGAGACAACTATATCAGTCTCCTGTCCCTAAGCTCTTGTTTGGCTGTTCAACAGTATCTGGGTTTGGTAGTTGTTTATGGTATGGATCACAGAATGAAGCAGTGTCTGGATTCCTTCAGTCTTAGTTCCAAACTTTTTCTCTGTAACTCTTTCCATGGATCTTTTGTTCCCAATTCTGAGAAGGAACGACATATCCACACGTTGGTCTTCCTTCTTGTTGAGTTTCATGGGTTTTGCAAATTTTACCTTGTTTTTTTTCTGAGCTTCAAGGATAATATCCACTTATCAGTGAGTATATATCATGTGCTTTCTTTTGTGATTGAGTTATCTCACTTAGGAACATATCATCCAGATCCATCCATTTGTCTAAGAATTTCATGAATTCATTGATTTTAATAGTGATGTAGTATTTCATTATGTAAATGTACTATATTTTCTGTATTCATTCCTCTGAAGACAGGCATCAGGTTTATTTTCAGCTTCTTGGTATTATAAATAAGGATGCTATGAACATAGTGATGCATGTATCCTTATTACAAGTTGGAATATCTTCTGGATATATGCCAAGGAGGACTATTGCTGGATCTTCAGTAGAACTATTACCACTTTTCCGAGGAAACCCCATCTGCTTTCCAGAGTGGTAGTACCAACTTGCAATTCCACAAGCAATGGAGGAGTGTTCCTACTTCATCACATACCCACCAGCAACTATTGTCATCTGAGTTTTAGATCTTAGCCATTCTGACTCTGTGAGGTGGAATCTTAGGGTTATTTTGACTTTCTGTTGCCTGATGATTAAGGATTTTGAACATTTATGAGGTGCTTCTCAGCCATTCAGTGTTTCTTAATTTAGAATTCTTTGTTTAGAACCGTCCCCATTTTTTAAAATAGTGTTATCTGATTTTCTGGAATCCAGCTTCTTGAGTTCTTTGTATATATTGAATATTAGTCCCTTATCTGATTTAGCATTGATAAAGACTTTTTCCCCGATTTGTTCTAATGATAGTGCCCCTTGCCTTACAGAAGTTTTGCAATTTTTGAGGTCCCATTTGTCTATTTTTAATCTTATAATAACAGCCATTGATGTTTTGTTCAAAAATATTCCCCATTTAACCTTGTCTTCGAGGCTCTTCCACACTTTCTCCTCTATAAGTTTCAGTGTCTCTGGTTTTATGTGCAGTTCCTTGATCCAATTAGACTTGAGCATTGTACAAGGAGATGAGAACAGATCAATTTGCTTTCCTCAATATGCTAACTGCCAGTTGAGCCAGCACCATTTTTTGAAAATGCCATTTTCTTTCCACTGGGTGGTTTTATCTCCTTTGTAAAAGATCATGTGACCACATGAGTTTGGGTTCATTTCTCTGTCTTCAGTTCTGTTCCATTTATCTACCTGTCTAACACTATTCCTGTACCATGAAGTTTTTATCATAATTGCTCTGTAGTACAGCTTGAGGTCAGGGATAGTGATTACAAAAGACATTCTTCTATTGTTGAGTATAGTTTTGGATATAGTAGGTTTTTTTTTTTCAAGATGAATTTGCAAATTGCCCTTTCTAACTCAGTGAAGAAATGAGTTGGAGTTTTGATGGTGATTGCAATGCATATCAGATTGCTTTTTGAAAGATAGCCATTTTTACTATATTAATCCTGCCAAATCATTAGCATGGGAGATTTTACCATCTTCAGAGATCTTCTTTGATTTCTTTCTTGAAGAATCTTGAAGTGTTTATCATACATATATTTCACTTTCTCAGAGTCACACCAAGGAATTTTATATTATTTGTGACTACTATGAAGCACGTTTTTTCCTAATTTCTTTCTCATACTATGTGTCTTTTCTGCAGAGAAATTCCACTGTTATGTTTAAATTTATTCTAAATTCAGCTCCTAAGCTGAAAATGTGTATCAGGATTAGGTTTTCTCTGTTGTAATTTTTGGGGTCATAGATACATGCTATCATATCTTCTGGAAATAGAGAAATTTTGACTTCTTCCTTTCCAATTTGTATTCATCTGTTTTCGTTTTGTTTTGTTTTGTTTTTGTTGTTGTTGTTGTTGTTGTTTTGTTTTGTTTTGTTTTGTTTTGTTTTGTTTTTTTGTGTAATTGCTCTGGCTAGTATTTCAAGTACTCTATTAAATAGGTAGGGAGAAAGTGGGCAGCCTTGTCCAGTCCCAGATTTTAGTGGGATTCCTTCTGGTTTTTGACCATTTAGATTAAAGTTAAATCTTGGGCCTTCTTTTCTTTTCTTTTCTTTTCTTTTCTTTTCTTTTCTTTTCTTTTCTTTTCTTTTCTTTTCTTTTCTTTTCTTTTCTTTTCTTCTCCTTCTTTTTATTTTTTTTTAGGTGTATGCCTTGAATTCCTGGTCTTTCCTGGACTTATTATGAATGGCCATTGTATTTATCCAACTATTTGCTCAGCATCTAATCGAATAATCATGGGGTTTTTGTACTTGAGTTTTTTTGTTTTGTTTTTGTTTTTGTTTTTTTTTTTCTATAATGGATTTAATTGATGGATTTTCGATATTAAACTCTCCCTGAATCATAAGAAGGAGGCCAACTAGGTCATGATGGTTTATCATTTTGATGTATTCTCGGACGCGTTTTGAAAGGATTTTATTTAGTATTTTTGCATCGATATTCATAATGGAAATTGGAATAAAGTTTCCTTTCTCCATTAGGTTTTGTATAGTTGTAATCTTGCTTCATAGAACATATTAAATAGTGTTCCTTCTCTTTTAATTTTGCATAATAGTTTGAGGAGTATTGGTATTAGGTCTCCATGAATATCTGATAGAATTCTGAACTAAACCCATCAGACCCTGGGCTTATTTTTGGTTGGGAGACTATTAACGATTGCTTCTAATTCTTTAGGGGTGTTATGACCCACACTACAGTCTTGCCAGAAAGAATTCCCACAGGACACTCGGATCCTTCTGCAGTAAAGCTTTAAGGCATCTCGAGAGATAGATGATCAGCTTCAGGACAAGAGACCCAGAGAGCAGAAAACCCCTCCCTTATATAGGCTGTGAAGACAGTTAGAAGTATGGTTGGAGATGTGCACCACCGGAATTGTCTGCCCACCATCAGCCTGATGATGCCATTGGAGAGACAGGGCTCAGGTAATGGAAAGATACCCCGATGCCTGTGCACACTCACCACGAGCAATAGTGACAATGGTGTTGTGAGCACCATCTTGTAATGGTGGCCGTGAGGACGGCTCCTCACATCTCACCCTTTTTTTTATGTTAGAAGCAACAGGCCACACAGTATGGAGAGTGGAGATAGAGGTCAAATTCCGAGTGTGCAAGCATAGGGGCCTTACACAAAACCTCCTCCCAGGCTCGTCACCCAGAGGGGTCTTGGTCAGCTCCCCTGTCGTTTTTCCTGGGGGAAGGACACTAGGACACTCAACCTTCTTGAAAGATGACATATCTCCCAGAAAGACGCTCAAATTACACCACAACGCCATTCCAGTGCAGTTCTTAGCCCCAAAACTCTCCTGGGCTGTTAAAGCACACCCGCTCCAACCCATGCAGCAAGACTCGCCTCAGGGTTTTGTGGAGCTGGATGTCCAGCAACCTTATTGCTTGAGCATCATCGATATTCATATATTGGGGGAAACACCCTGCTCCAAAGCAACAAGTGCCTGGGTTACTACCATCCTGTCCCTCCTTGTTTGGGATTTAAGTTTGCAGATCATCCATAGTAGGAGCAGTACTCCACTGTACACAGCCACTCCAAACAAACCACCCCCACCCATTGCTTGAAGTAGGAGAATGCTGCAGAAATCCAGGTAGAAAATCCTTCCATCAATTACAGGTCAAGACATGTCGAATCGACTTATAAGATGGTGATCCTCAGCTCCCGGAGTGTCTGTTCAAATTCTATGGTCCAATTCTGTAACAAATAACAAGACAAAGCCTTTTACAGGTTAGCTGCTCTTGTAAAATTCTGAAATTGTAGTAAGGTGATACAGACGCTAGGCAGCTTATGTTTACAACCCAGCTGAGGCATTTGCCAAAGAATATACACCTGCTCTTGGAGAAGATCGATCCGTTGGTTTACCAACATGAGGCCTCTCTGTATCTGGGAGTTGGCCATGGTCTGGCTGTTCAGGCCCAATGTCACTCTTGCCGAAAGGTCATTTTATAGTTTGCGTTGTCTGAACCGTAGCAGACAAGGAAAGGGCTGAAACAGTGACAGAGGCAGCTATTGCTGCTATTGCTACCAAGCCAACTATAATAGCAGAGATTCCAAAATCTCTCTTTTCTCTAAAAAAGCTTAAATTCTAGAGGCTTCCACAGGAACTGGAACAAATCTAGGCACATGAGTAACCAAAGCAAAGGGATACTTAGTAGCATCCCAACACAGGGTATAGAAACTTTAATTAAGGAAACAATCTAACTCTAATTGATTATTATTTAAACTTTTATTATTTACCACCCACAGAAAGGGGGCCAAACACAAACCGGGGTGACAGTATAATTCACCCTTTTAAATGCTTTATATTTAGTATTAGAGGAGGAGTGATCGAATGACCCCAAACCAGCACTCAAAGTGCCCTACCACTCAAAACCCATTTGGCCCTTTTCACTATATCCACCTTCAATCATGGCCATAGGTGAAAGATCGGTACAGCTCTCATTAACCCCACAAAGTAACCATTGATCAAAAGGGTTAGCATCTGCCCGATCAGAATCCATGAAGTTAAAATCATGTCCAGCAAGGATTTCATTAATCTCTACACTTACATGTGGGGAAAAGGAAAAAAAAAATCCTTCAACAACCCAAAAGGTATTTCTGGCCTGGCACCCAGTCTAAGGAAGCATGGAGTCCTCCGAGGATCTTCCTTTACAAAAGGGTGCCATTCTGGGTTGCTGGGGCAGTGCTTTCCTGGATTTATGACTAGGCCTCCAGCCTTGGATTATCAAGGCATTGGCTAATATTTCAGAGTGGGTTCCCCAAGCAGCTGCTTTCAACCAGGCCACTGATTGATTTTAGAAGGATATACACTGGCGTTGGTCTTTCAATTCAGAGATCATTACAAAGCACAGGCTTCCTTTGAGGGAGAAGTTCTGTTTTCCATCAGAACCTGAATTTGTCCATCTAATGGTAAAAAGGCAAGTCCCAGCTCCTTATCAGTAGTAAAGAAATGTGGAAAAACTTGTGCACTGTGCATGACAGGCATGAACAGAATGCTAGACATAATACCCCAACACAATTCCCCCGATATACTAGGAACCATGATCTCCAGTAGAAGGGTCATTATCCATCGTTGTTTCCAGAATTCCCTCTTTTGTCCACATCTTCTGAAGGGGAGATCCTTCAGATGAGGCATTCTGGAACCCAAAGGGGATTGTCTTCTTCCTGTGGAAAGACACAAATAACTCCTTTGGATCTTATTAAAATAGGATGCAGGCCTCTACATTTTCCAGTTAAGACAACTTTCCATTTGATAATTTCTCTAGATCTGTTTGGTTCTGAACAGTGATGATCAGCTGCAGTGTGGCCTTGCTCATCAATATTCAAAAAATTAAGAGTAAAGAGTACCATGGAGATGTCCACTCTCAGTGTTAAGGGTAAGAGCCTCATTGACTCACCCTTTCTTTTTGATAAGGTAAGTTTTAACAGTGTGGTGGGAACGTTCCACAATGTCTTGTCCCTGTATGGCAAACCAGTTAAATAAGTTACATTCCTCTGTAGACAGAATTGTTGAAAATTTTGAGAGGTGTAGGCCAGTCCATTATCTGTTCTAAGAAATTTGGGTTGTCCCCAAGCACTCCAAGCTTCAAGGCAAAGTTGAATTACATGTGTGGCTTTTTCTTAGTAGAGGATCAGTTTTACTGCCCTCTTTTCTCTCTCCCCTTCCTTCTGAATCCCTGGGAGGGCCCTTTTTCTTAGACATGTCTTTCTTTTTTTTTTTTTTTTTTTTTTTTTTTTTTTTTTTTTTTTTTTTTTTTTTTTTTGTTTATTTTCCCCATGATAGTTGTTTTGGTTGTGGTGCAATAAAATTTCAGTGTAGTTTTTATTTGTATATCAATGATGATCATGAATGTTAAGAATTTTGAGAAGATTATAAAAGTAGGTGAAGAATATATGTTCCAATAATAATATTCCTTAAAATTTTTAAAAATTCTGAGTTTTTTCAAACTTGCACTAAAGTAGTAAGTGAAAATGATGTGTGACAGTAACAAATATTTTCATAGTTTTATTCATAGTTATTAGTCAGAGATTATATTTTGTTTAATTATTATGCAAATCATTTTAGTGTAAATAACAGAAAATTGGGTCAATATATAAATTGTTAGTTTTAATACAAAGGTCACATTTAAGTTTTGATATTTGGTTCTTTTTCTTTTCTTTTTTTTTGTTGGTAATTTTCTAGGATATTCAGTTTGTAGATCAAGTATCCAGAGTGCTGGGTTCTGCTTCCAAGTTCTGCTAATAGTGTGAATATTCAGTTTATACTGTTGAGTCTCAAGGGCTTTTTTGTTGGTTGTTCCTTTTTTTTTTCCAGTGGAATAATAGTAAATCTATAGTGAAATAGTCCTGGGTGTTTACTAGGTGATTATATTTTCTGACTCAAAGCCTTGATTTCTTTTTATCAGTAGAACATTCCTAGTCTTCTCATAGGTGAATCAGTTGCTCATGTTCCTATCCATGTTTCCTTCTTTTTTTTTTTTTTTTTTTTTTTTTTTTTTTTTTTCTTTCCATTTTTTATTAGGTATTTAGCTCATTTACATTTCCAATGCTATACCAAAAGTCCCCCATACCCACCCACCCCCACTCCCCTACCCGCCCACTCCCCCTTTTTGGCCCTGGCGTTCCCCTGTTCTGGGGCATATAAAGTTTGTGTGTCCAATGGGCCTCTCTTTCCAGTGATGGCCGACTAGGCCATCTTTTGATACATATGCAGCTAGAGTCAAGAGCTCCGGGGTACTGATTAGTTCAAAATGTTGATCCACCTATAGGGTTGCAGATCCCTTTAGCTCCTTGGGTACTTTCTCTTGCTCCTCCATTGGGAGCCCTGTGATCCATCCATTAGCTGACTGTGGGCATCCACTTCTGTGTTTGCTAGGCCCCGGCATAGTCTCACAAGAGACAGCTACATCTGGGTCCTTTCGATAAAATCTTGCTAGTGTATGCAATGGTGTCAGCGTTTGGATGCTGATTATGGGGTGGATCCCTGGATAAGGCAGTCTCTACATGGTCCACCCTTTAATCTCAGCTCCAAACTTTGTCTCTGTAACTCCTTCCAAGGGTGTTTTGTTCCCACTTCTAAGGAGGGGCATAGTGTCCACACTTCAGTCTTCATTTTTCTTGAGTTTCATGTGTTTAGGAAATTGTATCTTATATCTTGGGTATCCTAGGTTTTGGGCTAATATCCACTTATCAGTGAGTACATATTGTGTGAATTCCTTTGTGAATGTGTTACCTCACTCAGGATGATGCCCTCCAGGTCCATCCATTTGGCTAGGAATTTCATAAATTCATTCTTTTTAATAGCTGAGTAGTACTCCATTGTGTAGATGTACCATATTTTCTGTATCCATTCCTCTGTTGAGGGGCATCTGGGTTCTTTCCAGCTTCTGGCTATTATAAATAATGCTGCTATGAACATAGTGGAGCATGTGTCCTTCTTACCAGTTGGGGCATCTTCTGGATATATGCCCAGGAGAGGTATTGCTGGATCCTCCGGTAGTACTATGTCCAATTTTCTGAGGAACCGCCAGACGGATTTCCAGAGTGGTTGTACAAGCCTGCACTCCCACCAACAATGGAGGAGTGTTCCTCTTTCTCCACATCCTCGCCAGCATCTGCTGTCACCTGAATTTTTGATCTTAGACATTCTGACTGGTGTGAGGTGGAATCTTAGGGTTGTTTTGATTTGCATTTCCCTGATGATTAAGGATGTTGAACATTTTTTCAGGTGCTTCTCTGCCATTCGGTATTCCTCAGGGGAGAATTCTTTGTTCAGTTCTGAGCCCCATTTTTTAATGGGGTTGTTTGATTTTCTGAAGTCCACCTTCTTGAGTTCTTTATATATGTTGGATATTAGTCCCCTATCTGATTTAGGATAGGTAAAGATCCTTTCCCAATCTGTTGGTGGTCTCTTTGTCTTATTGACGGTGTCTTTTGCCTTGCAGAAACTTTGGAGTTTCATTAGGTCCCATTTGTCAATTCTCGATCTTACAGAACAAGCCATTGCTGTTCTGTTCAGGAATTTTTCCCCTGTGCCCATATCTTCAAGGCTTTTCCCCACTTTCTCCTCTATAAGTTTCAGTGTCTCTGGTTTTATGTGAAGTTCTTTGATCCATTTAGATTTGACCTTAGTACAAGGAGATAAGTATGGATCGATTCGCATTCTTCTACATGATAACAACCAGTTGTGCCAGCACCATTTGTTGAAAATGCTGTCTTTCTTCCACTGGATGGTTTTAGCTCCCTTGTCGAAGACCAAGTGACCATAGGTGTGTGGGTTCATTTCTGGGTCTTCAATTCTATTCCATTGGTCTACTTGTCTGTCTCTATACCAGTACCATGCAGTTTTTACCACAATTGCTCTGTAGTAAAGCTTTAGGTCCGGCATGGTGATTCCACCAGAGGTTCTTTTATCCTTGAGAAGAGTTTTTGCTATCCTAGGTTTTTTGTTATTCCAGATGAATTTGCAAATTGCTCCTTCTAATTCATTGAAGAATTGAGTTGGAATTTTGATGGGGATTGCATTGAATCTGTAGATTGCTTTTGGCAAGATAGCCATTTTTACAATATTGATCCTGCCAATCCATGAGCATGGGAGATCTTTCCATCTTCTGAGATCTTCTTTAATTTCTTTCTTCAGAGACTTGAAATTTTTATCATACAGATCTTTCACTTCCTTAGTTAGAGTCACGCCGAGATATTTTATATTATTTGTGACTATTGAGAAGGGTGTTGTTTCCCTAATTTCTTTCTCAGCCTGTTTATTCTTTGTGTAGAGAAAGGCCATTGACTTGTTTGAGTTAATTTTATATCCAGCTACTTCACCGAAGCTGTTTATCAGGTTTAGGAGTTCTCTGGTGGAATTTTTAGGGTCACTTATATATACTATCATATCATCTGCAAAAAGTGATATTTTGACTTCCTCCTTTCCAATTTGTATCCCCTTGATCTCCTTTTGTTGTCGAATTGCTCTGGCTAATACTTCAAGTACTATGTTGAAAAGGTAGGGAGAAAGTGGGCAGCCTTGTCTAGTCCCTGATTTTAGTGGGATTGCTTCCAGCTTCTCTCCATTTACTTTGATGTTGGCTACTGGTTTGCTGTAGATTGCTTTTATCATGTTTAGGTATGGGCCTTGAATTCCTGATCTTTCCAGAACTTTTATCATGAATGGGTGTTGGATCTTGTCAAATGCTTTTTCTGCATCCAACGAGATGATCATGTGGTTTTTGTCTTTGAGTTTGTTTATATAGTGGATTACATTGATGGATTTTCGTATATTAAACCATCCCTGCATTCCTGGAATAAAACCTACTTGGTCAGGATGGATGATTGCTTTAATGTGATCTTGGATTCGGTTAGCGAGAATTTTATTGAGGATTTTTGCATCGATATTCATAAGAGAAATTGGTCTGAAGTTCTCTATCTTTGTTGGATCTTTCTGTGGTTTAGGTATCAGAGTAATAGTGGCTTCATAAAATGAGTTGGGTAGAGTACTTTCTACTTCTATCTTGTGAAAAAGTTTGTGCAGAACTGGAATTAGATCTTCTTTGAAGGTCTGATAGAACTCTGCACTAAACCCGTCTGGTCCTGGGCTTTTTTTGGCTGGGAGACTATTTATAACTGCTTCTATTTCTTTAGGGGATATGGGACTGTTTAGAAGGTCAACTTGATCCTGATTCAACTTTGGTACCTGGTATCTGTCCAGAAATTTGTCCATTTCGTCCAGGTTTTCCAGTTTTGTTGAGTATAGCCTTTTGTAGAAGGATCTGATGGTGTTTTGGATTTCTTCAGGCTCTGTTGTTATGTCTCCCTTTTCAGTTCTGATTTTGTTAATTAGGATTTTGTCTCTGTGCCCTCTAGTGAGTCTAGCTAAGGGTTTATCTATCTTGTTGATTTTCTCAAAGAACCAACTCCTCGTTTGGTTAATTCTTTGAATAGTTCTTCTTGTTTCCACTTGGTTGATTTCACCCCTGAGTTTGATTATTTCCTGCCGTCTACTCCTCTTGGGTGAATTTGCTTCCTTTTTTTCTAGAGCTTTTAGATGTGTTGTCAAGCTGCTAGTATGTGCTCTCTCCCGTTTCTTCATGGAGGCACTCAGAGCTATGAGTTTCCCTCTTAGAAATGCTTTCATTGTGTCCCAAAGGTTTGGGTACGTTGTGGCTTCATTTTCATTAAACTCTAAAAAGTCTTTAATTTCTTTCTTTATTCCTTCCTTGACCAAGGTATCATTGAGAAGAGTGTTGTTCAGTTTCCACGTGAGTGTTGGCTTTCTGTTATTTTTTTTGTTATTGAAGATCAGCCTTAGTGCATGGTGATCTGATAGGATACATGGGACAATTTCAATATTTTTTAATCTGTTGAGGCCTGTTTTGTGACCTATTATGTGGTCAATTTTGGAGAAGGTACCATGAGGTGCTGAGAAGAAGGTATATCCTTTTGTTTTAGGATAAAATGTTCTGTAGATATCTGTCAGATCCATTTGTTTCATCACTTCTGTTAGTTTCAGTGTGTCCCTGTTTAGTTTCTGTTTCCATGATCTGTCCATTGGTGAAAGTGGTGTGTTGAAGTCTCCCACTATTATTGTGTGAGGTGCAATGTGTGCTTTGAGCTTTACTAAAGTTTCTTTAATGAATGTGGCTGCCCTTGTATTTGGCGCATAGATATTCAGAATTGAGAGTTCCTCTTGGAGGATTTTACCTTTGATGAGAACAAAGTGACCCTCCTTGTCTTTTTTGATGACTTTGGGTTGGAAGTCAATCTTATCAGATATTAGAATGGCTACTCCAGCTTGTTTCTTCATACCATTTGCTTGGAAAATTGTTTTCCAGCCTTTTATTCTGAGGTAGTGTCTATCTTTTTCTCTGAGATGTGTCTCCTGTAAACAGCAAAATGTTGGGTCTTGTTTGTGTAGCCAGTTTGTTAGTCTATGTCTTTTTATTGGGGAGTTGAGACCATTGATGTTAAGAGATATTAAGGAATAGTAATTGTTGCTTCCTGTTATTTTTGTTGTTAAAGTTGGCATTCTGTTCTTGTGGCTGTCTTCTTTTAGGTTTGTTGGGGGATTACCTTCTTGTTTTTTCTAGGGCATTGTTCCCGTTCTTGTATTGGTTTTTTTCTGTTATTAACCTTTGAAGGGCTGGATTCGTGGAGAGATAATGTGAGAATTTGGTTTTGTCGTGGAATACTTTGGTTTCTCCATCTATGGTAATTGAGAGTTTGGCTGGGTATAGTAGCCTGGGCTGGAATTTGTGTTCTCTTAGTGTCTGTATAACATCTGTCCAGGCTCTTCTGGCTTTCATAGTCTCTGGTGAAAAATCTGGTGTAATTCTGATAGGCTTGCCTTTGTATGTTACTTGACCTTTTTCCCTTACCGCTTTTAGTATTCTATCTTTATTTAGTGCATTTGTTGTTCTGATTATTATGTGTCGGGAGGAATTTCTTTTCTGGTCCAGTCTATTTGGAGTTCTGTAGGCTTCTTGTATGTTCATAGGTATCTCTTTCTTTATATTTGGGAAGTGTTCTTCAATAATTTTGTTGAAGATGTTTGCTGGTCCTTTGAGTTGAAAATCTTCATTCTCATCCACTCCTATTATCCGTAGGTTTGGTCTTCTCATTGTGTCCTGGATTTCCTGGATATTTTGAGTTAGGATCTTTTTGCATTTTCCATTTTCTTTGATTGTTGTGCCGATGTTCTCTATGGAATCTTCTGCACCTGAGATTCTCTCTTCCATCTCTTGTATTCTGTTGCTGATGCTCAAATCTATGGTTCCAGATTTCTTTCCTAGGGTTTCTATCTCCAGTGTTGCCTCACTTTGAGTTTTCTTTATTGTTTCTACTTCCCTTTTTAGGTCTAGTATGGTTTTGTTCATTTCCATCACCTGTTTGTATGTTTTTTCCTCTTTTTCTGTAAGGACTTCTACCTGTTTGATTGTGTTTTCCTGTTTTTCTTTAAGGACTTGTAACTCTTTAGCAGTGTTCTCCTGTATTTCTTTAAGTGATTTATTAAAGTCCTTCTTGATGTCCTCTACCATCATCATGAGATATGCTTTTAAATCTAGGTCTAGGTTTTCGGGTGTGTTGGGGTGCCCTGGACTGGGCGAAGTGGGAGTACTGGGTTCTGATGATGGTGAGTGGTCTTGGTTCCTGTTAGTAGGATTCCTACGTTTACCTTTCGCCATCTGGTAATCTCTGGAGTTAGTAGTTATAGTTGACTCTGTTTAGAGATTGTTCTTCTGGTGATTCTGTTACCGTCTCTCAGCAGACCTGGGAGACAGATTCTCTCCTCTGAGTTTCAGTGCTCAGAGCACTCTCTGCTGGCAAGCTCTCTTACAGGGAAGGTGCGCAGATATCTTGTTTTTGGACCTCCTCCTGGTCGAAGAAGAAGGCCCAAAACAGGGCCTCTCTCAGAAGCTGTGTTGCTTTGGCAGTTCCCAGAAGCTGTCAGCTTCTGTGGTGCAGACTCTCACCTGTGCAGACTAAAATCCTAAGTTCCAGGGAGTCCTGGAACCAAGATGGTGACCGCTGCTCCTGAGGCCGAGGTCGTCTCCCGAGCCAGGCGGACACCTGTCCTCTGGTCCGGATGGTGGCCGGTTATCTGCGGCCCGCCCAGGCTGCTGCCTCAGCGGCTCTGTGCTTCTGCCCGTCCCAGAAGCTGTCCGGTTCTCTGGCGCACCCTCTAACCTGCTCAGACTAATTTCCTAGGTCCCGCTGAGTCCCGGAACCAAGATGGCGACCGCTGCTGCTGAGGCTGAGGTCGCCTCCCAAGCCAGGCGGACACCTGTCCTCTGGTCCGGATGGTGGCCGGTTGTCTGCGGCCCGCCCAGGCTGCTGCCTCAGCGGCTCTGTGCTTCTGCCCGTCCCAGAAGCTGTCCGGTTCTCTGGCGCACCCTCTAACCTGTTCAGACTAATTTCCTAGGTCCCGCTGAGTCCCGGAACCAAGATGGCGACCAGACATGTCTTTCTTTTTTCGAGCTCCCATTCTCTCATTCTGTTAGGTTTCTGACATACTGTCCTGAACCTCTTCTAGTATTCCCTGTCCCTCCACATTGGCTGTTTGGCAGGTTTCATCCTCTAGACAGTTTTATATCAGCTTGGTGCCCAGGCCCAGGCGTAAGTCTCCCTCTTCATGCTTAAGGTCAAGGTCACTTCCTAGCTTACTACATAAGGCTACAGTTAGAGACCCCGAACAAGAATACCAGGGAGAAATGCGATCCACTTCCTTAACAAAGTTCTGCAGTGTACTGGAGGCAACCTGCCTGTAATGCAGTGATCACTGACTGTGAGGAGGCCATGATAGAGTGAGTCCCTGCTCCGATCTACACCCCATTTATAGTACTGCTTAAGCAAAGCGAAAGTAAACACAGTACTCTGTTCCCTTGTCTACGGAAGGCTTAGAAGATACCTCAGTGCTGCCACTTATCTACGTCGGACTGACAACACCTCATTTTTCAGCACCAGCCTCGATGGACCTCAAATTTCAGCACCAGCCTCGATGGACAGAATAAGAAACAGAATGAGGGCCAGGGCAACCAAGACTAGAGCTTCTACTGCCCCTTCCTAGGGTGCATCTAGATTAAGACCGAAATCAATAGGGATAAGAGGGTCACGATGAGACATACCTCTCCAAACTTACCTTTTCCCTGCAGTTCTGAATCCACCCCATTTCCAGGGGTTCTCCTCAATGCCAGCGATGTTGATCCTGGCTTTATGGCACCGGATGACCTGCGCTACCATCTCGCCAGCAAGAACACATGCAGGACACTCAGATCTTTCTGCAGTAAAGCTTTAATACATCTCCAGAGATAGATGAACAGCTTCAAGACAGGAGACCCAGAGAGCAGAAAACCCCTCCCTTATATAGGTTGCAAAGTATGGTTAGAAATACGGTTGGAGACGTGAATCACCGGAATTGTCTGCCCACCATCAGCCTGATGACGCCATTGGAGTGGCAGGGCTCAGGTAATGGAACGATACCCTGACGCCTGAGCGTACTCACCATGAGCAATGTTGACAATGGTGTTGTCAGCACCATCTTGTATTGGTGACCGTGAGGGCGGCTCCTCACAGTGGTAGAAGTAATTACAGGGTTTCTCTGATCCTGATTTGAATTTGGTACCTGATATCTGTCTAGATAAGTGTCCATTTTATCCAGACTTTCAAGTTTTGTTGAGTACAGCCTTGAATAGTAGGATCTGATGATATTGAAAATTTACTAAATTTCTGGTGTTATTTCTCCCTTTTCATTTCTGATTTTGCTAAATTGGATGCTGTCCTTGTGTTCTTTATTTAGTCTGTCTAATGGTTTATCTATCTTGTTGATTTTTTCAAAGAAAAAGCTCCCAGTTTGTTTGATTATTTTTGTATTGTTCCTTTGTTTCCACTTGGTTGATTTTAGCACTGAGTTTGATTATTTCCTGACTTCAACTCCTTTTGGGTGAATTTGCTTCTTTTTGTTCTATAGTGTTAAGGTGTGATGTCAACCTACTCCTATATCCTCTCTCCGGTTTTTTTTTAGAGGCATTCAGAGAGAGCTATGAGTGTTCCTCTTAGGGCTATTTTCATTGTGTTCCATAACTTGCAGTATGTTGTAGCTACATTTTCATTAAACTCTGAAAAGTCTTTAATTTAGTTCTATATTTCTTCCTTGACTGTTTTGTCACTGACTAGATTGTTGTACACATTCCACGTGTATGTGCGTTTTCAATTATTTATATTATTGTTGAAGTTAGTCTGTGGTGATCTGATAGGAAGCAGAAAATTATTTCAATAATTTTATATCTGTTGAGGCATGTTATGTGACTGAGTGTATGGTCAATTTTGGAGAAGGCATCGTGAAGTCCCGAGAAGAACGGACATTCGTTTGTTTTAGGATAAAATGTTCTATAGATATCACCTAAACGTATTTGCTTCATAAATTCTGCAAGTTTCACCATGTATCTTTTTAGTTTTAGTTTCCAGGATCTGTCCATTAATGAGGGAGGGGTGTTGAAGTCTTCCAATATTATTGTGTGTGGTACAATGTGAGTTTTGAGCTTTACTAAAGTTTCTTTTATGAATGTGGATGTCATTGCATTTGGAGTATATATGTTTAGATTTGGGAGTCCATCTTGGTAAATATTAACTTTAATGAATATGACGTTTCCCGCCTTGCCTATTTTAATAACTTTTGGTTGAAAGTCAATTTTATTTGATATTAGAATGGCTGCTCCACCTTATTTCTTCGGATCATTTGCTTGGAAAGTTCTTTTCCAGCCTTTTAGTCTGAGGTAATTTCTGACTTTGTCCTTGGTGTTTGTTTTTGGTATGCTGAATATTGCTTACACATCCATTTTTTTATTCTATGCCTTTTTACTGGTGAACTGAGTCCACTGATATTAAGAGATCCTAAGAAAAGTCCTTGTTGCTTCCTGTTATTTTTGTTATTAGAGTTGGAATTTTGTTCATGTAGCTATCTTCTTTTAGGTTTCCTTCACCTTTAATTTGTTCTTTTTTCTCGAGTGTAATTTCCCTCTTTATATTGAAATTGTCCCTTTATTATCGTTTGATGTGCTGGATGCATTGGAAGATATTGTGTAAATATTGTATTGTCACAGAATACCTTGTTTTCCCAAGCTATGTTAAAAGAGTTTTGCTTCATGTCTTGGCTGGCATTTCTGCTCTCTTACATTCTGTATGACTTCAGCCCTAGATTTTCTCCTTTCATAGTCTCAGGGGAGAAGTTATGTGTAATCCTGATAGATCTTGCTTTATATATTACTTGACCATTTTCCCTTACTGCTTTTAATATTCTTTCTTTGTTTTGTGCATTTGGTGTTTTGACTATTATATGATGGCAGAAATTATTTTTTTCCGGTCCAAATAATTTGGCGTTCTGTAGTCTCCTTGTTTATTCATGAGCATATCTTTCTTTAAGTTAGGGATTTTTTTCTATAATATTGGTAAAAATATTCACTAGCCCTATAATTTGGAAACCTTACTTCTTATCTATGCCTATACTGGATTTCATGTACGTAATTATGTCATTTCTAAAAGCTGTTTCAAAAATTCACCTGGGTAGTATTTCCTGAGAAATTCAAATCATTAATACTTTATTCCCTTTTACTAATATAGCATATTATGTTTCCATTTTCTGTTGTCCATATAGTACAGAGCCCAGCATTTGACAAAGATGAGAATATATCACCTCAGGTAGAAACAGATGAAGATACGGTGTAATATTTTCAATTTTTTCCCATTTCAATAGAGTACTTCAAAAGTGGTGTTTGTGATCCCTTGACTGGAGAAGTAGATTCAGGAAAAAGAGAAATTCAGGGTCAGATGCTCTTATATGTGTAGTTCAAGACCAGATTGTGGTCCTTTAGACCTTGTGATCACAAAAACATAGCAACTAGTACAATACAACCACCTGCATGAGATGTTCCCAGATATACACACAAAGAAAAGGAGAACCATTATAAAAATAATAGAAGCACCATTTGGGAAGAAGAAGGATCTCAGCAATGGTAGTACAGTTATGAAGAAGTGCTGTGAGGTGTAAATGTATGAATTGTTTAAAGTAAATATTACAAGTTTTTTTTGGAATTCTACCATGTATTTTATATGGATATGACATATGGTTCAAATCAAATATTATATATTCATTAAAAATAATTAAAATAATTTTCTGTGTAAAGTTTTTTGTGTGGTAGAAAAAATGTCCTATGGTGAGACTCCAACTTAAAGTGTATCTCGCAGGAAGGTAAATCCCCTAGACGTTTCCAAGCTTGTTTTCCCTGATCTCTGAAAATACAGCTAGGAAGAAGCTCTTTGTTCTCTATAGCCAGCAAAAAGGCTTTTTGTTTCTATACTTTTCAACCAGAGATGCCTGCCTTCCTGTGCCAAGGACAAGGAGATAAAAATTTAGAAAGGACTCACGCCCCACTCCTGCCTTGTAAATTTCACCAAGAACATCAGGAAGAGAAGAACTCCCTTGCCCACATTTCCCAACTCCACCCAACTCTCCTCCCAACTCCTCCCAATTCCCCAGCTAGCTGCTAAAAGCCCCTTACTGTCACAGCTCGGTGTCAAACTCCCCTGCCCTGCTAGGCAGAGTGACTTTGTCCTCAGCCAGCTAATAGTAAAACCTCTTGCAGTTTGCATCAGTTGTGGTTTTCTCTTGGGTCATTGGGGTGCTGGCCAGCTCATCCCGGGACTTGAGAGGAGGCCCAGCTTCTGAGGTCTTACATTTGGGGGCTTCTCCACCATGATTTGTGGCCTACCCCAATTCTCAGAGACCCTGCTTGGAGGTAGGATTCTATCTTTGTCTGTATCTTTGTCTCTATCTTTTTCTATAACTTTCCTCTATCTTTGTCTCTAATATTTGTGCCAGCTCTGTTTGAATTCACTATTCTCCGTTTGCAGTTGTAAATGCTCGTGAGAACAACGAACTCCCTTTTTCAGATGGAAAAGGGTTACTGACAGACATGTCAGGAGAAACCGGCTGCCACCCTTTGGGACATCCCTGGAGTTCTGAGGGAGTTCTAGGGATACCTGGAGATCTCCTATCAGTGTGCCAAGTGAGAGTGTGCTCACTCGGCTGTCTGTTTCTGTTACTGGGTGCCAAGTGAGTGTGTGCTTTCTTGGCCATCTTATTGGGGCCTGGTCTTGGTTATTGTAATCTTTTTTGTGTATATGTTTTTTTTCCCTGTATGTGACTCTGATGATGGGACCGACTATTATCATGCCCCTTGGACTGACCCTTGATCACTCGACTGAAATTAAGACTAACACTCACATTCTCTCTGTGGATGTCTGAAATCGATTTTAGAGAACTTTCTGATCTACAGAATGGCCAGCTTTGATGATAGTTGGCCACTAGAGGGCACTCTTTGTTTGGTTCTGTTTTCAGCTCTTAAAGTTGTTTTACAGAGGGGACCAGGGTCTCAGCCAGATTACGTGCCATACATTCTCATCTAGAAAAATTTAGCACAGGATCCCCCCTCTCCCATCCTGTTTAAAGCCTTGGGTTAAAAAGAATAATCCAGGCTCCCCAGTCCTGGCCCTCTGCCACCCAGAGGTGAAAAAAAAAGTTAAAACTGGCACAGGTTGAACTGCAGCCCTCGGTTTCTCCCAAGATCTATCCAGAGTTAGAAGAACCTCCAAAATGGCATAGCACCCCACCCCCATATTCCCAACTGGTCCCCTCCAAGAACTCTCAACAGGGTGCCACTAGATATTTGGGGAGGGACCAGTTGCTAAAGCCCAAGGCCAGCGAGCTCGAAGCCCAGAGTGACCAGATTCAACCATTGCACTGCCTTTATGTACTTATGACCCTCCTCCAGCAGGCCCCAGACAACTGCTGACCCTTCAGTAATGGCCCTTTTCCTCCTCTGAACTCTATAACTGGAAGGCTAATCACACCTCCCTTCTTTGAAAACCCCTCTAGCCTGCTAATCTAATGGAATCTCTCATATTCTCTCTTCAGCCTACTTGGGATGACTGTCAGCAGCTACTGATTCTTTCACCACAGAGGAGAAGGAGAGGATTCTGAGAGGAAAAAAGAGCATGCTGGGGGCCAATTGACTACCAATAAAACTTCTGAATGAAATGGATGCAGCCTTCCCTCTGACATGTCCTGACAGGACTGACCATATGGAGCAATTGACAATTTTCAGCTGGGCTCTGATAATAGAACTGAAAGGAGCTGGCAGGTGCCCCACCAATTTGGCCAAGGTAAGAGAGATCCTACAAGAGAAAAAGGAGCCCCCAGCAGTGTTTTTAGAATACCTCTGAAAGGTATAGAGGTGTTACACTACCTTTGACCCTACTTCGGCGTGCCAGCATGTGACAAGTGTCATGGCTTCCATTGGGCAGTATTCTTCTGACATTAGGAAAAGGTTACAGCGTCTAGAGAGTCCGAAAACATTATCTTTACAACATCTGTTTAAGGAGTCAGAAAAGTGTACCATAAGAGAGAGAGTGAGAAGTCAGCACCAGGGTATATTGTGCTCTGAGTCTGCAGACACGCTTAAGGTCCCCAAAAGACCCTAAATGGGATCATAAGACCTCTGGTGAACGGAACACAACCTCTGCTCCAATCCAATCTCACAGGTTCTGAGACTGCATTAATTAGGGAAGCAGAAAAACTGGCCTGACAATGGTCACAAGTCCCTCTGGTCTGTGCCAGCACCTGGCCAACTTGTTGGACGGAGTCTGAGGACAGCCCCAAGGTCCTCACAGAAACATCCAGGAGATCTTAAGACCTTTGTGAATGGAAAACCACTTCTGCTCCAATCCTATCATGCAGGACCTGAGACTGCATTCATTAGGGAAGCAGATAAACCGGCCTGACCAGGGTCACAAGTCCCTTCCAATCCATTACAGCACTGGGCACCTTGGGGGCAGAGTCTGTGGACACCCCAAAGGTCCCCACAGGACTCTCCATGGGATCTTAGTACCTCTAGTGAGTGGATTACAACATCTGCCAGGAGGAAGGTTCGAACACCAGATATCTGGGACCCTTCTCTGCAAGAGGAGATCTTGCCTGCAGAGAGTACTCTGAACACTCAAACTCAGGAGAAAACTAGTCTCCGAAGTCTGCTGATAGAGGCTAACATAATCACCTGACCATCGTTATGGCAACTATTAGAAAACAAAGCATTTAATTGGAGGCTTTGTTACATTTTCAGAAGATTGGTCAATCATCACGGGAGGTACCCCATCACTGGAGCAATAGAGAACACTTGATCCTTAGGCAAAGAGAGAGATTCCGCCATTGTATTGGCTTCTTGAAAACTCAAACTCATCCTTGTTGACACACCTATCCTCCAATGAAGCCACACCTTCTCGTATTCCTTCTAATCTTTAAACTCACTGCCACTTCCTGGTAATGAAATATTCATATATATGTGTCTATAGGGGATTTATTATTCAAACCACCACTTTTCCCATTGCTCGATCAGCTATTTTTTTTTAAATATAACCTAAAGGGCTCCCATTTATTAAGGACTACTTATGAGCTTAGCCACAGTGATGGGCCCTCCCACATCAATCATTAGACTAGAAAATAACCCATAGACTTACCTAATGACTAAGTGATTGGAGACAGATGTTCAATTGTTCTCTCTTCTCAGGTAACTGTAGATTGTCAAGATGGGAAAAAAATAATGTTCCATCACAGTAATGTTTAACTTACTCCATAACCTACACAAACATTACTCAACACCATCTATTGCATTCTGCACCTGCATAGACACACTTCCATGTATGACATAAGTGAAGGGTGACTACCTCCATCAGCAAGGATACTCAATAATATGTGACATGAACTGAATATTTCCTATAGCCTCACAACCCCCACATTCTACTGTGTGTTACACTTATTGGGGGACTTGCTAATCTGTCCAATATCCTGCCACCAAAGCTATGACAAAAAAAAATCCTCATCAGGAAATCCAATGAATTTTACCTGATTTCTTTCTCCTGAGGCAACTGAGAGTTATCCCTTAATGCTTATATTAGTGTCTGATTCATCTGTAATAAACCCACTACTATTAACAGCTACATCACAGGAGGTATGACAAATACCATCTCCCATGAGTTGGCCAAGCCTTTTCAGCAGCTTTTTTGAAGTATCCTTTCTATACTAAAAAATCCATTGATTCCTTTATTTTTAAGTGTGTAATTTAATGATTTTAACACATTTTCACCTCCGTTCCATTTTCCCATCATTTTCTGCTACTTCATATGATATTGCAATCTATTAAAATATAGTAGTGAATACAGTGAAAGGACCAGTGTGTGAAGCAGCAAATTTCTTTATTTCTCAGACAACAGATACACTGCCAGAATCTTCCAGGTACAACTGCTTGGTAACTTTGTGTCTAATGTTAGCATGATTCTTCCAGAAAAAAGCTTAAAGAATTAAACCATGGTTACTCTGGACCAGACAAGTCAGTATCACTAGTGAAAAACATTCATGTAAATCATTTTCATCACTGTTACAATGTGCCTTAGCAGCAAGGAAAACAGGTCCATGGTCACAAGAGTATGAAAGAGGCATCAAGGAGCACAGTTGTCCAACTTATTAGCAGCCAGTAAGCATCAACACAGGAAGCGACCAAAGACAATAAATACCTTCCAAGACATGTTCCCAATGACCATGTTCCTTTACAAGTGCCTCACCCCTTCCATGCACACCCATCAATCAATTAACTCATTGATTAAAGCCCTCAGGGTCCAATCACTTTTCAGATTGTATATATTGTTCTACCTTTGAACATTGTATTTCGGAACAAAATCTTCATCAAAGACCCAAGACTGACATTGCAAACCCATTTCACCACAGAATTCTTTATGTTACAAAATGTGATAGGATCTATCTGTCTCTTTAAGGGTATCTCTGTCTAGCAGTTACAAAAGCAGAACGTCCAGGCCAACAGAATCATCACCACCATGAGCTTTTTTTTTTTTTTTTAATATGAGTTCAAGAAGAAGGAAAATGCAATGCAAGTTAAGGGTCTTGATCCCCTATCCATCCATCTTAAAGCCATAGGGTGGACCCAGAAGTTTAGGTCAAAAGTGTAAATTTCACCAATACTACAAACAACTGTGATGATTTCTAGCCATCTCCAGTTTCAGTGTGGTATTTAGTCCCACCATCTACATCAAGGCATATTGCCTAATGTGAAATAATGCCAGCTGTTTATTGCAAAAACCACTATGTGTTGACTTGGATGTAAAATGAGACATCTATAATATAGATACACTTGTACACGTACACATACTCACAGAAAGAGGCAAGAAGTAGAGGAGCTGAGTCTTAGGATCCCTCAATGAAGAGATAGTGGAAATCTTTTAAGGCAGAGATGTCATTGAGAAACTGTATGTCTCTATCTGCACAAAATCAGGCCAGTCTGCCTTCCATCAATGAGTTGTAGGTTCTCACTATCCATCATCCCCACTTGAGAAGGTATGGACAGTTAATGAAAGATGGAGAGTCAGTTTTCATCAAAGGTATGCCCTTTGAAGGTTATAGGTTGGCCAGGCACTACTGGTAGCCCCATATCCAAGATTTTATGGGCAACACAATTGATTTGAATGGGTTTTATCAAAAGGGAGAAAAGAAGACATGAATTTGGAAGGAGGATTTAGGTGGAAATGGATCTGGTTTTGGTTCGGGAGGAGTTATTAAGAGAACTGGAAAGTAAATTCCATCAAAATATATTGTATGAATTTCTCAAGTTATTAATGAATGTAGTTCTTAATATACAATATCTGTACTGAACCTATACAGACGACTTATATTTCCATCTCCTAAATAACAAACCCTTGTATAGCAGTTTCATTACATTAAGGGCAAAAGTAATCCAGAGATTATTTAAAATAAAGAAGGATCAGAGGTGATGGCCCAGGGGCAAATTCATGTGTGTGTTCATTTACTTACAACACCAGTGCTTAGGATTTTTAGAGGGGCAGAGACAGGAAGATGAATATGACTTCCTGAAAGCCAGCCTCACTATTAGCTCAGCAGGAAACCCTATCAAAAGCAGATAAATTAGGGAGTGAAGGAGCAAATCATACTATGCCCTTCCCTAGCCTCTGAACTTACCTGTACAGATCTGTGTGCAGAAACACATGAATATAATTAAAATATACAAGAGCTTATCTTGCATAGCTTATATGCAGTGTTTTGTTATCTTAGCCTAGAGTCCTGAGGACTTTATATCATTAGAGTTCCTGAAGCAAACTCCCCAGATATAGTTGATGGGTATATCTTGTTACTATGCAAAGAGACCTCAGTTAAATTTGTGTGTCAGTGACTCCAAAACACCTTTCCTTCTCTACCTTCCTTTATATGGCACAGAACGACCTGTAAATAATTAAAATATGAAAACAAAACTTTTTCACGAATTTAGGCTTGTGTTAAAATAATATTTATAACATTTTATTGAATGGAACAGAAATCTTCAGCTCCCAGGAGAAATACAGTGAATCCTGTAGGCTTCTGTTTTGTCCCATTATGAAAAAAATTAATTGCAAATCGACAGTTCCCACACTTTTTCCTAAATCAGGATGAAGGGATATGTTTCCATACAAATAAGTAATGCCAAAGTGATTAATCAAGTAGAAATGTGGCAGGGTTAGGATGCCTTTGGCTGATGTGACAATGATGACTGATTAGTCTCTTGTTATGCAAATAACCCTAACCTCTAAGAAAAGAAAAGTAATGATATAAAATATTCCAAGAAGTGGCATGGAAAATTATTACTTGATTACAATTTCTTTTACATACTTTATTAGTTTGAATAATTGTGGCTCACAGCAGATCAAATATTCAAAGGAGTTAGTTTTCCAGGTGGTGGGACGTTTAGAAAGAATTAGGATTTGTGTTTTCATTAAAAGTGATTTGGCACTGGGCTTGAAATATCAAACAACCATTGAAATATCAAAAACTCTCTCTCATTCTCTCTCTCTCTCTCTCTTTCTCTCTCTCTTTCTCTCTCTCTGTCACTCTCTCTCAGTCTCTCTCATGTTTTAAGCCATTCATCAAGTGGTTGACATCTAGTATTAATCCATTGCGTGTTAATTATACAGAGTAAGGCAATCAACATTTATGATATGGATGTGAAATGGTCTTTCTTGTTTTTTTTTTTTTTTTTTTTTTTAGTTAACTCAACCTGGGAATATAGAACCTCAGATAAAGAACTGCCTCCATCACATTGGCCAGTTGCCACACCTTTAAGGAAGGATCTTTCTTGGATGGCTGTTGTTGAAGGGTCTAGCCCACTATGGGTAGTGTCATCATCTATGAAAAGAATATACAAAGTGTGGTGGTGACCGTGGAAGGGCCAGAAATTGATGTTTCTGGAAGAACTGAAGATCTATATGGCATGAAAAATTAAAGTGCCCGCTAATTTGTAAGTAAATTCCATACTTACCAGTGTTCAATATTTTGTCTACCCATATTTCAAAAGTAAAATTATCGAATATATTTCACCCTGTGTTACTGCATTTAATCTATGAAATTACTTGTAACCAGAAATACTGAAAAAATTTAAAGGCCTTTAAAACATGAGTGGTTGATATTGGGTTTGTTTAACTTTATCACAACTTTGAAGGCAGGACCAAGAGCTAGATTGTCTTCTCATTTTACAAAGAATCCATGATTCAAGGTTGCAACTGGCTTCAATACAAGGTACTTAACACTGTAAAATTTCTGCTTTGTTTGAATAAAATAGTAATTGCTCTAACTTTGGTTTTCTTAAACAGAATTTTGATGTGCTATCCAGTGTGCTGCCTCAAAGAGTCTGGCACCATTTCTGACACTAAGAACAGTTGAAAGATAACCAGGGAAAGTTTGGAACAGGGAAAATAACCACCAAGGATGTTGGTGAATCAGAAACTGAAGGCTTTCACAGGAGGAAAATAATAACAAAAGCAAAACAAAGCAATCAACAAACAAATAAACAGAAACCCAACCACCAAAAAAATAAAAACAATACAAGAGTGATTTACTTGGGCAGAATGTGACTCAGGTCATCAGGACATTTCTGCAGGGATTTCATTTTGGATTTCAAGGAGGCCATATGAAAAGGTAAAGCCTAGATGGTTAATGTTTCTGAGTGTAATTAGGGAAGGAACCAGCATGAGTGGGGTCTATGATGCAAGCTGAAATAGGTGATGTCACAGAGCACTGGTCATAGATTGCACATCTATTCCACTTAGAGACACTAGAATCCCTAGAAGGTGTGTCCACTATTTTCCCAGTGGTGTGTGAAAGGCAGGCCAGCTCCTGAACCCCAACTTGTTCCTCAAGCTTTTGTGCCCTGGTCTGTATCAAAAGACAGAATCTTGACGACTAAGACATTTTCTTTGGGTAAGTACATTTATGAAGTAACTGGGACCATCATAGCTATAGAAAGCTGAAAGTTTTCCCTCCCACACTGAGTAACTGTACATTCTAAATTCTCCCATGTTTGGGGCCAGGGGCATGGCTGATCCAGTTTAGTTGATCTCCTGAATTTATTATCCTTGCTAACGATATCTCCTTCAAAATTCCATCAAAATGCCAAAGCTCTTCTTTGTCCGTATGTATTTTAGAAAATGTTACTTCTAAATGGCTGATACTGGGCCTGGAGCGATGGCTCAGCAGTTAGGAGCACTGACTGCTCTTCCAGAGGTCATGAGTTCAAATCCCAGCAACCACATGGTGGCTCACAACCATACTAATGAGATCTGACACCCTCTTCTGGAATGTCTGAGGACAGCTACAGTGTATTTAGATACAATAATAAAAGAAATCTTAAAAAAAAATGGCTGATATTGCCTGGACTTGTTGAGGCCGGAGTTGCAGTGGCATATAATCACCAAATAATCCTGAGTCTGGGTCAGGTAACACAATACAGAAGGCCAGTGTTGTGCTGTGTCCCTGGGATATTTGTGAATATTGCCACCTATTTGACAGCTTGCAGGTACAAGAGAGGGTAGGTAAGAACTCTGGCTCATTTTCTTTATTCTGTTCTCTCCTTGATCATTTTGGGTAAAAGGCATACCAACTTCCACATTGACATAGACATGCAAGGAGATGTTCCTCAGAAGAGGCAAATTAGCTCAGGGCTGAAGACATATTCATCTGAGTATGTTATGCTGAGCTGTGGAGAATTACTTGTTAATTTCCCTTTGATAATTTCCTTGTTTCCCTTATTTATTTGTTTGTTGTTGTTGTTGTTGTTGTTTTGTTTGTTTGTTTTTTCTTTGGATGGGTGTTTAATTTTACTTTGAGTGTGTTTGTGTGTAGCTTTGACTGTTAGGAAAATCACTTTGTAGAATAGACTAGCCTTTATCTCACTAAGTTTTGCCTCCCTCTGCCTCTTGAGTACTAGGATTAAAGACTTGGGTTACTACCATCTCCTATTAACTTCTGATTTGATTGTTTGTTTTGTTTTGTTTTGTTTGTTTTTCTTTTTTGTTTTTTGTTTGTTTTGTTTTGTTTTTGTTGGTTTTTTGTTTTAGTTGTTAATGTTGTAGCTGATTTGCAGACATTTTTCCTTTGTCTACCACTGGCTGCCCTGGAACTCACTTTGTAGATCAGGCTGGTCTCTAAGTCAGAAATCTGCCTGACCCTGCCTTCTAAAAGCTGGGATTAAATGAGTGTGCCACCATAGCTAGATTATGATCTACTTATTTTGATCAAATTAAGTTTAGAAGCCCAAACATGTTTAGCATAGCCTTCTTGACCTGCTCAAAATTTCCATTAGAGAAGAGCCTTGGTCCAGCATTCTCTCCAACCCTACACCCATTGCCTTTTAGTAACTCATATATATGACAGTAGCAACAGCATTGTGTCTGGTTTAAACAGGCAATATCTTCAATCCAAGGCAATGGGCAAGTATATTTGAACACAGAATGATAGCCACAAGACATCTGCCTGGGTTTGGTATGGTATACCACAGCAAGGCTACAGCCATGTAGAAGAAAATACCTTTGAAGAGGCTTAGCATGTCCTCCCTCATGAAGAAGAGGAGGAGGAAGTCTTCTTCCAACACCCTGAGGAATATTGTCGGCTGCAGAATTTCTCATTGTTGGAAGGAAGGTAATGAGCCTGTCACCCAATGGAAGGCCATAGTTCTAGGTCAACTGCCAACAAACCCTTCTCTTTACTTGGTGAAGTATGATGGAATTGACAGCATCTATGGACAGGAGCTCTACAGTGATGACAGGATTTTAAACCTTAAGGTTTTGCCTCCCATAGTAGTATTTCCTCAGGTGAGGGATGCCCACCTTGCCAGAGCCCTGGTTGGCAGAGCGGTACAACAAAAATTTGAGAGGAAAGATGGCTCTGAGGTCAACTGGAGGGGGGTGGTGCTAGCCCAGGTGCCAATCATGAAGGATTTGTTTTACATTACCTACAAGAAGGATCCAGCTCTCTATGCTTATCAGCTCCTGGATGACTACAAGGAAGGTAACCTCCACATGATTCCAGACACTCCTCCAGCTGAGGAGAGATCAGGAGGTGACAGTGATGTGTTGATAGGTAACTGGGTGCAGTACACCAGAAAAGATGGTTCTAAAAAGTTCGGAAAGGTTGTTTACCAAGTTCTAGACAATCCTTCCGTGTTCTTTATCAAGTTTCATGGTGACATCCATATCTATGTCTATACTATGGTGCCAAAGATTCTTGAAGTTGAAAAATCATAAAGTACAGAAATGTAAACATATAGGGCTGGAAGAAAAAAAAAGTTTTTTTCCTGTGTTAGCTATATAAGGGTCTTTGACAATCCCAGTATCTTTGCCAATAAAATGTATTTTGTTCTAAAAATGTAAATGTGTGACATGACATGCTGTGAGTGAACAATTTGCTGGAAGAGATGGCCTACAGTGGAAGGAACATCAAATGAAGATGAAAGTTTCATTTCAGGCGGTGAACTATACATAAACCTAAAATCATACATGCTAAAATGAACAGCTTCTCTGGTCTGCATGAAGAATAAGGAAATGGAGATGGAACTTGGAGGAGCAGGGATGGCAGAAAAAGATGGATGTTTAGGAAGTAGGGGAGAAGGACAGGACATAGGTAGAACCTCTGATGTGAAGACTGAAGGAGAAACAAAAATTTTGGGAAAGTGGGACATTTAAAAGAAATGTGGCCTTGTTGCACAAGGTGAAACCCAGAAAACTGATTGAAATAGACTCAGAAATCAGAGAAAATCAGGTTTTCTTTGAATAATGACACTTAAAGAAACCTGTCTCACATTTTAAGATTTATTATCTTTACTTATGTGGGTGGGGATATGGCATGTGCTTTTGAGTACAGGTGAACACAGAGACATGCGTTGTCAGGTCCTCTGGAGCTGCCATTAAAGGTGATTATTTGCCATTGGATATGAAATCAAGAAACCAAATCCATTTTTCTTGTGGTGCAAAAGTGCTTGCTACCATTGATTCATCTCTCTAATCCCACAAAGATATCTTTTTTAAGAAATCCAAAATTCACATGCATAAAACAGACCAGATTGAAGATAAGAAAGTTCTAATTGATGGTGACCATTAAAAGTAATAAGGGACACACAAAGAGTAGAGGACACTGAGAGACAAATGAATTCTAAGTTGGAGTTCTCAAAAAGTTAAGCTGGAGACACAGAAAGAAGAGAAATTTTAAGGAAATAGTCAAACATGGGCCATATCCACATTGGCTTCTTTGTTTTCTTAACAAATAGCCAGCCTGTCATTACAGATGGGTGTGTTTGTGTGTGTGTGTGTGTGTGTGTGTGTGTGTGTGTGTGTGTGTGTGTGTGTGTTTGTGAGTGTGTGTGTGTGTCCATTTTTACACAGGCAATCTAGACTAGTGAATGTTTATATTTATGAGACTCCCTAAATCATCACAGAAACCTTGATTTTGTGTAATCAGTTCCAAAAGTAAAGTAAAACAGAAAATGAATATGCTGTGAGATAATTTTGGGTTGGAATGGATCCTGAGTTCCTTCCGTGAGCACTCTTTCCCTGTGATGAATCCTGTGATCTATTGCAGGTCTCCAATGAGATCCCCAGATAACCATAAAAAGCCCCACAGTGGCCTGTTCCACCTAGCTCTTCTCTAAACACATGACCCCCTACATACCTATGTATAACTTCAGCCTGTCTATAGCCTGGAAATTCTAGTCTTTTACTTATATGTGACCTCATTCTCAGAAAACACTGAAGGTGTAACCAATGCATATATGCTTACCTCTTTTCTACGCCAGTTGACATGGGTTTCAAATGTTATGAGTTTGCCCACTTTGTGGGTCACTTCCTGAGGAGCCCGTGTACTTCATGGAGGTCTGCCTGGGTTCCATCTATACTCTGAGAGGTTTTGTGTTTTTTTTTTTTCTTTTTTGAGGCAGGAATGCCATGGACTCAGTCATTACAATTTTCCTCTCTAGAATAAGTTTGTATGCTTCAGCATTTGATAATAATCTCTATTGTTGATTAATTTTAATATCTGGGATAGTTTCTGCAGTAACTGATTCTCTTAGGGATTAGTTGCTGTGAAAAGACACCATGTCAAAGGCCACTCATAAGAGACAACATTTCATTAGGGCTTTTCTACATTTCATTACACGTTCAGAGATTTACTCCACGATCATCAAGGCAGAAAATATGGCACTGTCTAGGCAGACATGGTGGTGGAGAGGAAGTTTAGAATTATGCATCTTCATCCAAATGCTTCCAGGAAAAACTATGTATTCTGTATGCAGGGAGGGTCTCTTCCACACTGGTAGAGCTTTAAAGCCCCAAAATGATATACTTCCTCCAGCAAGGCCCGACCTATTCCTACAAGGCCACACCTCCTCATAGACATAATACATTTAGAATGCCACACTGGTTTCATAACAATTGACAAGATCTAGGTTCTTCAAAGAGGAGGAGCCTCAGTTGAGAAGATGCCTCCACAAGATCCAGCTGTTAGGAAATTTCATAATTGGTGGGAGAGCACCCACTCCATTGTGGGTGTTGACATCCTTGTATTAGTAGTCCTGGGTTCTTTAAGAAAGCAAGCTAAGCAAGACTAGAGGAGCAAGACAATAAGCATCACCACACCATAGCCTCTGAATAAGCTCCTAACTCCAGGATCCTTTGTTGTTTCAGTTTCTGTCCCAACTTCTTTGATAATTAACAACAATGTGGAAGTATAAGCTGAATAAAACCTTTGCTATGGAATTTGCTCTTTGGACATGGTGGATCCTTACAACAATAAACATAGTAAGACATTCATCAGAAAAATGTCTAACAGTGCCAATGCCACTTATCTTAAAACCACAAATACAAATGTGTAGACATTTTATTTTATTTAAAGGTAAGATATACTCGTGTACCTACCTGAGATGTAAATGTTCTAGTTTGCTTCTTTCTCACTATGTAGAATACTACAATCAAAAATTACTTGGAAATAGATGGGTTATAGTCTATCACCGAGGAAGACAAAACAGGAAGTTGTATCAGTAACAGCAAAAAACTGCTTATTGGCTTGCCACTGTCTTAGTCACTCTTTTATTGATGGGAAGAGATACCATGGATAAGGCAACTATTAGAAAACAAAACATTTAACTAGAGGCTTGCTTACATATTCAGAAGTTTGGTCATTCACCAAGGGAGGGACCCCAACACTGGAGCAATAGAGAACTATTGATCCTTAAGCAAAGAGAGAGATTCTGCCATTGCTTTGGCTTCTTGAAAACTCAAACCCATCCTTGTTGACACACCCACTTCCTCCAATAAAGACACACATTCTCTTATTCCTTCAATCTTTAAACTCACTGCCACTTCCCAGTGACTAAGTATTCATATATATGTGTCTATAGAGAACTTTCTTATTCAAACTACCAATTTTCTATGGCTTGATCAGCTTTTATTATTTTAGTACAGTCTAAAAGGCTCCCAATTAAAATGACTACTGTTGAGCTTAGCCACAGTGGTGGGCCCTCCCACATCAATCATTACCCAAGAAAATATCCTATAGACTTACCTAATAACCAAGTGAATAGAGACAGATCTTCAATTGCTCTCTCTGATCAGGTATCCGTTGATTGTCAAGATTGGGAAAAAATAAAGTCCCATCACAGGAATATTTTACTGACTCCACAACCTACCCAAACATTACTGAACAGCATTTCCTCCTCTCTGCCCCTTCATAGACCCACTTCCATGCATGGCATAAGTGAAGGATAACTTCTTTCATCAGCATTGATATTCAATAATAGGTGAAATGATGTGAATATGTCCTATAGCCACACAACCCCCCACATTCTACTGTGTGTTACACTTACTGGGGTACAACCCAATCTGTCCAATTTTCTGCCAACTCAGCTATGAGAAAAAAAAATCTCCTCATCAATAGATCCAATGAATTTTACCTGATTTCTTTCTCCTGGGGCAACTCAGTGTTATCCCTTCATGCATATATTGGTGTCTTATTCATCTGTAATAAAACCACTACTATTAATAGATACATCACAGGAGATATGACAAATACCAACTCCCATGAGCAGCTGCACAGTTGGCCAAGCCTTTTCAGTGCTTTTTTGAAGTTTCCTTTGTATACTAAAAAATCAATTGATTTCTTTAAGTGTATAATTTAATGATTCTAACACATTTTCACCTCCATTCCATTTTCCCCTCATTTTCTGCTTCTTCATATGATATTGCAATCTATTAAAATACAGTACTGAAGGCAGAGGGAGGATCAGTGTGGGAAGCTGCAAAGTTCTTTAATTCTAAAACAACAGATACACTGTCTGAATATTCCAGATACAACTTTTTGGTAACTTTGGGTCTACTGTTAGCATGAAATTTCTAGAAAAAAAAAACTTAAAGAATTAAGCCATGGTTCCTCTGGACCAGAGAGTTTAGTATCACTAATGAGTCATATTCATGTCAATCATTTTCATCACTGTTACAAGATGCCTAGCAACAAGGAAAACAGGTCCATGGTCACAAGAGTATGAAAGGGGCATGAATGAGCACAATTGTCCAAATTATTGGCAGACAGTAAACATCAACACAGGAAGCAACCAAATACAATAAACACCTTCCAAGACATGTTCCCAATGACCATGTTCCTTTACAAGTTTCTCACCCCTTCCATTCACACCCATTAATCAACGCATAGATTAAAGGCCTCAGGGTCCAATCACTTTTCAGATTGAGTATATAGTTCTACCTATGAACATTGTACTTCGGACCAAAACCTTCATCAAAGACCCAGGACAGACATTTCAAACCCATTTCACCACAGCATTCTTTATGCTACAAAAAGTGATAGGATCTATCTGTCTCTTTAAGGGTATCTCTATCAAGCAGTTCCAAAAGGAAAATGTCCAGGTAAACAGCATCAGCACCTCCAGGAGCTTTTATAAATGTGAGTTCAAGAAGAGCGAAATTGCAATGCAATTTAAGGGTCTTTGTCCCCCATCTCTGCATCTTAAAACCATAGGGTGAACACAGAAATGTAGGTCAAAAGTGTAAATTGCACCTATACTACAACTAATTGGGATGATTTCTAGCCATCTCTACGTTCTGTCTGTTACGGAGTCCACCATGTCTGCCTCAAGCCATATTGCCTAGTGTTAAATAGTGCCAGTAGTTGATTGCAAACAACACTATGTGTTGACTTGCATGTAAAATGAGACATGTATAATATAGACATATTTGTACATACACACATACTCACAGAAAGAGGCAAGCAGTAGAGGAGCTTTGTCTTAGGAACTCTCACGGAAGAGATGGTAGAAATCTTGTAAGGCAGAGAGGTCACTGAGACACTGTATGTCTCTATCTGCACAAAATCAGGCCAGTCTGCCTTGCATCCCTAAGTGGTATGGTATCACTATCCATCATCCCCATCTGCGAATATATGGACTATTGATGAAGGATGGAGAATCAGTTTTCATCAAAGGTAAGGCTTTTGTATGTGATAGGTTTGCCATGCTCTACTGGTTTCCA
The DNA here is from genome assembly GCF_000001635.26 of Mus musculus. Taxonomy (NCBI): domain Eukaryota; kingdom Metazoa; phylum Chordata; class Mammalia; order Rodentia; family Muridae; genus Mus; species Mus musculus. Next base: position 78,096,218 of record NC_000087.7, on the reverse strand, counting down.
CATGTCCAAGAGTTTAGGGGCAACACAATTGATTTGAATTGGGTTGTATCAAAGGGGAGAAAAGTAGACTTGAACTTGGGAGGAGGATTAAGGTGGGAATGGGTCTGGTTTTAGTCTGGGAGGAGTTATCAAGAGAATTGGAAAGTGAATTCCATCAAAAAAATTGTATGAAGTTCTCAAGGAATTAATTAATGTAGTTCTTAATATACAATGTCTTTACTGAACATATACAGACCACTTATATTTCAATCTCCTAAATAGCAACTCATTTTATAGCACTTACATTACATTAAGTGCAAAAGTAATCCAGAGATTATTTAAAATAAAGAAGGATCAGGGGATATGGCCCAGAGACAATGCCATGTGTGTGTTCAAACATTCACCTACAACACCAGTGCTTATGATTTTGGGAGGGGCAGAGATAGGAAGATGACTGTGGCTTCCTGAAAGCCAGCTCAGCAAGAAACCCAGTCACAAGGGGATAAGTTATGTAGGAAAAGAGTAGATCACACTATACCCTTCCCTAGCCTCTGAACTTACCTGTACAGTTCTCTATGCAGACTCACATAAATATGATTAAAATATGCAAGAGGTTATTTTGCATAGCTTATATTCAAAAGCAATGTTGTTTTAGACTAGAAACCTGAGGACTTTATATCATTATAGTTTCTGGAGCAAACTCCCAAGATATAGATGATGGGTATATCTTCTTACTGTGCAAAGGAAACCTCAGTTAAGTGTGTGTGTCAGTGACTCCAAACAGCTTTCCTCCTCTATGTTCCTTTATATAGCATAGAATGATCTGTAAATAATGAAAATATGAAAACAAAGCTTTTTTGAGATTTTAGGCTTGTGTTAAAATCATATGTATAACATTGTATTAAATGGAACTGAAATCTTCAGCTCTCAGGAACAATACAGTCAATGCTGTAGGCTTCTGTTTTGTCCCATTGTGAACAAAATTAATTGCACATCAACAGGTCCCACACTTTTAACTAAATCAGGGAGAAGGGCTATGTTTCCGTACAAATAAGTAATGTCAATGTGATTATTCAAGTAGAAATCTGGCAGGGTTAGGATGCGTTTGGCTTATGTGATAGTGATGACTGATTAGTCTCTTGTTATTCAAATAACCCTTACCTCTGAGAAAAGACAAGTAATGATATAAGATATACTACAAATTGACATGGACACTTATTACTAGATTTCATTTTCCTTTACATACTTTAGTTGTTTGAAAAATTGTGGCCCACAGAAGCTCAAATATTCAAAGGTGTTAGTTTTCCAGGTGGTGAGATGTTAAGAAAGAATTAGGATTTGTATTTTTATTAAAGGAGATTTGTCACTATTCTTTGAAATATCAAAAATCCATCAGGCTCTCTCTCTCTCATTCTTACTCTCTCCTCATTCTCTCTCTGTCTCTGTCTCTTTGTCTCTGTCTCTGTCTCTATCTCTGTCTCTCTCTCTCTCTCTCTTTCATTCTCTGTCTTTCTCTGTCTCTGTTTGTTGTCTGTAGTATTGCTTGTGAGCTCTCAGCTACTGCTCTACACATGTGTGCCTGCGTGTTGCCATGGTGTTTACCATGATGTCCTGGAGTCGCCTTCTGAAACTGTAAGACCACAATTAAATATTTCATCTTTAATTTGGTGTGGTCTTGATGTCTCACATCATTAGAACAGTAACCAAGACATCCATATTCCAGTTAATTTTTTCAATCGTTCTGTATTTATTTCATTAAAGTTACCTTTTGTCCATTGAAAAGTTTTAAGAATACTTTTAAAGATCCTGAACAAATAGTGCCAGTAGGAGTGGCACTGTTAGGAGGTGTGGCCTTGTTGAAGTATGTGTGACCCTGTTGGAGTAGATGTGGCCTTGTTGGAGGAAATGTAATACTGTGCTTGTGGACTTTGAGGTCCGTTATGCTTAAGCTGTCCCCAGTGTGACACACAGTCTCCATCTTCTACCTGTGTATCAAGATGTAAAACTCTCAGCTCCTTCTCTAGCATTGTGTCTGTCAGAATGCTTCCATATTTCCAGTCATGATAATAATGGAGTAAACCTCTGAAAACAAGTTACAAAGTGTTCAAGAGTTACTGTGATCCTGGAGACTCTTCATGGCAATAAAACCCAAACTAACACAAACACAAACATTCAAAAACACATTTGATATTTTGACTATTCTTGGCATAGGGAGTGGCACTACTGGGAGCTAATAACCTTGTTGAAGTAAGTTTGGCCTTGTTGAAAGAAATTTATCTTTGTGAACATGGACTTTAATGCCCTCTGCCTAGCTGCCTGAAAGCTAATCATTTCCTAGCACCCTTCAGATGAAGATGTAGAACTGTCAGCTCCAAATGCACATGCCTGCCAGGATCCTGCCATATTCCTACCTTGATGATAATGGACTGAATTTCTGAACCTGTAAGCCAGGGTAAATTGAAAAGTGTCTCTGCTGATAGTTGGTTGCTATTCCAGAAAGACCAAAAGTTATGACGTACCATCCAGAGTCTGAGAATACATTGGTTTAGCTTCTAGCATTTGACAGAAAACAGAATTAACAAGACAATGAGAATATAAAACTTCGTATTTCATACTTAGAGACACATGGGTTATAGATCTGCGGAACTCAAGGTTTTATGGGTGGTATGGTAGGGTGATTAGTGTCTGTATATGAGTGCAGTGTCTGTTCCCAAGTCTGATGTCACACATACACATATGTTCAGTAATGAGTAGAATATCTTCAACACTTGCTCTCTTAGAGTGAAACCCTCTCACCATTTTGACTAGTTTGACTGTCCAATACACTATTGGGATATCTACCTGTCTCCACCCCACAGTGTTGCAGATATGAATAGACATGCCTGGAATTTTACAGAGGTGCTGAGAATACATGAACTCCACTGAGCCATCTTCTCAGCCCCCAGCAGGGTATTGTTTATTGAAATCAATGATCATATCAGTAGAGAAATGAAAACCAACATGACCCTGATATTTTATCTTACCTCCACCTTACACCAACTAAATGAATTTTAAATATAAATTTAATTTATGTCCAAATGAATCCAGATTACATTCTAATGAAAGATAAAATTGGAGTGTATCCAGATGAAAGCTATGTTAGTATATTTTTGGCCATTTATATGGAGAATAACCTATATTTTCGGTACACTAGGAGAGCAAATGCATGTAAATGAGTTCAACCAAAGAAAATCTTTGTTCCAGTGAATTTCTTTGTAAAATAACGTTGAAAATCATGACATTTCAGTTATATATATTTAATTTTTTTGAGTATGTTATTATGGGAACATGTGAGTTTTCTTGGATTCCGATTGCAGAATTAGAGTATAGGGGACCTGATTATGTGGCACTATTATTTTTTATTAATTAGTTCATTCATTGTCCACCTTCCTACTGTTCCACATCCCATATCTACTGCCCATCCCCTGTCTCCAAGGGCAAGTCCCCATCCTACCGGATCTCTAAACACCTTGATGTCTCTAGTTTGTTGAGAATTTGGTACATCATTTCTGATTGAATAGAGATCAAGCAGATTTTTTTCTGTGTATGTTTTAGAGACCTTCTGATAGTTCATATATGCTGCCTGTTTGGTTGTCTAGCATTTGGGAGAATTCTAGGTCCATAGTATTTGAGACAACTGGTCCTGTCAGCCTCCTTCAGTCTTTCTCAAATTAAACCAATGGTTCTGCAGATTCTGTCCATTAGTTGTTTGCATACATCTGCATCTCACTGTTTCACCTGCTCATTATTTCTTCATAAGTACAGTCATCCTAGCATTAATATTACAAGTATCTGAATTCAGAAACATACAGAGGCTGTGTACTGCAAGCAGGTCTTCTGCAAAAGCAATATATAATATAAGTACTAAAATTGATATCAGTGCTCTACAATATTCTATTCTATGTGATGAAATATCTCTCTCTCTTTCTCTCTCTCTCTCTCAATATATATATTCCTCTAACACTTAGTATGAATAAAGATTCTCTTATATTCTCTCCTACAAAGGGGATGATATTGGCATGTCATCTGCAACATTCATTCACTTTCCTACACAGTTTGTGCTTTCTCTTAGCAATCAACTAATATCTAAATCACACATGCACTCAGATTACAAAGTAAGGTATCTGAGCTCATGCAAACTGTTATTCTGAGTCAGAGTAGGGGGAGGACAATTCCAAACTGTAGTTACATCCAAGAGCATGGACTTTAACAACTTGTGAATCAGTAGAAGAAAAGACAATGTATAGACACGGTTGTTTCTTTTGGTTTGGTTTGGTTTAGCTTTGCTTATTTCAGTTACCCACAATCATTATAAGAAACACAGAGAAACACAGATTAATGCCTGTATCTTGAACTGAATGCAAACAGGGGCCTTAGAACCAACATTTTATTTCTGTTACAATATACAATATATATTTTTAGAGATTTTTTTTATTTATTAGCTATTATACCCACTGCAACAAGTTTAAGAAATATTCCTAGTGACCCAAATAGCAGCTTTATGATTCAGATGCAGATATTTTCACCCAATCAATGGATTGAAGCATCTGACCCCTGTTGTTGAATTAATGAGACAAAGATATTAAAGAAGAGGGCATCCCTGTGGTAGGATACCTGTCTCAATTGAAGTGTTCCCCCAAGATGTCTGAAATTGTGGCCCAACAAAGAGACAGAATGCACCTGCTGATATGAGGCCTCCAACACACATACAGGAGAGGATTGCTGGGAGGAGAACTCTACAATTCCACTCTCCCCACTGGAGGGCATTTCATCTAATGTTTTTTTTTTTTTTTTTTTTTTTTTTTTTTTTTAATTCCTGAGAGTCTCTCACATCCCAGGTCTCTGGTATACTCTAGAGCGTTTTCTCATTTCCTCCTTCACAAAGTTGCCTGTTTCCATTCTTTTCGCTGGTCTTCATCAATTCAGTCCTGTTTCCCACAACCACAGTACCTGATAAAATTCCTCTATTCTCCTTCTTGTCCCATTTCCCACCCAGGTCTCTCCCTTCCCCTATCTGTATTGATTTTTTAACCTTCTTATCATTTCTAATTATGTTTATGACTAATAAAATAATTGAAGTTTATTTTTTTGATTCATTATCTTATTAGTTTCCAAAGGGATGATATACAAATACCAAAGGTACATTGGTTTAATTTTATTTCATTTCATTTGATTTTTGAGATAGGCAGTTAGTATGTTTTGTATTCTCCAGGAAGGTCTAGAGTGTTGAGGTTCAGCATTCCATGCTAGTACCATTACAGGTATGTAAAAACTTACCTGGCTTTAATTGCTTATAATAAAATAGCTATAAACACTATAAAATATCTATAAACACTATAAAATAAACACCTTCCAGTCTGAGAGATGAAAATATTTCCTGTTCATTTACAAACCTCATTGATAGAAAGTATATTTGTTTCTTGAAACAAACTAAACTGCAAACTGAGTGCCATGATTAGCCCCCTCTCTGGTTTCCAGGCTCAGCCGCTTCTCTCTGTTCCCATTATTATTGATGCTCTCGAACAGGGGAATGCCAGGCCTACGACATGAGAGTGAGTGGGTAAGGGGAAGGGTTGGGGGAACATACAGGGGAATTTTGGGATAGCATTTGAAATCTAAATGAAGAAAACATCTAATTGAAAAAAACAACTTAAGTGTATTCACATATGTACACAGGGACATGTGGCACATATGTACATAATTTAAAATTATCATTCCTTTTCAATACTGTGTTTTTCATTTATTTTATTATTATTATTAATATATATGGCAATTCTGAAACTTACTTTGTAGACTAGAATGTCCTCAAACTGAGATTTGCCTACCTCTGCCTTCCAAAAACTGAGATAAAAGGTGTGTGCCACCACCACCTGGCTTCCGAAATATTTTTTACTTAGTGGGAGATGTCCATTATTTTTTTCCTGTTAGGATATATCAAAATCATCAAGATGTCATATTTCCTTAATCAATTTATGAGATTAAATCAATCCCTGTAAAAATATTTCAGGTACTTTTGGAGACAGGTAAGTTTACAAGAAACATCATTTAAAAAATATTTTATTTCTGGAGCCAAAACCTTGAGTAGACCTTGCATGCAAACTCTGTAGCTAGCCTTATAACACCCGGAGGCAACTCCACTGCCAATCATCTAACATTCATAGGATCCGATGATCAGACAAGAGGAAGACACAACATCATTCCCCAACACCTGGAGTAGAGGGTACCAGAAAGACACAGGCATGCAGGAACTCCACCAGACCAGTGGTATGGATTGCATCCATTCTGTCTGGGACAGGGCCCTGAGCAGTCCTTGGATGCAAACTCAGCAGCCAGCCCCATAACACCCAGAGGAAGCTCCACTACCTGAAGATCTAATATGGCCAGGGTCAGAGGATCCCAGGATCCTAGGAGCTTAGTCACACCAGGATCTCAAGGTTCCAAGGGCAGCTTGACTCCCAGGATGTCAGACACACCCAGCATCTCATAATCAGAGTATACCGTAATAACAGGATCACAGAGACAGCTAGACTTTGAAGAGTTATGACACAACCAATATCACAGGAAGGACAGTCTGATGTAGCCAGGGCATGTAGCACTTGAGATATCCAGATGGTGAGAGGCAAGGATAAGTTAATAAGCAAGAGAAACCAAAGTTATTTGGAATAATCAGCACCCAACACTTGCACCATATCAAGTGGAACCCCAACACACCCTAAAAGTAAGACATGGATCTAAAGTCACTTCTCATAGTGATGATGAAGGACTTTAAGAAGGACATTAGTAACTCTCTTAACGAAATGCAGGAGAACACAGATAAACATGTAGAAGTCCTTAAAGAGGATACACAAAAATCTGTTAAATAGATTCAGGAAAACACAATCAAACAGGTGAAGGAGCAGAACAAAACCATCCATAATCTAAAAATGGAAATAGAAACAATTGACAATTCTCACTCAGGCCATGAAGCTATGGAATATTCCCATTTACTGAGATCCAGAGGAGTAGCCATTTGGAAGATTGTGTCCCTAAATGTGAAGGTTGTGCTGAAACTCTTATGAAAATTGGGAACAATTTTAAATATGAAAGAAAAAAACACACATTAAAAATTCATGTAGGCAAAATTGACAGCCTTCTATATGTCACAAAACACACAAGCAGAGATTACAATTACAATAATTATTTTTATATCAAGGGGTCAAAACTCCTGATACAATCAATGTCCAAGAAGAGATATTTAGAGCACACACTCACCGGGGACAAACTGTCATGACTGGGACAGCATGGCAGGAAACAAAATGTTGATCTGTTTCATTGAGGGCCAGCATGGGGCCTTCTTACACTTTTGTGGAATAAGCAGCCAAGAGTTAGGTCAGAAATAGCCAGCGCCCTCAATTATGCCAAAGTAACCTATTTCTGCTAGGGAACAGTCCCAAATGTTCCACAAACTTGCTAGACTGTTCCACTAGTTTGAGACACCTGAGACTGTGGGAAAATTTCACACCCAATCTTAATGAAACTGAACCAGGCATGTGTAAAATACTTTTTGAAAATAGTTTCATTTCAATTCAGGGAAAAGGACAGAGAGCCCTGCTTTGTAATGGATGGAGTTAGTCTTTAGCTTCCATTGTGCACCCTAAATGAAACATAGTGTAAACGAAGCAGTTTTCTATGCAGCAAGTAAAGAGTGAAAACAACACACTAATGGAGATAAAATGCAAAGAACCGGGATATATAGTAACAATTCCAATTGTAAGTGTGAAAAAACAAATATACATATATGTAAGTTGTGCTTGTTATTTTCCTACTGGTTTGATTGTACAGGATAAAAAAACAATAGTCTGTCCGTATTGGCCACAGTTTCATTCATCATTGTGTTAGTGGACCCAATCTAGGAATTAATCATCAGGGTTTGACAGCAAAATCCATCGGCTCAATACACCAGACATTAGCTGGAAAGTGAGGTACAAGTAGGTCATGTCCTTTGGTTTCTTCTCTCTCAGTCTGTTATATGGGCGTCCTGTCATTGTTTGTTATTGTTGTTGGTTGTTGTTTTAAAATTTGAAATATTGAATGCAAAAGCAAGTGGCAGGAGCCCAACAGGTCTTTGCATTCTTACTTTCTCCTTTCCATCACTCTCCAATTCTTCCAATCCCCAGCTTTCATTCAAACATAAAGAAACAATGTGAAAATAAGACTCCTTCATCATCTTTACTTTGTGCTTGCATGTTGGCTGTAATCATCTTGAAAACATTAAAAATCAGGCTAAGATTCTGCCTATGTTTGATAGGGTTTCATTGCTGTGAAGAGACACCATGACTCAGGCAACTCTTATAAAGGAAAATTTAATAGAGGTTGTCTTACAGTTTTAGAGGGTCAGGTCAGTACATTATTATCATGGTGGGAAGCATGGCAACATCCAGGTAGAAGGGGTGATGTAGAAGGAAAGAAGTTTTCTATATCTTAATCTGAAAGCATACAGGAGGAAGCTTGTGGCCAAAGCAGCAAGGAAAAGCATCTCTCTTCATCACTGGGCAGAGTTTGAGCACTAGATAAAAGCCAGCCTACACAATGATCAAGGCCACATCTGCTAATAGTGCCACTTCCCATGGGCCAAGGATATTCTAATCATCAAACTGCTACATACCTGCAAACACTCCTGTATGCATGTATGCACACACACACACAAAGACACACACACAAAGACACACACACACACACACACACACACACACTTTCATGCCTATTGCACGTGATATTGCATAAAAATATATTTGTTTATTTACTCATATATTTATTTTTTACTTACTTGCTTGCTTGCTTATTACTTACTTATTTACTTATTTACTTACTTACTTAGTTTTAAATGTTTTGCTGAAGAACTTTGTACATAAACATAATGAGTTTGAGTAAATCCATCCCCATCTTCTCCTCCTTGAATTGCTCTCCATTTCTCCTGTATCACTTTTAGCTTTAATTCCATGCACATTTTAATAAAGACCACTGAGTGAATTTAGTGCTGACTACATATGTGGGGTTAGGGAAACACATCCACTGGAACATGGGCAGCCTCTGAGGAGCCAAATCTATGAAGAAAACTGGCCCTCACACCTGCAGCCACTAATTGCCAATTTTTTGGGGTGAAATTTTCTCTGCTCCCCCATCTATTCTTCAAGAACTGTGAGACAGAAAATTTTAAAAAAAGGTGTTGAGATCTGCTTAGAAAGGACTTTAATCTCAGGATATGGGAATCAAAACCAGTTAGAGATGAATTCTCTGCTGATCTGCACAGGAAAGCACAGAAATCTAGGACTATACAGAAATATCCAGTTCCAGAGGGGAAAAAAAAAAGAAACAGGGAGGAATTGGAAAGTACAAATAAGAATTTGAATGTACAGATTGTAAATCCTGTCTCTGGGAGTAATAATCAAGATACTTTGAAAGGAACAATCAAGCCATGTTTAAAAGACTGGACACACCATTTGGCATATGTTATATAAATCAGTAAAAATAATTAAAAATGTCTCATTAAAATTCACAACAGTCCCCTTAAGTTTTTTCTTCTGGTTTTCTTCTTTAAATATCTTATTGAATCTGAAGTGATGGCTCAGCATTTCTGAACACTGGCAGCTCATGCACAGCATACACTTGGACTTGCCACATTTCCATTGGCTGTTTACAACTTCTTCTATTTTAGTAACCACAGGGAATCCACACTCCCCTTTCCCATGAGATAATGTATCCATACCTATACAGAGAATTCAAAACAAACAAAATCTCTTCAATCTGTTTCACCAATCATACATTAGGTCCAATGCTTGGGTGCTTTCTGTTTCAGGCTCACAATGATCAATGGTATATACTTTCTAGGTTGTATAACTGCACTTCATTTCTCTACCAGGAACCTTTCCTCAGATTCTGTCCTCATCAAGAATCCCATCTAATACCATCAGACACTTCTATGCATCAGAGGGAACGAGGTCTAGCTGTGTGCCTTGCAGGTTGGGTAGAGCACTGTCAATATCCCTTCTCCTCCAGCAAACCCTCTCAAGGCTCACAACGGTTGTCTTCCAGAATAAAATCTGATTGCCTAAGAGAAGGAGCAAATCATCTCTGCTTGCTCTAATGTCTAAATGACATTACAGATTAAGAAAAAACCTAGAGCTTCCCTAAGATTCTCAGTCCGGGAGCATTTGGACAATCCATTACTTTCATAGGGTCCAAAATTGTTTGAATTCTACAGACCAATGAATTGTCCCATTAGAAGCCAACTTTCCAGCAGGTAGCAGCAGCTCCAACTGTTGTCTCCAAAGGCAGTTAAACAAAAGCAACCTGAAGAGGCAGGTGAACTGCTCCTGGTCCCACCAAGGTGACTTTGGTTTCTGGTGGGAGGGGGCAATTACATGCTGTGAGAACTCTGTTCTGTTGATGTGCTCACCCACCAAAACACTCCTCTTGGAAAGACCAGGAATGAGTTCCTCTTCCAAAATCCCTCCTCTTGCATGTGGTGTTCATTCCATGGGTGTGGGGAGTAGGCTCTATTCCTTGGGTACTCTGTTTCTAAATGAGGTGACACGCAGTGATCACCCTCTCCTATCTTTCACAGATGATTGAGACTCCTAATCTAGACATTATTTATTTATTTATTTTTTCAATCTGCGAAGGCAGATATGGTTGTTTGCTAATATTACAGTTTGCATGGACACTTCATATATGTAATACATCAGAGGACAGAAGAGGATACAGCAGCATATGCTGCTGGAATTACAGGGAGGATGAGAAAGAAAGGGGGGTCAGGGAGTGAGAGGGAAAGAGAGAAACACAGACTGAGACTGAGATACAGAGAGATAGCAATACAGAGAGTGGGAAAGGTAGAAGGAAAGAGAGAGAGGCAGAGAGACAGAGAGACAGAGAGACAGATAGAGAGACAGAGAAACAGTCACAATGTAATTGCTAGAAATTGAAGCCATGACCTGTGTGATAGCAGCAAGTCTGTCCAATACATACATTGTCTCTTGAGATTTTGGCTCCAATTTTAATTGGCCAAGAAAGACCTGATGCTATGTATTCTGGAGCTGACCTTTTGTATATCATCGTATTCCTGGAAACAGTTTCACATCTAGGGAACATGACCTTTAATCAGTCTTGATGCATCTCACATATCCTATGCCCAGACACCAAAGGAGACATATGGAAGGTTTCCTGTTGTGGTCTGGTAAATGCTCGCAATTCCTGACAAGAATCTCCAGAAGAATAAAGCCAATAAAGTCGAAACAACCTTAGCCCTGTTCAGAGTGAGATACCTGCCTTCTTAATGCTTCTCAGTACAGCTTTATATAGTGTATTAGCTTACTCTTGGTCAGAATTCTCCACAGATCACAAACATCCTATTCAGATTTCTCTCTCTTTATCTATTTTTTTCTTGCTGTAGTGGTGGTGATTTTTTAAGAGAGCCTTATAAGAATTAATTTACTCTTAGATGAATTTGGACCTTTTGAGAAAGATTGTATTCCTACACCATTTTTCGCTCATGGCTTAGAGTATAAGATCATTGGCCCCTGTGCACAGGTTCCAGGATTCAATTACCAGGGCCCATCTTGTTTGTCACAGCCACAGGTAAGTGCTGTTTCAGGGGATCTAATACTATCTAACTTCTGATCTCTACACGGTCCAGTTTAGTGCACAGGCAGCAGACACACCCCTTCAGGTAAAACATTCATAAAATAGAAATAATGAAAATTCTACAGTTTACCTATTGCCATATAAAACTTGATTTCCAAATGATCACACATACTATTAGGAGAGGACCTCAAAATGTGGATGTAGGTCAAAAATTTTGATATATTTGATACTTATTTTTTCTTTCTTTTCTGTTTTACACCACCTAGGACCCCACATCCCAATGACCTGGAGGAGAGTAAGCCAGAGTTCTTCCATAGTCTTTGCTTCAGTTCCTGTCTCCACTTACCAGCTCTGATTAAGGTGTTGTCCAGACTTCCCTAGATAACACAGTTTAAAACCTGAAAGTTGAAAACAGAAAGAATCCATTACATCATTTGGTAGATTTGGGTCCCAATTTTTACCTCATTGAAATCAAGACAGGACTGTATGCTTGCAATAATGTTATCTGCCTGTGCTTAAACTTCTGACTAAAAAACTCTTTGTTCAAAACAGTGCAGTGACCGATGAGCATCAGACAGTTACATAGCAATTGTTGCCCTATGAATTTGGATACATCTCTGATTATATTGAAGATTCAAATTCAATTAAATGGTTTTAGTAGTAGGTAGACAGGCACCTAGTGTTGAGGTAAAACAAATTCCACAGTAGATCAGTTCTAAAACTACATTATTCTGCATGATATCTCAGCACTAATGAATAGGCAGCTGCACAAGCAAAAGAAGAGGAAAAGGAAAAAACACAGGCAGACACAGATGCAGAGGTTGAGAAACAGGCTGAGATAGAGAATGAAGAAGGAGAAAAGGAAGGGCAGGCAGAGTCACAGGGACAGTCAAAGGGAGATTCAGAATCAGAGACAGAGTCAGAATGTGTGGTGTGCATGTACCTAGTGTGTGTCTTTCTAATTTTTAGACCTTTTAGGAAGTTACATTAACTCAAGTGTCCTGAGAGATGGAGTGATTGGTTGCAACAAATTTCTCAGATTACAACCAGTATACCAAGACATGGTTTCTGTCTAATTGGCCACCCAGACCCAAGGAATACTTATAATAGGAGAGATCCCAGGCTAATGGTTTTCTTTCTTATAATAAGTCTGTCTCTCCCAGTCACAGAATAAAAGGAAATTATGATTCATTGGAAAAGAACACATAAATGGCTCCAGAAACTCAGCCAAGTCTATTAAGATATATATATATATATATTATCACAAAGCTCTCACACAACTTTTTAAAAATCCTGTACTGGATTCATCTTCTAAGTATACACTGTATGTTATGTATAGTATATCATAAAATACTAAGTAGGAATATCTAGCTATGTACACTGAATGTATACTGTGAGGAGCTGCCCTTTCAATCTCCATTACAAGATGGCGCTGACATCCGTTGTTCTAACTGGTAAAGAAATAGTCTGTGTATGTGCTGGGGTATTTTTCCATTCTTTGTGCCCTTCCTGTTCTGTGGCGTCATATGGGCTGATAGTGAGCAGCCCTTAGGGTGAAATATGTCTCTAACACTTCTTGTGGTCTATTTAAGGACCGAGTTTCCTGTGTTCTAAGCCTCCTCGCCCAAAAGCTAATCATCTTTCTCTTGAGATGGATTAAAGCTATGCTGCAGAAAGATCTGAGTGTGTCCTGTGTGTGTGTGTTATCGACAGTGAGACTCTTTATCATCACAAACACAGTATACTGAATGCACAGAGCATTAGTACTGTAACTCCATGGATAAATCATGTTCATGAAGTAACACTAACATAGATTTACACACAATATTTGCATTTCATTTGTGTTCCCGAGATGAAAATTATTTTCATCAACACACATGGCACTGCATAGAACAGGTATGACTAATATTAAAATAGTAAACAGCTGACTGCAAGAAGTATAGAAATCAGAGTTAGTAAGTCTTTGGTGGAATACTATATTTACATACTCACAACATCCATTAGTGAAGAACTCCTGCTGCATTAACTTTGCACAAGATTTATTGTCAAAACTTGTACTTTTAGTCTGGTGGTTGGTGGTTGGTTACACAAGTTGGTTGTGGTTTGTTAGTAGCCATAATTAAAGGAGAAGAACAAGGAAAAAAATTAAATTCAGAGATTTTCTAATTCCTCTCTCTAATATACCCTTATTTCTGTTCTATCTAGCGTTAGGGGTTATAAAAAGAAGATCCTAGAAAATATCAAACACCAACTATAAAAATGAATCCTTAATTACTGTCCACCAGAAACCACCAATTGTGAAGAAATACACTTTATCTTCTTTATCATAAGTTTTAAAGGACTCTCTTCAATAGCTTCCTGACTGGACTGTTCTTTTTTCTTCTGTGTTCTTTTTCCTTGTGTGTGTGTGTGTGTGTGTGTGTGTGTGTGTGTGCATGAGGGTGAGTGTGTGTGACTTCCTGTGATTAATACCTTCCTGTGTTGTTAACCATTCATATTTGCTGTGGATTTACTCACAACAAACAGATAAACTGAATTGTGAGTATCTTTTTTTTGGTGTCTGTTTTGTTTTTCTTTTCTGGTGGTGGGTTTAGCATGTATGTAAATCAAACACTACCATCGAGTCACATCTCTAGCTTAGACAGGGTTTTGAATTCTTTAACACTAGTTATTTCTCTCCATATTACTGTAACATTATAATGTTTTTATTGTACTCCTGATCTGTTACTGAAATTTTATTTCTATTTACTCCAAATTTATGTTGGTGCTAAGCAACGTCAACCCATTGCTGATATTTTTTGTCAATAAGGCAAGTTGATCAATAAATGACTTTTTTTTTCTGACTAGTGCCATATTGTGTTTTCTTGAAGACTTGTATCTTATGAGCCGGAGCAGAAACTTGTAATGTACACTTGAGGAGGGTTTTTTTGGGATTTGGAGGGTATTTCAGTGTATTAAATGAATGTCAGGTGCCTGATGTTCTATCAGGGTAATGGTGCTCCTTAAGCTACATGTTCATCTTTATTTTCTCCTACACTTTTCATAACAATATTTTTCAGTACCACAGAGCAAATGTTACAGGTTCTTAGCTTTTAAACTCTCAGTAAACACCAAAGTCTCAATTTTGGACTTCAGTGCAGCCTCTTCTCTAAAAGCTAGTCAGAGGATGCTTAGTCCTGTGAGCCCAATCCTTTCTTTTTATTCCAAGCATGGAGGGAAGCTGGCATTCCCTGTAAGGGTTTTGCAATTAGAGATTCTGGTGTCAGCAGATCTTACTTGTCACCCTATTGAGTTTGCTCATCTGTAATAGCAAGTGAAAGAGTGGTAATCAGTACCATGATGGCTCAAAAGAAGTCTAGAACACCACTGCATTCTGCCCCCTTGTGGGTGCCATCCCTGTCACATTTTGAAGAGAAACAGTGCTCCTTCCAGGAAGCTGCTGGGAATTGAACTGCACTCCTCTGCATGCTGTCAGACCCAGCCTCCAGGTCTGGACTGACTCTCCTTAAAGATAGTCACTTACCCTCCTGGGCCCAGTCCCTAATTCTCTCTCAGTTCTCCACAAAACAGGAGACTCTCTTTATTTTTTGTGCCAAATGATGCCAGCTTCATTTCAAATATCCTGATAAACTAAACTGGTTGGGTCTTAAAATAATTTCTTTCTCTCAAACACCTATTTACCAGGAAAACTGTCAGTGAGAATGGCTGAGACATCTAGTCTGGGCGAGTTTCCCATGATTAAGGGCAGGGAATATGAAGATAAGGCCAACTTATTAATATACTTCCAAAGTCTAGTTTTAATTGGCATCTCTAATGCTGTGCAGAAGAAATGTGAGATTGTGAGGTGACTTCACAGATTAATATAAGAGGTGAGTCTAGAAAATCAGGAGCTGTCTATTGAGAACAGCACTGGACCATGGCCCTCCTTTGAGGATTTACACTTTAAAGCTGAGATAAACTGTAAAAAAATTATGTCTTTCTGAAATTTATGCCATGGAACGTCCACATAATATCTTAGTTCATTTGTGTGATGTTTTTATACATGGCTGTAAATGCTTTTATGTTAACCTGTGTGTGCTAGTAAGTGTTTGCCTTCTTAACATGAAGCTAAAGTCACCTGGGAAGAGGGAATCTCAAATTGGATCTGTCTACATTAGATGAGGCTATAGCCATGTTTATTTGTTTTCTTAGAAATTTTTCTTTAAATTTTCCATCTTATGTGACCTGAAAGTATCCATCTCCCTGTTTATCCTCCTACCATCGAACTCAGAGACACAGTGAAACTAACAGAAGTTATGGGCCAAATGAATTTAACAGATACCTATAGAACATCACCCAAAAACAAGAACACACATAATATGTACTCATTCTTAAGTGTATATTAGGCAAAAAAAACATGGAATACCCATGATACAATTCATTGATACTATCCATTATCTCTACCTATGGTCAGGATTATTTTTCTGATTTTTCTTTGTATAGATTCCTGATTCTTGAAGGAGAGAGCTCGATAAAGGCATCCTCTTTAATCTTTAATTCTCTGAGTCTCTCACTCTCTGTGCATTGTCCAGTTGTGTCTTTCTGTGATTATTACCAGTTTTGTAGGAAACTCACCTCTGATGAAGGCTGAGGCATATATACTAACATATGGGTGGAGCCATTAGGATTCATGAGAAGTAATTTTACTGCTGTGGTTATTTAACAAAATTTATGATGGCAGATTTTCACTTAGTGTTTTATGACCTTTCTAGTCTCAGATGCTTGGCCTGATATTTCCCTCCACATTTAACCCTCCTATTTTAGTGTCTTCTTCATTCCTTTATACCACTATATTCTACTTCCCCTTCCTTGGAAGAGCTCCTCCTTCTTTATGGTTCCTTACTAGATAGCTCATCTCTGTTACCCTAAATGAAAAACAAACATATATAAACCTTACAAGCTAACTCCATACATAGGTGAAAACATTCCATTTGTGTCGTTCTGGGTGTGTTTTGACTGTTGGATATTTTCCCTTTTTTTGTTTTTTTGTTTTTTGTTTTTGTTTTTGTTTTTGTTTTTTTTTTGATACTTCAATCCTTCTTTTTTAAAAAAATATTTTTAGTACGTATTTTCCTCAATTACATTTCCAATGCTACACCAAAAGTTCCCCATACCCTCCTCCCCAGTTCCCTACCCACCAATTCCCATTTATTTTTTGGCTCTGGCGTTGCCCTGTACTGGGGCATATAAAGTTTGGTTGTCCAATGGGCCTCTCTTTCAGTGATGGCTGACTAGGTCACCTTTTGATACAAATGTAGCTAGAGTCCAGAGCTCCGTGGTACTGATAAGTTAATAATGTGGTTCCATCTGTAGGGTTGCAGATTCCTTTAGCTTCTTGTGTACTTTCTCTAGTCCTCCATTGGGAGCCCTGTGATCCATATAATAGCTGACTGTGAGTATCCACGTCTGTGTTTGCTAGGCCCTGGCATAGTCTCACATGAGACAGCTGATTAACAGTTGATGGGAGAGGATCCAGTACTCAGTGAGTGGTGCTATCTCTGCAAAGATGGTGATAAAATATATAAGAAAGCAACCTGAGGGTAGTGTTTGAAAAATGAGTCAGTGTTTAAGAGAACTGGCTGCTCTCTTAGAAGGTCAGGATTTGAATCACAGAACTCAGGTGGCAGCTCACAGCCTCATGAAGCTCCAATATCAAGGGACCAAGCTCCCTCTTATGGACTCTGTGAACCCTGGACAAAAAAGGCCCACAGACATTCACGCAAACAAAACATTTTTATATATACATATATGTTATTAAAATAAAATTTAAAAGGCATTTTTAAATTTTGTAAGTAGAAAAGCTGAGAAAACTGTGTTGAGAAACAAGCCAATAAGCAGCCTTGCTCCATGTACCCTGCCTATAATCCTACATGGGTTCCTGCCCTGATTTCACTCAGTGATGGAGTGTGATGTGGAAGAATAACACAAACTAATCTTTTTCAAAAGAGAAGGGAGGAGAGGGGGATTGGAATGGGGATTTGTTGATGGGAAACTGTGAAGGAAGTTATCATTTAAATTGTAAATAGATAACTAAATTAATGATGAAAAAAATAAGTCCTGTCAAGAACTCCAATGTGACAGTGTGAAACTGCTAATCTACAACCTGCTAAACTCACATGTGCGGGGTGTGGGCATGCAAGTGTTCTGTCTGAGCCTGCAGGCCACTTAAATCCTCAAAAACCCTGTGGAGTTCAACCCTGACTTCCTGGCACAGATGATCCCCAAAGTGTATTGGGAAGTGCTTGTGCAGGTAGCAGACACCTCAATCTTGGCCCAGGTACACAAATAGCCAACTAGCTGCTATGAACAGGACAAGATACTTTTGAGGAAGATGTACCCACGTGTGGCTTGAGATTGATGTACTGGATGGTACTCTGCAATGGTCAGAATCCAGTGTTCTTTTCCCCATCATCCACAGGATCACCAATATGCTGTAGAATGATGAGGAGACAGAGAGGTAACCTTGCTAGCCACCACAATGCGATGTGGGAATGGGTATCCAGATGGAGGAAGACCCTCATGAAACAGTGGGGAGGGGATGGGATAGAGGGTTTCTGGAAGGGTGGGAAACTGAAAACGGACATCATTTGAAATGTATATAAAGAAAATATACAATTAAAAAAAGACCAACCAAAGAGTACATAGGGCGGGGCCCATGGCTGCAGCTTCATATGTAGCAGAGAATGGCCTATTTGGACACCAGTGAGAGGTGAAGCTCCTGTTCAAGAGAAGGCTCTATACCCCAGTGTAAGGGAATGTCAGGACTAGGAAGTAGGAGTGGGTATTTTGTTGATTACTGAGAGGAGGGATGGCATAGTGGGTTTTCAGAGGGGAAACCAGGGAAGGGGATAACATTTGAAATGAAAATAAAGAAAATGCCTCATAAAATAAAATAAAATAAAACAAAATAGATTGAAAACAACCACCTAGATACAATAAGTTAATAGCAGAATAATAAATAAGACAGTGTAGTGGTGCATACCTTTTATCCCTGCTCTTGGTAGGCAGAGGCAGGGGCAGGCAAATTTATGAGTTCAAGGCCAGCCTGATCTCCAGATTGAATTCCATGACAACCTGGGCTAAACAGAGAATCCCTGCCTCTAAAAAACAAAAAACAATAAACAAATAAAGAGAAAATGAATGACACACAGGCATACAGAAGAGGACTGGTCCCAAAGACAGCTCTGTCCTAAATATACTAGAGCACATTGCTTCACAAAATGAATTCTGAACATGCTCTCACATAGTGCATTTGAATATACTTTCTAGGTTAACCCCATATGATCACAAGAAACAAAAGGTAACAAGAAGATCAGAGTCAGAAGTATATCTCAGACTCATGTCAAAGACAGTCTGGGAGGCACACCATGCTTCGGTTTTCAAAGTTCAATAGAGTGGTTCTCCAACTTTTTAATACTGCGGTTCCTTCATATATATACTTCCTTATGCTGTGTGGTGCCTCAACCGTAAAACTATTTTTTGCTGCTTCATAACTGAAATGTCCTACTGATATGAATTGTAACATACATTTCTGACATACAGATAGTCTTAGACAACTCCTGTGAAATTTGTCACAAGGACTAGCAACCTACAGGTTGCCAACCACAGTGCCAGCAACTAGGAAAACTAGCCAGCCCCTTGATTTTTACAATGTTGCCTTCCGTAACTGTGGTAGAATAGATGTGCTCTATTTTAGTGGTCTAAGCATGTGAGGATCTGTAACATTACCTGGAAACACACATACCAAATTGGATGAGGGAGTCTATTTTTTCTGTCCTGGACCTTGCAGGTTTGAGTCAGCTCTAACCAAATAGAAGAGAAAGGATACTGGATGAATTCCTACTCAAAGTCTTTGGAGACAACAGGGATTTTATTGGGTTCTCATGGAGAATGGGAGAGTGTTTGTGCTCCATTAAAAAGGTACTCACATTCACTATTTTGATGCCTTTCTTTCTATTTGAGTGTGCTTTGTACTTTTGTCTGCTATGTGTTGTGTTCTGTGTTCTTTGTTACTAACTCTAGGGTTCTTCCCATACTTGGAAAATGAAAGTCAGTTTGAAAACCTTTCATATTTGTTCTCTGTATAGAAACTCTCTCTCTCTCTCTCTCTCTCTCTCTCTCTCTCTCTCTCTCTCTCTCTCTCTCTCTCTCTCTCTCTTTGAGTTTTCAAGACAGTGTTTCTCTGTGTAGCCATGTTGTTCTGGAAATCACCCTGTAGACCAGGTTGGCCTCGAACTTAGAAATTCACCTGTCTCTGCTTTTCGAGTGCTGGGGTTAAAGGTGTTTGCCACCACCACTTGGAAATATTCTTTTAAAAAATTAGATTATGAGTCCTTTGTACCAAAAATGAGATCAAAATTTCAAGGAAGGTACTTTTAATTGAAAATGCATCTTTCTGATAAAAAAAAATGGGGTATTCCATGGAGATACAGAAGGTTGAAAATGACCCAAAAGGTATTGTTCTTCAACTAATTCCTTATCAGCTTGTAATTTTCTGAGGATATTGGCCACTGAGGCTTGAAGTATCAAAAACCCATCAGGCTATCTCTCTCTCATTCTTTCTCTCTCTTTCTCATTCTTTCACTCTCTCTCATTTTTTCTCTCTCCTCATTCTCTCTCTCTTTCTCTCTCTCTTTCTCTCTCTTTCTCTCTCTTTCTCTCTCTTTCTCTCTCTCTCTCTCTCTCTCTCTCTCTCTCTCTCTCTCTCTCTCTCTCTCTCTCTCTCTCTCTCTCTCGTTTTAAGCCATTCATCCAGTGGTTGACATCTAATGTTAATCCATTTCTTGTCTATTTCACACAGTGAGACAATCAATATTGATGATATGACTGTGAAATGGTCCTTCTTACTTTTTTTTTCTTTTGCTTTTTTGAGACAGGCATGCCATGGACTCATTCATAACAGTTTTTCTCTCTAGAATAAGTTTGCATGCTTTAGCACTTGATAATAATCTCGATTGTTGATTTATTTTAATATCTGTGAGTTTCTGCAGTAACTGATTCTATTAGTTAGTGATTAGTTGCTGTGAAAAGACACCATGACCAAGGCCACTCATAAGAGACTCATTTCATTAGGGCTTTTCTACATTTCATTACACGTTCAGAGGTTCACTCCATGATCATCAAGGCAAAAAATATGGCACTGTCTAGGCAGACATGGTGGTGGAGATTAAGTTTCGATTATGCACCTTCATCCAAATGCTTCGAGGAAAAACTATGTATTTTGCAAACAGGGAGGGTCTCTTCCACACTGGTAGAGCTTTAAAGCCCCAGAGTGATATGCTTCCTCCAGCAAGGCCAGACCTACTCCTACAAAGCCACACATCCTCATAGGCCAACTATATTTAGAATGCCACACTGGTTTCATAGCAACTTGACAAGATCTAGAGTCTTCAAAGAGAAGGAGACTCAGTTGAGAAGATGCCTCCATAAGATCCAGCTGTTAGGAATTTTCTTAATTGATGGGAGAGCACCCACTCCATTGTGGGTGTTGACATCCTTGTGGTGGTAGTCCTGGGTTCTTTAAGAAAGCAAGCTAAGCAAGATTAGAGGAGCAAGACAATAAGCATCACCACTCCATAGCCTATGAATGAGCCTCTGATTCCAGGATCCTGTGTTGTTTCAGTTTCTGTCCCAACTTATTTGGTGATAAACAGCAATGTGGAAGTATAAGCTGAATAAAACCTTTGCTATGGAATTTGCTCTTTGGACATGGTGAATCCTTACAACAATAAAAAACAGTAAGGTATTCTTAGGGAAAAAATGTCTAACAGTGCCAATGTCACTTGTCTTATAACCACAAATAATAATGTGTAGACATTTTATTTTTACTTAGAGATAAGCTATACTCATGTACCTACCTGAGATGTAATTGTTCTAGTTTTCTTCTTTCTCACCATGTAGAATACTACAATAAAAAATAACTTGGATTTAAAAAGGATACAGATTGTCACTGAGGAAGACAAAACAGAAAGTTGAGTCAGTAACAGCAAACACTGCTTATTGGCTTGCCACTGTCTTAGCCACTGTTCTATTGCTATGAAGAGACACATTTGGTGACGGCAACTATTAGAAAACAAGGCATTCTTTGTGTAGAGAAAGGCCATTGACTTGTTTGAGTTAATTTTATATCCAGCTACTTCACCGAAACTATTTATCAGGTTTTGGTGTTCTCTGGTGGAATTTTTAGGGTCACTTATATATACTATCATATCATCTGCAAAAAGTGATATTTTTACTTCCTCTTTTCCAATTTATATCCACTTGATCTCCTTTTGTTGTCAAATTGCTGTGGCTCATTCTTCAAGTACTATATAATAAACAGGATGAGAAAGAAATTAGGGAAAAAACACCCTTCTCAATAGTCACAAATAATAAAAAATATCTCGGCGTGACTCTAACTAAAGAAGTGAAAGATCTGTGTGATAAAAACGTCAAGTCTCTGTAGAAAGAAATTAAAGAAGATCTCAGAAGATGGAAAGATCTCCCATGCTCATGGATTGGCAGGATCAACATTGTAAAAATGGCTATCTTCCCAAAAGCAATCTACAGTTTCAATGCAATCCCCATCAAAATTCCAACTCAATTCTTCAACGAATTAGAAGGAGCAATTTGCAAATTCATCTGGAATAACAAAAAACCTAGGATAGCAAAAACTCATGTCAAGGATAAAAGAACCTCTGGTGGAATCACCATGCCTGATCTAAAGCTTTACTACAGAGCAATTGTGATAAAAACTGCATGATACTGGTATAGAGACAGACAAGTACACCAATGGAACAGAATTGAAGACCCAGAAATGAACCCACACACCTATGGTCACTTGATCTTCGACAAGAGAGCTAAAACCATCCAGTGGAAGAAAGACAGCATTTTCAACAATTGGTGCTGGCACAACTGGTTGTTATCATGTAGAAGAATGTGAATCGATCCATACATATCTCCTTGTAGTAAGGTCAAATCTAAGTGGATCAAGGAACTTCACATAAAACCAGAGACACTGAAACTTATAGAGGAGAAAGTGGGGAAAAGCCTTGAAGATATGGGCACAGGGGAAAAATTCCTGAACGGAACAGCAATGGCTTGTGCTGTAAGATCGAAAATTGACAAACGGGACCTAATGAAACTCCAAATTTTCTGCAAGGCAAAAGGCACCGTCAATAAGACAAAAAGACCACCAACAGATTGGGAAAGGATCTTTACCTATCCTAAATCAGATAGGGGACTAATATCCAACATATATAAAGAACTCCAGAAGGTGGACTTCAGAAAATCAAATAACCCCATTAAAAAATGGGGCTCAGAACTGAACAAAGAATTCTCACCTGAGGAATACCGAATGGCAGAGAAGCACCTGAAAAAATGTTCAACATCCTTAATCATCAGGGAAATGCAAATCAAAACAACCCTGAGATTCCACCTCACACCAGTCAGAATGGCTAAGATCAAAAATTCAGGTGACAGCAGATGCTGGCGTGGATGTGGAGAAAGAGGAACACTCCTCCATTGTTGGTGGGATTGCAGGCTTGTACAACCACTCTGGAAATCAGTCTGGCGGTTCCTCAGAAAATTGGTCATAGTACTACCAGAGGATCCAGCAATACCTCTCCAGGGCATATATCCAGAAGATGCCCCAACTGGTAAGAAGGACACATGCTCCACTATGTTCATCGCCACCTTATTTATAATAGTCAGAAGCTGGAAAGAACTCAGATACCCCTCAACAGAGGAATGGATACAGAAAATGTGGTACATCTACACAATGGAGTACTACTCAGCTATTAAAAAGAATGAATTTATGAAATTCCTAGCCAAATGGATGGACCTGGAGGGCATCATCCTGAGTGAGGTAACACATTCACAAAGGAACTCACACAATATGTACTCACTGATAAGTGGATATTAGCCCAAAACCTAGGATACCCAAGATATAAGATACAATTTCCTAAACACATGAAACTCAAGAAAAATGAAGACTGAAGTGTGGACACTATTCCTCTCCTTAGAAGTGGGAACAAAACTCCCATGGAAGGAGTTACAAAGTTTGGAGCTGAGATGAAAGGATGGACCATATAGAGACTGCCATATCCAGGGATTCACCCCATAATCAGCATCCAAAAGTTGACACCATTGCATACACTAGCAAGATTTTATCGAAAGGACCCAGATGTAGCTGTCTCTTGTGAGACTATGCGGGGCCTAGCAAACACAGATGTGGATGCTCACAGTCAGCTAATGGATGGATCACAGAGCTCCCAATGGAGGAGTTAGATAAAGTACCCAGGGAGCTAAAGGGATCTGCAACCCTATAGGTGGAACAACATTATGAACTAACCAGTACCCCGGAGCTCTTGACTCTAGCTGCATATGTATCAAAAGATGGCCTAGTCAGCCATCACTGGAAAGAGAGGACCATTGGACACGCAAACTTTATATGCCCCAGTACAGGGGAATGCCAGGGCCAAAAAGGGGGAGTGGGTGGTTAGGGGAGTAGGGGTGGGTGGGTATGGGGGACTTTTGGTATAGCATTTGAAATGTAAATGAGCTAAATACCTAATAAAAAAATGGGAAAAAAAAGAAAAAGAAGAAAACACGGCATTTAACTGGAGGCTTGCTTATATTTTCAGAAGATTGTACAATCATCACGAGAGGGACCCCATCACTGGAGCAATAGAGAACTATTGATCCTTAGGCAAAGAGATAGATTCTGCCATTGCATTGGCTTCTTGAAAACTCAAACCCATCCGTGTTGATACGCCCACTTTCTCCAATGAAGCCACACCTTCTCTTATTCCTTCTAAATTTAAACTCACTGCCACTTCCTGGTGACTAAATATTCATATATATGTGTCTATAGGTGACTTTATTATTCAAACCACCACTTTTCCCATAGCTCGATCAGCTATTTTTTTTTAAAATACAGCCTAAAAGGCTCCCATTTACTAAGGACTACTGATGAGCTTAGCCACAGTGATGGGCCCTCCCACATCAATCATTAGCCAAGAGAATATCCCATAGACTTACCTAATGAACAAGTAAGTGAATAGAGACTGATCTTCAATTGTTCTCTCTTCTCAGGTAACTGTGGATTGTCAAAATTGGAAAAAAAAATAATATCCCATCACAGTACTGTTTAACTTACACCATAACCTACAAAAACATTACTCAACACCATCTATTGCATTCTGCCCCTGCATAGACACACTTCCATGTATGGCATAAGTGAAGGGTGACTACCTCCATCAGCAAGGATACTCAATAATAGGTGACATGAGCTGAATATTTCCTATAGCCTCACAACCCCGAAATTCTACTGTGTATTACACTTACTGGGGGACTTGCCAATCTGTCCAATTTTATGCCACCAAAGCTATGACAAAAAGACTCCTCATCAAGAAATCTAATGAATTTTACCTGATTTCTTTCTCCTGAGGCATCTGAGTATTATCCCTTCATGCTTATATTGGTGTTTGATTCATCTGTAATAAACCCACTACTATTTACAGCTACATCACAGGAGGTATGACAAATACCATCTCCCATGAGTTGGCCAAACCTTTTCAGCAGCTTTTTTTGTAGTATCCTTTCTATAATAAAAAATACATTGATTTCTTTATTTTTAAGTGTGTAATTTAATGATTCTAACACATTTTCATCTCCTTCCATTTCCCCTCATTTTCTGCTACTTCATATGATATTGCAATCTATTAAAATACAGTAGTGAATACAGTGGAAAAAACAGTGTGGGAAGAATCAAAGTTCTTTATTACAAAGACAACAGATACACTGGCAGAATCTTCCAGGTACAACTATTTGGTAACTTTCGGTCTAATGTTAGCATGATTCTTCTAGAAAAAAGCTTAAAGAATTAAGGCATGGTTACAATGGACCAGAAAAGTCAGTATCACTAGTGAGACACACTCATGTAAATAATTTTCATCACTGTTCCGATATGCCTAGCAACAAGGAAAACAGGTCCATAGTCACAAGAGTATGAAAGGGGCATGAAGCAGAACAGTTGTCCAACTTATTATTACCCAGTAAGCATCAACACAGGAAGTGACCAAAGACAATAAATACCTTCCAAGACATGTTCCCAATATCCAAGTTCCTTTACAAGTGTCTCACCCCTTCAATGCACACCCATCAATCAATTAACTCATTGATTAAAGCCCTCAGGGTCCAATCACTTTTCAGATTGTGTATAGTGTTCTATCTTTGAACATTGTATTTGGGGCCAAATCCTTCATCAAAGAACCACGACTGACATTGCAAACCCATTTCACCACACAATTCTTTATGTTACAAAAAGTGATAGGATCTATCTGTCTCTTTGAGGATATGTCTGTATAGCAGTTACAAAAGCAAAACGTCCAGGCCAACAGAATCATCACCTCCATGAGGTATTTTAAAATATGAGTTCAAGAAGAAGGAAAGTGCAATGAAAGTTAAGGTTCTTGATCCCACATCCCTCTATTTTAAAGCCATAGGGTGGACCCAGAAGTTTAGGTCAAAAGTGTAAATTTCACCTATACTACAACCAACTGTGATGATTTCTAGCCATCTCCAGTTTCAGTGTGGTATTTAGTCCCACCATCTGCATCACAGCATATTGCCTAGTGTGAAATAGTGCCAGCAGTTGATTGCAAACCCCACTATGCGTTGACTTGGATGTAAAATGAGACATCTATAATATAGACACACTTGTACACACACACATACTCACAGAAAGAGGCAAGAAGTAGAGGAGCTGAGTCTTAGGATCCCTCAATGAAGAGATAGTGGAAATCTTGTAAGGTAGAGAGGTCATTGAGAAACTGTATGTCTCTATCTGCACAAAATCAGGCCAGTCTGCCTTCCATCAATAAGTGGTAGGTTCTCACTATCAATCATCCCCATCTGAGAATGTATGGACAGTTAATGAAAGATGGAGAGTCAGTTTTCATCAAAGGTATGCCCTTTGAAGGTTATAGTTTGGCCAGGCACTACTGGTAGCCCCATGTCCAAGAGTTTATGGGCAACACAATTGATTTGAATGGGTTTTATCAAAAGGGAGAAAAGGAGACATGAAGTTGGAAGGAGGATTAAGGTGGGAATGGATCTGGTTTTGGTCCGGGAGGAGTTATTAAGAGATCTGGAAAATAAATTCCATCAAAATACATTGTATGAATTTCTCAAGGAATTAATGAATGTAGTTCTTAATATATAATTTCTGTACTGAACATATACAGACGACTTATATTTCCATTTCCTAAATAACAAACCCTTGTGTAGCAGTTTCATTACATTAAGGGCAAAAGTAATCCAGAGATTATTTAAAATAAAGAAGGATCAGAGGTTATGGCCCAGGGGCAAATTCATGCCTGTGTTTATTTACTTACAACACCAGTGCTTAGGATTTTGGGAGCGGCAGAGACAGGAAGATGACTGTAGCTTCCTGAAAGCCAGCCTCAACATTAGCTCAGCAAGAAACCCTGTAGAAAGGGGATAAATTAGGGAGTGAAGGAGCAAATCACACTATACCCTTCGCTACCTTTGAACTTACCTGTACAGATCTGTGTGCAGACACACATGAATATAAATAAAATATACAAGAGCTTATCTTTCATAGCTTATAAGCAGTGTTCTGTTATCTTAGCCTAGAATCCTGAGGACTTTATATCATTAGAGTTCCTGAAGCAAACTCCCCAGATATAGCGATGGGTATATCTTGTACTATGCAAAGAGACCTCAGTTAAATGTATGTCAGTGACTCCAAAACAGCTTTTCTTCTCTACCTTTCTTTATATGGCACAGAACGACCTGTAAATAATTAAAATATGAAAACAAAGCTTTTTCACGAATTTAGGCTTGTGTTAAAATAATATTTATAACATTTTACTAAATGGAAGGGAAATCTTCAGCTCCCAGGAACAATCCTGTAGGCTTCTGTTTTGTCCCATTATGAACAAAATTAATTGCACATTGACAATTCCCACGGTTTTAACTAAATCAGGATGAAGGGATATGTTTCCATACAAATAAGTAATGCCAATCTGATTAATCAAGTAGAAATGTGGCAGGGTTAGGATGCCTTTGGCTGATGTGACAATGATGACTGATTAGTCTCTTGTTATGCAAATAACCCTAACCTCTAAGAAAAGAAAAGTAATGATATAGAATATTCCAAGAAGTGGCATGGACAATTATTACTTGATTTCAATTTCTTTTACATACTTTATTAGTTTGAATAATTGTGGCTCACAGAAGATCAAATATTCAAAGGAGTTATTTTTCCAGATGGTGGGATGTTTAGAAAGAATTAGGATTTGTGTTTTCATTAAAAGTGATTTGGCACTGGGCTTGAAATATCAAACACCCTTTGGCATATCAAAAACTCTCTCTCATTCTTTCTTTCTCTCTCTCTCTCTCTGTCACTCTCTCTCTCTCTCTCATGTTTTAAGCCATCCATCCAGTGGTTGAAATCTAGTACTAATCCATCGCATGTTTATTGCACACAGTAAGGCAATCAACATTTATGATATGGATGTGAAATGGTCCTTCTTGCATTTTTTTTTTTTTTAGTTAACTCAACCTGGGAATATAGAACCGCAGATAAAGAACTGCCTCCATCACATTGGTCAGTTGCCACACCTGTAAGGAATGATCTTTTTTGGATGGCTGATGTTGAAGGGTCTAGCCCACTATGGGTAGTGTCAACATCTATGAAAAAAATATACAAGGTGTGGTGGTTATCGTGTAAGGGCCTGAAATTAATTTTTCTGGAAGAACTAAAGATCTATATGGCATGAAAAATTAAAGTGCCTGATAATTTGTAAGTAAATTCCATACTTACCAGCATTCAATATTTTGTTTACCCATATTTCAAAAGTAAAATTATCAAATCTATTTCACCCTGTTTTACTGCATTTAATCTATTAAATTACTTGTAACCAGAAATACTAATAAATTTTAAAGGCCTTTAAAACATGACTGGTTGATATCGTGTTTAACTTCATCACAACTTTGTAAGCAGGAACAAGAGCTAGATTGCCTTCTCATTTTCCAAAGAATCCATGATTCACGGTTGCAAATAGCTTCAATACAAGGTACTTAACCCTGTAAAATTCCTACTTTGTTTGAATAAAATATTTATTGCTCTAACTTTGGGTTTTCATAAACAGAATTTTGATGTGCTATCCAATGTGCTGCCTCAAACAGTCTGGCACAATTTCTGACACTAAGAACAGTTTAAAGATAACCAGGGAAAGGTTGGAACAGGGAAAATAACCACCAAGGATGTTGGTGAGTCAGAAACTGAAGGCTTTAACAGGAGGAAAATAAAAACAAAAACAAAACAAACAATCAACAAATGAATAAACAGAAACCCAACCACCAAAATGATAAAAACAATACAGGAGTGAATTACTTGGGCAGAATGTGACTCAAGTCATCAGGACATTTCAGTAGGGATTATATTTTGTATTTCGAGAAGGCCATATGAAAAGGTAAAGCCTAGATGGTTAATGTCTCTGGTGTAATTAGGGAAGAAACCAGCATGAGTGGGGTTCTATCATGCAAGCTGAACTAGGTGATGTCACAGAGCACTGGCCATAGATTGCACATCTATTCCACTTGGAGGCACTAGAATCCCTAGAAGGTGTGTCCACTATTTTCCCAGTGGTGTATGAAAGGCAGGCCAGCTCCTGAACCCCAACGTTGTTCCTCAAGTTTTTTTTGCCTGGTCTGTATCAAAAGACAGAATCTTGATGACTAAGACATTTTCTTTGGGTAAGTACATTTATGAAGTGAATGGGACCCTCATAGCTATAGAAAGCTGAAAGTTTTCCCTCCCACACTGAGTAACTGTACATTCTAAATTCTCCCATGTTTGGGGCCAGGGGCATGGTTGATCCAGTTTAGTTGATCTCCTGAATTTATTATCCTTGCTAACAATATCTCCTTCACAATTCCATTAAAATGTCAAAGCTCTTCTTTGTCCGTATGTATTTTAGAAAATGTTAGTTCTAAATGGCTCATATTGCCTGGACT
The DNA here is from genome assembly GCF_000001635.26 of Mus musculus. Lineage (NCBI taxonomy): Eukaryota > Metazoa > Chordata > Mammalia > Rodentia > Muridae > Mus > Mus musculus. The sequence goes on along the minus strand of NC_000087.7, from coordinate 78,066,515 downwards.
TGTTGAGGCCAGAGTTGCAGTGGCAAATAATCACCAAATAATCCTGAGGCTGGGTCAGGTGACATAATACAGAAGGCCAGTGGTGTGCTGTGTCCCTGGTATATTTGTGAATATTGCCACCTAATTCAGAGCTTGCAGGTACAAGAGAGGGTAGGTGACAACTCTGACTCATTTTCTTTATTCTTTAATCCTTGATCATTTTGTAAAAGGCATACCAACTTCCACATCATTGACATAGACATGCAAGAAGATGTTCCTCAGCAGAGGCAAATTAGCTCAGGGCTGAAGACATATTCATCTGAGTATGTTATTCTGAGCTCTCGAGAATTACTTGTTAATTTCCCTTCGATAATTTCCTTGTTTCCCTTATTTATTTATTTATTTATTTATTTATTTATTTATTTATTTATTTATTTATTTATTTATTTTTTGTTTTGTTTGTTCATTTTTTCTTTGGATGGGTGATTAATTTTAATTTGAGTGTGTTTTTGTGTAGCTTTGGCTGTTAGGAAAATCACTCTGTAGAATAGACTAGCCTTTATCTCACTAAGGTTTGCCTCCCTCTGCCTCTTGAGTACTAGGATTTAAGACTTGGGTCCCTAACACCTCCTATTAACTTCTGATTTGATTGTTTGTTTTGTTTTTTGTTTGTTTTTCATTTTTGTTTTTTTTTGTTTTGTTTGTTTGTTTGTTTGTTTTTTGTTGTTGTTGTTGTTGTTTTGTTTAAGTTGTTAATGTTGTTGCTGATTTGGAGACATGGTTCCTTTGTCTACCACTGGCTGCCCTGGAACTCACTTTGTAGACCAGGCTGGTCTCTAAGTCAGAAATCTGCCTTATCCTGCCTTCTGAATGCTGAGTTTAAATGCTTGTGCCACCATAGCTGGATTATGAACTTCTTATTTGGATCAAATTAAGATTAGAAGCCCAAACATGTTTAGCATAGCCTTCTTGACCTACTCAAAAATTCCATTAGAGAAGAGCATTTCTCCAGCATTCTCTCCCATCCTACACTCATTGCCTTTCATTAACTCATATATATGACAGTAGCAACAGCATTGTGTCTGGTGTAAACAGGCAATACCTTCAATCCAAGGCAATGGGCAAGTATGATATTTGAACACAGAATGATACCCACAAGACATCTGCCCAGGGTTGGTGTGGTCTACCACACCAGGGCTACAGCCATGTAGAAGACAATACCTCTGAAGAGTCTTAGCATGACATCCCTCATGAAGAAGAAGAGGAGGATGTCTTCTTCCAACGTCTTGAGGAATATTGTTGGCTGCAGAATTTCTCAAGGTTGGAAGGAAGGTAATGAGCCTGTCTCTCAATGGAAGACCATAGTTCTAGGTCAACTGCCAACAAACCCTTCTCTTTATTTGGTGAAGTATGATGGAAATGACAGCGTCTATGGACAGGAGCTCTACAATGATGACAGGATTTTAAACCTTAAGGTTTTGCCTCCCAAAGTAAGATTTCCTCAGGTAAGGGATGCCCACCTCGCCAGAGCCCTGGTTGGCAGAGCGGTACAACACAAATTTAAGGGTAAAGATGGCTCTGAGGACAACTGGAGGAGGGTTGTGCTAGCCCAGGTGCCAATCATGAAGGATTTGTTTTACAGTACCTACAAGAAGTATCCAGCTCTCTACTTCTATCAGCTCCTGGATGACTACAAGAAAGGGAACCTCCACATCATTCCAGACACTCCTCTGGCTGAGGAGAGATCAGGAGATGACAGTGATGTGTTGATATGTAACTGGGTGCAGTACACCAAAAAAGGTGGTTCCAAATAGTTCAGAAAGGTTGTTTACCAAATTCTAGCCAATCCTTCACATTCAATTTCACATTTGCAAAGTGTCACAGAAATGCTGCTTATGACCAGAGTGCTTAAACTTCCTTATTCTCATGAAGTTTGTCACATTACCTCCTTGATGAAGGGCACAACCATCCTACTTCTGTGCAAAATTGCCCAAGCTCCTCCCCTATCTTACTTTAGGAAGATTTAGACATTCACAACAGAGAGTACTCCAACCTGTGTTGAGCACAGTGTGTTTGAGGAAATCCCCCAGATTCACCATCTTCCCAGTGTATGTCCTACCTATAACTTCTAATTTCCATGGTCTGGGAAGCACTGTTCTGACCTAAGAGATTTCTGAACACTCTGGACTGAAATCCCAAACAGAAGAGTATCAAGGTAAGGGTAAATCAGATTACTATCTTTGTTTTGTTACCTTAGACAGAGACATCATGGCCTCCATGCAGAGGAATGTGTGGATGGACATATATTTAAGGAAGACACTAAACCAGAAAATACCACATTACACCCTCTTAAAAGACTTCTAAGATTGTTGTCATGCCTACCACAGACATTCAGATGATGTGTATTCTTGATTGTGATTTCATGTTTGGAGCTGATGAAGGAGAAAGTACCTGGAATGTCCTAGAATTCTCAAGGTATCAATCAGTGTTCAATTTCTGCTCAATAGTGCTGCAGACATAGGAATAACAGGATAAAACTATTCTATACAATCCTATGAAGCTCCAATCACCATCCTCCTATTTTAGAGAATCTTAGATCTATCACTAATCCTGAGACAGGCAGAAACAATTCTTCTCCTGCACATAGGGGTACTGCATATGTCTCCCCTTACCCAAAGTATTCAACTTACTGTCTTTTACTGAATTGGCTTTTAGACTATACCTGAAATATTCCACTTTTCACCAAAGGATCTACCAGCCCTCCCTGTTCTAATAGAGAGCTACAGTCCACCAATATCCAAAGGGTTCTCAGACATTCTAAATATGCCCCTGTGGGAGTAAACTTACTAAGTCTATTTAATTGGGCCTCAGATCCTTCTGCTTTGACCAAAAGGATTTCAATCTACTGACTCTGAGTTACCAGGGGCCTCAGATCTCATTTTCCCCAAGTGGTCATCAGATGTCCCTTTCTGACCAATAATGACCTTGCAATGTTCTCCTCTGATGCAGACACTTAGACACCCCCCCTCCAATTTTAACTCCCAAATGGACCTCCAGACCACCCAAGCTTAAAGTACCTGAGCCGAACATTAAGAAGTACAGCCCAGAACAAAAGCTCATTTCCTCAAGGCAGAAACTAAAATGATGTTCTCCTCACCATTCATACCTAGACCCAGGAGATGAACATATGCCTGAGAAGAAGAACTAGTGTGGAACTGTCAGCCAGGTTTTTGATGAGTGCTCAGACTGCTTTTTGATCCGGCACCACATTTACTATAGTGGACAGATGCTCTAGTCTCTGATGAGGAGTTGCTAGCTGTTAGGAAAAACCTGGAATGGGCTCCACTGCATGAGGTAGGCTGTGTCTTTGATCTCACGTCAAGGAAAGAACATGCAAATTTGAACTCTACCCAACCAAACATACTAGTTTACCTGTACAAAGGGGATTTAGATTTCCAATTTCTCACAAAGATACCCCTCTTACCATTGAGTTCCTATCTATTTTTCATGGCTCATAGGGTCTCATTTCTTCCCAATGTCCATTACTGGCTCACTTCTGACCACTAGCCATACATCTCTGATTAGTGTTGGGGGTGTTCTCGGTATGACACTAAGGCCAACAATAGTGCCTACATGCCATTTCTGAATAATTGGATCTTAAATTCCACCATTGTCCAAGTGTACTTCTGAAAGACTTTTCTCATTACATGGGGTCTCTACAGTAGCATCTTTGTTCATCAGGCCTCTAGTTGTACCTTCTGGCCTAAGCAGGTCTTATACTTCACTTAAAGAGATGCCAAATTTACACAATGTAGACAAAGATGCATTGAGCATTCTCATACTCATTAATATAACATTCCTCCCCTCAGGTTTGAAGTCTCCAGAGCAGCAAAGAGAGTGGGGAGTAGAACTCATCATCTTTAGGTCACTCAGCATCGATGGGTTGTTTGCAACCTTAGTATGCAGACATGGATGGTTGAACACAAACCTGTCAGGCTGATAAAGAACTAGACATCTACTAACGTCCTTGGAACCATGTTCAGATTGCTGCACATCCTCCTGAAGATGCCACAGATGACATGTTTCCTTGTGATTGTTGTTCTCTTCTTGTTGTTGCTGTTTTCTTTTAACATTTGAAGAGGATACTTTATTAGTCTGTTGCTATGTTAGTCATCTCCTGGCATTAGAAACTAACATCCCACTGTTTAAATGTTTTACATTTTCTACTCTTTTTGGAAAACACAACGTATGCACATCATTTTTTCCTATTGTTTCAAAGACATACCACTATGTAATTCAACTTTACAATTGTAAACATTTTGACCAATATTCACATGAATATAAATTTTATGTGTAAACTTCTTCCTGTGCTGTGTTATTTTTCACCAGATGACAGTTTCATTTGAGGTCATTTGAAAGATTGTTCCTTACTATGTGTCTTTAAAAGATATATTTTGGAGCTGAGGGGTATGGCAGAATATCTTCATCACAATAAACACCTTCTATAACATTACTATCTAGTGGATTATAAGTATCAGGTTGTACACAGTAGTAACTAAAATAATGGACAATTTGAGAAAGATTTTAGGGTGAAATCTCTCATAATATACAGAAAAAAAGGAAATCCTAGATATTAATCAAATCTATGCACACCAAATGAACATTGTGGGTTTTGTGGGTTTGTTTGTATATGTCTTTGTAGTTCGAATGTCCAACCTTTATGTCTTAATTGATGATTGTAAACAGTGCTCAGAGTGTGTGCATGTGAATTAAAGGGCACCATGTCTTTAGTGTTTAGATTAATTTCACATATAATTATCTGTCTATCTGTCATCTATGTATGTATGTATGTATGTATGTATGTATGTATGTATGTATGTATGAAGTAATGATTGAATGTATTTATATAGATATGTATGCAACTATTTCTCTATCATCTACCTATCTCTCTCTCTTTCTATTTCTCTCACCCTCTTTCTCTGTTTATCTCTTATGCATGAATATATGCATGCATGTAGCTAGGTAGGTGTGGTATTTTTAATGTAATTGGTTCCCATCGCCCCATAGGCTGTATTAGGATGATTAACCTTGTTGGACTAGGTGTTTCCTTGTTGGAGGAAGGGTGTCACTGGAGGAGGTGGGTGGTCTCACACATGTTCAAGTTAGTTATGCCCAGTAGGGCTCTGTGTGTTTGCTGTCTCTCTGTCTTTCCAAGAGTAGCTGTGATAGAGTGTTCAGTGATTCAAGGAGGGGATGTTGGTTAGATGGCATATAAAGCAGGCAAGACACATTTACATACATGGTAGAAGAAGCAAGCTTTAAGAAGCACAAACAATCACACACACACACACACACACATTTGTTGGACAGTGCAAAGCTTCAACCACTTTAAATATATACTCACATTTGGTGGATGGAACAAAGCACCAACTTTATTTTTCTCACACTGCTTATATATCTCTGCACAATCTTTCAATTAGTATAAAATTTATACTGGTTACTTTCTATTTTCTTCTAGTGAATAATTATCAGTATGTATAAGGAGAAGCATCTTCTCACTATACTTTTATGATGAGCTATTTATAAATTATTTTTATAAATATCCAATATTATTCCCAAGAACCAACACGCATTTCTAACTAAAAAACTTGTTATAGATTAACAAGTTGTAAGCAAGTAGGGTAATTTTTATTTCAGCCAGTTTCTCTTACTGGTAGACTGAAATTTGCCGTTATACAGAAAGGATTAGTTTTTATCTATCTCAAAAATTAATCCTTCAAAAATCTTAAAAGAATCACAAAACTAAACTTTTATATAAAAACCTATCATCCCTTTCTACTTTGAATCCTCAGGGTGCACATCTGTTCATTAACCATGTTTTTCTTAAATCATATCAGGAATCAGAATGAGGAAATAGGTACAAGGAAATAATAATCATCTGAACACCAGCCTGACTTTGTAAAAAAAAAAAAAAAGCATGTTTTTTGTAGTAATTCTTTCCAAGATTGTGGTTGAAGTATTAATCGCATCAGCTGCAATCCTTGAGAAAGTTAGATCTAACTAACACTGTGGGTGGCAATGATATTGCCCAGTGAGGGGCTGGAACCCCCCTTAAATTTTCATACAATCCATAGATTATGAGGAATGTGATGTGAGGGCAGCAAGTAGGGAGAAACTCTACAACAGCATGAGTGGTAACAGAGTGGTACCAGCTTTTAAGTGTTTAAGAGTGGTAAGAGATTTTAAGTGGTTCACCTCACCAAGAATCCATCAAAGCCCTGTATTTTGGAGGTAAAATGTACATTCTGGGGAGCCCCTCTGCCATGCTTAATATTCTAATAAAATTAAAAATAATATTAATTTCTCATTTAATAGACCCTGCTTACAGTCCCCCCAAATTTTACTCCCCACGGTTCTTTTACTACCTCCCATCCTCTCCAGTTCCTCCCCCTTTCGGTCATCATTCATCAAATACTTCTCTTTCAAATATCTCTTCCTGCATTTCCTTATTCAACCCCATCTCCCTCCACCATGCCACCTGATCTTCTCCTTCTTGTCCACCTTTGTACACTAATAAATCCATTCTATTTCTCCATACCATGGGCATCCATGTATGCACCCAAGTCCTTCCTCTATACCTAACTTCACTGGATCTACAGATTGTAGACAGGCCATCACATATGTAATGTTGAATGTCTTAATGTTTCTATTGCTGTCACCAAAAACTGTAACCCAAGCACAAGTTGGGGAGGGTAGGACTTATTTGCAATGTGGGTACTGTAAAGAAAAGAGACACTGAGCAAGAGACTGCCCCAAGAAAGAGACAGATACCAGACCACCTAAGTCCTTTTCTCAGAGGATGATGACTATATGATATGGGGAACAGACACCCTACGTGACACTAGGGTAACCCCAGCTGTGGAAGAGACCCTTATGGCTTCCCTTCATGATATCAGAGCAGAGTTTTTAGTCCTGACAGAGCCACTGGAGAAATTGAGGACCAAGAAATCCTTAGTATTCGGGGCTACTGGTCAGAAACCATACTCTTAGACCACTGATAAGAAAGTTAATCTATGAATAAGCCAAGTAACTCATTCCTCCCTCATCATTCCTCAAGCCCCACCACATTGTTGTGGAGAGATATACTAGCATATTTAAAATCCCAAATAAGCTGCTCTTTGGAAGGAACTTCAATCCCTTGGCAAGCCTGTCCCTATAAATTTAACTTTAAAATTAGAAGAAGAATATAGATTACATGAGTCTCAAGCCCCGTCAAGAAAAGTACTAGAATGGACCTATTTAGAGAGATATCCAACAGCCTGGGCAGAGACTGGTGGTATAATTGAGACAAAAATGCTGTCCCCCCCATCATTGTGACATTGAAAACTGGTGAGATTCCTTTCGGGGTACAACAATACACCATGAGCAAAGAGGCCAGTGAGGGCATCAGACCTCACCTTCAAAGGCTCTTAGAACTAGGCGTGTTTGGTCCTTTGTCAGTCTTCCTGGAATACTCTGTTGCTACCAGTTAAAAAGCAAGGCTTTGCCACCTGACACTCCCTAATAATCCCCCCTTACTAAAGAGACTGAGACTTTCTCATGGACCCCATATATGGGGAGGCCTTTAAAAAGATTAAAAAATCGTGCTTAGTGCCTCAGCCCTAGTCCTGACAGATGTGACCGAGCCATTCACTATTTAGATAAAAGAGCAGAAATAGTGAGATAGGTCCTGAACTAAGCTCTGGGGACATAGAAAAGACTTGTGGCCTACTTGTAAAAAAAAAATAGACCCAATGCCCAGTGGATGGCCGTCTTTCTTAAAAGATATCAATACTTCTCAAAGATGCTGACAAACTGACTCTAGGTCAAGGAACTATAGTAGTAGCCCCCCTCTGCCCCCATGCCTTAGAAAGCATTGTTAGGCAGCTGCCAGATTGCTGGATGACTAATGCTCACAGGACCCATTATCAGAGCCTCTTTCTGACTGAGAGAGTGTAGAGAGAGTGTAATTTGCACCCCTGCTATCCTGAATCCTTCCACCTTGCTGCCTGAAGCTGACAACTCCCTACCAGTGAAGGTGTATAGACATCCTGGCAGAAGAAACCAAAACTAAGAAAGAAGTCATTGACCAGCCATGGTCAGGTTGCCCCAATTGGTACACAGATGGTATCAGCTTTTTGATTGAAGGTAAAAGAAAAGTGGTTCCAGCAGTGGTCAACAGAAAAGAAACCATCCGTGTAAGCAGCTTTACTGAAGAAATGACAGTCCAGAGAGAAGAGCTAATCACACAGACCCAAGCCTTGCAGCTGGCCATAGAAAAGAACATCAATATCTAAACAGACAGCATGTATGCCTTTGCCACATGCATGGTAGTATCTGTAGAAAAAGGATGCTACTCACTTCTACTGGGGAAGATATTAAAAATAAAAAGGAAACCTTGAGACTATTAGAAGCCATACACTTTGCAAAAAACTGGACATCATACATTGCCATTGTCACCACAAAGTCCATGAGGCCATAGTGAAGGGAAATCTGATGCCTGAACTGACTGGCCTAAAAAAAATAAATGAATAAAATAAAGAACGTGAAGACCATTATAAACTCAAAGATGCAGGCTTTGACTATACTCCAGAAGATCAGAAATTAACAGGCAAAATACCTGATATATGTGGGTGTACTACCCAGGGAGTCTCTAGGACCAAGATGGTTGCTCTGTCCTGCCCACAATAGAAAGGTAACAATATGTTTCCAATCTAAACCACCTCATGCACTTGGAAATTGAGAAGGTCAAAGAAAATGTTGAGAGCTCAAACTGCAATGTTATAAGATTGCCAGATGTTGCCCAGGGGATTGTTAATGAATGCCAAGCATGTGCCCTCACCATTGCTGGGCACCACAAGAACACCCCCCCCAGAAGGTGGATAAGAGTTGACTGGCCATGAGCATACTGAAAAGTAGACTTTACTGAAGTTAAACCAGCCAAGTACAGTAATAAATATCTATTTGTTTTTTTGTAAACACCTTTTCAGGCTTGGTCGAAGCCTTCCCCACTAATAACAAGAACACCCATGCCATGGGAAAGAAGATATTAGAGGAAAATTTCCCAAGATTTGGCATCTCTAAGGTACTTTCATCAGACAATGGCCCCTCCTTCATTGTCCAGGTAAGCCAAGGGTTAGCCAGACAATGGGGGATTCATTGGAAGATACATTGTTCTTACAGATTCCAGACTTCAGGACAGGTAGAGTGGATGAATAGAGCATTAAAAGAAACCTTGACTAAATTGGTTTTAGAGACCTACAGAAAAGATTATGCAGCTCTTTTTCCCTTTGCCTTGTTCTGAGTATGGAACACCACAGGGAAATTTAAACTTACACCATTCAAACTCCTCAACTTGGGACGCCCCTCCCTTTAACAGAAGCAGGTGCAATGTTTGAACTTGATGTTTCTTTTTCAGAACCCCCTCTAGCTCACTTGAAGGCCCTACAATTGGTCAGAAAAGATGCCTTGGAAATGCTGAAACACAATAAAAAACAAAAACAAAAACAAAAAAACAAAAAAACATACTAACCAGGAACCATCTTCGTGCCACATAAATTTCAAACAGAAGATCCTGTCCGGGTCCGGTGCCACCATTCTGGCAAACTTGAACTCAGATAAAAAGGATGCTCCCTGGTGCTTCTGACAAGCCCTGCTGCTGCACCTCCAGCATGTAACCGCTTCTGGCCTGCCATGGCCCACTGGCCTGGCACTGCACAGGATCCCCCCTTCTTCCCTCCTCCCACTGGCAAGAGTCTCTTTCGTCTCATTCAAGGGGCTTCTGAGGTTCTCAATCTTACAAATCCTAAAGCTGTGACCTCAGGTTGGCTTTATTTGGCAGCTGGGCCAGAGGTTTAATTTTCTAACTTATAAAATTAGAACTATGTACTAGAAGGAGTGGGAAATGTGAGACCCCAACTTAGAGCATTTCTCCCTGGAAGGTGAAGCCCCTGGACATTCTCCAAGCTTGTATTCCCTGAGCTCTAAAAATACAGCCAGAAAGAAGCTCTATGTTCTCTACAGCCACCAAAAAGCATTTTGGTTTCTGAGCCTTACAGCTAGAGATTCGAAAATTGGAGTTTTGCCAAGGACATCTGGGCAGAGAAGAACATTCCTCCCGACTCTTCCCAACTCTCCAAACTCTCCTCCCAACTCATCTCAATTCCTCAGGTAGCTAATAAAAACCCTCTTCTGTCACATCTCAGAGTCATACGCCCCTGCCCTGCACAGTGGAAGGAGTTTGTCCTTAGCTAGCTGATAATAAAACCTCTTACAGTTTGCATCAGGTGTGGATTTCTCTCAAGTCATTTGGGTGCTGGCCATCTCATCTGAGGACTTTAATGGACTTGAGAGGAGGTCCATCTTCAGGGTCTTACACATGGAGACCTAAGACCAAAATTCTTCAAACTATTATGCAAAATCAAAAGAGAAGGAACACTATTGAATTTGTTCTATGAAGCCAGATTACAATTATATTCAAACCATACAAAAACTCAATGAAGAAAGGAAACTTCAGATCATTTTCCCTTATGAATATCGAAGCAAAAATACTCAATAAAATCACTGCAAACCAAATAAAAGAATACATCAAAACGATCATCCATCATGGTCAAGTAGGCTTCATCCCTGTGATGCAGGGATGGTTTAATATATGGAAATTTGTCAACTTAATCCACTATAGAAACAAACTCAAAGACGAAAACAACATGATCACCTCATTAGATGCTGAGAAAGCATTTGACAAAATACAACACCCATTCATAATAAAAGTCCAGGAAAGGTCAGGAATTCAAGGCCCATACCTAATATAAAAAAAAAAGTCAGCAAACCAGTAGGAAACATTAAACTAAAAGAAACAATCGCATTAAAATCAGGGACGAGACAAGACTGCCCACTTTCTTCATACCTATTGAATATAGTAGTTGAAGTCCTAACCAGAGCAATTAGACAACAAAAGGAAAACAAATGAATACAAATTGGAAAGGAAGAAGTCAAAATATCACTATTTCCAGAATATATGATAGTATGTATCAGTGACCCAAAAATGCAAAAAAGAGAAATCATAAACCTTATATACGACTTCAGTGCAGTAGGTGAATATAAAATTAACTCAAACATATCAGTGGGCTTTCCCTACACAAAGGAAAAGGAGGATGAGAAAGAAATTAGGGAAAAAACACCCTTCACAATACTCACAAATAATATAAAAAAGCTTGGTGTGATTCTAACTTAGAAAGTGAAAGATACATATGATAAAAACTTCAAGTCTCTGAAGAAAGAAATGAAACAAGATCTCAGAACATGGAAAGATCTCCCATGCTCATGGATTGGAAGGATTAATATAGTAAAAATGTGTGTTCTGCCAAAAGTAGTTTAAAGATTCAATGCAATCCCCATCAAAATTCCAACTCAATTCTTTACTGAGTTAGAAAAGGCAATTTACAAATTCACCTGGAATTAAAAAAAAAACCCAACAACAACAACAACAAAAAAAACCTAGTATAAGAAAAACTATTCCCAACAATAAAAGAACCTCTTGTGGAATCACCATGCCTGAACTCAAGCTGCACTACAAAGCAATTGTGATAAAAACTACATGGTACAGGTTTAGTGGTAGGCAGGTATATAAATGAAATAGAACTGAAGTCAGAAAAATAAACCCACACACCTATAGTCACTTGATCTTTGACAAAGGAGCTAAAACCATCTAGTGGAAAGAAGACAGCATTTTTAACAAATGGTGCTGGCTTAATTGGCAGTTAGCATGTAGTAGAATGTAAATTGATCTATTCTCATCCCCTGTACAATGCTCAAGTCTAAGTCGATCAAGGAACTGCACATAAAACCAGAGACACTGAAACTTATAGAAGAGAAAGTGGGGAATAGCCTGGAATACATGGGCAAAGGGGGAATATTCTTGAAAAAAAAAATACCAGCAATATCTTGTGCTATAAGATTAAAAATGGACAAATGGGACCTCATAAAATTGATAAGATTATACCCAGAAGTTCAAACTTGTAATAAGGATACATGCTTCACTATGTCCTTATGTATAATAACAAGAAGCTGAAATGAACCCAGATGACTCTCTTTACAGGAATGTATATAGAAAATATGGTACATTTATTTAATGAATTACTACACAGCTATTAAAAACAATGAATTCATGAAATTTTTATACAAATGGATGGATCTGTATGATATCTTTCTAAGTGAGATAACCCAATCACAAAAATCACACATGATATTCACTCATTGGTGAGTGGATATTATCCCTGAAGCTCAGAATAACCAAGGTAAAATATGCAAAACCCATGAAACTGAAGAAGATAGACCACAATAAGTAGATTGTGGATAAGTACCCCACAATTCCCTGGGACTAAACCACCAATCAATGAAAACAAACAATGGGACATATGATTCCAGCTTTCTATGTAGCAGAGGATGGACTAGTCAGGCATCAATGAGAGGAGAGACACTTTTTCCTGTAAAGATCCTATGTCCCAGTATGGGGGAATACCTGGGCTGGAATTGTTAGATGGTGTGTTGGGGAGATGGGGGAGAAGGGAGAGGACAGGAGATTTTTGGAGTGTAAACTAGAAACGGGGATAATATTTGAAATGTAAATAAGGAAAATATACAATAGAAAAAGAAAGGAAATAATTTATTTGAAGGTTTTATGAGATAAATTCATGTTTGGCAAACATATTATACGAACAATGTTCAGGTCTTTTGTTGAGGCAAAATCAAGAAAGTTCTTCTTTCTCAAAATATAGTGATATAGTTCCAAGAGTAGGTATATGTGCTGCTAAACCTTGTATATAAGAATAGATAAATATAGGTAAAATTAGAAATGAAGTATATGTAAACTTAACAAGACTTCCTCCATTTCAGGTGACTAGGTAAAATCTAATGAACTGCAGGACACAATTAATACCTGACACTGGAAATGCTATACCTTCCAAAAGAGCCTCCTCTGAAACTTTTATGTCATCGTGCTCATCATCAAAGTCCAAGTGTAATAAGTAACCTTCCTTTGGTATCACCATCAATTTCTTAAGTGCCATTCTTCTCTTAAGAACTCAGTAGTCTTAGTTAAAAAACAAACAATAAAAATAAAAAGGAAAAAAAAGAACTTAGTTACCTGACTAAAAATTATCATTTAAATAATTAAAAATAAAAAAAAAATAATTATTTTAGCTCAATGAAAGATAATTTCTTTTGTTACTTAACATGTATATTTTTAATCAATTGCCTTTTTCAGAGAGTTCTGTATACATATTCAATATGGTGATGCATATATATATATACTTACCCGTACCATTTTCTCCATGTATCCCATTTATCATGTCCCTCTCCCTCACAACTTGTTTTAAAAACTTCTTTAACTCACTTCTTTAAAAACCTCCTTTAGAACCAAAGTTATCAATCTGCCATTTCTCAGTTTAAAAAAAAAAAAAACAAAACAAAAACTGGCCAATCTTCAACATGTGAGTCCTCCCCTCCTCCCAATAAACAATGAGCAACATCCTTTAACCTTTGAGGCATCTGAATTTTGGTCCTATCTCCCACAGATACTTTTTAAACAAAACATCAGCAATTCTGTTTAACAGTTTATCTCAGTCTAAGGTATACTCACAGTTCTATCCAGAAAGATAAAGAACATGGTAACTGTATATTCATATCAAAAAGATCCACCACTAAGTCTACAAAAAAACATGAACTACCACCACCACCCACACAGAAAGACCTTATATTGGAGAAATTAGGGATTTGGGGAAGCCGAGGATTTCAAACATCTGAAGATTGTAAGTTAAAGGCCAGACCAAGCTGGGCCAGCTGAAACTACAAAGATAGATCCCATCCTACAGAACCTAAACTGAGAGAAAAAGCTGAACTTGGTGGTGCAAGTCTTTAAGCCCAATACATGGGAGATTGGGACAGAAGGATCTGTGGTCAGAATCCATCCCCAATGACTTATGAATCTCTTACAATATCTCCTCTTCTTCTTTTCATTCATCTTCCTATGCCATTCTACTGTCTGCAATGTTCATACAGTCTATACCAAAGGAACACACCATAGAGAAGACAATGAGGAGGGACGAATCCTCAGTGTGTTTCTAAGGGATCCTGTACAGCACACAGGACAAGCGCCAAGGCATCTCATCCATGGCTCCCTGTTGCCTGACCCACAGTCCTGCAGCTGGTTCTCTGATCCTATCCCCAGGCCCAAAGCTTTTCTCTTCCAAGGGTTCCGAATTCTCTATGGCCCTGACCTGTTCAATCCTCTTCCATGAATACGGTCCTCCACCTTACATTCACCCTCAGATTCCACAGGAAATGGCGATCAGGAGGCTTTTCCTCACTTAGTGGCCTCCTGGGCCTGAGATTCCCCACCCTGTCACACCTCGATTAACTGTACAACAACCCTGATCAGGGCAGATTATCACTTACAGGTCATGTATGAGGAGAACACCTTCACAACTGCACCCTTCTGTGCTTAGCTCCTCAATGGCAAAAAAAAAAAAAAAAAAAAAAAAAAAAAAAGTTGTCAGGAGCCAGACCCGGACAGAAGCCTCAGAGGATCCTTTGTGATGCCAGCTGGAGCAAACAGGTCTCACCAAAGGACTGTGCTGATTGGCTAAATACCCCCTGCACATGCGTTCATGGAATACCAAGTACCAACAATTTGAAGGGAGATTTTAGAAGGTGGGAATAAGCCACTGGCTTTAAGGCAAATGATTTCCAGTTTGTTGGTTGATAATTGCTTACAAACTTGAAAATCCAGAACAAATATGAAACATATGAAATACAGCAAATGGCTCTACTTAATTTCAGCTGTAGAGGCTCTTGTACGCATTTTTGGTTTTTTATTTATTTATGTGCATAAACATTTAATAATGTGGACTTCTGCATGTACACACGCACACCAGAAGAGTCTATGCTGCCCTAAGAGTTCAGAAGGGAGCATACACATTTCCTTCAACCCCTGGTACTCTCCTGTCTCTACTTTCCTAGTCAGCTTGATTAGAAGAGTGTGCTATGCAGTGCAGGCCCTCTCTCTCTCACTTATGTGCTTGGCCACTCAGGCCCACTCTCTCACTTAGGCATTAGGCTGGGCAGGCACTCTCTGTCTCTCTCTTTCTCTCTCTGTCTCTGTCTCTCTCTCTGTCTCTCTCTTTGTCTCTTTGTCTCTTTGTCTCTCTGTCTCTGTCTCTGTCTCTGTCTCTGTCTCTGTCTCTCTGTCTCTCTGTCTCTCTCTCTCTCTCTCTCTCTCTCTCTCTCTCACTCTCTCTCACTTAAGTGCTAGGCTGCACATGTCCTCTCTCTCTCTCTTATGTGCTAGACTGCCCAGGGCCCCTCTCTCTCTTATATGCTAGGCTTCCCAGGACCTCTCTCTCACTTAGATATTAGTCCTTGCAGGCCCTCTTTCTCACTTATGTGCTAGGCTGGTCAGGGCCTCTCTCTCACTTATGTGCTAGCTGCCCAGGTCACCTCTCTCACTTATGTGCTAGGCTGAGAAGCCCCTCTTTCTCACTTATGCCGCAGGAGAGCACTGATTCTCTGAAACTGTGATTGTGCATATGTTATGAGCCACAATGTGAGTGCTTTGTGCCTGGTCCTCTACATAGAACAGGTGCTTTTCTTTTCTTTTTTGTTTTTATTATTATTATTATTATTATTATTATTATTATTATTATTATTATTATTATTATTATTGTTATTGTTGTTATTATTATTATTAAATTTCAAGACAGGGATTCTCAGTGTAGCACTGTCTTTCCTGGAACTTACACCAGGCTGGCTTTGAACTCAAAAATCCTTGTCCTCTGCTTCCCAAGTGCTGTGATTGAAGGCATGAACCACCACTGCCCAACCAACAGTTGCTCTTAACAGCTAGTTTTTCCATTTTTCAACTACTCTAGTGTGTATTTCATGTATCCTAGAGCATTCCGCCCATTTACTTGCAGTGTTTTCCTACTTGTGCATTAGATTTTCAAGGCTGGTTTGGTGAAAAGAAATGAAAGGAAGTAGTTAGGCACTTTAATAATAATAATAATAATAATAATAATAATAATAATAATAATAATAATAGAAACATTTTAATGTCTTTAAGTCTATCATTTTTAAAATGTATGAGTGCTCTGTTTATGGGTTCACCTTCATGAAAGAAGGGGACATCAGATCACTTTATATATGGTAGTAAGCCACCATGTTATTGCTGGGAATTGAAATCAGCAACTGTAAAATAACAGCCCCTTCTCATAACTGCTAAGCAATCCCACCAGTTCTAGAAATATGTTTTGATTTAATTTTTATTGCATTGTGATAAGAAAATATACATAATTTCAATTTATCTGAATTTGTTAACAACTAAAAACATATTTTGAGTAAACAGACTTACATCACATTCTTCTTTTTATTTTGTACCCCAACTCCTCCAGCTGATGCCCACTCAAAACCTATCAAACCTTTCATTTTTATCATGTTCCTTAATATTTATAAAATATTTAACAATAAAAATGAATATTAAAAAAGTTGTTTGATATAAAACAACAATCAATTGAATAGTCTTATTGATATGTTTGTCTGCAGCAATACTGAAAATACATTTCTCTCATAAATTTTAAATAACTCCAAATATATTAACTGTATGATATATTAAAATAATATATCACTATTAGTTTTTTTGGTGAACATAAATAGTCTTTTGGTTTGTTTGTTGTTTGTTTGTTTTGTTTTTAGGAGATCTTAAAATTCTTGACTTACAGATTATGCTAACAGGACCCTGAAGTTGTCTTGTGTGAGGATAGTCCAGTGACTGGCAAATACAGAAGTGGATGCTCACAATCATCTATTGGATGGAACACAGGACCCCCAATGGAGGAGATAGAGAAAGTACCCTAGGAACTGAGGTTGTTTGAAACCCTAAATAAGAACAACAATATTAACTAACCAGTACCTCCAGAGCTCATGTCTCTAGTTGAATGTGTAGCAGGGGATGGCCTGGTAGGCCATGTGTGGGGGGAGAGGCCTATGGTTTTGTGAAGGTTATATGCCTCAGCTCAAGGTACTACTAGGGCCTGGAGGTGGGAATAGGTATTTTGGGGATCAAGGAGGGGGGAGAGGGGAGGCGGGAGGGGACTTTTGGAATGTAAATGAAGAAAGTATCTAATAAATATAAAATTAATATAAAATCTTGGCTTACTGTGATACAAAAAGAAAAAGAAAAAAAGAAGAACAGTTTATGGACACTGGATTTCATTGTAATAAGGCTGTACTTGAATGTCCCTCACATCACCAAAGTATTTTACCTCCATAGTAGCTAAGGGAAGAGTTGACATATCTGCTGCAGCAAGGAATGAACTGTAGGCATTATTTTTGGATACTAATTTCCTGCTATGTACAAAGCTATTTGATTTGAGTGATTGTTGTCATTCTCAGGCCACAGGTAACAGGGTACATTCACTTAAGGAATGGGTGTTTATTAAGATGGTCTATCCATGATGTCATTGATCAACAGTTTCAATGAAGAATTGTTCTGCTTCGAGAGTGTCACAGACGTTAGTTGATGATAGAATTCAGTTTCATTGGATGTGATGTTTTTTGCAAAAGCATTCATCTCAGAATAATAGTAACTTTATTGCAAACTTGAAAAATGGAAAAACTCAGAGTAGAAGTGGAAGCTAAAATACTACCACCTTTTTGCTACTGTGATGACAGATGACTGATAAATCCTCTCTCACTCTTTGTAGGAATGTGTAAACAGGAACAATCAGCAATGGGTTTGGCTAAGATTGTTTTCCTGCTGTCCAAACCCTGTTACTCAGTATGCTTTGTGGTGGCCAGGAAGCTGAGTTCCTGAGGAAGTAAAGTTCTGGAGGAAGCATGGTAGGCAGAAGTCTCTGTGGAGGGAGTCAGTGAACTGTTGAAAGATGGTTAATCCTGGTTCAGCTTGGGGTCCCAGCGGGATGATGGTGGAGGGATGGAGGTGTTACTAAAGGAGAAAGGAGAGCAGGTGACCCTCATTGGACTCCTGTGGTTAATGCTTCTGGGTTCACAATCCACTTTACCCAAGAAAAACAGAGAACTTTTTCGCTATGGGCAGGAGATTGAACAAATTATCACCTAGCTGAAACCAGGAAGGCTAGGGAATTGGAGACCCTAAAAGTATTCTTGGGGCCTGGGGATGTGAGTTGTGAGTAAACTGGCGGTCAGTTACTGGTGGAAACAGACTAGATCCTTTTCTGTACTGCTGCTGCCCACCAGGAATTCAAAAAACAAACTGAAGACCAGTCTTCATTTTCCTTTACCTGGTTTTGAAAGGCCAGATTTCCAAAATTTGCGTATATAGGCGCCAAAGTGCTTCCAAATCCAGAGGCTCCTCTCAACCTCAGAAGAGCTGGTACTTCAGACATGATTCAGGGAAGGCTGTGTTTATGTATGTGTTGTTTTGGTATAGGAAGGTAAGCTCTAACTCTGTATCTCAGTATTATCTTAGCACATGTGCAGTTTGGACTGGCCTTGAAAATGAAGTACTCAGCCTTACAAATTTACTGGGGCCTAAGGAAACATGTCTTCTATATTTTTTATACTTAAATTTTATTTTTTATTTATTTATTTTTTCATTGTTGAAGATTGAATCCAGAGCTTCTTTGTGTAGCATTAAAATATAAGTCCAGTCAGGCGAAAAGTATTTCATTAATATTTGCAAAAAAAATAATAATAATAATTGTTTATATATCTTGTTGTATTACCAAACAAGAACAGAATCTTCAGTAACTAATGATAATTAAAATGCAAATTCTGAAGAAGTAATTGGAGATACACTGTATTATGTTCAAACTTATTATTTCCTTCTTAGTGTAAGTATTTCAATGAAAGTATAATTGATTGTATAGCAAGTAATCTATGTTAACATTTTGTATATGATGTATATTCCAAACAATAATTCTGTATGATTAATCTTTAATTTTAATGGTTTTCTTGGAGGGTATAGTGTTGTGGGTCAAACTCTCATTGTCATGCCTGTATGTCAAAAGCTGAGCCATCAAACTCTAAGATCTGCATCTGTACTTTTTAAAACATTAATTTCTTTATAGATTTCCAGTACAAAATCTTCAGGGAAAATTTGAAGGTACATTTTTGGATATATAATTTTTTAAACTATATAGTATTAGCATAATTTCTATATTAGGAAATATTAGTTAATATACTGTATGACATCATAGTGAATTATTCTTTTTATATGTAGTATTTTGTAACTATTTTTATTTTTATTTATTTATCTATCTATCTATTTATTTATTTATTTTTACTAGATATTATGTTTCTTTACATTTCAAATATTAGTCATTTCTTTGTTTCACCCCAGATAATCCCTATTCCATTTACCCTCTCTGTGTTTTTATGAGGGTCTCCTCCATCTTTCAATTTTACCCTCCCCACCCTGGTACATGCCTACACTGGGGAATCAAGCCTTCACAGGACCAAGAACCTCTCCTCCCACAGATGTCTGACAAGGTCATACTCTGCTATATATGCAGCTGGAACCATGGGTTGGTGCTTAGTCCCTGGGTGCTCTGGACAGTCTGGTTGGTTCATATTGTTGTTATTCCTATAAGGTTGCAAACCCATTCAGCTCCTTCAGTTCTTCCTGTATCTTGTCTACTGGGAACCCCATGATCAGTCTGATATTTGTCTGTGAGCATCAGCCTCTTTTCTTGCCAAGAAATGGCTGAGCTTCTCAGGAGATAGCCATATTTGGCTCCTGTCAGCAAGCAAGTGTTGGTATCCACAATAGTGACTGGGTTTGGTGTCTGTATATGGGATGGATCCACAGGTTGGGCAAACAATGGATAGTTATTCCTTCAGTCTCTGCTCTGCACTTTGTCTCCATATTTTTTTCCAAGGAGTATTTTGTTCCCCATTCTAAGAGGGATTGAAACACCCACACTCTCATCTTCCTTCTGCTTGAGCTTCATGTGGTCTGTGAATTACATTTTGGATATTCTGAATTTTTAGAATAATATCCCTTTATCAGTGAGTGTGTACCATGTTTGTAATTTTGGGATTGGGTTACCTCACACAGGATGATATATTTTATATCCTTCCATTTGCCTGTGTATTTAATAAAGTCATTGTCTTTGTATCATTTGCATATATTTTTATCTCTATTGCTCTATTCTACAGCTTGAGGTCGAGGATGTTTCCCCCTGTACTTCTTTTATTGTTGAGAATAGTTTTTCAATATCCTGGATTTTTTTTTTTATTTCAGATGATTTTGTAAATTGTTCTTTCTATCTTTATGAATAATTGAGCTTGAATTTTGATTGTGATTTCACTGAATTTATAGATTGCTTTTGGCAAGATCACCATTTTTACTGAATTAATCGTGCCAATCTATGAGCATGGTAGGTCTTTCCATTTTCTGAGATTTTCAATTTCTTTCTTCAGAGACTTGAAGTTCTTGTCACACAGATCTTTCACTTGCTTGGTGCGAGTAACAGAAAAGTATTTTCTACTTTAAGTAAATGTTAATGAGACTTTAAATTTTGATTTACATTTGTTGTGGAAATACGGAAGTATTGCACAAAGTTTTAGAAATGTACTTTATGGTTTATTATGTTTAACAGTATAGAAAAAATCAGTTACATAATCAGGCAATTTGTATATTTTAATTGAATTATGTTTTACACTAAGTCTTAACTGAGTCAATATAGGAAAAAAAATTAGACTTTCTATTTGGTAGAACAGAATAAAACCCTACTTTGAAATACAATTAATTTACTAAAAAAGATTACCTATCTATCTATCTATCTATCTATCTATCTATCTATCTCTCTCTCTCTCTCTCTCTCTCTCTCTCTCTCTCTCTCTCTCTCTCTCTCTCTCTCTCTCTCTCTCTCTATCTATCTATCTATCTATCTATCTATCATCTATCTACCTCTCTATTTTCTATCTATCTATCATCTATCTATCTATCTATCTGTCTGTCTGTAAACTTTAATTTTGAAAATCTAAAACATAAAATAAAACTTCTCTGATAATCTCTTAGAAAAAAAATCTGCAATTACTTCCCATTAGATGATTTTTTACTGCTATTTTTCTTTTTATAGTATGAAAAGAACAATTTAATTTTTTTGAGCGTTCTTTTCCTATTTGTATAAATTTGACTGCTTTCATTACTTTGCTTTACAGGGTCATGATCAACAACAAATTATATGAGCAGTATAAAAATATGTTTCAGAAGTTGTATGTGGGTGTAGAGAAATTCGATAAAGAACAAGAAAAACAAGTGGTTGGTATAGTAAGTAACTTTATAATTAACCTCGTATACCTATGTATCAATTAGGAATGGAGAAACTAGCCTTGTGTTCGACACTTGAAACTAAATTAAGTCTCATTATCTAACTATCCTTGGTTCTGTTCAAGTCCTACTGAATTGTAAATCAGAGAGGTATGGTCACATACTATACCAATGAAAACCACTAAGAATTTTAATGGAGACGAGATCATAAATTTCCAAGAGACAGACATTTGCTGAGAGATGAAGAGAGGATTACCAGTTTTTACAATATGTCAGCCTCAGGTATAGTTGAAAGATAGAGAAAGATTACTTACTGTTGTCATCTGGACGCTGTCGTTAATTTTAGAAAACCAAATCAAACTAGCAAAGTAGTTTTAAAATCCTAAACTTAGTCCCTATTTAGTAAAAAAAAAAAAAAAAAAAAAAAAAAAAAAAAAAAAAAGTGTATGGAAACAACTTTCCTAACAACCATGGCAAAATAATCCTGTGTAATAATATCACCAAACTATTTTAGATCGTCTCCCCGTTAATGTAACAATCATTGTAGTCATCAAATGGTTTCCAAGTAAGATCTGAGGCAATTACCATATTAACCATTTTTTTTTTGGTTGGTTAATTGTTTGGGGGGTATTCAATTTGAAATAAACAGGAGATCATTTCCTGCATGAGAACAACGTGGAGGGAGCTGCCATTTTGAGTCAGTTCAGGAAACAGATAGGGACTAAAGATAAAAAATAAATAAATACTCCAAATGAAGGCAATTTTTAAACCTTTCATAGCATGGCAAAAAACACTGTAGTCATTTACAGACCAAAAGCTAGAACCTCTTTGTAGTGTTGGCATTGGGCTTACCATCCTAGTCTCAGTATACTAACTTACTTGAAAATTATCATAAAAACATACACTGAATATTTTGTCTTTAGATCTCTAAAAACCTCAGAAAAACTTATCAAAATAACAGACTACAATAAATTCAAGAGAATCAGTTTCATTTTATTTCAAAAAAATTTAGGCTTTTTATAATATTAAATATTTGTTATGAGTAATTCTAGCTCATTTGGTCATAAATATATATGTTTTTAGGAAAATAATTCTAAAAACTTAAAATGCATGTTTTGTATTATTATGTATAACATTGGCAAATTAGATAAGACATGCTCATTCATGTTAAACTCATAAATCTACTCCTATTTTCTGAATCTCTTAAAAATCAGAAACCTCGCTAGGCAAGATCTTAAACTACTGTTCTCCTGTAGGCCATGACATTTTTAGCAGATATTTAAATGTATTAACTGATCTACTAATGAGTAGAAATCTGAAAGACCAGAATCTCTGTTGCCTTTCACATAATGACTCTATTCAATGTAAACTATGACTACAATTAGAAAAATACTGAAATCCTAAAGTCAAATCCTCACCTCTTTTATCAGTCATAGAAAATCTTTTAATAGCTATGATACTGTAATCTGTAATCCCAGCACTTGGCAGTTGAATGCAAGAGGATCAAGGCCTTTGACTGTCCATAGCTATATAGCAAGTTTGAGGTCAGCATGAGTAATGTAGGACTGTCTCAAATAAACCTGTCCCCTACAAATCAAACAGAAATATAATGTTAGTATAAAGATATAAAAATAGTAAATATTGCTGTCACTTCAGTAGGAAATTGTTGACCAGAAATACTAAAATAAATGTACAATTGGAATTTTTTTACTATACTTTTGAAGGGAAAACTATTGAAATCTGGATATCCATAGAGTTCCCTGTTTAGAACATTATCCTGACAGCATATAGCCCAGAACTGGTAAGAAGCAAGGCTTGGAGAATCACAGGAGTTGCCTTGCCCAGACTTTAGAGATGGCAGCAAATAACTGTAAGTATCACCTGTTATTTTAGACTGAGGAAGTGCAATTGATGATGACATGTTCCAATATAATAATAGAAAAACAAACAAACAAACAAAAAACTAGTATTTCTGCTTTAGATCTTGGCAGGGCCATTCTAGCCCCATCGTTTGACAAAAGCACAGCACACCTCAGAAAATTGTTTTGATGACATCAACAATTGTCAGACTTAAAATCTATTGATGTGCTTCAAACATCTCTCATCTTCCGGGGTTATACATGGTGGTATTTATGAGACCTCTAAATGATCCCTAGGAATAGGAGCATAGTGTGTAGAGTTGGGAGAGGATATATAGACTGGAGAGATAAAATGGGAAGCATGGTGATCCTTGGATTGCCTGTGCCATATACCTTTGCAGTTGTGGTAATAGATTCAGTGCAGATTGACACTATGAGCACTACCCTAGCACACAGTACAGTGCTTTCTTTTCTTTTTCCGGGCTTTTGCCTGTGACAGGGAATGTAGCTTGGATACTACTGGGTATTGTGTGGAAGATAACAATCTTTGGATCAGTTCAAAGCTTTGGGAGCTGCCAGTTAATAGGCTAAGCTTCAGACTACATCCTACCAATGGATAAATAGGGTCCAGTCTAGATGAATTTCTGGATCCCCAGGATACATGAATAGCATGCAGTATTCTAGAGTAGTATCCAGCTTAATGATACTTCTGTTGCTCTTGTGTCTTTCCCTCTTCTGTATCCCCCAAGTTCATTCCGCTTTCTTGGCATGACTCACAAATGAGCCTTTGTGTATTATCCTGTGGTATATGAGAGGAGTTGTCTGAAGAGAGATGAAATATTGAGTCATGGCAAACACAACTGTGGAAATGGAAACCATCCAGGGGCAAATGTTGTAAAATTAACATAGTCTGTGAAAGAAAAATGCTTTTGCTTTCAGAAGGAGAGTGAATGGAGTTTTTCACTAAGCTGGAAGGGGGCTAATAAAGACCCTTTTTAACTGGAGAATTTAATAAGAATGAACCAAAACCCAGGTGCAATTATTCTTACAGGAGTGAACTGGATAGATGGGTAGAGTTTGGCTAGTATAAGATACTTGATTTAATGACTTTTGAGGTTTTTTTCGAAATCATGATCAATAAATTCTGCCCTCTGTGACATATCTACTATATTTGTTTGAAAGATGAATAAACTAGGATACATAGATATAGCTTTATAGTATAGTTCTTGAACTTTCATGATGTGACAATTAAATCTGTATGATCAGGACATATTTAGAGCTCTGCATTAGGCACACATAATCTATAGCTCCTGGGGACATACACGCAAATGAACAAACATGACTTTATAGTGTTTCTTGTTTTCAGAATGGAATACATTTTATAAATAATCTAAAAGCAATAGGTTCAGTTTCTATATTCTTAGAGACAGAACCTTAAAGACCCTAAAAACTCTAAAAAATAAAAAATAAAAAAGAAGAGAAAAGAAAATAAACTTGAAGCTCTAAATAAACAATAAAAACCCTAAAACAAACAAACAAACAAACAAACAAAAACATAAAATTTTTGAAAAAATAAAACTAAAAGAACCTAAAACCCTAAAGAAAAACAAACAAACAAAAAAAATCAACAAAAAAATTCTAGATCTCTACAAAGACCCAAAAAACCATAAAATAATTACCACAAACAAACAATCAAGGAAAGAACAATAGCCACACTAAGCCTTAAAAAAAAATCTTGCCAAATACACTGAGAACAACCCTAAAATCATTTAAAAAAACGTAAAAAAAACCCTAAAACAATAAAGCAAAACCTAAAACCCTAAAAAACCCTAAAATTATTAAACAAACACTAAATGACCCAAAAAAGCTATTTTTTAAATTCTTAATTAACATTTTTAAAACCCTACAATTCTATAAATAAGAAAACACAAGAACTCTAAAAAGACCCTAAAAAATTATAAAACCCTAAAAAAAAAATCCAAAAACTCTACAAGTCTAGATCCCTAATGAGACAATAAAAAAGCAATTAAAAAAAAAAAGAAAATGAAAAGATACAAAACCACCACCCCAACAACTACAAATTCTTCTGCCTTAAAAAATCGCCAAAAACACTGGAAAAGAAAATCATTTTCCAAACCTTATTAAAAAAATGCTTAAAACAATTTTTAAAAATTCCTTAATTAAATTAAAAAACAAAACAAAACTAAAAAATAAAGAAATACCCTAAAATTCTTTTTTTTTCTTATAAAAGAAAACATTTATTTGGGGGCTCGCTCACAGTTTGAAATGGTTAGTCCATTATCATCATGGTGGGAAGCAGACAGGCATGGTGGCGGAGAGGTAGCTGAGAGCTTCGAATCCTGATCTGAAAGCAGCCAGGAGAGAGAGTGAGGGGGAGAGACAGAGAGAGAGAGAGAGAGAGAGAGAGAGACAGAGAGAGAGAGAGAGAGAGAGAGACAGAGAGAGAGAGAGACAGAGAGAAACAGAGACAGAGACAGAGACAGAGACAGAGACATAGTTTCAAAGTCCTGGTATGGATTACTAGGAGTGATCACACCTGTTCCAACAAGGCCACACCTCCTAATCCTTCCCAAACACTTCCATTAACCAGGGAATCAAGCAGTCAAGCATATAAGCCTACGTGAGGTTGTCTTATTCAGACCAAGACACTCATTAAACCTTGTAACAAAGCCAAGTTGAAAAGCAGTACTGTACAAGTGTTATGAGAAAAGTTGCTGGGACCAGGCTTACATTGCAATGCAGTGACCTGGCAACTCACTCAACAACAGTAAAAAGACCCACAAGAACTGAAAAACCCTAAAAAAAAGTTCCTTTAAAAAGTTCTAAAAACACATCAAAACTCTGAAACTCAAAATAAAATCCTTGAAAACCCGCTTAAAAAAGCAAAACAAAAAAACAAACATACAAACAAACAAACAACAACAACAAAAAACCTACTATACCCTGAAACCCTAAGTAAAATCCTGAGACTATAAAATCAATCCTACCCTCCCCCAAAATACCTACAAAACCCTGAAACATTAACTAAAATCCTAAGATAAAAAAATAATCCTAAGCCTATAAAAAAAAGCAAACACACACACAAGAAAACAAAAAACCCTTACAAAATCCTAAAACCCTATAAAACACTAAAAGTATAAAAAGAAACAAAAACAAAACAAAACACAACAACAAGAAGAACAAAATCACACAAAAAACTACAATTATCCTAAAATTATTTATAAACACTAAAAAGCCCTAAAACCCTGAAATACCTTAAATAAATAAATAAATAAATAAATGAATAAATAAATAAATAAATAAAATAAAAATAAACCTCAACCCTACCCAAAACAAACAAACAAACAAGCAAACAAAAAACTTATAAGGACAAAAAACCTACCAAATTTAAAACCATTAAAACCCTAAAACTCTAAATAACACAAAGGGCTTTACCCTCCCGCACACACCCCCCCTCTAAAAAAAAAAAAAACCTGAAAACTGTAAAATACTAAAAAGCCCGAAAAAAGCCTAAAACATTAGAAAAAGTAAATCAAAAGAAAAAAAAATCTAGAATCTTTAAACAAATACTGAAATAGTCCTAAAACACAAAAAAAAAAAAAGAAAAAGAAAAAAAAGAAAAAGAAGAGAAAAATAAAATTCTGAAAACACACCTATTAGCTAGGCAGTCATTCAACTTACAGAGTTTAGCCTGCTTCTGAGTGCTGGTATTAAAGGGGAATAAAACTATACTTGACTCCTTTTTGTTTGTATAATTGTTTTCTAAAATATTTTTTTTTTCTCTGTGGGTGAGTATATGTGTGTGTGCGTGTGTGTGTGTCTGTGTGTGTGTGTGTTGTCCAAAGAGGTCATCAGATCGTCTAGAACTAGAATTGCAGGTGGTTGTGAACAACCATGTGGGTGTTAGAAATTGAACCCTGGTCCTGTGCAAAAGCAATCAGTGGGCCTAAGCAGTGAGCTATCTCCTCAGTCCTTTCTGCTTGGTCTAATCAATACTTCACTATTCATCTTGCCTAAATATGTCTTTATTCCTACTTCTTCTGTCTGTTTTTATGTGATGAATTCTTGTTTGCTTTTCTCTTGTTTCTCCAATTACAGCACCAAGATTCTTCATTTCCTTTTGTTTTGGAAGATTCTCAAGGAATCTTAAATCCAGACTTTAGGGCAGTTATTTAAAATTCACACCTGGGGATTAATCTTCAGAAAATTATTTTTGGGAAAAACATGTGATTATTTCAACATCTATAGTAGTGTGGGGGCATTATTCTCCCTACGTCATGTACACTTAAGATCTTTAGATACCTCCTTCCCTGTGATAGCCTTGCAGCTCACTGAGTGACATGTGCATTTGATGATAAATGATACACAAACTTTGAAGCACCTTACCATATCCTGTCACCCATATCATGTTCATCATAGCAAGAACCACAAGTGAGTTGAAAAATACAAATATATTTTTTAGTGTCTTGAAGCTATAATCCCCAAATTAATCAAAATATTATTTGGACTCTGTTACTTTATACCAGTGTTTTTTTTAAGTGTACAAGTCGCAGGCCTTTTCTGTGACCCTTTGCACAGGTTTACAGTGTCCTTTTACCATCTTCATCCTCCCCACTATCCTCCATTGCTATCAGATCTCCCCCCTCCTGCTGCGCTTACTCTTCCAAAATACCTCCTATTTTTTAATGTCCCTTATTAAATTTATATTTTTACAATAGTCATTTTGAGTTTTACTTGTCTAACCTAATATATAGTATTTAACCATTCCATCCATTTTTTTGAAAACAAAGCGCTGCACTAATACACATAGATGAGAAATATATTTATCTCTCTCTCTCTCTCTCTCTCTCTCTCCTTCTGTCTCTCATTTTTAAGGCATTCATCCAGTAGTTGACATCTTAAATCACTCCATAGCATGTATGTTTCATACCGTGAGGCAATCAATATTGATGATATGGATATGTAGTGGTCCTTCTTAGATTTTTTTTTTGTGAACTTAAATCAACCTGGGAAGATAGAATCTCAGATAAAGATCCTCCATCACATTGGCCTGTGGCCACACCTTAAGGAATGATTTTTTTTTTGATGACTGTTGTTGAAGGATCTAGCTCTCTATGGATAGTGTCATATCCTATGAAGATGATGTACAGGGTACGGTGGGGACCGTGGAAGGTACTGAAAAGGATTTTTTTTGAAGAACTGAAGATCTATGTGCCATGAACAATTAAAGTGTCCTCTAATTTGTAAGTAAATTTTATACATACCTGTGTCCAGTATTCTGTCTACACATATTTCAAAAGTAAAATTACCTCATCTATTTCATCCTGTTTTACTGCATTTAATCTATGAAATTACTTATAATCAGAAGTGCTGGTAAATTTTAAAAACCTTTAAAATATGACTGGGAGATATCAGGTTTTTTTTTTAATTTTATCACAACTTTGTAAGCATGCCCAAGATCTATGTTGTCCTCTTACTTTCCAAAGAATCCATAATTCATGATTGCCATTGGTTTCAATACATGTCATTTAACCCTGTCAAATTCCAGGTTTGTTTGCATAAAAATAGTCCTCCTCTAACTGTGGGTTTTCATAAAGTGAAAATTGGTGTGCTATCCAGTGTGCTGCCTCAAAGAATCTGGCAATATTTATGATAAGAAGCACAGCTTAAAGATAACCAAGGGAAAGGTTGGAACATGAAAAATAACCACCATGGATGTTGTCAAGGCAGAAACCGAAGACTTTCTCAGAACGAAAATAAAAACAAAAATGAAACAAAACAAAACATAAACCAAACAAATAAATAAAAATTCAACAACCAAACAATAAAAACCATGCAAGGGTGTAATTCTTTGGCAGAATATTACTCAGATCATCAGGCCTTTCAGTTGGGATTTCATTTATTATTTCTAGGAGGCCATATGAAAAGGTAAATTCGAGATGCTGAATGTTTCTGAGTGTAACTAGGGAAGGAACCAGCCTGAGAGGGGTTCTATGATGTAAGCTGAACTAGGGTGATGTCACAGAGCACTGGCTGGAGGTTGCGCATCTATTCCACTTGGAGGCGCTAGAATCCATTCAAGGTGAGTTCACTATCTTCACAGTGGTGTGTCAAAGCCAGGTCATTTTTTCCCACAGGCTTTTGGTGCCTGGTCTGTATCAGGAGATCTTGACGACTAGGATATTTTTCTATGGGTAAGTACATTTATGAAGTAATTGGGACCCTCATAGCTACAGAAAGCTAAAAATTTTCTCTCCTACAGTGAGTTACTGTACATTCTACTTTCCCCATGTTTATTAGCAAGGGAGATGAATAGTCTAGGTTAGTTTATCTCCTGAATTTATTATCCTTGCTAACCATATCTAGATCACAATTCCACTAAAATGCCAAAGCTCCTGTTTGTCCATGTGCATGTTAGAAGTTATTAGTTCTAAAAGGCTGATATTGCCTCGACTTTTTGAGTTGTTCTTGAGTTCAGTGATGCAATGGCTTCATCGAATAATTCTGAAGCTGGGTCAGGAGAAACAATAAAGGAGGACAGTGGTGTGCTGTGTCCCTGGGAAGATATTTGTGAATGCAAGAACTTAGCTCAGAGCTTACGCGTACAAGAGAATCATGGTGACCCCTCTGGCCTTTTTTTTTTTTTTTTCTCTTCTTCTTGATCATTGGGGGTAATTGTCATAGCACCACCTAAATTGACATAGAAATTCAAGGAGAGGATCCTCATCAGAGACAAATTTACTCAGGTCTGAAGAAATAAATGTTGATCTGAGTATGTTATTCTGAGCTCTAGAGAATTACTTGTTAATTACACTATTTTTATTTCCTTGTTTCCCTTGTTTCTTTGTTTCTTTGTTTGTTTGTTTGCTTGCTTGGTTAATTTTATTTGAGTTTCTGTATGTTTAGATTTGGCTGTCAGAAAACTCACTGTGTAGACCAGACTAGTCTTTCTCTCACTAAGGTCTGCCTCACTCTGTCTCTTGAGTACTATGATTAAAGTTATGGGTCACTACCACTTCCTATTAACTTCTCCATTTGATTGTTTTGTTATTTTCTGTTTGTATTTCTGTTTTGTTTGTTTTTCGTTTGATTTTCGTTTGTTTTTTTTTTTTTTTACTTGATGTTGTTGTTGTTGTTGTTGTTGAGACAGGGTTCCTCTCTATAGCACTGACTGCCCTGGAACTCACTTTGTAGACCAGGCTGGTCTCTAATTTAGAAATCTGCCTGTCCTTGCCTTCTGAGTTCTGGGATTAAATGCATGTACCACCATGGCTGACTTATTAACTTCTTATTTTTATAAAATTAATTTTAGGAGCTCAAAACTGTTTAGCATAATCTTCTTCACCTGCTCAGAAGTTCTCTTAGAGAAGAGTCTTGGTCCAGCATTCACTCCCAATCCATAACCATTGCCCATCAGGAATTCATATATATGATAGAGGCAACAGCATTGTGTCTGGTTTAAACGGGCAAGATCTTCAGTCCCAGGCAATGAGCAAGTATGATATTTGAAGGGAATGGAAGCCCCAAGACAGTGTGATCTACCACAACAGGTCTACAGCCAGGTAGAAGACAATACATCTGAAGAGTCTGAGCATGACATCACTCAAGAAGAAGAGTAGGAGGAAGCCTTCTTCCCAGGCCCTGGGGAATATTGTTGGCTGCAGAATTTCTCACGGGTGGAAGGAAGGTAATGAGCCTGTCACCCATTGGAAGGCCATCATTCTAGGTCAACTGCCAACAAACCCTTCTCTTTATTTGGTGAAGTATGACGGAATTGACAGTGTCTACGGACAGGAGCTCCACAGCGATGAGAGGATTTTAAATCTTAAGGTCTTGCCTCACAAAGTAGTTTTTCCTCAGGTGAGGGATGTCCACCTCGCAGGCGCACTGGTTGGCAGAGAGGTACAACACAAATTTGAGGGGAAAGATGGCTCTGAGGACAACTGGAGTGGGATGGTGCTAGCCCAGGTGCCATTCTTACAGGACTATTTTTACATTTCCTACAAGAAGGATCCGGTCCTCTACGTCTATCAGCTCCTGGATGACTACAAGGAAGGTAACCTCCAAATCATTCCAGAGACCCCTCTGGCTGAGGCGAGATCAGGTGATGACAATGACTTCTTAATAGGTTCCTGGGTGCAGTACACCAGAGATGATGGATCCAAAAAGTTCGGAAAGGTTGTTTACAAAGTTCTAGCCAATCCTACTGTGTACTTTATCAAATTTCTCGGTGACCTCCATATCTATGTCTATACTCTGGTGTCAAATATCACTTAAATTGAAAAAAATCACAAAGTACAGAAATGTAAACTTATAGGATTGAAAAAAAAATGGTTGTTTTCCTGTGTTGGTTACCTATGGGTCTTTGACAACCTCAGTATCTTTGTCAATAAAATTTGTTTTGTTCTAAAAATTAATACGTGTGACATGACATGCTTTTAGTGAACACTTTGTTGGAAGAGATGGACTATGGTAGAAAGAACATCAAAGGAAGATGAAAGTTGCAACGCAGGCTGTGAACAGTGCATACATCTAATATCACACAGGCTAAAATGGACAGGACTTAGATTCTGTGGTCTGCATAGTGAGCAAGGAATTGGAGATATGACTTAGAGGAGCAGGGATGGCAGCAAAAAATGGATTTTTAGGAAGAAGCAGAGAAAGACAGGACATAGATAGAATCTCTGGTATGAAGTCTGAGGGAGAAACAACAAGTTGGGGAAAGAGTGATAGATAAAAGGAATGTGGCCTTGTTACACAAAGTGCAACCCAGAAAACTGATCCAAAGAGATTCAGAAATCAGACAAAATAAGGTTTCATTTGAATAATGAAACCAAATGAAACTTGTCTCTCATTTTAAGATTTATTATCTTTATTTATATGGGTGGGAGTAGGGCATGAGCTTGAGAGTATAGGTGACCACAGAGACATGAGTTGTCAGATCCCATGGAGCTGGCATTAAAGCTGATTGTTAACCATTGGATATGAATTCAAGAAAACAAATCCAGTTTTTTTGCGGTACAGTAGTGCTCTTGACAACATGGTCATCTATTCCCATTAAGATATCTTTTTAAGAAATCCAATATTAACATGCAGAAAAGAGACCAGGTAGAAGTTAAGAAAGATTAAATTGATGGTGACCTTTAAAAACAATAAAGGACACACAAAGGACTAGAGGACACTGAGGGACAAATGAATTCTAAGATGAAGTTCTCAAAATGTGAAGCAGGAGACCCAGGAAGAATAGAAATTTTGTGCAAATAGTTAAAATTGGGCATATCCACATTAGGTTCTTTGGTTTCTTAACAAATAGCCAGCTGATCAGATCAAAGAGTAATTTAAAAGAGAAAATGAATAAACTGTGAGATAATATATGGTGGGGCGTGGATCCTGAGTTCTTTCCCTGTGCAATCTTTGCCTGGGATGAATCCTGTGATCTTTTGGAGGTCTCTGTTGAGTGCCCCAGATGACCATCAAAAAGCTCACCACTGGCCTGTTCCCCTGGCTCTCCTCCAAACATCTGACTCCCAACATACCTATGTACCATTTCAGCCTGTCTATTCCCTGGAAATTCCTGTCTCAAATTTATGTGTGACCTCCTTCTCATAAAACAGTGAAGGTGTACTCAATGCATATGTGCTGATCTCTTTTCTATGCCAGTTCTCATGGGTTTCAAACTCTATGAGGTTGCCCAATATGTTGGTCACTACTCCTGAGTAGCCCCTGTGCTTCATGGGGGTCTTAATGGGTCCCATATGCACTCTGAGTGTTTCTTTTGTTTGTTTGTTTGGTTGGTTTTATTGTTGTTGTAGGTTTTTTTGTTTGTTTTTGTTTTGTTTGTTTGTTTGTTTTTTGTTTGTTTGTTTTTGTATTGTTTTTTGTTTTTTTTTTTAGTCAGGCTTGTCATGGACTCAATCATTTGTGTTTTTTCTCTAGAATAAGTTTGAATGCCAAATGACTTGAAAATACTCTTTATTGTTGATTAATTTTGATATCTGGGAGAGTTTCTATGCTAGCTGGATGTCTTAATTAGGGTTTCAATGCTGTGAAAGATCACTATGACTAAGACAACTCATTAGAAACATTTCATTAGGGCTTTTCAACATTTCATTGCAGTTTCAGAGGTTCAGTCCACTATCATCAAGGAAGTGAACATGCAAGTGTCTGGGCATATGTAGTGGTGGAGAGGAAGCTTAGAGTCTTCTGCATGCAGGGATGTTGTCTTCCACACTGAGCAGAGCTTTAAAGCCTCACAGTGATATGCTTCCTCCAAAAAGGCCACACCCACTCCTACAAGGCCACACCTCCTCATAGGCCAACTACATTCAGAGTGCCATAATGGTTTCATAGCAACTTGATAAGATCTAGAGTCTTGCAAGAGGAGGAGCCTCAGTTGAGAAAATGCCTCATTAAGATCAAGCTTTTAGGAATTTTCTTAATTGGTGGGAGAGGACCCAGTTCATTGTGGGTGGGGACACCCTTGTGGTGGTAGTCTTGTGCTCCTTATGGAAGCAAGACTTAAGGAGCATGTCAATAAGCATCACCACTCCATGGCCTATGCATGAGCTTCTGGCTCCAGGAACCTGTGTTGTTTCAGTTTCTTTCCAAACTACTTTGATGATGAACAGCAATGTGGAATATAAGCTAAATAAAACTTTTGCTATGGAATTAGCTCTTTGGACATGGTATGTTCTTACAACAATAGAAACCTTAAGTAAGACAATTTCTTAGAGGAACAAAATATCTAATACTACCACTGTCACTTATCCTATAAGGACAAATAATGTGTAGATATTTTATTTTAATTTAAAGGTAAGATATTCTCATGTATATAATGACATGCAATTGTTCTAGTTTGCTTCTTTCTCACACCGAAGAATACTAACATCAAACATAACTTGGGAATATAAGGGTTATTAGCTTACATGTTACAGACTATTACCAAGGAAGGCAAAACAGGAACTTGAAGCATTACCAGGAAAGAGTGCTTATTGCTTGACCCTATCTTAGTCATTGTTCTATTGCTGTGAAGAGACATCATGGATAAAACAACTATTATGAAACAAAGCATTAACTGGGGGCTTGATTACACTTACAGAAGTTTAGTCAAACATCAAGTCAGTGACCGCAGCACTGGAGCAATAGAGAACCATTTATCCTTAGACAGAAACAGATATTCTGCCATTACATTGGTTTCTTGAAAACTCAAAGACCACCCTTATTGACACAACCACTTCCTCCAATGAAGCCACATCTTCTCTCATTCCTTCTAATCCTTAAACACACTGCCAATCCCTGGTGACTAAATATCCATATATATGAATCTATAGTGTATATTCTTATTCAAACCACCAAAAATCATGTGGCTTGATCGAATATTTTATTTTAAATACAGAGTAAAAGCTTTCCTTTTATAAATGACTACTGATGAGCTTACCCACAGTTGCCTACCCTCACACATCGACCATTAATGGAGAAAATGTCCCATAGACTTACCCAAAAACCAAGTGAATAGAGACAATTCTTCAATTGTTCTCTCTCCTAAGGTGACGCTAGATTGTCAAGTTGGAGATAAATAAAATCCCAGCACATTAAGGTTTATCCTGCTCCATAACCCACACAAACATTACTCATCACAATCTCCTCATTCTGCCTAGGTGTAGACCCACTTCCCTCCATGGCAGAAGTGAAGGGTAAGTACCTCCAACAGCAAGAATACTCAATAATAGGTGACAAGTAGTGAATATGCCTTATAGCCTCACAACACCTACATTCTTATTTGTGTTACACTTTCTGGGAGACACCCCAGTCTGTCCAACTTCCTGCCAACACAGCTTTGACCAGAAAAATTCTCATCAAGAAATCCAATGACTTTTAATTGATTTCTTTCTCCTGAAAGAATGGAGTGTAACCCCTTCATGGATGTATTGGTGTCTGATTCATAAGTAATAAAACCCAGTACTATTAACAGCTAAATCACAGGTGCTATGACAAATAACAACTCACATGAGAAGCATCACATTTGGTTAAGCCTTTTCAGAAGGTTTATTGGAGTTTGATTTATATACTAAATAAATCCATTGATTTATTTATTTTTAAGTGTGTAATTTAATGATTCTAAACACATTTCACCACTGTCATTTTTCACTCATTTTCTGGTACTTCATATGATATTGAAATCTACTAAAATACAATAGTGAATTCAGAAGAAAGACCAGTGGTGTGGGTAGCAGCAAAGTTCTTGAGTCTCAAAGACAACAGATACCATGGCTGAATATTCCAACTACAACAACTAGGTAACATTGGTTCTACACTTAGCATGCCGTTTCTAGAAAAAAAAAATTAAAGAATTAAGCAATGTTTCCTCTGAACCTGACATGTTACTATCACAAATGAAAGAAGGATCCATGATCACATGAATATGAAAGGGGCATGAAGCAGCACAATTGTTCAAATTATTGGCAGCTAGTCAGCATTAACACAAGAAGGGACCAAAGACAAAAAACAGCTTTGAAGACATGTCCAAATGACCGCGTTCATTTACAAGTTTCTTACCCATTCCTTGTATATCCATTGATTGATTAACTCATTGATTAAAGCCCTCAGGTTCCAATCACTTTTCAGAGTGCATATTGTACTACCTATGAACATTGTACTGTGGACCAAAGCCTTCATCTAAGACCCATGACTGACATTTCAAAACAATTTAACCACAGAATTCTTTATTTGAAACAAAGTGATAAGATCCATCTATCTCTTCAAGGATATCTCTGTTTTGTTCAAAAAGGAGAAAAATGCAATCCAAGTTCAGGATCTTGATCCCTTATCCATGCATCTTAAACCCATAGGGGCTAGCCAGAATGTAAGGTCAGAAGTCTAAACTTCACCTATACTACAACTAACTCTGAAGATATCTAGCAATCTCCAGTTCCTTTCTGGTACTTACCCACACCAAGTCTGCATTAAGGAATATGGTCTAGTGTGAGATAGTGCCAGCAGTTAATTGCAAAATCCCACTATGAGTTGAGTTGTATATATACTGAGACATCTGTAATATAGACACACATGCATATTCACAAATACTCACAGAAAGAGGCAAGAAGTAGAGGAGCTGAAACTTAGAAATCCTCAAGGAAGAGAATGAAAATCTTGTAAGGCACAGAGGTAAGAGAAAAACTGTGTCTTTCTGCACAAAATCAGGACATTCTGTCTTCCATCACTGAATGGGAAGGCTCACTATCCCTTATCGCTATCTGATAAGGTATAGACAGTTGATGAAGGATGAATAGTAAGTTTTCATCAAAGGTATTGACTTTGAAGGTTATAGATTGTTCATGCTCTACTTGAAGCCAGATGTCTAAGAGTTTATGGGAAACACAAATGATTTGAATGGGTTGTAACAAAGGGGAGAAGACGAGATATGAAGTTGGCAGGAGGAGTTAGGTGGGAGTGGGACAGGTTTTGTTCTGGGAGGAGTTACTAAAATAATTGGAAAGTAAATTCCATCAAAATATTTGTATGCAATTCTCAAGGTATTAAGGAAAGTAGTTCTTAATATACCATGTACTGAACACACACAGACCACTTATATTGCCATCTTCTAAATAACAAATTCTTATAGAGCAGTTTCATTACATTGAGGGCAAAAGTCATCCAGAGGTTATTTAAAATAAAGAAGAATCTAGGGAGATGGCCCAGTGGTAAAGCCAAGTGTTTGGTCAAACATTCACCTAAACACCAGTGCTTAGGAATTGGAGTGGCAGAGACAGAAGAATGACTGTGGCTTCCTGAATGTCAGCCTCACTCCTAGCTCAGCAAGAAACCATGTCACAAGGGGAAAATTAGGGAGTGAAGTAGCAGAAAACAGTATACCCTTCCCTATCCTCTGGACTTACCTGTATAATTCTGTATGCATACACACATCAATATGATAACTGTATAAAAGAGGTTACTTTGCATAAATTATAGGCAAAAGCAATGTTGTTTTAACCTAGAGACCTGAAGACTTTTATATATTAATGGTCCTGGAGAAACTCTCCATATATAGAGGATTGATATATCTTCTTCCTGTGCAAAGGAAACCTAAGTTAAGTGTGTGTGTCAGTGACTTTAAACACCTTTCTTCCTCTAGATTCCTATTTATACCACAGAATGGTCTGTAAATAATGAAAAGATGAAAATAAGACTTTTTCAGGGTGTTGCCTTCTTTTAAAATCATATTTATATTTTACTAAATCAATGGAAAATCTTCAGCTCCAAGGAACAATGGATTCAATATTGTTGACTTCTGTATTATCCCATTATGAATAGGAATTAATTATACATCAACATTTCCAACGATTTGAACTAAATCAGGAATAAGGGATATGTTTCCATAAAAATAAGTAATGCCAATATCGTTAATCAAGTAGAAATGTGTGTGTGTGTGTGTGTGTGGTGGGGTTAGGATGCCTTTGGATTATTTGAGAATGATTGCTGATCAGAAATATGTTATGCAAATAACCCTAACCTGAGAGAAATGAAAAGTAATGATATAAACTATACTACCAAGTGTCATGGCCACTTATTAGTTGATATCATTTTCTTTTTCATTCCTTTATTCGTTTGAATAATTGTGTGCCACAGATGATCACACGTTCAAATGTGTTAGTTTTCCGGGTGATGGGCTGTTTAGAATGAATTAGGAGTTGTTTTATTATTAAAGGAGATTTGTCACAGAGCCTTGAAATATCAAAAACCCATCAGACTCTCTCTCTCTCTCTCTCTTTCTCTCTCTCTCTCTCTCTCTCTCTCTCTCTCTCTCTCTCTCTCTCTCTCTCCCTCTTTCATTACTCTCTGCCATCTCCATCATAAGTTGTTCGCTCTCAACTACTGCTCTACATGTTTTGCCTCTGTGTTGCCATGGTGTCTACCATGATATCCTGGACTTGCCCTCTGGAACTCTAAGACCACAATTAAATGTTTCCTCTTATAAGTTTGTTTGGTCATGATGTCTCTCACAGCATAGAACAGTAACCAAGACATACATACTCCTGTTTATTTTTTGAAACATTCTTTATTTCTTTCATTAAAGTTACCTTTTGTCCATTGAACAGTTTTAAGAATAATGTTAATGGGCCCAAAAAATTGTGCCAATAGGAGTGGCACTCTCAGGAAGTGTGAAAAAGTTTCATGAGGTGTGACATTGGTGGAGTAGTTGGGACACTGATGGAGATGTGTCTTTGTTGAGTTGGTGTGATCTTGTTGGAAGAAATGTAACAATGTGGTGGTAGGCTTGGAGGTCTGCTGTCCTTAAGCAATCCCCAGTTTGACACAGTCTCCATCTGCTTCCTGTATATCAAGACCTAAAACTCATCTCCTTCTCCAGCACTTTGTCTGTCTGAAGGCTACCATGTTTCCAGCCATGACAATAATGGAGTAAACCTCTGAAAAGAAGTTACAAAGTGTTCAAGATTTACTATGATCCTGGTGACACTTCATGGCAATAAAACCCATACTAATACTCACATAAACACTCAAAAACACATTTGGTGTTTTGTGGGAACAGACTTTTCAGGCCCTCTGCCTACTGCCTGGAAGCTATTCATTTCCAAGCAGCTATCAGATGAAGTTATAGAACTCTCAGCTCCAAATGAACCATGCCTGCCTGGATCCTGACATATTCTTACCTTGATGATAATGGACTGAACTTCTGAACCTGTAAGCCAGCCCCAATTAAATGGTTTTCTAATAAAACATGCATTGATAAGTGTGTCTGTTTACAGCAATATAATCTTAACACACACATGTACATATACACCTAGATATACTGAGTCACAGACACACACACACATGGAAACATTCACACACACACACACACACACACACACACACACATTCATTTACAGGGACTTTAGATTCAGCCAGTACCCATGCAATTTAATTGGGGTGTTGAATACATGTGTTTGTGGAACATGACTATTGCTCTTTCTATAAGGAGTTATGTGGACAAAATCTGCACACTCACTTCATTCCTCTTCAACATCAGAAATCTCAATTTAAAGAAAGTGAGATAATGAGAAGTAGTTTTAGATACCTCTCTTTTTTTTCCTGTGAGTAGCTTCCACTTCAAATCACCAAAGAAAAATAAACATAACAGGAAAGAAATTCATATTCAAATGCTCTTGACAAGCTCATAATACATTCTCCATAACGAATATAAACTTTTATTTAGAATTCCCAAGGAAATGAGACTTTTGAAAAATCCTTACTTTCAGATAGGCTTTGGTATTTCATTTCCCTGCAAAAGAACACCAATGTAAAAAGACAAAATGTAGATTGCTTTGTGCACAAGTTGAATCAGAAACATTTGATAATGTGCATACAGGGACTCACCACATTTTTACAAACATATATATATATATATATATTATATATATTGATAGGGTGAAAGG
Source organism: Mus musculus (assembly GCF_000001635.26). Lineage (NCBI taxonomy): Eukaryota > Metazoa > Chordata > Mammalia > Rodentia > Muridae > Mus > Mus musculus. The sequence goes on along the minus strand of NC_000087.7, from coordinate 78,026,874 downwards.
AGACATCTGGAGAACAATAAGACCCTCATTAGCATTAAACATTCCTGAAGTCAAGTAATAACATCTAACAACATCAATAACAACAACAACAAAAACAACAACAAGAATAGATGTTCATTAGGAAGAATTTTTTAAAATAACCTTCCATTAGCCACATAAAGAGGGGGCATGATCCATCTGCAACACTTTATAGATACTTATTACAATTACCACTAAAATTTTTAAAATAATACGGATTTTTAAAAATGAAATTGAAGTAAAATAGATTTTTCAGCTGTTAAAAGGGGGAAAATCTGTTCTAGAACGAAATAAAGAGTGTAAGAACTAATTGATTTTTTAATAAAGAACATCCTAATAACTCATGTGTCAGTAAGTATCAGGATTATAATGCAGTTGATTTTCTCATTGTAGAATAATTTTAATGTGTTTGAATATTTCCAGTTGTAAGAATGGATCGCAGAATTTTCACAGGACAAGAAGAAGACACCAAGTAGATCCTCACTTTTGTTTCAAAATTCTTAATTCCTTTTTTGCAGAGTCCCAGACATTCCAGGGAAGGGTTTGAAACATCCAACAACTTCTGAGACCATAACCTCAGAGAGAAGCTACCTTTCTCAGTAAATGGAACTAGGAAAGCTGAAAAGATCCATCAAATCGCTTTAGAACAAAAATGGCAGCTGGTTCACAGAACAAGGTATCATTTAGCAACTCAGCCAAGAAATAAGAGGATTTGAAATGATAATAACACAGAGTAATAAAAACCACTATGCAGTTGTAATTTAATCGTATATATATACTTTGGACAGAGAAAGCAATCAAATCTTGAGATCTCTTTGCTCAGCCCAATGAAACTCTGGGTCATGCTGCAGATGTTCCAAGTTCATGGCTCATCACAGATACTGGAAGTCTCTGGGAAACTAGAACTACATCACGTAAGTGCTGTGAGTCCAAAGACATGATTTCAGAAATTGTTCAAGTCCTCATCTTGCTTGAAAAAAAAATCACATAGCACCAGAAGTAATAAGAAGTTCATGGTATCAATGTCAACAGGTAAGCACTACTAACAAATATCTGTTAAGCATTGGATTGTTACCAACTCAAATGAGGAGATGATTTTTAAATTTAAATGCAGTTACATTTTAATAATTTGTAGTAATGTTAAGTGTCCAGTGTGAAACTGTGGGTGTAGGGCAAGTTGGTGATGTGAGAGAGAACATGGACGGCAGAAGGTTCTGTGCTCTGTGAAGGCTGACATGGGAGGAGTGAAGGATAATTACCATGCATACCTGATTGTGCATCTGGCTGTGTAAATCCACTGAAACTACACGGATGGGGGTGAACTAGGGGAAGACAATGGTACCAGATTCTTTGTCTCTGGCATCCCATATTGGGCCTAAAAAACATAGACAGTCTAATGTTTTAGAGCTTTATTTTAGACAGCAAGGAGAAAAAAAAGAGTAAAAAGATTGTTAGACTTGCTATGGCCAAAAGGAGAGATGGGGAAAGACATAGAAGGAAAGACAGAAAGCAAGTTAGAGAGTAAGAAAGTTGAACGCTTAGAGAAAGAGGTAAAAGTTTACAGAGAGTAAGGATTGTAAAAGTTAGAGAGAGAGAGAGAGAGAGAGAGAGAGAGAGAGAGAGAGAGAGAGAGAGAGAGAGAGAGAGAGAGAGAGAGAGAAAGAATGAGAGACTGATGTAGGGCCAAGTAGCCTCTCATATATTGGGCTTGTTATCTTGCTGTTGCTAGGTAACTAGAAGTTATCTAACCTGAAAATCAGAACCTTTGGTCATTTTGTATGTGACTGCTAGCCATTAGCCACTGCAGGGCGGGAGTGCTTGTGGGTATGGTAAATTCACCAGGAGCCAGGGTTCCAGAAATACGGAGGAAATGCCTTCCTTCCCATGTAGGTGAAAATTACGACCCATTAGGTTTCATCAGGTTTAAGGACTTCAGCATGACTGGAGACCAGGCACTTGGTACATAGCACAATGCCCCAAGCTCAATGATCAAATTTAACTCTAGCCTCCAGATTTTGTGGTTTCTCAGGCAGAACACCATCAGAGAGGTTGTGAGTTTGAAACTCTGGAGACTCCCACCAGAAGAAATCAAGGCATGGAGGTGGGGTGGGGTAAAATGATCTTAGAAGAAATCTGTAAGAAGTAGAAAAGGAGAAGGTTAAATAAGGAGAAGAGAAGGAGAGAAGAAGAATGAGAGAAGGAAAATCAAAGGCATAGAAGAAGAAGAAGAAGAAGAAGAAGAAGAAGAAAAAGAAGAAGAAGAAGAAGAAGAAGAAGAAGAAGAAGAAGAAGAAGAAGAAGAAGAAGAAGAAGAAGAAGAAGAAGAAGAAAGAAAGAAACAGGAGTAGGAGGAGAAGGCGAAGGAGAAAAGAATAAGGAGGAGAAGGATAAGGCAAAGAAGGAAAAACAATAGAAGAAGAAGGTAAGCAAGGAGAAGAAATGAGTTTAGATGTGAGGCATAGATAGACAGACAGAGACAGAAAGACAGAGAAACTTAGACATACAGAGTGAGACATGCACATAAACATTCACACAGAGACACACAAGTAGGCACAGAGACAGAGAAAAATATACATAGAAAGAGAGATATGCACAGAGACATTCACAGAGTTACACACATTCACACAACTTAATTAAGAAGTATTTAGAAAAATATATCTATGAAATCACGAGGATATTAAGTACTAAATTATGTGAGCAATGAAGAGGAATGAGATCCAAACAAATTTTGCAAGTCCTCCAACATTCTCCATGCTTCCACACAGCTTTAGCTGTGGGAGTATCAGTTATAGGGCTGTAACTCTTGTTTTCTTCATTTATAATTTACTGTGAATCTCCTTTCTCCACCATTCAATATGGTCAGTAGTTTCCATGTGGAAGGACTTTCCAATGCATGGCATCTAGTGAGAAAGAGAAAACAATTTTAAAGAAGAGTCTCTATGCTAGAGCCAACTGTACAAACAATTCGTAGTTATTCTCCAAATGCAGGGCTCAAAGAACACAGAGGCTCCTCTAGCTGCTACACAGATCTTAAGTATGGCCCCACAGCATCACTGGGAACCTATTGACAATTCTCACTCAGGTCATAAAACTATGGAGCATTCCAATTTCTTGAGTTCCAGAAAAAAAGCCATTTGGAAGCTTATCTCCCTAAAATTGAAGATTACACTGAAATTTATGAAAAGTGAGAATAATTTTTAATGTGAAAAATCATTCCACACACACACATTAAAAAAATACATGAAGGCAAAGTTGACAGCAATATATTTGACACAACACCCACCCACACACACCTACACACACCCACACAGAGAGAGAGAGAGAGAGAGAGAGAGAGAGAGAGAGAAAGAGAGAGAGAGAGAAAGAGAGAGAGAGAGGGAGGGAGGGAGGGAGGGAGGGAGGGAGGGAGGGGGAAGAGGAAGAGGTGGAGAGACAGATGTACACTTACAATACTTATTTTTAAGTCAAGTTGTCAAAACTCCTGACAAAATCAATGTTCAGGAAGAGATGTATATGGCAAACACTCACGAGGAACAGACTGTCATGATAAAGAGAACATAGGAGGAAACAACAAGTTCATCTGTGGCATTGAGAGCCTGAATGGGCCCTTCTCACATTTGGTTGGATTTAGAATCCAAGATTTAGTTCAGAACCACCCAGCTCGCTCCTTCTTGCCCCACGGATCTACTTCTCCTAGGGCACAGTCACAAAGGTTCCACAACATTTCTAGACAGTTTTCCCAGTTTTAGACAACTGGGACTGTGGGAGAAATAACCTCCCCAATCTTAATTAAACTAAGCCACACAACTGCAAAATATATTTGAAAGCAGTTTAAATTCAATTTTGGAAAGAGAACAGAGAGCTCTACTTTGAAATGGACTGAAATAGTCTTTAGGTTCCATTGTGCACCCTAAATGAAATATATTGTAAAAGATTCCGTTTTCTATGTAGCAAGTGAGGGCTGAAAACAACACACTAATGGAGATAAAATGCAAAAAAAAAAAAAAAACAAACTGGGAAATATAGTAACAATTCAAACTGACTGTGTGAAAAACGATGTATTTATACACGTTAACTGTCCTATTGACCACAGTGTCATTCATCATTGTATTAGGGGATACAATCTAGTGATTAATCATCAGGGTTTGACAGTAAAATCCTTAGGCTCAATACACCAGACATTAGCTGAAAAATGATTTACAAGAATGTATTGCCCTTTGGTGTCTTCTCTGTGAATCTGTTGTATGGATGCCCTGTCCTTGGTTGTTTTAGTTGTTGGTGTTGTTTTAAAATAGATATATTGAATGCAAAAGCAAGTGGCAGGAGCCCAAAAGGTCCTCTCTCTATCTCATTCCCAAAACTTTCTAATTTTCCCAATCCCCTCATTCATTCAAAAATTCAGAAGTTCAAAAAATACAGAAACTCATTCATTATCTTTACTTTGTGCTTGCATGCTGGTTGCAATTATCTTGTAAGCATTAAAAATTAGGCTAACATACTGCCTATGTTCAACAGGGTTTCATTGATGTGAAGAGACATCATGACACAGGAAACTCTTATAGGGAAAACTTAATTGAGGTTGTCTTACAGATTCAGAGGGTCAGTACATTATTATCTTGGTAGGAAGCATGGCAGCATCCAGGAAGAGGAGGTGCTGGGGAAGGAAGTAATTGGTCTATATCTTAGTCTGAAGGCAACCAGGTGGAAGCTTGTGGCCACAGTTAGCAAGGAAGAGGATCAATTTTTGTCACTGGGCAGAGATTGTGCACTACATAAAAGCAAGCCTACACAATGATACACTTCCTCAAACAAGCCAACACCTTGTAATAGTGCCACATCCCATGGGCAAAAGATATTCTAATCAACACACTGCATCATAGGAAAATGGCAGAGAGAAATAAAGAAAGACACTGCATGATTGCATTCCTCTGGTCACAAGTGCTACATACCTACACGCTTATATGCACACACAAACACACACACACACACACACACACACACACATGCCTATCGGATGTGCATAATAATAATGTGCAGTCTAGGGTCCTGGGCAATTTGATTGGACCAGGCGCTGTTTTCCACCCACCAGAGGTCTTAGGATCCCGTGGAGGATCCTGTGTGGGTCCTTGTGGGTGTCCACAGAATCCCCCGGTCCAGGGACCATGGTGCTCCCTTGATCTACTTCTGTTGTCCAATTGCTCTGGCTAGGATTTCAAGTGATATATTGAATAGATAGGAAGAAAGTGGCAGCCTTGTCTAGTCCCTGATTTTAGTGGGATTGGGTTTAGTTTCTCTCCATTTAGTTTGATGTTGACTACTGTTTTGCTATATACTGCTTTTATTATGTTCAAGTATGGGCCTTGAATTCCTGATCTTTCCATGACTTTTATCATGAATGGGTGTTGGATTTCGTTAAATGATTTCTCAGCATGTAAGGAGATGATCATGCGGTTTTTGTTTTTCAGTTTGCTTATATAGTGGATTACGTTGATGTGTTTCCTTATATTAATCCATCCCTGCATCCCTGGGATGAAGCGTACTTGTTCATTATTGATGATCTTTGTGATATGTTCTGAGATTCAGTTTGCATGGACTTTATTGAATATTTTTTGCATCAATATTCATAAGGGAAATTGGTCTGAAGTCTTCTATTTTGTTGGGACTTTATATGGTTTAGTTATCAGAGTAATTGTGGTATCTATAGAATGAATTGAATAGGGTACGTTCTGTTTCTATTTTGTGAAATAGTTTGAGAACAGTTGGAATTAGTTCTTTTTTGAAGGTCTGATAGAACTCTGCACTAAACCCATGTGGGTGGTCCTGGGCATTATTTGGTTAGGAGACTATTAGTGACTGCTTCTATTTCTTTAGGGGATATGGGGCTGTTTAGATCTTTATTCTGATCTGGATTTAACTTTGGTACCTGATTTCTGTCTACAAAATTGTCCATTTTGTCCAAGTTTTCCAGTTTTTTTAGTATAGCCTTTTGTAGTAGGATGTGATGATGCCTAGGATTTCCTCAGGTTCTGGTCTTATGTCTCCCTTTTCATTTATGATTTTGTTAATTAGGATACTATCCCTGTGCCCTCAAGTATATCTTGCTAAGGGTGTATCTATCTTGATACTACTTTCAAAGAACAGGCTCCTGGTTTGGTTGATACTTTGAATAGTTCTTTTTGTGCCCACTTGGTTGATTCCAGCACTGAGTTTGATTATTTTCTGCTATCTACTCCCCCTTGTAAATTTGCCTCCTTTTGTTCTAGAGCTTTTAGGTGTGCTGTCAAGCTCTTAGTGTGTGCTCTCTCTTGTTTCTTTTTGGTGGCACTCAGAGCTGTTGGTTTTCTTTGTGGGACTACATTCATTGTGTCCCATAAGTTTGGGTATATTGTCCCTTCATTTTCATTAAACTCTAAAAAGTGTTTAATTTCTTCTTTATTTCTTCCTTGACCAAGTTATCATTGAGTAGAGTGTTGTTCAGCTTTCACATGAATGTTGGCTTCCTATTATTTATGTTGTTATTGAAGATCAGCCTTCCTCCATGGTGATGTGATAGAGTGTATGGGATACTTTCAATATTTTTGTTGAGTCCTGTTTTGTGACTGATTATATGGTCTATTGTGGAGACGGTACCATGAGGTGCTGAGAAGAAGTTATATGCTTTTGTTTTAGGGTAAAATGTTCTGTAGATATCTATTAAATCCATTTGTTTCATAAATTCTTTTATCTTCAATGTCTCTCTGTTTAGTTTCTATTTCCCCGATCTTTCTATAGATAAGAGTGGGTTGTGAAGTCTCCCTCTATTATGGTGTGCAGTGCAATGAATGATTTGAGGTTTACTAAAGTTTCTTTAATGAATGTGGATGCCATTGCATTTGGAGCATAGATATTCAGAATTGAGGGTTCATCTTGGAAGATTTTGCCTTTCATGATCATTAACTGTCCCTTCTTGTCTTTTTTGATAACTTTGGGTTGGAAATTGATTTTATTCTATATTAGAATGGCTACTCCAGGTTATTTCTTCAGACCATTTGCTAGGAAAATTGTTTTCCAGCCTTTTACTCTGAGGTAGTGTCTGGTTTTGTCCCTGAGGTGGGTTTCTTTTTTTTTTTTTTTTCTTTTTTTTTCCATTTTTTATTAGGTATTTAACTCATTTACATTTCCAATGCTATACCAAAAGTCCCCCATATCCACCCACCCCCACTCCCCTGCCCACCCACTCCCCCTTTTTGGCCCTGGTGTTCCCCTGTACTGGGGCATATAAAGTTTGCAAGTCCAATGGGCCTCTCTTTCCAGTGATGGCCGACTAGGCCATCTTTTGATATATATGCAGCTAGAGTCAAGAGCTCTGGGGTACTGGTTAGTTCATAATGTTGTTCCACCTATAGGGTTGCAGATCCCTTTAGCTCCTTGGCTACTTTCTCTAGCTCCTCCATTGGGAGCCCTATGATCCATCCATTAGCTGACTGTGAGCATCCACTTCTGTGTTTGCTAGGCCCCGGAATAGTCTCACAAGAGACAGCTACATCTGGGTCCTTTCAATAAAATCTTGCTAGTGTATGCAATGGTGTCAGCGTTTGGATGCTGATTATGGGGTGGATCCCTGGATATGGCAGTCTCTACATGGTCCATCCTTTCATCTCAGCTCCAAACTTTGTCTCTGTAACTCCTTCCATGGGTGTTTTGTTCCCAAAACTAAGGAGGGGCATAGTGTCCACATTTCAGTCTTTATTCTTCTTGAGTTTCATGTGTTTAGCAAATTATATCTTATATCTTGGGTATCCTAGGTTTGGGGCTAATATCCACTTATCAGTGAATACATATTGTGTGAGTTTCTTTGTGAATGTGTTACCTCACTCAGGATGATGCCCTCCAGGTCCATCCATTTGGCTAGGAATTTCATAAATTCATTCTTTTTAATAGCTGAGTAGTACTCCATTGTGTAGATGTACCACATTTTCTGTATCCATTCCTCTGTTGAGGGGCATCTAGGTTCTTTCCAGCTTCTGGCTATTATAAATAAGTCTGCTATGAACATAGTGGAGCATGTGTCCTTCTTACCAGTTGGGGCATCTTCTGGATATATGCCCAGGAGAGGTATTGCTGGATCCTCCGGTAGTACTATGTCCAGTTTTCTGAGGAACCGCCAGACTGATTTCCAGAGTGGTTGTAAAAGCCTGCACTCCCACCAACAATGGAGGAGTGTTCCTCTTTCTCCACATCCACGCCAGCATCTGCTGTCACCTGAATTTTTGATCTTAGCGATTCTGACTGGTGTGAGGTGGAATCTCAGGGTTGTTTTGATTTGCATTTCCCTGATGATTAAGGATGTTGAAGATTTTTTCAAGTGCTTCTCTGCCATTCCGTATTCCTCAGGTGAGAATTCTTTGTTCAGTTCTGAGCCCCATTTTTTAATGGGGTTATTTGATTTTCTGAAGTCCACCTTCTTGAGTTCTTTATATATGTTGGATATTAGTCCCCTATCTGATTTAGGATAGGTAAAGATCCTTTCCCAATCTGTTGGTGGTCTTTTTGTCTTATTGACGGTGTCTTTTGCCTTGCAGAAACTTTGGAGTTTCATTAGGTCCCATTTGTCAATTCTCGATCTTACAGCACAAGCCATTGCTGTTCTGTTCAGGAATTTTCCCCCTGTGCCCATATCTTCAAGGCTTTTCCCCACTTTCTCCTCTATAAGTTTCAGTGTCTCTGGTTTTATGTGAAGTTCCTTGATCCACTTAGATTTGACCTTAGTACAAGGAGATAAGTATGGATCGATTCGCATTCTTCTACACGATAACAACCAGTTGTGCCAGCACCAATTGTTGAAAAAGCTGTCTTTCTTCCACTGGATGGTTTTAGCTCCCTTGTCGAAGATCAAGTGACCATAGGTGTGTAGGTTCATTTCTGGGTCTTCAATTCTATTCCATTGGTCTACTTGTCTGTCTCTATACCAGTACCATGCAGTTTTTATCACAATTGCTCTGTAGTAAAGCTTTAGGTCTGGCATGGTGATTCCGCCAGAAGTTCTTTTATCCTTGAGAAGACTTTTTGCTATCCTAGGTTTTTTGTTATTCCAGACAAATTTGCAAATTGCTCCTTCCAATTCGTTGAAGAATTGAGTTGGAATTTTGATGGGGATTGCATTGAATCTGTAGATTGCTTTTGGCAAGATAGCCATTTTTACAATGTTGATCTTGCCAATCCATGAGCATGGGAGATCTTTCCATCTTCTGAGATCTTCCTTAATTTCTTTCTTCAGAGATTTGAAGTTTTTATCATACAGATCTTTCACTTCCTTAGTTAGAGTCACGCCAAGATATTTTATATTATTTGTGACTATTGAGAAGGGTGTTGTTTCCCTAATTTCTTTCTCAGCCTGTTTATTCTTTGTATAGAGAAAGGCCATTGACTTGTTTGAGTTTATTTTATATCCAGCTACTTCACCGAAGCTGTTTATCAGGTTTAGGAGTTCTCTGGTAGAATTTTTAGGGTCACTTATATATACTATCATATCATCTGCAAAAAGTGATATTTTGACTTTCTCTTTTCCAAATTGTATCCCCTTGATCTCCTTTTGTTGTCGAATTGCTCTGGCTAATACTTCAAGTACTATGTTGAAAAGGTAGGGAGAAAGTGGACAGCCTTGTCTAGTCCCTGATTTTAGTGGGATTGCTTCCAGCTTCTCTTCATTTACTTTGATGTTGGCTACTGGTTTGCTGTAGATTGCTTTTATCATGTTTAGGTATGGGCCTTGAATTCCTGATCTTTCCAGAACTTTTATCATGAATGGGTGTTGGATCTTGTCAAATGCTTTTTCTGCATCTAACGAGATGATCATGTGGTTTTTGTCTTTGAGTTTGTTTATATAATGTATTACATTGATGGATTTTCGTATATTAAACCATCCCTGCATCCCTGGAATAAAACCTACTTGGTCAGGATGGATGATTGCTTTAATGTGTTCTTGGATTCGGTTAGCGAGAATTTTATTGAGGATTTTTGCATCGATATTCATAAGAGAAATTGGTCTGAAGTTCTCTATCTTTGTTGGATCTTTCTGTGGTTTAGGTATCAGAGTAATAGTGGCTTCATAAAATGAGTTGGGTAGAGTACCTTCTACTTCTATTTTGTGAAATAGTTTGTGCAGAATTGGAATTAGATCTTCTTTGAAGGTCTGATAGAACTCTGCACTAAACCCATCTGGTCCTGGGCTTTTTTTGGTTGGGAGACTATTAATAACTGCTTCTATTTCTTTAGGTGATATGGGACTGTTTAGATGGTCAACTTGATCCTGATTCAACTTTGGTACCTGGTATCTGTCCAGAAATTTGTCCATTTCGTCCAGGTTTTCCAGTTTTGTTGAGTATAGCCTTTTGTAGAAGGATCTGATGGTGTTTTGGATTTCTTCAGGATCTGTTGTTATGTCTCCCTTTTCAGTTCTGATTTTGTTAATTAGGATTTTGTCCCTGTGCCCTTTAGTAAGTCTAGCTAAGGGTTTATCTATCTTGTTGATTTTCTCAAAGAACCAACTCCTCGTTTGGTTAATTCTTTGAATAGTTCTTCTTGTTTCCACTTGGTTGATTTCACCCCTGAGTTTGATTATTTCCTGCCGTCTACTCCTCTTGGGTGAATTTGCTTCCTTTTTTTCTAGAGCTTTTAGATGTGTTGTCAAGCTGCTAGTATGTGCTCTCTCCCGTTTCTTCTTGGAGGCACTCAGAGCTATGAGTTTCCCTCTTAGAAATGCTTTCATTGTGTCCCATAGGTTTGGGTACGTTGTGGCTTCATTTTCATTAAACTCTAAAACGTCTTTAATTTCTTTCTTTATTCCTTCCTTGACCAAGGTATCATTGAGAAGAGTGTTATTCAGTTTCCACGTGAATGTTGGCTTTCCATTATTTATATTGTTATTGAAGATCAGTCTTAGGCCATGGTGGTCTGATAGGATACATGGGACAATTTCAATATTTTTGTATCTATTGAGGCCTGTTTTGTGACCAATTATATGGTCAATTTTGGAGAAGGTCCCTTGAGGTGCTGAGAAGAAGGTATATCCTTTTGTTTTAGGATAAAATGTTCTGTAGATATCTGTCAGGTCCATTTGTTTCATAACTTCTGTTAGTTTCACTGTGTCCCTGTTTAGTTTCTGTTTCCACGATCTGTCCTTTGAAGAAAGTGGTGTGTTGAAGTCTCCCACTATTATTGTGTGAGGTGCAATGTATGCTTTGAGCTTTACTAAAGTGTCTCTAATGAATGTGGCTGCCCTTGCATTTGGTGCGTATATATTCAGAATTGAGAGTTCCTCTTGGAGGATTTTACCTTTGATGAGTATGAAGTGTCCCTCCTTGTCTTTTTTGATAACTTTGGGTTGGAAGTCGATTTTATCCGATATTAAAATGGCTACTCCAGCTTGTTTCTTCAGTCCATTTGCTTGGAAAATTGTTTTCCAGCCTTTCACTCTGAGGTAGTGTCTGTCTTTTTCCCTGAGATGGGTTTCCTGTAAGCAGCAGAATGTTGGGTCCTGTTTGTGTAGCCAGTCTGTTAGTCTATGTCTTTTTATTGGGGAATTGAGTCCATTGATATTAAGAGATATTAAGGAAAAGTAATTGTTTCTCCCTTTTATTTTTGTTGTTAGAGTTGGCATTCTGTTCTTGTGGCTGTCTTCTTTTTGGTTTGTTGAATGATTACTTTCTTGGTTGTTCTAGGGCGTGATTTCCGTCCTTGTATTGCTTCTTTTCTGTTATTATCCTTTGAAGGGCTGGATTCGTGGAAAGATATTGTGTGAACTTGGTTTTGTCGTGGAATACTTTGGTTTCTCCATCTATGGTAATTGAGAGTTTGGCCGGGTATAGTAGCCTGGGCTGGCATTTGTGTTCTCTTAGTGTCTGTATAACATCTGTCCAGGCTCTTCTGGCTTTCATAGTCTCTGGTGAAAAGTCTGGTGTAATTCTGATAGGCCTTCCTTTATATGTTACTTGACCTTTCTCCCTTACTGCTTTTAATATTCTATCTTTATTTAGTGCATTTGTTGTTCTGATTATTATGTGTCGGGAGGAATTTTTTTCTGGTCCAGTCTATTTGGAGTTCTGTAGGCTTCTTGTATGATCATGGGCATCTCTTTTTTTATGTTTGGGAAGTTTTCTTCTATTATCTTGTTGAAGATATTAGCTGGCCCTTTACGTTGAAAATCTTCATTCTCATCAATTCCTATTATCCGTAGGTTTGGTCTTCTCATTGTGTCCTGGATTACCTGGATGTTTTGAGTTAGGATCCTTTTGCATTTTGTATTTTCTTTGACTGTTGTGTCGATGTTCTCTATGGAATCTTCTGCACCTGAGATTCTCTCTTCCATTTCTTGTATTCTGTTACTGATGCTCGCCTCTATGGTTCCAGATCTCTTTCCTAGGGTTTCTATCTCCAGCGTTGCCTCGCTTTGGGTTTTCTTTATTGTGTCTACTTCCCCTTTTAGTTCTAGTATGGTTTTGTTCATTTCCATCACCTGTTTGGATGTGTTTTCCTGTTTTTCTTTAATGATTTCTACCTGTTTGGCTGTGTTTTCCTGCTTTTCTTTAAGGGCCTGTAACTCTTTAGCAGTGCTCTCCTGTAATTCTTTAAGTGACTTATGAAAGTCCTTCTTGATGTCCTCTATCATCATCATGAGAAATGTTTTTAAATCTGGGTCTAGATTTTCGGTTGTGTTGGGGTGCCCAGGACTAGGTGGGGTGGGAGTGCTGCGTTCTGATGATGGTGAGTGGTCTTGATTTCTGTTAGTAGGATTCTTACGTTTGCCTTTCGCCATCTGGTAATCTCTGAAGCTAGCTGTTTTAGTTGTCACTGTTAAGAGCTTCTTCTTCAGGTGACTCTGTTAGCCTCTATGAGCAGACCTAGAGGGTAGCACTCTCCTTAGTTTCAGTGGGCAGAGTATTCTCTGCAGGCAAGCTCTCTTCTTGCAAGGCAGGTACCCAGATATCTGGTGTTCGAACCAGACTCCTGGCAGAAGTTGTGTTCCACTCACTAGAGGTCTTAGGATCACGTGTGGAATCCTGTGTGGGCCCTTGTGGGTGTCAGGCGACTCAGCTGGCAAGGTAGCCCGGGGCTCGAGTGGAGTGGAAGGGGTTTGTGCCCCAGATCAAGCCCAGGTAGCCTGCTACCCTATGTACCACAGTCTCAAGTTCCGCGCGATTGGATTGGGGCAGGCACTGTGATCCACTCACCAGAGGTCTTAGGGTCCCGTGGGGAGTCCCGTGTGGACCCTTGCGGGTGTTGGGCAAGACTCTGCTGGCAAGGTAGCCCGGGGCTCGAGTCTCGAGTCGAGCGGAAGGGACTTGTGCCCCAGATCAGGCCCGGGTAGCCTGCTTCCCTATGTACCGCAGTCTCAAGTTCCGCGCTATTGGATTGGGGCAGGCACTGTGGTCCACTCACTAGAGGTCTTAGGGTCCTGTGGGGAGTCCCGTGTGGGCCCTTGTGGGTGTTGGGCAAGACTCTGCTGGCAAGGTATCCCGGGGCTCGAGTCTCGAGTCGAGCGGAAGGGCGAGGTGGGTTTCTTTTATGCAGCAAAATGTTGTGTATTGTTTATATAGCCAGTCTGTTAGTCTATTTGTTTTTATTGGTGAATTGATTCCAGATTAAAGCAACTTCAGACCAACTTCTTTTATGCATATCAATGCAAAATACTCAATAAAATTCTCCCCAAACTAAAAGGGCTATTAGGTCCTTTTTCTGATAGTCAAAACTGCAATGAGAACTGCCAGTTTTCCTAGTGTCACTGGCTAATTGCTATTAGATAGTAACTAGGCTTTCTCCTATTCAGAGCACATTCCAAGAGGTTGTATAACAATTAACCAAAGGTCATCAGAAGGGAACTAATGATTTATTATAGGTTCTAGGGTAAAAGATAAAATATTGATTGGGTTTACCTATACAAAACTTCACTAATATCATAGTTATGGTTTGATAACTTCAATGAACCTGTTGATCTGAGACAGTTGATGAACTTTGTAACATGAGGTCATGTATTCTGAAATATTTATAAGTGCTGAGGACAAAGAGACAAGGAAAATCGAGAGAGAAAAAAAAATTTTTTTTTTGCCTTTCTCCACTTAGACTATTTTTTTTTTCCTTTTACTCACTTAGAAGAATTTTTCCCTTTCCGCACTTAGGATCTTTCTGCTTTGCCCTTATATAAATTTCATAAAAATATTTTTATAACTTAGTAATAACTTCTATAATCACTTCTCTAAATTCCTTCTCTTCCAGTGACACCTGGCTTGTTGGCTCAAAGTTAGAGCCCAGCAATTCCTGCTGAGCTAGAAAAAAGGCTGCATTGCTTAATCCTCCTCTGTTAGGCTACAGGTGTTAATCACCTAAGCCAGCCTACCCTCAGAAAAACCAAGTACTTTTTAGAAGTTATCATCAGCATTTCAGTACAATTTGAGAGCTAGAAAGCCCTGAGACATTTCGATTTTAAAGCCATTGCCAGGGTCCTACTCTGTGACTCCACTGCTATCCTGGCTCAGAGCAATCCTGGACCTCAAACTCTAGTATAGAGCAGTAGTGATAAAAAAAAAACCTACATGGTATTGATACAGAGACTGACAGATGGATCAGTGGACTAGAACTGAAGAACCAGAAAGAAAACCACACATTTATAGACACTTGATATTTGGAAAGAAGCTATATATATATATATATATATATATATATATATATATGATGGAAAAAAGAAAGGATTTTCAATAAATGGTGCTGTTCTAATTTGCAGTCTGTATGTTGAAAAATAAAAATAAATCCATACTTATCACCTTGCACAAAGCTCAGTTTCAAGTTGATCAAGATTATCAACATAAAATAAGATCCACTGAATCTAATAGAAGATAAACTCATTGACACAGAGAGGGAAATGTCCTAAAAACTACTCCCATGGCTCATGCTCTAAGATCATCAATTCATAAATGTGACCTCATGAAACTGGAAAGCTTCTGTAAGCAAACCATATAGGCAATGGTACTAATCATCAACCTACAGACTGGAGAAAAAAATCTCAACTAACCTCACATCTGATAAAGGGCTAATATCCAAAATATATAAAGAACTCAAGAAACGAAATAAACCAATCAAATATGGGGTATATATCTAAATAGAGATGTCAAGACAGAAGAGTCTAAAATGGCTAAGGAACACTTAAAGATATGTTTAAAGTCCTTAGTGCTCAGGTTAATTCAAATCAAAACAACCCTGAGATTGTACTTTACACCAATCAAATTGGCTAAGATCAAAACCTCAGATGACAGCACATGTTCGTGAAAATGTGGAGAAAAAGGAACACTCCTCCACTGCTGGTGGGACGGAAGCAGGTACAACTTCTCTGGAATTCAGTGTGGAGATTCCTCAGAACATTGGAAATAGGTCTACCTGAAGACCCAGATGTACCACTCTTGGGCATATACCAAAAAGATGTCCCACCATGCCCCAAGGCACATGTTTTTCTATGTTCATAACAGCCTTGTTTATTATAGCTAGAAGCTGCAAATAACCCAGATGTCCCAAAACAGAAGAATGGATACAGAAAATGTGGCTCATTTACACAATGAAATACTACTCAGCTATTAAGAAACGAAGACATCCTGAGTTTTTCAGGCAAATGGATGTAACTCCGAAATATCATTCTGAGTAAGGCAACTCAGAACCAAAAGGACATGCATGGTATATCCTCATTAATAAGTGGATATTAACCAAAAAAGTGCAGAACACCCTGTATTCATTCCGCAGAACTTAAAAAAGTTATCAAGCCACAACTCCCAAGTGAGGACACCTCAATCCCACTTGGAAGGGAGAAAAAGAAATCACAGAGCGAGTGGGGGTGGTGGGAGGGTCTCAAGTGGGGATGGGGACCAGGAGTACTAGAGAAGAACATGATCAGGTATTGGTTAGAAAAAAAAAAAAAAACTGAAGCCCTGAGGTACAGCAGAAAGAATGAAAACAGGCAACCTATGGAAGTATGGAGTTGGGGACCTCCCAGAATGTACCAGAGCCCTGGGAGGTGAGAGACTCTCAGGACTCAAATGGAGGTATCTTAGATGAAATGCCCTACAGTGGGGAGTAGGAACTTGTAGATGGGAAGCAGGAACTTGTAGAATCCACATCCAGTAGAAAGATAAGGAAGGCATGAAGTGAGTGATGGGGTTGCCATCCCACGTCAAAAGCTCTGACCCAGAACTATTCCTGTCAAAAAGAACTTCAAGAACAAAAACAGAGAAGAGCCTGATGGAAATGAGGTCCAGTGAATGGATCAAGGTGGGGCCCAGCTTGGGGAAAGGCCCCAAGGCCTTACACTACTACTGAGGCTATGAAGTGCTCACAAAAGGGGGCCTATTATGACTGTACCCGAATGACCCAAAAAGCAACTGGAAGAGTCAGGTGCAGATATTTACACCCAACCAATGGACAGAAGCTGCTGATCCCTCTGGTTCAATGAGGGAAAAGCTGGAAGAAGCTGAGGAGGAGGGCAACCCTGTATGAGGACAAGCAGTCTCATTTAACCTGGATCTCCAAGACCTCTCTGACACTGAGCCACCAATCAGGCAAAATATACAAGCTGACATGATGCCCCAAACACACATACAGCAGAGGACTGCCAGGTCTAGGTTTAGTCAGAGAAGATGCACCAAACCCTCAAGAGACTGGAGGCCACAGACAGTCTCTTGGGTAGTTCTGGTGAGGTGGGGGTTGAAGACAATTTTGTGGAATTGGTGGGCGGTGGTATGGAATGTGGAACAATCAGAGGGGGGACCTAGAGGGGTATAACACCTGGAGTATGAAGAAAAGATTAAATAAATCAAAAAAGATAAATAAATAAATAAATAAATAAATAAATAAATAAATAAATAAATAAATAAATTCTTAATGAACACTGGCTTTTAAAGGTTTCTTTCTTTTGAGTACATTCTCTCTCTCTCTCTCTCTCTCTCTCTCTCTCTCTCTCTCTCTCTCTCTCTCTCTCTCTTTCTCTTTCTCTCTCCTTTCTCCTCTTCCTTCTCTTCCTATTTCTCACTTGCTGCTTTGCTCCAGAATATTTATCAACAGTCACCTATTATTCTACCTATGTTTAGAAGGGGTGAGTCTCTGCCTCTTTAAGGTATCTAAGGGAGTTTTTTTTTCCTACAAAATTAAAATGAGAGTATTGTCCTGGAAATTTCCCAATGCTTGTTTTGTAGTGTGTAGCACTTTCCTGATACTTACAGAGGAGTTCCTATTAATTGAAAATTTTGCGTCTGTGTATCAGAGGGAGAACAATAAATGGAGAAAGAGAGGATAAGGTGGGAGTTCTCATTGTTTTTTATTTGCTGAGAAATAATCTATGCACTAGACACACCAGTGCTTTGGTCATTTCCCAGATAAAACACCTGCTTTTAGCTATCAACGATTACAAACAAATATAGTAAAAATATGTAAGTATATTTTTGTGAGAATATGTTTTCCATTGATTTAATTATCAGAAATAATATTTTTCAGTCCTGTACTTAATTTGTTTAGCCCCTAGATATGAATCCCTGAAATATGTGTACTTGGGCTTTTGAAATATATTGAGATAGCTATCCAGGCTCTATTCTAATTTATCAGAACAATGTATGTCAGTTATAATAAGTATATAATATCCCTAACATAATTACTGAATAATATATAGATAAAGCAAGACATCAAACTTTATCCCGTAGAGATGCCCAGACAAAGATAGCTGATAATAAATAACTCTGAAAAGATAGTTAATAAAATTTATATTTGTCCACTTTGGTGAAGTAAAACCCCTCTGCACAGATATTTCTTTCATGATATAGAATAGAGGTCCTAACTGTCACAGGAACAGATTTATATAGTTTGTCAAAGAATTCTTTACAAGATTACAAAAGAGGTCGAATATAAATGACATAGTCTTTAGTTGAATTGACCTTTTATAAATAGAAATTTGACAAAAAATAATATTTACTCTATGGGTGCTTTTAAAATAGAATGGTTTGCATGGAACAAGTTAGTATTGGAAGGATTAGAAGTTCGAAGCTATCCTTGGTTACATTCTAAGTTGGGGCCAGCCTAGGCTTTATGACATCCTGTCTGAAAATATGAAATTACTGGAACCAGTAGTTTATCTTTATGAATCCTCTACTTTGGATACTGAATCATGAGCAATATCAGAAGTACAAGGTCTATCAGTACCAGAAAGTATAAAAAGAATTTCCCCAAACAAAAATAATTTAAGAGTTATTTTTAGGGGCATGATTATGTTGCCAGGGAATAAAAGCACTTTGAGTTTAGAGTGGTCAGTAATGAGGAGTGAGTATTGCACTTACACAGGACTCACATTGGTTAGCCCACAGTCACCTTTACCTTGAGGTTCAGGAGGCCTCTGGCAACTGTGGGCATGTGCATTTCCTTACATACATATGTACGTACGAACACATACACACACACACACACACACACACACACACACACACACACATTTAAATAATAGGGAAAAGTACTTTGCTTTATCTATCAGTTTAAAGGAAGTTTGAGTTGAATGTACTTAAAAGAGGTGCCTCATAACCAAAGAATGAAATCTGCTAGTCTTCCACAAATTAGGTGACTCAGAGCCACTACTCAAATAAATTACACCCTATAAAATCAAATAACCCCATTTAAAAATGGGGCTCAGAACAGAACAATGATTTCTCACCCGAGGAATACCGAATGGCAGAGAAGCACCTGAAAAAATGTTTAACATCTTAATCATCAGGGAAATGCAAATCAAAACATCCCTGAGCTTCCACCTCACACAAGTCAGAATAGCTAAGATCAAAAATTCAGGTGACAGCAGATGCTGGCGCAGATGTTGAGAAAGAGTAACACTCCTCCGTTGTTGGTGGGATTGTAAGCTTGTACAACCACTCTGGAAATCAGTCTGGCGGTTCCTTAGAAAATTGGACATAGTACTACCAGAAGATTCAGCAATACCTCTTCTGGGCATATATCCAGAAGATGCCCCAACCGGTAAGAAGGACACATGCTCCACTATGTTCATAGCAGCCTTATTTATAATAGCCAGAAGCTGGAAAGAACCCAGATGCCCCTCAACAGAGGAATGGATACAGGAAATGTGGTACATTTACACAATGGAGTACTACTCAGCTATTAAAAAGCATGAATTTATGAAATTCCTAACCAAATGGATGGACCTTGAGGGCATCATCCTGAGTGAGGTAACCCAAACACAAAGAATCTCTCACAATATGTACTCAGTGATAATTGGATATTAGCCCAGAACCTTAGGATACCCGATACAAGATATAATTTGCTAAAAACATTAAACTCAAGAGAACGAAGACCAAAGTGTGGACACTTTGCCCCTTCTCAGAATAGGAAATGAAACACCCATGGAAGGAGTTACAGAGACAAAATTTGGAAGTGTGACGAAAGGATGGACCATCTAGTGTATGCCATATCCAGAGAACCATCCCCTGATCAGCTTCCAAATGCTGCCGCTATGGCATACACTAGCAAGATTTTGCTGAAAGGACCCAGATATAGCTGTGTCTTGTGAGACTATGTCAGCGCCTAGCAATCACAGAACTGGATGCTCACAGTCAGCTATTGAATGGATCACAGGGCCCCCAATGGAGGAACTAGAGAAAGCATCCCACGAACTAAGGGAACTGCAACCCTATAGGTGTAACAACAATATGAACTAAGCAGTAACACGGAGCTCCTGTCTCAAGCTGCATATGTATCAAAAGATGGTCTAGTAGGCCATCACTGCAAAGAGAGGCCTATTGGACTTGTACACTTTATATGCCCCAGTACAGGGGAACGCCAGGGCTAAAAAGGGGGAGTAGGTGGGTAGGGGAGTGGGGGTGGGTGGGTATGGGGTACTTTGGTATAACATTGGAAATGTAAATGAGCTAAATACCTAATAAAAATGGAAAAAAATAAATTACACCCTAGACATGTGCAGCCATGAGGTCCACTGGTAAACTGTGGATAGAGATCAATGGTAGAGCTATTTGATTATGTAAGGGGAGGCTTAAATAAAACTGAGAGAGTCACAGTCTCATGTGATATAAGCTGGCTTTTGTTTGTGTGTTGGTATTATATAGTATTATAATCCTTACTTGCTTTCGAGATATATTCCATATAGTTCAGACTGTCCTTTATCTCACTTAATAGCTCAATATGACTATGAACCACTGATCCTCCTGCTTTCATTTTCCAGAACAGCTAGTATTAAAGAGAGGTACCAGCATGCTCTACTTGATACAGTTTTAGAGATAAAACCCAAGGCTTCATGCATGAGAATAAAGTACTCTACCAAATCTACTTCGGCAGCTGCAAGCCTTCCTGTTAATGATAAGTCCAAGACAACATTTCTTACCCTTAACACATCATGCCTATGGCTATAATCATTAATGTCCTCTTCTGTCTAAATCAATATCAACTTCACACAAGCCAGAACCATTTGAGAATATTGAATTTCAATTGAGAAAATAACCCCACCAAACTTTTGCCTGGAAAAGGCTTTGTTGAATTTTATTAATTAATGATTTCTATAGAAGGATATCCCAGTTGGCAGTATCAGCTCTGGACTGATGGTACTGGATGCTATAAAAAAAAAAGTAGGATGATCAAAACATGGGGAATATGCCAGTATGCAATTTTTCTACATGTCCTCTACTTCAGGTCTTACCTGCTCCAAATTCCAGTCTAGGGTTTCTGGTGTGACTTTCATGTATGATGAATTACAAACTGAACTATGAACCAAAACATTTTCTCTCCCAGTTGATGTTGTTCATAATGTCTTATCACCTAAATACAATCCCTTACTAAGGCAAGTTAGTATGCCAATGTAGCTCATATGGAATACCAAGTACTGAATGTTCACGGTGGTCCAGATAGAGCATAGAAATAATGAACTTCACTGGTCATGATAATGCATACCTAATATCTATGTACGTGAAAGACAGGAGGATGAGTGTAAGTTCAATGCAATGCTGAGCTACATAGGGAGGTTCTGAGTCCAAAACAAAACAAAACAAAAACAAAAACAATATCAAAAACAAAACAAAAAAAACACAAAACGGGAGGTTAATGAGATGCTAAACAAATAAAGCACTTGCTAAGCAATTGTGATGGCCTTCATTCCATTCTCAGAACATACATGAATGTAAAGAGGGAACTGCATTCAGCAAAGTGATGCTCTGACTTCCACATGTGCTATAGATCACATATACTACCACATAATAATAATAGTAGTAGTAGTAGTAGTAATAATAATAATAATAATAATAATAATAATAATAAATGTGTTTAAAAATGAAAAGAAAATTTATTCAGTCATATTATATTAGGCTTATAAAAAAACTAGCACTGAGGAAGAGAAATTGGAGTAGTATTGAAAGTTTGAGGCAAGCATGAACTGCATTAAGAATGTTAGCACCTTATAACTTTCTGTAGGTATCCTGCCCAAAACAAGATACATGGAAGTTTATTTTACACACAAATTCAGACTATAGTCCATCACTGTTGGGGCATCAGTGCAACAGGAAGTAGCAGAAACTTGACACAAGTCAAGAGTATAGATCAAGGAATTGATGCGTGTATGGTTACTAGAACTTAATTTGCTTTCTTTATTCTCATACACTCCAGAATCCCCATCGTAAATAATGGTGCCACAACAAGGGAAGTTCTTCCCATATAAATTAAAAGTAATCAAGATGCAGGCACACAACCATGCTCACAGACTAAGTAGTATAGACAATCCTTCATTCTGATTTCCCTCCCAGGCAATTCTATATTGTTTTATGTATATAACATTAACCATCACAGCTTCATTCATTGTTAACCGGTCACATAGACACATCACATTATGTTTTAGACATGAACTACCAACCCTTATTTCCAAAGTTCTTGTGTGTTTAATAATGCAAAATACAGTTCAACTTTAAAAGTCCTCATAGTCTTTAAAATTTTTACCACATCAAAAAATGTATTGTGATATCTTGTAAAAAATTATGTTATTGCTATGCGTAATAGAATAATGTAAAAATTATTATCACAAAATAAAAATAAGTATTAGGAATAGAAAGTGATGATTATACAAAAAGCCAAAATCAAGCAGAGAAAGGAAATCCTCCATTTCTGGGGCTTTCCATGGAGAAATCAGCTTTGGTGTCCCAATTCCTCTACATATGCTATCTTCAGCACACACAGAATTTCTCAGCATTTAAACTGATTCCATTTCTCACCTTCAGATGTCCTTGTCCAGATATTAGATCATGTCCCATCATCCTGGCCTTTCTAATACTCTGGAATCTCTACAGTAGCTTAAACTTTACCTTCATAACTTCATGCAACAGCCTCTTGGGGCTTCTTTGCCAGGATTCAAACTCTGTCACACAGTTCTGGCCTCAGCTGTTCTTAAAGACTGTCTTAGTATTGCATCTTTCATATATTAAATTTAGAAAAATGTAGACATTGCCACCAAATTTCATGACTGGCCCAAGAGGTAACCTAGTTTCACTGGACCATAGCTGTAACATCATATCTCAGTTAATGTATCTGAAACGTTTGACCATGTTTCATCAACACTAGTATCATTGGCGAATGTAAAACATACAGAGTTCCCAAAGCTTTTTAATCATTCCCAATTCTAAGGTATGTTAATTTATTTTTAAACAAATTCAACATATATATTTTTGGTATGAACTTCATTGTACAAAGTTCCATTTCAAGGACTTGTGACTTTGTGATTAAAAATATGAACATAAGATGTTAAAAAAAAAACATAAAATGTATGCACAATGAAATGTTTTGTCCACAGACATCCAAATTCTCTCAATATGTCTTACATTTTCTAGCCTCCATTCTCCATTTAATGTTGCCTTAACTCAAGGGGATTAATGATAAACACCTTCTTTCTGAAAATATTTTTTTCCAAATTCAATAAAATAAAATAAAATAAAAGCCAATTCAGTTTAAAAGAATGCATTTCTGTTTGATGGAAAACTCAAGTTGATCGTGCTGTGCTTTAAACTATTTCGAGTATTTGATATGCTCTCTACTTTATAGAGTTTGACTCACATTTAAGGGTACCCTGAGAAGTTCTGGTAAGTAATTTTATAATATTCAGTCAAGTTCCTACAAATCCAAAGTAACCAAAATATCTTTAGAAATCTAAACCCTTGAAAAAACATATTGTCTTGCAGATTTTATAGTATATAGACCTGTACTGGCTAGTTTTATGTCAACTTCACACAGCTGGGGTTATCACAGAGAAAGGAGCTTCAGTTGAGGAAATGCCTCCATGAGATCCAACTCTAAGACATGTTCTCAATTAATGAACAAGGTGAAAAGGCCGTTTGTGGGTGGGACCATCTGTGGGCTGGTAGTCTTGGGTTCTATAAGAGAGTAGGCTGAGCAAGCCAGGGGAAGCAAGACAGTAAAGAACATCCCTCAATGGCCTCTGCGTCACCTTCTGCTTCCTGACCTGTTTGAGTTCCAGACCTGACCTCCTTAGTGATGTAAGCCAATAAATCTCTCCTTCCTCCCCAAATTGCTTCGTGGTCATGATGTTCTGTCCAGGAATAAAAACCCTGACTAAGACAACACCCTATCCTGTTACATATATTATGCTATTTTTTTCTAAGCCCAGTTTATAGAGATAATTATGTCTGACAGAAAATAAAGCTCATTAATTTGAACAAAGAGTTTCAATAACAGAATTTACTCTAGTTTTGGAGGGTTAACATGGTGAGTCAAAAAATGAGATGAACTGCCTTGTTGCTGCTCTAAGAACTTAAGAGGTTTTTTTGCAATGATGATTTGTGGGAATTTAAAAGGTATACATAACTACATGTGTATTTGTGTTTGTGTGTGAGAGAGAGAGATTAGGATAAAGTAATTTGTATTATTATTATTATTAACAATTTTTCATACAATATATTTTGAGCATGTGTCCCATCCCTGAATACCTCCCAGATTTTTTCCAACCATCATACCCAATTTAATATTCTTTCTCTTTCTTTCTCTCTCTTTTTCTTTCTCTCTCTAAATGAAAAAAACAAAAAAGCCTGAATCAACAACAACAAAAAATCATGAAATCAAAAAGCCTCAGAAAATCACACACACACACACACAAAACACACACACATATACACACACACACACACAGAGAGAGAGAGAGAGAGAGAGAGAGAGAGAGAGAGAGAAAGCCAAAACAAACAACATCAAAGAAGTCCACAAAAATAACATGTGTTGGTCAACTCTCTGTAGGTATTAGTCAACTCTGGAATTTGGTTGACATGCACAGCAATATCCCATCAGAAAAAAAAGAGTTCTTTCATATGCCTGAGGGTCTCAATTTAGAACAGAGTCTATGTACATTTCCCCATCTAAGTGTTGGGATCTCATCTATCTTGAACTTGTACAGGTTTCATTTGTGCTACCACAGTCTTGTGAATTCTTATGTTCAACACCATTTTGTCTGGAAGAGAATGAAGAGGAAACCATATTTTTATGAAACTTAATAAATAAGTTTTCTCCACTTAAGAATAAGAACAAATTTGTTGTTAGAGTTATAACATCTCTCTTTTCAAAGAGACCATCTCATTACAGACATGTGTTCATTCCAACTACGAAATAACTAATATAATAATGTAAACTTTTAGTTATCTTCCAATATTGGTAAATATTTACAATTCAACTGATTTGGTAAATCAATTCAAAACTGACATTACCAATTTGAAAATTAAATAACTGTTTATTAAAATTACTAAGGTATAAAAATAAGTATGATTGCTATCAGAAAATATTGCCTTAATAAAATTAACATAAGTGAAGTAACAATTTTACTTAATATAGATTGTATCTCATATTCATCAATACTATTTTAAGATATTATAGTCTTCATTTTATGCATCTGGGATTAGATGACATGCTGAATTTCAGTGCCTGAAATAATAACTAGAGATGTTAGATGACTGGGAGGAAACTGGATTTGATTTTTATACTTATTGTGTTTTTATAATACTAATATTAAATCAATTGGTTACTACACTAAAGCTTTTTGAATCACTTTTTTTCAAATTTTAAAATCTTATGCTACCTCTTATACTACATAGCAAGGCATTATTCAACAGATTCTTAATTTGTTAAATTGTTCTTTGTGAATGACAATGATGTGTAAGAATATTAAAATCATCAATATACTCACCAAATAACTACAATGTTTTTAATATGTTGAAGGAATTTTTATATTCTGCATCTGTTAGAAAAATATCTTAATGTTCATTAGACACAGCCCTGGAAGGAATTAGGGTATTTTTTTTCTTTGAGCTTAGAGATGGGTGAGTCCTTCAGTAACATTTAGAATTTCTTTTTACCATGAGCATCCTTGAATCTCGACAGTCCTGACCCATGAAACAATCGAACAGGGTCTGAGAAACCACCTAAGGAGAGAATGGGGAACAAGAAACACAAAGAATGGACAGCAAGACAAAAAAAAAAAAAAAAAAAAAAAAAAACAAACAACAACAACAACAACAAAAAACCTGATCAAGCTGACAAATTTTGTTTTTCCCAGGCAGGTTTTATACCAATAGAAACAGGAAATGGGGAGTGAAAATGATGCGAAATCACTTTGTTTCTGGGGGAAAGCACCTGTTCCCCAAAGCAGGATATTGACTAGGTAAAAAAAGTTCAGCAGGAGGAACAAAACAGAGTGGGTTGCTAAGTACCTGTCCACAAGATCTATAGCTATTTGTTCTTAACTGGGACTAGTACTTTCCTATACAGGCCTCAACTTTTCCCACAGAAATCTCAACTAAGATAGGACTTTTCCACTAAGGCCAAAACTTTGTTAGTAAGGACTTCTGGCTGACAAGGCAGTTAACTTCACCCACAGTCATTCCCAACACTTGACTATAAATACTGCACCTGGAAATTAAAAATAATATTTGTTTGCATGAGATGCAAGCATGAACATGTCTTGATTGGATTAACAACTTTTGGATTAGAATGGCTAGAAGATAAATACAACAAGACAAATTAAAATTAAGTTAACTATTGGGTAAGTAAACCTAATTAATATGCTTTATTGGCAAAACCAGATACTAATATTGAGAAAACCAGCAAAGTTTCAACATTAAGGTCAAAAGAGCTATGAAACAAAAAACCTTTTTAAAAGTAGGGATGTGAAAATTTTAATTTCTCATTTGTTTAATGTTGCATGAGACTGTAGAAAAAATAGTGACAATGGGATAGAAGTCAACATAAGATTCAAAGTCACACAAAACATTAAAATAGACAGCATTTGCTAAAGAAAAGTGTAATTTCAAAACTTAGTGAAATATTTATTAATAAAAAACTATTTGAAAGCATGTGGCAATGAGCAGACTAAAGCCCACACTAAAACGTTAGCTTATCTTTGGAGTTATTAATAGTATGCCAAAATTGGAATGCCTTCTTTTGAGACACGGATGCATTTAATGAAATCATATTCTCTCTAAAATTTTCATAACATCAACACTGCTGACAAGTATGAAGAAAGCAATGACTTGACTAGCTATTGATGCTGCAGTCAGTTTGTATTTTATTTTAATTTATTTACATTCCAAATATCCCACCTCCTGATCCCACTTCCTACAGTTCTTCAACCCATTCATCTTCCCCATTTCCTCTGAGAGGGTGTTCCACAAGACACCCACCCCATCTCACCTCAACATATCCCACACCAGCATCCCTGATGCATCAAGTCTCTCCAGGATTCAGTCTATCCTTTCCCACTGGGCTGGAAAAAGCAATACTCTGCTACATATGTGCCAGGGGCCATGGACTAGCCCAAGTATGCTCTTTGTCTGGTGGCTTAGTATCTCAGATCTTCCTGGGAGTTTGGGTTAATTGACACTCTTGGTAATCCTATGGGGTTGTCATCTTCTTCAGTTCTTTCAAACTTTTCTCTAACTCTTCTGTATGCGTCCAATGATTAACTATAATTATCTGCATGTGTCTCAGTCAGTTGTTTTTAGAGACACTAGGGGCCCTGTCTATTAACTGGAGGTGGTCTTTCCAGGTTCCATCTCCGCACTGTTGGGCATTTCGGCTAAGATCACCACCCAGTTCCGGGAGCCTCTCACATCCCAGCTCTCTGGGACTTTCTAGAGTTCCTAAGAGCTCCCCACCACCAGATTACACGTCTGGTACATGGATCAGACCGCCTGAAATTGGAATCATGGATGATTTCAACTTACAAAGAATGTGTAGAGAAACAAATGTTTTCTCTGGAAGAGTACTGGCTATCACTCCTAACCACTGAGCAATCTCTCCAATTCAAGAATATTATTTCTTTAAGACAAGATGTCTTTTCTTGAAGTTCTTATATTGGAAATTATAGATAAAATCTTTTGTAACATGATGCTAATTGTCTGAGAATATGTTTCCCATCTGTACCTTAAATACTAGATTAATTTAAAATGTTAACTGTCACTAAACAACATTAATAACTATTTTTCATTTCATTTTTCATGCAGGTTATTGTAGACTAAATAAATAGTCTGATGTTATGCTGTGCATGGTTGTGCACGCCTTTATTCCCAGCACATGGGAGGCAGAGGCAGGTGGATTTCTGAGTTCAAGGCCAGCCTGGTCTACAAAGTGAGTTCCAGGACAGCCAGAGCTATAGAGTGAAACTCTGTCTCACAAAACCATAATAAATAAATAAATAAATAAATAAATAAATAAATAAATAAATAAATAAATAAATAAATAAATAAATAAATAAATAAAAATTAAAAAAATAAAAAAGAAGTCTGATTTTATTGTGTGAATTGATGCATTTAAAATTAATGCAAAATATAACATATGATTATTCTCACAATGAAGATATCCATAAGATACCTTATGTGATAAAATGTTTTAGCAGTGAACTATATTTTAACAGAGAGATCATTGAAAAGCCCTTAACTTGTGTCCTTTATTATCTGAAATAGGGTGTATTATGTGTATGTATGTATATATGTATGTATGCATTGTATGTGTGTGTCTTTCTGTGAGTGTATTTGAACTTTGTGAGGGTGCGAAGAGAAAGCGTTATGAACCAAGCAGTCCAGGAAGGTTAGGTTGGGGTGTCTCCTCTGGAGTTATACACCCCAGGATTTGGCTATATTTGAAGCCAGCAAACTCTAACAATAGTATTGCTAATATCCCCTTCTAAATTTGAATCATATCCCTACACCCATTGCCCAAATTGTTGCTGTATGAACAATATGGATGCTGTAAATTCAAACTCTGCCCTTGTCATTCAATAGCAATCTCAGTTAACTACTAAGACATCTCTTTAAATACTCTTTTGTGAACACAGACAAATAATAAAATTCTTCTAGTTTTAGAGCTTTATGATAGCTATGAATTTCAACAAGATATCATAAGGACCTATTAATGATTAGAGGTTTGGCAAAGGTAAGTGCTTGATCATGGACCATTTTCCACTTTGGTTAATGCTTCACATGTTGAATTATACCATATCAGAATATACATGAATATTTGTCTTAAGCATTACACAGAATAAGAAAATAAACAGAATAGGAAAGTGAATGGAAGATAGTTTTGACATTACTAATTAATTTACAAAATTATTTTTAAAATGGAATTTAAAATGAGAGATAGTAATTGTTAGTGAAGTTGTTAAAAAACAAAATTTTTGTGGAGAAAATAATTTTCTACACTAGATCTTTAGGCTAGTCTGTTCCAATAGGGGAAAGTAACTGGTATTGGTAAGACATAATTTTTATTTCCAGTATTCAGTAGGCTAATGCAGCAAAATCATACTTTCCAAGGAAATTTGAGCTATGTAGTGAGATCCTATGGCTTAATAAGTGTTCTATTAATACAAGATACCATCACCAGGAAAATATTGTAAACTGAAACCATTTAATCATGACTTGCTTACAGTTTCAGAGATTTAGTTCATTCTTACTGTGGTGGGAGTGCAGTAGCATGTAGACAGACATGTTAATTGAACAGTAGCGAGAGAATCTTCAGGTAGAAAGAAGAGAGAAACTCTGGTCTTGTAATGTACATTTTGAAATATCAAAATAATACCCAATGTCAATACTTCCAAAAATGTTATACCCATTTCAACAAGGTCATACTTATTCCAACAAGGCCATACCTGCTTACTCTTTCAATTATGTTACTCAGTACTTATTCAAATATATGAACCTTATGGGGGCCATCCTTATTCACACTGTTTCTAAATACTTTCTTTTTAGTTGGACACTTTACTTATTTGCATTTCAAATGTTATCTCCATTCCATGTTTTCCATCTACAACCCCTATATCCCATCTCCCCTTTCCCTGATTTTATGAGGGTGATCCTCCAACCTCCAACCCACTCCTACCTCACCGCTCTAGCATTAGGCATAGAGTGTGAACTACATGAACTTCAGGAGGAAGTAAGACCAAAGAGTGGATGCTTCCATCCTAATTAAACGGGGAACAAAATAATCAAGGGACGTAGATGATGGGAGGGAATTGTGAAGAAGAGAAGAGGGGGGGCAAAAAAGAGGGGAAGAATCAGGAATGGGAGAAGACAGGAGAGTTGTT
Source organism: Mus musculus (assembly GCF_000001635.26). Classification (NCBI taxonomy): domain Eukaryota; kingdom Metazoa; phylum Chordata; class Mammalia; order Rodentia; family Muridae; genus Mus; species Mus musculus. The sequence continues at coordinate 77,997,233 of NC_000087.7, read as the reverse complement.
CAGAGGGTAAGGACATTGAACAGGGGTGTATAGCAACTGGGGGATGAGGAACTGGTGGTAAAAAACAGAAAGTCCCAGATGCTAAGAAAGCAAGAGCTTCCCAGGACTCCAGAAGGATGGCATTAGCTAAAATACTCCCACAAAGGGGACGGGAAAACCTGTCGAGACTAAATATATTATTTAAAGAGAGATAATGAAGTATTCTCTCCCTCTTTCTCTGTTTCTGTCTGTCTGTCTCTGTCTCTGTCTCTGTCTCTCCCTCTCCTTTCCTTCATCTCTCCCTCCATCCCTCCCCCTCGGTTGTGTGGTTTGGTATGGTGGTGGTTGTGGTGGTGGAGATTGTGTGTGTGTGTGTGTGTGTGTGTGTGTGTGTGTGTGTGTGTGTGTGTTTGCATGTGAACACACACATGCCTGTGAAGAAATGCCATGGTGTGCATGTATAGCTCAGATGACATCAGATGTCACTTTTATTTCTCTACAATATAGGACATAAGAGTCAAACTCAGGCTGTCAGGGTTGGCAGGAAACACTTTACCAGTTGAACCATCTCTATTGCCCATAACATAAAGGTCTATATCTAGTTTTGTTTAGTCTATGTATAGTTTAGCTGACTATGGATTTACTTTCTTGGTGTATCCTGGCATAAAGACATTCTTCATATTTCTTTATACTTTATACTTTAGCAAGTAGTAGTGATGTTACTTTCAGAAATGTACTATGGTTATTTAAAGTATTATTATTAAAGAAAAAAGAGATAAATGGTATATGAAAACTTTATCCTGACAATGTTTCTGCATATATAAAAATAATCTAAAACAAAAATTGAAGATTAAATAATTAAGCTTGAGATATACTTTCCTTTTATGAATATTCAGTAGGGACGTATAATTTAGGAGAAATAACAGATGTTTCAAGCCTCTGTTTCATAAGGCTTCTGCTACTCTGAAAATGTTTATGCAAACTAAAACGCCCAAAATAAAAATCAGTAAAGAAAATTGTATTTGAACACTGACATTCTTATTATGAACCACACATATGTAAAAAAATTAAAATAGTAACATAGATATTTATCTTGCTAACATTTAAAATATTGAGTAATGAAGTATTTGTGCATATGTCTTGAAAGGGAATCTCAACAATTACCTTAGGCTTTTTTTTTTAACTCAAAGGTCTTCCAATTATGGCTATAGCTATGAGTATTAACTACCATACCAGCAAGAATTGTTTTAGATATTTACAAGAAAACTATTAGCTGGGATATAGGTATCTGCACCGTAGATTTTGTAAGAAAAAGAAGAATAAAATATTAATAAAATAGAATATGTTAAAAAAATTCAGTTTTGTTGCACATTTCCTGAACAGAAAAAAAAATATCATGATTTATATACCATATATCCAGGATTATGTGCATAAGCTTATGTGTATTTGTGTGTGTGTGTCCGCACACACATGCACATGCACACACTTGTGCACGTATCTAACTTATTTCTAAACCTATAGCTTACTATAACTCTTCAAAATAAAATATGTTAACTCACAAAATGTCATGTTTACATGATATTAGTTCAATTTTTAGGGTAGAAACCTAGATGTCAGAAAAGTTAGTATTTTTTTATTTTTATATTATGAAGATAGTTGTATACCCCTGTGTATGTTTTACTTTTTCCCTTTAACATAGAAATGAATAATGGTTTGAAAATTTGGTACTCTTTTTCAAACTTTTTGTTTGATCTTCCTGAGTTTTAAATCATGCACCCAGTCCCACTTATCTCCTCATCACCTTGTATTCCGCTTCCATCATTGCAACCACCCCACCAGAATAAGAATCTCATCCTGGAATATATAATGTCACAGTGTATATCCCACAGTGTGCACTTTTATCTACACTTCTTTGTTTCCAAGTTGTTCATTTTAATGAGTCTTAAGAGCTCTCTGCCTTCTACTATACTATCAGTACTAATGCATAACTGTAACTCCTCTCAGATATCCTGTTGTTGCCCTTTTTTATGGAGATCCTGTAGTATGGGATCTGTAGGGTGGCCATTTTAATCTACTTCAGCAGTTCACCAATGGGGGTCAATGTTGTGGTGGGGCAATTCAAACCCCAGGATCTGGGCCCGAGAGAGATCTGACTAATCAGACCACCAGCTCTGCCACACTACCACCATCTGGGAGAGATTTCCTGCCCTTCCCAAGCTTCCCTTTCCAAAGTTGCAGCCAAAAAGGGGCAGAAACAACTTTCATGCTACCATACCCTCAGTGCTCTCTCATTTGTGCCCCTGCCATCAAAGCCAGCTTTACTGTGCTTCCCAGACAAGGTAGAGGGGTCATACTCTACAGTGCTACAGCAGGTAAGGGATGGAGCCAGGTCTCTAATTCTCACTCCCTCTGAGCATGCTCACCAGTAACCCCGCAAACCAGGGCCAACTCCCTCCCTGCTGCTCAGATGAGGTGCATGGCCTAATCTCCCAAGTGCTGCAAGAGGTGATTGTGCTCATGGCCCCATCAGGGACAGCTCTCTTGCCAAGGGTGGTGAGGGCAGAAGGGATGGAAAGGGTCTCTCCTTTGTCCAAACCACTGCACATCAAACAAGAGGCAGGACCAGGTACCCATGCCCATGCCCACCAGGCAGCTCATCAGAAAGCCCCAAATCTAGGGCCAGCTCTACTCTGCTGCTCAATCAAGGAAGGCTGTCACTAGAGGCAGGTTTTGAGATCATATATGCTCATGTCTGGCCAGTGTGTAGACAGCCTCTTTTTGCTGCCTGTGGATGAAAATTTATAGCTCTTGGCTTCATCTCCGGTTCTAACAAAAATCTTCCTGAAAACTACCATGATTCTTGGCAAGACAATAATGAAATTAACCTCTGAAACTGTAAGTCAGCCCCAGCAACATTCTTTGCTTTATAGGAATTACTGTGGTCATAGTGTCTCTTCATAACAACAAAACTGAAATTTCGACACCTTCCACCCTTACCCTCCAATTCATTCTCTAAATTTCTTTCTCATATTCACATTTTATTTTATACTCTATGATAATGATTAAAACGTCCAGGTAATAGTAAATAAACAGTAAATTACTAAGATTTCTTTTTGTGAATCTATTCAACATTTTATCATTTTTATCATAAATGTAACACTGTTCTTGTTTCGAATACAAATAAAATCTCAAAGAAAAATGAACTGTAATAAGAGGATATTAGCCAAAGACGTACAGATTTCCTAAGATACAATCCACAGAACTCAACAAACTTAACAACAAGAAGGGTCCAAGTGAAAATGCTTCAATCACACTTGTAAGGGAGAAGAAAGAAATCACACGAGGCAGAGAGAGAGCGAGAGAGAGAGAGAGAGAGAGAGAGAGAGAGAGAGAGAGAGAGAGAGAGAGAGAGAGAGAGAGAGAGAGAGAGGGAGAACTAGGTGGGAGATGGGAGGGGGAGGAAAAAAATGAACACATTCAGGTATGGGAAGGCAGGAGAGAGGCCGTGAGGGTTAGCAGCTCTCCCAAGTCTGCCTGCCCAGAGCATAGGAGGAACTCTGGCCAGATGTGGGCTATCCTTCCTACCTTTCCTTCCCCTGCCCTCATTAGTTTCCACATATTTGGTGCTAAATTTTCATTTTTTATGAAGTCTATGACAATCCTAGAACTAAGGTATCACAAAACTGGTTCATCCTTGTTTTCTGCAATGATCACTTTTCATACTATTAAAAGAGCTGGAGTCCTATTCATCCCTTCATGTTAAAATTAACTAGGTCCTAAGATTGCTGTTTTTACTGACTGCATGTGCTGCTGTTCCCAGTCCATGTCTCCATTCAGAGATCAAAAACCAGCAGCAGCCTTATGACTTGACTAGGACAATTGAGAATCCTGAAATGGGTTATTGGGCCCAACTGGCTAATAAAGAAAAACCACTTGGGATGTCATGATTTCCATATTTAACGTTTGATCTGTGCCGGCTGGCTGATAACTCATGGCCTGACTCCCAACAGACTTTACAACATTCATACACTAAGTAGACTTAGGGAGAATTTTGTATATGTCTGGGGAAAAGAGAACTGTGGCATATGGGGAACCAGAACAATTCTATTATGCTTTTTGGGATTGTGAAACATCGGGATAGAAGGCATCAATGGAAAATTTTATTACAGTCACCTGACAGGGGAGGGAATCTGAAGTTCAACTAAAGTTCACCAGCCTAGGAAAGCAGGAAAAGGGCTGGGAAACTGGGAAACCTTGGGGCCTCCGATTTTATATTATTGGGGGGAAAAACCTCAAACTCATTTTCACAATTAGGCTCCTGATAAAACCAATAGTAAACCCCCTGAATGTGACTGTAGGACCAAACCGAATTTTGGCAAACACTAAACCTATACCAAGAGGTCTTGCCCTGAAAAACCTATGCCAAAGTCTATTCTCAAACCAGTGTTTGTTGACCTCCCAGTCCTTCCCCAGCAGGCTCTGCGCCCCCGTAGATCTGATCTGGTCAAGGATGCTAAAAACCTTTCAGATTTTGACCAGTTCCCAACCAGAGCTAACCATCTTCTGCTGGCTTTGTTATTATGCCAGAAACCCTTTTTATGAAGATGTTGGTTTTATGTCTAAATATAATGAGTCCGAGAGAGACACTGCATGCATATGGTCCCAAGAGAAGAACCTTAACCATACAGACCATATCAGGACAGGGGACCTGCCTGGGAAAAGTTCCCTTGTCACATCAACATATTTGTAACCAAAATACCCTCATGGTGCATTCCAAATGGGTTATTTCCCCCTGAACAGGCATGGTGGGCCTGTTCAACAGGGTTGACTCTGTGTGTGCATGGAGAGGTTCTTAATTCCCCTACTGCAAAGGAGTTCTCTATTCTAGTCCAATTGGTGCCATCCATAACCTATTATTCAGAGGAAATAGTGCTGAAGAACCTAATAGGGCATGTTGGGGGAGACCTCAAAAGACAGAAGAGAGAAACTATTTCCCTAACGTTGGCTATAATTTTGGGAGCAGGGCTACCTAGTGCAGGCACTGGGATAGCAGCTCTAACATTGTAAGAGAATAACTATACAGCCTTATATTAGATACAGATCAAGACAGCCAATGCTTAGAAAAATCCATTACACACCTAGAGTGAAATGTAGATTCCCTGGCTGAGATAGTTGAACAGAACATACAAGGGTTAGAGTTTGTGTTCCTGCATCAGGGATCCACTTAGACTTGAACTACTTTTTCTTTCTTTTCTAGATATATTGGATTTTTTGCTAATATTCATTATAGAACAATATGTGAAATGTTCATAAAAAACATTCCTAAATGTTCCATAACCTTCCCAAACACTGTCTCTACCTGGAGACCAACTGTTTAAATATATTAGCCTACTCAAAATATTATATATTCAAATCATAATAAGACTGAAGCTATGGTGACAGCTAGAGGCGTAAATTGCTTCTGAGTAAAATTTTCACACTAAATGGACAACTGTGACCATAGAACAGGCACTGAGTTAACATGTCAGTGGTGGGCATAAATATACCACCTCCTGTTTAAACGTGTACACTGTGTTTAAACTGTAAGACAGAATTTGCAACACCTATTCCCTTGTTTGTCTTCCCAATATTTTATTATTGAATAAAGCTTACTTGTCTGAACTTTATTACTTGTCTATTTGGTTGTTATATAGTAGATAGGTTGCCAGGCATATTACTTCTATGACTTCTACCTTTTTGATTGCTAGTCTTAGTTGTTAACTTTACTGAATATTGAATTAACTGAAAGTGAAAAGCACTGGATATAAGTGATTTTCGGTTCATTACCTCATTTGAGGTCTAAAAACCTATCCTAACTCTGGGACACATATTCTTGTGCTAGCCTATGTAAAGCACATAGAAGACCCCTTTGGTTTTTGCCTTTTTGTCTTCATTCTCACAGGTATGCTTGTTCTTTTGAAGGTTTTAGAGTATATTTCTTTGAGAGCCCAACATATACTGAAGAACATCTGGGAAACTCAGTCTTGTGGACAGAAGATCTATTGGATTCCTTTACTATCTGACCATAGACATCTATTTTTAAATACCTGGGCTGGACCACAGTGTATAAATCCCTCTACAAACAAACACACACACACACACACACACACACACATAATTATTCCAGTTTTTTCTTTAAAGAATTTTGACTACCATACCTAAAATCTCTAAAATTAAATTTATCTTCCTATATCCAATTACTTTCATGCTCCTGTTTTGAAGATATTCTAAACTATATCATACTATCAATTTTACTAATTATTTTATTTATTTATATTTCAAATGTGATCCCCTTCAGCATACTCCCTCCATGAGGCCCCTACCACACTTCCCTCCATTCTCTAAAATGTTACTCTCCCACCCACCTCTCTAGAATTCAACTTTTCTGGGGACATAAAGCTTCCACAGGACAAGCACACACCCTCATCGCACTGAGGCCAGACAATGCAATCCTCTGCTACATATGTATAGTAGGGGTTATGTACTAGTACATGTATGCTTTTTGGTTGGTGGCTTAGTACCTGAGAATTCTGAGAAATCTAGTTTTTTCATGGTGTTGTTCTTCCAATAGGGTTGTAATTCCCTTCAGTTCCTTCAGTCTTTGATCAAACTCTTCCATAGGGGTTCCTGGGTTTAGACCAATGATTGGCTGTAAATATCTGCATCTGTCTCAGTCAGTTGATGGCATAGCCTCTTTTAGGACAGTCATGCCATGTTCATGTCTGAAAGCATATCTTGGTCAATTAACAAATGGGACCTTCTGAAACTGAAAAGGTTCTGTAAGGCAAAGGACACTGTCAATAGGACAAAATGGCAACCTAGTAATGGAGAAAAGTTCTTTACTAACCCTACATCTGATCGAAGGCTAATATTCAAAATATACAAAGAATTCAAGAAGCTAGACTCCAAAAAAAAAAAAACAAACAAACAAACAAAAACAAAAAACAAAAAACAAAAAACAACATAATGAAAAAATGAGCTCTAGAGCTAAACAAAATTCTCAATTTAGGAATCTCAAAAGCCTGAGAAGCACCTAAAGAAATGTTCAACATCCTCATTTATTGTGAAATAAAAATCAAAACCACGCTGAGATTCCATCCTAAACCAATCAGAATGGTTGAGACCAAAATGTCAGGTGAAAATAGCTGCTAGAGCAAATGTAGATAAAAAAGAACACTTTATCTTTGCTAGTGGGATTGCAAAGTGTTTTCCAGATTCCATAATCTGGAAAATATTCTGGCATTTCTTCACAAAATTGGAAATAAGTCTATCTGAATATTCATATATACAACTTCTGGACATATACCCCAAAATGCACTACCATATCATGAGTAAACCTTCAGTGTTTACAGCAGCCTTAATTATAATAGCGGGGGTTCAGGGACTATGCCGAACTTAGGAAATTAATCTGAACAGGTAAGAGAGTGCACCACAGAACTGGACAGCTTCTGGGACAGGCGGAGCCACAGAACCACTGAGGCAGCACACTTTTCAGGCAATAGAAAGCCAGCCACCCTCCCAACCAAAGGACAGGTATCTGCCTGGTTAGGAAGGCCTCAGCCTCAGGAGCAGCAGATGCCACTTTGGTTCTGGGACGCCACCGAACTTAGGAACTTAGTCTGCACAGGTGAGAGTGTGCACTTCTGGGACCTGCCAAGCAACACAGCTTCTGGAAAAGGTCCTGTTTTTGGCCCACTTCTTCAGCCAGGAGGAGGTCCAAACACAAGATAATCTGTGCACCTTCCCTGTAAGAGGAGAGCTTGCCAGCAGAGAGAGCTCTGAGCACTGAAACTCAGAGGAGAGAGTCTGTCTCCCAGGTCTGCTGATAGACGGTAACAGAATCACCAGAAGAACAATCTCTAAACAGAGTCAACTATAACAACTAACTCCAGAGATTACCAAATGGTGAAAGGTAAATGTAGGAATCTTACTAACAGGAACCAAGACCACTCACCATCATCAGAACCCAGCACTCCCACTTCGCCTAGTCCAGGGCACCTCAACACACCCGAAAACCTAGACCCAGATTTAAAAGCATATCTCATAATGATGGTAGAGGACATCAAGAAGGACTTTAATAACTCACTTAAAGAAATACAGGAGAACACTGCTAAAGAGTTACAAGTCCTTAAAGAAAAACAGGAAAACACAATCAAACAGGTAGAAGTCCTTACAGAAAAAGAGGAAAACACATCCAAACAGGTGAAGGAAATGAACAAAACCATACTAGACCTAAAAAGAGAAGTTGACACAATATAGAAAACTCAAAGTGAGGCAACACTGGATATAGAAATCCTAGGAAAGAAATCAGGAACCATAGATTTGAACATCAGCAACAGAATACAAGACATGGAAGAGAGAATCTCAGGTGCAGAAGATCCCATAGAGAACATCGGATCAACAATCAAAGAAAATGGAAAATGCAAAAAGATCCTAACTCAAAATATCCAGGAAATCGAGAACACAATGAGAAGACCAAACCTACGGATAATAGGGGTGGATCAGAATGAAGATTTTCAACTCAAAGGACCAGCAAATATCTTCAACAAAATTATTGAAAAAAACCTCCCAAATCTAAAGAAAGAGATGCCCATGAACATACAAGAAGCCTACAAAACTCCCAATAGACTGGACCAGAAAAGAAATTCCTCCCGACACATAATAATCAGAACAACAAATGCACTAAATAAAGAGAGAATACTAAAAGCAGTAAGGGAAAAAGGTCAAGTAACTTATAAAGGCAAGTCAATCAGAATTACACCAACTTTTTCACCAGAGACTATGAAAGCCAGAAGAGCCTGGACAGATGTTATACAGACACTAAGAGAACACAAATTCCAGCCACGGCTACCATACCCAGCTAAACTCTCCATTACCATAGATGGAGAAACAAAAGTATTCCACAACAAAAACAAATTCACATATTACCTTTCCACAAATCCAGGCCTTCAAAAGATAATAACAGAAAAAAGAAAAAAACTAGGAAGGGAACCTTGCCCTAGAAAAAACAAGAAGGCTATCCCTCAACAAACCTAAAATAAAACAGCCACAAAAACAGAATGCCTACTTTAACAACAAAAATAAGAGGAACCAACAATTACTTTTCCTTAATATCTCTTAATTTCAATGGTCTCAACTCCCCAATAAAAAGATATAGACTAACAAACTGGCTACACAAACAAGACCCAGCATTTTGCTGCTTAAAGAAACTCATCTCAGAGAAAAAGATAGACACTACCTCAGAATGAAAGGCTGAAAAACAATTTCCCAAGCAAATGGTATGAAGAAACAAGCAGGAGTAGCCATCATAATATCTGATAAGATTGACTTACAACCCAAAGTCATCAAAAAAGACAAGGAGGGGCACTTCATTCTCATCAAAGGTAAAATCCTCCAAGAGGAACTATCAATTCTGAATATCTATGCTCCAAATACACGGGCAGCCACATTCATTAAAGAAACTTTAGTAAAGCTCAAAGCACACATTGCACCTCACACAATAATTGTGGGAGACTTCAACACACTACTTTCACCAATGGACAGATCAAGGAAACATAAAGTAAACAGGGACACAGTGAAACTAACAGAAGTTATGAAACAAATGGATCTGACAGATATCTACAGAACATTTTATCCTAAAACTAAAGGATATACCTTCTTCTCAGCACCTCATGGTACCTTCTCCAAAATTGACCACATAATAGATCACAAAACAGGCCTCAACAGATACAAACATATTGAAATTGTCCCATGTATCCTATCAGATCACCATGCACTAAGGCTGATCTTCAATAACAAAATAAATAATAGAAAGCCAACATTCACGTGGAAACTGAACAACACTCTTCTCAATGATATCTTGGTCAAGGAAGGAATAAAGAAAGAAATGAAGGACTTCTTAGAGTTGAATGAAAATGAAGCCACCTCATACCCAAACTTATGGGACACAATGAAAGCATTTCTAAGAGGAAAACTCATAGATCTGAGTGCTTCCAAAAGGAAACTAGTGAAAGCACACATTAGCAGCTTGACAACACACCTAAAAGCTCTAGAACAAAAGGAAGCAAATTCACCCAAGAGGAGTAGATGGCAGGAAATAATGAAACTCAGGGGCAAAATCAACCAAGTGGAAACAAGAAGAACTATTTAGAGAATCAACCAATCGAAGAGCTGGTTCTTTGAGAAAATCAACAAGATAGACAAACCCTTAGCCAGACTCACTAAAGGGCACAGGGAAAGCATTCTAATTAATAAAATCTGAAATGAAAAGGGAGACATAACAACAGATCCTGAAGAAATCCAAAAAACCCTCAGTTCCTTCTACAAAAGGCTATACTCAACAAAACTGGAGAACCTGGATGAAATGAAGAAGTGTCTAGACAGATACCAGGTACCAAAGTTGAATCAAGATCAGGTTAATGATCTAAACAGCCTGATATCCCCCAAAGAAATAAAAGCAAACCTTAATAATCTCCCAACCAAAAAAAAAAGCCCAGGACGAGATGGGTTTCGTGCAGAGTTCTATTAGACCTTCAAAGAAGATCTACTCCTAGTTCTGCACAAACTGTTCCACAAAATAGAAACAGAAGGTACTCTACCCAACTCATTCTATGAAGCCACAATTACTCTGATACCTAAACCACAAAAAGACCCCACAAAGATAAAGAACTTCAGACCAATATCACTTATAAATATTGATGCAAAAATCCTCAATAAATTTCTTGCTAACCAAATCCAAGAACACATCAAAACAATCATCCATCCTGACCAAGTAGGTTTCATCCCAGGGACGCAGGGATGGTTCAATGTACGGAAATCCATCAATGTAATCCAGTATATAACAAACTCAAAAACAAAAACCACATGATCATCTCATTAGAAGCTGTGAACACATTTGACAAAATCCAACACCCATTCATGATAAAAGTCTTGGAAAGATCAGGAATTCAAGGCCCATACCTAAACATGATAAAAACAATCTACAGCAAACCAGTAGCCAGCATCAATGTAAATGGTGAAAAGCTTGAAGCAATCCCACTAAAATCAGGGACTAGACAAGGCTGTCCACTCTCTTCCTACCTATTCAACATTGTACTTGAAATCCTATCCAGAGCATTTAGACAACAAAAGGAGATCAAGGTGATACAAATTGGAAAGGATGAAGTCAAAATATCACTTTTTGCAGATGATATGATAATATGTATACGTGACCCAAAAATTCCACCAGAGAACTCCTAAGCCTGATAAACAGCTTCAGTGATGTAACTGGATATAAAATTAACTCAATCCAGTCAATGGCCTTTCTCTTCAAAAAGGACAAACATGCTGAGGAAGAAATTAGGGAAACAACACCCTTCTCAATAGCCACAAATAATATAAAATACCTAGGCATGACTCTTAGGAAGTAAAAGATCTGTATGACAAGAACTTCATGCCTCTGAAGAAAGAAATTAAAGAAGATCTCAGAAGATGGAAAGATCTCCCATGCTCATGGATTGGCAGGATCAATATAGTAAAAATGCCTATCTTGCCAAAACAATATACAGATTCAATGCAATCCCCATCAAAATTCCAACTCAATTCGTCAACAAATTAGAAAGAGCAATCAGCAGATTCATCTGGAATAACAAAAAACCTAGGATAGCAAAAACTCTTCTCAAGGATAAAAGAACATCTAGTGGAATCACCATGCCCAACCTAAAGCTGTACTACAGAGCAATTGTGATAAAAACTGCATGGAACTGGTATAGTGACAGACAAGTAGACCAATGGAACAGAATTGAAGACCCAAAGAAAAACCCACACACCTATGGTCACTTGATCTTTGACAAGCAATCTAAAACCATCCAGTGGAAAAAAGACAGCATTTTCAACAAATGGTACTGGCACAACTGGCTGTTATCATGTTGACGATTGCGAATTGATCCATTTCTATCTCCTTGTACTAAGGTCAAATCTAATTGGATTAAAGAACTCCACATAAAACCAGAGACATTGATACTAATAGAGGGGAAAGAAGGGAAAAGCCTCGAAGATATGGGTACAGGGGAAAAATTCCTGAATAGAACAGCAATGGCTTGTGCTGTAAGATGGAGAATCGATAAATGGGACCTCATAAAATTGCAAAGCTTCTGCAAGGCAAAAGATGCCTTCAATATGACAAAAAGACCACAAACAGATTGGGAAAGGATCTTTACCTATCCCAAATCGGTAAGGGGACTAATATCCAATACATATAAAGAACTCAAGAAGGTAGACTCCATATATTCAAATAACCCCACTAAAAATGGGGCTCAGAACTAAACAAAGAATATGCCCCAGTACAGGGGAACGCCAGGGCCAAAAAGGGGGAGTGGGTGGGTAGGGGAGTTGGGGTTGGTGGCTATGGGGGACTTTTGGTATAGCATTGGAAATGTAAATGAGCTAAATACCTAATAAAAAATGGAAAAGAAAAAAAAAGAAAATATATATATCATAAAATTCTGAAATATATAACCTAAGGTTGCTCTTTAAGTCCTTGAAAAAAAAAATAAAAACAAATGTTATAGTAAGAAGTAATAAAATCAAAGGCAGACATGAATGTGAACTAGAGCACAGAATAAGGCAACTCAAACAAAAAATACATTCTTTTAAAAGCTTAAAATAATAAAATCAAATAAAAAGTGTAAAATACAAAAGTGGGTGGTGAGTGGGAGATGCTAGATATACAAATGACATGAGAAAGAGAGACCAAGAGAGACGAAAAAAGGATTTTGGAGCTCTCCCAGGAACAGAAGGAAATTTGGAGATGTACTGTTTCTCTTTGCCCCATACAGGAGACATCCATAATTCTGGTTACATCAAGTTCTCTACCCTCTCTGTATTGTCTGTGTTTAATGCACCAGTCTTTCCATGTGTCAATTCGTGTCTGTTTTTGTTTTGTTGTCTGAACAACTGTTGTTCTGTTTCATGTTGAATAAAAATAGTTAAAACTTAAAAAAAAAAAAAAAAAAGTTCTCACCAGAGGAATACCGAATGGCAGAGAAGCACCTGAAAAAATGTTCAACATCCTTAATCATTAGGGAAATGCAAATCAAAACAACGCTGAGATTCCACCTTCACACCAGTCAGAATGGCTAAGATGAATAATTCAGGTGACAGCAGATGCTGGTGAGGATGTGGAGAAAGAGGAACACTCCTACATTGTTGGTGGGATTGCAAGCTTGTACAACCACTCTGGAAATCAGTCTGGCGATTCCTCAGAAAATTAGACATATTACCACCAGAAGATCCAGCAATACCTCTTCTGGGCATATATCCAGAAGATGTCCCAACCGGTAAAAAGGACATATGCTCCACTATGTTCATAGCAGCCCTATTTATAATAGCCAGAAGCTGGAAAGAACCCAGATGCCCCTCAACAGAGGAATGGATACAGAAAATGTGTTACATTTACACAATGGAGTACTACACAACTATTAAAGAGAATGTGAGTTTCCTTCATTCGGATTCCAGATTTGGAGTATAGGGGATGTGATTACTTGGCATTATTCTATTTTAATTCATTCATTCATTCACTCAACCCTGTCCACCTTCTTATTATTACACATCCCATATCTACTGACCATCCACTGTATCCAAGAGCATGTCCCCAAGCCACCTGATCTCTAAACACCCAGGGGCCTCTAGCCTCTTGAGACCTCAGTGCATCATCTCTGATTGAACAGAGATCAAATTTTTTTTCAGTGTATATTTTGGGGATAATCTAATAGTTGGTATATGCTTCCTGTTTGGTGGTCTATCATTTGGGAGAATTCTGGTCCAGAATAATTGAGACAGCAGGTCCTCCTAAAGGGATACTCTCCTCTTCAGCCTCCTTCAGTCTTTCTCCAATTCCCCAATGGTTCAGCAGATTCTGTCCATTGGTTGGTTGCAGACATATGCATCTGATTGTTTCAACTGCTCATTAGGTCTTCAGAAGTGCATTCATGCTAGTATTCACATTACAATTATGTGAATTCAGAATTCAGCAGAGTTCGTGGACTGCAAGCAGGTCTTCTGAAAAAGCAATGCATGATATAATTACCTGAATTTTCTGGCAGTGCTCTTCAATATTGTGTTCTACGTGATGCAATATTCCACTCTCTTTCTCTATCTCTGTCTCTGTCTCTGTCCCTCTCTGTCTCTGTCTCTCTCTGTCTCTTTGTCTCTGTCTCTCTGTCTCTCTGTATCTGTCTCTGTCTCTGTCTCTGTCTCTGTCTCTGTCTCTCTCTCTCTCTCTCTCTCTCTCTCTCTCTCTCTCTTTCTCTCTCTCTCTCTGTCTGTCTCTCTCAATATCTATTCCTCTAACACTCAGTATGACTAATGATTCTCTTATCTTCTCTTCTACAAAGGGGATGATATTTTAATGTCATCTGCAAATTGTTATTCTGAATCGGAGTAGGGAAAGGACACTTTAAATCTGTTGTTACACCCAAGAGCATGGCTTTTAAAACCTGGTGAATCAGTAGAAGATGAGACAATGTATAGAAGAGGTTGCTTCTTTTGCTTTGGTTTGGTTTAGCTTTGTTTATTTCTGTTACACGCAATCATTAGAAGAAACTCTGTGAAATACTGCCTAATGCAAATTTCCTGAAGGAAAATAGGTACCTCAGAACCAAAATTATATTTCTCAGTTACAATATATAATATATATTATTAGAGATTTTTTTTTCATTAAACCTTGAACAGAATTTTTCTCTGATCTTAACAAAACTGCAAAGTACATGGGGGATAAAGGTGCACACTCTCAGGTGTGCATGGAATGACAATATGTTGAAGAACTTATTAGCCTCCATGTCCTTACCCTATGTGCCATCTTGGAAAAAAAATATGCTGAAAGTCAAGAAAATGGCTTACTTGAATATGCCAGGGAGATTTCTAACCAAAATGTCACTGTGTATATCTCTAACACAAGGTAGACCTGGTATTGCAAGAGACAGTAAATGGCAGTAACATTGGTGCACTCTAGGATATGGGCCTGTTCTAAGTGTACATCAATAACAACAAAGAGAACGAAAATTTGCAGCCTAATTGCATAAAGGATATAGATATATCTATCTATTTATCTATAGATTAGATAGATAGATAGATAGATAGATAGATAGATAGATAGATAGATAGATAGTTATAATAAATACACAATGATACACACACACACATACATATATATTATATATAATATAACACTTATAAGCATATACATATAATACATATATACACATATCCATCTGTTAAACAAATATGATATATGATATTTGTGCACAGCAAGATTTCAGTTTCATAATGATGATCACCTTTACATATAATCAAATGAATCTGACTTTTTTGTCTACTTCAATCTAATTTATATCACTCTTCATATATTAGAAACTCTTGATACATTTTAATAAATATCAGTAATCCTATTGCTGAATATAGAAAGGTTTGTTCCATTTTCTCTTCATTTTTGTCTTGGTTATATTGTTTAATTTCATATCCCATGTTATCTCCTGTTTTAGATTTCCCCCTGGAAATCCCTCATCTGACCACCTCACCTGCCTCCGAACCTGTGCTGTCCCATCAATTCACCCACTCCATTTCTATACTAGAAAATCCTACCGCCTGATTTTACTGGACTTAGGATCAGTTATCTACTTTCTCATTCACAAATGCTATCTCTGTGAGATGTAAACTTTACTGTTGTATAGTAAATTTGATATTGGTAAATGATCATGTCAAGAAAAACTAACTACAATCAAGCAGGATTGGTCCAACAGATTGTATATGTTCAGCAAGTTTACCCCATTCACTAGGTATTATGCCCATTGCAACAAGTTTAAGAAATGTTCCTGACCCAACTAGCAGCTGAAAGAGTCAGATGCAAACACTTGCACCCAACCAATGTCTTGAAGCAGTTGAACACTATTGTTGAATTAACTAAGTTTAAAAGATGGTGAAGAGGAGGGCAGCCCTGTAGAAGGACCAACAGTCTCAATTAACTTGCTCCCCCAAGATGTCTAAAACTCTGGACAACCAAGGAGACAAAATATGCCTGCTGATATGAGGCCTCAAGCACACATACAGAAGAGGATTGCTGGGTGTGTGTTCCATCTGAATAGATGCACCTAATTTTCAAGAGAATGGAAGTTCCAGGGGGTTTAGATTTCTGGTAGGTTAGAGGTGAGGTGTGGAGACATTTTTGTGGAGAGTATGAGGTGTGAAGGAGGTATGGGATGTGGAACAATTGGAGGGTAGATAGGGTGGGGAATAAAATCTGGACTGTAAATAGAAATAATTATAAAGAAAGAAAAAAAAGACAAAAGTTATTGCAATTGCACTGAATTGTGGAATATTAGTGGAGAGTGGTGTGTTCAAGGGTTTTATTTCCTTTTCTCTATAAAAATGCATTCATGGAAAGCAAGTATTAAGATTTTTAAGGATCCAGGACTATTTTGGAAACTGTTCAGAGAATGTTCTGCCAATGCTGAATATCTGAGTTCTGTTCCTCTATCGTCGTCTGCTATTTCATAACTGTTTTTGTGTCCCTTAAACTGCAGTTTGAGTATCAAGACGTTCTTTGCAAACATGACATCTTCAATCCAGTTTCAATGAGTAAAATGTGGATTTTAATGCAGGATGTATTCCTTAAAGGGACGTTTCTGTGGAGACTAACATGAAGAGACATTTTTTTTTAAATGATGATGCATTTTAGACCAAATTCTCATGCTGTTGATGGATGAATGTGAAGGATTTAGTGTAGCTGCAAACATACACTTATCTTTTTGGAAATATTATTTTCTAGGATGTAGTAAAATCAAAATGATGCCTCCATTTTCATCTATTTAGAATTTTCGGAGTCCAGGACCTCAATCTGATCCGGAAAATGAGGCCAGATTATCATAAAAATTGAATACACGATAATATCAGTTTTAACATTTTCTTTCCTAACAAAATGATAATTGCTTGTTGACATATTTACAAACTTTCTTTATTTTATTCTGTTTTTGTTTACATTCCTTTATCATATTTTTACAGTGGAGTAGTTATCCCAGTCTCAGCCTGCACCCTGACTTCCTCATCACATACCTCTGCCCTCATCAGCAATAGGATATCCACACATCCCAACCCCCACATATTCCCAATGCCTAGGACCTCAACTTTCTCTGGTGTTTAGGTGTATCTTCTTCCATTGAGGCCAGGTCAGGCAATCCTTTCTGTATATGTGTCAGGGTCTCATATCCGCTGGTGTATGCTGCCTAGTTAGTGGCATATTATCTAAGAGATCTTAGTTGTCCAGAGTAGCTGACAGTGATGTTAGTCATTCTATTGGTCACACTCCTCAGCTTCTTCCAACTAGCTCCTTATTTCAAAAACAGGGTTCCCCAAATTCTGTCAATTGTTGGATAAGATATGTGTATATTTGAAAGCAGAAAAAAAAAAAGAATGATTTCACCTTAGAATACAGAGCCATATTTTGGAGAACACTGAAAAAAACAGAGAGTATTCTCTCATGAATATGTTCCTACTGGAAATAAGAAAAAGTGTTCTTATTTCATATTTGTTGATTCTTTAGGTTGATTTTTTTCTCTGATACTTTTATTTATAGCCCTATTTGACCTGGGACTTATTTTCTATGCAAGGTCATAGATTCAATTGCCAAATCCAATTTAATTGGAAAATAGCAGGACAGAAATCTTCATGAAAAAAAAATGATGAATAACATTGAAATAAAAATTTGAGAACTTTATTTCTTCCAAAGGAAAAACGAAAGTAAATGAGTAAAGATTTTATGGAGAATGTACATTAGATTGGTGGATAAATATTTCTAGACATCACTGGATGAATAAATGTGAATTATTCCAAAACAAGATAAATGCAGTGTAAGTCAATAATTTAAAGAGATGTACCAAATTAATATTTGACAGTATTCCTGAGCTATGTGTTCAGATATCTGACTTCTATCTGACACCTTGGATAGAATTCAAGTCTGGTCTTATTTCAATGATGTAGATCTTGGGTGTAAAGATGCATCCAAGCATCACTGTACTGGATGCCAAGATTGAGAAGACCTCTACAGCAGCCATGACCATGCCCTTAGTCCTATGTGAGTCATCGAGGAAGGTGACATAAACACTGCAGAATCCTAGCACGACAAAGGTCAGGAACTTGGCTTCATTAAATGTTTCAGGAAAATTCTTTGCCACGAAATCCACAGTGAAGCTTCCAAGGGCAAGGCAGGTCAAGTATCCCAAAATTCAGTAGAATGCAGTAACTGAATCCTTGTTGCACAAAATGATTATCATTATCATCAATATCAACAAATATCAATATCAACAAAAGGAGGAGAAACTGAGAGCCAGATTACCCACAGAATACATTGATATGGAACATATCAGAAGGATGTATTTCATTGAACCTGATAAAAGGAGGTTCCTTAAACCTCTTCCAGGTTCTGTGATTATGAAAGCCAAACTACAATGATTGTTTTGGCAAGCAATGTGGAAACAGACACCATGAATACAATTCCAAAAGTGATTTGTTGTAAGGCTACATTTTTTTCTGTTAGGAAGACCAATGAAGAAAAAGGAGCATGAGAAAATGGAACATGAGTGACATGAGTAGCTGATGAGAAATGTGGAAAGACATAGAAGGAAGGACAGGAAGCAAGTTAGAGAGTAAGAAAGGTTAAAGCTTAGAGAAAGAGGTGAAAGCTTAGAGAGAGTAAGGATTGTAAAAGTTGAGAGAGAGAGAGAGAGAGAGAGAGAGACAGAGACAGAGACAGAGACAGAGACAGAGACAGAGACAGAGACAGAGGGAGGGAGGGAGGGAGGGAGGGAGGGAGGGAGAGAGGGAGGGAGGGAGAGAGAGAGAGAGAGAAAAGAGAGATAGAGAGAAAGAGAGAAAGAGAGAAAGAGGGAGACACTGAGGTAGGGAAAAGTAGCCTCTCATATATTGGGCTTGCTATCTTGCTGTTGCTAGGTAACTGGAAGGAATCTAACCTGAAGATCAGAAGCTTTGGTCATTTTGTATATAACTTCTAGCCATTACCCTATCCTGAGCAGGGGTGCCTGTGGGTTGGGTAAATTCACCAGGGGCCAGTGTTCCAGAAGTACTGAGGAAATGCCTTCCTTCCCATGTAGGTGAAAATTATGACCCATTAGGTTTCATCAGGTTTAAGGACTTCAGCATGACTGGAGACCAGGCATTTGGTACATAGCCCAATGCCCCAAGCTCAATGATCAAATTTAACTCTAGCATCCAGAGTTTGTGGTTTCTCAGCAAAACAACAGCACAGACGATGTGAGTTTGAAACTCTGGAGACTTCCACCATATGAAATCAAGGCATGGAGGTTGGGTTTGGTAAAATGATCTAGAAGAAATCTGTAAAACAGTGAAAGGACAATTGAAAATACTCATATGGAAAAGATCAGCCACAGGGAATGCCTCAGGAGACCATCCTTGTATTCATAGCTTCTCAAGACAAAATTCAAATGACCAATAGTACTGGAGGAGAGTCTGTGAATGCATCAGGGAGGGGAGAGTAAGTGTTAGGAGGGAGGGTGAGATAGAGAAAAAAGTAGAAGGAGAAAAAGAAAGAGAACGAGAAGGGAAAGTAGAAGGAGAAGAATATGGAGAGGGAGAAAAGAAGAAGGAAGGGAAGAGGAAGGGGTGGAGCAGGATGACAAGGAGAAAGAGATGGAAGAAGAACAAAAAAAAGAAGAGGAAAATGAAAAAGAAGGAGCAGGAGGGGAGGAGAAGGAGAAAAGGAGAAGGTGAAATAAGGAGGAGAGAAGGAGAGAAGAAGAAGGAGAGAGGAGGAAGAGATGGGGAAGGAGAAGAAGTAGAAGAAGATGTGGAAGAAGAACTAAAAGAAGAAAGAGGGAGAGGAGAAAAAGATTGAGAAGGAAGAAGAAAGAAGGAGAAGAAAGAAGAAAGAAGAAAGAAAAGTAGAAGAAAAAAAGAAGAAAGAGGAGGAGGAGGAGGAGGAAGAGGAGGAGAAAAGAGAAGGAGAAGGCAAAGAAGGAGAAGGAGTAGAAGGAGGAGAAGGAGAACATGGAGAAGAAATGAGAAGAGATGAGAGGTATAGTTAGGCAGACACAGACAGAGAAACACAGACACACAGAGAGAGTCGTGCACATAAACATTCACACAGAGACACACAAGTAGGCACAGAGACAGAGAAAAATATACATATAAAGAGAGACATGCACAGAGACATTCACAGAGATACACACATTTACACAACTTAATTAAGAAGTATTTACAAAAATATATCTATGAAATTACAAGGATATTAAGAACTAAATTATGTGAGCATTGAGGAGGAATGAGATCCAAACAAATTTTGCAAGTCCTGCAACATTCTGCATGCTTCCACACAGCTTTAGCTGTGGGAGTATCAGTTATAGGGCTGTAACTTTTGTTTTTTTCATTTATAATTTACTGTGAATCTCCTTTCTCCACCATTCAATATGGTCAGTAGTTTCCATGTCGAATGACTTTCCAATGCATGGCATCTAGTGAGAAAGAGAAAACAATTAAAAAAAAAAGAGTCTCTATGCTGGAGCCAACTGTACAAACAATTTGTAGTTATTCTCCAAATGCAGGGCTCAAAGAACTCAGAGGCTCCTCTAGCTTTTACACAGATCTTAAGTTTGGTCCCCCAGCATCACTGAGAACCTATTGACAATTCTCACTCAGGTCATAAAGCTATGGAGCATTCCAATGTATTGAGTTCCAGAGAAAAAGCCATTTGGAAGCTTATCTCTCTAAAAGTGAAGATTGCGCTGAAAATTATGAAAAGTGAGAATAATTTTAAATATGAAAAAACATTCCACACACACACATTAAAATAATACATGTAGACAAAATTGACAGCAATCTATATGACACAATACCCACATACACGAGAGGGGAAGGGGCAGGGGGAGAGGTGGAGAGACATATGTATACTTACAATACTTTTTTTTTTTTAGTCAAGTTGTCAAAACTGACACAATCAATGTACAGGAAGAGATGTATATGGCAAACACTGGGGACAGACTGTCATGATAAGGACAGCATAGGAGGAAACAACAAGTTGATCTGTGGCATTGAGAGCCTGAATGGGCCCTTCTACATTTGGTTGGATTTAGAATCCAAGATTTAGTTCAGAACCAGCCAGCTCCCTCCTTGTCCCATTGATCTACTTTTGCTGGGGCACAGTCACAAAGGTTCCACAACATTTCTAGACAGTTTTCCCAGTTTTAGACAACTGGGACTGTGGGAGATATAACCCCCCCCATCTTAATTAAACTAAGCCACGCAAATGCAAAATATTTTTGAAAACAGTTTAATTTCAATTTTGGAAAGAGAACAGAGAGCTCTACAATGATATGGACTGAATTAGTCTTTAGGTTCCATTGTGCACCCTAAATTAAATATAGTGTAAAAGATTCTGTTTTCTATGTAGCAAGTGAGGGCTGAAAACAACACACTAATGGAGATAAAATGCAAAAAACTGGGATATACAGTAACAATTCAAAATGACACTGTGAAAAACGATGTATTTATACATGTTAACTGTCCTATTGACCACAGTGTCATTCATCATTGTGTTAGGGGATCCAATCTAGTGATTAATCATCAGGGTTTGACAGTAAAATCTTTAGGCTCAATACACCAGACATTAGCTGGAAAATGATTTACAAGAATGTAATGACCTTTGGTGTCTTCTCTGTGAATCTGTTGTATGGATGCCCTGTCGTTGGTTGTTTTAGTTGTTAGTGTTGTTTTAAAATAGAAATATTGAATGCAAAAGCAAGTTGCAGGAGCCCAAAATGTCTTTGCATCCTCTCTTTCTCCTTCCCATAACTTTCTAATTTTCCCAATCCCCACATTCATTCAAAATACAGAATTTCAAAAAATAAAGAAACTCATTCATCATCTTTACTTTGTGCTTGCATGCTGGTTGCAATTATCTTGTAAGCATTAAAAATCAGGCTAACATACTGCCTATGTTCAATAGGGTTTCATTGATGTGAAGCTACATCATGACTCAAGAAACACTTATAGGGAAAATTTAATTGATGTTGTCTTACAGTTTCAGAGGGTCAGTATATTATTATCTTGATAGGAAGAATGGCAGCATCCAGGAAGAGTCGGTGCTGGGGAAGGAACTAATTGGTCTATATCTTAGTCTGAAGGCAACCAGGAGAAAGTTTGTGGCCATAGGTAGCAAGGAAGAGGATCGATTTTCGTCACTGAGCAGAGATTGTGCACTACATAAAAGCAAGCCTACACAATGATACACTTCCTCAAACAAGCCAACACCTTGTAATAGTGCCACATCCCATGGGCAAAAGATATTCTAATCAACACACTGCATCATAGGAAAATGGTAGAGAGACATAAAGAAAGATACTGCATGATTGCATTCCTCTAGTCACAAGTGCTACATACCTACACGTTAATATGCACACACACACACACACACCCACACACACACACACACACACACACATAAACACACACACACACACACACATAAACACACACACACACACACACACACACATGCCTATCTGATATGCATAATAATAATGTGCAGTCTCGGGTCCTGTGCGATTGGATTGGACCAGGTGCTGTGTTCCACTCACCAGAGGTCTTAGGATCCCGTGGTGGATCCTGTGTGTGTCCTTGGGGATGTCCAGAGACACCCCTGGCAAGGGACCACGGTGTTCCCTTGATGTACTTCTGTTGTCCAATTGCTCTGGCTAGGATTTCAAGTGCTATATTGAACAGATAGGAAGAAAGTGGACAGTCTTGTCTAGTCCCTGATTTTAGTCCGATTGGTTTTAGTTTCTCTCCATTTAGTTTGATGTTGACTACTGGTTTGCTATATATTGCTTTTATTATGTTTAAGTATGGGCCTTGAATTCCTGATCTTTCCTTGATTTTTATCATGAATGGGTGTTGGATTTGTTTAAATGATTTCTCAGCATATAACGAGATGATTATGTGGTTTTTGTTTTTGAGTTTCTTATGTAGTGGATTACGTTGATGTGTTTCCTTATATTAAACCATCCATAAATCCCTAGGATGAAGCCTACTTGATCATTATTGATGATTTTTGTGATATGTTCTTGGATTCAGTTTGCATGGACTTTATTAAATATTTTTGCATCGATATTCATAAGGGAAATTGGTCTGAAGTCTTCTATTTTGTTGGGAATTTATGTGGTTTAGTTATCAAAGTAATTGTGGCTTCTATAGAATTAATTGAATAGAGTACCTTCAGTTTCTATTTTATGGAATAGTTTCGGGACAGTTGGAATTAGTTCTTTTTTGAAGGTCTGATAGAACTCTGCACTAAACCCATGTGGGCTGTCCTGGGCATTATTTGGTTGGGAGATTATTAGTGACTGCTTCTATTTCTTTAGGGGGTATGGGGCTGTTTAGATCTTTATTCTGATCTGGATTTAACTTTGGTATCTGATTTCTGTCTAGAAAATTGTCCATTTTGTTCAAGTTTTCCAGTTTTGTTTAGTATAGCCTTTTGTAGTAGTATCTGATGATGCCGAGGTTTTCCACAAGTTCTGGTCTTATGTCTCCCTTTTCATTTCTAATCTTGTTATTTAGCATACTATCCCTGTGCCCTGTAGTTCGTCTTGCTAAGAGTTTATCTATCTTGATACTATTTTCAAAGAACAGGCTCCTGGTTTGGTTGATACTTTGAATAGTTCTTTTTGTTCCCACTGGTTGATTCCAGCCCCGAGTTTGATTATTTTCTGCTATCTACTCCCCCTTGTAAATTTGCCTCCTTTTGTTCTAGAGCTTTTAGGTGTGCTGTCAAGCTCTTAGTGTGTGCTCTGTCTGTTTTTTTTGTGGTGGCATTCAGAGCTGTTGGTTTTCTTTGTGGGACTACATTCATTGTGTCCCATAAGTTTGTGTATATTGTCCCTTCATTTTCATTAAACTCTAAAAAGTGTTTAAGTTCTTCTTTATTTTGTCCTTGACCAAGTTATCATTGAGTAGAGTGTTGTTCAGTTTTCACGTGAATGTTGGCTTTCTATTATTTATGTTGTTATTGAAGATCAGCCTTCTTCCATGGTGATGTGATAGGGTGTATGGGATACTTTCAATATTTTTTTGAGTCCTGTTTTGTGACTGATTATATGTTCTATTGTGGAGAAGATAACATGGTGTTTTGAGAAGAAGTTATATCCTTTTGTTTTAGGGTAAATGTTCTGTAGATTTCTATTAAATCCATTTGTTTCATAACTTCTATTATCTTCAATGTATCTCTGTTTAGAGTCTATTTCCAGGATCTTTCTATTGATAAGAGTGGGTTATTGAAGTTTCCCACTATTATGGTGGGCAGTGCAATGAGTGATTTGAGCTTTACTAAAGTTTCTTTAATGAATGTGGATGCCTTTGCATTTGGAGCATAGATATTCAGAATAGAGGGTTCATCTTGGAAGATTTTACCTTTCATGAGCATTAATTGTCCCTCTTGTCTTTTTTGATATCTTTGGGTTGGAAATTGATTTTATTCTATATTAGAATGGCTACTCCATCTTATTTCTTCAGACCATTTGCTTGGAAAATTGTTTTCCAGCCTTTTACTATGAGGTAGAATCTGGTTTTTTACCTGAGGTGGGTTTCTTTTATGCAGCAAAATGTTGTGTATTGTTTATATAGCCAGTCTGTTTGTCTATTTGTTTTTATTGGTGAATTGATTCCACATTAAGGCAACTTCAGACCAACTTCTCTTATGTATATCAATGCAAAAATACTCAATAAAATTCTCCCCAAACTAAAAGGGCTATTAGGTTCTTTACTGAGAGTCAAAACTGCAATGAGAACTTCCAGTTTTCCAAATGTCTCTGACTAATTGCTCTTTGATAGTAACTAGGCTTTCTCCTACTCAGAGCACATTACAAGAGGTTGTATAACAATTAACCAAAGGTCATCAGAAGGGAACTAATGATTTATTATAGGTTCTAGGGTAAAAGATAAAATATTGATTGGGTTTACCTACACAAAACTTCACTAACATCTTAGTTATGGTTTGATACCTTCAGTGAACCTGTTGATCTGAGACAGTTGTTGAACTTTGTAGCATGTGGTCATGTATTCTGAAATTTGTATAAGTGCTGAGGACAAAGAGACGAGGAACATCTAGAGAAAAGATTTTTTTTTTTGCCTTTCTCCACTTAGACTATTTTTTTTTTCCTTTTGCCCACTTAGAAGAATTTTTCCCTTTCCCCACTTAGGATCTTTCTGCTTTTCCCCTTATATAACTTTCATAAGAAATTTTTTATAACTTAGTAATAACTTCTATAATCACTTCTCTAAATTCCTTCTCTTCCAGTGACATCTGGTTAGTAGGCTCAAAATTACAGCCCAGCAATTCCTGCTGAGCTAGAAAAAAGGCTGCATTGCTTAATCCTCCTCTTAGGCTACAGGTGTTAATCACCTAAGCCAGCCTACCCTCAGAAAGACCCAGTACTTTTTAGAAGTTATCATCAGCATTTCAGGACAATGAGAGAGCTAGAAAGCCCTGGGACACTTAGATTTTAAAGGCATTGCCAGGGTCCTACTCTGTGACTCCACTGCTATCCTGGCTCAGAGCAATCCTGGACCTCAAACTCTACTATAGAGAAGAAGTGATTTAAAAAAAAAACTACATGGTATTGATACAGAGACTGACAGATGAATCAGTGGACTAGAACTGAAGATCCAGAAAGAAAACCAAATATTTATGGACCCTAGATTTTTGACAAAGAACCAAAAAAAAAAACAAAAAAACAAAAAAAAAACGATGGAAAAAAGAAAGGATTTTCAATAAATGGTGATGTTCTAATTTGCAGTCTGTATGTTGAAAAATAAAAATAAATCCATACTTATCACCTTGCACAAAGCTCAGTTTCAAATTGAACACGATTATCAACATAAAATATGATACACTGAATCTAATAGAAGATAAACTCATTGACACAGAGAGGGAAATGTCCTAAACACATATCCCATGGTTCATGCTCTAAGATCAACAATTCATAAATGTAAAATAATAAACTATTTTAGATCATCTCCCCATTAATGTAACAATCACTGTAGTCATCAAATGGTTTCCATGTAAGATTTGAGGCAATTACCATATTAACCATTTTTTTTAATATAGTTGGTTAATTGTTTGGGGGGTATTCAATTTGAAATGAACAGGAGATCATTTCCTGCCTGCGAACAACGTGGAGGGAGTCAGTTCAGGAAACAGATAGCTACTACAGATAATAAATAAATAAATACTCCAAATGAAGGCAATTTTTAAACCTTTCATAGCATGGTAAAAACACTTTAGTCATTTACAGACCAAAAGCTAGAACCTCTTTGTAGTGTGGGCATTGGGCTTAGCAGCCTAGTCTCAGTATACTAACATACTTGGAAATTATCATAAAAAAATACACTGAATAGTTTGTCTTTAGATCTTTAAAAACCTCAGAAATACTTATCAAAATAAAAGACTATAATAAATTCAACAGAATAAGTTTCATTTCAATGTAAACTATGACTACAATTAGAAAAATACCCAAATCCTAAAGTCAAATCCTCACCTCTTTTATCAGTCATAGAAAATATTTTAATAGCTATGGTACTGTAATCTGTAATCCCAGCACTTGGCAGTTGAATGAAGGAGGATCAAGGCCTTTGACTGTCCATAGCTACATAGCGAGTTTGAGGTCAGCATGAGTAATGTAGGACTGTCTCAAATAAACCTGTCTCCTACAAATCAAACAGAAATCTAATGTTAGTATAAAGATATAAAAAAGTAAATATTTCTGTCACTTCAGTAGGAAAATGTTGACCAGAAATACTAAAATAAATGTACAATTGCAATTTTTTTACTATATTTTTGAAGGGAAAACTATTGAAATCTGGATATCCATAGAGTTCCCTGTTTAGAACATTATCCTGACAGCATATAGCCCAGAACTGGTAAGAAGCAAGGCTTGGAGAATCACAGGAGTTGCCTTGCCCAGACTTTAGAGATGGCAGCAAATAACTGTAAGTATCACCTGTTTTTTTAGACTGAGGAAGTTCAATTGATGATGACATGTTCCAATATAATAATAGAAAAACAAACAAACCAACAAATAAAAAACTATTATTTCTGCTTTAGATCTTGGCAGGGCCATTCTAGCCCCATCGTTTGACAAAAGCACAACACAGCTCAGAAAATTGTTTTGATGACATCAACAATTGTCAGACTTAAAATCTATCGATGTGCTTCAAACATCTCTCATCTTCTGGGGTTATACATGGTGGTATTTATGAGACCTCTAAATGATCCCTAGGATTAGGAGCATAGTGTGTAGAGTTGGGAGTGGATATATAGACTGGAGAGATAAAATGGGAAGCATGGTGATCCTTGGATTGCCTGTGCCACATACCTTTGCAGTTGTGCTAATAGATTCAGTGCAGATTGCCAATACCTTCTATGAGCACTACCCTAGCACACAGTACAGTGCTTTCTATTCTTTTTCCGGGCTTTTGCCTGTGAGAGGGAATTTAGCTTGGAAACTACTGGTTGGTGTGTGGAAGATAAAAATCATTGGATCGGTTCAAAGCTATGGGAGCTGCCAGTTAATAGGCTAAGCTTCAGACTACATCCTTCCAATGGTTAACCAGGGTCCAGTCTAGATGAATTTCTGGATCCCCAGGATACATGAATAGCATGCAGTATTCTAGAGTAGTATCCAGCTTAATGATACTTCTGTTGCTCTTGTGTCTTTCCCTCTTCTGTATCCCACAAGTTCATTCCGCTTTCTTGGCATGACTCACAAATGAGCATTGTGTATTAACCTGTGATATATGAGAGGAGTTGTCTGAATAGAGATGAAATATTGAGTCATGGCAAACAAAACTGTGGAAATGGAAACCATCCAGGGGCAAATGTTGTAAAATTAACATAGTCTGTGAAAGAAAAATGCTTTTGCTTTCAGAAGGAGAGTGAATGGAGTTTTTCACTAAGCTGGAAGGGGGCTAATAAAGACCCTTTTTAACTGGAGAATTTAATAAAAATTAACCAAAACCCAGGTGCAATTATTCTTACAGGAGTGAACTGGATAGATGGGTAGAGTTTGGCTAGTATAAGATACTTGATTTAATGACTTTTGAGGTCCTTTTTCGAAATCATGATCAATAAATTCTGCCCTCTGTTACATTTCTACTATATTTGTTTGAAAGATGAATGAACTAGGATACATAGATATAACTTTATATTATAGTTCTTGAACTTTCATGATGTAACAATTAAATCTGTATGATCAGGATATATTGTAGAGCTCTGCATTAGGCACACATAATCTATAGCTCCTGGGGACATACACGCAAATGAACAAACATGACTTTATAGTGTTTCTTGTTTTCAGAATGGAATACATTTTATAAATAATCTAAAAGCAATAGGTTCAGTTTCTATGTTCTTAAAGATAGAACCTTAAAGACCCTAAAAACTCTAAAAAATAAAAAAGAAAAAAGAAGAGAAAAGAAAATAAACTTGAAGCTTTAAATAAACAACAAAAACCCTAAAAACAAACAAACAAACAAACAATAAAAAAAAACATAATTTTTTTTGAAAAAATAAAACTAAAAGAACCTAAAACCCTAAACAAACAAACAAACAAACAAAAAAAAATCTAGATCTCTACAAAGACCCAAAAAAACAAAAAATCATTACCACAAACAAACAAACAAACAAGGAAAGAACAATAACCACACTAAGCCTTAAAAAAAAATCTCGCCAAATACACTGAGAACAACCCTAAAATCTTTTAAAAAAACGTAAAAAAAAAACCCTAAAACAATAAAGCAAAACCTAAAACCCTAAAAACACTAAAATTATTAAACAAACACTAAATGACCGAAAAAAGCTATTTTTTTAATCTTAATAAACATTTTTAAAACCCTACAATTCTATAAATAAGAAAACACAAGAACTCTAAAAAGACCCTAAAAAAATTATAAAACCCTAAAAAAAAATCCAAAACTCTACAAGTCTAGATCCCTAATGAGACAATAAAAAAAAAAAATTAAAAAAAAAAAAGATAATGAAAAGATACAAAACCACCACCCCAACAACTACAAATTCTTCTGCCTTAAAAAATCGCCAAAAACACTGGAAAAGAAAATCATTTTACAAACCTTATTAAAAAAATGCTTAAAACAATTTTTAAAAATTCCTTAATTAAATTAAAAAAAAAAACAAAACTAAAAAATAAAGAAAAACCCTAAAATTCTAAAACAATCTCAACAACAGTAAAAAGACCCAAAAGAACTGTAAAACCCTAAAAAAAGTTTTTTTAAAAAGTTCTAAAAACACATCAAAACTCTGAAACTCAAAAAAAAAAAACTTGAAAACCCGCTTAAAAAAGCAAAACAACAAAAACAAACAAATAAACAAACAAAAAACAACAACAACAAAACACCTACAATACCCTGAAACACTAACTAAAATCCTGAGACTATAAAAACAACCCTACCCCCCCAAAAGGCTTACAAAACCCTGAAACATTAACTAAAATCCTAAGATACAAAAATAATCCTAAACGCATAAAAAAAAGCAAACACACACACAAGAAAACAAAAAACCTTTACAAAATTCTAAAACCCTATAAAACACTAAAAGTATAAAAAGAAACAAAAACAAAACAAAACAAAACAACAAGAAGATCAAAAACACACAAAAAACTACAATTATCCTAAAATTATTCATAAACCCTAAAAAGCCCTAAAACCCTGAAATACCTTAAATTTCTAGGAGAAATCAAGATCTAAAATAAATAAATAAATACATAAATAAACACATAAATAAATACATAAATAAACAAACAAACCTCAACCCTACCAAAAACAAACAAACAAACAAACAAACAAACAAAAAACTTGTAAGGACAAAACAACCGCCCAAATTTAAAACCATTAAAACCCTAAAACTCTAAATAACCCAAAGGGCTTTACCCTCCTGCACCCCCCCCAAAAAAAAACCCCGAAAACTGTAAAATACTAAAAAGCCCGAAAAAAAGCCTAAAACATTAGAAGAAGTAAATAGAAAAAAAAATCTAGAATCTTTAAACAAATACTGAAATAGTCCTAAAATCAAAAAAAAAAAAAAAAAGAAAAGAAAAGAAAAGAAAAAGAAAAGAAAAAGAAAAAGAAAATTCTGAAAACACACCTATCAGCTAGGCAGTCATTCAACTTACATATTTTAGCCTGCTTCTGAGTGCTGGTATTAAAGGGGAATAAAACTATACTTGACTCCTTTTTGTTTGTATAATTGTTTTCTAAAAGATTTTTTTTTCTCTGTGGGTGAGTATATGTGTGTGTGTGTGTGTGTGTGTGTGTGTGTGTGTGTGTGTGTGTGTGTGTGTGTGTGCGTGTGTGTGTGTCTGTGTGTGTGTGTGTTGTCCAAAGAGGTCATCAGATCGTCTAGAACTAGAATTGCAGGTGGTTGTGAACAACCATGTGGGTGTTAGAAATTGAACCCTGGTCCTGTGCAAAAGCAATCAGTGGGCCTAAGCAGTGAGCTATCTCCTCAGTCCTTTCTGCTTGCTCTAATCTCTACTTCACTATTCATCTTTCCCAAATATGTCTTTAATTCTTACTTCTTCTGTCTTTTTTTCTGTGATGAATTCTTGTTTGCTTTTCTCTTGCTTCTCCAATTACAGCACCAAGATTCTGCATTTCCTTTTGTTTTGGAAGATTCTCAAGGAATCCTAAATCCAGATTTTAGGGCAGTTATTTAAAATTCTTGCTGGTGATTCTGACAATGGTTTCCTCATTTTTTTAAAAATTAGGTATTTTTTCATTTACATTTCCAATACTATCTCAAAAGTCCCCACATACCCACCTCAACCACACCCCCCCCACCACCACCACATCTTGTCCCTGGCATACCCCTGAATTAAGGCATATAAAGTTTGCAAGACTGATGGGGCTCTCTTTCCAATGATAACCAACTAGTCCATCTTCTGATACAACTGCAGCTAGAAACATGAGCTCTGATATGCTGCTAGAAAAATGAGCTCTGGGGGGTTTCTTTAGTTCATATTGTTGTTCCACTTATGGGATTGCAGACCCCTTTAGCTCCTTGGGTACCTTCTCTACCTCCTCCATTTCGGTCCCTGTGATTCATCCAATAGCTGACTGTGAGCATCCACTTCTGTGTTTGCTAGGCCATAGCAAAGCCTCACAAGAGACAGCTAAATCTGGGTCCTTCCAGCAAAATCTTGCCAGTGTATGCAATGGTGTCAGTGTTTGGAGGCTGCTTATGGATGGATTAGTGGATTGAAAACCACTAATTTGGACACAATGGGGCTACTGCTGCCAATGTAGACTGTTTATCCAGTGTTGCTGGTCAGAAATCTCCGTTCTTTGAAGGCAATGGGTTTTCCCAGAACAGGCTTCTTCTGAGTCCCCAAACTTCTGTCAACACCTGTTCACCTTGATGATGATCACTGATGTATCAAATGACCATACTTAGTAAATTAGAGTAATACAGTTTTCTTTTCCACCCTAGAAAGTGGGGATTCTAAAAATATGTGTACTAGCTAAAAGCAGTGATGGTGCTCTTCCTAGGGTTCCTTACATAGTGTCCTCCTTGGATGTTCCTCTCTGATCTATACTCACCATCTATGCAGCTTCCTCTCATGAACAGCACACATGATAACACTCAACACATCTGATCTTCAGTCAGCAGAAATATACTAATTATATTTCCCATATGGCCCAGTTGCTCATGATTCTGAGGCATAATCATACATGTTGTATTGCCAAACAAAATGACACTAATTGTCTAGTATATAATGAAGCATATTTTGTATGACTCTTTTCAGGAGTCTGTATATTCAATGATGAACACACCATCAGCAAATGAGTGAATTCTTGTGAGATGATGTCATCACAGAGGGAACCAATGGGCTAGAAAGAGAAAAGAGAGAGCCAAACTCCCTTTCATAATTAAACCTTTTCTATAACAGCATTATTAAATTATTTTTATATGTAAGTCATATCCCTCCTGACCCATTCAATTTCTTCCAAATATATTCACACCTGGGGATTAATCTTCAGAAAATTATTCTTGGGAAACACATGTGATTATTTCAACATCTATAGTAGTGTGGGGGCATTATTCTCCCTACGTCATGTACACTTAATATCTTTAGATACCTCCTTCCCTGTGATAGCCTTGCAGCTCACTGAGTGACATGTGCATTTGATGATAAATGATACACAAACATTGAAGCACCTTACCATATCCTGTCACCCATATCATGTACAACATAGCAAGAACCACACCTGAGTTGTAAAATACAAATATATTTTATAGTGTCTTGAAGCTAAAATCCCCAAATTAATCAAAATATTATTTGGACTCTGTTACTTTATACCAGTGTTTTTTAAGTGTAAAAGTCGCAGGCCTTTCCTGTGACCCTTTGCACAGGTTTATAGTGTCCTTTTACCATCTTCATCCTCCCCACTATCCTCCATTGGTATCAAATCTCCCCCCTCCTGCTGCGCTTACTCTTCCAAAATACCTCCTATTTTTTAATGCCTCTTATTAAATTTATATTTTCACAATTGTCATTTTGAGTTTTACTTGTCTAACCTAATATATAGTATTTTAACGTTCCATCCATTTTTTTGAAAACAAAGCCCTGCACTAATACACATAGATGAGAAATATATTTCTCTCTCTCTCTCTCTCTCTCTCTCTCTCTCTCTCTCTCTCTCTCTCTCTCTCTCTCTCTCTTTCTCTCTGTCTCTCCTTTTTAAGGCATTCATCCAGTAGTTGACATCTAAAATCACTCCATAGCATGTATGTTTCATATAGTGAGGCAATCCATATTGATGATATGGATATGTAGTGGTCCTTCTTAGATTTTTTTTTTTTGAACTTAAATCAACCTGGGAAGATAGAATCTCAGATAAAGATCCTCCATCACATTGGGCTGTGGCCACACCTTAAGGAATGATTTTTTTTTATGACTGTTGTTGAAGGATCTAGCTCTCTATGGATAGTGTCATATTCTATGAAGATGATGTACAGGGTGTGGTGAGGACCGTGGAATGTACTGAAAACGATTTTTTTTGAAGAACTGAAGATCTATGTGGCATGAACAATTAAAGTGTCCTCTAATTTGTAAGTAAATTTTATACATACCTGTGTCCAGTATTCTGTCTACACATATTTCAAAACTAAAATTACCTCATCTATTTCATCCTGTTTTACTGCATTTAATCTCTGAAATTCCTTGTAATCAGAAGTGCTGGTAAATTTTAAAAACCTTTAAAATATGACTGGGAGATATCAGGTTTGTTTTAATTTTATCACAACTTTGTAAGCATGCCCAAGATCTATGTTTTCCTCTTACTTTCCAAAGAATCCATAATTCATGATTGCCATTGGTTTCAATATATGTCATTTAACCCTGTCAAATTCCAGGTTTTTTTGCATAAAAATAGTCCTCCTCTAACTGTGGGTTTTCATAAAGTGAAAATTGGTGTGCTATCCAGTGTGCTGCCTCAAAGAGTCTGGCAATATTTATGATAAGAAGCACACCTTAAAGATAACCAAGGGAAAGGTTGGAACATGAAAAATAACCACCATGGATGTTGTCAAGGCAGAAACCGAAGACTTTCTCAGAACGAAAATAAAAACAAAAATGAAACAAAACAAAACACAAACCAAACAAATAAATAAAAATCCAACAACCAAACAATAAAAACAATGCAAGGGTGAAATTCTTTGGCAGAATATTACTCAGATCATCAGGCCTTTCAGTTGGGATTTCATTTATTATTTCTAGGAGGCCATATGAAAAGGTAAATTCGAGATGCTGAACGTTTCTGAGTGTAACTAGGGAAGGAACCAGCCTGAGAGGGGTTCTATGATGTAAGCTGAACTAGGGTGATGTCACAGAGCACTGGCTGGAGGTTGCGCATCTATTCCACTTGGAGGCACTAGAATCCATTGAAGGTGAGTTCACTATCTTCACAGTGGTGTGTCAAAGCCAGGTCATTTTTTCCCACAGGCTTTTGGTGCCTGGTCTGTATCAGGAGACAGAATCTTGACAACTAGGATATTTTTCTATGGGTAAGTATATTTATGTAGTAATTAGGACCCTCATAGCTACAGAAAGCTAAAAATTTTCTCTCCTACAGAGAGTTACTGTACAATTTACTTTCTGCATGTTTATTAGCTAGGGAGATGAATGGTCTAGGTTAGTTTATCTCCTGAATTTTTATCCTTGCTAACAATATCTAGATCACAATTCCACTAAAATGCCAAATCTCCTCTTTGTCCAAGTGCATGTTAGAAGATATTAGTTCTAAATGGCTGATATTGCCTCAAATTGTTGAGTTGTTCTTGAGTTCACTGATGCAATGGCTTCATCAAATAATTTTGAAGCTGGGTCAGGAGAAACAATAAAGAAGGACAGTGGTGTGCTGTGTCCCTGGGAAGATATTTGTGAATGCAGGCACTTAGCTCAGTCCTTACACGTACAAGAGAGTCATGGTGACCCTTCTGGCCCTTTTATTTTTTTTTTTCTCTTCTTCTTGATCATTGGGTGTAATAGTCATAGCACAACCTAAATTGACATAGAATTTCAAGGAGATGATCCTCATCAGAGACAAATTAACTCAGGGCTGAAAAAATAAATGTTGATCTGAGTATATTCTTCTGAGCTCTAGAGAATTACTTGTTAATTACACAATTTTTATGTCCTTGTTTTTTTGTTTCTTTGTTTCTTTGTTTGTTTGCCTGCTTGGTTAATTTTATTTGAGTTTCTGTATGTTTAGATTTGGCTGTCAGGAAACTCACTGTGTAGACCAGACTAGCCTTTATCTCACTAAGGTCTGCCTCACTCTGCCTCTTGAGTACTATGATTAAAGTTATGGGTCACCACCACTTCCTATTAACTTCTCCATTTGATTGTTTGTTTTGTTATTTTTTGTTTGAATTTCTCTTTTGTTTGTTTTTCGTTTGATTTTCTTCTGTTTTCTTTTACTTGTTGTTGTTGTTGTTGTTGTTGAGACAGGGTTCCTCTCTATAGCACTGGCTTCCCTGGAACTCACTTTGTAGACCAGGCTGGTCTCTAATTTAGAAATCTGCCTGTCCTTGCCTTCTGAGTTCTGGGATTAAATGCATGTACCACCATGGCTGACTTATTAACTTCTTATTTTTATAAAATTAATTTTAGGAGCTCAAATCTGTTTAGCATAGTCTTCTTCACATGCTCAGAAGTTCTCGTAGAGAAGAGTCTTGGTCCAGCATTCACTCCCAACCCATAACCATTGCCCATCAGGAATTCATATATATGACAGAGGCAACAGCATTGTGTCTGGCGTAAACGGGCAAGATCTTCAGTCCCAGGCAATGGGCAAGTATGATATTTGAAGAGAATGGAAGCCACTTAGACAGTGTGATCTAGCACAACAGGTCTACAGCCAGGTAGAAGACAATACCTCTGAAGAGTCTGAGCATGACATCACTCAAGAAGAAGAGTAGGAGGAAGCCTTCTTCCCAGGCCCTGGGGAATATTGTTGGCTGCAGAATTTCTCACGGGTGGAAGGAAGGTAATGAGCCTGTCACCCATTGGAAGGCCATCATTCTAGGTCAACTGCCAACAAACCCTTCTCTTTATTTGGTGAAGTATGACGGAATTGACAGTGTCTACGGACAGGAGCTCCACAGCGATGAGAGGATTTTAAATCTTAAGGTCTTGCCTCACAAAGTAGTTTTTCTTCAGGTGAGGGATGTCCACCTCGCCAGCGCCCTGGTTTGCAGAGAGGTACAACACAAATTTGAGGGGAAAGATGGCTCTGAGGACAACTGGAGTGGGATGGTGCTAGCCCAGGTGCCATTCTTACAGGACTATTTTTACATTTCCTACAAGAAGGATCCGGTCCTCTACGTCTATCAGCTCCTGGATGACTACAAGGAAGGTAACCACCACATCATTCCAGAGACCCCTCTGGCTGAGGCGAGATCAGGTGATGACAATGACTTCTTAATAGGTTCCTGGGTGCAGTACACCAGAGATGATGGATCCAAAAAGTTCGGAAAGGTTGTTTACAAAGTTCTAGCCAATTCTACTGTGTACTTTATCAAATTTCTTGGTGACCTACATATCTATGTCTATACTCTGGTGTCAAATATCACTTAAATTAAAAAAAATCACAAAGTACAGAAAAGTAAACTTATAGGATTGAAAAAAATGTTTATTTTCCTGTGTTGGGTACCTATGGGTCTTTGACAACCTCAGTATCTTTGTCAATAAAATTTGTTTTGTTCTAAAAATTAATACGTGTGACATGACATGCTTTTAGTGAACACATTGTTGGAAGAGATGGACTATGGTGGAAAGAACATCAAAGCAAGATGAAAGTTGCAACTCAGGCTGTGAACAGTGCATACATCTAATATTACACAGGCTAAAATGGACAGGACTTAGATTCTGTGGTCTGCATAGTGAGCAAGGAATTGGAGATATGACTTAGAGGAGCAGGGATGGCAGCAAAAGATGGATTTTTAGGAAGAAGGGGAGAAAGACAGGACATAGATAGAATCTCTGGAATGAAGTCTGAGGGAGAAACAACAAGTTGGGGGAAAGAGTGATAGATAAAAGGAATGTGGCCTTGTTACACAAAGTGCAACCCAGAAAACTGATCCAAAGAGATTCATAAATCAGACAAAATAAGGTTTCATTTGAATAATGAAACCAAATGAAACTTGTCTCTCATTTTAAGATTTATTATCTTTATTTATATGGGTGGGTAGTAGCTTGAGAGTATAGGTGACCACAGAGACATGAGTTGTCAGATCCCATGGAGCTGGCATTAAAGCTGATTGTTAACCATTGGATATGAATTCAAGAAAACAAATCCAGTTTTTTTGCGGTACAAAAGTACTCCTGACAACATGGTCATCTCTCTATTCCCATTAAGATATCTTTTTAAGAAATCCAATATTAACATGCAGAAAAGAGACCAGGTAGAAGTTAAGAAAGATTAAATTGATGGTAACCTTTAAAAACAATAAAGGACACACAAAGGAGTAAAGGACACTGAGGAACAAAAATATTCTAAGATGAAGTTCTCAAAATGTGAAGCAGGAGACCCAGGAAGAATAGAAATTTTCTGCAAGTAGTTAAAATTGGACATATCCACATTAGGTTCTTTGGTTTCTTAACAAATAGCCAGCCGATCAGGTCAAATAGTAATTTAAAAGAGAAAATGAGTATACGGTGAGATAATATATGGTGGGGCATGGATCCTGAGTGCTTTCCCTGAGCACTCTTTGCCTGGGATGAATCCTGTGATCTTTTGGATGTCTCTGTGGAGTGCCCCAGATGACCATCAAAATGTTCCCCATGGCCTGTTCCCCTGGCTCTCCTCCAAACATCTGACTGCCAACATACCTATGTACCATTTCAGCCTGTCTATTCCCTGGAAATTCCAGTCTTAAATTTATGTGTGACCTCATTCTCATAAAACAGTGAAGGTGTACTCAATGCATATGTGCTGACCTCTTTTCTATGCCAGTTCTCATGGGTTTCAAACTCTATGAGGTTGCCCAATATGTTGGTCACTACTCCTGAGTAGCCCCTGTGCTTCATGGGGGTCTTACTGGGTCCCATAATCACTCTGAGTGTTTCTTTTGTTTGTTTGGTTTTATTGTTGTTGTAGTTTTGTTTTTGTTTTTGTTTTCTTTGGTTTTTTTTTTTGTTTTTGTTTTTGTATTGTTATTTTTTTTTGTTTTGTTTTTAGTCAGGCTTGTCATGGACTCAATCATTTGTGTTTTTTCTCTAGAATAAGTTTAAATGCCAAATGACTTGAAAATACTCTCTATTGTTGATTAATTTTGGTATTTAAGAGAGTTTTTGTGCTAGCTGGATGTCTTAATTAGGGTTCCAATGCTGTGAAAAATCACTATGACTAAGGCAACTCATTAGAAACATTTCATTAGGGCTTTTCAACATTTCATTGCAGTTTCAAAGGTTCTGTCCACTATCATCAAGGAAGTAAACATGCAAGTGGCTGGGAATATGTGGTGGTGGAGAGGAAGCTTAGAGTCTTCTGCATGCAGGGATGGTGTCTTCCACACTGAGCAGAGCTTTAAAGCCTCACAGTTATATGCTTCCTCCAAAGAGGCTACACCTACTCCTATAAGGCCACACCTCCTCGTAGTCCAACTACATTCAGAGTGCCATACTGGTTTCATAGAAACTTGACAAGATCTAGAGTCTTGAAAGAGGAGGAGCCTCAGTTGAGAAAATGCCTCTTTAAGATCAAGCTGTAAGGAATTTTCTTAATTGGTGGGAGAGGACCCAGTTCATTGTGGGTGGTGACACCCTTGTGGTGGTAGTCTTGTGCTCCTCATGGAAGCAAGACTTAAGGAGCATGTCAATAAGCATCACAACTCCATGGCCTATGCATGAGCTTCTGGATCCAAGAACCTGTGTTGTTTCAGTTTCTTTCCCAACTACTTTGATGATGAACAGCAATGTGGAATATAAGCTGAATAAAACTTTTGCTATGGAAATAGCTCTTTGGACATGGTATGTCCTTACAACAATAGAAATTTTAAGTAAGACAATTTCTTAGAGAAACAAAATATATAATAGTACCACTGTCACTTATCCTATAAGGACAAATAATGTGTAGGTGTTTTATTTTAATTTAAAGGTAAGATATTCTCATGTATATAATGACATGCAATTGTTCTAGTTTGCATCTTTCTCACACTGATGAATACTAACATCAAACATAACTTGGGAATATAAGGGTTATTAGCTTACATGTTACAGACTATTACCAAGGAAGGCAAAACAGGAACTTGAAGCATTACCAGGAAAGAGTGCTTATTGCTTGACCCTATCTTAGTCATTGTTCTATTGCTGTGAAGAGACATCATGGATAAAACAACTATTATGAAACAAAGCATTAACTGGGGGCTTGAATACACTTACAGAAGTTTAGTCCAACATCAAGTTAGTGACCGCAGCACTGGAGCAATAGAGAACTATTGATCCTTAGACAGAGACAGATATTCTGCCATTACATTGGTTTCTTGAAAACTCAAAGACCACCCTTATTGACACTACCACTTCCTCCAATGAAGCCACATCTTTTCTCATTCCTTCTAATCCTTAAACACACTGCCAATCCCTGGTGACTAAATATCCATATATATGAATCTATAGGGGATATCCTTATTCAAACCACCAAAAATCATGTGGCTTGATCAAATATTTTATTTAAATACAGAGTAAAAGCCTCCCTTTTATAAATGACTACTGATGAGCTTACCCACAGTTGCCTAACCTCACACATCGACCATCAAAGAAGAAAATGTCCCATAGACTTACCCAAAAACCAAGTGAATAGAGACAATTCTTCAATTGATCTCTCTCCTAAGGTGACGCTAGATTGTCAAGTTGGAGATAAAAAAAAATCCCAGCACATTAAGGTTTATCCTGCTCCATAACCCACACAAACATTATTCATCCCAATCTCCTCCTTCTGACTAGGTATAGACCCACTTCCCTAATGGCAGAAGTGAAGGGTAAGTACCTCCAACAGCAAGAATACTCAATAATAGGTGACAAATAGTGAATATGTCTTATAGCCTCACAACACCTACATTCTAATGTGTGTTACACTTTCTGGGAGACACTCCAATCTGTCCAACTTCCTGCCAAGTCAGCTTTAACCAGAAAAAATTCTCATCAATTAATCCAATGACTTTTAATTGATTTATTTCTCCTGAGGGAATGGAGTGTTACCCCTTCATGGATGTATTGGTGTCTGATTCATAAGTAATAAAACCCACTACTATTAACAGCTAAATCACAGGTGCTATGACAAATAACAACTCACATGAGAAGCATCACATTTAGTTAAGCCTTTTCAGAAGTTTTATTGGAGTTTTATTTATGTACTATATAAATCCATTGATTTATTTATTTTTAAGTGTGTAATTTAATGATTCTAAACACATTTCACCGCTGTCATTTTTCACTCATTTTTCTGGTACTTCATATGATATTGAAATCTACTAAAATACAATAGTGAATTCAGAAAAAAGACCAGTGGTGTGGGTAGCAGCAAAGTTATTGAGTCTCAAAGACAACAGATACCGTGGCTGAATATTCCAACTACAACAACTAGGTAACATTGGTTCTACACTTAGCATGCCGTTTCTAGAAAAAAAAATTAAATAATTAAGCCATGTTTCCTCTGAACCTGACATGTTACTATCACAAATGAAAGAAGGATCCATGATCACATGAATATGAAAGGGGCATGAAGCAGCAAAATTGTTCAACTTATTGGCAGCTAGTCAGCATTAACACAAGAAGGGACAAAGACAATAAACAGCTTTGAAGACATGTCCAAATGACCACGTTCATTTACAAGTTTTTTACCCATTCCATGCACATCCATTGATTGATTAACTCATTGATTAAAGCCCTCAGGTTCCAATCACTTTTCAGAGAGCATATTGTACTACCTATGAACATTGTACTGTGGACCAAAGCCTTCATCAAAGACCCATGACTGACATTTCAAAACAATTTAACCACAGAATTCTTTATTTGAAACAAAGTGATAGGATCCATCTATCTCTTCAAGGATATCTCCGTTTTGTTCAAAAAGAACAAAAATGCAATGCAAGTTCAGGATATTGATCACCTATCCATGCATCTTAAACCCATAGGTTCTAGCCAGAATGTAAGGTCAGAAGTCTAAACTTCACCTATACTACAACTAACTCTGAAGATATCTAGCAATCTCCAGTTCCTTTCTGGTACTTACCCACACCAAGTCTTCATTAAGGAATATAGTCTAGTGTGAGATAGTGCCAGCAGTTAATTGCAAAATCCCACTCTGAGTTGAGTTGTATGTAAACTCAGACATCTGTAATATAGACACACATGCATATTCACAAATACTCACAGAAAGAGGCAAGAAGTAGAGGAGCTGAATCTTAGAAATCCTCAAGGAAGAGAATGAAAATCTTGTAAGGCACAGAGGTAAGAGAAAAACTGTGTCTTTCTGCACAAAATCAGGCCATTCTGTCTTCCATCACTGAACGGGAAGGCTCACTATCACTTATCACTATCTGATAAGGTATAGACAGTTGATGAAGGATGAATAGTCAGTTTTCATCAAAGGTATTGACTTTGAAGGTGATAGATTGTTCATTCTCTACTGGAAGCCAGATGCCCAAGAGTTTATGGGAAACACAAATGATTTGAATGGGTTGTAACAAACGGGAGAAGACGAGATATGAAGTTGGCAGGAGGAGTTAAGTGGGAATGGGCCAGGTTTTTTTCTGGGAGGAGTTACTAAAAGAATTGGAAAGTAAATTCCATCAAAATATAGTGTATAAAATTCTCAAAGAATTAAGGAAAGTAGTTCTTAATATACCATGTCTGTACTGAACACACACAGACCACTTATATGTCCATCTTCTAAATAACAAATTCTTATACAGCAGTTTCATTACATTGAGGGCAAAAGTAATCCAGAGGTTATTTAAAATAAAGAAGAATCTGGGGAGATGTCCCAGGGGTAAAGCCAAGTGTTTGGTCAAACATTCACCTACAACACCAGTGCTTAGGAATTGGAGTGGCAGAGACAGAAGGATGACTGTGGCTTCCTGAATGTCAGCCTCACTCCTAGCTCAGCAAGAAACCCTGTCACAAGGGGAAAATTAGGGAGTGAAGTAGCAGAAAACAGTATACCCTTCCCTATCCTCTGCACTTACCTGTATATTTCTGTATGCATACACACATCAATATGATTACTGTATAAAAGAGGTTACTTTGCATAAATTATAGGCAAAAGCAATGTTGTTTTAACCTAGAGACCTGAAGACTTTTATATCATTAGGGTCCTGGAGAAACTCTCCAGATATAGAGGATTGATATATCTTCTTCCTGTGCTAAGGAAACCTCAGTTAAGTGTGTGTGTCAGTGACTTTAAACACCTTTCTTCCTCTAGATTCCTATTTATACCACAGAATGGTCTGTAAATAATGAAAATATGAAAATAAGACTTTTTCAGGGTGTTGCCTTCTTTTAAAATCATATTTATAATATTTTACTAAATCGATGGGAAATCTTCTGCTCCAAGGAACAATGGATTCAATCCTGTTGACTTCTGTTTTATCCCATTATGAATAGGAATTAATTATACATCAACATTTCTCACGATTTGAACTAAATCAGGATTAAGGGATATGTTTCCATGAAAATAAGTAATGCCAATATGGTTAATCAAGTAGAAATGTGTGTGTGGGTGTGGGGTGGGGTTAGGATGCCTTTGGATTATTTGAGAATGATGGCTGATCAGAAATATGTTATGGAAATAACCCTAAACTGTGAGAAATGAAAAGTAATGATATAAACTACTACCAAGTGTCATGGCCACTTATTAGTTGATTTCATTTTCTTTTTCATTCCTTTATTCTTTTGAATAAATGTGTGCCACAGATGATCACACGTTCAAATGTGTTAGTTTTCCAGGTGATGGGCTGTTTAGAATGAATTAGAATTTGTTTTATTATTAAAGGAGACTTGTCACAGAGCCTTGAAATATCAAAAACCCATCAGTCTCTCTCTCTCTCTCTCTTTCTCTCTCTCTCTCTCTCTCTCTCTCTCTCTCTCTCTCTCTCTCTCTCTCTCTCTCTCTCTCTCCCTCTTTCATTACTCTCTGCCATCTCCATCATAAGTTGTTGGCTCTCAACTACTGCTCTACATGTTTTGCCTCTGTTTTGCCATGGTGTCTACCATGATATCCTGGACTTGCCCTCTGGAACTCTAAGACCACAATTAAATGTTTCCTCTTATAAGTTGGTTTGGTCATGATGTCTCTCACAGCAAGAGAACAGTAACCAAGACATACATACTCCTGTTTATTTTTTGAAACATTCTTTATTTCTTTCATTAAAGTTACCTTTAATGAAAGGTCCATTGAACAGTTTTAAGAATAATGTTAATGGGCCCATATAAATAGTGCCAATAGGTGTGGCACTCTCAGGAGGTGTGGAATAGTTTCATGAGGTGTGACATTGGTGGAGTAGTTGGGACACTGATGGAGATGTGTCTTTGTTGAGTTGGTGTGATCTTGTTGGAAGAAATGTAACAATTTGGTGGTAGGCTTGGATGTCTGCTGTCCTTAAGCAATCTCCAGTTTGACACAGTCTCCATCTGCTTCCTGTATATCAAGACCTAAAACTCATCTCCTTCTCCAACACTGTGTCTGTCTGAAGGCAACCATGTTTCCAGCCATGAAAATAATGGAGTAAACATCTGAAAAGAAGCTACAAAGTGTTCAAAATTTACTATGATCCTGGTGACACTTCATGTCAATAGAACCCATACTAATACTCACATAAACACTCAAAAACACATTTGATGTTGATTGGGAACAGACTTTAATGCCCTCTGCCTACTGCCAGGAAGCTATTCATTTCCAAGCAGCTATCAGATGAAGATGTAGAACTCTCAGCTCCAAATGAACCATGCCTGCCTGGATCCTGACATATTCTTAACTTGATGATAATGGACTGAAATTCTGAACCTGTAAGCCAGCCCCAATTAAATGGTTTTCTAATAAAACATGCATTGATAAGTGTGTCTGTTTACAGCAATAAAATCCTAACACACACATGTACATATTCACCTAGATATACTGAGTCACAGACACACACACATGGAAATATTCACACACACACACACACACACACACACACACACACACACACACAAACACATTCATTTACAGGGACTTTAGATTCAGCCAGTACCCATGCAATTTAATTAGGGTGTCGAATACAGGTGTTTGTGGAACATGACTATTGCTCTTTCTTTTAGGAATTATGTGGACAAAATCTGCACACTCACTTCATTCCTCCTCAACATCAGAAATCTCAATTTAAAGAAAGTGAGATAATGAGAAGTAGTTTTAGATACCTCTTCTTTTTTTCATTTGAGTAGCTTCGACTTCAAATCACCAAGGAAAAATAAACATAACAGGAAAGAAATTCATATTAAAATGCCCTTGACAAGATCATAATACATTCTCCATAATGAATATAAACTTTTATTTAGAATTCCCAAGGAAATGAGACTTTTGAAAAATCCTTAATTTCAGATAGGCTTTGGTATTTCATTTCCCTGCAAAGGAAAACCAATGTAAAAAGACAGAATCTAGATTGCATTGTGCACAAGTTGAATCAGAAACATTTGATATTGTGCATTCAGGAACTCACCACATTTTTACAAATATATATATATTTGTAAAATATATATATATATATATATATATATATATATTGGGGGGGTGAAAGGAGACATCTGGAGAACAATAAGACCCTCATTAGCATTTAACATTCCTGAAGTCAAGTAATAACCTCTAACAACATCAATAACAACAACAACAAAAACAACAACAAGAATAGATGTTCATTAGAAAGAATTTTTTTTAATAACCTTCCATTAGCCTCAGAAAGAGAGGGCATGATCCATCTGCAACACTTTATAGATACTTATTACAATTACCACTAAAGTTTTTAAAATAATATGGATTTTTAAAAATGAAATTGAATTAAAATAACTTTTTTTAGCTGTTAAAAGGGGGAAAATGTGTTCTAGAACGAAATAAAGAGTGTAAGAACTAATTGATTTTTTTAATAAAGAACATCC
Source organism: Mus musculus (assembly GCF_000001635.26). Classification (NCBI taxonomy): domain Eukaryota; kingdom Metazoa; phylum Chordata; class Mammalia; order Rodentia; family Muridae; genus Mus; species Mus musculus. The sequence continues at coordinate 77,952,456 of NC_000087.7, read as the reverse complement.
TTATAACTCATGTGTCAGTAAGTATCAGAATTATAATGCAGTTGATTTTCTCATTGTAGAATAATTTTAATGTGTTTGAATATTTCCAGTTGCAAGAATGGATCTCAGAATTTTCACAAGACAAGAAGAAGTCACCAAGTAGTTTCTCGCTTTTGTTTCAAAAGTCTTCGTTCCTTTTCTGCAGAGTCCCAGACATTCCAGGGAAGGGTTTGAAACATCCAACAACTTCTGAGACCATAACCTCAGAGGGAAGCTACCTTTCTCAGTAAATGGAACTAGGAAAGCTGAAAAGATTCTTCCAATCGCTTTAGAACAAAAGTGGCAGCTGGTTCACAGAACAAGGTATCATTTAGCAACTCAGCCAAGAAATAAGAGGATTTGAAATGATAATAACACAGAGTAATAAAAACCACTATGCAATTGTAATTTAATCGCATATATATACTTTGGACAGAGAAAGCAATCAAATCTTGGGATCTCTCTGCTCAGCACAATGAAACTCTGGGTCATGCTGCAGATGTCCCAAGTTTATGGCTCATCACAGATACTGGAAGTCTCTGGGAAACTAGAACTACATCATGTAAGTGCTGTGAGTCCAAAGACATGACTTCATAAATTGTTCAAGTCCTCATCTTGCTTGGAAAAAAAAATCACAAAGCACCAGAAGTAATAAGAAGTTCATGGTATCAATGTCAACAGGTAAGCACTACTAACAAATATCTGTTAAGCATTGGATTGTTATCAACACAAATGAGGAGATGATTTTTAAATTTAAATGCAGTTACATTTTAATAATTCGTAGTAATGTTAAGTGTCCAGTGTGAAACTGTGGGTTTAGGGGAAGTTGATGAAGTGAGAGAGAATATGGCCAGCAGAAGGTTCTGTGCTCTGTGAAGGCTGACATGGGAGGAGTGAAGGATAATTACCATGCATCCCTGGTTGTGCATCTGGTTGTGTAAATCCACTGACACTACACGGATGAGGGTGAACTAGGGGAAGACAATGGTACCAGATTCTTAGTCTCTGGCATCCCATATAGGGCCTTAAAAAACATAGACAGTCTAATGTTTTAGAGCTTTATTTTAGACAGCAGTGAGAAAAACAAAGGGTAAAAAGATTGTTAGACTTGCCATGGCCAAAAGGAGAGATGGGGAAAGACATAGAAGGAAGGACAGAAAGCAAGTTAGAGAGTAAGAAAGGTGAACACTTAGAGAAAGAGGTAAAAGTTTACAAAGAGTAAGGATTGTAAAAGTTAGAGAGAGAGAGAGAGAGAGAGAGAGAGAGAGAGAGAGAGAGAGAGAGAGAGAGAGAGAGAGAGAGAGAGAGAGGGAGAGACTGATGTAGGGCTAAGTAGCCTCTCATATATTGGGCTTGTTATCTTGCTGTTGCTAGGTAACTAGAAGTTATCTAACCCGAAGATCAGAACCTTTGGTCATTTTGTATGTGACTGCTAGCCATTAGGCACTGCTGGGCGGGAGTGCTTGTGGGTTTGGTAACTTTACCAGGAGCCAGGGTTCCAGAAACACTGAGTAAATGCCTTCTTTCCCATGTAGGTGAAAATTACGACCCATTAGGCTTCATCAGGTTTAAGGACTTCAGCATGCCTGGAGACCAGGCATTTTGTACATAGCACAATGCCCCAAGCTCAATGATCAAATTTAACTCTAGCCCCTAGATTTTGTGGTTTCTCAGGCAGAACACCAGGAAAGAGGATGTGAGTTTGAAACTCTGGACACTCCCACCATAAGAAATCAAGGCATGGAGGTGGGGTGGGGTAAAATGATCTTAGAAGAAATCTGTAAAACAGTGAAAGGACAATTGAAAAGACATATGGAAAAGACCAGTAACAGGGGATGCCTCAGGAGACCATCCTTGTTTTCATAGCTTGGCAAGACAAAATTCAAATGACCAGTAGTACTGGAGGAGAGTCTGTGAATGGATCAGGGAGGGTAGGGTAAGGGTAGGAGGGAGTCAGGGAGGGTGAGATAGAGAAAAATGTAGAAGAAGAAAAAGAAAGTGAAGGAGAAGAATATGGAGAGGAAGAGAGAAGAAGGAAAGGAAGAGGAATGGGTGGAGCAGAACGACAAGGAGAAGGAGAAGGAAGAAGAACAAAAGAAGAGGAAGAGCAAAAAGAAGGAGGAGGACTTGGAGAAGTAGAAAAGGAGAAGGTTAAATAAGGAGGAGAGAAGGAGAGAAGGAGAATAAGAGAAGGAGGAAGAGAAGGAGAAGTCAAAGGCATAGAAGAAGAAGAAGAAGAAGAAGAATGAGGAGGAGAAGGAGACCAAAGACAATATCAAGAAGAACAAGAAGAACAAGAACAAGAACAAAGAAGGAAGAAGAATAAGGAAGAAGAATAAGGAAGAAGAAGAAGAAGAAGAAGAAGAAGAAGAAGAAGAAGAAGAAGAAGAAGAAGAAGAAGAAGAAGAAGAAGAAGAAGAAGAAGAAGATGAAGAAGAAGAAGAAGAAACAGGAGTAGGAGGAGAAGGCGAAGGAAAAGGAGAAGCAGAAGGAGAAAAGAATAAGGAGGAGAAGGATAAGGCAAAGAAGGAGAAACAATAGAAGAAGAAGGTAAACAAGGAGAAGAAATGAGAAAAGATGAGAGGCATAGATAGACAGACAGAGACAGAAAGACAGAGGAACTTAGACATACAGAGTGAGACATGCACATAAACATTCACACAGAGACACACAAGTAGGCACAGAGACAGAGAAAAATATACATAGAAAGAGAGACATGCAAAGAGACATTCACAGAGTTACACACATTCACACAACTTAATTAAGAAGTATTTAGAAAAATATATCTATGAAATCACGAGGATATTAAGTACTAAATTATGTGAGCAATGAGGAGGAATGAGATCCAAAATAAATTTTGCAAGTCCTCCAACATTCTCCATGCTTCCACACAGCTTAAGCTGTGGGAGTATCAGTTATAGGGCTGTAACTTTTGTTTTCTTCATTTATAATTTACTGTGAATCTCCTTTCTCCACCATTCAATATGGTCAGTAGTTTCCATGTGGAAGGACTTTCCAAAGCATGGCATCTAGTGACAAAGAGAAAACAATTTAAAAAAAGTCTCTATGCTAGAGACAACTGTACAAACAATTCGTAGTTATTCTCTAAATGCAGGGCTCAAAGAACACAGAGGCTCCTCTAGCTGCTACACAGATCTTAAGTATGGCCCCACAGCATCACTGGGAACCTATTGACAATTCTCACTCAGGTCATAAAACTATGGAGCATTCCAATTTCTTGAGTTCCAGAAAAAAAGCCATTTGGAAGCTTATCTCCATAAAAGTAAAGATTGCACTGAAATTTATGAAATGTGAGAATAATTTTAAACGTGAAAAATCATTCCACACACACACATTAAAAAAATACATGTAGGCAAAATTGACAGCAATCTATTTGACACAACACCCACCCACACACCCACACACACACACACACACAGAGAGAGAGAGAGAGAGAGAGAGAGAGAGAGAGAGAGAGAGAGAGAGAGAGAGAGAGAGAGAGAGAGAGGAAGGGAAGGAGGGAAGGAAGGAAGGAAGGAAGGAGGGGAGAGGGGTATGGGTAGGGGAAGAGGTGGAGAGACAGATGTACACTTACAATAATTATTTTTAAGTTAAGTTGTCAAAACTCCTGACACAATGAATGTACAGGAAGAGATGTATATGGCAAAAACTCACCAGGGAAAGACTGGCATGATAAGGACAGCATAGTAGGAAACAACAAGTTTATCTGTGGCATTAAGAGCCTGAATGGGCCCTTCTCACATTTGGTTGGATTTAGAAGCCAAGATTTAGGTCAGAACTAGCCAGTTCCCTCCTTCTTGTGCCAGTGACCTCCTTCTGCTAGGGCACAGTCACAAAGGTTCCACAACCTTTCTAGAGAGTTTTTCCAGTTTGAGACAACTGAGAATGTGGGAGAAATCCCTCCCACCCCACAATCTTAATTAAACTAAGCCAGGCAAGTGCAAAACATTTTGAAAACAGTTTAATTTCAATTTTGAAAAGAGAACAGAGAGCTCTACTTTGAAATGGACTAAATTAGTCTTTAGGTTCCATTGTGCACACTAAATGAAATACAATGTAAAAGATTCCGTTTTCTATGTAGCAAATGGGGCTGAAAAGAACACACTTATGGAGATAAAATGCAAAAAAAAACTGGGATATATAGTAACAATTCAAACTGACAGTGTGAAAAACAATCTATTTACTTAACTGTCCTGTTGACCACAGTGTCATTCATCATTGTGTTAGGGGATACAATCTAGTGATTAATCATCAGGGTTTGACAGTAAAATCCTTAGGCTCAATACACCAGACATTAGCTGGAAAATGATTTACAAGAATGTAATGCCCTTTGGTGTCTTCTCTGTGAATCTGTTGTATGGATGCCCTGTTGTTGGTTGTTTTAGTTGTTAGTGTTGTTTTAAAATAAAAATATTGATTGCAAAAGCAAGTGACAGGTGCCCAATAGGTCTTTGCATCCTCTCTTTCTCCTTCCCATAACTTTTTAATTTTCCCAATCCCCATATTCATTCAAAAATTCAGAAGTTCAAAAAATACAGAAACTCATTTGTCATCTTTACTTTGTCTTTGCATGCTGGTTGCAATCACCTTGTAAGCATTAAAATCAGGCTAACATACTGCGTATGTTCTACAGGGTTTCATTGATGTGAAGAGACATCATGACTCAGGAAAGAAACTCTTATAGGGAAAATTTAATTGAGGTTGTCTTACAGTTTCAGAGGGTCAGTACATTTTGATCTTGGTAGGAAGCATGGCAGCATCCAGGTAGAGGAGGTGCTGGGGAAGGAACTGATTGGTCTATATCTTAGTCTGAAGGCAACCAGGTGGAATCTTGTGGCCATAGGTAGCAAAGAAGAGGATCGATTTTTGTCACTGGGTAGAGATTGTGCACTACATAAAAGCAAGCCTACACAATGATTCACTTCCTAAAACAAGCCAACACCTTGTAATAGTGCCACATCCCATGGGCAAAAGATATTCTAATCAACACACTGCATCATAGGAAAGTGGCAGAGAGATATAAAGAAAGATACTGCATGATTGCATTCCTCTAGTCACAGGTGCTACATATCTACATGCTTATATGCACACACATGTGCACACACACACACACACACACACACACACACACATATCCTATCTGATATGTATGTCCATCCAAATTTATTTGTCTATTTATTTAATTACTTACTTATTTACTTTGTTTTAAATTTGTTTGTGAAGAACTTTCTACATACATGTAAATGAGTTTGAGCAAATCCATCACTATCTTCTCCTCCTTGAAATGTTCCCCACTTCTCCTGTATCACTCTTATCCTTAAGTCCATGTGCATTTTTATATAGATAGCTGAGTCCATTTAGTCCTGACTACATATGTGTGGATAGGGACAAATATATACTGGAACACGGGCAACCTTTCACTAGCCAAATCCATGAAGAAAACTGGCCCTCTCACCTGAAGCCATTAATTTCCAATAACTCCTTTGTTGGGGGTGAAAGTTTCTGAGTCTCCCCAATCTATTCTTGGATTTGTCTGTGAAAATTTTGTTGATGGAAACTTAGCCACGGTGAGTAACACACAAACCCACACACACACACACACACACACACACACACACACACACACACACACACACACACACATACACACCAAATTTTAAAACCAGAGGATTGTTTAAAAGTTTACACAACGTCCAAAATTCAATTCATTTTTGTTGAAACATTTGAATTCCATACGAGATCTTAATACTATCTGTATAAAATTAGATTATAACAATGAATATTTTAAAATTCAGTGGATCTTTATGTGTTAAATAGCACCTAATGAACAAAATACGTTAGTGCCAAAACACTGATGGCTGCACAAAAAAAAAGTGTAAATCAGTGTCCAAAGGTAAGAATCCACAAGGTAAGGGGGTTGTCAGAGATTAAGGGCATGCAGGATAGTGTATGGAAGCTCTGTAGACCAAAACAGGTATACCGTTAGCAAATAGCCTGGAAAATCTGCCATTCATTCCTTCACAATCTTATACTAGGGAAAATTCAGGTGTAAGTACCCTCAAAAGTGGGAGTAAGAAAACGATAATATACTCCAGGTCTCTTGACTACTAAAAGGAGTGTGGACTGATATCTACAGTGTGAAAGAATTTAGAAATGGCAATGTCCGTTTTTATCTTTTCTGTGACAAAACATTGTTATTGAGGGGCTGGAGAGATGGCTCAGAACCCTTTGCACCCTCGCATCTGTCTCTAAGTCTGGGAGATCTGACTTCTTCTTCTGGCCATTCCAGGTACTGCAGCCATGTGGCATACACAAAACCTACTTTATATATTTTAAATGAGATATTTAGTTGTTATTAGTGCCCCAAATTTTGAGACTCTCTTATAAACATCATCTGTCAATTAAATAATGTGTATGACAAATGAGCTGAGGAAGAAAATATGAGGTGAGACTTTTCAAAAAGAGAGTATTCTATGAAATATTAGGAGAATAAACAGATTCAGGGACAGATGCTGGCACATATGCTAAGGGAGATATTTAGGAAGATGCTAAGTAAATAGATAAAGGGGTAACTAAAAATGTACAAAACATAAAATATTTTGAATGTGTTAAATACGTTATTCTGGGAATAAGCCACAGTTTGTGGCCCAGGCATTTGTTAATAAGTAGTCTAAGACAAAACTGTCTTTTTTTTTTCCTTACAAATTTTATTTTCTCCTCATTATTGTCATACAAATTTGTAAGATGCTAACATATGGACATCATGAGTAGGGAATACAGGAAATTGCGAGTATCCTAGAGAATTCTAAAATAAATGTGTTTTTTTAATTTGAAGTTGGTAGAGGTTTTTGTTTTTTTTTTTAATTTACATTTTTAAGTTTCAGTATATTCTAAAATATATGTGCTTATATGCACTGTAGAAAATATCTATGTGATGTAAGGAGACATTAATCAAATCTACTAAATTGCTTTCTGGAATTCAGTTAGCTTTAGACACTGACAGCTGTGATGATTTAAGATAGGCAGCAGAGTGCTCACAGTATCACTAAGAGATGAACATTAGCTTGTTGTCATATTCACCCACACTCACACATACATAAACACACACAAACACACACACACACATAAACACACACAACACTCACACAAACACACACGCACTCACACACCCACACACACACACACACAAACGCACACCAGCCATTGGAACACAAACCCCAGTAGTGACTCCCGTGACAGTTCTAAATATTTAGACACAGTCCCTAGTCAAAAAGTTCATGGAAACTAAGTCTTCAGGAACCATCCTGGAAAAAATGCATCAAACTTGTCCTTACATTAGTAAGTGATTGAATCTTTGTGACTTCTTTCAATGTTGTTTTATTATAAGTGCCTCCAAGTAATGACTTGGCAAATATCTAAGCAATATCCAACTTTGTTCCCTGTCCTTCACCAATATTCTAGGTAGTCCTTGAGCGGATCCTGGGCTTGGAATTCAGTAAGAATGTTACCTGTAACAACCAGAGTTACCTCTAGTATTATAAGAGAGATTGTGACAGCCATTGCTATATACTACATAGAGTTAGAAATCTCAGGACAACTTTAGGAAAGTATGTTTTGAATATTTGTTATACTTATGCATGGCAGGCTACATTAGTTGTTAGTAGAAAGATTCCCCCATACAATCCCTCTCATATACAGGAATTTACAATGGTTTAGGAAATAACTTGTGCTGTGGTTTGAGGGGGAACAACAGTTTTGAATTATTCATGAGAAGATTAGCTAGAAAGAAACTCCCTAATTAGAACCATGGCTTGAGTGTGAAATCCATTTGCATGGTGTGATCATAAAGTGTTCAAACCTAGCTTCAAAGAATATAGCTGACTTTAGAGAAGAATTCATTTCAGTTATTTTATTGCTCAGTCCCTGCCAGTCATTATGTTTTTATTGCTCTATTTTGGACATGAGTCTTTAAGAATTCAGTAACCTCATTTACCTGGCTGATTTGAAAACCAACTTCCCTATTTGTTTCTATATTAATAATCTGATGATTTCTTTGAGAAATTACATTCAGATACAGCAACCCCTCTGTGTTTGTATCTGATTGACACTTAAATGTCAGCTTCCTGCCCACCTATACCAGGACAACGATTTCTCCCAGAGATTGAGGAGGGCTGATTGAGGCCAGTCTGCAGCAGGCCATCCATTAAAAGCAGTACCTAAGCTTTGGTTGTGGCTTCAAGAATCTGCAACAGTGGCATTGCCTTTTGTTATTTCTTATTTTAGCCATTCTGTCTAGTCTTCCCTATTCCAGAACTTTTTTCTTTTCTGCATGTGTTTATGTGTGTGTGTGTGTGTGTGTGTGTGTGTGTGTGTGTGTGTGTGTGTGTTTAAGAGATACCATGCGTGTTGGCAATTATAAGAGAAAGAACAGTATATATGAAGGTTTTTCCTCTACATGTGCATGCAGACACTTGTTGAAGCCCAAAGTGGATTCAGGAAATGACCCTAATGTGTTGTCTATCTTTTCACTGAGGCAAGGTCTCTCAATTAGAGGAAAAGCTTCTTGGTATGGGTCATCTTTCTAGACAGGTTTCTCTGGGCATCCTTCCCCTGCATTCTGTGATCCTCTAATAGATGATTTCTACATCCACAGGGCATTTATGTTAGTTTTGTAGGGAGCAAGTGATTAACTGCTAGGCTTTCAGTCTAGCCCCTTCCAAAACTCTCTGTTGCAACTCTTTGTCACATTTTCTTTTTAGATGTATCAAGCGTGCTTCACAAACGGAAACTGTATGAATTTGGTGTATGAGGCATGGGGTTCTGAAGAAAAGAAATATTGTAAAAATGATTCTTTTTTTCTTTCTTTCAATATTACATTAGATATTTTCTTCATTTACGTTTTAAAATCAAGACCATCCATCATCTCATCACCCCATTCTATTTCTCTATGTCTCTGTCTCTGTCCATATCCACTCTGTCTCTGTCACTCTAAGATCTATTCCCTTGACATATTCCATATACAGAGAACACCACTGACAATTATTTTCAGTTCACTGTTGCCAGGCTCCAAGGTAAGTTCATTTTTTACCTGTACATTGTTGTACATTCTAGACAGTCTATTTCTCAAATAGAAAACTAAATACATTTGTTATCCTGTTAAAACCCTCTAAATGGATACTTATTGTCCTGAGGGTAAGTTGAAAAGTCTTTCTGATGATAGTTGGATGCTATTCCAGAAAGACAAAATGTTGTGTTCTACCATCCTGAATCTGAGAATACATTGGTTTAATTTCTGGAATTTAAGAGAAAACAGGATTAACAAGACAATGAGAATATAAATCTTCCCATTTCATACTTAGAGACACATAGGTTATGGAACTGCTGAACTCAAGGTTTCATGTGTGGTATGCAAGAGGGTTTCCTAGCTTCATATGAGTGGAGTGTCTGTTCCCAATTTTGAGGTCACACCATGAACATACACATATGTTCAGATATGAGTAGAATGTCCTCACCGTTTGGTCTCTCAGAGTGTATTACACCCACCATTTTGACGAGTTTGAATAGCCAGTACACTATTGGGATATCTACCTGTTCCCACCCACAGTGTTGCAGACATGAATAGAAATGCCTGGAATTTTACAGAGGTGCCAAGAATATATTCTCTCCATGGAGCCTTCTTTCCAGTGCCCAGCAGGTTATTGTTCTTTTAAACCAATGCCCATATCAGTAGAGAAATGAAAAAGACATTACCCTGATATTCTACTTTACATCCATGTTACAACAAATAACTGAAATTTAAATATAAATTTAATGTATATCTAACTGAATCCAGATTATATTCTAATGAAAGGTATAATTGGTGTGGATCTAGATAAAATTATGTTGGGAGATTTTCCCAGATAAAAACTATGTTAGGAGATTTTGGCCTTTTATATGGAGAACAATCCATATTTTGGGTAGATTAGGAGAACAAATGTATGTAAATTAATGGAACAAAAGAAAAACTCTGTTCCACTGTATTTCTTTGTAAAATGAACTTCAAAATCATGGAATTTCAGTTATATGTGTGTGTGTATTTTTTAGTTATATTTTTGAGTGTGCTGTTATGTGAACATGTGAGTTTTCTTGGATTATGATTAAAGAATTAGAGTATATGGGGCGTGGTTACTTGGCAGTATTCTTTTTTATTTATTAATTCATTCATTCATTGAACCCTGTCCACCCTCCTACTGTTCCACATGCCATATCGACTGGCCATCCCCTGTCTCCAAGAGCATGTACCCATTCCATCTGATTTCTAAACACCCTGGGGTCTCTAGGTTCTTGAGAATCATTGCATCATTTCTGATTGAACAGAGACCAAGAATTTTTTTTTTCTGTGTATGTTTTGGGGACCTTCTAACTATAGTTGGTGTAAGCTGCCATTTTGGTTGTCTAGCATTTGGGAGAATTCTGGGTCCATATTAATGGAGACATCTAGTCCTCCTACAGGGTTGATCTCCTCCTCAGTCTCCTTCAGTTTTTCTCCAATTAAACCAAGGGTTCAACATATTCTGTCCGTTGGTTGGTTGCATACAACTTCATCTGATTGTTTCACCTACTTGTTAGTTCTTAAGAAGTACAGTCATGGTAGTATTAATATTACAAATGTGTGAATTCAGAAAACTGCAGAGGTTGCTTACTGCAAGAAGGTATTCTGCAAAAGCAATAGATGATAAAAGTACTGAAATATCTATCAGTGCTCTACAATATTATATTCTAGGTGATGAAATTTCTCTTTCTCTCTGTCTCTGTGTCTCTGTGTCTCTGTCTCTATCTCTATGTCTGTCTGTCTGTTTGTCTCTCTCTCTCTCTCTCTCAATTTCTACTTCTCTAATACTTATTATGAATTATGATTCTTTTATCTTATTCCCTCCAATGGGAATGATATTGGAATGGCATCTGTAACATTCATTCACATTCCTACACAATTTGTGCTTTCTATTAACAATCAACTAATATCAAAGTCACACATTCACTCAGATTACAAAATAAGATATCTGAGCTCATGTAAAGTGATATTCTGAATCAGAGTAGGGGATGGGCACTTCCAATGTGTAGTTTCACTCAAGAGCATGGCTTTTAAGAACTGGTCAATTGGAAGAAGATGAGACAATGTATAGAAGAGGGTGTTTCTTTTGGTTTAGTTTGGTTTAGCTTTGTTTCTTTAGGTTACCCACAGTCATTTTAAGAAACATTGAGAAACACTGTTTATTACCTATATCTTGAACTGAATGTGAATAGGTCCCTTAGAACCAACGTTATATTTCTCAGTTACAATATGCAATATATTTTTGATATTATTTTGATTCATTATCTAGTACATACACTACAACAAGTTTAAGACATGTACCTCATTAGGAACTAGCAGGTGAAGGATTCAGCTGCAGATATTTGCAACCAACTAATGGACTGGAGCATCTGACGCTTGTTGTTGAATTAACAAAGTTTAAAAAATGTTAAAAACAAGGGTATCCCTCTAGGAAGACCCACAGTCTCATTTAAACTGTTCAACCATGAAGTCTGAAACTCTGACCCTTCAAAGATACAGAATTCACCTGCTCATATGAGGCCTCCAATACACATACAGAAGAGGACTGCTGGGAGAACTCTACAAGTCCCCTTTCCCAACTGGAGGGCATTTCATCTAAGGTCACTCCCTTTGAGTCCTGGGAGTCTCTCAGCTCCCAGGTCTCTGGTACATTCTAGAGGGTTTTCTCACCTCCTACCTCACAAAGTTGCCTGTTTCCATTCTTTTTGCTGATCTTCATCAATGCACTCCTGTTTCACAACCCCCCACAGTACTTGATCAAGTTCATGTCTTCCCCTCCGTGTGTGGTTTCTCACCCAGGTCTCTCCCTCCCCCTTCTTGTAGTAATTGTTTAACCTTCATAACATTTCTAATTATTTTTATCATAAAGATAATTGAATTTTTTGATTCATTATCTTATAAACTTCCCAATGCACTAGATACAATTATCGAAGGTACATTTGTTTGATTTTATTTCACTTCATTTTAGTGTTGAGGTAGGCACTTAGTATGTTATGTATTCTCTAGGAAGTGATAGAGTGTTGCGGTTCAGCATTCCGTGTTGGTGCTAATACAGGTATGTTTAAACATACCTGGCTTTAATTGTTCTTCGGAAAATAGACCCAAAAAAACTCCTATAACCACAATAAAATTTCCACAGGCAGTTCTGAGAGATGGAAATATTTCCTGTTCACTTATAAAATTCATTGAAAGAAAGTATATTTGTTTCTTGAACCAAAATAAACTGCTACCTGAGAGGAAGGATAAAATGACTGATTGGCCCCTTTCTCTTTCCCAGGACCAGCCCCTACTCTCTGTTCCCATTGTACTTGATGCTCCAGTACAGTGGAATTCCAGGACAAAGAAATGGGAGTGAGTGGGTAGGGGATCAGGGCAGGGGGAAGGGAGGGGAAAGGCTAAAGGTGACTGTTATGATAGCATTTGAAATGTAAATGGAGAAAATAACTACTAAAATTTAAAAAAAAATTAAAAAAACATAAGTGTATTTACATATGTGCACAGGGATATGTGGCTAACAACCACATAATATAAAATTATCATTCCTTTCCAGGACTGTCTTTTTTGTTTGATTGTTTGTTTTTTGTTTTGTTTGTTTGTTTTGTATTGTTTGTTTTTTATTATAAGTATTTTTTTTTTGTATATCTATTAGTCCTGGAAATTACTTTGTAAACTAGACTGGTCTCAATTTGAGATCTGCCTACTTCTCCCTCCAAAAACTTCGAAATATGTGTGTGCCCCCACCACGTGGCTTCAAAATTATTTTAGACTTAGTGGAGAAGGTCCATTATTGTTTCTTGTTAGGATATTTTAAAATCATCAAGATGTCATTTTTCCTTAATATATTTATAAGATTAAATCCATTCCTATAAAAATATGTCAGATATTTTTGGAGACAGGCAAGTTTGCAAGAAGCATCATTTAAAAATACTTCTGGAGCCAGTGCCTTGAGCAGGCCATGCATGCAAACTCTGAAGGCAGCCCCACAACACCGAGAGGCTGCTTCAATCCAAGGTACTCCAACATTCTAAGGATCAGATAATCAGACAGGAAGAAGAACATCTGTCATCAACACATGGAGTAGCTGGAATCAGAAGGATCCAGGCATGCAGGAACTGTGCCGGACAAGTGGCATGGGTTATTTCTATTCTGTCTTGGCCAAGGCCCTGAACAGTCCTTGGAAGAAAACTCAGCAGCCAGCCCCATAACACCCAGAGTTCTAACATGGCCAGGTGCAGAGGATCTCAGGATCCCAGGATCTTGGTCCCACCAGGATTTCATGGTCCCAAAGGCAACTTGACTCCCAGAAGATCAGACAGACCAAGGATATCTACCTTTTCTATAAACTTCTTTATCACCTGTGAATACAGCCGCAAACCTAGTTACATTTTTTTCAAGGCTTCTATCTCGTCAATTTTCTCTTTCCTCAGCCTCTCTCTTTTTTTATTTGTCTTTTTTCTTTTTCAGTCTCAATCTCTTTTTAATATATTTTATTAGGTATTTTTTTCATCTAAATTTCCAACACTATCCCAAAAGTCTCGCATACCCTCCCCCTCCCCCACTCCCTTACCCACTCACTACCACTTTTTGACACTGGCATTCCCCTGTACTGGGGCATAATTAGTGTGCATGCCCAATCGGGCTCTCTTTCCAGGGATGGCCTACTAGGCAATCTTTTGATACATATGCAGCTACAGTCAAGAGCTTTGGGGTACTGGTTAGTTCATAATGTTTTTTTACCTAGAGGATTGCAGATCCCTTTAGCTGCTTGGATATTTTCTCTAGCTCCTCCATTGGGGCCATGTGATCCATCCAATAGATTACTGTGAGCATCCACTTCTTTGCTAGGCCCCGGTATAATCTCACAAGAGACAGCTATATCAGGGTCCACTCAGCAAAACCTTGCAAGTGTATGGAGTTGTGTCAGTGTTTGGAGACTGATTAGTGGATGGATCCCTGCATATGGCAATCTCTAGAAGGTCCATCCTTTTGTCTATGCTCCAAACTTTGTCTCTGTAACTACTCCCATGGGTGTTTTGTTTCCAATTCTAAGAAGGGGCAAGTGTCCACACTTTGGTTTTCGTTCTTCTTGAGTTTCATGTATTTGGCAAATTGTGTCTTATACCTTGGGGTTATTCTAGGTTTCAGGGCTAATATCCACTTATTAGTGAGTACATATCATTAGCATTCTTTTGTGATTGAGTTGCCTCACTCAGGATGATGCTCTCCAGGTCCAACCATTTGCCTATAAATTTCATAAACTCATTCTTTTCAATAGCTGTACTATTAGTTGTAGTACTCCATTGTGTAAATGTACCACAATTTTGTAAACATTTTCTGTTGACAGGCATCTGGATTCTTTCCAGCTTCTGGCTACTATAAATAAAGCTGCTCTGAACATAGTGGAGCATGTGTCTTACTAGTTGGAACAGCTTCTGGATATATGCCCAGGACAGGTATTGTGTGAGCCTATGGTAGTACAATTTCCAATTTTCTGATTTCCAGAGTTGATTTAAAACTTGCAATTCCAACAACAATGGAGGAGTTTTCTGCTTTCTCCACATCCTTGCCAGCATCTGCTGTCATCTGAATATTTGATCTTAGCCATTCTGTCTGGTGTGAGATGGAATCTCAGGGTTGTTTTGATTTACATTTCACTGCTGATTAAGGATGGTGAACATTGTTTCAGGTGCTTCTTAGCCATTTGGTATTCCTCAGGTGAGAATTCTTTCTTTAGCTCTGAGCCCCATTTTTAAATGGAGTTATTTGATTTTCTGGAGTCCACCTTCTGAGTTCTTTATATATATTTGATATTACTCCCCTATCTAATTTAGGATAGTGAAAGATCCTTTCACAATCAGTTGGTGACCTTTTTGTCTTATTGAAGGTGTCTTTTGCCTTACAAAAGATTTGCAGGTTTATGAGGTCCCAGTTGTCAATTCTAAATCTTACAATTCAAGCCATTTGTCTTTTATTCAGGAATTTTTCCCCTGTTCCCATATCTTTGAGGCTTTTCCTCATTTTCTCCTCTACAAGTTTCAGTATGATTTTATGTGGAGCTCCTTGATCCACTTACATTTGACCTTAGTACAAGGAGATAGGAATGGATTGATTCACATTCTTCTACACGATAACCACCAATTGTACCAGCACCATTTGTTGAAAATGCAGTCTTTTTTCCACTAGATGGTTTTAGCTCCCGTGTAGATGATCAATTGACAATAGGTGTGTTGGATCATTTCTGGGTTTTCAATCATATTTCATTGGTCTACTTGTCTGTCACTATATCAGTACCATGCAGTTTTTATCACAATTGCATTGTAGTATAGGTTTGGGTCAGGTATGGTGATTGCACCAGAGGTTCTTTTATCCATGAGAAGAGTTTTTGCTATCCTAGGTTTTGTTTATTCCCAATGTATTTGCAGATTGCCCTTTCTAATTCATTGAAGAATTGAGTTGGAATTTTAATGGAGATTTTATTGAATCTGTAGATTTCTTTTCGCAAGATGGCCATTTTTACAATGTTGATACTGCCAATCCATGATAATGGACGATCTTTCCATCTTCTGAGATATTCTCTAATTTCTTTCTTTAGAGACTTGAAGTTCTTATCATAGAGATCTTTCCCTTCCTTAGTTAAAGTCACTCCAAAGTATTTTATATTATTTGAGACTATTGAGAAGGGTGATGCTTCTCTTATTTCATTTTCAGCCTGTTTATTCTTTGTGAAGAGAAAGGTCATTGATATGTTTGATTAATTTTATATCCAGCTATTTCACTGACGTTGTTTTTCAAGTTTAGGAGTTCTGTGGTGGAATGTTTAGGTTCATTTATATATACTATCATATCATCTGCAAAAAAGTGATAGTTTGATTTCTTCTTTTCCAATTTGTATACCCTTGGACTCCTTTCGTTGTCAAATTGCTCTGCCTAGGACTTCAAGAACAATGTTGAATAGGTAGGGAGAAAGTGGGCAGCCTTGTCTAGTCACTGATTTTAGTGGGATTGCTTCCAGCTTCATACCATTTCATTTGATGTTGGGTACTGGTTTACTGTAAATTGCTTTTATCCTGTTTATGTATGGACCTTGTATTCCTGATCCTTCCAAGACTTTTATCATGAACGGGTTTTGGATATATTTAAATGATTTATTTGCATCTAATGAGATGATCATGTGGTTTTGTCTTTGAGGTTGTTTATATAATGGATTATGTTGATGGATTGCCATATATTAAACCATCCCTGTATCCCTGGTATAAAACCTACTTGGTAAGGATGAATGAAATTTTTAATGTGTTCTTGGATATGATTAGGGATAATTTTACTGAATATTTTTGTTTCGATATTCATAAGGGCCATTGTTCTGAAGTTCTTTATCTTTGTTGGATCTTTCTGTGGTTTAGGTATCAGAGTAATGTGGTTTCATAGAATGAGTTGGGTAGTGCATCTTCTACTGCTATTTTGTGGAATTGTTCATGCAGAACTGGAATTAAATATTCTTTGAAGGTCTGACAGAACTCTGCATTAAACCCATCTGTTCCTGGGCTTTTTTTTTTTTTTTTTTGATTGGGAGACTATTAATTCCTCCTTCTATTTCTTTAGGGTATATGGGACTGTATATATCGTTAACTTGATCCTGTTTTAACTTTGTTACCTGGTATCTGTCTAGAAATTTGTCCATTTTGTCCATGTTATCCTGTTCTGTTGAGTATAGCCTGTGGTAGAAGGATCTGATGGTGTTTTGGATTTCGTCAGGATCTGTTTTTATGTCTCTCTTTTCAATTCTGATTTTGTTAATTAGGATGCTGTCTCTGTGCCTTAAGGGATGCTAGCTAAGGGTTTATCTATCTTGTTGATTTTCTCAAAGAACCAGCTCCTATTTGGTTGATTCTTTAAGTAGTTCTTGTTTCCACTTGGTTAATTTCACCACTGAGTTTTATTATTTCCTTACATCTTCTCCTCTTGAGTGAATTTGCTTCCTTAATTCTGGAGATTTTTTATGTGTTTTCAAGCTGCTTGTATGTGCTCTCTCTGGTTTCTTTTTGAGGCACTCAAATCTGTGAGTTTCCCTTTTAGTAATGATTTCATTGAGTCTCATAAGTTAGGGAATGTTCTGGCTTTATTTTCATTAAACTCTAATATGTCTTTAATTTCCTTCTTTATTCCTCCTTGACCAAGGTATCACTGATAAGACTATTGTTCATTATCAACGTAAACATTGGCTTTCCATTATTTATGTTGTTATTGAAGATCAATCATCCTTAGTCTTTGGTGGTCTGATAAGATGTTTTGGACAATTGCAATATTTTTTTACCAGTTGAGGTCTGTTTTATGATCAATTATATGGTCAATTTTGGAGAAGGTACCATGATGTGCTGAGAAAAAGTTATATCCTTTTGTTTCAGGATAAAACGTTCTGTAGATATCTATTAAGTCCATTTGTTTAATAACTTCTTTTAGTTTCACTGTGTCCCTGTTTAGTTTCTGTTTCCAAGGTATGTCCATTGATAAAAGTGGTTTTTTAAGTCTCCCACTATTATTGTGTGAGCTGCAATGTGTGCTTTGAGCTTTCTTTAATGAATGGGACTGCCTTTTCATTTGGAGCATAGATATTCAGAATTGAGAGTTCCTCTTGGAAGATTTTAACTTTGATGAGTATGTGTCCTTCTTTGTCTTTTTTGATAACTTTAGGTTGGAAATCAATTTTAATCGATATTTGAATGGTTACTCCAGCTGATTTCTTCAGACCATTTGCTTGGAAAATTATTTTCTAGCCTTTCACTCTGAGACAGTGTCTGTCTTTTTCCCTGAGATGGGTTTCCTGTAAGCAGCAGACTATTGGGTCCTGTTTTTATAGCCAGTCTATATCTTTTTATTGGGGAACTGAATCCATTGATATGAAGAGATATTAAGGAAATGTAATTGTTGCCTCGATTATTTTTGTTGTTAGAGTTTGCATTCTGTTCTTGTGGCTGTCTTCTTTTTGGTTTGTTGAGGGATTACTTTCTTGCTTTTTCTAGGGCGTTGTTCCTGTCCTTGTATTGTTTTTTTTTTTTTCTGTTATTATTCTTTGAAAGGCTGGATTCATGGAAAGTTAATGTGTGAATTTGTTTTTTATCGTGAAATACTTTGGTTTCTCCATCTGTGGTAATTGAGAGTTTGGCTGGGTTTAATAGCCTGGGTTGGCATTTGTGTTCTCTTAGTATCTGTATAACATCTGTCCAGGATATTCTGTCTTTCATAGTCTCTGGTGAAAAGTCTGGTGTAATTCTGATAGGCCTGCCTTTATATGTTACCTGACCTTTTTCCCTTACTACTTTTAACAGTATATCTCTATTTAGTGCATTTCTTCTTCTGATTATTATGTGTCAGGAGGAATTTCTTTTCTGGTCCAGTCTATATGGAATTCTGTAGGCTTTTTTTATATTCATGGGCATGTGTTTCTTTAGGTTTGACAAGTTTTCTTCTATAATTTTTTTGAAGATATGTGCTGGCCCTTTAACTTGAAAATCTTCATTCTCATCTACTCCTATTACCAGTAGGTTTGGACTTCACATTGTGTCCTGGATTTCCTGGATATTTGAGATAACATCTTTTGCATTTTGTATTTTATTTGATTGTTGTTCCAATATTCTCTATGGAATCTTCTGCATCTGTCATTCTCTCTTCCATGTCTTGTATTCTGGTGCTGATGCTCGCATCTATGGTTCCAGATTTCTTGCCTAGGTATTCTATCTCCAGTGTTGCCTTACTTTGGGTTTTCTTTATTGTGTCTACTTCACTTTTTAGGTCTTGGATGGTTTTACTCAATTCCATCACCTGTTTGGTCGTGTTTTCCTTCAATTCTTTAAGTTTTTTTTTTCTTTTTTTTTGTGCTTCCTCTTAAGGTTCTACCTATTTTGCAGTGTTCTCCTGTATTTCTTTAAGTGAGTTTTTAAAGTCCTTCTTGATGTCCTCTACCTTCAACCTGAGATATGCTTTTAAATATGGGACTACCTTTTCGGGTGTTTTTGCGTTTCCAGGACTGGATGAGGTGGGAGTGCTGTAATTCTTATGATGGTGAGTGGTCTTGGTTTCTGTTAGTAAGATTCTTATGTTTGCCTTTCATCATCTGGTAATCTCTGGAGTTAGTTGTTATAATTGTCTCTGGTTATATCTTGTTCCTCAGATGATTATGTAATCCTCTATCAGTAGACCTGGGAGACTAGTTTTCTCCTGAGTTTCAGTGTTCAGAGTACTCTATGCAGGCAAGATCTCCACTTGCAGAGAAGGGACCCAGATATCTGGTGTTCGAACCTTCCTCCTGGCAGATGTTGTGATCCACTCACTAGAGGTACTAAGTTCCCGTGGAGAGTCCTGTGGGGACCTTTGGGGTGTCCACAGACTCTGCCCACAAGGTGCCCGATGCTGTCATGGACTGGAAGGGACTTGTGACCCTGATCATACCGGTTTCTCTGCTTCCCTAATGAATGCAGTCACAAGTCCTGCATGATAGGATTGGAGCGGAAGTTGTTTTCCACTCACCAAAGGTCTTAAGATCTCATGGATGTTTCTGTGAGGACCTTGGGGCTGTCCTCAGACTCTGCCCAATATGTTGCCCAGGTGCTGGCACAGATCAGAGGGACTTGAGACCATTGTCAGGCCAGTTTTTCTGCTTCCCTAATTAATGCAGTCTCAGATCCTGTGAGATTGGATTGGAGCAGAGGTTGTGTTACATTCAACAGAGGTCTTATGATCCTATTGAGGGTCTTGTGGGGACCTTAGGGGTGTCTGCAGACTCCGAGCCCAATGTGCCCTTGTGCTGGCTTGTCAGTCTCTCTCTTATGGTACACTTTCTCTGCCTCCTTAAACAGATGTTGTAAAGATAATGTTTTCAGACTCTCTAGACCCAGTAACCTTTTCCTAATTTCAGAAGAGGACTGCCCTATAGAAGCCATGACACCTGTCACCTGCTGGCACACTGAAGTAGGGTCAAAGGTAGTGTAACACTTCTATACCTTTAAGAGGTACTCTAAAAACACTGCTGGGGGCTCCTTTTTCTCTTGTAGGATCTCTCTTACCTTGGTCAAATTGGTGGGGCACCTGCCAGCCCCTTTCAGTCCTATTATCAGAGCCCAGCAGAAAATTGTCAATTGCTCCATATGGTCAGTCCTATCAGGACATGTCAGAGGGAAGGCTGCATCTATTTCATTCAGAAGTTTTATTAGTAGTCAATTGGCCCCCAGTATGCTTTCTTTCCTCTCAGAATCCTCTCCTTCTCCTCTGTGGTGAAAGAACCTGTAAAAGCTGCTGACAGTCATCCCAAATAGGCTGAAGAGAGAATATGAGAGATTCCTTTAGATTAGCAAGGCTAGAGGGGTTTTCAACGAAGGGGATTGTGATTTGCCTTCCAGTTATAGAGATCAGAGGAGGAAAAAGGCCATTACTGAAGGGGCTGCAGTTGTCTGGGGTCCGCTGGATGAGGGTCATAAGTACACAAAGGCAGTGCGATGGTTGAGTCTGGTCCCTCTGGGCTTTGAGCTCGCTGGTCTTGGGCTTTAGCAACTGGTCCCTCCCCAAATATCTAGTGGCACCCTGTTGAGAGTTCTTGGGGGGACCAGTTGGGAATATGCGGGTGGGGTGCAGTGCCATTTTGGAGGTTCTTCTAACTCTGGATAGATCTTGGGAGAAACCGATGGCTGCAGTTTAACCGGTGCCAGATTTAACTTTTTATTTTCCCTCTCTGGATGGCAGAGGGCCAGGACTGGGGAGCCTGGACTATTCTTTTGAACCCAAGGCTTTAAACACGATAGGAGAGGGGGGATCCTGTGCTAATTTTTTCTAGATGAGAATGTAGGGCACTCAATCTGGCTGAGACCCTGGTCCCCTCTGTAAAACAACTTTAAGAGCTGAAAACAGAACCAAACCAAGGGTGCCCTCTAGTGGCCAACTAACATCAAAGCTGGCCATTCCGTAGAGCACAAAGTTCTCTAAAATCTATTTCAGACATCCACCGAGAAAATGTGAGTCTTAGTCTTAATTTCAGTACTGTGCACTAGGGTCAGTCCAAGGGGCATGCTAATAGTCGGTCCCATCATCAGAGTTACATACAGGGGAAAAACCAATATATACACACAAAAAGATTACAATAACCAAGAACAGGCCCCAATAAGATGGCCGAGAGAGCACACACTCACTTGGCACCCAGTAACAGAAACAGACAGCCGAGTGAGCACACTCTCACTTGGCACCCTGATAGGAGATCTCCAGGTATCCCTGGAACTTCCTCAGAACTGGGGAGTGACTTCTTTCTGAATTTTTATCTCCTTGTCCTTGGCAAAGGAAGGCAGGCATCTCTGGTTTTAAAGTATAAAAAAAAAATGCTTTATTGCTAGCTATAGAGAACAAAGAGCTTCTTCCTAGCTGTATTTAAATAGATCAGGGAAAACAAGCTTGGGGAATGTCTAGGGGCTTTACCTTACTGGGAGATATACTTTAAGTTAGAATCTCCCAGTAGGATATTTTTTCTACAACACACAAAACTTTACACAGAAAATTATTTCAATTATTTATAATAAATATATAATATTTGGTTTGAACCAAATGTTAAATCCATATAAAATACATGGTAGTATTCCAAAAAACTTGTAATATTTACTTTAAACAATTTATACATTTACACCCCACAGCACTTCTTCATAACTGTACTACCCTTGCTTAGATCCTTCTTCTTCCCAAATGGTCCCTCTCTTATTTTTATAATGGTTCTCCTTTTCTTTGTGTGTATATATGGAAACATCTCATGAAGGTGGTTGTATTGTACTCGTTGCTATTTTTTTGTGATCACAAGGTCTAAAGGACCACAATCTGGTCTTCAACTACACATATAAGAGCATCTGACCCTGAATTGCTCTTTTTCCTGAATCGACTTCTCCAGTCAAGGGATCACAAACACCACTTTTGAAGTACTCTATTGAAATGGGAAAAAATTGAAAATATTGTACTGTATCTTCATCTGTTTCTACCTGAGGTGATATATTCTCATCTTTGTCAAATGCTGGGCTCTGTACTATATGGACAACAGAAAATGGAAACATAATATGCTATATTAGGAAAAGGGAATAAAGTTTTAATGATTTTAATTTCTCAGGAAATACTGCCCATTTGAATTTTTTAAACAGCTTTGAGAAATGACGTAATTACATACATGATATTCGGTATAGGTATAGATGAGAAGTAAGTTTTCCAAATTATAGGGCCATTGAATATCTTTACCAATATTATAGAAAAAAAAAACCTCCCTAACTTAAATAAAGATATGCTCATGAATATACAAGAAGCCTACAGAACGCCAAATTATTTGAACCAGAAAAAAAAAAATCTTGCCATCATATAATAGTCAAAACACCAAATGCACAAAACAAAGAAAGAATATTAAAAGCAGTAAGGGAAAATGGTCAAGTAATATATAAAGCAAGATCTATCAGGATTACACATAACTTTTCCCTTAGACTAAGAAAGCCAGAAAATCTAGGGCAGATGTCATACAGAATGTAAGAGAGCAGAAATGCCAGCCAAGACTACTATATGAAGCAAAACTCTTTTAACATAGCTTGAGACAACAAGGTATTCTGTGACAAAACCATATTTACAAAATATCTTCCAATACATCCAGCACTTCAAACGATAATAAAGAGACAATTCCAATATAACGAGGGAAATTACACTCAAGAAAAAGCAAGAAATTAAACTTGAAGGAAACCTAAAAGAAGATAGCTACATGAACAAAATTCCAACTCTAATAACAAAAATAACAGGAAGCAACAAGAATTTTTCCTTAGTATCTCTTAATATCAGTGGACTCAGTTCACCAGTAAAAAGGCATAGAATAACAAAATGGATGTGTAAGCAATATTCAGCACACCAGAAACAAACACCAAGGACAAAGTCAGACATTACCTCAGACTAAAAGGCTGGAAAAGAACTTTCCAAGCAAATGATCCGAAGAAATAAGGTGGAGCAGCCATTCTAATATCAAATAAAATTGACTTTCAACCCAAAGTTATAAAAAAAAGTCAAGGAAGGAAACTTCATATTCATTAAAGTTAATATTTACCAAAATGGACTCCCAAATCTAAACATTTATACTCCAAATGCAATGACATCCACATTGATAAAAGAAACTTTAGTAAACTCAAAACACACATTGTACCACACACAATAATATTGGAAGACTTCAACACCCCTCCTTCATTAATGGACAGATCCTGGAAACTAAAACTAAAAAGATACATGGTGAAACTCACAGAATTTATGAAACAAATACATTTAGTTCATATCTATAGAACATTTTATCCTAAAACAAACGTATGTCCCTTCTTCTCATCACCTCACAATGCCTTCTCCAAAATTGACCATACACTCAGTCACAAAACATGCCTCAACAGATATAAAATTATTGAAATAATGTCATGCTTCCTAACAGATCACCACAGACTAAGGCTGATCTTCAACAATAATATGAATAATTGAAAACCCACATACACATGGAATGTGTATAAAAATCTAGTCAGTGACAAAACAGTCAAGGAAGTAATCTAGAACTAAATTAAAGACTTTTTAGAGTTTAATGAAAATGTAGCTACAACATACTGCAAGTTATGGGACACAATGAAAATAGCCCTAAGATGGACTCTCATAGCTCTCTCTGAATGCCTCTAAAAAAGAAACTGGAGAGAGGATATAGGAGTAGGTTGATATCACACTTTAACACTATAAAACAAAAGGAAGCACATTCACCCAAAAGGAGTTGAAATCAGGAAGTAATCAAATTCAGTGCTAAAATCAACCAAGTGGAAACAAAGGAACAATACAAAAATAATCAAACAAACTGGGAGCTTGTTCTTTGAGACAATCAACAAGATAGACAAACCATTAGACAGAATGAATACAGAACAGAAGAACAGTATCCAATTTAGTAAAACCAGAAATCAAAAGGGAGAAATAACAACAGAAATTTAGTAAATTTGAAATATCATCAGATCCTACTATACAAGGCTGTACTCAACAAAACTGAAAATTCTGGATAAAATGGACACTTATCTAGACAGATATCAGGTACCAAATTCAAATCAGGATCAGATAAACCCTGTAATTACTTCTACCACTGTGAAAAGCCGCCCTCATGGTCGCCATTACAATATGGTGCTGACAACACCATTGTCACCATTGCTCATGGTGAGTGCGCGCGGGTGTCAGAATATCTTTCCATTACCTGAGCCCTGCCTCTCCCATGGCGTCATCAGGCTGATAGTGGGCAGCCAATCCCATGGTGCACATCCCCAACCTTACTTCTAACCATACTTCGCAGCCAATATAAGGGAGGAGTTTTCTGCTTTCTAAGTCTCCTGTCCTGAAGCTGTTCATCTATATCTCGAGATGTATTACAGCTTTACTACAGAAAGATCCGAGTGTCCTAGATGCGTTCTTGCTGGCAAGATGGTAGCGAGGGTCATCTGGTGCCAGAAACCCAGGATCAACATTGCTGGCATTGAGGGGAACCCCTGAAGAAGGGATGGATTCAGAACTGCATGGAAAAGGTAAGTTCGGAGAAGTATGTCTGATCATGAACCTCTTATCCCTTTTGATTTCGGTCTTAATCTAGATGCAACTTAGGAAGGGGCAGTAGAAGCTCTTGTTTTGGTTGCCCTGGCCCTCATTCTGTTTCTTATTCTGTCCATCGAGGCTGGTGCTGAAATTTGAGGTAAATCGCGGCTGGTGCTGAAAAATGAGGTGTTGTCAGTCCAATGTAGATAAGTGGCAGCACTGAGGTATCTTCTAAGCTTTCCATAGATAAGGGAGCAAAGTGCTGTGTTTACTTTCACTTTGCAAAAGGAATACTATAAGTCGGGTGTAGATCAGCCGCAGGCACTCACTCTATCATGGGCTCCTCACAGTCAGTGATCACCACATTACAGTCAGTGCTAAAGCAACGTGACCTGCAGGTTGCCTCCCGTATGCTGCAGAACTTTGTTAAGGAGGTGGATCACATTTCTCCCTGGTATGCCTATTCGGGGTCTCTAACTGTAGCCTTATAGAATAAGCTAGGAAGGGACCTTGACCATTAGCATGAAGAGGAAGACTTATGCCTGGGCACCAAGGCAATTTGGAAGCTGATAAAAAACTGTCTAGAGGATGAAACCTGCCGACCAGCCAATGTGGAGGGACAGGGAATACTAGAAGAGGTTCAGGACAGTATGTCAGAAACCTAACAGAATGAGAGAAAGGGAGCTGGAAAATAGAAAGACACGTCACGAAAAAGGGCCCTCCCCAGGATTCAGAAAGAAGGGATGGAGAAAAGAGGGCAGTAAAACTGATCCCTCTACTAAGAAAAAGCCTCACATGTAATTCAACGTTACCTTGAAGCTTGGAGTGCTTGGGGACAACCCAAATTTCTTAGAACAGATAATGGACTGGCCTACACCTCTCAAAAATTTCAACAGTTCTGTCTCCAGATGAATGTATCTTATTTAACTGGTTTGCCATACAGGGACAAGGCATTGTGGAACATGCCCACCACACTCTTATAACCTACCTTATCAAACTAAAAGGGTGAGTCGATGAGGGCCTGCCCTTAACACTGAGAGTGGCCATCTCCATGATACTCTTTACTCTTAATTTTTTGAATATTGATGAACAAGGCCACACTGCGGCTGATCATCACTGTTCAGAACCAAACAGATCTAGAGAAATGATCAAATGGAAAGATATCTTAACCGGAAAATGGAGAGGCCCGGATCCTATTTTAATAAGATCCAGGGTAGTTATTTGTGTCTTTCCACAGGAAGAAGACAATCCTCTTTGCGTTCCGGGATGCCTCATCTAAAGGATCTCCCCTTCAGAAGATGTGGACAAAAGAGGGAATACTGAAACAAAGAAGGCTACTGACCCTTCTACTGGAGATCCTGGTTCCTAGTATATAGGGGAAATTGTGTTGGGGTATTATGTCCACCTTTCCTCTGCCCATGCCTGTCATGCACAGTGCACAAGTGTTTCCACATTTCTTTACTACTGATAGGGAGCTTCAACTTGCCTTTTTACCATTAGATGGGCAAATTCAGGCTCTGATGGAAAACAGAACTTTTCCCTCAAAAGTTGCATATGTAGCAGAGGATGGACTAGTAAGTCATCAATAGCAGGAGAGACACTTGTTCTTGTAAAGTTCCTATGACCAAGTTTTGGGAATGCCTGGGCCAGGAATTGGGAGTAGGTGTGTAGGAGAGCAGGGCGAGAGGGGAGAGGACTGGGATTTTTGGAGGGGAAAATAGTAAAGGGAATAACATTTGAAATGTAAAAAAAAAAAAAGAAAAAAGAAAATAAATAATAAAAAAAGAATGAAATAAATTATTCGTAGTATTCTTGAAATAAATTCAAGTTTTACAAACATATCATTGGAACAATGTTCAGGTATTTTCCATTGGCAAAATAATAACAAATTATTTTTTATCAACATATTGTGACTACAGTGCCAAGAATAGTTATATATTAGTTGCTAAAACTCTGGTATAGGAATATATAGATATAGGTAAAATTTCAAATGAATTATACAAAATCTCTTAGAAAAGACTTCTTCCAATTCAGCTGACTAGGTAAAAGTCTAGTGAACTGCAGGACACGCAATTAATACCCAACCCTGAATATGCAATAACCTTCAGAAAGAGACTCCTCCGAAATATTTATGTCATCTTCTTCATCATCAAAGTCCAAAAGTAATAAGTAATCTCCTTTGGAATCACCATCATTTTCTTAACAGCCATTCTTCTCTTAAAAACTGTAATGTCTTCTTAGTTAAAAAAAATGGAAAACAAGGAAAAAAAATCTTAGTAATCTGAATCCAAAGGTATCATTTAAGTAGTTAAAAATATCAAAAATGAAATAATTATATGCACTTCCTCTTTCCAGTTCCTCCATGTGTCCCATTTATTATGTCCCTCTCCCTCACAACATTGTTTTAAAATCTTCTTTAACTTACTTCTATAAAAAACTCCTTTAGAACCAGAGTTAACAATATGTCAGATCCCAGTTTAAATAAGGGGAAAAAGGCCAGCCTTGAATATGTGAGACTTCTTAACTACCCAAAGACGATGAGGAAAATGTATTTGCATTTAATTTCTGAGTCATCTGATTCTTGTTCCTATTTCCCACAGATTCTTTTTAAACAAAACATTAGCAATTTTGTTTATCAGTGTGTCTCTGTCTTTAAATAAACTCACACTGCTATCAAGATAGATAATGAATATGGTAACTGTATATTCATTTGAGAAGACCCAAAGCTCCCTCTACAATAAACACCCAACAGCACCAGCACCCACACAGAAAGACCTTCTATTGGAGAAAGCAGGGATTTGGGGAAGACTTGGTTTTCAAATATCTGGATATTGTAAGTCCAAGGCCAGCCCAAACCAAGACAGCCTGAGCTACAAACGAAGAACCCATCCTACAGAAGGAAAACGGAGAGAAAAGGCTGATCTCCGTGGTGCAAGTCTTTAATAGAAATACTTGGGGAATGAGAGGGGAGGATCTGTGGTCAGAATCCATCTTAGAAGACTTATGAATCTTCTGCATTGTCTGCTCTTATTCTTTTCATTTATTCTTCCTATGCCACTCCCCTTTCTGTAGTATCCATACAGTCTCTACCAAAGAAATACACACTAGAGAAGACAGTGAGGGTAGAGGAATGCTCAGTGTGTCTCTAATAGATTTTGGACTACACACAGGACAAGTGCCAATTTCAACCCTAAGGTCTCTTTCAGCACATAGGACAATCGCCAAGACTCCTCACCAATGGCACCCTGATCCCCTGACCCCCAGTCCTGCAGCCGGCTCTCTGATCCTCTCCCTAGGCCCCAAGCTTGTGTCCTCCAAGGGTTTTCAATCCTCTAAGCCCCTGTCCTGTTCAATCCTGTGCAATGAATATGATCCTCCTCCTTCATTTTACCCTCAGAAGCCATAGGAAATGCCGATCGGGAGGCTTTTCCTCACAGAGTGGCCTCCTGAGACTGAGATTTCCCACCAGTCACACATCTGTTAATAGTCCAATTACCCTGATCAGAGCTGGTTATCAGTAGCAGGTCATTCAAAAGTGAACACCTTCACAACTGAACCCTTCCTTGCTTGGCTGCTCAATGAAAAAAAAAACAAAAACAAAAAACAAAAACAACAACAACAACAAAAAAAAAACAAAGCAAAACAAAACAAACAAACAAACAAAAAACTAAGCAAAAAACAAAACAAAAACGAAAACAAAAAACAAAACAAAACAAAAAAAATCAAAATCAAAACAGATAAAAACAAAACAAAAACAAAAAGAAAAACAAAAACAAAACAAAAAGAAAAAGAAAAACAAAACAAAACAAAAAGAAACAAACAATCAAACAAACAAACAAACAAAACGTTATCAGGAGAGACCCAGATGGAGTACTCTGAGGAGCCTTTGTGATGCCAGATTGAAAATCCTTTCTTTATTCCATCGTATATATATATACATATATATTTTGCTTCTTTGTCAAATATCAAGTATCCATAAATGTGTGGTTTTCTTTCTGGTTATTCTGTTCTAGTCCACTGATCCATCTGTCAGTCTCTGTATCAATACCATGTAGTTTTTTTTGTTTTGTTTTGTTTTGTTTTGTTTTGTTTTAATCACTTTTGCTCTATAGTAGAGTTTGAGGGCCAGGATTGCTCTGAGGCAGGATAACAGTGGAGTCACAGAGTAGAGCCCTGGCAATGGCTTTAAAATCTAAGTGTCCCAGGGCTTTCTAGCTCTCTCATTGTACTGAAATGCTAATGATAACTTCTAAAAAGTACTTTGTCTTTCTGAGGGTAGGCTGGCTTAGGTGATTAACACCTGTAGCCTAACAGAGGAGGATTAAGGAAAGCAGACTTTTTTCAAGCTCAGCAGGAATTACTGGGCTCTAATTTTGAGCTTACTAGCCAGATGTCACTGGAAGAGAAGGAATTTAGAGAAGTCATTATAGAAGTTATTACTAAGTTATAAAAAATTTCCTATGAAAGTTATATAAGGGCAAAAGCAGAAAGATCCTAAGTGCGGAAAGGGAAAAATTCTTCTAAGTGGGGAAAAGGAAAAAAAAAATAAAAAAAAAGTCTAAGTGGAGAAAAGAAAAAACAAAAACTTCTCTCTTGATTTTCCTCGTCTCTTTGTCCTCAGCACTTATACATATTTCAGAATACATGACCACATGCTACAAAGTTCATCAACTGTCTCAGATCAACAAGTTCACTGAAGGTATCAAACAATAACTAAGATATTAGTGAAGTTTTGTATAGGTAAACCCAATCAATATTTTATCTTTTACCCTAGAACCTATAATAAATCTTTAGTTCCCTTCTGATGACCTTTGGTTAATTGTTATACAACCTCTTGGAATGTGCTCTGAGTAGGAGAAAGTCTGGTTACTATCTAAGAGCAATTATCCAGTGACACTTGGAAAACTGGCAGTTCTCATTGTAGTTTTGACTATCAGAAAATGACCTAATAGCCCTTTTAGTTTGGGGAGAATTTTATTGAGTATTTTTGCATTGATATACATAAGAGAAGTTGGTCTGAAGTTGCCTTAATCGGGAATCAATTCACCATTAAAAACAAATAGACTAACAGACTGACTATATAAACACTACACAATATTTTGCTGCATAAAAGAAACCCACCTCAGGGACAAAACCAGATACTACCTCATAGTAAAAGGCTGGAAAAAAAATTTCCAAGCAAATGGTCTGAAGAAATAAGCTGGAGTAGCCATTCTAATATAGAATAAAATCAATTTCCAACCCAAAGTTATCAAAAAAGACAAGAAGGGACAGTTAAGGTTCATGAAAGGTAAACTCTTCCAAGATGAACCCTCAATTCTGAATATCTATGCTCCAAATGCAAAGGCATCCACATTCATTAAAGAAACTTTAGTAAAACTCAAATCACTCATTGCACTGCACACCATAATAGTGGGAGACTTCAACAACCCGCTCTTATCAATAGAAAGATCCTGGAAATAGAAACTAAACAGAGACACATTGAAGATAACAGAATTTATGAAACAAATGGATTTGATAGATATCTACAGAACATTTTACCCTAAAACAAAAGGTTATAACTTCCTCTTAGCACCTCATGGTCCCTTCTCCACAATAGACCACAATCAGTCATAAAACAGGACTCAACAAAAATATTGAAAGTATCCCATACACCCTATCACATCACCATGGACGAAGGCTGATCTTCAATAACAACATAAATAAGAGAAAGCCAACATTCACGTGAAAGCTGAACAACCCTCTACTCAATGATAACTTGGTCAAGGAAGAAATAAAGAAGAAATTAAACACTTTTTAGAGTTTAATGAAAAGGAAGGGACAATATACCCAACTTATGGGACACAATGAATGTAGTCCCACAAAGAAAACCAAAAGCTCTGAGTGCGACCAAAAAGAAACCAGAGAGAGCACACACTAAGAGCTTGACAGCACACCTAAAAGCTCTAGAGCAAAAGGAGGCAAATTTACAAGGGTGAGTAGATAGCAGAAAATCATCAAACTCAGGGCTTGAATCAAACAAGTGGGCACAAAAAGAACTATTCAAAGTATCAAACAATCCAGGAGCCTGTTCTTTGAAAATAGTATCAAGATAGATAAACCCTTAGAATGATGAACTGGAGTGCACAGGGATAGTATGCTAATTAACAAAATCATAAATGAAAAGGGAGACATAAGACCAGAACCTGAGGAAATCCTAGGCATCATCACATCCTACTACAAAAGGCTATACTAAACAAAACTGGAAAACTTGGACAAAATGGACAATTTTCTAGACAGAAATCAAGTACCAAAGTTAAATACAGATCAGAATAAAGATCTAAACAGCCCCATATCCCCTAAAGAATTAGAAGCAGTCACTAATACTCTCCCAACCAAATAATGCCCAGGAACACCCACATGGGTTTAGTGTAGAGTTCTATCAGACCTTCAAAAAAGAACTAATTCCAACTGTTCTCAGACTATTTCACAAAATAGAAACAGAACGTACTCTATTCAATTCATTCTATAGAAGCCACAATTACTCTGATAACTAAACCATATAAAGTCCCAACAAAATAGAGGACTTCAGACCAATTTCCCTTCTGAATACCGATGCAAAAAATATTCAATAAAGTCCATGCAAACTGAATCCAAGAACATATCACAAAGATCATCAATAATGATCAAGTAGGCTTCATCCCAGGGATGCAGGGATGCTTTAATATAAGGAAACACATCAACATAATCCACTATATATAAGCAAACTCAAAAACAAAAACCACATGATCATCTCCTTAGATGCTGAGAAATCATTTAAGGAAATCCAACACCCATTCATGATAAAAGTCATGGAAAGACCAGGAATTCAAGGCCCATACTTAAACATAATAAAAGCAGTATATAGCAAAACAGTAGTCAACATCAAACTAAATGGAGAGAAACTAAAACCAATCCCACTAAAATCAGGGACTAGACAAGGCTGCCCACTTTCTTCCTATCTATTCAATATAGCACTTGAAATCCTAGCCAGAGCAATTGGACAACAGAAGTAGATCAAGGGACACCATGGTCCCTGGCCCGGGGGATTCTTCGGACACCCGCAAGGACCCATACAGGATACTCCATGGGATCCTAAGCCCTCTGGTGAGTGGAACACAGCGCCTGGTCCAATCCAATCGCGCAGGACCCTAGACTGCACATTATTATTATGCATATCAGATAGGCATGTGTGTGTGTGTTTGTGTGTGTATGTGTGTGTTTGTGTGTGCATATAAGCATGTAGGTATGTAGCACTTGTGACCAGAGGAATGCAATCATGCAGTATCTTTCTTTATGTCTCTCTGCCATTTTCCTATGATGCAGTGTGTTTATTAGAATATCTTTTGCCCAAGGGATGTGGCACTATTGCAAGGTGATGGCTTGTTTGAGGAAGTGTATCATTGTGTAGGCTTGCTTTTATGTAGTGCACAATGTCTGCCCAGTGACGAAAATCGATCCTCTTCCTTGCTACCTGTGGCCACAAGCTTCCTCCTGGTTGCCTTCAGTCTAAGATATAGACCAATTAGTTCCTTCCTCAGTACCTCCTCTACCTGGATGCTGCCATGCTTCCTACCAATATAATAATGTACTGACTCTATAAGAGTTTCCTGAGTCATGATATCTCTTCACATCAATGAAACCCTATTGAACATGGGCAGTATGTTAGCCTGAATTTTAATGCTTACAAGATAATTGCAACCAGCATGGAAGCACAAAGTAAAGATGATGAATGAGTCTCTGTATTTTTTGAACTTTTGAATTTTTGAATGAATGTGGGGATTGGGAAAATTAGAATGTTATGGGAAGAAGAAAGAGAGGATGCAAAGACCTTTTGGGCTCCTGCCACTTGCTTTTGCATTCAATATATCTATTTTAAAACAACACCAACAACTAAAACAACCAATGACAAGGCATCCATACAACAGATTCACAGAGAAGACACCAAAGGGCATTACATTCTTGTAAATCATTTTCCAGCTAATGTCTGGTGTATTGAGCCTAAAGATTTTACTGTCAAACCCTGATGATTAATCACTAGATTGGATCCCCTAACACAATGATGAATGACACTGTGGTCAAAAGGACAGTTAACATGTATAAATACATCGTTTTTCACACTGTCAGTTTGAATTGTTACTATATATCCCAGTTTTTTTTTTTTTTTTTTTTGCATTTTATCTCCATTACTGTGTTGTTTTCAGCCCTCACTTGCTACATAGAAAATGGATTCTTTTACACTATATTTTATTTAGGGTGCACAATGGAACCTAAAGACTAATTCAGTCCATTTCAAGTAGAGCTCTCTGTTCTCTTTACAAAATTGCAATTAAATAGTTTTCAAAAATATTTTGCACTTGTGTGGCTTAGTTTAATTAAGATTGGGGGGGGGGTTATATCTCCCACATTCTCAGTTGTCTCAAACTGGGAAAACTGTCTAGAAATGTTGTGGAATCTTTGTGACTGTGCCCTAGCAGAAGTAGATCACTGGGACAAGATGGAGGGAGCTGGGTGGTTCTGAACTAAATCTTGGCTTCTAAATCCAACCAAATGTGAGAAGGGCCCATTCAGGCTCTCAATGCCACAGATCAACTTGTTGTTTCCTCCAATGCTGTCCTTATCATGACAGTCTGTCCCCGGTAACTGTTTGCCATATACATCTCTTCTTTTTTTTTTTTTTCTTTTTCATTTTTATTATAAATTTAGCTCATTTACATTTCCAATGCTATACCAAAAGTCCCCCATAGCCACCCACCCCCAATCCCTTATACACCCACTCCCCCTTTTTGGCCCTGGCGTTTCCCTGTACTGGGGCATATAAAGTTTGCATGTCCAATGAGCCTCTCTTTCCAGTGATGGCCGACTAGGCCATCTTTTGATACATATGCAGATAGAGTCAAGAGCTCCGGGGAACTGTTGAGTTCATAATGTTGTTCCACCTATAGGGTTGCAGATCCCTTTAGCTCCTTGGGTACTTTCTCTAGCTCCTACATTGGGAGCCCTGTGATCCATCCATTAGCTGACTGTGGGCATCCTCTTCAGTGTTTGCTAGGCCCCGGCATAGTCTCACAAGTCACAGGTACATCTGGGTCCTTTCAATAAAATCTTGCTAGTGTACGCAATGGTGTCAAAGTTTGGATGCTGATTATGGGGTGGATCCCTGGATATGGCAGTCTCTACATGGTCCATCCTTTTATCTCAGCTCTAAACTTTGTTTCTGTAACTCCTTCCAAGGGAGTTTTGTTCCCACTTCTAAGGAGGGGCATAGTGTCCACACTTCAGTCCTCATTTTTCTTGAGTTTCATGTGTTTAGAAAATTGTATCTTATATCTTAGGTATCCTAGGTTTTGGGTTAATATCCACTTATCAGTGAGTACATATTGTGTGAGTTACTTTGTGAATGTGTTACCTCACTCAGGATGATGCATTCCAGGTCCATCCATTTGGCTAGGAATTTCATAAATTCATTCTTTTTAATAGCTGAGTAGTACTCCATTGTGTAGATGTACCATATTTTCTGTATCCATTTCTCTGTTGAGGGGCATCTGGGTTCTTTCCAGCCCTGGCTATTATAAATAAGGATGCTATGAACATAGTGGAGCATGTGTCCTTCTTACCAGTTGGGGTATCTTCTGGATATATGCCCAGGAGATGTATTGCTGGATCCTCCGGTATTACTATGTACAATTTTCTGATGAACTGCCAGACTGATTTCCAGAGTGGTTGTATAAGCCTGCCATCCCACCAACAATGGAGGAGTGTTCCTCTTTCTCCACATCCACGCCAGCATCTGCTGTCACCTGAATTTTTGATCTTAGCCATTCTGACTGGTGTGAGGTGGAATCTCAGGGTTGTTTTGATTTGCAATTCTCTGATGATTAAGGATGTTGGACATTTTTTTTTCAGGTGCTTCTCTGTCATTCGGTATTCCTCAGGTGAGAATTCTTTGTTCAGTTCTGAGCCACATTTTTGTATGGGGGTTATTTGATTTTCTGAAGTTCACCTTGAGTTCTTTATATATGTTGCATATTAGTACCCTATCTGATTTAGGATAGGTAAAGATCCTTTCCCGATCTGTTGGTGGTCTTTTTGTTTTATTGATGGTGTCTTTTGCCTTGCATAAACTTTGGAGTTTCATTAGGTCCCATTTGTCAATTCTCGATCTTACAGCACAAGCCATTTCTGTTCTGTTTAGGAATTTTTCCCCTGTGCCCATATCTTCAAGGCTTTTCCCCCCTTTCTCCTCTATAAATTTCAGTGCCTCTGGTTTTATGTGAAGTTCCTTGATCCACTTAGATTTGACCATATTACAAGGAGATAAGCATGGATCGATTCGCATTCTTCTACATGATTACAACTAGTTGTGCCAGCACCAATTGTTGAAAATGCTGTCTTTCTTCCACTGCAAGGTTTTAGCTCCCTTGTCGAATATCAAGTGACCATAGGTGTGTGGGTTCATTTCTGGGTCTTCAATTCTGTTCCATTGGTCTACGTGTCTGTCTCTATACCAGTACCATGCAGTTTTTATCACAATTGCTCTGTAGTAAAGCTTAGGTTAGGCATGGTGATTCCACCAGATGTTCTGTTATCCTTGAGAAGAGTTTTTACAATCCTAGGATTTTTTGTTATTCCAGATGAATTTGCAAATTTCTCCTTCTAATCCGTTGAAGAATTGAGTTGGAATTTTGATGGGGATTGCATTGAATCTGTAGATTGCTTTTGGCAAGATAGCCATTTTTACAATGTTGATCCTGCCAATCCATGAGCATGGGAGATCTTTCCATCTTCTGAGATCTTCTTTTATTTCTTTCTTCAGAGACTTGAAGTTTTTATCATACAGATCATTCACTTTCTTAGTTAGAGTCACGCCGAGATATTTTATATTATTTGTGACTATAGAGAAGGGTGTTGTTTCCCTAACTTCTTTCTCAGCCTATTTATTCTTTGTGTAGAGAAAGGCCATTGACTGGATTGAGTTAATTTTATATCCAGCTACTTCACCGAAGCTGTTTATCAGGTTTAGGTGTTCTCTGGTGGAATTTTTAGTGTCACTTATATATACTATAATATCATCTGGAAAAAGTGATATTTTGACTTCCTCTTTTCCAATTTGTATCCCCTTGATCTCCTTTTGTTGTCGAATTGTTCTGCCTAATACTTCAAGTACTATGTTGAAAAGGTAGGGAGAAAGTGGGCAGCCTTGTCTAGTCCCTGATTTTAGTGGGATTGCTTCCAGCTTCTCTCCATTTACTTTGATGTTGGCTACTGGTTTGCTGTAGATTGCTTTTATCATGTTTAGGTATGGGCCTTGAATTCCTGATCTTTCCAAGACTTTTATCATGAATGGGTGTTGGATATTGCCAAATGCTTTTTCTGCATCTAATGAGATGATCATGTGGTCTTTGTCTTTGAGTTTGTTTATATAATGGATTACATTGATGGATTTTCGTATATTAAACCATCCGTGCATCCCTGGAATAAAACCTACTTGGTCAGGATGGATGAGTGCTTTAATGTGTTCTTGGATTCGGTTAGCGAGAATTTTATTGAGGATTTTTGCATCGATATTCATAAGAGAAATTGGTCTGAAGTTCTCTATCTTTGTTGGATCTTTCTGTGGTTTAGGTATCAGAGTAATAGTGGCTTCATAAAATGAGTTGGGTAGAGTAACTTCTACTTCTATTTTGTGAAATAGTTTGTGCAGAACTGGAATTAGATCTTCTTTGAAGGTCTGATAGAACTCTGCACTAAACCCATCTGGTCCTGGGCTTTTTTTGGCTGGGAGACTATTAATAACTGCTTCTATTACTTTAGGGGATATGGGACTGTTTAGATGGTCAACATGATCCTGATTCAACTTTGGTACCTGGTCTCTGTCCAGAAATTTGTCCATTTCGTCCAGGTTTTCCAGTTTTTTTGAGTATAGCCTTTTGTAGAAGGATCTGATGGTGTTTTGGATTTCTTCAGGATCTGTTATTATGTCTCCCTTTTCATTTCTGATTTTGTTAATTAGGATTTTGTTCCTGTTCCCTCTAGTGAGTCTAGAAAAGGTTTATCTATCTTGTTGATTTTCTAAAGAACCAACTCCTCGTTTGGTTAATTCTTTGAATAGTTCTTCTTGATTCCACTTGGTTGATTTCACCCCTGAGTTTGATTATTTCCTGCCATCTACTCCTCTTGGGTGAATTTGCTTCCTTTTTTTCTAGAGCTTTTAGATGTGTTGTCAACCTGCTCGTATGTGCTCTCTCCCGTTTCTTCTTGGAGGCACTCAGAGCTATGTGTTTCCCTCTTAGAAATGCTTTCATTTTGTCCCATAGGTTTGGGTACGTTGTGGCTTCATTTTCATTAAACTCTAAAAAGTCTTTAATTTCTTTCTTTATTCCTTCCTTGACCAAGATATCATTGAGAAGAATGTTGTTCAGTTTCCACGTGAATGTTGGCTTTCTATAATTTATTTTGTTATTGAAGATCAGCCTTAGTCCTTGGTAGTCTGATAGGATGCATGGGACAATTTCAATATTTTTGTATGTGTTGAGGCTTGTTTTGTGACTAATTATGTGGTCAAATTTGGAGAAGATACCATGAGGTGTGAGAAGAAGGAATATCCTTTTGTTTTAGGATAATATGTTCTGTAGATATCTGTCAGGTCTACTTGTTCCATAACTTCTGTTAGTTTCACTGTGTCCCTGTTTAGTTTCTGTTTCCACGATCTGTCCATTGATGAAAGTGGTGTGTTGAAGTCTCCCACTATTATTGTGTGAGGTGCAATGTGTGCTTTGAGCTTTACTAAAGTGTCTTTAATGAATGTGGCTGCCCTTGAATTTGGAGCGTAGATATTCAGAATTGAGAGTTCCTCTTGGAGGATTTTTACCTTTGATGAGTATGAAGTCTCCCTCCTTGTCTTTTTTGATAACTTTGGGTTGGAAGTCGATTTTATCTGATATTAGAATGGCTACTCCAGCTTGTTTCTTCAGACTATTTGCTTGGAAAATTGTTTTCCAAGCAAATTTGATTTTATAGGGTGTACTTTATTTGACTAGTGGCTCTGAGTCAATAAGACAAAAAGACCACCAACAGATTGGGAAAGGATCTTTACCTATCCCAAATCGGACAGGGGACTAATATCCAATATATATAAAGAACTCAAGAAGGTAGACTCCATAAAATCAAATAACCCCATTAAAATATAGGCCTCAGAACTGAACAAAGATTTCTCCCCCGAGGAATACCGAATGGCAAAGAAGCACCTGAAAAAATGTTCAACATCTTTAATCATCAGGGAAATGCAAATCAAAAGTCTTATTTTCATATTTTCATTATTTACAGACCATTGTGTGTTATAAATAGAAATCTAGAGGAGGAAAGATGTTTAGAGTCACTGACACACACACTTAACTGAGGTTTCCTTTGCACAGGAAGAAGATATACCCATCCTCTATATCTGGAGAGTTTCTCTAGGACCCTAATGATATAAAAGTCAAGTATCTAGGCTAAAACAACA
Source organism: Mus musculus (assembly GCF_000001635.26). Classification (NCBI taxonomy): domain Eukaryota; kingdom Metazoa; phylum Chordata; class Mammalia; order Rodentia; family Muridae; genus Mus; species Mus musculus. The sequence goes on along the minus strand of NC_000087.7, from coordinate 77,914,225 downwards.
TTGCTTTTGCCTATATTTATGCAAAGTAACCTCTTTTATACAGTAATCATATTGATGTGTGTATGCATACCGAAATATACAGGTAAGTGCAGAGGATTGGGAAGGGTATACTGTTTTCTGTTACTTCAGTCCCTAATTTTCCCCTCGTGATAGGGTTTCTTGCTGAACTAGGAGTGAGGCTGACATTCAGTCATCCTTCTGTCTCTTCCACTCCCATTCCTAAGCACCAGTGTTGCAGGTGAAAGTTTGACCAAACACTTGGCTTTAACCCTGGGCCATCTCCCCAGATTCTTCTTTATTTTAAATAACCTATGGATTACTTCTGCTCTCAATGTAATGAAACTGCTGTATAAGAAGTTGTTATTTAGAAGATGGCAATATAAGTGGTCTGTATGTGTTCAGTACACACATGGTATATTAAGAACTACTTTCCTTAATACCTTGAGAATTGCATACAAATATTTTGATGTAATTTACTTTCCAATCCTTTTAGTAACTCCTCCCAGAACAAAATACGGCCCATTCCCACCTAACTCCTCCTGCCAACTTCATATCTTATCTTCTCTCTTTTGTTACAACCCATTCAAAATCATTTGTGTTTCCCATAAACTCTTGGACATCTGGCTTCCACTAGAGCATGGCCAATCTATCACCTTCAAAGGCAATACCTTTGATGAAAACTGACAGTTCATCCCTCATCAACTGTCTATACGTTATTAGATAGTGATGAGGGATAGTGAGCCCTCCCCATTCAGTGATGGAAGACAGAATGGCCTGATTTTGTGCAGAAAGAAACAGTTTTATAATTTTTTAAGGTCTTTTTAGAGTTCTTGTGTTTTCTTATTTATAGAATTTTATGGTTTTAAAAATATTTATTAAGAATTAAAAAAATAGCTTTTTGGGTCATTTAGTGTTTGTTTATTAATTTTTTGGTTTTTTAGGGTTTTAGGTTTTGCTTTATTGTTTTAGTTTTTTTTTTTTATTAAGGTAAAGTGATTTTTACTTTCTATTAGTTTTATTCTTAGAGGTGGAAGCATGTTTTTGTGGATTTGTTGTAAGATTACTTTCTTGTTTCTTCTATGGTGTAGTTTCACTCCTTGTGTTGTTGTTTTTCACCTATTATTCTTTGTAGGGGTGGATTTAAGGAAAGATTATGTGTAAAATTGGCTTTGTCGTGGAATATATTGTTTTCTCCGTCTATGGTGATTGAGAGTTTTGTTAGGTATAGGAGCCTAGGCTAGCATTCATGTTCTCTAGAGGTGGAATAGATGCTGGTATTAATATCTTTTTATGAAAATACATCCATGAGTTGAGAGAGGAGGACTTCCACTGGCCTTTGTACCCTAGTGCCATGTTCTAGGTGCTGCTAGTGAATGGGGAACTAAGTGACACCCCAGTGACAACAGAAAACACCTCTTTCAGAATCATACCTAAGAATGTCAGGCGGAGTTTATTTTGGCTGACTCATGGTAACCAGATCTTATATAGAGAGGGTGGGACTCATGTATCACTTCAGAAAATGCTTTTAAGCTTAGTTTTATATATTTTACAGAGAAGGAAAAGAGAGAAATAACTTCATGAAGGATAACACCCAAGAAAGCAAATGATCAAGGCAGCTTTACAGCAACACACAAATCTGCCCAACACTAGTGTTTACTAGTGGTTTGTTGGTGTTAAATAGCCAAGGAGGCTACTGGACCATAGAGGGGCTGGAGAAAGTCAGATTGCTTTTTGTTATTGTTTTATTTTAACATTTCCCTTTTGAATTCAGCCAGTCTCATTTTAGATTTTTCCTGCTGCTAAGACCACTAGTGTTCTCTGGTACATTCAACCTTACTGATCTCCAGGCGACTAGACTTGTCAGGGTCAGAGTGGAAACTGGATATTTTACAACCAATTATCTGGGCCACTTGCCTACCGCTGGTCACCTCAGTTTCTCTACCTAAATTCCTTACTGATAATTTCCTCAGCATGCAGCCTGCCATGATTCACAGACAGGTACAACAACTGCTTCTGCCTCAGTATTAAATTCAAGTCCTTTCTCTTCTTCAGGAATGTTAATATTTGACGATATACAAATGCATTTATCTGAGAAAGAATGGGCTATGCTAACCCATCGAAGAAGACACTCTACAGTGTTGTAATGCTGGTCATCTACAAGCTAAACCACCTGTCTAGGTTAACTGATTAACTATAACTCATTTCCTTTGTGTATACATTGTGTAACCTGGACTGTAATGGTGAAAAATACACCCTGGGAGATATTACCTTTTGGGTTATAATTGATTTAGATTGCTTCTTCACTGTTGAAGCAGGAACTGCTACAGAAAAAAAAATTTCTATGTTATTTTTTTTTGGGTTATTTGTTTTCTTTGTTTTTTAAAGATACAATTTCTCTGCATAACCCTGGCTGTCTTCAAGATCAATCTGTACAGCAGGTTTACCACAAACTCACCTGCCTTTGTCTCCCAAGTTCTGGGTTTAAAACATGCACCACCATCATCCAGCTCAGTGTGAAAGTTCTTAATTTTAGTGAGGATCAATTATTTCTCTTAGAATGAATATTTCTTCCATGAAATCTAGAACTCTTAACTCTATTAATCATACATATACTCCAATTTTCCTAAATCTTTTATTTTGTTCTTACATTAAGTCCATGCCCTTGTGAATTATTTTACATACAGTATGAAGTTGAGATTGAGTGTGAGGCTTACTCTTTTACCTATTATGTGTCACTGCTCTCGGGTGAAACAAAACATACAGCACAAATTACATATATGCATAATGTTATAAAACTATGGTGTATATATTATATATAATTTATTTTATATGTAATATATTTTATCATTTATAATATTTTGTTATATAATATACTTTAAATGTAGTTTAAATAGACTTTAAAGTGAATTACAGGGTGTGATCCAACAATAGCTGTCTACCAACTGATATTCTAAGAACATAATAGTTATTCAGTCAATGAGGTGGATTGTCTCAGGTAGTCTCCAGTGTATTATGGAATACTGAAAATGGCCTGTATTGACAGTGAAGGAATGGGCTTCCCAATGAGGGCAAACAGGCAAAGAAAACAAACTTTCTTCTTCCACGTCTTTCATATAGGTTGCAGAACATTTATATAAGTGTGTGCCAGGTTTAAGGTGACTTTTCCCACTTGAAAGATTCAGATTCAAAATGGAGCTTGCCATTTCAAAGTATTAAGAAAAAAAAATCCTTTAACGTCTTGCTCAGTCAGTTGGATTTTAATTAATTCTTGATGCAGTAAAGTTCAAAACCAAGAACACTCATCACATTGTCCAATTGGCTCCCCATAATTTATTGACATTTATAGCCTTCCTTCATTGAATTGCTTGTGTATTTTGTTGAAAGTTACTTTGCAATTTGTATACATATGTCCAGACTGAGCTGTTTGACTTTTTGTTGTTATTATTTAACTCTTAAACAATTATAGATAAGCCCTCATATCTATTACACAATATTTTTTCTACTTTATTCATTCTTGTTATTCTTTGCATTGTGAAGAAAGAGATGGCTCAATTCTTGAACAGTACATGTTAAAATTCCCGTTCTGTTTATAGCACCAAATATAGTTTAACAAAAAAACTGTCTAATGCCAGGCAGTGAGGGAACAGGTCTTCAATCTCAGCATTTGGGGGTTGGGGGCATAGGCAGACGAATTTCTGAGTTTGAGGCCACCATGATCTACAGAGTGAGTTTTGGGAAAGCCAGGGGTAAACAAACAAACTTTGTCTAGAAAACAAAACAAACAAACAAAAAAAAAGATCAAAAAAAAACTTACTTGTATCTCTAGGTCTTCCGGTCTCTTTAGACCCTGAATACATATCACACACACACACACACACACACACACATGCACCCTCACACGCAGAAAAATACCGTTCAGATTTTAAAATACATTATCTGACTCACTAAAAAATAAAACTACATCAGTGTTCCTGGTGCCAGAAACCTTTAATCATAATACAAATTTAGTTGAACATCAATGATTTTATACAGGAGAGAATCCTGTTTAACTGTATTGAATGTGGGAGGCCATTCCTTCAGAAATGTCACCTCATTAAGCACCAGCTGACCCACATTGCTGACCATCCCTATACATGTAACCTGTGTGAGAAAATGTTTAACAGACAATCAAGGCTTCTAAGACACCAGAACGTGTCAGAAAACAAGAATAAAAACTTACTTGTATCTCTAGGTCTTCTGGTCTCTTTGGACCCTGAATACATATCACACACACACACACACACACACACACACACACACACACATGCACCCTCACTTAGTCAAAAAAACTCAGACAGAATTTCCAAGCTAAGGAAAATTAGCATATTGCAGGGACAGAATGTAAAGAATGTTTAAAATCTAGAAAATTTGGCAGAGTTATGTTTCATATAAAAAAAAAGATAAAATAGAATAATAAGTTGCTTCCCACTGTCTTTCATTATCTGTGTTATCCACACAATTTTTTTTTTGTATTAGGAATAAAAGAAATGAGTATTTGTTTGACATTTGTATCCAACCTATGTTTTTGTTTGACATCTGTGTCCATAGCAATGTTTTCTTAGACACTATCCTCTGGTTTCAGGTACCATGGACTATGATTTAATTCTTCACTTTTCTCAGAAGAGATGTAAAATGCTATTAGGGCCCTTGAAGTCAGAAAGAATTAATATTCATGGCATAGATTCAGTGGCTATAATGTTGACCGTCATACAATACCAAAACAAAGATTCAGGTAAATTTATGAACAAGAACACAAGACTGTGTCTTCCTTCAGTGTTACCATGGTAGTTGTCACTTCAGTCTCTCCCTTGACATTGTCTATTTTCATGGAAGCTTGGGGAACACAAGAAGACCTGAAAGCCAACACAAACCTAAGAAACTTGTAAGCATTTGAAGTCCACTTACAGATCTCACTGTCCATACTAGTTATCCATCTCTGTGGAAGTAAAAGAGAGCAGTAAAGTGACTTTGATTATTTTGGCTTTTATTACACACACTGGAATTTTTAAATGATTGCATACCACTCCTGTGCCTAAAGGGATGTACAATTTGTGATTTCTTAATTTTAAATGAGTATAGCAGTTTTCTCTATAGAAAAGTTTGAGCATTAATTTATTGATAAGGTCAGTGCATGGGAGCTTCTGTACCCTCTCCAACATGGTATGCATCTGATACTCGAGGGTCTCATCCACTAGTAGTCTGGCAGAGAAAGACATGTGGCTTATACATTTGGTCCCAATTAGAAGCAGGGTAGATTGAATCCCAGGTTTATGTAGAAATAACAACTGCTTGGTCAGGAGGATACTTCTTAAGATGGCCATGTAGTCAGAGAAGTGAATCCTGGCTTGTGAGTTCATGAAAGACAAATTATATTTTGCTAGCTACTTTAAGCAACATAGTAGGTTCACACACCAAGACACACAGACACAGACACAAACACCAATACAAATTCACTGTAGGATCTCAGATAATAAAATTCTCCTTAATAATAATTGTTGAGATGAGTTTTCTCTAACACCAGAAAATAAACTGTCCTGGAGCTGATTTTTTTAAATTAGTTAATCAATCAACATCCCAAACCTAGTATTCCTTCTCTTCTCTGCTCCCTGACTTCTCCTCCACTTCTGCTACCCCAATCCACTCTTCCTCAATTTTTTTTCAGAAAAGAGATCTTCCATGATAACTTCTAGTTTTGGCTATTGTAGTTGCACATCCACTCATATTGATGATAGACAAGGCCTGGCAGAATTTCATTCAATTGGCTATGGAAATAGAGCTAAGTGGAAGACAGGCTATGTGAACAAATCTTAACAAAAATTTACCCTCATTAACCATAAACTCTTTTTTATTTCTCTTTTAATTAATTAGGTATTTTCCTCGTTTACATTTCCAATGCTATCCCAAAATTGCCCATACCCATCCCCCCACTCCCCTACCCACCCACTCCCCGTTTTTGGCCCTGGCGTCCCCCTGTACTGGAGCATATAAAGTTTGCAAGTCCAAAGGGCCTCTCTTTCCTGTGATGGCTCACTAGGCCATCTTTTGATACATATGCAGCTAGAGACAAGAGCTCTGGGGTACTGATTAGTTCATATTGTTGTTCCACCTATAGGGTTGCAGTTCCCTTTAGCCCCTTGGGTACTTTCTCTAGCTCCTGCATTGGGGGCCGTTTGACCCATTCCAATAGGTAACTGTGAGCATCCACTTCTGTGTTTGCTAGGCCTCAGCATAGTCTTACAAGAGACAGCTATATCTGGATCCTTTCAGCAAAATCTTGCTAGTGTATGCAATGGTGTCAGCGTTTGGAAGCTAATTATGGGATGTATCCCTGGATATGGCAATCACTAGATGCTCCATCTTTTCGTTACAGCTCCAAATTTTGTCTCTGTAACTCCTTCCATGGATGTTTTAACTATATTACAAGTACAGCTTTACATTTTTCTCTTTAATATTTTTACATTTTCTACATCTTCCAAGCCTGGTGGACAAAGTGCTCTTTTAGTCAAATTGTACTAATTCATACCAATATTGTCCAGGGAAGTTTCTTGGTAAGCCCTTTAGAGCATCAGTTTCTTGCTTTCAGCTGTTCCTTCATCATGAGGAAATAAAGTATAAACACAGTACATAGCCACAGTTTCTGTCATCGATGAGGACTTGGTCTGTGAAAGATACTATGCAGATTCTTAGCCTCTGAACTTGGCAATGGTTTACAGATGCTGATGTGAGCAAAATGAGGAACTAAAGGACAACTTTGTTAGGTCTCAGATCTTCTTGAGCACACTGTTAACAGATAATAATATGGGGAATGAGATCTAGTTTTTTAGTGCAGAGTCATTTGTCCCTGGTCAATATTAAAAGTTTTAAACATTTCTTGAATATTATCTACTGAAATTTAATAAATTTTAAATTTAAATTATGTAATCATAACAAAAAGAAAAACAACAGCAATTAATAAATAATAATAATAATAATAATAATAATAATAATAATAATAATAATAATAATAACAATAATACAGTGAGACTGATGAGCCTGCAGTGACAGGACTTGAGCGTCTATGATAGAATTTGAGTCAGGCATTGTGTACTCACACATTAATTATGAGGATCTTGCTTAATTTTGTGTACATAGAACTGGATTATCACATGGATCTTTTCCCCCTCTTAAATTCTGAGCATGTGAAGAAAAGTGATGTTTCTCTTTCTTATACAATTAAACAGATTCCATAAAAGCTTATCTTCTCCCACTTCTAAATTAGCATTTTCGTTTAATTTATTGCCATGTTGTATGCTTTAACTGTTTGTAGTTGTCTGTTAATTTTTGATTTATCTTACATATAAAGCAAGTTTGATAAAAATTTGGTACGGAATTTTATGCATTTTATAATTGTAAAAATATTATTTCCACTCAACTCAAAGTGCTCTGTGGTTATAAATTGGCCTCTCAGTTAGTAATACACAACACAAATTCAATTCCACTTAACCCTTCTGAAAATGAAATTGCATGGTATTGTCTGATTTGAAGCTAATAAATCTATTTAACTAAACCAGAGACATTTGTGTTAGGAAGGAAACTACTACTGTCTGTTGTTTAGAAAATGGAAAAGTTACTTCTACAGTAAAAGAAAGAAAGGAGGGCCTGCCTTCAGCAATTGTGGGAAGTCTGTGTTGCATGTGCATTTTTCAGTTCAGCAGCATCTAGGGCACTCAGAATACACAGAGATTTCTTCATATGTGGCGAGAAAAACCAAATCTACAGGCATCCCAGGCAAGTGCTTCAAGCGAAGTCTTAGTCGAGCGAAAGTAGATGTAAAACCTCCCTTCTGCATGGGAGGTTTGTAGGAAACAAACAAGCTCCAAATCCTATAAATGTAGTCTCTCTGAAACTTCCAGTAGAAGGTCTGCTTGTTTTTATATGATTTTATACATTTTAATGTACTTACATTATGGGTACATGTGTTTGATTAAGTACATATTTGTGTAACTGTGCACAAACCACTGCACATGTGTAGAGATTGCAGGACAGTGTGGAAGAGACAATCCTCTTCTTCTACCATGTATATTATTTCAGAGATGAAGTTCAGGTACGCGGTCTTGAGTGGCTAGTAACCTTACTTGAGTGGCTAGTGGGCCACCTCATACATTCCTTGAGCTTTAATTCTTTACATCCTCTGAAGATTGCCTGTTCATTCATCATGTCAAAACCCACAGAGACTATGAAGGTGGTCATGCTGCAAACCAGCATGAGTATAGAAAATGAAGCAACCAAGTATAAATGAGCCATTGATATTTCTTATCATCCTATCACTCCCATAGGTCGAAGTGGTTAAAACTCTCACCCAAGGCCTTCTACTATCAGTTGCATTGAACTAAATGTGTTTGTAGCAGTATCTGTATGCACAGCGCCTGCAAGGTCTGAGATAGAAAGAGCCCAAGCAATGAGAGGGAAGGGCGTGCATGCCACTATCTTTATCTCAGAAGTTATTTCTAGTTTGTAGCTTGGAAAGGAAAACATTCAAATTTCCACTAGGGTATCACTGGGTATGCAAACCATGCTTAAATCTAAGTCTCTAGTTCAGCATTGCCTGGCAAATGAAAATCAAACTGGATAATAATCTTGGAGGTCCTTTATATAATAAGGTATTGGCAGGGTTCTTTAAAGAATACCTTAAGGGTCCTTTGTTTATATATTATGGTTTGCAGTTTTTTTTTGTTTTTATGGGATTTCTGAGTGTTTGTGAACATATATGTCTCTGTGTCTACATGTATATTTCTTGTGCTTTTTCTTTGCCTCTTTTTTATTATGTTTGCTTTGTTCTGTTCTGGTTCATTTGTTTATTTTGTATCTTAATCTTCATTATTATTGTTATTAGTATCATTAATAGTATCATTATTATTTAGATGCCTGTTTGTATTTTAATAAAGGGAGAAAGAAAAAGTGTGAATTTGGGTGGGTCGAGAAGTGGAGAGGTTGTAGAAGGATTTGGGGGGACAGTAATCTGAATCTATTGAATGAAAAACTGTATTTTCAATGAAAAGTGTCTTCCCAGAAATTTTGATCTTACTATTAGTACAAAGGAATCAAAAACTTATTTTTTAAAGAATCATATTGTATACAGAGGAAAAAAATGAGAGCTTTTCCTACTGAGAAATATTTCATTTTGCAAGTATGGTAAGGACCCTAGAGTTAATAATCAAGAACACAGAGCACAACACAAAGCAGAAAAAAGTACAAAGCACACACAAATATACAGGCAGGAATCAAATTAGTCAATTTATTGACCTTTTTAATGGAGCACAAATCCTCATCCATTCTCCATTCGGACAAAACAGATTTGCTGTTGTCTCCAATGACTTTGAGTAGGAATTCATCCAGTAACCTTTCTCATCTATTTCATTAGAGCTGACTCATCCCTGCTAAGATTCCAGGACAGGAAAAATAGACTCCATCATCCTCTTGGGTATGTGTGTTTCCAAGTTCCTTCATATATATTCTTCCTTATGCTTGGTGAACCCCTACATTAAATTATTTTTTCCTACTTCATAACTATAATTTCCTACTGTTATAAATCCTAACATACATACCTGACATAAAGATAGTCTTAGACAACTCCAGATGATCACATGATTAGACAACTAAAATAGATCACATCTATCTTAGTACAGTTCTGGAAGGCAGAAAGTGTAAAAATCAAGGAGCTGGCTAGTCTTACTAGTATTTCCTGGCACTGTGAATGGCAACCTATAAGTTCTAAGTCCTTGTGACACTTTCATGGGAGTTGTCTAGGACTATCTTTATGTCAGGTATTTATGTTAGGATTTATAACAGTAGGAAATTATAGTTATGAAGTAGGAAAAAAATAATTCTATGTAAGGGCTCACCAAGCATGAGGAAGAATATATATGAAGGAACTGTAGCATTAGAAAGGTTGAGAACCACTCTCTGGATGTTTGAAAACAGAAAGCATAATGGAGTCATAGGCTGGTCTTGGCATCAGTCTGATATCTGCTTCAGACTAATATCTTGCTTCCTTTTGTTTCTTGTGACCATGAGGGGAATAACCTAGATAGTATAGTCAAAGGAACAATCTGAGGACATGTTCAGAATCCATTTTGTGAAAACATGTGCTGTTGTATCATTTGGAAAGGGCTGTCTTTGGAACCAGTGCATGCACATGAGTGCTTTGGTGCTTTGCTCTTTCTTTCTTTCTTTCTTTCTTTCTTTCTTTCTTTCTTTCTTTCTTTCTTTCTTTCTTTCTTTCTTTCTTTCTTTCTTTCTTTCTTACTATCTTTCTTTCTTATTTTATTTTATTTTTTTTTTGAGGCAGGTTTTCTCTGTGTAGGCCTGGCTGTTGTAGAACTCATTCTGAAAACCTGGCTGGCCTTGAACTCATAAATTTGCCTGCCTCTTCCTACCAAGTCCAGTTAATAAAGGCTTGCAACACCACACCCAGCTTCTTTGATTTTTTTTTATTCTGCTATTAACTTATTGTTCCCAATGTTGTTTATTTTATTATTTTATTTTATTAGATATTTTCTATATTGACATTTTAAATGTTATCCCATTTCAAGTTTTCCCCTCTAAAAACGCAATAACATGTCCCTCCTCCTCCTACTGACCAACCTAAGCACTCCTGCTTCCCTGTCCTGCCATTCCCTTACACTGAGGTATAGAGTCTCTCAGGACCAGGATCCCCTCCTCTCACTGTGTCCATCTAGTCCATCATTTGCTACATATTCGGTGGCAGCGATGGGCCCCTCACTTTGCATTATTTGGTTGGTCTTTTTTTTTTAATTACATATATTTTAACTTACATTTCAAATGTTGTATTCTTTCCCAGTTTCCCACTCATCCAGAAACCCCCTATCATATCCTCTGTCCCTCTGCTTCAATGAGGGTGTTCCTTCACCTGTGCACCCTCTCCCACCTCACAGTGTGGTGGCTAACAAGTTTATATCTCTGTATCCTTATCATTCAACACCATATTGGGGATCCTGCAGCTTATAGGGAAAAGATGTCCAGATTCTGAGAACTGCAGGGTACCATCCAATACATCAATCTCAAGCCACATGTGGGTACATCTTCCTAAAAAACGTGTCGTCCTATTAATAGCTTTCAGTTGGATCTTTAAGTACCTCAGCCAAGATTGAGGTGACTGCTCCCTGCATAATCACTGCCCACTTCATTTTGGGGAGCATCTGTGCCAGGAAGTCAGGGTAGATATCCACATAGTTGTTGCGGATTTCAGTGGCCTGCAGGCACAGATGGAAGTCATGCATGTCCAAGCCTTACACATTTGAGCTTAGGAGATAGTATGTGAGCAGTTTTATGTGGTCATTTTGGATTTCTGCATAGGACATATTGTCTTTCATTAATTTTGGGATTTATTTACATTTTAAATGATAGCTCCTTTCCCATTTTCCATTCAACAAATCCCCAACCCATCCACCATCTCCTCCCTTCCCTTTGAAAAAAGGCTTAGTTTGTATTATATTTCTATATTGCACTCCATCACTGAGTGAAATCAAGACAGGACACATGTAGGAGTATAGGCAGGGTACATGGAGAAAGGCTGCTTATTGGATTGCTTTCTCAGCACAGTTTTCTCAGCTTTTTTTCTTACAAAATTTGAAAGCTTTTTTTTTAACTTTTATTTTAATAACATACCCACAAACACACACACACACACACACACACACACACACACACACACAAGACATAAGATCACTAAAGAACAAGCGAAATGATTGTAAAGCAATGTCCTAAATGTATTTCATTATCTCCAGTGCCACATTTATAAGTCAATTCTAGAGGCCTTATGTCTAATCATATTTGGCAAATGGATATAACCCATTATGCAGAATTTGGAAAACTAAAATATGAACATGTTTGTATCGATACTTGTTCAGGATTTCATTTTGCTTTTTTCTGCTTTTCTCCATAAAGGAAAGGTTTCTAAAAACGTAATTGATCATTGCCCACAAGCATTTAATGCAATAGGATTGCCTAAACATATCAAAACAGATAATGGGCTATCCTATTCTAGTAAAAATTTTATTTCATTCTGTAAGGAATTTGGAATCAAACATAAAACTTGAATTCCTTATAAGCCCATGGAAACGGAATAGTTCAATGTGCTCATCAGACCTTAAAGAATTGGCCTTTTATGACAAAACAGTGGCAGTTATATCCCCCAAGGTCACCAAAGGCGCATCTTGCCTTTACTTTATTTGATCTAAATTTTTTGCAAACTGATATTAAAGGTCAGTCTGCAGCAGATCACCACTGGCATCCAGTTACTTCTAATTCTTATGCATTGATAAAATGAAAGGACACACTAACTAAGGAATGTAAGGTTCCAGATCCGATTCGAATCTGGGGAAGGAGCTCGGTTTGCGTTTTTTCATGTGAAGATGGAGCACAGAGGCTGCCCAAGAGATTAATTTGTTAGCTGAACACAGATCCTGAATCTTCTTATAAGTATCACTCTGAGAACTAAAATTCCTCTTTTGCATAGAATTTAGTTGGGGACTCAGCCTCCCAGAAAAGCTGTTTTCTTGCTACTCTCAGAACTTTGCAATTTGCAACTGAATAAAGTATCTGGACTTCCCCAAAAGAAGCTTTGCATTGCTACTTTCTCATTGTCTGGGTCTCTTTTTCTTAAGCAGGTCAATCAACATCCTCCAATCAGACTGCAGGGGGAGTGCATCCCTGCAAACAAAGGCTTAAGGTGGCAACTGCTATTTTCATTCTAAAGACATTCTACCATACATTTTGGCTTTAGGTCTGATTTGAAAAATAGGTTTATTAGAAGGGCTAGGAAGGCAGATATTTCAAATATTAGAAGAGATTGGTTTTTATTCTGATAGATGGTCTTAGTCCCTTTGCTGGTCTCTGGTTCTCCATCCTTGCTGTTATTGCAAGCTCCCCTAATTTCCTCAGGCTGTGGGAATAACAGAGATGAGGAGGATGACCTCCAGCTCCTAATTTAGCCTAAAAGCCACAAATTGTGATGTTACCAGTGGTATAATTCTTGTTGAGGCCTTGCTAAATCTGCTGTTGGCAATACTCCTTTAGGAGATGCACAGTACTGAGAACTGTGCATACTGATTCGTGATGATATGAATACAGTATGGGTACAGCTTCGGTGCAGATATTTACTGTATAATATCATGGGTATTCCGTGTTCTTTGTCTAATATCCACGTAGCAGTGAGTGCATACCATGTGTGTTCATGTCTTAGGGAGAGATGTTCCAAATGTATCTGTTAAATCCATTTGGTCCATGACTTCTATAAGTTTCACAGTGTCTCTGAGTTGAATGGTAGGGATATAAAGTAGGGAAAGAATTTGTTCAACCCATATTACATGAAAAAAATTAAATTAATATATACTTTTTTTAATCCAAAAAGCATGCCTATAGACCCATCTAATGTAGGGAGATCCTATTTGATGTTTCCTCTTCGTAGGTGACTCTAGATTTTCACAAGTTGGCATAAGATTACTAGCACACTCAGATTAACATAAACGCATTTTCAGTCATGTCTAAAACCATCATACCAATCGACCGAGATATTCTCTGTACATTCCATGGGCTAAATGTCAGAAACATGTGTGTTTTACAGTGTGTCTCAGCTTTAAAGTGTAAATCCTAAAAGGAGGGCCATGGTCAACCTTCCTACTTCCTGCTTCTAGGCCACTATTTGCTGCTCTGTGGCACTACAAAGGCTTCTTCGTTAATCAGGTACCACTGTGCCATAGATATCTTGAAGTGACAGAGTGTACAAGCATCCATGGGACCTAGATGCTGATGAGAACACTCTTACACCATCTCCTGCCTTCACAACATACTTATTAAGATGGTGAAATATTGGGAAAGTCATGGTAGAACAAATTCTTTAAAGCCCAGTGCTGTTCTCAACAGTCATCTCCTGATTTTCTATATGGACCTCATATGTTACACTTTGAAGTCAACCCACAATCTCATGTTTCTTGTGCAAGTCATTAGAGTGTCAATTAAATCTAGACTTTGGGAATATATCAATAAGTCTGCATTATCTTCATATTCCCTGCCCTTAATTATGGTAACCTTGCCAAGAATAGATGTCTCACCATTCTCACTGACAGTTTACCTGGTAAATAGATAGTTGAGAAAAAGACATTCTTCTAAGGCCCAAATAGCCTAGTTAATCAGTATATGAGAAGCAGGGCTGACATCACTCAGCACAAAAGCTAAAGAGAGTCTCTTGTTTTGTGGAGAACTGAGAGAACAGCAGGGACAGGGGCCTTAATGATAGTCAGTCCAGACCTAGAGGCTGGGTCTAACAGCATCCAAAGGAATACAGGCCAATTTCCTCCAGCTTCCTGGAGGAGCACTGTTTCTCTTCAAAATGTGACAGGGATGGCACCCACAAGGGGGAAGAATGCAGTGTGTTCTAGACTTATTTTGAGCCATCAGGGTAATGATCCTCCCACATTTCCCTTGCTATTACAAATGATCAACCTCAATAGGGGTCATGTAAGCTCTGCTGACACCAGAATCTCTAATTGCAAAACCCTTACAGGAAAGACCAGTTTTCCTCCACTCTAAGGATAAAAAGCAAGGATTGGGCTCATATGGCTAAGCATTTTCTGACTAGCTTTGAGAGAACAGCGTGGTCCAAGGCCCAGATTTCAGATTTGGTGATTACTGACAGTTTAAAAAGTAAGTACCTGTAACGTTTGCTCTGTGGTACTGAAAAATATTGTCCCCAAATGTATGAACACAAAACGGTGAGCATGTAGCCTAAGGAGCAACATTTCCCTGATTTAACACCAGGCACTTGGCATTCATTCTATACACAGAAATACCCCCCGAGTCTCCAGACCACCCTCCTCAACTGTACATTACAAGCATTACAAGTTTTTGTTATAGCCCATAAGATACAAGTCTTCAAGAAAACACAATCAGACACAAGGCAGAAACAAGAACTCATGTATTGATCAAATTGCATTATCAATAAAAAAATGTCAGCAATGGGTTGACATTGCTTAGTGTCTGCATAAAATTGGTATAAATGGACCTAAAAATTCTGTAACAGTTCATGAGTACAAGAAAAACAAGATTATAATTTCTTAGTAATAAAGAGAGAAACACTTTCTGTTAAAGTATTCAAAACCCTGTCTAAGGTAGATTTGTCACTCAATGGTAGTATTTGATTTGTAACTTCAAAAGCTGACCCGTCCAGCAGGTCCAGTTATTCGAGGGTCTCGACAGGACTTTCTCCTAAGAAATAAATGGGGTGTAGAGAGAGATGAGGATATTGTGCGAACAAAGATATGGAAATGTTCTGAATTACATCAGGACCCCAATGTATTAGCCATGACCAAGGTTTAAATGCACAAGCAAAAGGGGAAGTGCCTTTCAGCAGGAGAAATGGGGCAGAAGCAATGCACCTCAGCAGGAGGGATGGGGCAGCAGGGTGGGGGGGGAGAGGAAGTACTTCTCAGCAGGAAGGAAGGGGCAGCGGAAATTTTTCTTTTGGCGACTACTGGTGGAAGCAGGAACTTGGCGTTATCAGGGTACATCTTTAGGTCAGGACATCCAGCACTGACTTAGGGTTGGAACAATCTGTAGTTGTTCTCAGAGCAGTGAGTCTGTGGCCTGCTTTTGACCCTCTTTTCTTATGGGGGCGGGGGAGGTGGAGAGACCCAATTCAGAGATCAGGACAATAGCATTGCAGTAATAGCTCCCAACAAAAAGCATAGATGCACTCCCCACCACCAGAAAATTAAAAAAACAAAACAATACAAAACAAAACAAAAACAAACAAACAAACAAACAAACAAACAAGCAAAAAAAAGCAAAAGATACTCCAATGCACTGTATCTGCTTTGTTGTGAGTAAATCCACAAACATGAATGGATAGCAACACAGGAAGGAATTATGCACAGCAGGGCACACACACACACACACACACACACACACACACACACACACACACACAAAAGTAAAAAGAAACAGTCCAGTCAAGAAGCTATTGAAGAGAGTTTTTTTAAAATTTATGATAAAGAAGATGAAGTGTATTTCTTCACAGTTGATGATTTCTGGTGGAGGGCAAGGAAGATTCATTTTTAGAGCTTGTGTTTGATATTTTCTAGGTTCTTCTTTTTATACTCCAAAACACTAGATAGGACAGAAATAAAGGTAGAGAGAGGAATTAGAAAATCTCTGAATCTAATTTTTTTCCTAGTGCTTTTTCTTTAACTATGGATATGAAAAAACCACAAGCAACTTGCTTAACCAACCACCAAACACCAGACAAAATGTACTAGCTTTGACACTCAATCTTGTGCAAAGTAATGCAGCAGGAGTTTTTCACTAATGTATGTTGTATGTAAATATAGTATTCCACCAAACTTAGTAACTCTGTATTCCATACTTCCTGCATTCAGCTGTTCACTATTTTAATATTAGTCATACCTATTCCATGCTGTGCCATGTGTTTTGATGCAATTAAGTTTCATCTGGGGACCTCATATGAAATGCAAATATTGTGTGTAAATCTCCCTTAGTGTTACTTCATAAACATGTTTCATCTATGGAGTAACAGTATTAATGCTTTCTGTTTGAAGTACACTTTCAGCGTGCATAAGTAGATACTCCACTTTAGTATTTTATGATACACTAAATATAACATATAGTGTATACTTAGAAGATGAATCCAGTAAAGGATTTTTAAAATGTTGTGTGAGGGCTTTGTGATTTAAAAAAAAAAGTGTTCTCAATAGTATTGGCTGAGATTCTGCAGTCTTGTGTGTGCTCTTTTCTAATGAATCATAATTAACTTTTTTGCTGAGACTCGGGGAGGCAGGCTTATCAGTAGAAAGAAAGCCATTATCTTGGAATCTCTCCTTTTATAAGTACTCCTATAAGTATATAAATGTCTGGGTGGCCAATTAGACAGAAACCATGTCTTGGTATACTTGTTGCAATCTGATAGCTTTGTCGTAACCAATCACCCCACCTCTCAGGACTTGAATTAATGTAACTTCCTAAAATGTCCAAGAATTACAAAGACACACACCAGGTACATGCACACCACAAATTCTGACTCATTCTCTGATTCTGAATCTTCCTATGACTGTCCTTGTGACTCTGCCTCTCCTTCTTTTTCTGCCTCTACATTCTCTACCTCAGCCTGTATCTGAACCTCTGCCTCTGCACCTTCCTATGCCTTTGATTGTCCCACTGCTACTTATTAGTGCTGAGATAACATACAGGTTAGTTTAGTTTTAGAATTGATCTACTGTGGAATTGGTTTTGTATGAACATTAAGTTGCCTCTCTACCTTGTACTAAAACCATTTGATTGAATTTGAATCTTCAGTATAATGAGAGATGTAACCCAAATTCATAGGGCAACAATGTCTAGGTAACTGTCTGGCATTGAACAGTCACTCCACTGTTCTGAACAAACTGTTTGTAACCAGTAGTTTAAGCACAGGCAGATAGCATAAGTGTAAGTATGCAAGCCTGTCTTGATTTCAATGTGATAAAGATCGGGGCCCAAAACTACAAAAGGAGGTAATGGTTTCTTTCTGTTTACAAGTCTCAGCTTGTAAATTGCATGACCTAGGAAAGTCAGGACAGAACTTGATTCAGAGTGGTAAGTAGAGGCAGAAACTGAAGCAGAGACTATGGAAGAACTCTGGATTACTTTCCTCCAAGTCATAGGTATGCGAGGTCCTAGGGGATGCAAAACAGAAAAGAAAGAAAAAATAAGTACCAAACATATCACAATGGTTGACCTACATGCATACTTTAAAGTCTGCTCTTGATAATATTTGTGTTCATTTGGAAATCAAGTTCTACATGACAATTGGTAAACAGCATACTTTTCATTATTTCTATTGGATGGACATTTTTACCTGAAGGAGTGTATTTGTTGGATGTGAACATTCCTGGACTACAT